>NC_058097.1:128927500-130177500 GCF_020171115.1 Neogale vison
GTGATTTGTGTCCTTCCCTAGTGCCATCTTGTTTCATTTTTTCCCTCCCTACCCACCATGACCCCCTGCCCTGCTTCTACTGAAATGTCAGTGCCCCATGTCAGTCTGTATTGTTTTAACCCAGGCATTTTAGTTCTTTACCATGCTACATTGCCTTGTATACCATTGTGTTGATGCCTCTAATTCCCCAAAGTATCCACAGTCTCCAGAATGTGTAGATGATAGAATTCACTGTAGGAGCAGGAGGTATGTACACCACTGAGTGTGTAACATGGGAATTTTCCAGTTCATTCTCTCATATCCACCATAATAAACAGCTTCCTCCTGGAAAAATTTCAGAAATTCTTCTTTTCCATTTGATCTTCATCTTCCTGCTACTTGAGATCTCTTTCCTTCATTCTTCTCCATTCTATTCCATCTCTCTTATCTAGGACGTTTACCATCATTCCTAAAATTCTATATCACTGGTGAAAAAAAGAAGTTTAGTTTCCTCTTGGTTGTGTCCCAAACGTGGTTCATAATCAAAAGCCTCATTAAATTATATACCTAAAACATGGTAGTTCTCTTCCTGAGAAATACTTAGTATTATCAGATTTTTTAATATTTTGTTATTTGAATGAGTACAAACTAGAGTCTTATTGTGGTTTTGATTTGTGCTTCCCTGATCACCAAAAATAATATATTTTTATGTACCATAAAATTATTTTATATTTTATTGCATTTTGGTTTCAATTCAAAAGCTTTTTGTGCCCCTACACAAGGGCATGTGTTTGACATGGACAGTAAAATCTAAACACAAAAAGAATTTATATTTTTGTCTGAGCGCCTATAAAATGTCACTCACAGCATCACTGAATTTCTATTTTTTTAATTATAAATATGCCATAATTAGTCTAATTTCTGTGATATGCATAACATTTGAGAATAAACTTTCTACTTCATCAATCAAAATGATATTTAGATGATTATATACACATATATATCTTAATCACAAAGCTTTACACATGGTTCAAAGATTCATCTTAAACTTTTAAAATCAAAGTTATTTTGGAAATTATCACACTTTTTTCAAGTTGATGCAAAACTATAATCAAAACTTAACATCAATTATAAAATAAAGGCATACAAATATGTGTATATATTTATAATACACATACTTAAATGCTATTGAAAGAATACTGAAATCAGTCAACTATGCTGTGACACAGAGCTCCCTGTTGCAGAGATTATATGATTTGACCACAGAACCCTAAGTCAAAAAGTAAAAAGAATACGTGTGAAATAGAAGAATGTTATCAAAGTGCAATAAATTTTAATAAAGGAAAGTTACAGTCAAAAAGAACACAGGGAGAATAAACCTAATTTTTTGTGAACATGGAACCATAACTTACAATAGCTCTCTGTTGTCTAAAAACTAAGTATAATTTCGTTAGGTTGGTATACAGATTCCCCATAGTCTTGTCCGCAAATGCATCTCCAGCTTATATTCTATTCAATATTCAGTGAATGTCTGTGTAGTTTCAGATCTCTCTGCTCATACAAATTCCTTATCTGTTTAACAGGATTTTGGCTGAGTTAGAAATTAAATTCTATATAAGAATGATGTGTAAACTGAGGCTACAGTTTTTCCAGCAGATATTGATAATAAGTAAAAACTGACTCCACTTCTTATTATGAATAGTGCTGATTTGACAGTTCTTGTACAGATTTTTCGTGTGTACACGTGTTTTTATTTCTCTTGTATATGTATCTCTTGTATATGTATATTGCTGGGTCATGTAGTTAACTACCAGATCAATCATCCCAGTGAGTGTGAAGTGGTATCTTTATAGTTCTGATTTGCATTTTCCTATTGATTAATCATTTTTATGTCTTATGTTTGATCATTTCTATGTCTTATGTATGCATGTTTCTTTCAAGAAAAAGCTATTAAAATATTTTTCATTTTTCAATTATACTTTCCCATTTTTATAATATGAGGGTTCTTTACATATTCTAAATATTAGCCTGTCATCAGAATATCAGAAATGTGATTTGTAAATATTTTCTCACTTTCAGTGTGTGTTTTTTTCCCTTCTTGATAGTGTCTATTGAAGAATAAAAATTATTAATTTTGATGAAATTTAGTTTCTATTTTTCTTTTGTGGTTTGTACTTAGGGAGTCATATCTAAAAGACTATTGGTCTAATCTAAGCTCATGAAGATTTTTTCATAGTTTTTCTTCAGTTTTGTGATTTAAGCTGTCACATTTAGATCTTTGACATATTTTGAGTTCATTTTTGTATAAGGTGTGAAGTAGGGGGTCCAAATTCATTCTTTTTTCACAATGATATCCACATACTTTGATCTATGTTCATCTTTATGCACATTGTTCTAATTACTATAAATTTGTAGTATGTTTTGAAATCTGAAAATGTAAGTGCTCCAACTTTGTTCTTTTTAAAATTCCAGTATAATTAACATAGAGTGGCTATGATAGTTTCATGTGTACAATATGGTAATTCAACAATTCTATACATTACGCAGTGCTCATCACGTTAAGTGTACTCTTAATTTCCTTCACCTGTTTTAACCATAACTCAACCATCTCCCCTCTGGTAACCATCAGTTTGTTCTCTATATTTAAGAGTGGTTTTTGGTTTACCTCTTTTTTTCTTTGTTCATTTGTGTTTTGGGGGTATTTGGGTTCCTTTGTTGGGTTTTTTAGATTTATTTATTTATTTGAGAGAGGGAGGAAGAGAGAGAGCATAAGCCATGAGCAGGAGAAGGGCAAAGAGAGAAGAAGAGGGAAAAATCTCCAGCAGACTCCCCATGAGCATGGAGCCCAACATGGGGCTCCATATTATGACACTGAGATCATGACTCAAGACAAAATCAACAGTCAGTCACTTTTACTGAGCCACCCAGGCACCCCTGTTCATTTTTTTTTGTTTCATGAACTCCCCATATGAGTGAAACCATATTGTATTTGTCTTTCCCTGATTTCACTTAGAAGTATACCCTCTCGGTCTATCCATGTTGTTACAAATGGCAAGATTTCATACATTTTTTATGACTGAGTAATAACCCAATTATTCTTTGCCCATTCATCAGTTGATGGACATGGGCTGCTTACATAAATTGGCCATTGCAAATAATGCTGCTATAAACATAGGGGTGCATGTATCCCTTTGAATTAGTGTTTTTGTGTTTTTTGGATAAATACACAGTAGTGCAATTGCTGGTTGATAGGGTAGTTCTATTTTTAACTTTGTGTGGAATCTCCATACTCTTTTCCACAGTGGTTGCACCAGTTTGCATTCCCACAAACTGCATGAATGTTGTTTGTTCTCCACATCCTCACCAACACCCATCGTTTCTTGTGGTGTTATTTGCCAGTCTGACAAATGTGAGGTGATATTTCATTGTAGTTTTGATTTGCATTTCCATGATGGTAAGTGATGATGAGCATCTTTTCATGTGTCTGTTGGCCAACTGTCTTCTCCGGAGATATTTCTGTTCATGTCTTCTGTCCATTTTTATTTACTTATCTTTTTTCAAGTTTTTGTCTAAATTCTAGTTAGTTAGCATATAGTGTAATATGGGTTTTAGGAGTAAAACTTATTGATTCATCATTTACCTCTAACACCCAGGGCTCAGCACAAATGTCCTCCTTAATAACCATCACCCATTTATCCCATCTCCCACCTACCTCCCCTCCAACAACCCTAAGTTTGCTCTCTGTAGTTAAGAGTCCCTGACATTTTGCCTCCATCTATTTTTCTCCCTTCCCCTATGTTCACCTGCTTTGTTTCTTAAATCCCACACAAAAAATGAAATCATATGGTATTTGTCTTTCTCTTACTTATTTGTTTCACTCAGCATTAATACACTCCAACTCCATCCATGTGATTGCAAATGGCAAGATTTCATTCTTTTTGATGGCTGAGTAATATTCCATTTTGTGTGTGCATGTGTGTGTGTGTATCATATTCTCTTTATCATATCTTCTTTATTCATTCATCACTTGATGGACGTGGGATCTTTCTACTGTATGGCTATTGTTGATAACGTTGCTATAGACATCAGGGTGCATGTGTCCTTTTGAATCAGTACTTCTGTATCGTTTGGGTAAATAACTAGTAACAATTGCTGGCTGTCGGATAGTCCCATTTTTAACTTTTTGAGGAATCTGTATACTGTTTTTCAAAGTTTTTCTTCCCATTTTAAAATTGGATTATTTGATGTTGAGTTGTACAATTTCTTTATATATTTTGGATACTAACCCTATATTGGATATGTCCTTTGAAAATATCTTCTCCAATTCAGTAGGTTGTCTTTTAGTTTTGTTTACTGTTTCCTTTGCTGTGCAGAAGCTTTTTATTCTGATGTAGTACCCACATTTTATTTTTGCCAACTTTGTTCTTTTTTCACAAATTTTTGATTAGTTATGGTCCCTTGCATTTTCTTTTCTTTTTTTTTTTTAAGATTTTATTTATTTATTTGACAGAGAGAGATCACAAGCAGAGAGGCAGGCAAAGAGAGAGGGAGGGAAGCAGGCTCCCTGCCAAGCAGCGAGCCCGATGTGGGGCTCGATCCCAGGACTCGAGGATCATGACCTGAGCTGAAGGCAGAGGCTTTAACCCACTGAGCCACCCAAGCACCCCAGTCCCTTGCATTTTCTTGTGACTATTAAGATAACTTACCCATTTCTCCAAAAATAGAAGTTGGAATTTGCTAAGGATTGCATTGAACCTGTATATTAATTTGGAGAGTATTAACATTTTAAAAGCATTGAATCTTCCAGTGTATAAATACAAGAAGTCTTACCATTTATTTAGGCCTTATTTAATTTCTTGCAATGATGGTCTGTAGTTCTCCATTTACTAAAAGTACACTTTGTACTTTTTATTAAATTTATTACTAAGTAAGTATTTCACTCTGATGCCCTTGTAAATGGAACTGTTCCCTTAAATTCATTTTTGGATTAAGTATAAGTAATGCATTAAAACAACATTAATTTTGAATACTGATATTATATCTTGAAATCTTGCAGAACTAATTTATTAACCCAAAGTTTTTTGTGGATTCCTTAGGATTTTCAATTTATACAGCCATATCATTTGCAAACAGAAATCATTCTACATAATAATTTTCATTTAGAATGGCTTCTATTTCATTTTCTTGCCTGTCTGGCTGAAACTTTAACTACAATGCTGAATAGAATTCCTAAAAGTGGACGTTCTTGTTCTGTTCCTAATCTTAAGGAAAAAGTACTTAGTCCCTCACCATTATTATTATTTTAGCTATATTTTGTTTTGTGTTTTGTAAATACCCTGTCCAATACTGAGAAAATTCAATTCTTAGTTTGTTAAGTGTTCTTATCATGATATAGTGTTGGATTTTGTCAAATGCTTTTTCTGCATGCAAAAATACTATAGTTTTCACCCTTTATTCATTTAATATGGTATATTACACTGACTGATTCTTGTGTGTTGCCCAAACTTTGCATCCTAGGATAAACTCCAATTGGTCATGTTACTATATTAGCTCACTTTGACTGCTGAAACAAAATCACCACACACTTAGTGGCTTAAAATATCAAAAATATATGATCTTATAATTCTATGGATTAGAGCTTCAATATGAGTCTCACTGAGCTAAAAGCAATGTATCGGCAGAGCTGTATGTCTTTACAGAGGCTCTAGGCTCTTTGTTTACTTACACTTTCCACTTTCTAAAGGCTGACTATATTCTCTGTCTCATGGCACCCTTCTTCCCTCTATTAGCCAAAACAATAAGTAGAATTATTCCTATATCTTACCACTCTTGACTTTGCTTCTATGATCACATCTCTCTCTGAACCTTGTCTTCAGGATCTCCCTACTCCTCATCCTCCTACACCTCCTCCTTCTCCCCCTTCTCCTCTTCCTCCCCGCTCCTCCTCCTTTCTCTTCCTCTCCCTCCTCCTGCTTCCTTCTCCCTCCTCCTCCTCACTATTCTCCTTCCTCTTCTTCCCTCCTTCTCCAACGTCTTCCCCTCCTCCTCCTCCTCGTCCTTCTTCTTCTTCTTCCACCCTTGTGGTAATCAGTTTTACTTGAATAATCTAAGACATCTTCTTTTTCTTAAGGTATTAAGATGTTTTAATTAGAAATTTTAATTCCATTTGCAACCTTATTTCCTTCCCCATGGAGCTTAACATATTTAAGACTCCAGGGATTAGAATGGGAGTACCTTTGGAAGCCATTATTCCACCTACCATGGCAGTTAATCCTTTTAGAATGTTGTTAGAATCAGTTTCCTAGTATTTTGTTGAGGATTTTTACATCTATATGCACAACAGTTACTGCTCTGTAGTTTTCTTGTAATGACATTGTCTGGTTTTAGTATTAGTGTCATACTGTCCTCACAGAAAGAGTGGGAAAATGTTCTCTCTTCCTTTGTTTTTTTGAAAGGGTTTGAGAAAGATTGGTGTCAATTCTACTTTAAATATTTGATACATTTTGTCAGTGAAGCCACCTGATCCTGGGATGTTTTTATAGAAAGTTTTCTGACTACTGCTTTAATCTCTTTTACTTGTAATATATTAGTCAAGTCACACTCTTTAAGATTATATTCGTAGTTTGTGTCTTTCTAGGAATGTATTTATTTCATCTAGATTATTCAATGTGTTGGCATACTTTTTTAATATTAATGTATTCTTTTTTTGCTGTAAGATTGGAGAATAATATTCTCCTTTTTTTACTGATTTTAGCAATATAAGACCATTTTCTTTCCTTGGCCAGTCTAATTAAAAGTTTGTTGATTTTGATGATCTTTTCAAATAACCAACTTTTGTTTCTTTCTACTCTATGTATTTTTTTTCCTTTCCTCTATTTCATTTCTTTCCACTCAGATTTTTATTATTTTTTTTCTTTTCTGTTTGCTTTGTGTATAGTTTGCTCTAGTTTCCAGTTTCATAAAGTGGGAGGTTGAGTTATTGATTTATGATTATTCTATTTTTTAAATATAGGTGTCTAATGCTATAAATTCACTTCTTATCACTGCTGCAGCTGCATCTCATAAATTTTGGTATGTTGTGTTTTTGTTTCATGCATTTCAAAGTATTTTTTAACTTCCCTGTGGATTCTTCTGTGTGTTATTAATTATTTAGTTATTTATTCTCCATACATTTGTGAATTTTCTAAAATGCCTTTCATTTGTTTTATTTCTATTTTCATTTAATTTTTGTTAGAGAACATAATTTGTATCATTTTAATCTTTTTATATTCACTGAGACATTATTATGGCCTAACATAGAGTTTTACCTAGGAATACTCCATGTGCACTTGGAAAGTCTGTTGGTGGTGGTTGGAGTTTTCTACAGAAGTCTATTAGATCTAGGTGGTATATACGGACATATGAGTCCTTTAATTCCTTGTTGGTCTTCTATCTCGTTGTTGTATCCTGAAAGTGGGATTGAATTCTTCAACGAGTATTACTGCTGAATTGTCTATTTATTCCCTCAGTTCTGTCAGTTTTTACTCTTCTTACTTTGAGACTTTATTATTATTTTTGTATATGCTTATAATTGTTATATTTTCTTGATAGATTGACACTTTTATCACTAAAAAATGTCTTTCATTGTCTCTAGAAACAAGATTTGCTTTAAAATCTATTTTGAGGGCGCCTGGGTGGCTCAGTGGGTTAAGCAACTGCCTTCGGCTCAGGTCATGATCTCAGGGTCCTGGGATCGAGTCCCATATCGGGCTCTCTGCTCAGCAGGGAGCCTGCTTCCCTCTCTCTCTCTCTCTGCCTGCCTCTCCATCTACTTGTGATTTCTCTCTGTCAAATAAATAAATAAAATCTTAAAAAAATAATAAATAAATAAATAATAAAATCTATTTTGAAGGGCATCTGGGTTCTTTCCACAGTTTGGCGACTGTGGCTGCTATAAATATTCGGGTACAGATGGCCCTTCTTTTCACTACATCTGTATCTTTGGGGTAAATACCCAGTAGTGCAATTGCAGGGTCAAAAGGAAGTTCTATTTTTAATTTCTTGAGGAATCTCCACACTGTTCTCCAAAGATGCTGCACCAACTTGCATTCCCACTAACAGTGTAAGAGGATCCCCCTTTCTCCAACATCCCCTCCAAAACATGTTGTTTCCTGTCTTGCTAATTTTGGCCATTCTAACTGATGTAAGGTGATATCTCAATGTGGTTTTAATTTGAATCTCCCTGAGGGCTAGTGATGATGAACATTTTTTCATGTGTCTGAGAGCCATTTGTATGTCTTCATATCTTCAATTGAAGACTTCATATTGAAGTGTCTGTCCATATCTTCTGCCCATTTTTTGATATGATTGTCTGTTTGTGTGTGTTGAGTTTGAGGAGTTCTTTATAGATCCTGGATATCAACCTTTTGTCTGTACTGTCATTTGCAAATATCTTCTCCCATTCCGTGGGTTGCCTCTTTGTTTTGTTGACTGTTTCCTTTGCTGTGCAGAAGCTTTTGATTTTGATGAAGTCCCAAAAGTTTATTTTCGCTTTTGTTTCCTTTGCCTTTGGACACATATCTTTTTTTTTTAATTTTTTATTTTATTTTATTTTATTTTATTTTCCAATTTATTTATTTTCAGAAAAACAGTATTCATTATTTTTTCACCACACCCAGTGCTCCATGCAAGCTGTGCCCTCTATAATACCCACCACCTGGTACCCCAACCTCCCACCCCCCCTCCATTTCAAACCCCTCAGATTGTTTTTCAGAGTCCATAGTCTCTCATGGTTCATCTCCCCGTCCAATTTACCCAAAAGCACATACCCTCCCCAATGTCCATAACCCTACCCCCCTTCTCCCAAACCCCTGCCCCCAGCAACCCACAGTTTGTTTCGTGAGATTAAGAGTCACTTATGGTTTGTCTCCCTCCCTATCCCATCTTGTTTCATGGATTCTTCTCCTACCCACTTAAGCCCCCATGTTGCATCACCACTTCCTCAAGGCATATCTTGAAAGAACTTGCTGTGGCTGATATCGAAGAGATTACTGCCTATGTTCTCCTCTAGGATTCTGATGGATTCCTGTCTCACATTGAGATCTTTTTTCCATTTTGAGTTTATCTTTGTGTACGGTGTAAGAGAATGGTCGAGTTTCATTCTTCTACATATAGCTGTCCAGTTTTGCCAGCACCATTTATTGAAGAGACTGTCTTTTTTCCACTGTATATTTTTTCCCGTTTTGTCAAAGATTATTTGCCCATAGAGTTGAGGGTCCATATCTGGGGAGGTTAGGGTACCAGGTGGTGGATATTATGGCACAAAAATAATGAATACTGTTATGTTGAAAATTAAATAAAAAATAAATTTAAAAAAATAAATAAAAATCTATTTTGATTAATGTTAGCATAAACACTCCAGCTCTCTTTGGGTTACTATTTGCATAGTATATCTCTTCTAGTTCATTTACTTCCAACCCATTTGTGTCTTTGAATTCAGAGTGTTTCTCTTGATTTTCTTGGCCCACAATTTCTCCCACAGGGGTAAGTCAGATCATAGCGAGTGAGTGCCCAACTTCTTCAGCCATGCAGAGCACTGCCTATGTGGCCCATTTCTTTCTCCTCCCATTTAGAATGTTGAGCTGCTTGGCATTACCAAAGGGATGGAGGAGTTTGGGGATACAACAGAGTATGGAAATAATTAAAAGGCTGTGAATCTGAGGATTGCCAAAGCAATCCTAACTAAGAAAAACAAAGCTAGAAGCATCATATTTCTTAATTTCAAACTATATTGCAAAGTTATAGTAATCAAAACAGTATGTCACTGGCATAAATACAGACACACAGACCAATGGAACATAATTGAAAGCCCAGAAATAAACCCACACATTAGACTCAAGCAACGTTTGGCAAGTGCGCCAAGAACACAAAATGGGAAAAGGATAGTCTCTTCAACCAATGGTGAGAAAACATTCTCATACACTTGTTTTTAGATATCATTTTCTTTAGGTTTTTGAACATATTTAAAATAGCTAAACCCTTTGTCTAATAAATTCACTTGTGGGCTTTCTCAGTGATATTTCCACAAGCATTTCATAGAACTTAACTTCTTTTTTTCCTCTCTAGCAACTGTTCTTTTTTGTTTCTTCTCATAACTTTTGCTGAAAAGTGGTCATTTTAAGTAATATAATGTGGCCATTTTGCAATCAATTAGTTTTTCCCTTTGTATTAGTCCCTTTGTATGGAACTCTTGAAGTCTCTGCTTAGTTGGCTTAATTATCTCATAATAACTGAATAGATTTCTTTGTTTTGTTTTATTTATTTATTATTGTGTAATGTTAGTCATCATAAAATACATTAGTTTTTGATGCAGTGTCCCAAGATTCATTGTTTATGTACAACACCCAGTTCTCCATGCACTACATGCCCTCCTTAATACACACTACAGACTCACCCATCCCTTCATCCCCCTCCTCTCTAAAACCCCCAGCTTGTTTCAGAGACTATAGTCTCTCATGGTTCATCTCCCCCTCCAACTTCCCCCAATTCACTTTTCCTCTCCTTCTTCTAATGAACATAGATTTCTTTAAATGCCTGTAACCACTGAGTTCCAAGATTTTCCCAAAAGGCTCTGTTGTCTGTTGAGGCTTGGTTTTATACATCTGTCTTAGCTGTCACTTCCTGCTTCTCTATAGAATCTCTAAACCAGCCATAGGTAAGAGTGCAGGGCCTTCTCGGGTCTTTCCTCACCATGCACAGACTCATGTATGAACACAATTCTAAGCATGTGAGAGGACTTCTGGATTCACATGATTTTTCAGTTTCTCTGGATATACCCAGAATCTTTTCCTTTTTAAGTATGTTGATCAGTTTGCCATTTGCCCCAGTAGTTATCATTGTCTTGGGCAATTGCCGCTGATTGTTTTCAACAAACACCCGGAGGGGGGGGGGGGATGCTGATTTACACTGAATAAGCTCTGAGTCAGATCAAATAAGACAAACCTTATTTGAGTGGGATTGTCCAGGGAACTCTCATACAGATCAAATAATGACAGGTGGGAATAGGGCTTTGGAGGAGCTCCAACCCCATGCATATTCTCTAGTGGCTGCTAGAATGCTTTTCAACATGTCTACAGGACTGTTGGTTTTCAAGAACTAAGAAAAGAAGGATAATAGATTAAAAAACCACAAATCTGGTCTTCTCAGTGGCTCAGTTGGGTGACTGCCTTTTGCTTAGGTCATGATCCTGGAGTCCTGGGATCAAGTCCCACAGAGGGCTCCTGGCTCCACGGGGAGTCTGCTTCTCCCTCTGATCTTCTCTCCTCTCATGTTCTCTTTCACTTTCTCTCTCTCAAATAAATAAATAAAATCTTTTTTAAAAAACTACAAAACTAATTGTCCTTATCAAAACTGAAATATTTTTCTTCAATGAATATTCATAAGATTATTGCGCACTTTTGGTTAATTTTGATTTTTATCAATTTTCTCCAGGGTTCTCATTGCTTTTATAAAGGAGAAATTTTCCAAAGGTTGTTTGTTTGTTTGTTTTGGTTTGTTTTTTGAGAGAGAGAGAGTGGGAAAGGGCAGTAAGGGCAGAGAGAGAAGGAGAGAGAATCTTAAGCAAGTTCCATGTCCAGGGCTCAAACTCATGACCTGAGCTGAAATCAAGAGTCTGATGTTTAACTGACTGAGCCACCTAGATCCACAATTTTCAAAGCATTTTACACCGTCATTCCTACTGATGTCACTCATTGTTTTTTACAGAGACACTAATGCTGGTACTTTGTAGTATGTCATTTTAATATTAAGAAGCTCTTAGATAAGTTTTTCATGAAACCCTTGTAAAGAGTATATAGAAATGTGTGTTGGATAATAGCACAATTAAGCAGATTCATACATAACTTAATATGACCAGTCAGTTGATTAATAAATTAATTTAATAGTGGAAGGAGGTCTCCTGTGGCTCAGTTTTTACTTTTATGTCATTCGGCTTCTGAACAGTTTGTATAAATTTGAATAAATAGAGTAGATTTTTAAGTCAATTTTTCAAAAATAATTTTAGATAAGGTATCTTATTTTTAAAATATATTGATAGTCTTAAACATTGAGCAAAAATACATAAGTACTTTTAAAATGTTGATAGGCTGAAACAGTAACATGGCCCAATAAAGCTTGTATTTGTCTTTTAAAATTAATTGCATGTTGTATATTAGAAGAAAAAAGTTAATGGGGATCTGTAGTAGAAAAGAAAGAAGGGAGAAAAAGAAAGAAGGAAGAAAAGAAAATGAATAGTTTTAGCTGACCATTGAAGTGCTATGTGTTAAACAACAGAGCAAGCTTATTACTGGTATAAACCATATATACATAAAATTGCTCTCAGAAATAATAACTTTTCAAAAGATATTTTTTAAACACATAATATGTGCCATCTACTCTGTTAGATAATGTAGACACAAAGATTTAGGGGAAAAGTCAGTGAAATCACTAATAGAGATAAATGAAAACAAATCATAAAACAATGTAAGTGTTACATAACAAATAAGTACAAAGTGGTCAGAAAACATTCAAACAGAAGGATTAATTTTATTCAGAGGAGAAGTTTGGTGAGTGAGTACACTTTGAGCAAGCATACAAAAATTTGGAGAGCTTTCTTAGGACTAGAAATATATTGGCTTATATTGAGCATTTAGTATGTTTCTGGAGTAAAAAATCATAATAAAACAGGCATTTTTGGCTTTGAAAATCACAATCTAGTGAGACACTTCCCACCAGAAGGAAAAGGTCCTTAACTTCCTTCAAGTGAAAATTATCTGAAGGATCTTAGTCATTAAGTTGGCAAAAGTACCTCTGCAGATGACTTCCCTCAGTTTCACAGCGGTGAAAAGTAAAACTTCAAATCATGCTCTAACAGTTTCTGTAGAAATATATTTGGGTGAATTTGAGAAGAACAAAAAAGATTAAAGTCATATGCTACTACTCATAAAACTCTAATACAAAGTCAGCACAATCATCAGACTTTTAATTAAAGCTTTGAAAGTAGTTCTACCTCCATAATATGCTGGATTCCTCTGAACTTCTTATTATACAAGCATTTTTTCATTGAATTGCTACAGCAACTCTAAGCACTGAACAAGATTTATAATATCACAGATTGGATGACAGATAATGGTAAAAGCTAAAGATAATAAATAATTATTGGTACCATCTGGACTCTTTGAAAAACATCCTTTTAAAGAGTGCATTCCGGAATCCTACAAAAATAGAATTTATGCAAAGAACATAAAAATGTTAAATTTAAATTAGATGGGAGAAAGAATACTAAGAATTCAGAGGGAAGTATACAGATCAATTTAGAAGCAATTGACACAAAATTATTTGCAAAACAGGATAGTTTTTCAGATAAGCATTTACACAAGTAAATTAAGTGTTCTATTAATCTCTTCATATCAAAGATAACAAATGTCACCTAATCTGTGTCATCATGTCATTCTGATAGTTTTTCTACCTTATAACTGAGAAGTTTGGATACTATTGACGTTGGTACACATATATTCAATGTGAAAAAAATAGTAATTGTATACGCATTTGGTCTACTCTGTTCAGGTCTTTCTGCATCAAGAGAGAGTTAATCATATAAAAATGTTAGTAGATGGCTTTGTAAAGATATTAGGCATGTGTTTTCTTGGTGTCTGGCTCTTTCCTGAGGAGATAGGAAAAATAGTCCAGAGTACCTACACACACCTGTATCAGGGTTTCTCACAGAAACAACTTATGGAAAGAAATGCCAAGAAAAAGAGTTTTAAGGGAGGCAGTTGCAGCAAGTCACACGTTAATATTTGCCAAGTGCCTATTGTGGGGTGCCCCTATTGGATGGGGGACCAGCAGTGTGGATAGTGAAAGAATTTACCTAAGGCAGAACAAAGGAGATAGAATTTTATTGAATACACTACAAGGAAGCAGCGGGCAAGACAACAAAGGAGAGACAAAGGACAGAGTGAAGGAGTATGGAAGGAGTATGGAATTTTCCCTTTTTAGGTGATTTTAGGAATTGTGGTTATAATTGGTTATAATTGATTAGTTACAATTGGTTATAATTGGTCAGTTAGGACCCATGGGTATTTTGAGGAGGGTCACTTAATGAGCCTATTTGTGTCAGCTCAGTTGTCTCTGTGGGTCCTTTTGCTTGGCTCCAGTTTCAATTGCTCAAACCTTTGCCTAAAAGCAGCCTCTCACCTTTACAATAACATACACACATTTTACACATAATACTTTGCATGCACCATATTTTCTGTAATTCACAATGAATGTTCAAAGATGATTATTGTCATTTCCAAATAAGAAAACTGAGTTAAATACTTACCCAAACTCAGATCTCTCTGTTGTTTGCATAATATGACACAACTAATGAAAATCTAGAGCAGTAGCTGAATTGTTGAAAAGAGAGGATCTAGAGCAGATTGGAAGCTAGAGAGATGTGAATAATATCAACATGGAACAATCACAACATGATGTACTGGGTAAGAAGGTAAGATTCAGGAAGACTCATTTTAGAGGCACTTAGCATTCTCCCAAAGACTTAAATGTAGGAGGACTATCAAATTTGTTATCTAATAAATCCCTCTTTACTTCTCAGATTTGCTGCTGCAATTTAGTAAAAACCTTCACTGCAGTAGCTTCAATAGATGTTAACTCCTGAAGAAGTAAAACTAGTTTTACCTTTTTAAATGATAAAACTATTGCTACTTGGCTAGCCATTGATCACTGTTGCTACTATTTGTTTACAGCCAATGTTATTTGCCCATCACTAGCACACCAAAACATTTTTTATTCATTCACAGTTCACTTCAAACCATTGAGCAAGAATTGTTTGTCACCAGTGAGAAAGTAATGTTGAAGAAATTAGCAGAACTGCCTGTGAGTTTGAGGACAGGGATAGATGTGTTTCACAAGGACTGTAGATATGTCTTGCTCTGAGGTAAGTCAGATTTTAATTTTTCATAACTTGCTTATTTATATGCAGAGAAATCTCAGGTATGTGCATGCACACATAAGTTTCCAGCTCAAATAACCAGAAGTTTAACAAACATTATCTCTACCTAATCTATCTAATATGTCTATCTCTGTCTGTCATCTGTCTACTGAATGTTTTATAAGAAGGACAAACTCAATGTGCTAAAAATTGAGTTTATTCTTTCCTTTCTTTCTCTCCTACCCCGCTGCAAACACCTTGCCCTCTTAGCGACTGACACTAGTAAGGGCACAAAGCTAGAATCTATCCTTCACTATATTCCTCCCTCTCCCTGAACTCTGCAACTCTAACCCCCAGTTCCATTTATGTTCATCTCTTATTCTAATCCCAAGGGATCCCTTCAGTCTGTCTATTTCTGACTCCATTACTACGCTAGCCTGGCCATCATTATATCTTGGTGGACTTTTGAATAACTTCCTGACAGTTTTTCCCACTTCAACTGATCTTTTAAAATGTTAGTATAATTATTTATTTGCTTATGCATTTTATTTACCAGAGTCCTAAAGAAGGAATGCAGTCCTTGCTGATATGTCCCTGTCTCCACAGCACTTAGAACATGGTGAATACTCCGTTAATTTTTGGTGATGAATAAACCCAAATACATTCATTCACTTTTAAATTGCACTTGAATGATCAGTTCTAAAAGACAATATTCTTACTATATTTATTTTTCAGATTTGAAGCTATGTAAAGGGCATATTAGGCTATCATCTGCACATTATTAACTATGCACAATTGAAATACTCCTTACTTGGGGCACCTGGGTGGCTCAGTGGGTTAAAGCCTCTGCCTTCAGCTCGGATCATGATCCCAGGGTCCTGGGAGCGAGCCCTGCATCAGGCTCTCTGTTCAGTGGGGAGCCTCCATCCTCCTCTCTCTCTCTCTCTCTCTGTCTGCCTCTCTGCCTACTTCTTTCAAATAAATAAATAAAAATCTTTATAAAAAAATATTCCTTACTCGTCTCCCACATATATGTTATCTTACACTTAAGTTTAGTATTTTTTCATTACCAGTCTAAGAAGTAATAATAGAATGCACTCTCCACTACCTAGCTTTCAAACTTCATGGAACTCAACTTTGGCATTGATTTTTTATAGATTAGCAAGACAGATGGTTCTGCTGGATTCATTTACCAAGATTCAAAGAAAATTACATTTTTCATTGTTCTTGAATTAGTACCAATTATTATGATAATGTTAAAACAATGGGTACTGAAGTGGGAAACACACCTTTAAAATGTGTCTGTCCACAAACATATCTGTAAATCCCTTCAGACAGCTGTACATGTGTGTGTTTGTGTGTGTTCTCCTGTATATATGTCGGTAAATATCTCATATAATTTTCTTAAAACATACACTTCCCCACATAAGTGAGTTGTTCAAAACTATCTTCTGAACTTCCGGGTCTACCATGACTTAGTAATTGGTACTGCACTTACCTCATGTTACAAACGATTGTAAAACAGGACAAATTATATAAGGCAAACTGTCATTATATTTTTTTCTTTGTTGACATTTGTGCTGATGAAGAATAAAAGGTGGGTAAAACTTATCACAACTTAACATCAATCGCAGTGTCAATACAATACAAATAGCATTGTATTCACTACTGTGCATTCACAGCATATTATTATTATTGTTATTATTATTTACGTGTATTTTAATTCTACTTATTGTCCTTGTAAAGCAGTATGATTTTTAAGTTTTACTAAATTTGATAATGTGTATCTATTTTATTAATAGTTTTTGTATATGAATAAAGCACTTTCATTACATACTAAAATACAATGATTGTTTTCATAAAAAAACATTTATCCAATAATTCAAGCTGTGTATGATCTAATTTATTTTTTCCGTGGAACATCAGTTTTACCTAAAATATGACTAAAGAGAAAAGGTGATTGGCTATTCAGATTTGGATATTTTGCAAACATTTTCTAAAAACTTAATACAGCAATGCTATCTCTTTAAGAAAACTAACACTATTTATGGCCAATGAGAACATTTCAGTTTTAAAGTAAAAATTGTAATTTTTGAAATCTTGTATCTGCCTCGATGAACATGACAACTTCTCACATGTAATGAGGTAATGACTTTTCCTGTGGTAGGATGAATGTAAATTTCTGATAAGGTATAAGAAAATGTGTCAATACTTAGAATATCTTCATAACTCATGAATCAATATTTTCCAAATTATCAATATGTGATGTTACAAAATCCTGTATGGGGAAAAATTTATTCCACCTACTAGACAGACAAATGGATTTTAATATATCCAAAACCAAAGGTTGTAGGTATAATTTTAGATTCCACATTATAACTAACTTCCAAGAAACTACTACTTGTCAATTTTGTCTTAGTATCAAAGGAAAATATTTATAATTATCTGGGGAAAAAAACTATTATAATTCTCAACACTTTTATTTTTCAATTACCCAACATATAGGACATTATTAGTTTCAGATGTAGAGTTCAGTAGTTCACTGGAAACATACAGCACTCATTATCATCAAGTGCTGATTATATCATGTGCCCTCCTTAATGTCCATCACCCAGTTACCCCAGCCCATCCACCCAACCCATAAACCCTCAGTTTATTTCTTATAGTTAAGAGTCTCTCATGGTATAACTCCCTCTCTGATTTCTTCCCATTCAGATTTCCCTCCCTTCTCCTATGATCATCTGTGCTCTTTCTTATATTCCACATATAAGTGAAACCATATGATAATTTGTATTTCACTGATTGACTTATTTTGGTCAGTATAATACCCTCCAGTTCCATCCATGCCTTTGTAAATGGTAAAATTTAATCCTTTTTGATGGCTGAGTGATATTCTATTGTATATATGCATATATACATCTTTATCCATTCATCTGTCAATGGATATCTTGGCTTTTTCCATAGTTTGGCTATTGTGGACATTGCTGCTATAAACATTGGGGTACAGGTGCCCCTTTAGATGGCAATATTTCTACCTTTGGGATAAATATCAGTAGTGCAACTACTGGGTTTTAGGGAAGCTCTATTTTTAACTTCTTGAGGAATCTCCATACTGTTTTCCAGAGTGGCTGTATAAGCTTGCATTCTCACCAACAGCATAAGAGGTTTTGTCGCAGCCAGCGCAACAAATCGACCAGGAACGTAAGGGAAAGAGGATGAAGAAAAGAACTCAAGAAGCAGAGAGATAGGGGCAGGAGAAGCACTGAGGAGGATGTCCAACAGTGCTAAGTTTATTCAAAGCACTAAGGCCATATATATAGTGATAAGAGAAACAATACACCTGTATCCAGTTAAACAACCATGAGTTCCCATAATAAGTTTCACATTTAACTATAAGCAGACCTCGTGACACCAAATGGCCGATGCTGTATTGATGCAGCAAACCTGAAAGTAATTTATGGGCTGTACTAGGGCAGCAAGGACCAGCAACGAACTTTTGACCCCAACCGAATTGTTCTCATTTGTTTAGCAAGCGTATGGGAAGTCACATAGGCGAGCGCACAACACATAGCACAGACATTTTCTCAGGGCTACTCAATTTTTCCTGTCCTAAACCTTTTGTTAGGTTATTCGGACTTCAAAGGAGGCACAAGTCAGGGCCTGGTTTGGTCCTCGTCCCAAGCCTTAGTGCAGCCTCCCACAAGGGTTCCTCCACATCCTCACCAACGTTTGTTGCTTCTGATTTGTTAATTTTAGTCATTCTGATAGAGGTGTAAAGGTATCTCATCATTGTTTTGATTTTTCTTTCCCTGATCCCAAGAGATATTGAACATTTTTTTCACGTGTCTATTGGCCAGTTGGATGTCTTCTTTGAAGAAATGTCTGTTCATTTCTTCTGCCCTTTTCTTGACTGGATTATTTGTTATTTGAGTGTTGTATTTGAAAAGTTTTTTATAGATCTTGGGTAGCAGTCCTTTTCTGATATGTCATCTGCAAATACCTTGTCCTATTCCATGGGTCATCTTTTAGTTTTTTGACTATGTCATTTGCTGTGCAGAAGGTTTTTATCTTGATGAAGTTCCAGTAGTTCTTCTCCCTTTGTTTCCCCTGCCTTTGGAGACATGTCTAGCAAAAAGTTGTTGCAGCTGAAGTCGAAGAGATTGCTGCCTGTGTTCTTCAGTAGGATTTTAATGGATTCCTCTCTCACATTAGGTCTTTCATCCATTTTGAGTTTATCTTTGTGTATGGCGTAGAATATGGTTCAGTTTCATTCTTCTACATGTGACTGTTCCATTTTACCAACACTATTAGTTGATGTTCCCCCCCCCATTGGATATCTTTCATGCTTTGTTAAAGATTAGTTGACTGTAAAGTTGAGGGCCCATTTCCGACTTCTCTATTCTCTTCCATTGATCTATAGATCTGTTTTTGTGCCAGTACCAGACTGTCTTGATGATTGCAGTTTTATAATATAGCTTAAAGTCTGAAATTATGATGCCACCAGGATTGGTTTTCTTTTTCAACATTCCTCTGACTATTCAAGGTCTTTTCTGGTTCTGTATGAATTTTAGGATTATTTGTTCCAGCTCTGAAAAATGTTGCTGCTCTTTCTCAACACTTTTAAAATTACATTATCTGTGTGATACTTCACATACTATAACCAAAGCAAAAATGAATGCAAAATTAGAAATGATAATCTAGCTATCTTCTGTTAAGTCAAATACTAAAGAATTTCCAAAAAAAGAAAGTAAAGCAATTTTATTCTTATCACTAAATCTTTGTTTTAGAAAATATAGAGAGGGGGCGCCTGGGTGGCTCAGTGGGTTAAAGCCTCTGCCTTCAGCTCAAGTCATGATCCCAGGGTTCTGGGATGGAGCCCCACATTGGGCTCTCTGCTTGGCAGGGAGCCTACTTCTCTCTCTCTCTCTCTCTGCCTGCCTCTCTGCCTACTTGTGATCTCTCTCCTGTGTGTGTGTGTGTGTGTGTGTGTGTGTCAAATAAATAAATAAAAGCTTAAAGAAAAAAGAGAGAGAGAATACAGTGGGATTGAGCACCACATTGGGTTCTCTGCTCAGCAAGGAGTCTGCTTGGCCCTCTCCCTCTCCTTCTGCCCCTCCCTCCACTTGTGTTCTCTATCTTTCAAATAAATAAATAAAATCTTTAAAAAGAGAGAGAGAAAGTGAGAGAAGTGGCAACAATGGAAACAGATGAAAAGATGATTTATATGTTGGAATCAGAAGACAAGAACTATGAAGGAGCCATCTAAACATATTCAAGGATTCAGAAAACTGATTCAAGGTTTAAGAAAAGTGAACACAAAGGAAATATCAGCAGCCTAATGAACACTGTAAAAAGAGCCAAATGATAGTCTATAGTGGAAAAAGACAACATAATACATTTAAAAATAGACTTAAGAATAGATTGGAATTAGCAGGAAAGAGGGTGAATGAATCTGAAATAACTAGATGAGTAAAAACTATCCACCCAGAGGAACAGAAAAGAGAGAGAAAAGGGAGAAAAGAATAGAAACATAAAATGAACAGAGCTTCATTTTACACTATATCTCAGAGAAGTGTAAACAATAGAAAGTTGTTTAATTACTTGCAGTTGGGGACACCTGGTTAGCTCAGCCCAAAGAGCATGTGGTTCTTAAACTCAGGGTTGTGAGTTTAAGCCCAATGTCGAATGTAAAGATTACCTAAATAAAAACTTAAAAAAAAAAAATCATAGGCAGTTGGAGTTTCAAAAGAAAAGATAGAATGGAACAGAAAAGAAAAATGTTGACATTATATGGCCAACATTTTCCAAATTTGGTAAAAATACAAGTATCTATACAACCTTTAGGCAGAAAGTCATATCTATGCAGGTAATACTCAAATCACTGAAAACCAAAGGTGAACAGAACAAGCATATGGAGTGGGGGAAATACAGACTACAATCAGGAGAGCAATGAAAAAATAACATGTAATTTCTTAATGAGGGGATATGAAAAAGGTAGCTAAAATAAAACAAAAGGCATCTTTATAGCACCTGAAGAAGAAGATATCTGAGAGAGGATCCAAAAAGCACGAATGAGTTATAAACTGGACTTCATCCAAATTATAAGTGCTGTTCATTGAGTACCCCATTAAGAAGATGAAAATGTAAGCCTTACACATGGAGAAAACATTTCAACTCATATATCTGACAGAATATGAAAAAAAAACTTCTATAAATCAATAGTAAAAACACAATTCAATTTTTTAAATGGGCAAAAAATTTGACCAGACACCTAACAAAAGATGATATCCAAATTGTTTATAAGTATATTAAAAGATTCCTAAAATTAGGTAGATGCAAATTAGACCATGCGATGTTATATCACACTCTCTATCATTGTTAAAAGCAAAAAGGTTCATCACCAAATTGTAAAGATGTGGAGCAAGTGGAGTCTCATTTATCATTAATGAGCATATAAAGTGAATTGGTATAATCACTTTGAAAAAGAATTTGGCAGTTTTTTATAAAGCTACATATATAGACATATCTAGTCTATAATTCAAGACATATAGCCCATGTTACCAAAAATTGGAAACATCTCAAATGTTCATCAACAGAAGTATGGACAAACAAATCATTGTATATTGATATAATGGAATACTTAGCAATACAAATAAATCTCAAATCCATTACACTGATCAAAAGAAGCCAGACACAAAAGAGTACACACTCTGTGATTTCACTTGTGTAGTAGATTGAAATGAGAAACATAAGTTAAAAACTGTAACTGTGAGGAACAGTTGTTAACTAAGCTTGTGGTAATCATCTTGCAATGCATACATATATCAAATCATTACTTTGTACACATTAAACTTACCAAATGCTATTTGTCAATTATATCTCAATAAAACTGGAAAAATATGTTCCCTACGGGGATCTAGGAAGTCTTTTGTGGTAGAAGATATACTGTATCTAGACTGGAATGCTTGTGACACAAGTATATCCATTTGTCAAAGTCTACATAATATATACTAAAAGCTGTTCTTGCACAGGGACTTGAAGAATGTTAATTTTACCTCAATTAAAAAAAATTATCTTCCTGCAAGAAGCATCTTCTAGTTGATCCTAAACTCTAAATAAACAATCTGCAAATATGAGTCACTAATTCAATTCCTACTTCTACTGGAAGCTAAATGTATGCAGTTTAAATACCTGTTTCTTCATATATGAAATTGTACAATTCGAACATATGGGTTTGTAGTACAACTTTCTTATATAAAATTTTATATTTTCATACCTACTAAGTGTTAAGTTCAATAACTTTAAGGTTAAATAACTCAGATTGAATAATAGCTTCAATATTGTTGGTGTCGTGCCAATTGAAAGAAACCGGCCAGAAAAGAGCATATATGGGTGTAATTATACTTCCGAGAGAGTTAGTAAGACCCATATCTATAGAGACACAAAGTAGATCAGTGGTTGCCTAGGGACTGGGGGAAATGCGTGGATGTTGGGGAGAAATAAGTCATGACTACTAATGGGCACAGGCCCATTTGGGGGACAATGAAAATGTTCTAGAATCAAGTGTGGTGATGGTTGCACAGCTCTGGAAATATACTAGAACCATGGAATTGTCTATTTACATGGGGGAATTGTATGAAGTAGATGATATCTCAACAAAGCTGTTACAAAACTCTGTATGTGGAAAAAAAAAGATTGTTGGTGTCAGTTATGCCATTTATTTTAATATATCCATAATACTTCTAAAAATAAGTTTTTTTCTCTAAGAAAATCAGTAATGGGTTCGGATATCAGGTTATGCATTTTCACCTGCCTTTTACACAGCATCAAGATGATGTCATAAGAGGGGGAAGGAAGGATAAAAGAAACATACCTACCAAGAGTAAAAAACCTTAAGAGGTGACCGAAGATAAATAAAATCTAGATTGGAGGAAACAAGCACAAAAATAACACAGGTTTAGAAAACTAGATTTATAATGGGAGATAGTATTAACAGTCAACACTTTAATAATATACATTTTTCCACACTTCTTACTTTGATTGCATGAAATATTTATAAGTATTCAAAAATTGTGTTTTAATATTAGTATCAAAGAGGTTTTTCAGGTTTCTAAGAGATACTTGATCTAAGTGTATAACTCCATAATTCTGTTTGTTTGCACAAGAACTATGCATCATTGATGATATTAATTCCATGAGACTCAGTATAATCCTAAATTATAATTTTTTTTTTAAAGATTTTATTTATTTATTTGACAGAGAGAAATCACAAGTAGATGGAGAGGCAGGCAGAGAGAAAGAAGCAGGCTTCCTGCTGAGCAGAGAGCCCGATGTGGGCCTCGATCCCAGGACCCTGAGATCATGACCTGAGCCGAAGGCAGCGGCTTAACCCACTGAGCCACCCAGGCGCCCCCTAAATTATAATTTGACATTAGTTTTATTTCAATTAGTATGCCCAGGACAGCATAAATAATCTTATTTATACATTTAATTGAAGATTACGTAACACACTGTAGAAAAAAAGTAAAATTTGACGCAGGAATGATAAATTGTTTTATATTTAGACAGAATTGAATATGATCTTCATGTTTTGAAATTTTTTTTTGGCCTCTAAAATTTGTTTTGGCCTCCTTTTGTAGTTTGTAACATTCCATTAACTGTACACCTAGAATCCTATAAACACAATTTTTTAAAATTTTAGTTAGTTATCATACAATGTAATATTTGTTTCAGGTATGGAATTTAGTGATTCATTACTTAATATCACACCCAGTGCTCATCACAAGTGCCCTCCTTAATACCCATCACCCATTTAGCCCCTCCTATACCCACCTCCCTCCAGCAATCCTCAGTTTGTTCTATAGTTAAATCTCTTATGGTTTGTATCCGTCTCTTTTTTCCTTCCCGTATGTTCACCTATTCTGTTTCTTAAATTCTACGTATGAGTGAAATCATATGGTATTTGTCTTTCTCTGACTGAACCCCTTTGCTTAGCATAATACACTCTAGCATCCATCCACATCCACATTGCAAATGGCATGAGCATAAAATTTTAATATAGAACAATTAAAGAAGGAAAAAGGAGGATTAATTTTGTCTCCTTTTGAGCTTGTAATAGAATCTTACAGTATTATTTCATTTATTTTTGTTTCTTTGCTTAACATTATATCTTAAACCATTATTTTATTAATGGGACCTTTTGGTTTATTTCATTGCTGTGTTTCTTGTGTTTTATTGAACAAATATGCTATACCTTAATTACCCATTCTCCTATCGATGGACTTCTGGGTTAATTCTAGTGTTTTTCTTCTTATGTAAGAATGCTATGAAAATTCTGGGGTTTTTTTGTAACTGAACATATGTATTTCTTTAGAGACTATACCCACTTAAACTATTTGGTCACAGTAGATGCATTTGCTTAGTTACATAAATAATGCTAAATAATTTTCCAAAATAGTGGTACCAATTTAGATAGAAAATGAGAATTGAATTTGTGTTACAAACTTGTCAAAACTTGATATTATAAGAACTTTTTTGCTAATTGTGAATTTAATTTTCATTTCTGTGATAGCCAATGATATTGACAATTATTTTATATTTTTTAACATTTTAAATATTTCATTCTATGAATTTTGTCTATTCAAGTATCCTGACCACATGTCCTTTCCTTATTGATTTGTCATTTTCTTAAATATTCTGTACATGTGTTGTGTGTGTATATATATATAGTTGTATATACATATCTGTATATATTTATATAGATATATATGTTATATAACAATTTTCTTTACTGCAAATATCTACTACATTTGCCTCTTCAGTCTCTTATTGATGAACAAAAGTTCTTATTTATTTATTTATTTATTTTAAAATTTCTTTTCAGAGTACCAGAATTCATTGTTTATGTACCACACCCAGTGTTCCATGCAATACATGCCCTCCGTAATACCCACCACCAGGCTCACCCAACCTCCCACCCCCACCCCCTTCAAAACCCTCAGATTGTTTTTCAGAGTCCATAGTCTCTCATGGTTCATCTCCCCCTTCCAATTTCCCCCAAATCTCTTCTCCTCTCCATCTCCCCATATCCTCTGTGTTATTTCTTATGTTCCACAAATAAGTGAAACCATATGGCAATTGACTCTCTCTGCTTGATTTATTTCACTCAGCATAATCTTTTCCAGTCCCGTCCATGTTGCTACAAAAGTTGGGTATTCATCCTTTCTGATGGAGGCATAATACTCATAGTGTATATGGACCACATCTCCCTTATCCATTCGTGTGTTGAAGGGCATCTTGGTTCTTTCCACAGTTTGGCGACCGTGGTCATTGTTGCTATGAACATTGGGGTACAGATGGCCTTTCTTTTCACTACATCTGTATCTTTGGGGTAAATACCCAGTAGTACAATTGCAGGGTCATAGGGAAGCTCTATTTTTAATTTCTTAAGGAGTCTCCACACAGTTTTCCAAAGTGGCTGCATCAACTTGCATTCCCACTAACAGTGTAAGAGGGTTCGCCTCTCTCCACATCCTCTCCAAAACATATTGCTTACTGTCATGGTAATTTTTGGTCATTCTAACTGGTGTAAAGTGGTATCTCAATGTGGTTTTGATTTGAATCTCCCTGTTGGCTAGTGACGATGAACATTTTTTCATGTGTCTGTTAGCCAGTTCTATGTCTTCATTGAAGAAGTATCTATGAACAGAAGTTCTTAATGTAATTCACCTTATCAAAATTTTCTTAATGTAGTCTTTGTGAAAAACCTTTGACTATCACAGATGACCTTTTTTTAACTTTGTAAGACAGTAAACTTCATTTTTTTTTTTACTTTTTGCATTTAGATCTAAAATATCCCAAGTATTGGTTTATGTATACAGTATGAAGTAGAGGTAAAGATGTACATCTTCTATATGGATATAAAGTAGATCCACCATCTTTAATTGATAAGACTGTCTCCCACCTCTGTCCATTGGCACTTTTGGCACAAACCAATTGTTATCTTATAGCGATAACCAATAATAATATAATATAATAATATAACTAATTGTTATTATAATGTGGTTCCCTTTTAAACACGATCATTTCTTTACCTTTCCACATATTTTTAAATCAACTAGAAATTTTTAAAAATTTATTTTTTATTTTGATTGAATTTTGATAAATTAACTTAGATATATTTAACATCTTTACAAAACTGATGCTTCCAAATCATGAACATGATTTATTTAGTCTTCTTTAATTCTTATCAGTATACTGTGTTAGTTTCTGTGTAGAGGATCTGCACACCTAAAATTAGATTTTAGGCACTTAATATGCTTTAGTGCAATTGTAAATAGTAATTTAAATTACTTTGTCTTTTTTTAAATTATATTATTTTAATCACCATACAGTACATCATTAGTTATTGATGTAGTGTTCCAAGATTCAATGTTTATGCACCACACCCAGTGCTCCGTGCAATTCATGCCCTCCTTAATACCACCAGGCTCATCCATCTTCACACCACCACTCCCCTCTAAAACCCTCGGGTTTTTTTCTCAGAGTCCACAGTCTCTTGTGGTTTGTGTCTCCCTCTGATTCCCCCCCTTCCCTTTTCCCTTCCTTCTCCTAATGTCCTCCATGTTATCCCTTGTGTTCTACAAGTAAGTGAAACCATATGAGAATGACTTTCTCTGCTTCTCTTATTTCACTCAGCATAATCTCCTCCAGCTCCATCCACGTTGATGCAAAAGTGGATATTCATCTTTTCTGATGGCTGAGTGATATTCCATTGTATATATGGGCCACATCTTCTTTATCCATTTGTCCACTGAGGGGCATCTTGGCTCTTTCCACAATTTGGATATTATGGACATACTTCTATGAACATTTGGGTGCATATGGCACTTATTTTCACTACATCTGTATCTTTGGGGTAAAACCCAGTAGTGTAATTGGTGGGTCCTAGGGTAGTTCTATTTTTAATTTTTTGAGACTCTTCACACTGCTTTCCAAAGTGGCTGCACCAACTTGCAGCCAACAGTGTTAGAGGGTTCCCCTTTCTCCAAATCTTTGCCAACATTTATTGTTTCTCACCTTGTTAATTTTTGCCATTCTAACTTGTGTAAGGAGGTGTCTCAATGTGGTTTTAATCTGAATCTCCCTGATGGCTAATGATGGTGAACACTTTTTATATGTGTGTGTTAGCCATTGTATGTCTTCTTTGGAGAAGTGTCTCTTCATGTCTTCTGCCTATTTTTTGATTGAGTTATTTGTTTTTTGAGTATTGAGTTTGAGAAGTTCTTTATAGATCTTAGATATCAACCCTTTTTCTGATATGTCTTTTGCAAATATCTTCTCCCATTCTGTGGGTTGCTTCTTAGTTTTGTCTCCTTTGATGTGCAGAAGCTTTTTATCTTGATGAAGTCCCAAAAGTTCATTTTTAGCTTTGTTTCCCTTGCCTTTGGAGGTGTGACTTGAAAGAAGTTGCTGGGGCCAATGTCAAAGGGGTTGCTGCCTGTGTTCTCCTCTATAATTTTGATGGATTCCTGTCTCACATTGAGGTCTTTCATCCATTTTTAGTTTATCTTTGTTTATGGTGTAAGAGAAGGGTCAAGTTTCATTCTTCTGTACATAGCTGTCCAATTTTCCAAGCACCACTTATTGAAGAGACTATATTTTTTCCATTGGTAATTTTTTCCTGCTTTGTTGAAGATTATTTGACCATAGACTTGAGAGTTCATATCTGGACTCTCTCTCTTCTGTTCCATTGGTCTATGTGTCTGTTTTTTGTGCCAGTACCATGTTCTCTTGGTGATCACAGCTTTGTAATATAGCTTGAAATCAGGAAAAATGATGCCCCCAGCTTTGTTTTTTCTTTTTCAGCGTGTCTTTGGTGACTGGGTTCCTTTCTGGTTCCATACAAATTTTAGGATTATTTGTTCCAGCACACTTAAAAATTCCAATGGTATTTTGATTGGGATGGCATTGAAAGTACAGACTGCTCTGGGCAGCATAGACATTTTATCATTGTTTATTCTTCTGATCCATGAGCATGGAATGTTTTTCCATCTTTTTGTGTCTTCAATTTTTTCATGAGTGTTTTTGTAGGTCCTAGAATATAGGTACTTTATCTCTTTGATTAGGTTTATTTGAAGGTATCTTATGGTTTTGGGTGCTACTGTAAATGTAATTGATTCTCTAATTTCCCATTCTTTGTTCATTGTTACCATATAAGAAATCCATTGTTACCATATAAGAAAGCAACTGATTTCTGTGCATTGATATTGTATCCTGCCACACAAATGAATTATTGTATGAGTTCTAGCAATTTGGGGGTGGGGTTTTGGGTTTTCCACCTAAAGTATTATGTCATCTCCAGAGAGAGAGTTTGGCTTCTTCTTTGCCAGTTTAAATACATTTTATTTCTTTTTGTTGTCTGATTGCTGTTGCTAGGACTTCTAATACTATGTTGAACAAGAGTGGCGAGAGTGGGCATCCTTCTCATGTTCCTGATATCAGTGAGAAAGCTCTCAGTACCTCCCCATTGAGAATGATATTCTGCTGTGGATTTTTCATAGATGGATTTTATAAAGTCGAAGAATGTTCCCTCTATCCCTATACTCAGAAAAGTTTTAATCAGGAAAGGATACTGTATTTTGTCAAATGCTTTTTCTGCATCAATTGAGATGTCCATATGGTTCTTTTCTTATTAATTTGTTATATCATATTGATTGATTTTCAAATGTTGAACCACCCTTGCATCCCGGGGATAAATCTCACCTGATCATGGTGAATAATCTTTTTAATGTACTGTTGGATCCTATTAGCTAGGATCTTTTTGAGAATTATGGCATCCACGTTCCTCAGGGATATTGGGCTGAAATTCTTCTTTTTGATTGGGTCTTTGCCTGGTTTGGTGATCAAGGTAATGATGGCCTCATAGAATGAGTCTGGACATTTTCCTTCTATTTCTATTTTTTTTAACAGCTTCAGAAGTGGTATTTTATCTTCTTTGGATGTTTAGGAAAATTCCCCAGGGAATCCATCAGGTCATGGACTTTTGTTTTTGGGGGAGGTTTTTGATCACTACTTCAATCTCATTTCTAGTTCTTCGTCTGTTCAAGTTGTCAGTTTCTTCCCATTTCAGTCTTGGTTGTCTATAGGTTTCCAGGAGTGAATCCATTTCTTCCAGGTTACTTAACTTATTGGCCTATAGCTTTTGATAATATTTTCTGATAACATTATTTATTTCCTTGGTGTTAGCCATGATCGCTCCCATTTCGTTCATAATTTTATTAATTTTGGGTCCTTTCTCTTTTCTTTTTGATTACTCTGGCCAGTGGTTTATTGATCTTATTATTCTTTCAAAGAACCAACTTCTAGTTTCATTAATATGTTCTACTGTATCTCTGGTTTCTAATTCATTGATCTCTGCTCTAATCTTAATTATTTCCCTTCTCTTGAGCTGGTTAGGCTTAATTTGTTGTTGATTCTCCAGTTTTTCAAGGAGTTAAGAGAGTTTGTGTATTGGGGATTTTTCCATTTTTTTGAGTGATGTTTGGATGACTATGTATTCCCCCTTCAGACTGCCTTTACCATATCCCATAGGTTTTGGACCTATGTGTCTTTGTGCTCATTGTTTTCCATGAATTGTTTAAGTTCTTCTTTAATTTCCTGGTTGACTCAAACATTTTGGATCAGGATGGTCTTTAGCTTCCAAGTGTTTGAATTTCTTCCAAACTTTTTCTTGTGATTGAGTTCCAGTTTCAAAGCATTGTAGTCTGAGAATATGCAGGGAATAATCTCAGTCTTTTGGTATTAGCTGAGACCTGATTTGTGACCCAGCATCAGGTCTATTCTGGAGAAAGTTCAAGGTGCACTTGAGAAGAATGAGTGTTCTCTTGTTTGAAGGTGGAATATTCTCTATATATCTATGGGGTCCATCTGGCCCAATGTGTCATTTGGAGCTCTTTTTTCTTTGTTGACTTTGTGTTTAGATTATCTGTCTATTGCTCAGAGTGGCATGTTAATATCTGCTACAATTGACATATTCTTATCAATATGTCTTTTTATTTTGATTAACAGTTGGCTTATGTAGTTGGCAGCTGCCATGTTGGGTGCATAGATATTTATAATTGTTAGATATTCTTGTTGGATAGACCCTTAAAGAATGATGTAGTGTCCTTCTGTATCTTTAACTATAGTCTTTAGCCTAAAATCTAATTTATCTGATATGAGAATCGCTACCCTAGCTTTCTTTTGATGCAGATTAGCATGGAAGATTATTCCCCATCCCTTCACTTTCAGTCAAGAGGTATCTTTAGGTTCAAAATTAGTGTCTTGTAGGCAGCATGTAGATAGGTCCAATTTTTTTTTATTTGGCAACCTTGTGCCATTTTATGGGAGCATATGTCATTCACATTGAGAGTGATTACTGAAAGATAGTTGGTATTGTCATCATATTGCCTGTGAGGTCCATGTTTCTATAGATTGTCCTGTAAATTTCTGTTCTATATCACTCTTGAGGTCTTTCTTCATTTGTAGACCCCCCCCCTTAATATTTCTTGTAGGGCCAGCTTGGTGGTAACATATTCTTTTAGGCTTTGCTGGTCTTGGAAGCTCTTTATCTCTCCATCCATTCTAAATGACACCCTTGCTGGATAAAGTATTCTTGGCTGTATGTTATTCTCATTTAGTGCCCTGAATATGTCTTGCCAGCCTTTTCTGCCTTACCTCGTTTCTGTTGACAGGTCTGATGCTATTCTGATGTTTCTCCCCTTGTATGTAAGGTATATCTTCCCCCTAGCTGCTCTTAAGATATTATCTGTGGTTTTTTGATTCTCGAGTTTCACAATTACATGCCGGTAGGTTGCTCTACTCTCATTGATCTTGGGGACTCTCCTCTTTGCCTCTAGGACATGAACACTTGCTCCATTCCCCAAATTAAGGTAATTTTCAGCTAGGATTTGCTCAACTATATCTCCTAGTCCTCTCTTTCTCTCCACCCCCTCAGGGATCCCAATAATTCTAATATTGGATGGTTTCACGGCATCATTTATTTATCTTATTCTCCTCTCATGAATCCTATGCTGTTTGTTCCAAACCTCCTCCTGATTCTTCTTTTCTATTAATGTGTCTTCTAGATCACTAATTCGATATTTGGCTTCATTTACCGTAGCTTTCAGAGTATCTAGATTAGATTGGATCTCATTGATAACATTTTTAAGTTCTGTCAGATCAACTCTCACTTTTGCCCTTAGAGAATCTAAGTTGCCACTAATGATATTCTCCAACCTAGCCATTGTTTGCATAACCCTGAATTCTATTTTCAACATTTTGCTTATGTCCATATCCATTAGTTCTGTGACAGATGTCAGTCTCTGAATTTTTCCTCTGTTGGAGGTTCTTCCAACTAGTCATTCTGGTGAGAGCTGGTTGACAGAATATATAGCTGAAAATATCAACAATGATCCAGGTAAGGTGCACCCTGGAAAGTTTTGGAGCATTCAGAAGTCATTGCCAAAAAGAAAGGAAAAAAAAAAAAAACAGCCAAAATGAACCCCAAGAGTAAGATTTATAAAGTACAAAAAGACCAACAAAAGAAAAAGAAAAAAAAAATCCAGCCAAAATGAACCCCAGGAATAAGATGTATAAAGTACAAAAACAAAAACAAACAAACAGAAATGCCAACAGAATAAAAATAAAGACACAAAATAAAAAGGGGAAGGTGGTTGTAATCCCTCAATGTGGACGATAAAGGGTATTTCAGTTCTTCCTGGGTATATCTTGTTATTTTTGTTAGAGGACTCAATTTTCCAGAGACACAGGGAAATTAAAACTGGTGTATATATATAGAAGTAGTATTGAATAGAGAAAAAAGGACTGCATTGAAGCTTCTATCTATATGTATTTAAAAAAAGAAAAAAGTACATGTATGAAAAATTTTAAGTTAAAAAGTTACTATGGAATATGTTGTATTAAACATCTAGTTGAAATGGTAAGTAGGTAAAAAAAAAACAAAAGAACAAGAATCATAAGCATTTAAAAAAGAGAGAAAATTTGTAGCTAAGAAAGCTGCAGACTGTGAGGCAATACCAAGTGCTTAATATATTGTTTTCTCCTGATGTTGTGGTTTTACATTTTTATGGGTATCCTGTTGCTGTTGTCCTCTGTTTTCTCATCTTGTCTTCTGTGGGAGGGTCCTACCACATTGTTTTCCAGTCAGTCCTGCTTGCGGTGGAGTTGTCCCACCCCCTATGAAGGGGCTGGGCTCTGTGTAAAACAGTTTTTCCAGCTTTTGTTCTCTGGAGGTTTTTGTTCTCTGGCAGCTTTTCATGCCTTTTTGGAGGGCCAGAACAAAGTAAATTGTCCACCCCAGACCTCTACCTCAGAGAGAAGCTACAGTGTGCTCCTCTCTGAAACCTCCAGAACATATAGACTCCCCCTTTGCAACTGTGTTGAACACCGCAGACTCTAACAAGTGGTGTGCATCCCAGCCACCATCTCAGTAGTCATCTGAGGCCCCCACTTGTCTCTGCATCCCTGTGCCACCAAAAGCACAAGTGACACTGGTCCTGGTGAGCCCAGTCCTGGTGGCTGCCTTTCTGGGGGCTGCTGATTCAAGTCCATACTGCCTGCCCTCTGTCTGGGTGATGGTGGAGGCAGTGGAGTTGTCTGTGGTGGTTGTAGCAGCCACCACCCCCAGCGACCAACTCAAGCCCGTGACAGGTCCTCTCAGGCATGAGCAGAAAGAAGCTGCAGCCGTTCTGAGACCCTGAACTTAGGTCCACACCTGTGGCCTCCCAGTCCCATATAATTGTCCCTTAAGTCCCTTTGTTCTGTGTGAGTGCTGTTATCAGTCCCTTCCTGTCTCACAGCCATGGGTCTCCAAGCTGTCCCTGGTCCCCAAGTGCCAGGTATTTTTGCCCTGGGGTATTACTTTCCAAAGGCTTGCTTCTGGTGGCTCCCTCCCCCTTCTTTTTCTCCTCTGATATCTGTCCACCCACTCCAACTCCTCTGTACCTCACCACTGATGATCCTCTGCCCCCTAGAGATCCAGAAGTGTATAATCTTACATCTCAGGCTGATTTCATTTGTGTTCAGAGTGCTCTAGTAGATATCTAGCTCAAATCAGGAGACCAGTTGAAACAGGGTCTCTCACTCCTCTGCCATCTCTCCCCTCACCATTTTGTCTTTTAATTGTTTGAGCTTGCATATAGAAACTCAATTACTTTTGGATATTGGCCCTGTATTCAAGAAAACATTTATTTTATTTTATTTATTTATGTGAGAGAGAGCAAGAGAGAGAGAGAGAGAGAGATCAAAGAGGACCAGACTTCCCACTGAACAGGAGCCCCATGCGGGGTTCCATCCCAGGACCATGACCCTAGGCAAAGGCAGACACTTAACCACTTAACTTGACCCCAGGCATCCCTCAAGAAAATTTCTATATTCATTAATTATAATAGTTTATCTGTAGATTTCTAACTATATATTCAACCATGACATCTGCAAATATGGTTTTTTTTTTCTTTTCCAATTCTTATAACTTTACATTTTCTTCCTTGCCTTATTGCTTTAGCTTTACCCAGAATACTCTGGTAAAATGTTGAATAGAAGTGTTGATAGATATTCTTGTTTCACCCCCATTCTCAGGAAAAAGCTTTCATTATTTCACCCGAACAGATATACTTTATCATATTAAGTAAAGAGAAGTCTTTGGTGGCATAATCCTAACCAAAGTAGCTTTCAATAAAAATCATACTATATCTATAGTATAAAAATTCTACAGAATATCTATTTTCTGTAACACTAGGAAAAGTTCTGGTAGCTATAAATCATCTTTCTCTACATCTTCTATTATGTTCCAATGTGTCTGCAGTATCAATTTAATTTCTGAAGCAAGTCATTCAAAGTTATTGGTTAAAAGTATCAGGAGAGAGTTGCCTTGATTTGCAAGTCCATCACAATATGGACAATCACTTCTTTCCTTAAATGTGACTTAGCACTTCTCCAGAGTTGTATATTACCAAACAAGTCTAATGACACTTTGTAAAGCAGTCAAATACCACATACTAACAATAAAATCATCTGTACATAAAAAACTCCTTACTTCACTAAGGAAGTAATATGACTAATTGCATAATATGCTGTCCTACAGCCATATCCTCCTGAGAAAATGGTATAACAATAGGATCATTTCACCAACCTTTATGCCCTACCACAGATAATGTCTTATCAGTTTTTATCTTTCTCATTACTAGATGTAAATGGAAGAAACCAGGTGATCAATGTACTTTTTTTCACTTCAGTAACCAGAGTAATTCATAGTAGTCTCAAAGGACAATCATAATGACTTAATACGTTCTTCTTTACAAGTTTTATTTAAAGCTATATCATGGAGAATTTGGCCTATAATAGTCAATGAAAAAATAATTACTCTCTCTAGGACTCTGTGTCAGTTTCCCATCCATATAAGGATTTTTATTAATTTTCATTGTAATTTCATGTATGCATGAGGAAACTAATACTGTATTGCAATTTTAAAGGGAAAGAAAATAAGGGCAAATATCTTACTTGAAACAGCCTAAGTGGTACTATAGGGAAAAGCTATTTTCTAGACCTATGTACTATTCTCCAGCTTTTTACTTCACACCCTGAGAAGTACAGGTAATTAATAAATGCTGACTAAGTATGATGATAACATTACATGTTAGAGAAAATGCATTGAACTAAAAATACATACATAAACTCTGTGTGTGTGTGTGGCTTGAGCAAGAATACTTTATTGATCCCTGCTACAAAAAGACTGGTGAGATCTTGACTAAGAGAAAACATTCATTTGATTTATTCATAAATGCCTTTCCTTTGAAAAATTGTATATCAGAATAAGCTACTATGATTGGAAATGTTTGTAGTCAGAATAAAATTTCAGATAAAACAAAAAAAAAAACCTGCAATGGAAATAAGCATTTTTTTGCTAATAGGTTGAATCCAAGCAATATTTATTTTCTGAAAGAAAATGGCTTATTTAGCAAATGCTTGCCAGCAGGGGCCCAATCAGTTGATAAGTGATGGAGTTCGAAATTTAAAAAAAAAAAAAAAAAGGCATTAGACCACTCAGTCTTTCTAAAAAGCCTGACTTTTTGAAAATAGAATAAATTTAGTTTACTTAAATGAATAAAGAAAAATCAACTTTTATTGTTTATAATCCTGTTTTGGATCCACCACTTCTGGTCCACTCCCAATTTCAGGGGAAAAAGCCAATGTCATTTTCAGACACTTTTATATTTACTGTGATAATAGAAGAAAATACTACTCTTGAGTGCCTACTATGATCCTGGCACTCTGTCTCACCATTACAACCTAGAGGAGAATAATTATCGGTATCGTTGATAACAAAGATAGTGCTAGCTGTCACATTCAACTCTTAACTCCACTGCTAAGTGGTTAAGTGCTAGTTTACTTGGTATCTGATAATGCTACCTCCACCCCCAACCCTACCACCCACCCCATGGTTTCTCTTACAGATTCATAGAAAATGAAATGTGTATTCTCAACCACCTGCCTGCCATCACCTAAAGAAGGGCTTTATAATTTTACCAAAAGGATACTTGCTATGATAATAACATCATTCCTACTAGGTGAAGCTAGGATCTGGGATGCAAACAATAGGCAACTGTATATAAACACCAAAATTTAATTTTCATGAGTCACAAAATATTATTTTTTTAATTTGTCTCCAATCATAAATAAATGTAAAATTAATCTTATTCTCAAGACACGTAAAAACAGGTAGCAAAGTAAAGTTGGCCATCAGACTTTATTTGCCAGCCCCTACTCCAGAGAACAGAATGGAAGTAGCAAGTGATGAATCAGAGGATCCATTTAAAAGACTATTACAGAAGTTCATGTAATAGATGATGGAAGCTTAAATGAATGTTTTGCTTTAGGGATAAAGACAAGTAAATGAAAGTTAGATATATTTCAGATAAAACTTTTATAAGACCTGGTAATGTATTAACTTTTTTTTTTTTTAAGATTTATTTATTTATTTATTTGAGAGAGAGAGACAGTGAGAGAGAGCATGAGCGAGGAGAAGGTCAGAGAGCGAAGCAGACTCCCCATGGAGCTGGGAGCCTGATGTGGGACTCGATCCCGGGACTCCAGGATCACGCCCTAAGCCGGAGGCAGTCGTCCAACCCACTGCGCCACCCAGGCGTCCCGATGTATTAACTTTAAATAGACCATATCCTATACTTTTTTTTGTTTTCTGGTTAAGATGCTTCACATAAAATCTCAGGATATTGAAGAATTTCATTTGAGCTTTCTGTTTGTTTTGATTTGTTGTGAGTTATTCAGGATACTGCTGATCTTGAAATTAAGGCCATATTGCTTGTTACAAATAATATAGGACTCTAACCCTTTAGGGCTAAGTGGAGTGGTTGGGGTTGGGGAAGATCTCATAGAGGACATGGGATTTGAACGGGGTCTTGAAGGCTGTCAGCAAAAGACTAGGAAATGCCTTACAATTAAAGAAAAGAACCTATGCGAATGTGTAGAGTTATAACAATATGCCATATTGGAGAATTTTCAAACACTTCTGAAAGAGAAAAAGCTATAAAAGAACAAAATATAAAAGATAATGTTGAACTTCAGTGTAGAGTACATTTTTAGGACATGCATAGTTTTGTTACTTTAAATCAAGGTTAAAGTATGGAAAAAGCACTAAATATAAGTTAGAAAAGAAAAAGTCTTCCTTCTGTAAATATCTGCTCTGGTGAGCTAAAAATTCATAAAGCTCATAGCCTGCCTGAAGGCAATAATAAAACAGAAAAAAAAAAACTAGTAAGACCTCATTATAGGTACTCTAGCAGTTAGAACCGTATTTCATGGAACAAAAATGCAGCATTAAAGCCTCACCAGGGCAATTTAGAATGCTCTTTTTTAATTTCATGTAATGCTTTTCTATTTCAAAAATTGAACTAGCTGATCGATTCATGACTCCAATTTTCATAATTTGTAAAATCAACTTGTTCTGCATAAAAAATCCCACCACTCAAATCCTCATAAATAAATATTCTATGATTAAAATGTACTCTTTTAGGGGCACCTATGTGGTTCATTGGGTTGAGCATCTGCCTTTGGCCCAGGTCATGATCCCATGGTCCTGAGACTGAACCCGGCATTGGGCTCCCTGCTCAGGCAGGAGACTGATTTCCCTCTCCCTCCACTGCCCCCTGCTTGTGCTCTCTGTCTCTTTTTCAAATAAATAAATGAAATCTCTAAAAAAAATAATAAAATATATTGTTTTCTAAAACAAAGGGACATCTTAGATGAAGATGAAATATGGGAATAATAAATGTACAAAAGTTTAAATTCACTGGGATAGATACAGTTTCTAAAACAAAAGGAAATATTCCAATATTGAGCACTGGAACATTCTGGCATGTGAAAGTTGAGTAGTGGAGAAAGTAATCTCACCCTCCTTTTGTCTCCAGTACAGATGACAATAACATGTGCCCAGTGGCTGCTGAGTTAAATTGTTTCTTCTCCATATCATACCAAGAACAAACTGTCTAACAACTTAGACTTATACAGCGCAAGTTTTATTAAGAAACAAAACTAATTAAAAATCATTTCTGGGGTCCTGGTGGTTCAGTCAGTGAAGTGTCCAATTCTTGCTTTCTGCTCAGGTCATGATCTCAGGGTCATGAGTTTAAGCCCCACGTCAGGCTCCACACTCAGCATGAAAGTTTGCTTGAAATTCTTTCTCTCGACCTCCGTTGTCTTCTGACCTCCCTCAAATAAATAAATAAATAAAATCTTCAAACAAAAAAAAAGTCATTCCTGGGTGACAGGTAATAAGGAGAGCACTTGTGCTGAGCACTGGGTGTTATATTTAAGTGATGAATCACTAAATCTTACTCTTGAAATGATATCACACTATATGTAAACTAATCAGAATTTAAATAAAAAATTTAAAAAATTAAAAAATTTACTCCTCTAACATTTCTGGATAAATTTATCATTTTAACATATTATGATTTAGGAGAGAAATTTTATTTTAATGTATTACATTTTTCCTATACCATCGATGAATCTGGTGCATTGAAAGAACAGCAACTATAATTCACTGCTATTTGTGCCAAATAAAAATCAAGCAGAGCACAAAAATCATAATAATGTGGCATAAATTGTTCTAAGGCAAATAAATATATACAGCACAAACTTTTGCAAAAAATTCATATGTTTCATATCAATCTGTTTTATACCCTTTAGTATTATAGGTAATAAAGATCAGTTCTGGAAATCAAATAAATGTATAGTTCCATCAGTCTCATTCAAACCTGCCATTTACAGTGGAATTAGAGACTGAGATCTCTTTCAAAATAAAACTTGTGGAAACCCTTCAGATTCACAGCTTGCATGGAGCAGCCCCCTTATGAGAACGAAGTTCGTTTTCCCTTCATCTATTAACGCACTGTAAATCACTCCTGCTCCTATTCCCCTCCCATCTCCCTCTCTTTCCCTTCATATCTCTCTCTCTCTTTCTCTCTCTGTCTCTGTATGCATGCATGGATGGATGGATGCACCTGTTCACATATAATTCATATTTGTGAATGGTATAATCAGATATGACAATATTATTCTTCCCCTTTCTTTCCCTTTTTCAGGGGGAAAGACATATAAAATATGTCATTAATAATAATTAATAATCAATAATTCCTCAAACTTTTTTATTGACATGTAGTTGACATACAACCTTATTATATCAGTGTTGATTTTACAACATAAGGATTCAATATTTATACACATGATCACCATAAGTCACAATATCATTGACTATATTCCCTATGTTGTATATCTCCATGACTTTTATTTTATAACTAGAAGTTTGTACATTTTAATCACCTTGATTTATTTTCCCCAGCCCACAACCCCTTCCTTCTACCAACCATCACATTGTTTTCTGTATTTATGAGTCTGTTTCTGTTTTGTTTTGCTTGTTTATTTGCTATACTTTTTAGATTCCATCCATAAGTGAAATCATACATTTGTCTTTCTCTATCTGACTTATTTCAATCAGCATAATACCCTCTAGGTCCATCCATGTTGTAGCAAGTGACAAGATGACTTTCTTTTTTATTGTTCTCTAATATTCCAGTGGGAGGGGGCGAAGGGGGTGTATACCACATCTTTATCTATTCATCTGTTTATGGTCACTTAGGTGTCCATATTTTGACTCTATGCTGTAATAAACATAGTGGTGCATATATCTTCTCAAATAAGTGTTTTTATTTCCTCCCAATAAATACCTAGAAGTGGTATCTCAAAAGAGATATCATATGGTAGCTCTATTTTGAACTTTTAGAGGAATCCCCATAGTTTTTTTCCCATTGAGGCTCCACCAATTTGCATTCCCACTAATAATTCATGAGGGTTTATTTTCTTCATATTCTGACCAGTATTTTTTATTTCTAGTCTTTTTGATATTAGACATCTGACAGGTGTGAGGTAATGTCTTGTGGTTTTGATTTGTATTTCTCTGATGATTACTGATGGTGAGCATCTTTTCCATGTCTGTTAACCATCTGCATGTCTTCTTTGGAAAAATGTCTATTTATATGTAATGCCCATTTTTACATTGGATTGTTTGGTTTTTTGATATTAGGTTGTGTGAGTTCTTCATATAATTTTAGTATTAATCCCTTATTAGATATATCATTTGTGAATATATTTTTGCATTCAGTAGGTTATCTTTTCATTTTGTTGGTTTCCTTCACTGTGCAAAAGAATTTTTTTTCTTTTTTTCCTACAGAAACAGTTTTTTTGTTTTTTATTATGTTCAGTTAGCCACTGTATAGTAAATCATTAATTTTTGATATAGTATTCAATGATTTATTAGTTACATATAACACTTAGTGCACAACACAAAACATGTCTTCCTTAATACCCATCACCCTGTTACCTCCTCCCCCCAACACAAACCCAGCCCCTAAGACCCACAGTCCATTTCCCAGGGTCCATAGTCTCTCATGGTTCATCTCCTTTCTGATTTCTTCCCCTTCATAGTTCCCTTCCTTTCCCTATGGTCCTCTGTGCTATTGATTATGTTCCATAAATGAGTGAAACCACATGAAAATTGTCTTTCTCTGCTTAACTTACTTCACTTAGCATGACCCCTTCCAGTTCCATCCATGTCAAGCAAATGGTGGTTTTTCATTCTTTCTGATGGCCAAATAATATTGCATTGTATATATGGACCACATTTTTACCCATTCATCTGTTGAAGAGCATCTCAGCTCCTTCCACTTCTTGGCTATTGTAGACATTGCTGCTATGAACATTGGGGTGCATGTGGCCCTTCTTTTCACTGCATCTGTATCTTTGGGGTAAATACCCAGTATGTAATTGCCGGGTTATAGGGTAGCTCTGTTTTAAGATCCTGAGGAACCTCCATACTGTTTTCCAGGGTGGCTGAACCAGTTTGCATTACCACCAATAGTGTAAGAGGTACCCCTTTCTCTACATCCTTGCCAAAATTTGTCATTTTCTGTTTTATTGATTTTTGCCATTCCAACTGGTATAAGGAGGTATCTCAATGTGGTTTTGATTTGTATTTCCCTGATTGCTAATGATGTTGAGCACTTATTCATGTGTCTGTTAGCCATTTGCATGTCTTCTTTGGAGAAGTGTCTTTCATGTCTTCTGCCTATTTTTTGATTGGGTTATTTGTTTTTTGGGTGTTGAGTTTGAGAAGTTCTTTATAGATCTTGGATATCAACCCTTTATCTCATATGTCATTTGCAAATATCTTCTCCCTTTCTGTGGGTTGATCAAGTTTCATTCTTCTGTACATAGCTGTCCAATTTCCCCAGCACCATTTATTGAAGAGGCTGTCTTTTTTCCAATGGATATTTTTTCCTGCTTTGTCAAAGATTAGTTGGCCATAGAGTTGAGGGTCCATTTCTGGAGTCTCTATTTTGTTCCATTGATCTGTGTTTCTTTTTTTGTGCCAATACCATGCTGTCTTCATGATCACAGCTTTGTAATAGAGCTTGATGTCAAGCAATGTGATGCCCCCGCTTTGTTTCTTATTTTGTTTTGTTTTGTTTTTCATCATTTCCTTGGTCATTGGGGTCTTTTTCCATACAAATTTTAGGATTATTTGTTCCAGTCTTTGAAAAATGCCAATGGTATTTTAAAAGTGATGGCACTAAAAGTGTAAATTGCTGTGGGCAGGGTAGGCATTTTAACAACGTTTATTCTTCCAATCCATAAGCATGGAATGTTTCTCTTCTTTTTGTGTTTTCCTCAATTTTTTTCATGAGTTTTCTGTAGTTTCTGGAGTATAGATCATTTACCTCTTTGGTTAGGTTTATTCCTAGGTATCTTATGGTTTTTGGTGCTATCATGAATGGAATCAATTCCTTAATTTCTTTTTCTATGCAAAAGCATTTTAGTTTTATATAGTCCCCATAGTTTATTTTTGCTTTTGTTGCCACTGCCTCAGGAAACAGATCAAAAAAAAATATTGTTAAAACTGATGTCCAAGAGCATATAGCCTGATTTCTTATAGGAGTTTTATGGTTTCTAGATTTACATTTAAGTCTTTAACCCATTTTGAAATTATTTTTGTATATGGTAAACAAGTGGTTCAGTATTGGGGAGGCTGAGTGGCTCAGTTAGTTGGGCATCTGCCTTCAGCTCAGGTCATGATCCCATGGCCCTGAGACCAAGCCTGGCATTGGGCTCTCATCAGGGAATCTGCCTCTGCCTGCTGCTCCCCCTGCTGAGCGCTCTCTCTCTCTGCCAAATAATAAATAAAATCTTTTAAAAAAGTGGTTCAGTCTCATTTTTTGCATGTAGTGGTCCAGTTTTCCCAAACACTGTTGAAGAGCCTGTCTTTTCCCCACTGTATATGCTCACCTCCTTTATAAAAGATTATTTGAATATATAAGTGTGAGTTCATTTCTGGACTCACTGTTCTATTCCATTGATCTACATGTCTGTTCTTAGACTATATCATACTGATTGATATAGCTTTGTAATACAGATTGAAATGAGGAAGTGTGATATCTACAGCTTTGTTCTTCTTCCTCAAAATTGCCTTGGCCATTGAGAATCTTATGTGAGCCTCTTGTGAGGGTCTTTGGCTATTGTGGGTCTTGTTCCATAAAAATATTAGGACTATTTGTTCTAGTTCTGTGAAAAATGCCATTGGTATTTTGATAGGGATTGCACTAAATCTGTACATTGCTTTTGGTAGTAAGGATATTACAAAAATAATTTTTCTGATCCATGAATATGCAATATCTTTCCATTTATTTGACTCTTCAATTTCTTTCATCAATGTCTCATAGTTTGCAGTATACAGGTATGTTAGCTCTTAGTTTAAATTTTTTTCAAGGTGTTTAGTTATTATTGGTGCACCTATAAATAGGATTTTTTTTTTGGTTTCTCTTTCTGAGAAATATATATTCACTGGGCTTGAGAAAAGAAAGGAAGACTTCAAAGAGGCTCTTAACACAGAGACAATATCCATTTATTGTTAGTGTACAGAAATGCAACAGATTTATGTATATTAAATTTGTATCCTGTAACTTTACTAAATTCATTAATTAGTTCTAATACTTTGTAGGAGGAATTTTTAAAGTTTTCTGTATAGTACCATATCTCCTTCAAATAGCAAGTTTTACTTCTTTTCCAATTTGAAACATTTTATTTATTTTTCTGTTCTAATTTCTGTGACTAGGCCCTCCAATACTATGTTGAGTAAAAGTGGCAAGAATTGATATCCTTGCTTTGTTCCTGATTTTAGAGGAAATATTTTCAGCTTTTCACTTTTGAGTATCATGTTCACTATAGGTTTGCATATGTGGTCTTCATTATATTGAGATGTCACTTCTATGCCCACTTTCTTGAAAGTTTTTATTAAAAATTAATGTAAAATTTTATCAAATCCTTTTCTGCATCTGTGAAGATGATCTTAAGGTTTTTTAATCCTTCCTTTTGTTAATGTGGTGTACTTGTTGACTGATTTGCAAATATTGGACCATCCTTCCATCATTGGAATAAATCTCACTTGATCATGGTGTTTAAAATCATTCTAATGCATTTTGAATTCACTTTACAAATATTTAATTAAGGACTTTTATTGAAGAATATTTCCCCTAATTTTCTTTTTATGTGGTGTCTCTGTCTGGTTTTGGTATTTAGGTAACATTGGCTTTGTAAAATGGGTTTGGAAGCCCCATTTCAATTCCACTTTTTTTAATATTTTGAGAATTATGCATATTAACTCTTCTTTAAATGTTTGGTAGAATTCATCTCTGAAGCTGTCTAGTCCTGAACTTTTGTTTGTTGGCAGTTTTTTGATTACTGATTAAATCTAATTACTAGTAATTGGTATATTCAGATTTCTTACTTCTTTCTGATTCAGTGTTTGGAAGATATGCTTCTAGGAATTTGTTCATTCCTTCTAAGTTTGAGTTCCTTCTAAAAGCATGAAATTTTGGGAGGGACCTAAAATGGTGACATGGTAGGAGGACTGTAGGCTCATCTCATCCCTCAAACACAACTGGATTAGTATTCAATCATTCCAAGTACCCCAGAAATCAACCTGAAGAACTATAGAACAAACTCCACAGCTAGGGGAGAGAAGAAGCTACATCAAAGAAGGTAGGAAGTTCAGAGTTGCAGTTTGGGGGAGAAATGGATTGCAGATGCTGCCTATGGGATGGAGCTGTGGTAACAGAGAAAAGCTAGAGAAAGAGAGAGAGGAGCACACAGAGGAACACACACGGAGAACATTTTCTCAAAGCCATTAACTGGGGAAACAAGATGGGCTGATTTTTGTGAGTTTTTGCAACCAGTAGGCAAACTCTGAACACTGGCTTCTTCCTTAAACCAACTACCACAACTCTGCACTCTGGCACAACTGCCTTTGTCAAACTTACCTTAGTCCCGGTACAGCAGACCCCCTTCCCCAGAAGGCCAGCAGAAACCACTGGACACATCACATATAACAGAGAGTTTTGAAGGGCTTTAGTCCTAGTGGAAATCATATCAGGTCTCATTTAACAAATAGACCAGCACACCAAGTTAAAGCTTGACACATTCTGGCCAAGGACCAGACACTTCCCATTGCAGGAAAGGAGAGTCTCTCCAGACCACTAACCTGAAGGATAAAACAACCAAAATACAACAGCAGAGTGCATGCAGTGCACACAAGATTGCATTCCCTGAAACTACAGGCACTGGGCAATATATGACCTTTTCTTTATAAGGTGGATACTCTCAGGAGCAAGAAACATAGGGAGCTTTTCTATCATGGAGTAGAAGGTAGATACTTAGACAAAGTGGTAAGACAGAGGAATTCATTCCAAATGAAAGAACAACAAAAGGTCTTAGCCCTGTCTCTAAGTGAGAGAGATTTAAGTAACATGTCTTATGGAAAATTTAAAGCAACAATCATAAATATACTCACTGGGCTTGAGAAAAGAATGGAAGACTTCAGAGAGGCTCTTACCACAGAGACAAAAACATTAAAAAAAGAATCACTCAGAAATAAAAAGTGTAGTAACTGAAATTGGAAACAGCCTTGATGCAATTAGCACAAGGAAAAGGAAGAGGAATAAATAAGTGATATAGAAGACAAAGTAATAGAAAATGGTGATCAAAAGAGGGAAAAAAGAATTATGGAGTCGGAGAATAGACTTAGGGAATTCAGTTATTCCATCAAATATAATATCTATATCATATGAGTCCCAGAAGAAGATGAAAAAGGCGCAGAAATTATTTGAGGAAATAATAGCTGAAAAATCCCTAATCTGGGAACAAATAGATATTCAGATATAGGAGGCACAGTGAACTCCTATCAAAACCAATAAAAGCAGACCAACACAAAGACATGTTATAATTAAATTTGCAAAAATATAACAATAAAGAAAAAGATCTTAAAAGCAGCAAGACAAAAGAAGTCTCTAACTTACTAGGAAAGACCCATAGGCTATCTACAGATCTCACAACAGAAACTTGGCAAGCCAAAAGAGAGTAGCATGAATGGTGCTGACTGGGAAAAATCTGCAGCCAAGGCTGAAGCAAGGCTACCATTCAGAATAGAAGGAGAGATAACGTGTCCCAGACAAACAAAAACTAAAGGATTTTGTGACCAGTAAATAGCCCTACAAGAAATATTAAAAGGGACTTGGATTGGAAAGGAAAGACCACAACTGACAAATCTGAGAAAGGAACAGAAAAAATCTCCACAAAAAATGACAAGAAATAAAATGGCATTGAATATCTATTTTTTAATAACTCTAAATATAAATGAACTAAAAGCACCAGTCAAAAGACATAGGGTGTCAGAATGGATAAAAACAAGACCCATCCATGTACTAACTACTAGAGATTCATTGCAGACCTAAAGACACCTGCAGTTGGAAAGTGAGGCATTGGAGAAATATTTACCATGCAAATAGATGTCAAAAGAAAGCCAGAGTAATAATACCTTTATCAGATAAAATAGACTTGAACCAAAGATGATAACAAGTGATGAAGAAGGGCACTATATTATTATAAAGGAAACAATCCAACAAAAAGATCTAATAATTGTAAATATTTATGTACCCAACATGGTAACACCAAATATAGAAAATAATTAATAACAAACATACAGGAACTCATTGATAATAATATAATAATAGGAGATTATAACATCCATTTACATCATTTAAAGATTTACAGATTATCTAAATAGAAAATCAACAAGAAACAATGGTTTTGAATAACACACTGAACCAGATGGACTTAACAGATATATTCAGAACATTCCATCCTAAAACACAATGCACATTCTTTCCGCGTGTATGTAGACGTTCTCCAGAATAGATCATATACTAGGTCACAAATCAGGCCTCAAGAAATGCACAATGATTGAGATTACATCATATTTACTGACTATAATTATATGAAACTTGAAGTCAGTCACAAGAAAAAATTTGTAAAGACCACAAATACATAGAGATTAAACAATGTGCTACCAAACAATGAATGGGTCAATCAGGAAATTAAAGAATAAATTTAAAAATATAAGGACACAAATGAAAATGAAAACACAATGGTCCAATACCATTGAGAGGCAGCAAAATTGGTCCTAAGAGGAAATACATAGCAATACTGGCCTACCTATAAACAACCTAAACTTACACCTACAGGAGCTAAAGAACACCAAATGAAGCCTAACACCAACAGAAGAAGGAAACTAATAAAGATTAAAGCAAAAATAAATGATATTGAAACTGAAAAACTAATATATCAGGTCAATAAAAACAGGGGCTGCTTCCTTGAAAAAAAATTAATAAAATTGATAAATCCCTAGCCAGACTTATCAGAAAGAGTAGGCAGAACCCAAATAAATAAAATCACAAATGAAAGAAGAGAAATAACCAACACCACAGAAATACAATTATAAGTGAATATTATGTAAAACTATATGCCAACATATTGGACTACCTGGAAGAAATGGATAAATGCCAAAAAACATATAAACTACCAAAGCTGAAACAGGAAAAATATAGAAAACTTGAACAGACTGATACCCAGCAAAGATACTGAATCATTAATCAAAAAATTTCCACCAAACAAAAAAAGGCTTCACAGGTGAATTCTACCAAACAACTAATGAAGAGTTAATACCTATTATTCTCAAATTATTCCAAAAACCAGAAATGGAAGGAAGACTTAAAATTCATTCTAGGAGGCCAGCATTTCCCTAATACCAAAACTAGATAAAGACTCCACTAAGAAAAAGAACTACAGGCCAACATAGTTGAAGACCATGGATGCAAAAATGCTCATTTAGCATAACAAATCCAACACTATATCAAAAGAATCATTCACTATGACCTAGTGGGTGGTGCTGGGCTGCAAAGGGCAGTTTAATATTCACAAATCAATCAACGTGATACACCACATTTATAAAAGAAAGTATAAGAACAAGTATAAAATCCCTTCAATAGATGTAGAAAAAAACATTAGACAAAGTACAATATCCATTCATGATGAAAGCCCTCAGCAATGTAGGTTTGAAGGGACTGTGTACCTCAATATAATAAAGGCCATAAAAAATCCACAGCTAATATCATACTCAATGGAGAAACACAGAGGTTTTTCCTTCCCTGTCAGGAAGAAGACAGGGATGACCACTCTTACCACTGCTATTTAACATACTACTAGAAGTCTTAGCCATAACAATCAGTCAACCAAAATAAATAAAAGACATCCAAATTGGCAGAGAAAGAAGTCAAACTTCTACCATTTGTAAATGACATGATACTCTCTATAGAAAACCCAGACTCCACTAAAAAACTGCAAAAACTACTACATGAATTCACTAAAGTTGGAGGATACAAAATCAATGTACAGAAATATGTTGCATTTCTATACACCAGTAATGAAGTAACAGAAAGAGAAATCAAGGAATCAACCCCATTTACCACTGCACCAAAAATAATAGTATACCAAGGAATAAACATAACCAAAGAAGTGAAAAATTTGTACTCTGAAAAACCGTAAAACACTGATGAAAGAAATTGAAGATGACACAAAGAAATGGGAACACATTGCTTGTTCATGGATTGGAAGAACAAACATTGTTAATATGTCTATATTATCTAAAGCAATGTACACATTTAATGCAACCCCTATCAAAATACCAACAACATTTTTCACAGAGCTGGGATCCACAACCCCAAAATTTGTATGGAACCACAAAAGACCCTGAAAAGCCAAAGCAAATTTGAAAAAGAAAAGTAAAACTGAAAGCATCACAATCCAGACTTTAAGTTATATTACAAAGCTGTAGTGATCAAAACAGTATGGTACTGACACAAAAATTGAAACAAAGGTCAATTGAACAGAATAGAAAACCCAGAAATGAACCCACAACCACATGATCAATTAATCTTCAACAAAGCAGAAAAGAATATCCAATGGGAAAAACACAGTCTGTTCAACAAATTGTGTTGGGAAAACTGGACAGCAACAGGTAAAGAATGAAACTTTCTTACACCTTATAAATTCAGAGTGGCCTAAATGGGAGGAGACTAGAAACCTTAAAAATCCTACAGAAGAACACAGGCAATAATCTCTTTGACATCAGCCATAGCAAGTTCTTACCAGATATGTCTCCTGGGTGAGGAAAACAAAAGGAAAAATCAATTATTGGGATTTCATCATAATAAAAAGCTTCTGCAGAGCAAAGGAAACAATCGCCAAAACTAAAAGGCAAAACTAAAAGGCCAAAACTAGAAGGAATGGGAGAAGATATTTGCAAGTGATATATCTGATAAAGGGTTAGTGTCCAAGACACACTCAACCTCACTCATCATCAGGGAAAAGAAATACAATTAAATGTCACCTCACACCAACGATAATGGCTAAAATCAACAATATAAGGAACAACAGGTGTTGGTGAGGATGCAGACAAAGGGGAACCCTCTTGCATTGTTGGTGGGAATAGCAAACTGGTACGGCCCCTCTGGTAAGCAGTATGGAAGTTCACCAGAAAAGTAAAAATACAATCCAGCAATTGCGCTACTAGGTATGTACCCAAAGAATACAAAAATACTTAATTAAAAGGGTAAATATGTCCCAACGTTTATAACAGTTATCTACAATAGCCTAATTATGGAAACAGCCCATGTCCATTGGCTGATGAATGGCTAAAAAAGGGTGGTACATGTATACAGTAAAATATTACTAAGCCATAAAAAAGGATGAAATCTTGCCATGTGTAATGACGATGTGAATGAAAGCAGAGAGAATTATGCTAAGTGAAATAAGTCATAGAAAGACAAATGCCATATGATTTCACTTGTATGTGGAATATAAGAAACAAAACAAAGTGTAAAAAAAAGAGAGAGGGTAACAAACCAAGAAACAGAATCTTAACTATAGAGAACAAACTAGTGGTTACTAGAAGGAGGTAGGGGGATGGGTTAAATACATGATGGATATTAAGGACTGTATTTGTTGAGATTAGCATTGGGTGATATATGGAATTATTGAATCACTATATTATACACCTGAAACTAATATAACACTGTGTGTTAACTAATTAGAATTTAAATAAACACTAATTAACAATAATAATAATAAAATACATCTTTTTGTGGTTTTGTTTGGTTTCATCTTTTTTGGAACTCTGATTTCTGGACCTCGATGTCTTGTTTCCTTCCCCAAGTTAGGGTAATTTTCACCCATTACTTCTTCAAATAGTTTTTTGGTCCACTTCTCTCTTTGCCTTCTGAGTCGCCTATACTGCAAATGTTAGTATGCTTGATGTGTTCCCAGTGGTCTCTTAAAATAGTCTCATTTTTTAATTATTTTTTTCTGATTGGGTAATTTCCACTACCCCGTCTTCCAGGTCACTGATTGATCTTTGGCATCATCTAACATAGTGTTGATTCTCTCTAAAGTATGTTTCATTTTAGGCTTTGTACTCTTAAATCTCATTGGTTCTTTATGTATTTTGTTGAATTTCTCACTATGTTCATCTGTTTTTTCCTGAGTTTGGTGAGCATCTGTATAACCATTACTATGAACTCTATTTAGTAGGTTGCTCATCTCCATTTTGTTCTTTTCCTAAGGTTTTATTTTGTTGTTTTATGTGAAGCATATTCCTCTGTCTCCTTATTTTGCCTCTTCGTGTTTGTGTCTGTGTATTGTAAATTAGTTACATCTCCCAGTTTTGAAAAAATGGCTTAATGTAGATGTTCTATGATGTGCAGTAACCCAAATGCCCCTGGTTACCCAAGCAAGATGTTCAGGGTGTGTCCCCTACATGCATTATTCTGTTGCAGCTGGGCTGCAATTGATATAGATTCCTTGGTGTGAGGGACTCTCCACCTCTGCAGCTGCCACAAGTTCCAGCCATGACTGTTGTCAGCATACTGGTGAGTAGGGCTAGCCCCCCTTCACCATATGGCTGAGAGATCTGGCCACAAATTCTGTGAAATCAATGCTGTTCAGGGTTGACCTCTGGCACAGCTGTATGGGAGGCCCAGATGCAACAGCAGTGGGCAGACTGAGAGGTGGGGCAGGCCTCCAGTTTGACTATGAGACTTGACTGAAGCTGTCACAGGCACTCTAGTGTTTAAGCTGGCCTCCAGGTCCACTGCTAACAGTCCAAACACCCTTGTTTCTAAAAACTAAATTACAAAACTTCCCCTCTCTACATCTTTTTTTTTTTTTCGATAGAGCTATGTTCATCCTCTTTCTTTCTGTCCTCCACATATTGCTCCAACATTTTTGAATCAGCACTGATTATTTTCCATTTGGTCCTTCTTGTTTTTAGTGTCAATAATATTAATAATACTTTTTGGTGATTTAAACATGTACTATTTTTTTTCTTTTTCTGGCTAATAAAAATTCATTTTTTAATTTTATAGTCCACTGCAAAGACAACTAAATATTAAAAGGGTTTTTGGGAGGGAGGAGGGGTGGACATTGCTGGGTTGAAAAGTTCTAATTAACCTTATTTCACAGAAATCTTAGAAAGCAAATGGAGACAGCAAGATATTTATTATCTAGAAATTTATTCCAAAGGTCAAGATTATACACGCTGTTCTAAGTGTATCTTTATTTTTAGGGCACGTGAGACTTTCCTATATCATGTTGTTTATATTAATTGTTAGGATTACTTAATTTTATGGACAATGTCCTTTATATGATTGAATTTTTTAAAAATAACTTATAAAGTTTAAGAGCAATTATGGCATGGCATGGTTAGAATTTTTTTTATCCATAACACAGGAGCCTGTGATTTGCCTGTTGCCCTGCTAACAAGGTGAGGCATCAAATAAATGTCAATGTGGCTCATAGCTGGTACTTCACTCTGCCAAACCTCTCCAAATGTCTCTAGTGGTCCATGCTACCCTGAACTATGCAAGGAAGGGATTATGGAAAATACAATTCCAGCTGATTTAGGTTGACATAATACAAATACACAGTAGTATTTATCCATTTTTATTATTAAATAAAAATACATACTTCTCATTCTGAGAGGATTATACACATCCTTGCCAATTTTTCACAAATGGAATAAAAATTATTTCATGGATCTTGAATGCTGTATATTCCACAAATGGTCACTGTGAGAAGCATGAGTGTTTCCAAGTCACAGAACAGCTAAAGAGATAAGTAAACTCGGGAGAGATCACACAGATCATATATTCAATTTTACCATCTCTGTTGTATTATTAAAGAAACAGGTCCAGTGAGATTGAGTTGAACACAGTTCCACAACTTTTTCAGTCGAGAGCCAGAACTAGATGCCACTTCTCATTTATACTAGTCCAGTGTTTTTATATGTGCCTCATAAGTTTTTTAGAATTCATGTATCACAAATATAAAAATAACATTATTATTATTATTATTATTATTATTTGGTGTTGTTATTATAATTTATACTGACATTTTTCATTTCCCTTCACTGGGGGAAAAGCAAAGGTTTTTAAGGTTTAAAGTTTAAGAATTTTAAAGTTGTCTCTACACTGTCTTTCCAAATGTGACTTGATATTTTTATCTTCCTCTATAATAATTTCTTTCTCAATATTTCACCGCTTTTTGTCTCATTTTTTTAACTTGCAAAACTGCTTGAATTTATCAATTGGATTGATAAATGTTTCTGTTTTGAAATTCATGCTGCAAATGAATTAGTGTCAATAAAAGCAGCATGGTTTCTTATTTATCTACAGAGTGTCTACCTTCTGCCTTGGATTTAAGTTCAGCATTATATTGCTGTAGGCATAAAATTATATTGGAAAGGGAAGCACACATTAATTAAATCTGATCTAAAGTCATTCCCCTGCACAGATTATTTCTGCACTGACAGTGTTTTCTCCCATATAAGCTGTGTCACAATCCTTGTTCAATGCACTCTTGACTGAAGTACTAAGCATGGTAATTAGTACAGAGAGACACAAATGCATGAGCAAATAAGATAACATCCAGAAGACAAAATAAATCCTATTTAAAAGACAGAATATAACCAATATGTTCTTATAATAACATAAGGAAAATCTCACTAATGTTTTCTTTTTTGTGTTCAAATCCATTCTTATTCTTGTCTACCGATATTTAAAACTTAGTTATGTTGTGTTATGATTGCGAAGGTGAAATGAATAGATTAGGAGTTGCACAGCTGTTTACGGTTTTGGTTTATAGCTCTGGGACATCCCATTCTGGAGACATTCCGTTCCAGTTCATTTTAACAGTAATTAGAAGTACCCCTATAACGAGGTACTTGCTGGTGGAAACAACTTCATTAGTTTGGGTGATTTTATTGGTTTCCTTTAGGGTGAGGAACTAGCACTAATAGTTGTAATTTAATAGGAAAATTACTGAAGCAAGAAAGATTCCACTGAATCTTAAATGAGGCATTAGACAGAAGTTTCCTTTCCAAATAATAAAATATACAAGAACCAGGTTTACCTCAAAAATTCTTATATAAATGATACAAATTAGCATGAAAGAGCCATTTTGGTTAAATGTTTAAATATTGCTTAAATAAAACATTAAATATACATTCCAAAAAACAGGTAAAATTGGCAAAAATTGGTCCATTTCAAGCATTCTTCTTTTTTCAATTTATTTATTTTTAGAAAAACAGTATTCATTATTTTTTCACCACACCCAGTGCTCCATGCAATCCGTGCCCTCTATAATACCCACCACCTGGTACCCCAACCTCCCACCCCCCGCCACTTCAAACCCCTCAGATTGCTTTTCAGAGTCCATAGTCTTTCGTGGTTCACCTCCCCAGCCAATTTACCCCAACTCCCTTCTCCTCTCTAACACCCCTTGTCCTCCATGCTATTTGTTATGCTCCACAAATAAGTGAAACCATATGATAATTGACTCTCTCTGCTTGACTTATTTCACTCAGCATAATCTCAAGCATTCTTCTTCACAATTTAAAATGAGGTAAAGCCAACATAGTTGGCCTTTGGAAAATCTGTCTTCCTTTAGATAAAAAAAGTTAATTCCCTTGTCTAAGCCTGCTCTTTTTTCTTGTTTCTATTCTTTTATTTCCCTTTTTTCCACTAACACATCAGCTCCCTAAGTAACGACACTTTCTTTGTCACTAAAAGGATTAATGGGTCAATATTATCACTTTCAGTATACACATGATTCTTTATCTGCAACACATATTATAATCATTTAGGAATTTTTCCTCCCACTTCCAAAGCAGTGTGGCTCAGCATTACTTTCAGTATTTTATAGATGTCAAAATAGGCCCAGAGAGAAACTTACACAAGATTTCAAAGCAAATTAGTAATCTGAGAAATAACTTTCTATCCTTTTCTTGAAGGCTACATCATGACACCACCATCATTTGGACACAATACTCTTTTATTATAATAGAATGCTTTCAAATTTGAAAATGTGTGAATCCATAAGGCCTGGGGTCTAAAAAATAGAAGTAAATATAGGAGACTGTTTATATTTTGTCTTCAAACCATTCCTCCAGGTATAAAATGATAATCCTCTATCAAAGGTGTATGTGTGCGTGTGTGTGTGTGTGTATATATATATATATATTATATTACATATCATACATAATAAACATACATAATACATATAATACATAATACATATATATATATATATATAAAGAATAAGTTAAGAGAAGTCAGTGACATCATTAAGCCTAACATTCACATCATAGGATCCTAGAAGGAGAAAGGAGAGAAATGGGGCAAAAATTTATTTGAAGAAATAACAGCTGAAACTTTTCCTAATATGTGGAAAAAAGTAGACACCCAGATCCATGAGGCACAGAAACCCTACCACTGAAAGAAATTAACACAAGGAGCTCCAACAAAGACAGATAATTAAAATGGTAAAAACCAATGATAAAGAGAGAATTTTTAAAGCAGTAAGAGAAAAGAAAACAGCTACATACAAGGGAAACCCCATATGCCTATCAGCTGATTTTTCAGCAGAAACTTTGTAGGCCAGAAGAAAGTGTCCTGAGATATTCAAAGTCCTTAAAGGAAAAATATACAACCAAGAAAACTCTATCCAGCAAAGCTATCATTGGGGAATAGAAGGAAATACATAGAGTTTCTCAGAAAAACAAAAGGGAAAAGAGTTTATTACCACTAAACCATCCTTACAAGAAATTTTAGGGGAATTAATTGAATTGAAAGAAAAGGCCATAATTAGGAGTAAGCAAATTATGAAAGGAAAAAATTTCAAATATAAATATGAACATAATAAAAGTAGGAGATTAATTACTTATAAAACCAGTATGGATGTTAAAAAACAAAAGCAGTAAAATCAATTATCCATAAAAAATCAGTAAATATACTTACAAAATTAAAAAATGTGAAGTATGACATCATTTACCTAAAACATAAAGATGACATAAAATTTCAATGATTTTTAGAATGGGCTCAACTTTAGCAGCCATCAACTTAATATAGGCTCACACATGCATAAGATGTTATTTACAAACTGAATTAAAACCACAAATCAAAAATCTGTAATAGATGCACAAAAAAAAAGAAGAAAGAAGCATATCACCAAAAAAGATTATCAAACCACAAGTGAAGAAAGGACCAGAGAAGACCTACAAAAACAACTGTAAAACAAGTAACAAAGTGGCAATAAGTACATATTTATCAATAATTATTTTGAATATAAAAACTAAGTGTGGAGGAGGAGACAAGATGGCAGAGAAGTAGGAGGTGCTGTTTCAACCTGTCCCCTAAAGTGAGCTGATTACCAAAGAATTCTGATCACCCATGAAATCAGCCTGAAATTAGAATTATACACTTCTGGATCTCTATGGAGGCAGAAGATACCAGTGGACAGGTAAAGCAGAGTGGGAACATCAGACTGATATCAGAAGATAAACAAAAGGGGGAGGGGGCCACCAGAAGTGACCCATTGGAAAGTAATACCCCAATACGAGAGTACCCTGTGATTGGGGGATCAGCATTAACTTAGAGTCTGGTTGATATCACTCAAAAAGAGCAAAAGTTCTTAAAGGGAAATTGGTGGAATTGGGTGGTTAGGGACAGGGACTTAGGCCCATGGACCCAGGATGGCCATCGCTGGCAGGGGTACCAGAGAGCACAGCAATGAAGCCAGGTCTTAGTCCCTGAGTCACCAGCGCACTTGAGAGCGTGTGGTTCACAGCACCTGTCAGGATGAGGGAGCCTGCTGTGGATGCCAGCCCGCAGAACCACAGCCTTTTGCACTCTGCACGTGAGCTGCATGACCAGTGTCTGAGTCATGCCCCACTCCCTCCCCTGAAAGAGGTCCCTGAGGGTGCTAGCCAGCACTCTCTAAGACCCAGAGAGTCTGAGCATTCTCAGACCCAGCCAGCATGACAATCTCAGTGCAATATCTCTGCTTGGGACCTCTTTGGTGATCTGGAGTTTCCCAGACAGCTGCGGCTAGGATTTCTCATGGTTTGGGGTACAAACAAGAGTTCCTGTGATCCCAGAGACCATGACTGGGGCGTACTCTGCCAGTGGCAGAGGGGGAATTTACGTGCTCTGGAGCACCCAGAGGGGAACAGACTGAGGCTTCTCTCTGAGATGGAGATCTGGGTGCAGTTTGCTTTCCTCTAAACCTCCAAAAAACCACCAAAAGCTGCCACTAGAAGAAAAAAACAAAGAAACAAAAAAACCTTCAGAGAACAAAAGCCTGAAAAAAATGGTTTCCTCAGAGCCCAACCCCTTTTTTTTAAAAAATTATTATTTATTTATTTATTTTCAGAAAAACAGTATTCATTATTTTTTCACCACACCCAGTGCTCCATGCAAGCTGTGCCCTCTATAATACCCACCACCTGGTACCCCAACCTCCCACCCCCCACCCCGCCACTTCAGGGAATTTGGGTAAATTGGAAGGGGAGGTGAACCATGAGAGACTATGGACTCTGAAAAACAATCTGAGGGGTCTGAAAAACAATCTGAGGGGTTTGAAGAGCCCAACCCCTTAATGGGGGCAGGAAGACTCAACTCTAGCAAGACTCCCTAAAAAACCATGCGGCAGGCCCCTCCCCCAGAAAGCCAGCCCAAAACAAAACAAACAAACAAACCCACCCAAGAGGACAACCACCACTACTTCATAGATACAACTTTTATTTTTAATACTTTCCCATTATTCTGGTTCTTTTCATTTTTTTAATATAACTTTTTAACCTATTTACCATCACAATGAGATGTTCAGTACATCAAATTCCATAATAACCTTTTAACCTGAGCTTTTTGATACATACACCTGTGTTTTTCTTTTTCTTTTCTATTTTTTATTTTATTTTCTTATTTTTTAATATTCATATAGAGATAAGCTTCAAGATAATCCCCTTTCCCCAATCAATGCTACAACTATATGCAAACCAGTTTTAATCCCCCTTTATCTCAGGAAAGTTGAGTCCTTTAACAAAGATATCAAGATACATCCAGGAAGAATCAAAATAATCTTCCTCACCCACACTGAGAATTTATAACCACCCTCCCATCTTTTTATTCTGTCAGTGTTTCTGTGTATTTGTTTTTGTTCTGGTAGTATATAAATCTTGGGCATAGGGTTCATTTTGACGGGGTTCTTTTTATAATTTATTTATTTTTCTCTTGTCATCTGCTTTTGTCAGTCTTTTTGTTTGTCTTTTTTTGTTTGTATACTTTTAAATTTTATCTTGGGGGCCCATTCAGCCTGGGCCTTCTCTTTTATTTTATCTTTCTTTCTTTTTTTTTTTTTTTCCTGTCTCTGTCTTTTATCTTTTTTCTTTCTTTTTGGTGGGGATTCTTGATTGTTCAGAAGCATTCCAGGGTGCATCTTGCCTGCACCACAGTTGATACATTCAGCTACACATCCATTCAGCCATCTCTCACCAAAGTTACTAGGAGGAGGAATGTCCAACAGAAGAAAAATTCAGAGACTGGGCCCTCTCCATCAGAGCTATTGGATATGGACATAGACACTATGTCTGAAAGGGAATTCAGGCTAACAATTATCCAGGCAATAGTTAGGTTGGAGAAAGCCTTTAATGACAAAATAGAATTTATTAGGGCAGAAGTGAAAGCCACCAGGGATGATGTTAACAATGCTCTCAGTGAGTTCCAATCTAATCTAAATTTTCTATAAGCTAGGGTAACTGAGGCAGAAGATAGAATTAGTGATCTGGGGGACAAACAAAGAGAAAAGATCAGGAGGAAGGACGGAACAAACAGCTCAAAAGCCATGAAAACAGAATTAGGGAAATAAATGATGCCATGAAATGTTCCAAAATCAGAATTATTGGAATCCCTGAGGGGGAAGAGAAAGAAAGAAAACTAGAAGATATAGTTGAACAAATACCCCATGAAAATTCTCCCAATCTAGTGAATGGAACCAGTGTTCATGTACTAGAGGCAGAAGGGTCTCATCCCAAGATCAGAGAATCTAGAAAGACCTTGAGACACCTGATTGTGAAAATGATGAATCATAATTCTCAGACAGGAGTTCTTTAAAGCAGCTAGGAGAAAGAAATTTCTTATGTACAGAGGAAAGCCCATCCAAAAAATGTCAGACCTGCCCACAGAAACCTGGCAAGCCAGAAAGGGCTGGCAAGACGTATTCAGGGCACTAAATGAGAGGGACATGCAGCCAAGAACACTTTATCCAGCAAGACTGACATTCAAAATGGATTGAGAGATAAAGAGCTTCCAAGACCAACAAGGTTTAAAAGAGTATGTGACCACCAAGCTGACACTGCAGGAAATATGAGGGTTCTATAAAAGACAAAAATCCTAAGAATATCATTGAACAGAAATACACAGAGACAATCTATAGAAACAAAAACTTCACAGGTAACACGATGTCAATAAAACCATATCTCTCAATAATCACTCTCAATGTCAATGACCTAAATGCACCCATAAAATGGCATAGGGTTGCAGATTGGATAAAACGACAGGACCCATCCATATGTTGTCTACAAGAGACCCATTTTGAACCTAAGGCTACATCCAGACTGAAAGTGTATGGATGGAGAAGCATCTTTCAGGTCAATGGGCTTCAAAAGAAGGCTGGGGTAGTGATTCTCATATCAGATAAATTAGATTTTAAACTAAAGACTGTAGTCAGAGATACAGAAGGACACTACATCATTCTTAAAGGGACTATACTGAAAGAAGATCTAACAATTGTAAATATTTATGCCCCCAATATGGGAGAAGTCAATTACATAAGAAAACTGTTGATGAAGATAAAGAGTCATATTGATATGAATACGTTCATAGTAGGAAATCTTAACAAGCCACTCTCAGTAATAGATCATCCAAGCAGAAAATCAATAAAGAAACAAGAGCATAGAATGACACATTGGGCCAGATGGACCTCATAGATATATACAGAACATTCAACCCTAAAACAACAGAATACTCATTCTTCTGGTGTGCACATGGAACCTTCTCCAGAATAGACCACATACTGGCTTACAAATCAGGACTCAACTAATACCAAAAGACTGAGATTATTTCCTGCATATTCTCAGATCACAATACTATGAAACTGGAACTCAACACAAGGAAAAGTTTGGAAAGAATTCAAACACCTGGAAGCTAAAGACCACCTTGCTTAAGAATGCTTGGATCAACCAGGAAATCAAAGAAGAACTTAAACAATTCATGGAAAACAATGAGAATGAAGACACTTTGGTCCAAAACCTATGGGATACAACAAAGGTGGTCCTAAGAGGGAAATAAATAACCATCCAAGCCTCCCTCAATAAAATTGAAAAATCCAGAATACACCATATCTCTTTACACCTTGAAGAACTGGGGAATCAACAACAAATTAAGCCAATGTCACACACAAGAAGCGAAATAATCAAGATGAGGGCAGAGATCAATGAGATAGAAACTAGAGATACAGTAGAACACATCAATGAAACTAGAAGCTGGTTTTTTGAAAGAATCAATAAGATCGATAAACCATTGGCCAAACTAATCCAAAAGAAAGAGACGGGACCCAAATTAATAAAATTATTAATGAAAAGGGAAAGATCACAACTAACACCAAGGAAATAGAAACAATCATCAGAAATTATTATCAATAGTTGTATGTCAATAAGTTAAGCAACCTAAATGAAATGGATGCATACCTGGAAAACTATAAACTTCTAAAACTGAACCAAGAAGAAATTGACAAGCTGAATAGACCAATATCTAGTAATGAGATTGAAACAATGATCAAAAACCTCCCAAAAAACAAGACCCAACGGATTCCCTGGGGAATTCTGCCAAACATTCAAAGAAGAAATAACACCTATTTTCCTAAAGCTGTTTCAAAAAATTGAAGCAGAAGGAAAACTTCCAGATTCTTTTTATGAAGCCAACATTACCCTGATTCCCAAACCAGGTAAAGACCCCACCAAAAAGGAGAATTTCAGACCAATATCCCTGATGAATATGGATGCTAAGATTCTCAACAAGATCCTAGCTAATAGGATCCAATAGCACATTAAAAAGATTATCCACCACGACCAAGTGGGATTCTCCCTGTGTTTCAAGGATGGTTCAACATTAGCAAATCAATCAATGTGATAGAACAAATCAATCAATAAGAAAGAGAGGAGAACCACATGGTGCTCTCAGTTGATGCAGGAAAAGCATTTGACAAAATCCAGCATCCATTCCTGATTAAAACACTTCAAAGTATAGGGATAAAGGAAACATTCCTCAACTTCATAAAATCTATGAAAAACTCACAGCAAATATCATCCACAATAGGAAAAAGCTCATAGCCTTCCCATTGAGATCAGGAACATAACAAGGATGCTCACTCTCACCAATCTTGTTCGACATAGTATTAGAACTCCTAGAAATAGCAAACAAATAACAAAGAGAAATAAAAGGTATTCAAATTGGCAATGAAGATGTCAAACTTTCTCTTCACAGATGACATGATACTTTATATGGAAAACCTAGAAGACTCCACCCCCAAGCTACTAGAACTCATACAGCAATTCAGTAATTTGGCAGGATACAAAATCAATCCACAGAAATCAGTTGCTTTCTTTTTTTTTTTTTTAAAGCTTTTATTTATTTATTTGACAGAGAGAGATCACAAGCAGATGGAGAGGCAGGCAGAGAGGGAGATAGAGGGAAGCAGGCTCCCTGCTGAGCAGAGAGCCCGATGTGGGACTTGATCCCAGGACCCCGAGATCATGACCTGAGCCGAAGGCAGCGGCTTGACCCACTGAGCCACCCAGGCGCCCAATCAGTTGCTTTCTTATACACTAAGAATGAAAATACAGAAAGGGAAATTAGGGAATTGATCCCATTTACTATAGCACCAAGAACCATAAGATAACTGGGAATAAACCTAACCAAAGAGGTAAAGGATCTGTATTTGAGGAACTACAGAACACTCATGAAAGAAATCGAAGGAGACGCAAAAAGGTGGAAGACCATTCCATGCTCATGGATTGGAAAAATAAACATTGTTAAAATATCTATGCTGCCTAGAGCAATCTATACTTTCAATGCCATCCTGATCAAAATTCCACCAGCATTTTTCAAAGAGCTGGAGCAAACAATCTTAAAATTTGTATGGAACCAGAAGAGACCCAGAATTGCTAAGGAAATGTTGAAAAAGAAAAACAAAACTGGGGCCATCACGTTGCCTGATTTCAAGCTTTACTACAAAGCTGTGATCACCAAGACAGCATGGTACTGGCACACAAACAGTCACATAGACCAGTGGAACAGAGTAGAGACCCAGATTGGACCCTCAACTCTATGGCCAAATAATCTTTGACCAAACAGGACAAAATATACAGTGGAAAAAAGACAGTCTCTTCAATAAATGGTGCTGGGAAAATTGGACAGATATGTGTAGAAGAATGAAACTTGACCATTCTCTTACACCATACACAAAGATAAACTCGAAATAGATAAAAGAACTCAACATGAGGCAGGAATCCATCAGATCATAGAGGAGAACATAGGCAGTAACCTCTTTGATATCAGCCACAGCAACTTCTTTCAAGATATGTCTCCAAAGGCAAAGGAAACAAAAGCAAAAATAAACTTTTGGGGACTTCAAGATCAAAAGTTTCTGCACAGCAAAGGAGACAGTCAATGAAACAAAAAGGTAAACCACAGAATGGGAGAAGATATTTGCAAATGACAGTACAGACAAAAGGCTGATATCCAGGATCTATAAAGAATTTCTCAAACTCAACACACACAAAACAGATAATCATGTCAAAAAATGGGCAGAAGACATGAACAGACACTTCTCCAATGAAGACATACAAATGGCTAACAGACACATGAAAAAATGTTCATCACCAGCCATCAGGAGATTCAAATCAAAACCACATTGAGATATCACCTTACACCAATTAGAATGGCCAAAATTAACAAGACAGTAAAAAACGTGTGTTGGAGAGGTTGTGGAGAAAGGGGAACACTCTTACACTGTTTGTGGGAATGCAAGTTGATCCAGCCACTTTGGAAAACAGTGTGGAGATTCCTCAAGAAATTAAAAATAGAGCTTCCCTATGACCCTGCAATTGCACTAGTGGATATTTACCCCAAAGATACAGATGTAGTGAAAAGAAGGGCCATCTGTACCCCAGTGTTCATAGCAGCAATGGCCACAGTCGCCAAACTGTGGAAAGAACCAAGATGCCCTTCAATGGATGAATGGATAAGGAAGATGTGGTCTATATATACCATGGAGTATTATGCCTCCATCAGAAAAGATGAACACCCAACTTTTGTATCAACATGGATGGGACTGGGAGAGATTATGCTGAGTGAAATATGCCAAGCAGAGAGAGTCAATTATCATATAGTTTTACTTATTTGTGGAGCATAAGAAATAGCATGGAGGACATGGGGAGATGGAGAGGAGAAGGGAGTTGGGGGAAATTGGAGGGGGAGATGATCCATGAGAGGCTATGGACTCTGAAAAACAATCTGAGGGTTCTGAAGAGGGTGGGAGGTTGGGTGAGCCTGGTGGTGGGTATTATGGAGGGCACGTATTGCATGGAGCACAGGGTGTGGTACATAAACAATGAATCCTGGTCCACTAAAAAGAAATTTAAAAAGTTAAAAATTAAAAAAAAAAAAACTACACTAAATGCTCCAGTCAAAATACATAGAAATACAGAGGGTGACTAAAAGAACAAGATCCATCTATGTATGTCATGTACAAGTGATTCACTTCAGATCTAAAGATATATGCAGACTGAAAGGAAAGAGATGGAAAAATGTTTTTCATGAAGATGGAAGCAAAGAAAAATCTGGGGTAGCAACACTTAAAATGGACAAAATAGACTTTAAGACAAAGACTATAATCAGAGACAAAGAACAATGCTACATAATGATAAAGGTAAATATCCATATGATCCAGTAATACCACTACTTTGCATTTACCCAAAGAAAAGAAAAACACTAAATGGAAAAGATAAATATATCTCTATGTTTATGGCAGCCCTATATACAATAGCCCAGATAAAGAAGGAAGTCAAGGATCCATCCATAGATGAGTAGATAAAGAAGAAATGGTATACATAGGCCATGGAAATTAACTCAGCCACAAAAAAAAAAAAAAAAAGACAAATCTTGTCATTTCCAATAACATGGATAGACCTAGAGGATATAATGTTAAGTGAAATAAGGCAGTCAGAGAAAGATGAATACCATATGATTTCACTCATATGTGGAATTTAAGACTCAAAATGAAAGAACAAACAAAGAAAAAAAGAGACTAATAAAAAACAGACTCTTAAATACAGAAAACAAACTGATGGTTGACAGAGGAGAGTTGAGTTGGGAGATATGTGAAGTAGAAAAAGGGGATTAGGGTAAAAGTTAAAAAAAAGGGGGGGATTAAGGGTTACACTTATCCTGATGAGCACTGAGAAATGGATAGAATTGTTCAATCATTATATTGAACACGTAAAACTAATGTAACATTGTTATTATGCTTGAATGAAAACAAAAACAAACAAAAATATCATTCTCGGGGCACCTGGGTGGCTCAGTGGGTTAAAGCCTCTGTCTTCGGCTCAGGTCATGATCCCAGGGTCCTGGCATCAAGCCCCGCATCGGGCTCTCTGCTCAGCAGGGAGCCTGCTTCCTCCTCTCTCTCTCTCTCTCTCTGCCTGCCTCTCTGGCTACTTGTGGTCTCTGTCTCTCAAATAAATAAATTTTAAAAATCTTTAAAAAAATATGTATCATTCTCAAAGTTGGCCTAGAAAACAAGTGTCAACCAGCACAATGGAAAAGGTAGTCCTCAATAGAAGTGGAAGAATTTCCTCAGTGTGTGTAACTCAAAAGAACAAATAAGACAGAAATAGCTATTCATTAAACAGCAGTATATCCCTAAACCTATGAAAATGATGGCACTGTGTAGACTACCAAAAAGAAAAGAAAAGAAAAGAAAAAGAAAAAGATAATTCTATCTGGAAACAAAGGAACAAGGAGAATTTGCTTATAGCTGAGTGTCCATCTTGAATGTTAGCAAAATAGGAGATCTTTATGTAATAACAAGCTAGTTTTAATATGTAATTTAAGGTGGTCTAATATAAACACAAGAAAATACATAATTGTGTGTAGTAAGTGGCTCCCAGCAAGTTCATGTAGCTATTATATAATAAAGATTACTCTTTTTTTAAAATATTTTATTTATTTATTTGACAGAGATCATGAGTAGGCAGAGAGGCAGGAGGAAGCAAGCTCCCCATTGAGTAAAGAGCCTGATGTGGGGCTCGATCCCAGGAACCTGGAATCATGACCTGAACGAAGGCAGAGACTTTAACCCACCCAGGCACCCCAGGCACTGAGTCTGGGTGACTCAGTTCTTTAGTTTTTAATTCCTAAAGCTTTAGAACTAAGGTGATAGATGTAGTTCATTATTACAACAGAAATTCCAGAGCATGAACTTAAAATAAGTTCTATACAACTCAGACACTTTTTCATTATATGTCAAGGGTTGACTTTGTAGGTCCATGTATTTGTGTGTATATGAATCAGTTTAATAATAAGAAAAACTTACTAAAACTTTTTATTCTTTCAATATTCTTCAGATTAGCTCATAAACCTAAATACCCACCCCAATTCTTTAGATTGGATGGGTCAATCAGTTATTACCACAGTTATGCTGCAGAACAAATTATTTTAACATAGTGACATAAAACAACTAAGCAGTTTTCCCATACAGGTCTTCCGGTCAACTTGGCTTTGGCTTTTCTAAACTGGGCTTAGAAGTCTTGGCTCCAGGCTATAGTTTGAGTCCTGGTCTTCTCCATGTGTTTGTCATCTTCCTTTGACCAGTGGCTACCGAAGTCATATTCTCTTTTGGTCAAAGTCAGAAGCTCAACAGGAAGGGCAAGACCAACCACACAAATCCTTTCAAGTCTCCATGAAAGTTCATCTTGAGCATACTTTAACCAAACCAAGTCATATGGCAAGCTGAATGGCAATAAAGCAGAGAAGTATATACTCTTTCCATAAAGTGAATATTTCCTAATCAATATTTAATATACCACAGTGAGGAAAGAATTTACCACTGAAAGTAAATGTGATAGAAGCTCAATAAGTGAGGAGAGTTGGGACTGCAGGAAAAGGATCTTTAAAATGTCAGAGAGTAAATTTCCTTAAAAGAGGCATGTCTCCCTTTAGAAAAGTCCAAGAGCATTTAGAGTCAAGATTATAGTAAGCAGTGAGTGAAATAAATGTTGCATTAATTCAGTTAATGAGCACCCTAGCATTTGCCAAGCACTGCAGCAGGCACTGAAGAAAGAAAGAGGAAAAGTACAGGAACTTCTCTACGAAGATGACAGAACACATAGGAGCAGTGAATTGTAATTTCAAGGATGGAGCCTAAAATGGCAAATAGCACATCACAGAGTGAGTGACAAGTAGAAGCATCAACACTATACAGGGGTTCTCACGACAGAATCAGAAGTCAAAGGCGCACACCTTTGCAATATGAGAGGCATGAAGGACATGGAGATGGCATTTATTACTGCAAGGACTTTCCGCACAGAGATCTTGGAGCCACAGAGGAAACGGAGAAGGCTGAAGTTCCAGGAGACTGCCGTTGTATGAGACCCTATTTCAATTCCAGCTTGGGAACAATAAAAACAGCTTGTTTATTTTAATTTACATTCAGAAAATACATTATTTCAAATTACTGACTTGAAGGCAAAGTGTTGAAGCATATTTCAGAGCAGGCTTTTTGGATAAAATGACAACAGAGTAATTTTGTTTTATCCGTAGATAAACAGACAAGAGGAAACATGACATCAAGCTACTTTTTCCCTAGACACAGTGTGAGTTTGCTGTGTATAAATCCAGAGGCTCCTGTCTTAGAGCCTATGTAATAATAGCTTTGTCACTGTCATAGTTATAATTGTCACGACTACTGACATTTTTTCCGAGTAGCAGATACTGTATTAAGTGTCTGACCTGTATAGAGCTCATTAAACTCCAACCATATGAAATATGTATTATTAATTCCCTTTAATGAAGGAATTCTGTGTCAGAATAACTTGTCTAAGATGAAGCAGCTAGTAAATGGGAAAGTCAAACTTAAACCCAGGTGTAGTCTGATGCCAAAGCATCAGCATTAAAATGATTTATTACACATTTTCTAGATATATAATAAAAGCATTGCTTAGATTTGGGTTATAATTAAGAGGTATCAAATCAAATTTTGTTCAAATCTGTAGGACACTTCAACGAGGAGAGGTGAGAGTTAATGTGCTCTCTAAATTTAACATCTGAAATTAATAGAGATTTTTTTCACACTATTAAATGGAAAATGAAGCTCATAGAATGAGAGTTATCTTTCATTGATCAAATAATGTGATGATTTACAGAGGTACCACCATAAGCCTTAGGGCACCATAAAAGCCCAGTTGATATAATATTGAACAGCTCACTTTGATAGGCTCAATAATAATAATTTCTGAGCCTCTTCATTGATAAGAGCTGCAAGAATAAATTGAAAGGGAACAAAACTTTAATATAATACAAAGAAAGTAAATAAATGCTGCTCAAATATATGTAATAAGGATTCTACAAAGCAGGATTTTGTTATCTGAATAGTAAGGCAATAGAAAAAAAGTTTTTAGAAAATGATCTTTGATCCTTGCTCAAAAGAAGGAAATGAAAGAAATCTGCCTGTCTCTTTTTGACAGATGTTCAAGTCTTGTTAAATACATGATAAATTTAATAATTTATGTCCAACACAAGAAGGTGCTGGTTTCAGTAGTAAAACCTTAGCCAATTTTACTCCAGCAGCAAACACTTAACATATTTACTCAAAATATATTATGATTAAATTACAAAAAAATAATAATAAGCACACATCCTAAATATTTAAAAGTTATAAGATGTCAGGTGTAACATATGCTGATAATTCTGTTGTTTACCATTTGTCCTCTTTCTAAAAAATAATCCTTTATAAAGTTCCTTCGTTATATTTTTTAGTATAGGCACGACTGTTCCTTGAACTTCTGAGGTGGTTTTTTCCCCTTTTGCATTCAAATCACCATATTTCCTGATTTTAATCCTTACCTTTTTCTTCCTGGTGTTTCTCTCAAATCTGATAGCTGTATGTAGGAACACTCACCAATAACTTTATCTTCTTTTGCACATTTTTTCATCGAAAAATTTTCTCAGGGCCATTTTTTCTGGGCAATCTGGATCAATTGCTCTACCATCTGTAACAGCTATCAAAAAAATTTTTTCTATATGTTTTTCTCTATTGTCTATGTATTTTCTTTACCTAAATAACTTAAAATCACTTTAAGGTGAAATTTTTTTTCTTATCACTACACTTTTTCCCACAAAACAGTTATCATAAACAACAAACAATAGTAAAATGGTTCTGGTATTTATGCAACCATAGTGTTTTAGGTTCATTATTTATAACCTGTTTTATAATTATGTTATATTAGTCACCATACAATGTGTCATTAGTTTTTGATGTAGTATTCCATGATTCATTGTTTGCATGTAATACACAGTACTCCATGCAAACCGTGCCCTTCTTTTTTTTTTTTAAAGATTTTATTTATTTATTTGACAGAGAGAGATCACAAGTAGACAGAGAGGCAGGCAGAGAGAGAGAGAGAGAGAGGGAAGTAGGCTCCCTGCTGAGCAGAGAGCTGATGCGGGACTCAATCCCAGCACCCTGAGATCATGACCTGAGCAGAAGGCAGCAGCCCAACCCACTGAGCAACCCACGTGCCCCAACCCATGCCCTTCTTAATACCCATTACCGGGTTAACACATCTACCTGCACACCTCCTCTCTGAAACCCTCAGTTTGTTTCCCAGAGTCCATAGACTCATGGTTCTCCTCCCCCTCCAACTTCCCTCCCTCTCTTCATTTTTCCCTTCCTTCTCTTAATGTCCTGCATGCTATTCTTCAGGCTCCACAAATAAGTGAAACTATGATAATTGACTTTCTCTGCTAGACTTATATCACTTAGCATAATCTCCAGTCCCACTCATGCTAATGCAAAAGTTGGGTATTCATCCTTTCTGATGGCTAATATTTCATTGTGTATATGAACCACATCTTCTTTATCCATTCATCTGTTGAAGGGCATCTTGGCTCTTTTCAGAGTTTGGCTATTTGGACATTGCTGCTGTGAACATTGGGGTGTATATGGCCCTTCTTTTCAATACATCTGTGTCTTTGGGGTAAACACCCAATAGTATAAATATCTGGGTCATAGAGTACTTCTATTTTTAATTTTTTTTAGGAACCTCCACACTGTTTTCCAAAGTGGCTGCCCCCAATGTGCCTTCCTACCAACATACACCAACAGTAAGAGGGTTCCCCTTTCTCCAAAATTTCTCCAACATTTGTTGTTTCTTGCCTTGTCAATTTTTGCCATTCTAACTGGTGTAAGGTAGTATCTCAATGTGGTTTTGATTTTAATTTCCCTGATGGCTAATGATGATGAACATTTCTTCATACGTCTATTAGCCATTTGTATGTCTTCATCGGGGAAATGTCTGCTCAGGTCTTCTGCCCATTTATTTTTTTTTTTAACTTGCTTCTTGCTTCTTGTTGAGTTTAAGAAATTGTTTATTTGTTGGTAATTGTTAATTACCAACCCTTTATCTGTAGTGTCATTCGTAAATAATCTTCTCCCATTCTGTGAGTTGCCTCTTAGTTTTGTTGACTGTTTCCTTTGCTGTGCAGAAGCTTTTTATCTGGATGAAGTCCCAAAAGTTCATTTTTTGTTTTGTTTCCCTTGCCTTTGGAGACTTGTCTTGAAAGAAGTTGCTGGGGCCAATGTTGAAGAGGTTACTGCTTATGTTTTCCTCTAGGATTTTGATGGATTCCTGTCTCACATTGAGGTATTTCAGCCATTTTGAGTTTATCTTTGTGTATGGTGTAAGAGAAGGGTCAAGTTTCATTCCTTCATAGTTGTCCGATTTTCCTAGCACCATTTATTGAAGAAAATGTCTTTTTTCCATTGGATATTTTCCCCCTGCTTTGTCAAAGTTTGTTTGACCATAGAGTTGAGAGCCCATATCTGGACTCTCTTTCTGTTCCATTGGTCTATGTATCAGTTTTTGTGCTGGTACCATGAGGTCTTGGCGATCACAACTTTGTAATATAGCTTGAAATCAGGAAGCATGATGCTCCCAGCTTTGTTTTTCTTTTTCAACATTTCCTTGGTGATTCAAGGTCTTTTCTGGTTCCATAAAAATTTTAGGATTGTTTGTTCCAGCATTTCAGAAAATGCTGTCAGTATTTTTATCAGGATGGTATTGAAAGTATAAATTGCTCTGGACAGCATAGACATTTTAACAATGTTTGTTCTTCTGATTCATGAGCATGGAATGTTTTTCCATCTTTTTGTGTCTTCTTCATTTCTTTCTTAAGTGCTGTGTAGTTCCTAGAGTCTAGAAGCTTTATCTCTTTGGTTAGGTTTACTCCAAGGTATCTTATGGATTTTGGTGTTATTGTAAATGGAATTGATTCTCTAATGTCTCTTTCTACAGTTACATTTTTAGTGTATAAGAAAGCAACTGATTTCTGTGCATTGATTTTGTATCCTGCCACATTACTGAATTGCTGTATGAATTCTAGTAGTTTGGGGATGGAGTCTTTTGGATTATCTACATTAAGTATTAAGTCATCTGTGAAGAGAGAGAGAGTTTGTCTTCTTTGCCTATTTGAATATCTGTTCTTTTCTTTTTGTTGTCTTGATGTCATTGCTATGACTTCTAGTACTATGTTGAACAACAGTGGTGAGTGTGGGCATCCTTGCCATGTTCCTGATCTTAAGGAAAAGGTTCTCAGCTTTTCCTCCATTGAGAATGATATTTGCTGTTGGTTTTTCATAATGGATTTTATGAAATTGGGAAATGTCCCCTCTATCTCTATACTCTAAAGAGTTTTAATCAGGAAAGGATGCTGTATTTTTCTGCATCAATTGAGAGGCCCATGTGGTCCTTCTCTCTTTTTTTTTTTTTTTTTTTTGGCTTCACAGGCAAATTCTACCTGATATTTATTTATTTATTTATTTATTTATTTATTTTTTTCCCAATTTATTTATTTTCAGAAAAACAGTATTCATTATTTTTTCACCACACCCAGTGCTCCATGCAAGCTGTGCCCTCTATAATACCCACCACCTGGTACCCCAACCTCCCACGCCCCCGCCACTTCAAACCCCTCAGATTGTTTTTCAGAGTCCATAGTCTCTCATGGTTCATCTCCCCTTCCAATTTACCCAAAAGCACATACCCTCCCCAATTGGTCCTTCTCTCTTATTAATTAGTTCTATCCTGTTGATTGATTTCCAAATGTTGAACCACCCTTGCATCCCAGGGATAAATCTCACCAGGTCGTGATGGATAATTCTTCTAATGTACTACGGTATCCAGTTAACTACGATATTTTTGAGAATGTTGGCATCCATATTCATCAAGGATATTGGTATGGAATTCTCCCTTTTTATGAAGTCTTTGCCTGGTTTTGGAATTAAGATAATAATGGCCTCATAGAATAAATCTGGAAGTTGTCCTTTGGTTTCTTCCTTCCTTCCTTCCTTTCCTTTTTTTTTTTAACAGCTTGGTTTTTGATCACTGCTTCAACCAGCTCCAGTTCTTTAAGGTATAGAGTTTGTGTATTCAGGATTTTTCTATTTTTTTAAGTGAGGCTTGGATGGTTATGTATTTCGCTTAGGACTGCCTTTGCCATATCCCATAGGTTTTGGACCAATGTGTTTTCATTCTCATTGGTTTCTATGGATTGTTTAAGTTCTTCTTTGATTTCCTGGCTAACTCAACATTCTGGAGAAGAATGGTCTTTAGCTTCCAAGTGTTTGAATTTCTTCCAAATTTTTCTTGTGTTTGAGTTCCAATTTCAAAGCATTGTGTCTGAGAATATGCAGGGAATAATCTCAATCTTTTGGTATAAATTGAGACTTGATTTGTGACCCAGTATGTGGTCTATTCTGTAGAAAGTTCCATGTGCACCTGAGAAGAATGAATATTCTCTTGTTTTAGGGTGGAATGTTTTGTATATATCTATAAGGGTCCATTTGGTCCAGGGTGTCATTCAAAGATCTTGTTTCTTTGTTGATTTTCTGTTTAATCTATCTATTGCTGAGTATGGAGTGTTGAGGGCTCCTACTATTAACATATTCTTATCAATATATCTCTTTATTTTGATTAGCTGTTGGCTTATGTAGTTGGATGCTCCCATGTTGGGGGCATAGATATGTATAATTGTTAGATCTTCTTGTTTGAGATACCCTATAAGAATGATATAGTGTCCTTCTGTATCTCTAACTACAGTATTTTGCTTAAAATCTAATATAACACTTCTTACCCAGCTTTCTTTTGAGGTCTGTTGGCATGAAACATGGTTCTTCATCCCTGCACCTTCAGTCTGGATATATCTTTGTGTTCAAAATGAGTGTCTTGTAGACAGTGTATGGATGGGTCCTGTCCTTTTAGCCAATCTGCTACCTTGTGCCATTTTATGGGGGCATTTAGGCTGTTCACATTGACAGTGATTATTGAAAGATATGATTTTACTGTCATCACGTTGTCTATGAAATCCTTGTTTCTGTACATTGTCTTGTAAATTTCTGTTCTGTATCATTCTTCAGGTCTTTCTCCTTTTATAGAACCTCCCCTGAAAATTTCTTGCAGGTGTTCACATATTCTTTCAGTTTCTGCCAGTCCTGGGACCTCCTTATCTCTCCATCCATTCTGAATGACAACCTTGCCAGATGAAGAATTCTTGACTGCATGTTATTCTCATTTAGTATCCTGAATATGTCTTTCTTCCCTTTCTGGATTGCCAGGTCTCTGTGGACAAGTCTGATGTTCCTCCGTCTATACATAAGGAATCTCTTACCAACTTCCCGTAAGATGGTTTCCTTGGTTCTAAGATTTGCAAGTTTTATTACTACATGCTGGTCTGTTCTCCTTGATCTAGGGAGGGGTCCTCTCTGTCTCTAGGACATGAATGCTTGCTTCATTCCACAGATTAGGGAAGTTCTTGACTATAATTTTGTCAAATTATCTTCTAGTCCTCTCTCTCTATATCCTCCTCAGGGATCCCAATAATTATGACATTGAAATATTTCATGGTGTCATTTATTTCTCTAATTCTGTTTTCATGGATTTTAAACTGTTTGTTCCAGGCCTCCTCCTATTCCTTATTTTCTATGAAGAAAATCCTCTAAATCACTAATTTGTTCTGCTTCATTTACCCTAGCTATTAGAGTATCTAGTTAGATTGGATCTCATTGATAGCATTTTTAAGTTTCACCAGATCAGCTCTCATTTCTGTCCTTAGAGAATCTATGTTGCCATTAATGGCTTTCTCCATTCTAGTTATCATCTTCATAACTGTTACCCTGAAGTCTATTTCTGACATCTTGCTTATATCCATACCCATTAGTTCTGTGGCAGAGGTCACAGTCTCTGAGGGTTTTTGAGGGTTCTTTCTCCTACTCATTCTGTTGAGGGGTGGTTGAAGGAATGTAGAGAGTCCAAATTATTGACCACAACCCAAAGCAAGAAACACCTGTTTTATAGGGACCTTAGGGTTGTCAGTCTCTTGTTTTCCAGGTTGTTTTCTGGGGGAGGAGCCTGCCATGTTGCTATTCAGGCAACCCTGTTTGGGCAGAGTTGCCCTGCCCGACTGTGGGGGGAGATGGGCTCAGTGATAACCAGTTTGGGGGGACTTTTGTTCTCTCACAGCTTTCCCTGACAGCTTTCTGTGTCTCTTCCAGAAGAGATAGATAAGAAGTGACCACATCCATCTTATTCCTTATACTCCATAAGTAAGTGAAACCATATGATAATTGACTCTCTCTGCTTGACTTATTTCATTCAGCATGATCTCCTCCTGTCTCATCCATGTTGATACAAAAGTTGGGTATTCATCCTTTCTGATGGAGGCATTGTTGGAGGCCACGATAAGGCTTGAGATGAGGACCAAACCAGGCCCTGACTTGTGTCTCCCTTTAAGTCCAAATACCTTAATAAAGGGATGCGGACAGGAAAGGTTGAGTAGCACTGAGAAAGGGTCTGTGCTATGTGTAGTGCGCTCGCCTACGTGACTTCCTGCACGTTCCCCAAACAGAAAGGAACAATATGGGCAGGGTCATAAATTCTTAGTTGGTCCTTGTTCCTGTACTTCCCATAATCCACTCCCTGGTGGATTGTAACTTCTTGTATCAATAGTAGCTAATGACATTAGCCATGATTACCTGGCATCACAAGATTTGTTTGTATTTAATGTAAAACTTGTTATAGGAACTTGAGGTTATCTGACTAGATACTGATGTATTACTCCTTCTATTGTGGTCTGCCTTATAAATGCTTGTAAGATGTGGAATAAAATCGGCACTATTGGACATCCTCCTCAGTGCTTCTCCTGCCCCCATCTCTCTGCTTCTCGAGTTCTTTTCTTCATCCTCCTACCCTCACGTTCCTGATCAATTTGTCACACCAGCCGTGACAAGGCATAATATTCCATTGTATATATGGACCATATCTTCTTTATCCATTCATTGGCTGAAGGGCGTCTTGGCTCTTTCCACAGTTTGGTGACTGTGTCCATGGCTGCTATGAACATTGGGGTACAGATGGCCCTTCTTTTCACTACATCTGTATTTTTGGGGTTTTGGAAGGGATGGGGTAAGGGGTTTAGTGAGACTGGTGGTGAGTATTAAGGAGTGCACGTATTACATGGAGCACTGGGTGTGATGAATAAATTATAAATCTTGCAACACTGAAAAAATAAAATAAGGTTTTAAAAAAAAATGAAGTGACCATATCCAGACCTCTGTCTCAGAACAGAGAGATCACAGTCTGTTCTTCAGTGAGCTCTCCAGGCCACATTGTCTTTGTTTCTGTCTATGCTACTAAAAACTGCAACATCCTGCACTGTGTACCCCACAGCAGCACTCCTAGCCCTCGCTTCCAAGTCCAGGCACATCTATGCCCTATTTACTTCTAAAACCACCAACCACCCCTAGTTCACTCACACACACACACACACACACACACACGCAGCAGCTCCAGGTTTCAGTCTGGGGGCTGCCCTAAAGACCTTTCCCCACCACTACTGGTCTGCAAGTCTGTGCCAGTCCCCAATGCAGGAGGCTTTTGTGGTCTGGTGGCACAGGATCCCAGAGGCTCCCTCCCTTGCCTTCCATTTATTTTCTGATATCTGCCTGCAGAATCACAGCTCCCCACTTCATACGTCAAGACCAAACACCTGAGATATTCTGTTTATAGAGATCCAGATGTATCTTCTTACTTCACAGGCTTATTTTGTGGATGTTCAGAATGGTACAATAGATATGCAGCTGAATTCAGGGAACTGATTGAAATAGGTCCCCTATCCTCTGTCATCTGTGCCTCTCATCATTTATAACCTTCAATAGTAATCAAAACTCACTCACTAACAAGGGAAGGAAACTGAACTCAAACACTCTTAATAAAAAAAAAAATGTATTTTATTGTTTAACCAAGACACCCAGAGGTGGAACTGGCCTCGGGCAAATTTAAAACTAGAGATTAAAGGATGTCATAAGACATATTCCTCTTGCTCTCGTTCTCTTTCTCTCCCTTTCTCTGTTTTAAGCCTACTTCCCTCTTTATGTTAGAAATATTTGCTTTGACTACAAACAGACTTCATTTATGAAGCTAATAAAGATGGCAGTTCCTCATTTTCAATAGCCAGCTTCCAACTTTAACAAAATGATACAGAGGCTTTTGTTTGTAGCTATTATCGATCTAATATCCATATACCAATACAAATACTAATGCCAAGGAAAGTCTTTTATACATTAGCTGGGTCAGTGATACATATTGGCTATTCACTATTCACTATCACCAAAGACATAGGATATTATAATTCACCAATTCTAGGATCCATGTCTGGTAAAGAGGAAGAACATACCACCTTAACTGACATCTAACTAGAAGGAACTTGTGCACACACCTGTGCCTCAGATTTGATGGCTAAAGCCTGAGGAATGAGCCAAAGATTACTTGGCTTTCATAGCCAATAGGGCTTCTATTCATGTGTACCAGAGTAATATTAAAAAAAGCAGAGGTTATTAACTAGCTACTTCTCCAAAGAGGAAACAAGAACATGCATTGTCCAGTCTTTCCCTGAAGAAAAACACTTTCCCTGGATTATCTGCATATTTTTAAAGTTGCTGCCTGAGGGCAACAGTTCTAATCAGCTTCAATCAAAGTGCTGACTGTAATCATCTTTGGGACAATGATGGGTCTTGGCACACTCTCAACTACTGGGAGCAACTAAATCAAAGGAGGCAGTTTGTACAGTTATGAAGGTTAGAGAAACAATGAGCATAAGCTGGGCTGACTGATGAGATCACTCTGTCAAGACTGGAAGAAGCAGCTCTTTTATCTATTGCACAGAAACAGCACAGAGCATCAAGAATAATGAAGAAATGAATATGTTCAAAACAGAAGAACACAGTAAATATCCAGTATCCAAGCTTAAAGAAATAGATTTAAGTGATATACCTGAAAGAGACATCAAAATAATGAAGATAAAGATATTCATCAAGTCAAGAGAACAATGTGTGAACAAAGCAAGATTTCAACAAAAAGACAGAAAACATAAAAAGCAACATACAGAAATCACAGTGCTGACAAATACAATAACTAAAAAATTCCATAGAGTATTTGAACAACAAACTAGATAAAGTGAAAGAAAGGATTGGAGAACCTAAATATAGGGCAGTAGGATATATTAAGAGAAGCAAAAAAGAAAAAAAAAATGAAAGACTGAAGATAGCTTAAGGATTTATAGAACAATATTAAGTAGGTCAATATACACATTATAGAGTATCTAGAAGCAGAAGAGAGAGAACGAAAAGAGCAGAAAGCTTATTCAGAGAAATAATGGCTGAAAACTTCCCTAACCTGGGGAAAGAAACAGATATCCCAATGCAGGAAGTAAAAAAATTCCCAAATAAGAAGAATCCAAAGAGAAACATTAAAATTAAATTGTCAAAAATTAAAGAAATATAATAATTAAATTGTCCAAAGTCAAAGACAAGGAGAGAATTTTTTTAAATATTTTATTTATTTACTTGACAGAGAGATGGAGACAGAGAACAAGTACACAGAGCAGCAGATAGAGGGAGAAGGACAAGCAGGCTCTCCACTGAGCAGCCCCAGGTGGGGCTTGATCCCAGGGCCCCAGAATCATGACCTGACCCGAAGCCAGCCACTTTAACCAACTGAGCCACCCAAGTGCCCCAACAAGGAAAAAATCTTAAAAGAAGAAAAAGAACAACCTATATATGGAAGGAAATTCCCACTGACCATCAGCAGATTTTTTAGTAGAAGTGTTTCAGGCTAGAAGTAATGGCATGCTAAATTCAAAGTACCTTAAAAAACAAAAAGAAAACAAACAAACAAACAAACAAACAAACAAAAAAACCTTTGCCAACCAAGAATACATTACTTAGAAAAATTGTCCTTCAGATTTGAGAGTTTTCCAAACAAACAAAAGCTGAAAGAAATCATTACCACTAGACCAGCCTAAAAAGAAATATTAAAGGGGGCTTTTCAAGATGTAACAAAGGGTGCTAGTTTAACAACAAGAAAATAAGAAAGTATAAAATTCACTTGTAAGGATAAATATACAGTTAAATTTAGAATACTCTATTAGGTAATGGTGATGGGTAAATCACTTATAACTCTAGTATGAAGGGTAAAAGACAAAAGTATTAAAAATAATAATAATTAAAATAGTGTGTTATTGGATACTCAATGTAAAAAATGGAAATTGTGATATAAAAAATAAAATATGAGAGGGGGAGTGTAAAAATAAAGATCATTTGTATGCATTTAAAGTTAAGCTGTTATTAAAATAAACTGTTATAAATATATTTTATGTAAGCCTCATGATAACCACAGGGCAAAAGCCTATAATAGATACACAAAAAAAATAAAGAAAAAGAGATCAAAGAATACTCATTACAGTCCCATTGAGTGACAAAGGAAAAGGAAAGGAAGAAAGGAATATGAGAATTACTAAACAATTAGAAAAAAGATAAAGGCAATAGTAAATCCATACCTATCAATAAAAATGTAAATGGACTAAATTATGTTTTTAATAAAACATAGAGTGGCTGATGGATTAAAAGAAGGTAAATCTATATGCTGCCTATAAGAGACTCACTTAAGATTTAAGTATACACAGAGATTGAAAGTAAAGAGATGGAAAAAGATATGTCATGTAAATAGAAACAAAAAGAGAGCAGAAGTAACTATACTTCAGCAAAAAGGAGTTTAAGCTACAAACTAAAACCAGAGAAAAAGAAAGTCATTATATAATGATAAAGGACTTAATTCATCAAAGTTAAAATATTTTTAAGTATTTATGCACCCAACATAGGAACACCTAAATATATAAAACAAATATTGCTAGATCTGAAAGGAGAAACATACAGAAATACAATAATAACAGGGAACTTCAAAACCCCACTTCCAACAGTGGATAGATCATCCAGACAGAAAATCAATAAGGAAACAATGACAAGCAGCACAGAAAAACAGAGGGATTTAACAGATATATAAAGAATATTCCAACCATCAGCAGAAGAATGTACATTTTTTAAAGGCACATGGAATATTTTGCAACATAGATTATTTGTTAGGCCATAAAACAAGTCTTAATAGATTTAAAAAGATTGAAATCCTGTCAAGGTCTTATCTGACCACCATGGTGAGAAACTGGAAATCAGTTAGAAGAAGAAAATTAGAAAACTAAACTCACAAGTGCATGTAAATTAAATAACATGCTCCTGGAAAACCAATGGATGAAAAGGAAATCAAAAAAGAAATCAAAAAATAACGAGAAAATTAAAATGGAAACACCACATACCAAAACCTATGGAATATAGTAAAAGCAGTGCTAAGACAGAATTATATGGATAAATATCAGCATTAAGAAAAAAATATCAAACCCAAAGAAACAAGTTACCTTTATACCTCAAGGAACTAGGAAAATAAAGACAAACTAAGCCCAAATTTAGAAGAAAAGAAGAAATAGCCAAGATATAGGCTAAAAAGATAGTAGAAAAGATCAATAAATCTAAAATCTGGTTTTTTTTAATGAAATAGACAACTCTTCAACTAGACTCATGGAGAAATAAAGGAGAGAGAACCTAAATAAATAAAATCATAAATGAATTATGACCTTGAAAAAGAAAACCAAAACTGAAGGCATCACAATTCCAGACTTCAAGTCATGTTACAAAGCTACAGTGATCAAGACAAAGCCATGGTATTGGCACAAAAATTGACACATGGATCAATTCAACAGAATAGAAAACCCAGAAATGAACCCACAACTACATGGTCAATTAATCTTCAACAGAGCAGAAAGAAATCCAATGGAAAAAACACAGTCTGTTCTACAAAGGATTTGAGAAAACTGGACAGCAACATGTAAAAGAATGAAACTTTCTTACACCTTAAACAAAAATAAATTGAGTGGATTAAAGACCTAAATGGAAGACTTGAAACCTTAAAAATCCTACAGGAGAACACAGGCAGTAATCTCTTTGACATCAGCCATAGCAAGTTCTTACCAGATATGTCTCCTGGGTGAGGAAAACAAAAGCAAAAATCAATTATTGGGACTTCATCAAAATAAAAATCTTCTGAAGAGCAAAGGAAACAATCACCAAAACTAAAAGACAACTTGTGGAATGGGAGAAGATATTTGCAAGTGGCATATCTAATAAAAGGTTAGTGTCTAAAATACTAAGAACTTTAAAAACTCAACACCCCAAAAATGAATAATCCAATCTAAAATAATTGGCAGAAGATATGAATAGACATTTCTCCAAAGACATACAGATTGCCAACAGACACTCAACCTCACTCATCATCAGGGAAAACAAATACAAATGAAATGCCACCTCACACCAGTCAGAATGGCTAAAATCAACAATACAAGAAAAACAGGTATTGGAGAATGTATAGAGAAAGGGAAACCCTATTGCATTGTTGGTGGAATAGCATACTGGTGCAGTCACTCTGGAAAACAGTATGGAAGCTCACCAAAAAGTTAAAAATAGGACTACCCTATGATGATGTTTATAACAGCATAATTTATCATACCCAAATTATGGAAACAGCCCAAGTGTCCATCGGCTGATGAATAGATAGAAAAGAGGTGGTATGAATACTGTTTTTCTGAAAATAAATAAATTGGAAAAAAAAAAGAGGTGGTATACCAATATACAATAGACTATTACTTAGCCATAATAAAGAATGTAATCTTGCCATTTGTGATGACATTGTGGTGACAATATGGATAGAGGTAGAGAGTATTACAATAAGCAAAGCAAGTCAGTTGGACGAAGACATATACCATGTAATTTTACTCATGTATGGAATTTAAGAAATAAAACAAAGGGAGGGGGAGGGATGGGGCAAACCATGAAAAAGACTCTTAACTATAGAGAATAAATTGTTGGTTACCAGAGAGGAAGGGATGAGGGGATGGATGAAATAGGTGATGGAGATTAAAGAATGAACTTGTTATGATGAGCACAGGGTGATATATGGAATTGTTGAATTAATATATGAATCACTATATTGTACATCTAAAACTAGTATTAGACTATTTGTCAACTAACTGGAATTTAAATAATTTTTTAAAAAAAGAAAAAGAAATGAATTGAGACATTATAACTGATAGCACAGAAATACAAAGGATTATAGAAATTACTATGAACAATTATACACCCAAAATTGGACAACCTAGAATAATGTCTTAGAAACACTAGAAAGATAAGACTGGGGGGTTCCTGGGTGGCTCAGTAGGTTAAGCATCTACCTTCAGCTCATGTCAAAATCCCACAGTTCTAGGATCAAGTTCCACCTTGAGCTCCCTGCTCATTTGGGAGCCTGCTTCTCCCTCTTCTTCTGTTATTTCCCCTGCTTGTGCTCCATCTTTCCCTCTCTCTCTCTCTCTCTCTCTCCCTCTCAAATAAATAAATACAATCTTTAAAGAAATACTAAGACTGAATCATAAAAAAAGAAAAAAATCTGAACAGATTAATTACTAGTAAGGAGAGAGAATCAATAGTCAAAAACTTCCCAACAAAGAAAAGTGATCAGACAACTTTACCAGTGAATTCTACCAAACATTTAAAGTGCTAATACTGACCCTTTTCAAACTCTTCCCAAAAATAGAATAGGAGGGAACACTTCCAAACTTATTTTACAAAGCCAGCATCACCCTATTACTAAAGCCAGATAAAGACACTGCAAGGAAAGTATGGGCCAATATCCTGATGAACTAGACATAAAAGCTCCTCAACAGATATTTAAAAATCAAATTCAAGAACATATTAAAAAGATAATATATGAGGATCCAGTGAGATTTATTCCAGGGATGCATGGGTGGTCCAACATCCACAAAATATTGTGATATACCACATTAACAAAAACAATAATAAAAATAATATGATTGTCTTGATAAATGCAAAGAAAACATTTGACAAAATTTAATATCCATTCAGTATAAAAACTCCTAAAAACCTAGATATAGAAGGAATGTATCTCAACATAATAAAGACGTATATGACAAGCCTACAGCCAGCATTATACTCAATGGTGAAAAACTCAAAGCTTTTCCTCTAAGATTAGGAATGAGACAAGGATGCTCACACTTACCACTTGTATATAACACAATAAATAACTATAGTTATATAACTATACAAGTATATAGTATATAACATCCTAGCCAGAGCAAGTAAACTAGGAAAAGAAACAAAAGGCATCCATATTAGAAAGGAAGAAATAAAACTGTCTCTATTTGTAGACAGCATGATCTTATATATATAAAAAATGCTAAAGACTCCACCAAAATATTGTCAATGAAATTATAAGATATAAAATCCATATATAAAAATCAGTTATATTTCTATACATGAGCAATGAACTATCAAAAAGAGAAATTAAGAAAACTATTGTATTTACAAATGTCAAAAGTAATAAAATACTTAGAAATCAATTTAACCAAGGAGGAGAAAGATAGGTACACTGAAAACTATAAGACACTGATATTAGGAAATGAAGACACAAATAAATGGGAAGATATTCCATGTTCATGGATCAGAAGAATTAATAATGTTAAATTTTCATACTACCCAAAGCAATCTACAGGTTCAATGAAATCCCTATCAAAATTCCAAAGACATTTTCACAGAAATAGAGCAAACAATTCTAAAATTTGCATGAAACCACGTTAAGGCCCCAAGCAAGCAAAGAAATCTTGAGAAAAAAATAATAATAAAGCTAGACACATCGTATTTCCTGATTTCAAACCATATTACAAAGTTACCGTAATGAAAAGAGTATAGTACTGGCATAAGAACAAACAGATCAATGAAACAGAATCAAGAGCCCAGAAATCTAGGCATATCTAGTGAATTAATTTGTGTCAAAGTTATTAATTAAAGCAAGAATATACAATGGGGAAAGGATAGTCTCTTCAATGAATGGTTTGGAGAATACTAAACAGTCCTGTGAAATAGAATGAAACTAAGTCCCTATCTTATGCTATACACAAAAATCGACTCAAAATGGATTAAATACTTGAATGTAAGAACTGAAACCATAAAACTCTTAGAGGAAAACATAGGGGATAAACCTCTTGACATTGGTCCTGGCAATGAATTTTTGGATTTGACACTAAAAGCAAAGGCAACAAAAGCAAAAGCAAATGAATGAGACTACATCAAATTAAAAGACTTCTGCACAACAATGAAAAGCATCAACAAAATGAAATATGTGAGTAACTCACACAGCTCAATAGCAATAAAGAACCAATACCCCATTTTCAAAATAGGCAAAGGATCTGAACATGGACTTCTGAAGAAGACATAAAAATTGCCGACAGGTAAAAGAATGGATATTTAACATCATTAATAATCAGGGAAATGCAAGTCAAAACAATAGCTAAATTATGGAAAGAACCTAGATGTCCAACAACAGATGAATGGATAAAGAAGATGTGGTATAGGGCACCTGGGTGGCTCAGTTGGTTAAGCGACTGCCTTTTGCTTGGGTCATGATCCCGGAGTCCCACACCAGGCTCCCAGCTCAATGGGGAGTCTGCTTCTCCCACTGACCTTCTCCCCTCTTATGCTCTCTCCCACTGCCTCTCTCTCAAATAAATAAATAAAAATTTTAAAAAGATGTGAGATTTTATATTTATATATATATATATATATATATATATATATATATATATATATATGCAGCCATCAAAAAAAAATCTTGCCATTTACAACAACATGGGTGGAATTAGAGGGTATTGTGCTAAGCAAGATAAGTCAATCAGAGAAAGACAATTATCATATGACCTCTCTGATATGAGGAATTTGAGAGCCAGGGTGGAAGGTTGTGGGGGAGTAGGGAGAGAAAAAATGAAACAAAATTTGATCAGGAGGGAGACAAACCATAAGAGACTCTTAATCTCAGAAAACAAACTGAGGGTTTCTGGGGGTGAAGAGGAGTGATGGGCTGGCTGGGTTATGGACACAGGGGATAATATATACTATGGTGAGTGCTATGAATTGTGTAATATTGATGATTTACAGACCTGTACTCCTGAAGCAAATAACACATTACATTTTAATTTAAAAAAAAAAAAGAAAGAAAGAAAGAAAAAAAACCCTCAAGAGAAGACGTCATCAAGCCTATGTTTATATTGCATTCCATCTGGAACTTCTGAATATTGTTACATTAATCCTACCTTTAAAAATACTATATATGGTGTGATCTCAATTACATAAGAAAAAAGGGGATAGAAAAAAGACTGTGATAACCTTTATACTTCATACTTTAAAATTAAATATTATTCTTAATAAAAAATAAATTGGAATTATTTTATTTTTTTAAAGATTTTATTTATTTGAGAGAGAGAGAGAGAGTGAGCATGAAAGGGGCAAGGGGAAGAGGGAGAAGCCGGCTCCCTGATGAGCAGAGGGCCTGACGTGGGGACTTGATCCTGGGACCCCAGGATCATGACCTGAGCTGAAAGCTGTTGCCTAACCAACTGAGCCATCCAGGTGCCCAAGTTGAGATATCACTTCACAACTTTTAGGTTATATATTATCAAAAAAGAGAGAGAGAGAGAGAGATAACAAGTGCTGGTGACGATGTGGAGAAAAGGGAATCCTTGTAACTGTCAGTGGTAATGTAAACTGGTACAGCCACTGTGGAAAACAGCACAGAGGTTTCTCAGAAAATTAAAAATATAACTACTGTATGATCTAGCCATCCCATTTCCTTTGACACCCAAAGGAAACAAAATAGGTATCTCAAAGAGTTATTTATACCACCATATCTACTGCAGTCTTATTCATAAAAGCCAAGACACAGAAACAAACTGTCCATTAATGGATAAATATTAAAAGAAAATGTAGTGTATATATAATTGAAATATTATTCAGCCTTTAAAAAGAAGGAAATCCTGTCATTTGCAAGAATATGGATAAACCTAGAGGGCACTATGCTTACTGGAATAAACAGGCAGAGAAAGCAAACGTTGTATGGTATGACTTATATGTGCAATGAAAAAAAAATCAAACTTAAGAAAAAAGAGAATAGAGAAATAGGTTGCCACAGGCTGAGGAGTGAGGGACATCGGGAGAGACTGGTAAAAGTGGACAAACTTTCAGTTATAAGATAAATAAGTTCTGAGGCTCCAATGGAAAACACTATGACTATAGTTGATAATGCTGTATTGTATAATTGAAATCTGATAAGTGAATAGAACTTGAATGTTCTCAACAATCAATCTACCCATCAATCAATAAAGTAACCAAATGAGGTGATAAATATGTCAACTCAATGAAGGGAAATTCTTCATAATGTATATGTATATCAAATCATCACATTGTATACTTGGAATATCTTACCACTTTATTTATCAATTATACCTCAACAAAGCTGAAAAAATAAGTAAACAGAAAGGAAACAGAAAGAAAAATTAAATCAACTAAAGGGTGATAATCCAACTCTCACCCAATAGAGCATCAACTCATTTACACATATACTTCCTATTTCTTCCAAGTATGGAATCTGTTGAGAGAGACAGGGGTCAGGCAGATATTAAAAATAAATATTACTACTAATTAAAAAGAAATTAGATAATGAGATAATGTGGTTTTAGTTCTGAGTCAAAGACTTCTATTATTACAACCTGAATTAAGCAGAATTGCCCCAAGAGTTCTTGCTAGGACTCTTGCAAGGGCCCATATTTCTCATCATACCACAGGCTGAAAACAAATCAAAATAGATGCCCTCTAAGTTCAAGAAAATCCCATTGATCAAAGAAGAGAAGAAGATGAGTTATGCATGCCCAGTGTCTTCAGTCAATCTTATTTTAATTTGTTGGCCCTTCTGCCTGTGGACAATGATCCAGGAGTACTTTTATCTTAATGACAGTTTCTCCATGTAGAAATATAGAAGAAATAATTTTCCACCTCTAACAATGAAAAATAGATCTTGCTTCTCCAAGAGCATCAATCTAAAATTAAATGACATCTGGAAAGCAGTAATAATTGTAAATTGTAAAAGAGAATATATCAATCAGATAGGGTAAATTATTCTAGGGTAACAAATAACCTAAAAAAATCTCAATAGCTTAAAACAGCAGATTCCTCTGCATTTCCATCAGTGGTCACCTCAGAGATTGTCTCCAGTCCCTGTCATTCTCATCATTAGGAAGCTAGGAATTACCTTAAAGGTTGAATACCCATTGTTTTCCCAATTTAGGATTTTTTACTCTAATAAAAGCCTGCAAAGGGACGCCTAGGTGGCTCAGTTGGTTAAGCAGCTGCCTTCGGCTCAGGTCATGATCCCGGTGTCCTGGGATCGAGTCCCACATCGGGCTCCTTGCTCGGCAGGGAGCCTGCTTCTCCCTCTGACCCTGCCTGCCACTCTGTCTGCCTGTGCTCGCTCTCATTCTCTCTCTCTCTGACAAATAAATAAAATCTTTAAAAAAAAAAAAAAGCCTGCAAAGATGTCCTAATCTCCAGAACCTGTAAGTATGTTCTCTTATATGACAAAAAAGAACTCTACAGATGAATTTAAGGCTAGAGGTCTTAATATAGGGAGATTATCCTGGATTGTTTCAGTGAGCACAATACTTATAACAAACTATAAGATAATAACTCTGTGTTTTAAGTTGCTAAATTTATATACTTTGTTAGAGCAACAGTAAACAATGAATACACCTTCTTAGTCATGAGTCCACACTTGGACAACTACTATTTGCTGTAGAGACTGGTCAAGACCAGATTATTATGCATACCCCTACAGTCAGAGAGATGTGGATTATTATTAACAGTTGACAGTTGAATTAAAAGTATAAGGGATGGGGAAAGTGGGGAAGAAATGAAGGCCAGACAAAATAAGGGAATATTCCCCCTACTTTGCTATGTTATGTTTCACTTAATCTATTAACATATTTTGCTACCACCTTCACAATCGTTTTTTGAAATACGGCCTCTCCTCATCACTACCAACTGATGGCTGCTCTGAGTTGATTAGCAGTATATTTAGTATAAGCAGAGAATGATCAAAAGAGAGAAGACTGTTACCCATTACCTAATTTTTATCCTAGTTTAATATCCAAATGAATCTCCAATTTATAAATATTTCATCTATTTTCAGAGATTATAGAATTAATAAGTGAACCAAAGCCTCAGAGTTAGACTCCTGTAGAGTCTTAAGTATCATATTAGTGAGGAAAACAGTGTTCCAATGCTAAATCTCTTGTCATAAATCAACTTTAGCAATAGTCAAAATACACCCCTTCATACAGCAGTGTGAGCCACCCACTTGCTATGCCTCTTCCCTGGTGCACAGTTTCCACAAGGCCTAATACGGTGGTACCAATATAGCAGGAGCTCAGCAAACGCAGCAGATAAAGATAATGATGGTAATAATGATAAAAATCAAAATAGTCATGTCTGTCATATTGTTCCTTAGCTACAGCTCGCATTTCAAATTCTAAATAACGTTAAGTCTTGCCTCATTGGAAAAATATACAGCCATGTATTTCCAACTACAGAACTTTAAAGGAATTATCACTAGTGCAGAACTTTTTTTATGTTGTCATAAAGCTAAGAGAAGTCAATTAGGTCTAGTACTTCATTAATGGTTTCCACAAATCACATTTATAGCCAGCTCCATATCCAGTGTGATACGAGGAAATGCCATTTAGAAAGACAAGTTTTGACACCCTTGTATTATGGCATTGCAGAAACTGTGGGGTAATTAATTTTTACTTGTACTGTGATGAATCCAAGCAAAACTCTAAAAGCCATTTGGCCAATTACTGACTCTTTAGGGCAATGAAGCCTTTGCAGAAAGCTTGAGTTTATATTACTAGTATGATCAAAGCGTTAATGAAATTGCTGCATGGCAGAAACTACTGGACTATTAAGAGAAAACTACAAAAATAAATGAGTGCCTAGCTCTGAATCTACAAAAAATCGGAGCCTTCTGGTTTTCTTTGATTGTCTATTAATTTCTCATGATAGAGCCCCATGTGGCATTGCTCTGACAAATTTCACTGAAGCATGTTTTCTCTTCTGCAAATTAGTAAAGCAGAGTCCTGCATGTGATCTTCCTAATGGGACTTTGTATCCCACTGTTCTTTATTATTATTTAAAGAGGAGTAGGTGTTTTCTCATTCTCAAGAGAAATGACTGGACTAGTTGGAGCTCTTTTATGGATATTGCAGTATATAACCCAATAGGTGTCAGGAAGAATTCATGCTGTGTTGCAGTTCCACAAGTACCCATCCACCACTAATACTTATATTGTGGTGCAGTAAAACTCAAAGCGGAATCTAAATGGTACAGCAAAGGAAGAATTTACTGAGACTTAACTTTCTATTCTTCCTGAATAAAACCATTATCAGCTCGGGTGTCCTATAACTCTTTAAAACGGGCATTCTTAACAGCTCATTCGCAAGCTCAGCTCAATCAGTCATTTTCTTTCCTATACTTTCTTTGAGAAATACAGTGGAAGTACCGATTAAGAATGCAAAACACAGGGCAAAGAGAATATGAACCCATAAACATGAATTAAATCATTAAAGTCTAGGTTTCTGTTGGCTCTACTTCCAAAGCAGATATAAAATTTCACCACCTGCCTGGATACACCCCAGGTGCAAGCCACCATCACCAGTTACTAGGGATTATTTCAAATGCCTCTCAATTGGTCACATGCTTCTGCCCTGCTTCGAACCTCCATCTAATCTCCACAGAACAACTATAGTGATGCTACTAAAACTTTCATGTCTTTCCTTTGCTCAAAGCCATATGATGGCTCACCATTTCACTGGGATAAAAGTCCTGACTCTTTACAGTGGTCTGCAAGACCTTACATAATCCCACCCTCCTTACCCCCTACTGTGTCTCATCACTGTCCCCCTCCAGTCAATCCACACCTAACAGTCCGCAAAGGTATTTCTTGTATAGGCAGGTCAGTTTTTGCTTTACAGCACAGCCTTTCTTTTTCTCTGTAGGACTTTCATACATGCTTATTTCTCCCACTTACTCCACATATTGCTTCAAATATCATCCTTTGAATAATGAGAGTTTCCCTGTGCACTGCAGTGTATATTTCAAGTGCCTTCTCTACATTTTCTCTCTCTTCTCTGCCTTGATTTTCTCCATAGCACTTAATCACCATTTGTCATACTATATACTTACTTATTTACTTATTTATTTTTATGTTATTATCTCTATTCCCCCCCATTGCCCAACAGAATATAAGTTCGACAAAAGAAAGGATCTCTATTTTATTACTGATGTATCCAAAATAAATGAGTATAATCAACAAGGGGAAAACTATAGCTATAGCTCCTACATTTTTTTAACAATGGAATTGCCTACATAGAACATAAAAGCAGGCAAAATGAAAATTCAACATTCAGTGCATTTACTAATGCCTACAAATGTACCTGGCAATTTGAGAGTGCAATGAGGAGAAGAGAGACTATGTTACCAGGCTTCAAGAAAATGCATTCAATGGGTTTATATTGTGGTTTGAAAACTTACTGAATTATTAAGGTTTACTTCTTGTCATTGAAAAAGGTAAAAGAGAGTAAGATATATTTTCCCCTTCTTATAATCAGTCAAGGTTTTCTCCTTTAGAGAATGGCTTTTGCATTACAAAAATAAATTCTAACTATAGAATTTGCCAGTCATCCAGAAAAAAATTCTGCTCTATTATTTGAGTACTAGAGTCTTATTCAGAAGAAGGAGAAAGAACCTGATTCTGAGAGTTGAAAAGAAAAGAAGAAATAGCCCCTGAGAAAATGGTGATTAGGAGACATCTGCACATTTTCACAAATAGTAGAGACATATGTTCTTATATTTAGTCACCAACATTAGGCTTCAGATGTTAGATATGGCTGGTAATTAAGCACCAAAGTCCTAAGAATGAATGAAGTTCTATACAGCCCAATTATCAGGTAATGGAGAAGACTGCTTTAAGGAAGTGTCTTTAAACACACTTAAGTGATCAGTGTCCAGATGATGATAAAGGACCAGTCTCAACAATGGCATCACACAACAGACGGAGCAAAGTAACAACAAATACCGCCAAGGAATGAGAAATTTCTAATTTGCTTTATAAACACTCTGTTATGTGTCTCTGAATTCCAGAATGTTATGAAATCTAGGTAGTGAGAAACCATGTCCAAAAATAAATTTTAGATTAAATTTTTTTACCATGTTAGCAAATGGGGTCTCAGGGCCAAATTTAAATTAATTTAGAAGAGTAAAACTATTTTCTTTCTCTCTTGCCCTCAAAGATTGTAGAGAATTTCATACTTGCTACTGACTAAGACCTCACTCCAGATTACTAAAAATATTCCTATTACTAAAAATATTCCTAGATTATGGCCACACTATGTACTAACCATAAAAACTATAATTTGAACTTATTAGTTTTTAACCCATTGCCAAGACCAAGTTCAAAAAATAATTCAAACAGATGAGAAATGATAGTAAATAACTTTTAACTTTAAGAATAACAATAATAAGAAACAACTCTAAGAAGGCCATGCTAAGATTCAGTTTAATCAGAAATTTTATGAATGTTTACTAACACTTCGAGGTGGATATATTTTGAGGACACAGTGTTCAAAAGGAAAAGAGAGCACACATATCACTGAAGATTATTTTTAAGGTCCTTTGTTCAGGCTCTGAATTTCTAAGAGAGAGCTTTGTCTTGAAGAGGTCAATAACAGAAGTCATGGATATGGGAACACCATGACATCCTAAGCCTGATTATAAATTCAGTTAAAGTCTAACGTTCTAAGATAGTGTGTTACAAAAATGGCTTCTGCCTATGACAGAAACAACAAATTCCTGGAAAATGATGGTGTTTTGGGGGTATGAAAAGCCAGTTCTAGAAGAGATATTTGAATCTTGAAGAGACCCCATTACTCAGGTGCTACAGCAGTAACTCTTACACAAGGACAGGCAGCTGCTAACCTTTAAAAGCAGATTGCTTTAGTGACCCAGTCTTTAAGGGTATTTTAGCTCTCATTGTGCCTGGCTGAATTATCTGAGCACTTTAGGACCAGCTTTGACCATATCTAAAACCAGAAAGCAGTACAGGTTTGCTTCCTGAATACCTCCTTAAATGGAAATAAAAAATTATCTGCATTTAACTGAAGCTAAAAACTGATGCAGAGACCTCTGGCCACAAAACATTAAGAAGCACTTAGCCAGGGGAAGAAGGGATGCTGTGTTCAAGAACAATGATCCAGATTTTGCCAGCTACAGCAGATGGCAACTGAGCAAGGCAGTGAAAAACCATGGCTGCTCTGAACATCCTTCTGTAGGTCCCCTAAGAGCTCACCACAGAAGAGAGGCAATCCTGGTACCCCAACAAGTAATATTGTCTCTTAATCTGCTATTGATAGTGGGCCGGAAACACACACACACACGAATCAGAAGAGGAGACATGAACACAAAATGAAAGTGAAAAGCATTGCTCAGGTGCAAAAGTAAAATATATAAGAGATAACTACAACCACTATATGTTTATAAAAGCTAAAATATCTCTATGGTTTTGTGTACTCATAAAGAGAACCCTAAATAAAGCTAGGATATATCTGGTGACTATTAATAAACCAGAGAGGGATGAAAGAACAAATTTGACCTAGTCCTACAAGAAACTAGACTTTCTGGCACAGCCTCACTCCTAAGTTTGACACAGGAAATAGAAAGGGAAGGTCCTAAAGACCCACTCAATTTAGAAAAGTGCCAGTTTGAGATAAAGGCTCTCCCTCTCCATCAGTTAAAGGATCCGTGGCAAGACAGCCCATGTCAGATCCCAAGAATATAAGAAATGAGATTCCTAAATACAAACAGGGAATGAAGAGCTTGGACAAGGAGGATAAAAAGATCATAGCTATACATAGCATCTGAATTAATTTTCTTACTGTTTTTAAGTCCAGGATTATGAAAAAGATCTCTCAAAACACGATCACAAAAAGATGTTCAACTTCGCTCATCACCAGGGAATTCAAATCAAAACCACAATGAGATATCACCCCAAACCTGTCAAAATGGCTAAAATCAAAAAAGAAACAAGTGTTGGCAAGGGTGTAGAGAAAAAGGAAGCCTCTTGTACCATTGGCGAGAAGGCAAACTGGTGCATCCACTGTGGAAAAAAGTATGGAGTTTCCCCAGAAAGTTAAAAGTAGAACTACCCTATGATACAGTAATCACATGACTGGGTATTTACCCCCAAAATAAAAAACCCTAATTCAAAGGGATTCATGCACCTCAATGTTTATAGCAGCATTATTTACAATAGTCAAATTATGGAAGCAGCCCAATTTTCCATTGATAGATGAATGGGTAAAGAAGATATAATACACACACACACACAGAGTGGAGTATTCAACCATAAGAGAGAATGAAATCTTGCCATTTGCAACAACATGGATAGATCTAGAGAGTGTAATGCCAAGAAAAATAAATCAGTCAGAGAAAGACAAATACCATACTATTTCACTCATATGTGGAATTTAAGGCACAAAACAAATGAGTATGGGGGCGGGGGAGAGACAAATCAAGAAACAGACTCTTGACTATAGAGAACAAACTGATGGTTACCAGAGATGAGGTTGGTAGCAGGATGAGTGAGACAGATGATGGGGATTAAGGAGTACACTTGATGTGATGAGCAACGGGTGATGTATGGAATTGTTGAATCACTGTATTTTACACACGAAACTAATATAATACTATATGTTAACTATTCTGGAATTAAAATAGAAAAACAAGTGCAATGAACTTATTTCACTTTATTTTTGTAGGTAATCTCATAAACCCAATTTTTAGAATACTCAGAAAGAATAGAAAGCATATCTGAAACACTGCTTTACTTACAAGAATAACTGCTTAGGGAAAGCAGATGACAAGTACCTACACCACATTTATAAAGAGACAATTCATTTGGAAGACTATTTTTGAAGTGTAAAAATTTACTTGGGGAGAATTCAAAGGATCATTTATTTGGGCAATAATTTGTATTTTATTCTCCCTGCTATAAAGGTCAAGCACTGAATGGACTTGACCCTCACCTTCTAAATAAGTGGCCACACCATGTGTCCAGAATCTAGGTTCCCTATCCCAAGGACCTAATGAGCATTATGTTATAGAATCAAATTCATGTGAAACAAATACCTTCCCCCCCACCCCAGTTCCCACAATCAGAGCTTATTTGAGAGTTGGTGGCTCATCAAAAGGTATTAGTACAGAAATTAGTCCAAAGATATGGGAAGAGGGGGAAATGACTCAAATTTGGAGGAAAGGGTTGAGCTTCTCCAGAACAATGAGGAAAGAAGGTACTAGACTTCCAGAGAGTATGGCAGAACCATACCTTATTTGTCAAGATGAGAGATCAACATGGGATACTGGTGAGAGTTGTCCCATAAACACAAGACCTTGAAAGTGTTCTCTCATTTTAAAAAAATTATAATCCTGAAAAAGAGCTCTTGGAAGGAAACCTTCAAGTTAGCTCTGAGGAAGGCAAAGGACCAGGCTGGAGAGTGGTATTACATAAGATAAAGAAATTCTGATACTTATGTAAAAATTGCAGACTAAGGACCAGGAACTTCCTTCAATTTTCAGACAACCACAATGGTAGAGCATCAGAAAAAAAGGAGGAAGATCTTTAAAATTTCAGTGAGTTAGAATTTCCCATTACCCAGGAATAAGAATTCAAAAACAGATTTCATGATTTGTTTCAGATAAAAGAAACTGAGATGACATTTCTTTCCCTAAGTTTTAAGAAACAAATTCCATCCAAAACATTATTGATAGATTCTCTAACTTCCTGTTTATTGTCTCATAACTGATTACTTAAGATTAGAACTGTCTCTTCCCATGAAACTAGCTAACCCCATAGAAAAATATTTCCTGTTCAGATAACAGAGACTTTACTTTCTTGCAAAACAACCCCAGTTGTAAACCATCCTATTTGTAACTGGCTTAACTCTCCCTAAAAGAGTTTTAACCACTCTGATGTGGGGTGTTTCCTGTTATTTTAACAGGCTGAATAAAGCCAATCTCCTTTCTTACCCAGTATTTGTCTTCAATGATTTGGTCACATGACTTGTATTGGACTAGACTTCATCTTCACCACCCAGGAGCTGAGGCTTCTTGAGCCTGTTATGTTCCTCCTCTGACTGGCAATTCAGGGGTCCAGTACTGAGTACAGATTCTGATCCCTGTGTTTCAGATATTTGTCCATGGTAGAAGAGTAAAGGTTTGAATTTTATTTTTAAGCATGATTTTGATTTCTTTTATTGCCAGTTTCTGTTCAACATTTGTACTATATGAAATTCTCAATCCTTTTCTTATCCCTTTCCAAAACGTCTGCTAATTAGATGTTTACCACTACAAGTAACAATTCAATTCTTTACTTCTGAAAATGGTTGGATTTTACCAAGGACAGTTTAGAACTCCAGTGGCGCTACTGGGACACCTGAGAGCTCACTAAACTTGTTCACCTGTGAGATGCCCTTGAATCTTGGCTCTATCATGTCTTCTCACCAGTGGCAGTTTATTTTGTTTGATACAACAGGGCTAAAAAATGAAACAGTATCTCAAACTGTACAATCCCTTAAGGATGCTTATCTCATCACCAATCCATTCCTCCTGCAAAACTTCCCAAGCTGCTTCTTCACCCCAGACCTTTCCATAGGCGCCACCCCCAGGTCTTCTTCCACCACTACTCATTACTCCATGAATTACATTTTCCTTTTCCCTCAGTCCCTACTCCTCTTCATTATCCCCCCAGCTTCTGTGACAAAACCTTGCTCCCTAATTTCCCACTTTAACCTGCAGCCCTTTCCAACCTTTCCTGAAAGTTAATGACCTGCATTGCCCCTGAAGCCAATACTCTTGAAATTTTAGTCACACTCAGATTTATATGCTGTTGTTACTTTCTGGACCTTCATAAGAATAAAGAAGAATTTACTAGTCAATTTAAGGACGCGGTCCCAACATTCAGTCCCTGAAATATCCCCACCCTCCAAGTAAAGAAGGTTATTGGCAACTAGTTCAAGACTTAAAAGCAATGAATAGGGATGCCTGGGTAGCTCCATCCTTAAGTCTCTGCCTTTGGCTCAGGTTGTGACACCAGGGTCCTGGGGTCCAGCCCTACATTTGGGCTCCCTGCTCTGTAGGAAGCCTGCTTCTCCCTCTCCCACTCCTCCTGCTTGTGTTTCCTCTCTTGCTGTGTCTCCCTCTGTCAAATAAATAAATAAAATCTTAAAAAAAAAAAAAAAAACAGTAAATGAAAGAGATCCGTGGTTTTCTAGTTCCTAATCCTAACACCATTCTGGCTTCTATTCAAACCAATACTGTTCATTTATAGTCACTGCCTTATATTCTGACTTTTTTTTTTTTCAGCATACCTCTTCGCCCCAACTCATATCTTTTTTGGGGTTCTATGAAAAAAAAATAGTGCACTTTATGCCTCAGGTGTTTACTGGACTTAGTTGTTTTGAAACCTAAATGCAAACCTGAGACATTTAACCTTATTCTGAAGCTCTGATCCAGTTTGTAGATGACCTTCTCTGATCACCTAATTTTGACAGCTTGCTTGTCAACATCCAATATTTACTCCCAAGTTCTTGCCCACAAGGGACATAACAGCTCTAAAGATAAATGCAATTATGCATTCCTCAAGTGTATTACCTAGGACATGGTATCTCTCCTGATGGGAATATTTATCACCTAAATGAATTAACACCATCATCAATTTCCCTATCATCAAGATTAAAATACAACTCAAGGGTTTATAGCATTAATTGGCTATTGCTGGGATTGGACTCCTGACTTTTCCACTATCGCCTTCCCTTTATACACCAGAACTAAGAGTCCATCTCTGAACATCTTGATTGGGACTCCCCTTCCATATCTGAATATCACCTCACATCCTCTTTATCCTCTTCCTTCATGGCTGGGTTTCCCAATTACTCTTTGTCCTTTTACCTTTTATGCCCAAAGAGGAAAACGTGCTTTAAGGGTCTTCATCAAAAAACATAATGAAAGACAAAGACCTATTGTGCATTTTAACCACACTTTAGATACTACAGCTCAGGCTTTTCTGTTTATCTGTACAAATATGCCACTGCTGCAGAATTGGTTAATGCCATTGCTGACTCAGTGCTGAGTTATTCACTCAATCTATACGTACTCCATACAATTCAAACCCTGCCACATACTGAGAACACTCAATACTTTTTTAAAGATTTTATTTACTTATTTATTTATTTTATTATGTTACATTAGTCTCCATACAGTACATCATTAGTTTTTGATGGCAGTGTTCCATGATTCACTGTTTGCATGTAACACTCAGTGCTCCATGCAATCCATGCCCTCCTTAATACCCATCACTTGGCTCACCCATTCCCCCACTCCCGTCCCTTCTACATTTTTCTGACTCTAGCTCATATCCTATGAAATCCTACTGTTTTCTCCCTCTCACATCATTATCCATCACAATCTAAACCTCAGTGCAACTAGTCTTCTTTTCCTCTTGAGGAACAATCTCATATCTTCATCACCATCATTTAGTCTATAATTCCTCCTCATCCAAACTTCACTGAAACTTCTCTCAAAGACCTTGATGTCATCTTCTTTATACATGTACTTAGCTCAGACTTAGAAATGGGAAATTTCAAACAGGATATACTACCCATCAAATTCAAACACTTACCTGAGGTTAACTCAGCCAAATTGTTAAACTCAAAGTCTGTGCCAGGCTTGCATAGTAGCACAAGATAAGAAAGCTGACATTTATACATGTAGAAGACATGCTTTTGATGTTGGACATGATTTGGATATAGTATAGAAACAAAGAGCGGTCACGAAAGTTGTAAAAAGACACCCACCAGAAACGGAAGTGAAATAACTAACCTACTAGAAATCTTAGTACTATCCAAGGAATTAACTATTCTCACAACTGAAGCTCACACTGGTAGTCAGACTCTCAGTAGTAAAGAAAAGGAGTTGACTGACATATATGCTACAACAGATGCTTCACAAGAAAATTTTCCTTCAACCATCTGCATATTTTCCCTTCATCAGCCTCCTTTAGAGCAGAAACTTCTACTTAGAGAAGGTATTGGACAACTGCCAGTACCTGAGGATGAATATCTATTAGAAACAAGCTGGATCTCTTATTTTCTCAAATGAGCTTTAGAGATGGCCACTTGTCTTTCCTTGGTCGTGCCCAAAAGTTATCCAACAGCCTCAGCAAATCCCACAGTAAAGAAAATCTTAAAGATCTCTTCCCCAGATATTGGTGTGGACACCAACTCTTATATTGTGCAGGCAAACCTGATTTTTCCTAACAGCTAGGAAAACAATCCTGGTAAAAAATTAAAAGTAAAGCAAGGATAAGAGTCAGCCCCTTTTAGTCCCTTTTTCACTGGCAAATGAATGTTACTCAATCCCCAAAGTCATATAGTTATGTACATGTCCTAACTATAGTCTGCATGTTTTCCCATAGTTAGAACATTTTTCCCTACGAAGAGGCTACTGACACTACTGTAGCTAAGTTACTCCTAGAAAGAATTTTCCCCACTTGGGGAATACTTTTATTCTTCTAGCAATAGAGAAGATCCCTTCCCTAGAAAGTTTATTCAAGATATTCAGAGATCTTGGGGGGCCTAGGTGGCTTAGTCAGTTAAGCATATGACTTCAGCTCATGTCATGACCTCAGGGTCCTGGGATCAAGCCTTGTGTCCACCTCTGTACTCAGTCCCTTCACCCCTTCCCCTGCTCTTGCTCTCTCTCTAAAATAAATAAGACCTTTTAAAAAAAGATATTCAGAGTTCTTCTACTTCACAAAAACTGCACTAAAGTATCAAATTCCCTGAGGAACCCAACCTGCCTTCATCCAAAATCTTAACTTTAGCCCTAATAATTCTTCAATCTCCCTACCCCTCCAAGTAAAATTTAACTATCTCCTTATGAAATAATTACAGCAGGCCAGTGAGGGTCTCTTATTCCTGTTGGACTTTAGAAAACTCTAATGTTTCAATATGACAGTTTTAAGTCCTTACAAAGTATCATTAAATGCACTCATACTTATCACCAACAGAACAAATTGCCTTTCTCCAAATTTACCCACCATAGCCTTGACATCATCTTCAGGTAAGACACCTTTCCTTTTGAAAGACACTACTAAAAGACCGGTCTTGAGCCCAGGTGGAAGAGACACTATCTGTCATCCCAACCACCAAAATAAATGCAGAACTACAAGGAATACCACCTTGGGCTCATGTTTCATAATTTTTAAAATACAAGTTTTTTTTTTAAGATTTTATTTATTTATCAGAGAGAGAGAGGGAGAGCGAGCGAGCACAGGCAGACAGAGTGGCAGGCAGAGGCAAAGGGAGAAGCAGGCTCCCTGCCGAGCAAGGAGCCCGATGTGGGACTCGATCCCAGGACGCTGGGATCATGACCTGAGCCGAAGGCAGCTGCTTAACCAACTAAGCCACCCAGGCGTCCCTAAAATACAAGTTTTATTACAAATGGAAATCTACACCAATGAAAGACCTTAAACTGAAGCTTTTTCAAAACCTTCCGGAAGATGACAACAATGAGGTACACTGCTTTCCCAAAAAATCAGGACCAAACAGATGACATCACAAAATGGTCACCTTCCACTCAAGGCACTGGAACAAGATTCCTTGGGACTCCCCTGTTTAATATTTTCCTTATTCCTCTTTTATCTCCTCATCATCTTCCTATTAATGAGACATAATTCACTATAAAATTCATCTTCTTAAAATGTATAATGCAATGGTTTTACTAGAATCACAAAGTTGTGCAACAATCACAATGGTCTAATTCCAAAATATTTTCATCACCTTTAAAAGAAACTACATTTAGTCAGCAGTCACTCTCCATTTTCCCTCCCATCCCCTGCCCCAACCCTCTGGAAACTACTAATCTACTTTCTATCTCTATGGATTTTCCTATTCTGAACATTTCATATAAATGGAATTATACAATATGTGGCCTTTTGTTTCTGGCATCTTTCAATTGGCATCATGTTTTCAAGGACCATTCATGTTGTAGCATGAACTGGTATTTCATTCCTTTTTGTGAATGAATAATATTCCCTTGCATGGATATACCATATTTTGTTTATCCCTTTGTTAGTTATGGGCATTTGTGTTGTTTCCACTTTGGGGCTGTGATATTATGAATGAAGTTTCTATGAAAATTCATTTATAAGTTTTTGTGTGAACATGTTTCAAATATCTTGGATGTATACCTAGGAGTGCCATTGCTAAGTTACATGGTAACTCTATGTTGAACATTTCGAAGGTCTGCCAAATGGTTTTCCAAAGCAGATGTATAATTTTACATACTCACCAGCAATGTATGAAAGTTGCAACTCCTCCACATTTTTCCTAATAGTTATTTTTGCCCATCTTTTTTTTTTTTAATTATAGTCATACTAGAGGATATAAAGTGGTACTCGTTGTGGCTTTAATTTGCATTTCCTTAATGACTAGTAATGTTGACCATCTTGTCATGTGCTTGTTGGCCATTTAAATATCTTCTTTGGAGACTCCTTTATTTTTCAATCACCCATTTACTTGAATACTTCCTTAAGCCATGTCTCTCTTTTTCCTTTTGGCACAACCTACCACTTCCTTTTTCTCCACTCCTCATTTACCTGTAAATATTCAATACCTTCAAAACCTTTGGATGATATTTGTTGAACTGATTACTCAGTCTTATAAACTTATAGTTTTTTGTTTCTTTGCCCCTTTCCTCTTGGCTCAACCATATTTCCCCAAATTCCTCTTCCTGCCTTTAAAACCTCCACAGCTATTAATTTAGATATTTTGACACATGAAATGCTAGGAAATTCTTCTCATATGTTATATATGTTAGATGGAAATCCAGATCCAATCTGGACTGCTTTTAGATAAAGTCAAACCCACTTCTCTCACAATTTCACAGATGGTCATTTTCTCAGTTCCAATTTCTGTTGATACAGTTTTTATGCTTCTAACTCTGATATAACCATACTTGTAAAAGTCATTACTTTCTCACAGAAAATCCAACCTTACATAAAACAGCTCTACCATGTTTTACTGCCATCTAGGGGCACTAAAACTTTATATATGGAAAAGTCCCAATCGACCTATTCTCTTTAGAGTCAAAGATGACCTATGGCAAACTTACCTCCATTCCACCTGGAAAGCCCCCAAAGGCACCTATTTCATTTGAGGAAATTGAGTCTATTGGTAATTGAGTATTTCTCAGGAAACTGGTCAGGCTCATGTTACCTAACTAGTCTTGTCAATCCTTCTCAGATCCCTAACTTGATCCCTTTATTAAGTTATTTATATTCTCCTTTATTTTCTTAAAAGCCCCATCATCAATCTCAATAATCCATTATTAATTACCCACCTAAATACACCAAGAAAGACACCAAAACATGAACTCTGAATTTGAAGATACTCTTAAAAAGGAAACTAAGTGCAGGGACACCAGGATGGCTCAATCAGTTAAGTGTCTGCCTTCAGCTCAGGTCATGACCTCAGGGCCCTGGGATCAAGTCTTGCATTGAGCTCCTTGCTCAGCAGGTAGCCTGTTTCTCCCTCTGCCTGTCGCTCCCCCTATTTGTGCTCTCTCACTCTCTCTGCCTTTCTGACAAATAAATAAACTATTTTTCAAAAAGGAAGCTAAGTGCCACCACAGTCCTTATCCTAGCATTGAAGGAACTGTCCACAAAAATTTTCTAGTAAAAATGGTTGCCAACTCGCTGTAAGTCATTCTTCTTTCTTCTAATAGGTATTCTACAATTAAATACCTTATCACAAGAATCCTTGCAGGCAACTTAGAGCACAACAGATGGTTCAGCTTCAACTTCTCCAGGAACAGAGCAAAGAAGAAACTGCTAATTATATGGACCATATCCCCAAACATTGATCCAAAACCCAGCAGAAATTACACAAAATCCCGAGATTATTCTAAAACAGATAATGTTTGTCTCAAACACGAAGGGAGGGACAGACAAAGATTAACAGCCTTTTTTATTTTTGCTTGAACCTGCTGACAAGGCCTAACTCCGACCATCCAACTTCCCCTACTTTGTCTTATGATTGGTTAGCTAAGATTAGGGCTAGCTAACCACTAGGGAAAAACATTTCCCTTCAGATAACTGACTAAAGCTTCCCTTTCTTGCAGAACAATACCAAATATAAATCAACCCATCTGCAACTTGTTTGCAGAAAACCTCCCTATAAAAATCTGAGGTATCTTCCTTATTCATTCATCCGTTGATGGACATCTAGGAAAAAGAAGATGTGGTATATATATACAATGGAATACTATGCAGCCATCAAAAGAAATGAAATCTTGCCATTTGCAACAACATGGATGCAACTAGAGGGTATTAAGCTGAGTGAAATAAGTCAACCAGAGAAAGGTAATTATCATATGATCTCCCTGATATGAGGAAGTGGAGATGCAATGTGGGGGGGTTGGGTGATAGGAAAAGAATAAATGAAACAAGATGGGATCGGGAGGGAGACAAACCATATGAGACTCTTAATCTCACAAAACAAACTAAGGGTTGCTGGGGGGAGGGGGGTTGAGAGAAGGTAGTGGGGTTATGGACATTGGGGAGGGTATGTGCTATGATGAGTGCTGTGAAGTGTGTAAACCTGGTGATTCACAGACCTGGACCCCTGGGTCTAATAATACATTATATGTTTATTAAAATATTAAAAAGTAAAAAAATAAAAAAATAATAAAAATCTGAGGCAAAACCACCTGCTGAGACACTCTGATCCTTGGATGTGAGGAATTTTCCTTATTGCAGTAAACTAAATAAATCAATCTCCTTTTACAGTTTTTAATTTGTTATTATTTAGAAAATTTTACCAGGGGCGCCTGGGTGGCTCATTCATTTAAGTGCCAGACTCTTAGTTTTGGCTTAGGTCATGAAATCTAGTCCCATATCAGGCTCCACACTGACAGTGGAGTCTGCTTGAGATTCTCTCTCCCTCTCTCTCTGCCCCTCCCTGCCCACTTGCACACACACTCTCATTCTAAAATAAATAAATGAATAAATTTTACCAATATAATCAATGTGAATAATCAGATCTATTAATAACCATTTTCTTACCTCAATTCGGGTATAACTAAATAAGCAGTTTGCTCAGAGAAAGAGCAAACCCTTTAATCACCTAAGAAAATTCATGATAATGGATTAAGGCATGTTATTAAGATGGTACTATGTAAAAGATCCAGAAATATTGAAACTCTGCCTTGACCATCTCATTATTCTTTTCTCCAAAAACTCTAATGGAGATATATAGTAAGCAAAGCAAAACAACAACAACAAAAACAAACAAACAAAAAGCAAAAACAAAAACAAAACAAAAATAACATGTTATTGTCAAAAGAATGTATAACTCATACTTTATTTTACAACTTTAGTGTTTTGCCGACTATATAGAAAGCTTGTTTTCCCTAAGTATAAGGAGCATCAAACCAAAGCAGACCCTTAGGTTTGTCTGTTTGCCTATTTTGGCTTGCAAATCCTAAACTCTATTCTCTGAAATCACCCATTCCGATTTGACACTCAAGCATAAATCAGTGTGGAAAAAGAGGATGATTATCTTATGAAAGCTTAGTATAACTCTAAAATTTAATCTTTTTAAAACAATTTTGGCATAAAGAGTATCCTGGATGTGAATTAAATCCAAATCAACACTCCTTCTTATAGGTCATGTAGAAAAGGAAGGAATGCAAATAGTATCCTCACTTTCTTCATGCCAAAACCATCAGTGGACAGGGAATGACTCATAAGCATGGAATAGAAATGAGATACTGAGCCTTCATTTTCTCCATCTGCTAAATGGTTCAAGTTAGCAGGAGACTCAAAAGGCCTAAGAAATTAAAGATTCTTATAAAGCAGTAAAGGATTCCAAAGTCCAATTATAAGCTATATTATTTGTGCTTAGATGTAATTATAATTTATACTATCTTAATTGACTTAGAATAAATGTATATGTTCATGATAATATGACTATTAATATTAAAGTATTTACATTTATGGAATTTGTTTTTTAGGCTCTAAAGTAATAGTTACTTTCTTGGTTCAGGAAATCCCAGAGAATTAAATGTTAATATTCATTCAATCTTGGAACAGAATTTGGAAAAGATGCTTTAACTTTATCTCCCTGGTGCTCTAAGAGTAATGTTCAAGTCCAAGCTCAGAGGAAAGTGCAGCAACGGGCTCTTAGGGGCTTTTCCTAATCCAAACAGCAGTAAAAACAGCGTAAAGTCCAATGCAAGACTTTAAGTGGTGATAGAGAATAAAAAAGGATTTAAGTAGAAAAAGAAAAAGGCAACTGAGCTCCTGAGGCAGTAAAAAATTTTTCTTTGCAGATGAAAGAGGATGCCTTACAAATAAATCTATCACATTTCAAGTAGTAGTCATAAAGCAAAAGCAAAAATACCCAAAAGGAAAAACAGGAAAATGACCTCTGTGCAGATGGAAAAGTCTTTTCTAAAGTCTTCATCCCCATTGAGTACAAAGTAGAGACAGTATCCCATAACCATCTACAGTAAACTATTCAAGCTCACCCCTTCATCCAAATGAACCAGACACTAAGAAAAAGTAACCTGTAACCTTAAAGTAGAAACCTACTATTATAACAGAGTGTTTTAGGTGCCATTATCCTACTACGATATCTTTACAGATATATAGGTTATAGGGTCTGCCTATATGTAAACTTTCAGCCTCTTCCATGAGGAAGTAAGACATCATTTATATGGGCAAGTGTCTCCTTACCCTCCTTAATTTTTTTTAAGAACACTGTAAGCCTGCCCTTTGTCAGATGGCTGCCCAAACATATAGACAACTCATTTAAAGATTTGATAGCATATCTAGATCCCAGTTCTTGCAAGAAAATGTAACTCTGAGTTACAGCTATTTAACCCTTTCAAAATTTCATTGCCAGACATATTTACAGATGATGTTCTAAAAGATAGGCAGCCCATCTACTCTTTCATCTCTTCTAAATTAATATTAAACATCAATATTAACATCCAAGACTTGAGAATGTGTATCACATTCTGATGCAGCATCCCCTTAAGCAACATCTGTAACAAGTAGAACTTTTTCTTCATGTCTTTGGATTATTTAAATAAGCAGCTCACTTGGAGATAATTCTGCACATGTCAGGAATAAGAAAAGTGATGTTTCTCTAATAAACTGACTGGCCTTAATTTATGGATATCCTAAATTTTATAAATTATTTTATTTCCACCTTTGTTTTGCCTGTTAAATCTTGGGGCCAAGTTTGCTTCTCGCTTTCAACTACACAGAAACATGTATTTATCTGGGCTAATCTAATCCATGTGTTCATCACGTCCCTCCCAATTTCCTTTCCTTGGACCCTATGCCTCTCATTTGCTGTTAGATGTAAGATACAATAAACTTTTTAAAACTAGAATTGTTATTAGTCTATGCCCAGCTGAATGACACATGGAATAGTAATTATTTTCCCAAAATATTGTTAAACTTCATAGAAATATTAAGAAACAAACTGAAAAATTATCATTACTCCTGTCTATTTTCTGTTCTACCCTTTAATTGTCAGTGCACTCAGGTCATGCTGATAATACTGCATTGGTTTAATGCCAATGTTCTTGTGCACTTTATATTTCAACTCAATGAAAATAAAGGTTTCATCCTGAACAGTGCTGAAAATACTGTTTTCCTGGTGATATAACTAATGAGCTACCAAAAAAGCATGTCTATAATCAGGAAGGATATTAAATAACAACTGACAGAGTCATATGATAAATTGCTATATTTTGACATCTAAAGGATTATTTTCAATTACTTTTCTGGGACAATTAAGCTTATTCAAATTCCATAATGGGTATTGTCAGTCATCATCATACATAAAACACTTTAATGGTGTACAGTAAGCTTTTGCTTTTCATACAAATATCTTAGGACCTGTAATTATACCTCATTAAACCTTAGTGACATAGTTTGGAAATCTCATTCATAATATTTAGTTTAAAATTGCACTAAATAAAGTATATTATCTCTAAAGCATTCATGAGCTTGTTGTCTACAGAAGAATATTTAAAATTGAATAAATTAGGTAGGGTTTCAAGCATTAATATAAGAAATTGATTAAAGGAAATGATGAGAACTTTTTTTTTTCTACCATAGGGTAAGTGTACTTGTTCAATTTCTTAATATACTGTTTTATCCACATTGTACATATTTCTTAAAGTAAATCTAAAAGATATATTTGTTACCTTACCTAAAATTATTTCTTGAGGTTAGTTAACTAGTGTTTTTCTCAGTGCCTAATAAAATCATTGAATAGATAATATTCAGGAAAGTACAAAATGCTACAAAACTTGGAAGTGTCTGAGATTTTTTACTTGCATCCTAACAAGAAAGCTTGCCACAAGTTCACTGATGCTGGCCTCCTGGTCAGAGACAAAGGACTTTATTACTGATGGTGTGAGCAATAAATAGCCAGCATATCAGCATTTTCTAAATTCCCAACCCCCATTTCCAAAGGTTAATATAATAATGTATGCTTGTCCACTCATTAGGCTGCATTACAGAAGAGGAACTCAAGCTTAGGCAACTTGAACCTTTTATAATGGATGGCAAACCTGTTTGATCTTGGTTCCAGAGAAAAGCATCTCTATTTCGCTCCAGTGAGAGACACTCTGTCTATCTTCAAAGGCTGTTCGCCACACAAACATCCGTGGAAACGGAGTCCAGAAAAAGGACAGCCAATGTTTCTGCTTGCAAGACATCCAGAAACATGAGAGAGAGAGAGACCAATGGGGAGTTGTCTCCCAGCATATGGCATATGAAACGGTACAGCATCTCAGTGACTGACACACTGTTGGAGCTGATAAATATCAGTGGAATGAATGAATGAATAAGCTCAACTAAGGTTAGAACAAAGTGAAAAACTGTATTTGAATAAAAATGCTGTCTACAGCTTTGTTTAGACTAAGAAAGAAATAAAAATGACCTCTAAGACTACCATTAATCACATGGTAAATAAATGAAATATTAGATACAAGAGGTTCCTCTACTCTTTTAACATAAGATATGATCAACAATAGTGCATTGAGTCAAAAATAGGTGTAAACATCATGTAGTGTTTCATGTAAAATTTATGTATATACTTATATGTATACATGAACAGAGAGATGTACCTAAAAGGATAGTAACCAAAATAGTAACAACAGTAGTTTCTGAATTATGCACTTAAAGGACATTTTTATTTTCTTATTTGCCTTTTGTATAATTTGAATTGTTTTATCATGGGCACATATCATTATCAAGGTAAAGTTATTTTTAAAAATTAAAACCAAACTATATTAAAATCATACTTACAAGCGCCATCCAAAGCATGTTTCTTTGCCAGTGAGTTTTAACATTGACAAAGATTTACTGGGTATAGAAATTCTAACAGCCCTAATAAAAGCAATGCCTAGCATTAGCATCCATCTATTTTATTTTAGAGCTTAATTTACCATCTGTTACATTGAAACTCTTCATCTCTTTACAATTCAATGTATGTTATGGTAACTAGAGATCCAAATACATATCCAAAATACACCACAAATGAAATGTCCGAATGAAAAACATTTACTCAAACTGAATGCAAACACCCACGAACATCTTTGATTACAGTTTTTTCTTACTTTATCTCAATCTGGAAATATAAAAATTAAGGGGTCTCTACTTTAAAATGGGCAAGAAGCCATTCTGATTTGCCTTAAGATGAAAAAGGGAGTTGCTGAGGAAACGCTTTGCATCCAGCCCACGTACAATTCTTCTAAATTTTACTTCCAACATTGCTTACAATTCTTCTAAAACAGACTGAGAAAAGTAGATTTTCATTGTAGACAGGGAAGGTATCAAATGTAGTTATCAATGATTTATCCAACAAATACAGGGTACCAAATATATCTTTAACATTGTATTAGATACTATGTAGGACAAAGAAGAAAAATCATTAGACAAAATCTTTGTTCTTGAGAAGCTTTCAAATAAATTAAAGAGAGAAAACTCCTGAATAGGTAAAGAATGGAAACAATTCCAGACAACCTGCGATCAGGTGGTAGACAGAGTGTGCATGTATCTGAGAAAAGTAGATTAATGTCCTCTGGGATTTCAGGTCTAGAGATGCAGAAGCAAAATTAAGAGGGCATGAACAAGGACTAATAGAATCGATGCAGACCAAAGCAAGAACAACTTAATTGATGAAACCCCATACCCCATTCTGTTAAGTCTGTATGATTCTTCACCCAGTACTCACAATGTGAGTTTTCAAATTTCCAGTATTAAAATACTGCAAAACTATACATTCTTTTTAGAATCTGTATTAGCTGGGGGTTGTCCAGAAAAACAAAATTAATAGAAGATATACAGATATATAGATATATATATTTCGATAAGAACATCTTACACATGTGTGTGTATGTGTGTGAAGAGAGTTATTATAAGGAATTGGCTCACGTTATTATGATTTTATTATATTTATTATATTTATTATATTTATTATATTTATTATTATATATATTATATTTATTATATTTATTATATTTATTATGATTATATTATGGCTCACGTGGGTGAAATCCCACAATTTACCATCTGCAACATGGAGACCCAGGAAAGCTGGTAGTACCATTCAGTCCAAGGCTGAAGACCTGAAAACCAGAGACACCAATAAGGTTGATTCTAGTTTAATGACAATTACAGTCCTCACTTCTGTAACTGTAGCTGTATTTGGCTACATATGGCTGTAGCTAGTATTGATACCTACCTTTTCCCACTATACATTCTGTATTCCCTTTGCGTTCAGCAAGCATCTCAGTTGGCCATACTTTTTACCTGATAAGGTGACCCAGACATTCACATCTGAAAGATCTGAGCCATTAGTTATCCTGCCTAAATTGGGTCATTTTAGTTTTCCATTGACCTTAATCACGGGCATGGAAATACAGAGATTACCTAAAAGATATCATTCCAGATATTCTCTTTTCCAGTTCCAGTGTGGAGTAGCAGTCAAACTTCCCTTGGTAGTCTGTATTACTCACCCCAACCAGCACAGTAACTCCCTACTTTGGTGGTTGATGCAGAGGCATCAAGAGACCAAAGTGGACAGGGGGCAGTCTTAACTTTGAGTTCAATGAAACCATTCTGTGTCCTGGTAGAAATGTACCATCCCTTTAGAACCGAGACTTCTAGGCAAGCAGAGCATGAAATCATGGGAACAGAAAGCAAAAGTTTTGCAAGTGGGGTCACTGAAGTAATTAATATGAGAATCATCAGTAACAGTTTCAGTAGGAGCAAAAAGGAGGGATGGCTACTTACTCCAGAGTAGGGGAAACTGGGAAAAAGATTAAGTGGAAACTGGATTAAGATTAAGTGGAAACTGGGAAAAAGATTAATTAATGTTTGACACAGAGAGAGAAGAGGAAGCGGGCTCCCCCCTGAGCAGAGAGTCTGATGCGCGGCTCGATCCCAGGACTCTGAGATCATGACCTGAGCCGAAGGCAGAGGCTTTAACCCACTGAGCCACCCAGGTGCCCCTGAATGAGTAGAGTCTTAAAGGATGAATTACAGCTGGCTATATAAGGAAATTGAGGTCCAGAAATCATAAGAGTCTGTGTTGGTTATTTGCCCATTGTCTTCTAGCTGTGTGTCCACTCTACTATATCATACTATAGTCTGAAGTACTAAATCTTGGAGTCTGCAAATTCCCAGACACCCTTTGGCTTCCAGTTGGCTTCTGTCAATGTGAAGCTCAGGAGAGATATTGGAAACTAGAAAAAAGGGAAACACTGCAAATCCAAGTCTGCCACATGGTGGCACCTCCTTCATGGTCCCAGCTCCTGAAGTTGTGATCCACACATCCATGGTTCCAGTTACTACAGCTGCAGCCCCTTTTCTGATAAGCCCACGCCCTCCCTTCTGTTTCTATAGGCTTTGAGACAGCTGTTGCTTTTGCACTTACTCGTTTCATCTTCTCCTTTTCGATTTTTTAGCCCTTCAATATCCGTGTAATAAATCCCATGTGTTAAGTTCCCTCTCCTGGAACAGACTGTGTAGTTTTTCTTTCCCTCCAACTAGTCCCTCACTAGTCTTTGACTGATACGCACTTAGGAACAAGCTAAGATTCTTAAATTAGATTGCTTAAAATTTTGAGCTTGAATGAAGGCCTCTTTATCCAAGAAAATTAAAACACTAGTAATTTGTGACATTCAGTGACAACTTGCTCACTTAAATTATCACGTGTTTACTTAGAATGAATAGCTACTACAAGCAGGACTTGTAGCCCAACTGGCTACTGCTCTTCTCCATTATAACAGGAATGATAACCACAAGAACTGGGATGTTATCTGATCGTTTCCGAGTGTTATGAAAAAGAAATGATGAGTTCAGTGCCAAAAGGAAAACCACAGACCCCAATGGCATCACATAGGCCAAGTCCCCACACTGGTGCTTAATACTTTTCAAAGTCCTTGAAGACATAGTCTTTACCAGTCAGTCAGGGATTTTCCTATCAGCACCAAGACATCTGCCACATGGACCCTCCACATGCCCCAAAGGAATTTTCATAAAGACCCTCTGCTCTTACCCTAAGGGAAAGCAACCTTGCCTGGAACAATTCTTTTCTTTTGCTAATAACTGTCTTAGCCCGCCCTCCATCCTATAATAACCTACTTTGTACAGCTCCTCGGAGCTCCCCTCTGTTTGCAAAGTGAGACACTGCCAGATTCATAAATTAATAAAGCCAGTTAGATCTTCAGATTTACTCGGTTGAATTTTTTCTTAACATCATTCATTTTAAAATCTCAACTTATAAAAAAGAAATCTCTTAATTCTTGTAGCTATAGGACAAATATGGCTGAAGAGCAAAACTAATAAATTTAGGAAATTTGAATTTGAATCCTGAAATTTCCCTGATATTTTAAAATGATATGTATAGTATCCTTGCCAGTAAAAGCAGGGCTTCTTCCCCTATATGAACAGACCAGTTTTCCATTGCTTGAAGATTCTGCTATGGCCTCACCAGAGGTAATTAGCTTGAAAAAAATAATCCCTCAAGACCCCACCCATCACCCATCATTTAGTGCTTCTAATCCTACAAATGTAATCAGATATAAACAAAAAGATAGAATTTATACTCCTAAACTTTGAAAGACTCAAAATTTGCACCAACAAAATGGTTTTTTCACCAAATGGTACTGGAACAACTGAATCTATTCAGCAAACTATTCCTATGTTAGTCCTCCTTGGTTTAAAACTGCTAGAATATAATTATACATATATACTATGCCTCTAAAATATTTTGTTGATTAATTTTTGTACATGTATATGTATATATTCTACTTTCCAGGGACTCTGGACTCAATGTGTTACACTGAGAAGTTGTCTGCTTACTTGATCAGTTGATGGAAATATAGACTCAGCAGTGAGCTACTTAATGATGTTGAGTTATCACTCCCAGATTTAGTATAAAAGGAATAAGAGGTTTTGGAAGATCAGTGTTGAAGTAATGTTAGTATGCACAACCTGAAAAATCGTATCTCACTATGTCTCCCAAAGGGGGACCATAGACACTCCCGTAATTAAGGCATTAGGAAGTAGGTATTATATCAGTTAGAAAACTCTGTGGTGGCTCTCAGAAAGCTAAAATGTTAGGAGATGCTGTCATTGCAACCAGATTCTTATCACTACGACAATAGTGGAATTTCAGCAGGACCAAGTTTGGTCAGTCTTGAACTCCAGTGGCAAGATAGGCAAATTAGCATCGTAGGAACCAGAATCAAAGCAGCAATCGAGTCATTTGAATTTTGGTAATGACTACTTGATCATTACCAAATGATCTCTGAAAAGAAAATCAGTGAGTATCTTACTAAAGTACTACTTGATCTAAGGTCTAGTTCTAGTGGGCACTATAATATAGGTTCACAGTTTCTTGCTCAGTTACCCAACATAATGGTATCCTCTTCAAGTAGGATCCTACGACGCTGCCCGAAAATATCCTGTAAGTATCACTCTGAGTTTGCCCTGAAAGGATCTAAAACTATTATTCACAGTCCCTCTCCTCAAAAGAAAAGACTCTTTTGGGGATTATTAAATAATGGCTCTGAGTTACTATTAATTTATAAGTACCTAAAACATTACGGAGGTCCACCAGCAAAGAGAAGGCTTATTGTGGTCAGGTGATGAAAACAGTTTTGGCTCAAGTCTGATGATGAGCAAAGTAACTCTACAATTCTGGAAATGGCCAGCAATCCCTGGACCAATGGATGAAAGACTATTCCAAATTTTGCTGTGAAAGAGAGAAGGCAAGGGGGTCAACGCTCAGAGGCAGACACTTTTTGCTCTTCTTTGTTCCCACTTTTTTTGGTCCTTCAAGGATAATCACAAATCCTTATCACTGTTTCTGAAGCTTGTGATGTGTGACTAGGGGTCTTGGTGAAACTAGGAGGATCTGTTTACAGGAAGGATATGAAATGCTAATCTGCGGGTTGTGTGAGTGCTGCTGAACATAGCCCAAGGGATAATGCATATGTCTCTCAGATCACCAGCCCTGTTTGGGCTAAGAAAGCTTCTGGGAAGGCAACTCCCTGAGGCATTCCAATGGCAGAATGGTCCTGCAGAGCTGGGCATTCCCAAGGCCTATATCCTTCTCAGAAAACTTCCCTGTGCTCAGGGGCCTCTGTGTTACATTATGGCTGATTTCATGCTCTACATTAACCCCAACACTACAAGACCATGTGTATCAGTTCCCAAGTTCCTGAATATATGATTTCAATAGGCCTAGTTGGAAACTGGCCAAATGGAATGGACTCCAGTCCAAGACCAAGTGAAAAGTGCTCTAGAAAATTCCTTCCACCCAAGTAGACAGGACTTCCAAAACACGCCCCAAGTCATGGCCTTGGTGGTCCCGACACTAGCCAAGCCGCAGCAGCAGTTGCCTGGCCCCACCCACACATCCATACCTCCACCCAGTCTTGGACACCACGGTCCCTCCTGCACTGTCCTGGAAGCTGAGATCAGGAAGCTCATGGAGCAGTGGGAACCCCTCAAGCCCTCTGAGCTTTCAAGGAATTGGCCTCTCTCCCTCAATTCTAAATTGCCATAACAGCATCTCCTCTCTGTTGTTTTCCCAGATTTACAGCAATGAACAGCTTCCTATAATGTCTGATCTCCATTCTTTTAGCCCTTCCAGCTTTCCAACACCTATGTTACCAGTTTCCTGAACTGGACCCCCACTTGTTGAAATACTCTGCATGATTCCTTTGTTCCTGAGAAGACTGTCCCCACAACAGTGCCCAAGGCCCAGGGTGTTTCCCATGGGATTTGAATGAGTGACCTCGTGAATGAGTGATGAGAGTGTGGTAGCCATCGAGTGTATTTCACATTCTGTTGTGTGCTTCCAGGACTGTGCCTATCCCTGTGGAGAAACGGAATTAAGGAATTATGATCATGTAATACTATTAAAAATGCAGCCATGATGCACCAACAGCGTGTGCAAAATGACAAAAGGAAGAATATGAAAAAGAGACAAATCCTCCCTGACAGGCTGGAAACAATAGCCTTAATTGCAGAAATGAAATAGAGTGGGAGATTTCTCAGAGAGAAAATGAAGGAGTCTTGAAAATACTTCAATACAGTAAAGGTGAACTCTTGTGATATTTACTTCAATACACGACAGCAGTTCAGAGTCACCTTGCTCAGGGAAATATGTACTTTTCCTCTGTTAACTGGATGGCACGTTCCTACTTCTAGCATCATGCATTCCCTCTGTATTTTATTGTCTCCTTTTAATATCGGGGGACAGTTAGTCAAAACTCAGATTCTTAACAAGCTTGCAATCCTGGTATTCCCTGGCTGTTGTCTAAGCTACAGTTGTAGGCATAAACATAGCCAAGACAGGGACATAGACATTGATAAGACATATTTAATTCTCAAAGAAGTATGGACAGTCCCCATCTGACACATGAGGAGCCCATTGGATGAACCACAAATGAACCCAAAATGTATTATTCAGCTCTTTTGGACAACTGATAAACAATTTTTTGAGACTTTCATTTTTTACATAGGAGAAATTTGTTTACTTATACCCCACTATATAAGGTATTAAAATTTGATCTTTTAAATTAAGCATTGTGTCGGATTTACTAAAAAACTGGAATTAGTATTCTACTAAGAAGTCTGGCTGCAGACTTCCTGCCAGAACACCTGCAAAGATAATTGGGAAAACTTGTGATTTGGGAAAATACTTTATTAACAGTATATTATCAGTGTTGTCTTAAGCTGCTTATGGGTTTCTACGCTTTCGTTTCTTGTTATTGTTTTACTTTAGTTCCATTGGTGCCAATTTAGTTTTTAGAGTGAGCAAACACAGCCAGCAAGCTGATAAAGTAGCCAGCAGCTACTGAAGTTAACTGTGGATCCCACAAATGGCTGATTTTATGTAAACATTATATAGAAACCCAACAGGTTCGCAATTTGGATTAAAGGACAATGAAAAGCAAACACGGTGACTCTGGAAGTTCCATTTGCAACACAGACAAAGAGGCAGTTATCTTTATGTCAGACCAATTCAAGGTGTTTTCATGGATTGAGGATTGAGGAGGCTGAGGAGCTGTAACTAAGACAGAACAATAACCCTACAGAAATCTGTCAGAGTCCCAGAGTTTCAGGTGTCTCTCTCTCCTCGGTCACTTGTGCTTCCATTTCTTTAACCATTTAGAGCTAACCTATATATAACTCTTTATAGACTGTTTGGTAGGTCAGTCAGCCAATAAGGAATTGTCAGGAGGGGCTAGAGTATTCTAAAGCGGATCTGAATACGTTGTGAGCAGGGTATCAGGTGATAGAAAACCCAATCCCTGATCTAGACACCATGGCTAGACTGTCATTGTATCTCACATAGCACAGGACAACATCTCAGAGAAGTAGAATAAATTAGCCAGAGTATATTTGATCATTCAGAAAGTATCAAATGAACGCATTAATAAGTAAAAAATTTCAAGAAATATTCTCTCTTTAATTCATGAATCATATTAACTATTAATATCTAAAGGATAGAAGAAGGGTATGGATTCCAGCTAAAATGCATTCTGTCAGACTTCATGGTGGTGTAGATTCTTCCTGGAGCCTATTCCAACTGTAGGGCTCCCTTGCCCCCATTGTACTGCAAACCTGTGAGCCCTGAGCTATCTCTCTCTCTTTCTCTCTCTCAGGCCAGATATTAATGAAGGAGAAGAGGATTTTATTGCCCTGGCGATGCCATCCTCTCCTGCTTCCTTGGCAGCATCGGGAAAGCCAGAAGTTATTCAAAGAGCAAGAACCAAAGCTGGAGACTAACAACTTAAGCCTAGAGAACCACTAGCATTCCAGGGTCCCTGGTGGACTTGAGAAAGTGAGGGGTTACTAAGGAAGAAAAAAGCACAGCATATATACCTTGTCAAGTACATGGAAAGGATCATATGTCCCTTGAATTACAAAGGGGAGATTTCTGCAAAGAGCTGGAAATTTAGTCCTGCACTCAACTGATTTGTTTAATTACAGGAAATCTAAGGTATCCCATTAGTTCAGGCTTTACTGTATTATTAAGGGAAGGCTTTAGGGTTACAAATGTCTCTGAAAGATGAGAAACCTCTCTTGCTGCTGTAGGAGAACTTATCTCCCAGTCCTCATCTTCCCAACTCAGCTCTAACATCTGGAGTACTGTTACCCCAGACACAACAGTCATTTAATCTCATTTCATTTTTCAATGTCAGGACACATTAATATTTTATAAATAGAAACAAAGCCCAGAAGCTAAATTTTTCTCTTATTAAAAAAAATTGTACATATGCAATTTTTAAAGTGACATGACTAATTTTATCGTTTTAATGTTTTGTTCTGTAAAAGCATCAAACAGTGGAAATCTGAAGGTCTTCCCTCCATTGTGTCAGATTCTCCAATAACATTTGACATGTGGAAACCAACTATCTTCTCAATTAATTAGACAACAGAAAATACCAAATAGAGTCCTGCAAGGATAGTTAACTAGAAAAGAACTAAGAATGTATTTCTAGAAATAGAAATTTTCAAGAGTTGTAACTTAAAATTATTCAGAATAAAGGCCTATGGTACACTTTACTTATTCCCTTATAATTTACGTCAAATGGTTATATTCAAATGGATTTTTGGTAAACATTAATACAGTAACTTTTTTTTAAAGATTTTATTTATTTATTTGAGAGACAGAGAGAGAGCACAGGAGCAGGGTGGAGGGACAGAGAGATAGAGGGAAACAGGTTCCCCACTGAGTTGCCCAAAGTGGAGCTCAGTCCAAGAACCCCCAGATCATGACCTGAGCCGAAAGCAGGCACTTAACCTACTGAACCACCCATGCACCCCAATAAGGTAATTTCTAAAGGAAACATCAAATAATTGCAAAGGACTTAACTTATGTAAATCCATTCCAATTTTCTTTTACCTCATATGGTAGACAACTTAGTGGGTTTCAACTAAAACAGAACAAAACAAAACAACTTTCATGGGGACAAATAAATCTCTCTTGTTTGTTACTTAATAGGACCCATGTTTAAGGGGGTAAAGACAGCTTGATTAGTGACATGCACCGTTTGGATTAGACAAAATACAGTATTATTGCAGTAGATTCTCATAATTCAGGTGGTTTTCTACCACCTGCCATTGGAAATTTTCTATCAAACAGACTCCTTCATCACTGAGTATTTCCCCAAAGCACAGTCACTATCAGTACCACTACCCCTAACATACAATACCCCTTTTCCTACTTGCTTTTAAGCATCTAGTACTGCATCATCTCATAAGTTGGTAAGAAAAAGTACCTTAGCAATGATCTAAGACAAGTGTCTTCAAGTTGTTTCTCCAAGCACTAGATTTCCATGGCAGATCCTTAGTGTCCACTGAAATGGGTGAGGACAGTGTCCCCTCTGGCTGGAATGCTGGGGCTCGAGACCTACTTTCTCCCTTAACCCTTCAATGAGATCCACTGTTTGTTCTGACCCTGTACTTCGGAGTTCATGACAACACCGTTTAAGAGGAAACATAAAAGGTTCTATCTTCACAACCTTGAAAATCTTTTATTTGGAAGCTGATCATATCTCATTAGAGAGATTTTTCTTTTCCTTCTCTGGTATCTTAATGGAAGAAAATGTGTATGTTGCACCTGATAAATACGGGAAAAAGGCAGATGAACATACCTATATGTGAGTCATTTATTGCTTCTTAGTTATTAATGTATTTTCCCCAAATAAATTATAAAAGGAATAAAATCTTTCCAAGGATGTTATTTTTCAGAGCACGAATACAGTGAAGAAGGGCAGGGAGTGTTGGTTAAAACTAGTTGGCTATTTCCTCCTTCTTTTATTCCCCATCAATACTGAAATCACCCTAAATTCAGAAGGATGTTTATTTTTGGATAAGTATGCTCAAATACTTGTGACATTGAGTAATATCTACTTACTGGGCAATTTAAAGTACCCTTCACCAGGAACCTGAGAGTCAACTGCGTTTTATGCACAGAGAGTGAACCATATGTCACATTTCTGATTGAAACTTTTCAACCTGCTTATCAGACATATGGTACAGGGATAAATTTATCTGCATAAACTTTATATGTGTCACCAAAAATGGCCTCAGGATCACTATAACCTAATGAACTAAAACGTCCAATAAATGATTAGGCTGCAATTGACAATGAAAGTTGCATACCCTATTCTTTAAAATCTAAAGCACAGTGTCTCTAAGGAGAATCTAGTCCTCCAGAGGTTACTCCTAAAATAACACTCATGATATTTAACAGCCACCAGATGGAAAGTCTTCAGCTTTTAGTCCCAATTTTACTGACATTATCCTATAAAGCATCCACAAAAATCATTTTAATCATAGTCATGATGTGTTTCCCACCCCCCCAGTAAGTAACCCTATATAACATTGTTATTCTTACCACATTAAAATATCCTAATTTTCTGACTTTAAAGATATAATTTGTTACAAATCTGGTACAGAGTGACTTTTCTAAATATTTGAGTCTATAAGTACCTCAAGATCAACTGTTTTCAGAAGAAAAGTTTTGTGGCTCTAGTCTGAGTTTATGAAGATAAGTAGTATGCTCTACTGTTAAATTGCTCAGGTAAGGCTTAAATTATAAGGAAGATTTTTGTAATTCAGTATAACTAATTACATAAGTGGGGACAGTCAAAGAAAATAATTTTATAAAAAAAATCTAAGTCACAAAATTGTTCTGACAATTGAGGAATGGTGGTATATTACTTGAAGTAAATTTTCTAAGTCTACAATGATACTGACATGCATTGTCACGTTATGTTAATCCTGAAGGCTTGTCTACCACTTGACTTTCAAACATAATATGATAGCAGAGAGAAATAATACCTGGGCTTACATATATAATATGCTGTCCTGGACATGTGAAGGTGAAGCCATTGGCTCACCATTGCTGGGGTATGTCTGTGACAGTTGTTGTTGCATGAATGGAAATTGACTTAAGATGATCCAAACATACACTCTCTCATCTTGTTCTCTTTATTTATTTATTTTTTTAAGCAAACTCAGTGCGCAGTGTAGGTTTTGAATTCACTATCCTGAGATGAAGAGTCACATGGTCTACCAACTGAGCCAGCCAGGAGCCCCCTTCTCTGGTTCTCTATAAACATGTATCTGCAGATTAATTGGCCAGTGTGCATGAGGCAACCTCAGGTTACAGATATAAATGAAAGCAAACTGGTCCATACAAAGATAAAACTCACTGCTTTCGCCACATCGATGGGAGGTTCTAACCAACCTAGCAGACCAGTCTGACCCAAAGATGCAAAAGCATACATAAGAATAAAACACAAAATCATCTTTATTGACAATCCTAAGGATCTCTGATCATCTAGAAAAAAATTCTCTCATTAGCATTATATAGGAGACCCACTTTGAATTGATTCCTTTTTATTTCTTGCTTCGCTCTCAACCATTTCCTCACTCATTAACAAATATTTGTAGTGGGTGTATGCTAAGCCAGCACCATAGTTGATATAATGGATACACAACTAAGCAAGTAATAATTTCTGCCCTTGAGGCTATTTCAGTTTAGTGGGAGAAAAAGCAGGCAATAACTAACAATAGCAGTGCAAGATAATAAAGCGTTTTCTGTTCAAATTGCCAAGATGTTAATAAAAATCTTCGTAATCAAAATGGGGAAACGACAGGACTCTCAAAGAAGAAACTGAGCCTTGATAGATGCCTAGGAATTAGCAAGGGAGGGAAGAGGCCAGAATTGCCAGGCACTGAGCTACCTGTTTAGACCTTCAACCTCCCTAATTCTTCAAGTTCAAATCGTTCCTCCCCCATGGGTGCTTCCTGGACACTTTTCAATTCTCATGATAACACTACAACTGTAATTTCCTATTTATTTACTTCCACCTATCATTCTAGGCAGTAGCTTCTCTTTATTTGCTCTCAAGTCCCTGTGGTCTATAACCTAAAAAAAGGGAAAGACTGCATTTGTCATTTTAATAGGTACAGCAATCCCCGGTATCCTGAATTGCTGTGGCATAAAGCAAGAGCTAAGTAAATCACTGATGAATTAAAGTTGAGGGAAGGAATAGTTTGTGCAAAAGCACTAATGTGTGAAATAACATGACGGGAAGCTGCTATGTCTAGAGGAATTGACGATGGGAAGGAGGATAGAGATGGGTCTAATTCTAATCCTTGACAAGGCTGTGACCGTTTTGCAGCGTAGATGAATGGGTTCAATTACAGCTTTGAGGTTCAGCTGCTTAGACTGTTTCCTAACTCCACCATTTACTGACTGTTTTACATTGGGAAAGATATTTAATCTCTTTATGCCTCATTTTCTTTATCTGTAAAGTACCTACGTCGGGATTTTGTGATGTTCGAGTGAATCATCTATATAAGCTTGGAATAGTACCCTTCACATGGCAAATGCTCAATAAATGTTAACTAACATTTCTAGACAAAGAAATTTGCCATTTTTCCTGAAAAATAGGAAAAGACTAAAAATGTTAAACACCAGTGAGATATGATCACCTTGGATTCTCTGTCAGTCCGGATTCACTGCAAGAAATAGGAACCCCTCACTTACCACCCCAGTTGATAGTTAGCTGTCTGAATTTTTGCTCCATGTTGTGTTTTTTAAAAGCTTTTTTTTTTTAAGATTTTATTTATTTATTTGACAGACAGAGATCACAAGTAGGCAGAGAGGCAGGCAGGGGGGCGGGTGGGGGGGAGCAGAGAGCCAAGCAGAAAGCCCGATGTGGGGCTTGGTCCCAGGACCCTGAGACCATAACCTGAGCCAAAGGCAGAAGCTTAACCCTCTGAGCCACCCAGGTGCCAACATGTTGTGTTTTTTAAAGCCCATCTTACTTATCTTTGAGTCTACACCTTCCATATATTCGGGCACATCATATTTCCTCAGTAATATTTAATTAATGAGCTAATGCTTTGGAATGAAGAAGAACATCTTATCTAAACTGTTTTATTCTACTGAATTCTTTCTAAAACCATCCTCTGAAAATGAATCAGGATCACGGCTCCATCCTCTCATGCCTATGAAACGCCATGCAAGAAAACAATCTACAGTGGTAGAAAATACAATTCAGACACAAATCTGGGCAGAGTTGGAAGAGATTACTAGCATAATTTAGAGCAGTGCCATCCATGCTTTATGAGCTCAGTCCCTTTTGCCAAGGAATTCAGGATGAGGAGGTAGGGACCATTCATAGACTCATCCAAAACCACTGTCACAATCCACCTCCACCCCAGCAAGTCACCACCCACGTTGTTGCTCTTTGGGTTCCAGGTGTGTAATTATCAACTTGTTCATTTATTCAAGACACACACCTGCCAACAGCTTTCTCCATAATAATCCAAATAGCTTCTTTTAACCACTCTGGTTGTCCAAAATCGATGATATGTTGCTACATATGCTACTTCCCTCAGGACAGCAAACAAACCATGGAGCAGCCATGGCTAAATATCTCATCCCCAGCCAAGCGTGGTATTCCGAACATGGCAAGCCTGAATTTCTCATCCCAGGGTCAAAATCTTGACAGCAAGAGCCACCCTGCTGGTTCTAGGGATTCTTGCAGTAGTATATACTTACAGGTGAGATCATTTCAGAAGGACATCCCTTGAGTCTTTCAATCCCAAACTCCGTTATATTACCTACAGAGAGACATTAGTAACACTTTAGAGCAATTTACAGAAAGGTGGTTTTCTCTATAAAGCGGCCTCAAGAGTCTGTCTCTAGCACCTGTACATGAAGTCCAGAAGAATGTGCCATGAGTTAAAAAGCAATTAGAATAGGTGTGGGGTGGAAGGGAGTTTAAAAAACCCTGGTAAAGATCAGGCTTCTCAAATCCCACATGGAGAGAATCTCATTTCCTAGTTCAGAATAAAGACCTTAAAAGAAAATTTTGTGTTGAGCCAAGTGCCTCTGTTTTCCCTGGAGCTACCCAGCTCAAAACCCCTTCAAGAGGAACTGTGGTAAGGAGCAAAGTTGACTGACAGGCTTCAGCTGCTTCACCTTTAGATCCCTGGCAGAAGGCATACCCGGCTGCTCCTGGCTGATGACAGCATGGTGGGAGCTAGAACAGGACATGGGTGCCCATTGCAGGTGTTCTGGGTCAAGAGCTTCAGGAAGGGGTACCTGGGTGGCTCAGTCAATTAAACAGCTGCCTTCAGCTCAGATTGTGATCCCGGGATCCTGGGACCAAGCCCCACATCAGGCAGCCTGCTCAGTGGGGAGCCTGCTTCTCCCTCTCTCTCTGCCTGCTGGTCTGCCTACTGGTGTGCTCACTCTCTCTCTCTCTGACGAATAAATAAAATCTTTTTTAAAAAAATAAATAAATAATAAGAGCTTCTCCTCAGCCTGACCAGAACTCTCTCAGAATTAGACTTCAGTTGGAGTCTCTTCCTACTCAGCCCTTCCTTTATTTCTTTACAGGCATCAGATCTGTATTTTAGTGGATTGTATTAAAAGAGAAATAGACCCAGTTTTTGCTCAGATGGTTTGCAGTGGAATGGGTGCATTAATTTGTTCTTAGTTTAAGGGTACCTGGATAGTGTAGTCGGTTAAGCATCGGACTCGGTTTCTGCTCAGGTTCTGATCTCAGGATCATGAAATCAAGCCCTGTGTGAGGCTCCGCACTGAGTTGTGGAATCTGAGATTCTCTCGCCCTCTGCCCCTCCTGCTCATGTTCTCTCTCTAATAAATAACAAAATCTCTAAAAACAAACAAACCAAGAAACCTCTTGGTTTAACTTGTTCGTGTTTTAGCTTTGCTGCTAATGTCTTGAGTCTCTCTTCCATTGTATTCTTTGAATATTTAAATTATCAAAATATTTGGCATGGAAGAGACTAGTTCCCCATCCCTTCATTCCTCTCAATAGGCAGAACATGTTGAGTGTTTGTTTTTCAGGCCCCCTCTCATACAATTTTCATTACTCCCAAGAGATTTTATGACCCAGAACATAATCTGTCCAGGTATATGCAGGGATGTCAGATCCATAAAGGGAATCAGAGATGTCCAGGCACTGCTGAAGACAACCGTGTAGAGAACAAGGAGCTGACCACCCCAGAGGCCACTGTTTGGAGCCATTGTTAGGGACACACAAAGACCGACGGTCCAAATGGCTCATAGATTTGGCAACTTTCTTGGTGTGTCTACCTTGAAAATATTTTTATAGACATTTAGCACTAAACACTGTGGCTCTAACAATAATATCAAAACTCAAATTTCAGTAGGAAATATCATTCTTTTCTCAGTGTGGACATTCAAACTATTGATTTGCATTTCACTAACTTACAATGTGAGCACTTTATTTCTGTTAGGTCTGTTATTAAACGAAACGAGACTGAAACAAAGTGAAAGTTATTTAAAGCTTTATTTTATGACAAGTATTAGAAGTTAGACTGATCAGCCAGGGGAACAAGACTGAGACAAGGTGAAAGTTATGCAAAGCTCTATTCTATGCCAAGCGTTAGAAGTCAGACTGACCGGTCAGGGCCACCTCTGAAGAGAGCGACCGCCCCCTCTCCCAGGGTACAGGCTCAAGAATTGACTGACTGACCAGTCAGGGCCGCCTCCAAAGAAAACCACCCCTCCCAGTCTCATAGACTAACTTTTATAGAGCAAAAGCCTGGCCACACATAAGTGGCCAACGAGATTGTAACATTGCACAGTCATGTTAGGCCACACGCAGGTGACCAATTGAATTACAATTTACCCTTTAGTAGCTCTTTGAACTAACCTATTACTCTGGTCAGAATTGGCGCTCAGGTTTGGTGCCCAAAAGGCAGGGTTTACATTCTTTGGTGGTTAAGGAGACAGTATGTGTTCTTTATTGATTGGATGTTTCCACCTGGCCTGACTCATCCTTGTCTTGTATTCTGGGCTCTGTTATCAAGAACCGGCTGACCTGTCCTTGTATTTTGGGCTCGGTTATTGGGAACTGGCCGACCATATTTTACTGGCTTCCCAGACTTGCTTTTAAGTAAGTTTCTCTGGGGGCCAGGGTCAATTTAAGTTTTACTGCACAAACAACAAAATGGCTTTTTAACCAAGATGGAGTCGCTCTGGCTAAATAGGTCCTTACACCTTCTTTGTTTTGTTTCTGATTGTTACCTTTTGTTCTTTTCAGATATGCTTGATTTCTGTGCATGTATTCCTACCTTGACATTAACAGATAAGAGAAAACTCTTCTTCCACCACCTGAAAGGATGCTGACAGTGCACACCGTTATAGAAACTCCCAACTCTCTTCCGTGTTTATATTTTCTCAGAGTTTTTTGTTTTTGGTGTTTCTCCTATTTCTTTTACTTTTATTTCTTCACATCTTATCACTATCAGCTATTCATGAATGCCTAAGCCTCTATCAGTCATCTCAAAAGCAACTTAAAAGGGTAAGGATATATAGAATCAAATAACATTAAAGATATATTTTTTGAGACTTAAATATATGAAGCTTACCTGAAATTTCCAGGCCACCCCAATATTTTCCCCATCCTGGGTTCCACTCATCATATATTCGCATCTAAGAATTTTATTTCTTTGATCTTTAGCTATAAAAGATTGTGTACATCATATCTACCTACTAAATTGTAAATCTTTTTGAAAAGATATTGTTTATACACTGCCGGACATCCTCCTCATCATATCTTGTACATATTAAGCTCTCAATAAGTGAGAAGTGCTTTCTTACCTATGGCATGCCTAGGCAAGAATAAGCCTTGTTAAGTCTCCAGCTGAATTCTCAATCCTCCCAAAAGAGACTAACCCTAGTGGCCTGACGGAAGCCGGCCAGACTTCCTGCCAGAGGCTGAATTCCTTGTGGCTAAACTGAAGGTAGGAGAAACCTGAAAAGGATGTCCCCACTGCAAAAAAGAAACTGACTCCAAAAAATGCTCTAATGTCCAGCACAGTACACATATTTAACAATTATACACTTGAAAGCTGCTAAGACAGTAAATCTTAAATGTTCTCACTACAGAAAAGAAATGGTAATTATGTGAGATGGTGACTGGTGTTAACTGGCATGTGACTAAGGTTAACTGGCATTATTATGTAATAATTTAACAATACATATATATGTATCAAATCATCACTTTGTCTACATTAAGCCTACACAATGTCATATGTCCATTATATCTCAATAAAATTCAAACAAAAAGCTTGAGGTCATTTTCAAATACCACACATTTTTCTTTTTAACCCATTTGCTCTTGGAGTGTAGACCACACTGGTTTGCCACTTCATGGTTCTGCACGTGCTAGTGAGAGATGTAGCTATTTTTCCAAGTTTCTCTGCTTAAAATTATTTTCCTTGGGAACCCTAATTCATTGTTCTGGTGAATCCTTTTATATACCAGATTTATTCTTTCTTTTAAAGATTTTATTTATTTGAGAGAGAGCGCACACCCTGGGGGAGAGGCAAAGGGGAAAGCAGGCTCCCATTTGAACAGGGAGCCCAATGTGGGGCTGGATCCCAGCGCTCTGGGATCATGACCCAAGCCAAAGGCAGACACTCAACGTCCTGAGCCAACCAGGTGTCACATTATTCTTGAATCAAGATTTCCAGAGTTTCTAACGGGTTCATCAAGTTGTGAAGATGTACACAGCGGGGTATATTTATGTCCAAGACTGATCGAATAACCACCCACAGCAGTTCATGCTCAATCTAGAGTGGGTGTATGCTACGGCATCTGAAAGTTCTTTATAAGATTATAACATTTATTTTCCATTTTGATAATAATTTTAAAAATTAACATAAATGTATTTTAGGTATTCACTTACCAATATGATAGCCACTAGCCATAATTATTTAAATTTAAATCTCAATTCGTTTCAGTGAAACAAAATTAAAATTCATTTTGGAGCACCTGAGTGGCACAGTTGGTTGAACCCCTGACTCTTGTTTTCGGCTTGAGTCATGATCTCAGTGTCCTGAAATCAAACCCCACATTGGGATCAGTGCTGAGCATGGAGTCTACTTGAAATTCTCTCTCCTTCTCCTCTTGCTCCCCACTTGTGCTCTCTTTCTCTCAAAATAAATCAATGAATAAATCCTTTAAAAAATTAAAATTCAGTTCTTTAGTCACACTGGTCATATTTAAAGTGCCCATTAGCCATGTGTGGATGCTGGCTACCATATTAGTGCAGATACAGGACATTTCCACAGTTGCAGAAAATTCTGTCGGACAGTACTATTCTGTATTATTTAAATAACATTTTAAAAACCAAATACAGCCACACAATTTTGGTATCTCTGCAGATATTTATTTGGCATTATTTTGGGTTACTGTAATTATTATAACAGAAAAAATAATTGAAGAAAATTAATGTGTAAAAATATATATTCATGGCAAATGAAGAACAATTGATATTGAGAGGTCTCTAGGGATATGATTTTTTAGTAAAATGCTCAAGGCAGAGAACACGTACATGTGGAATTCAGAAGAACCTTCCCCAGAACATTTTAGTGCACCATTTATATTCATAAAATCAACTTCATCCACTAAATTAAAGTAATATTTTTTGAATTTTATTATTTAATAGTTTTATTTTATTTAATTTGTTATAGCTTTGGTTTTCAAAGTCAAAGTCAAATATGAGCCATAGGTAGAAGAAGTTCACAGCTGGTTTATACTTATGCATAATTAAGTAAGAGCAAAATAAATACTATTTAAGTCAACACAGAGGCTTCTCCTTTTGTTTAAGGGAGATCTTCCCATTACATAAGTATAAGAAACACTGAGCTAACATTCTAAGGATATTAATAGCTAAGAGCAATCTTTCAAATGTGCATGAATAGCATTCCTTAAATATTGGTCCCCAGCAATTTTGTGTTACTTTGGATTTTTCTTCAAGGCTCTATATATTCAAATGCTATGTTCATTCAGTTTGAGTTTGTTGAGTCTTTATCTTCAGTTTTGTACTCAAGCTTATGTACTCAGGTTCACCTTTAGAAATGATGATATCCATAGTCTATATAGAAAAAAGGGCCATTTCACACACCATGAAAAGTTTTAAAATATATCCTGAACAGCAGAGAGCCTGCAGTCTCTTCATCTTGGGGAAGGTGGGGTGGAGCATGGGATGGAGAAGATACCAGGGTCCTTAATGGACATGCCTAGTTTCTAACTCCTTCTCCTTGGACCTGATGCTATTACATGTCCAGCTTCAGAGCACTCAACCACTTTCCTTTATTTTGTGCATTCTCTGGGCTAATATTTGTTACTTTTCGTTAACTATCAGGCATGTGCAGCTGAGAATAGAATGAGACATCAAAGAAGGCTTAATAATTTTCCACAGAAATTCAAAGGTTACTCTTAAGCTTTTTGGACATCTTCGCTCATAAAACAAGTCATATTTTATGGGTTTGATTACTGGGACTATCTCTGTGCAATTTTCTGAGGCAAGCAAGGAAGCTTAAAGCTTTTATATTATATTCCCACTTTTGGACTCTAAAGGATAAAATCGAACTTACAGGAGAGCAGAATATGAGATTCTATAATCCAAGTTCAAAGAATTAGGTTGGAATCTTCACTTACTATTTTTTTGTAAAAATGAATCTGACTCTGAAAATAATATAATGTGTCACATACACACACACACACATGCCTATAGCTATGCATGCATACCTTATATGAGAAAACAAAATAATACAGACATGTATATATTACATTTATGTATGTGTGTATGTTTAAATCTTCCTAGGTTTTCTGAGCAATCGTTGGACTATTACATTAAGTGGAAGTTGTATAATGAACTTTTTCATTAGTTTTATTTTTCACCTTGGGTTCAATTAAATAAAATCCTAAATATTTGTGGGTAACCTCATATGAGTTTTAATGATGATTTAATGCAAAGATCCCAAATACCTCTGCCTTTCTGCTTTCATGGAAATTAAATCTTGATAAAGGTTTTATTGCAGAATGAAATTCTTTGGATATGCAATCACCCACCTACAGAGTATTAATAGGGTATTTCCTTAAAGATATTTCACTAACTGAATTGTAGAAATAGCTTGCGCCATTGCTATGTCATCTTCTAGACAGACTATCTGTACTAAAAATTCAAGATTAAATTATTCTAGTTACTGTAAAATACTTCCAAATCACAAAAGGCTGTGGGTTTTTTTTTTGTATAGTTTTGAAGATTCATGACAGACCTCTCCTTACAACCACTAACGCCCAGTCTCACCATCTGCGGGTTTGTATATTTTCAGACACTACTGGCTTACAAGGAAAAAAACTATGAGAAAGGCTCTCATGGCTTCAAGGTTAGTAGCTGATAAGTGTAGATGTTCTCATATAAAATGCTTCTAAAAGCCAATATTTTTAAAGACACCTGCTAATATAAACTGATCTGAAGTAGTGCTTGTCAATTTAGAGGTCAGATGTTTTCCAGTCATCCTGCTAAACAGCCTGGAAAAAATTATTTGCAAATTTAATGCGAACCTCACAGTTCCCTTTATTCCCCCCCCATTAAACCTACACACATCTTCAAGTCATGTTCTCCTCTTGTTGTTTGAGCTAAGAGAATTTAACTCTCCCCCTTCATAAATTTTAAAAATAGATCTACTAAACCCCACCTAACCTCAAAGTCTAGTGGTTTACAGATTCAAGACACACTAAAGAAAGACAGGAGAAAAAAAATGCAAGTATTTTATAAAATCTTCTTCCGAACTCTGTGTGAAACCTCCTGAATTTTAGCCTACTTCCTTATGGATTAAAAACAAACACGTGAAGCAATATGTGTTTGCCTGTATTCCTAGGGAGTTTGAATTGGCAACAGAACACAAGGCAAGAATCCAGAAGTGCCAGACTCTAATATCAACTCTGGGAGAAACTAATCTAAAATTCTCACATTTTTCATGTTTATAATTGGAGTGGGGTAATTGGGAGGCAGTCAACAAAAACCATAATAAGTAGTTCTCTAAGTATAATATGCAAATAATAAGGCAAAAAGCCCAAAACTGATTTTTATTCCACTTCCTCCAAATTTTGAGATTTTCTTGTTACAGTTTTCTCTTGAATTCTCAAATTGTTTTTCCGGAGAAGATGTAAAGTTAATTGTTAAATATTACATGAAGACTGAGATGAAGGGTGCCCAAGGTGCAAACGACTCATGGCGCAAATCACCTCGTTGGGCTTTGCAAGGTAGTTAAACAACATAACCTCAGACCCACATTACATATTAAAGGAAAAAAGACATCCTAGGCAAGAGGAAGTTTTCTGAAATAATACCATACTTATGTACGGAAGGGGTGTCAGCAGTAGTCTCCTTTAGAATAAGGGAAGGACTGGAAGAAATGAACAAGCACTGACATTTGCTAACTACCTTCCCACGCGAATGTTCCACACTCCTCGCCAGACCAACCTGTATGCGGAATAGTCTGAGCACTTACCACGGGAGTCTAGCTTCTCCACTGAATTATAAGTTCATGGAGCCTAAGACTAAATATGATTTATGACCTACTTGTGACAAAACATTACCTACCAGTGACCAGCACAAAGCAGGCAATCATTACGTACTTTTTGCCTGAATGAACGAGGCTATGCATTAACAATTAACATTCCAGTGTGATGAATAAGGAGATAAAGGCTCGAAGTGATTAAGTGACGTGCGTGGGTCATGGAGATCACATGGATTAGTAAGTAGCTGAAGAGGAACACAAACCCAAGCTTGTCTGACTTCAGAGAACACACTTCCTACTCCAGCAAACTGCTCCATGGAAGCCAAAGTGGGACCAAACCTCGGAGAAAGGTCTCAGATTTGTTTTTGGAAGGATGGCAGTGGGAGAGGAAACTTTCACACAGCTCTACCTACAACCAAAGGACCCCAGAGTAGCAAAAATGGATGATTTTATTTCTAGATAAAATCTGAGCATTGCGGTGGGAAAAGTCTAGCATTTTTCTCCTGGGAGCTTCTTCAGTAATGGCTTTTCCTCCCGAACAGCCTGCGTTTGTTTGCTTTGCTTTTCACTCCTCACCACTGCCTCTTTCCTGATGTGGTTCAAAATTCCAGGAATACAACTCTACACAAGGGTCAGGAGAAGCAGCCAAGAAGTCATGGCTGATCGCCTGATCGCGCAGGCTCTGGAGTCCAGCCATCAGAGTTCCACCCCCACTCAAGTCCATCCTAACCGGGTGACACTGGACAAATTATTCAACTTCTCACTGTCCCAGTTGCTTCTTCTGAGAAATGAAGGTGGGAACAATCAAATCAACCTATTGTTCTAAGAACTAAATGAGTTAATACATGTTAACTGCTTAGCATACTATCTAGCATATGATGGGAACTTAAAAGAGAGGGGCCATTGTTATGCCATTGGCCCTAAAATTCAGAAACAAAATCCGCTCATGAATACTTCAGCACATAAATTCCCAAATGCATCTGTCATGTTCCAGACTAGGTTTGCTACAATACAAAATTCTTCTCCCAAAGGCAGAGGTGTTGCTGAAAGTAAATGAAAAAAAAAAAAAGAAGAAGAACAAGAACAAGAACAAGAACAAGAAGAACAAAAGAAAAGAAAGAATTTTTTTTTTCTAGTATCTCCTGCCTTAAATGGTCAATGGCTTGGGACCCAGGCAGCTGCCACTGGGGTCCTTCCTCCATACTAGCCAATATATGTTCTGGTTCTGGATAGAGAAGCAAACAAACAAACAAACAAAAAAGATCCATCTTATTGTTTTTCTCAAGTATGTATTTTTCTAGCAGTATCACAAGTTTATTTGAATTCAAGAATGAGTCCCCTCATCCCTCAGTCCGAAGGGTAGAGGAATACAAGGTGAGGGAGACCACCTGTGCACAAGAAACCAGCTCTATTTACCTGCAGCTGCTTACTTAACTGCGGGGCATTATCATCAAAAGCAGTGATTAAAGTGAGAGAGGAGTAGGAGCTGGACTAACTAGGGGCTGGTTTTTCTCATGGAATGGCTTACCTAGGGGTATGCAGTGCAGTGTTGGTGCAACTGGTGAAGGAGCTATCGAGAATTTTTCCATCCTTCCACCCTGCCCTGTTTAAGATGCATTTTCAATCTTTCAGATATAATATCATCACTATAATGTCAGTGGGCCAAAGACCACAAAAGAAGAAATGAAGGAAAAGGGCGAAGGACAGGAGGTTGAAAAACCAGGGCAGCGAAATAGAGTTCTTTTAAAATAGTCTTCACATAAATTCCACCTGCTGACTTGCATTTACAAATCTTCTGGGACAAAATTATTAGGCTTGATCACATCAAATTGCCGAAAATTACTATGCTTACATAGAAAAATAAACATAAGATGTGATTTAATCTAATATGGCATACAGCAACCAAGAGAGGCTAAGACATGTTTTATCTGTACCTATTGTCACTGAACAGAATCGAAGTTTGGTTAGTAAAAATAAATGGCTGAAAAAAGAAAGTCAGTAACTAGTAGTGTCTCCAATGTTCACCCAAGAGGAAGTCTTTATTAATATCAGAGAAAATAAATTATACCAAAAAAAGCATTCTTTTTTTTTTAATTCTTTTTTTTAATTCTTTTTTTTTCCAATTTATTTATTTTCAGAAAAACAGTATTCATTATTTTTTCACCACACCCAGTGCTCCATGCAAGCTGTGCCCTCTATAATACCCACCACCTGGTACCCCAACCTCCCACCCCCCCGCCACTTCAAACCCCTCAGATTGTTTTTCAGAGTCCATAGTCTCTCATGGTTCATCTCCCCTTCCAATTTACCCAAAAGCACATACCCTCCCCAATGTCCATAACCCTACCCCCCTTCTCCCAACACCCCTCCCCCCAGCAACCCACAGTTTGTTTCGTGAGATTAAGAGTCACTTATGGTTTGTCTCCCTCCCTATCCCATCTTGTTTCATGGATTCTTCTCCTACCCACTTAAGCCCCCATGTTGCATCACCACTCCCTCATATCAGGGAGATCATATGATAGTTGTCTTTCTCCGCTTGACTTATTTCGCTAAGCATGATACGCTCTAGTTCCATCCATGTTGTCGCAAATGGCAAGATTTCGTTTCTTTTGATGGCTGCATAGTATTCCATTGTGTATATATACCACATCTTCTTGATCCATTCATCTGTTGATGGACATCTAGGTTCTTTCCATAGTTTGGCTATTGTGGACTTTTGGGATTTCATCAAAATCAAAAGCTTTTGCACAGCAAAGGAAACAGTTAACAAAACCAAAAGACAACTGACAGAATGGGAGAAGATATTTGCAAACGACATATCAGATAAAGGACTAATGTCCAAAATCTATAAAGAACTTAACAAACTCAACACCCAAAGAACAAATAATCCAATCAAGAAATGGGCAGAGGACATGAACAGACGTTTCTGCAAAGAAGACATCCAGATGGCCAACAGACACATGAAAAAGTGCTCCATATCACTCGGCATCAGGGAAATACAAATCAAAACCACAATGAGATATCACCTCACACCAGTCAGAATGGCTAAAATCAACAAGTCAGGAAATGACAGATGCTGGCGAGGATGCGGAGAAAGGGGAACCCTCCTACACTGTTGGTGGGAATGCAAGCTGGTGCAACCACTCTGGAAAACAGCATGGAGGTTCCTCAAAATGTTGAAAATAGAATTGCCCTATGACCCAGCAATTGCACTACTGGGAATTTACCCTAAAGATACAAACGTAGTGATCCAAAGGGGCACGTGCACCCGAATGTTTATAGCAGCAAAAAAAGCATTCTTAAAGACAAAGAGTACATGGCATAATGATAATAAGAGCAATTAACAAGATAATGCATTTAATAACATATGTTCAAAATTTATAAACTACTATTGGGGTGCCAGGGTGACTCAGTCAGTTAGGAATTGACTCTTGATTTTGGCTCAAGTCATGATCTCAGGGTTGTGAGATCAAGCCCCCCATCAGGATCCACATTCAGCATAGACTCTGTTTGTCCCTTTCCCTCTGCTTCTCCCCTGTCCATGCTCTCTTTTTTCTCTCTCAAGCAAGTAAATAAAATCTTTTAAAAATTTTATAAACAACTATTAATGGAAGAACATAAAAATATTGATAAATTCATTTTCAAAATGGGAGATTTTTACATATTTTTCTCAGTAACTGATACAAAAAGCTGATCAAAAAAATGAACACGATAAATAAATCAGATTCACAAACATATATGGAACCCTGTTCCCAACAGGGAGATTATTTTCTTTCAAGTACAGGAATATTTCAGAAATCACCCCATGTTAAGTGATCAAATTCATCTCAACATATATCAAAGAATTAGTATCAAACAGTCCATGTTCTCTGATAAAAATGCGATTAACTTAGGAGGCACCTGGGTGGCTCAGTGGGTTAAAGCCTCTTCCTTCAGCTCAGGTCATGATCTCGGTTCCTGGGATCGAGCCTCGCATCTGGCTCTCTGCTCAGTGGGGAGTCTGCTTCCCTTCCTCTCTCTCTCTGACTGCTTCTCAGCCTACTTGTGATCTCTGTCTGTCAAATAAATAAATAAAACCTTTAAAAAAAAAAGATGTAATTAAGTTAGAAAAAAATTTTGAAAAGAAGTAACTTTTAAGAATCCATATGTAGAGAAATTAATGCATCACTTAAAAATTCATGGATTAAATATTAAATCAACATATAAATCTTAAAATACTTGTAATTAAATGGTACTAAATATGATACATATTAAATATAGTGGTATACAGCCAAAGTCATACTTATAGTAATATTTATAACCTTAATTGTGTCTATTAGAAAACAAAAGTGGGGACACCTGGGTGGCTCAGTGGGTTAAAACCTCTGCCTTCGGCTCAGGTCATGATCCCAGGATGCTGGGATCGAGCCCCACATCAGGCTCTCTGCTCAGCAGGGGAGCCTGCTTACCCCTCTCTCTCTGCCTGCCTATCTGACTACTTGTGATCTCTATCAAATAAATAAATAAAATCTTAAAAAAAAAGAAAAATGAAAGATGGAAAATTAGAGAGCCAAACACTAACTTTAAATTATAAAAAGAAAACAAACAAACAAAGAAAACCTCAAGGAAGGAAATAAGAAAGATAAAAACCAAGTTTAATTTTTGAAAGAAATAGATTTTTAAATATTAGAGAGCAATATTAGTATAGACACATAAAATGCTTAAATTTGGAAAAACATGAAAAATAGGAGAGAAAGAAAAAATTAATAATATTAGAAATGAAATAAGGGACATATTACCGATTGATTTTAAGTATTTTAAAAAATAAGAATACCATGCATGAATTGAACATACAACTAAAATTCATTGTTTCCTAGAAACATGTCACTTATGAAACAAATTTATGAATTCAAAAAATTAAAAATTTGAAACCATCTATATAATCATTTTTAAATTTGAATTGAATCAAAGTCTACATACATGCACACACATACACACACACACACACACACACTTCTCAATCAACCCACATAGTTTACAGATAAGTTCTACCAAACATTAAAGAACAAATGATTCCCATCATAGAGAAACTCCTAAAGACAGTAGAAAATGAAAGAAAATTATTTTTTGAAGTTAACATTATATGATTTAATGTGATCTTAATACAAAAATCTAACCAAAAAGAAAAACAGAAAATAAAATTAATATCAAATATAATTATCATAATAAATATTTGCTTTTAATATGATCATCATAGAAGCACTAAATGCCTATTTGAAATTAGTGGTCATGATTTAAGAGCGAAATCACATCTCATGGTTTTATGTTTTTCCAGCTGCATTCAGTTTTTATGAATGCAGGTGCAAAGTATGTAGGGGTAGATTTAACTAGAGTAGTGGTTTTGCCAAACAAATTGGAAGAAGCAAGAGGAGTAAAGTTGCTGAAAACATTTAAAAGGGAGTCAATAACGACAGGTCACAGACTCTGTTGGGAAAAATGAAGAAAGGAGAGCAGAGGAATGAGAGATGGTTAAAAAAAAAAAAGTACTAGGATCAATGAACTGTAGTCCTGGTGGGGATGAAAAATTGATTTTATCAGTAATCTTGAGAAGTATGAGAGACAATGTTATCACACTCATGCACAATGCCACGAGGACTCAGGTATGCCAATGTTCTTTTCTAAAGTGAATATATTGCAGTAAGTAAATAGCAGAACTTTCACTCCACCTGAATATTCTGGCTGTAAATCGTTTTCCTGGACCTGCTACATGATTCTGCAGCCCTTCCCTACACTGGATTTGCATAACCTTCCTATTTACTGCCATCTCTCAGGGGTTAATGCTTACCTAGGATCAACTCAGGATTATTACATCATCAGTCAGACTTTGTTAAAGCTCCAATCTTATTGTTATTTCAATGATGATTTAAATTCTAATTCTCTGAAATAAGGACTTTCAGGAGAGAGGAAACAGCTCTTTAAAAATATAAAACAAGCCCCAGGGCCATAAAATATCCATACTGAGTAAGGATGGAGATTGCAGCCCAACAGTCCCCAATCTCTTTATATTCTACAGCAATTTAATTTTCCTCCAGTCTTACTCCTCCTTTTGTAACCCATTCACAATGTTCCTTCTCTCCTTTTTGGAATGTTAAATTCGAACACATTATTTACTACCAGCAGCTTTGCTGTTTCTTGGTTCTATATAACCATTTGTCCGAAAAATGTCAAGAATCCTCTTCCCTAAGTGCCTATAAATCTCCTCATAATGTCTATTTGTTGGGCAACCCTTCTCTCCCTTGCTAATCTTACCAAGAATTCCTTCAAGGTCATCAAACTTGAAATATGTATTTATAATCATTATGTAATAAGATCTTCGGGGGATCTTCAGAGGGATACAAGGGAAACTTGTTTGGATATTTTTTTGGTACAAACTGACATTTATTCTTCTGCCAGTATCAATAAATAAGAACAGGTGCAATTTATGTGTGTGTCATCATTCAGAAAATTGACAAAAATGACTACAGAGTCGTCTCTTAAGTAAACCAGTTATCATTTCGTATCAGGGTCAAAACATATAGCGTGGTTAAGTTGATTTATCTCCTAGGTTGTCGCCAACTTCTCTGATCTTCAGTTTCCTGAGTGTAACCTATCAGCTTTGAGAGACACCCTTTCAGGCTAAACAGCACCAGCACGTTAACATCTTTGAAGGGATTTGTCACAAATGTAAAACTATAAATCAAGATGTTTCTAAGATATTATTGTAAGGTAACAAAATGTACCCTGGAGAAATTAAAATAAAATACTTTTTTTAATAATTGGAATGCAGAATTGTGATTGTTCTTAGTGTCCAAATTGCTTTCCTAAGGAGAATCTGTGTTTAGAAAACAGTTGTTATTTTGATATCTTCTCCTTTCGTTATCATTCCTAAAAGGCCTTATTTGCTCTTGTTTCTACTTCTCCTTCCCTATTCCACCATATAATTTTCTCTTACACTTACTTATTTTTGATTTCTCAGTAGTCTACCCTATATGATTTTCTATACAACATTGAATTTCTGCCTGTTCTGTAAAACTCATTTCATACCATTTTGAGGTGTGATTTTTCTCAAACCCCAGATGCAATAAATGTGAAGCGTTGTGCCGTGTAGAAATTCCAGTCACTGCATTTGTTTGGTTAAGACAACTTAATTGCTCACAGAGCCAGCTCTAGTTTCCTCTAAAACAAATTCAATGACTGTTGTGAGTAAGGTGAGAGCAAAAAAGAAGTAATATATCACCTCTCTGCCAGGGCTCTTCATGGCACCTGTCATTGCCAAGAAGTCAATGTTGGAGGGAGGGGTGTCAAAGAGAGTGAGAATGGAGAATTGACAACTAATGTTCCTATGAAATTATTGCTGAACAAGAGATAGAAAAATAATATCAATATCAGGAAAACTTTTCAAATAAGAGACAGCTGCACACAAAGGCAATTCTGAGAGTCTTTATCACAATAAAATGTATAGAAGAGAGAGAAAGATGGCCTTTCTTCAAATTCCAAGTTTTTAGAGATATCAAATCAAAGAGATCTGATAATCTGTGGCTGCAGTAGGAAAACAAGTTGACATTGCCCAAGATTTACAATGTTTTAATTGTTTTGAAATCTCATCATGACTCCTCTCTAACTCAGAAATCTCTACTGTGTGTTTAGGAGAAGACTGAGGTTAGGGAATGAGAAGTAGGTTGGTCTGATCCCAACCAAACCACACAGATCTTCCACAGTGAAGGAGGCATGGAATGGATGTTGATGAGAAAACCCCTGTGGCCACTGAAACCCTTAAAGACTAGTTGCCATGCACAGGAGTTTCAGGGAGGCAAGGGAACTATAAGAGAAATCTGGGGAACCAGTATGCCCACTTTGGAAAAATAATGTGTTAGGGTGGGCTCTACAGATTTGTTCCTACTGAAGATCATGCTGGAAAGAAACTATAATGTTCTGATGGGTGATACTGACAAGAAGTTTGCCACCCAGGCTAAAAGACAGAGGCATCTGGGCTACTATGTCCAGCCAGCATTCCCTAAGGATATTGTTTTATCTCTATCATCCGGTGGGACTTGTGAAAGCCCAGAGCCATGGAGTTCCCTTTTAAGTGTAAAGTACTTGAAAAATTAATCACAGAGAATCCATAAATTCTTTCTCTAAATTGAGCTGATACTAGATAGAAATTTGTATAGCTGTTCACTATATAAACATCTTTGAAAAGATAGTTCAGAAAAAGGGGCATCTAGTAATTCACAGTGTAAGACAAGCAGAAACACAAAAGACCATAGAGAATTGTCCCTTCCCACTACCTCTCACTGAATGGCTGTCCAGGAGATTAATATTTCTTCAAACAATGTCAAGGGGCCAAAGCAAGAACCCCATCTCACACTCTCTATACTCTCAGAGACTGTCTCAAACACATATATTCCAAAGACAGTTCTCAGAGCCTGATGCAATTTTTACCTCCTCATGTTCCTATCTATTGTTTTGCAATAACTGAGTGACTATATTTTGTAATAAAATGTTCTGTGATATTTGCTGAGTCTCTTTATCTGGCCCCAATGTTTACAATGGTCTTGTCCACAATAGCCAAACCTTGGAAAGAGTTCAGATGTCCATCAACAGAGGAATGGCTAAAGAAGATGTGGAGGGTATTTGTGTGTATGTGAAAATATATATATATATTATATATATAAAATATATATATAATTATATATATAATATATATAATGGAATATTATTTGGCAATCCAAAAAAATGAAATCTTGCCATATGAATGATGTGGTTGGAACTAGAGAGTATTATGCTAAGTGAAATAAGTCAATCAGAGAAAGACAGTTATCATATGATCTCACTGCTATGTGGAATTTAAGAAACAAAACAGAGGATCACAGGGGAATTTAAGAAACAAAACAGAGGATCACAGGGGAAGGGAGGAAAAAATGAAACAAGACAAAATCAGAGGGGGAGAAAAACCATAATCATATTCTTAATCATAGGAAACAAACTGAGAGTTGCTAGAGGGGAGATGGGTGGAAGGATGGGGTAACTAGATGATGGATATTAAGGAAGGCATATGATATAATGAGCACTGGATATTATATAAGATTAATGGATCACAGACCTGTATCTCTGAAACTGATAATACATTATACATTCATTAAAAATAAATAAATAAATAGCCATTCTCAAAAACAAAATTAATACCTTTCTGAATTTAAAAAATAACAAAATTATAAAGCGGTAAGTTGGACTAAAGACACAGCCTTCTGGTCTCCATATATGGAAGTAGTCAATGGAATTTAACTCCTGAAGGGTATTGGAACTGAAAGTCCTCCCACACAGTAGGATTCCAAAGCCCAAACCATTGCTTTAAAATAGGGATTCTACTCTTTTCCTTCGGTGTGCTACTGGAGATCCTGGTGTCACCATCAGCCACCCCCCTGCCTGCTGTTACCAATATTGTAAGAACAAGCCACATCCAAACTCTTGCTTCTTCAGAGGTGTCCCTGGAGCCAAGATCTGCATCTTTGACCTGGGGCAGAAGAAGGAAAAAGAGGATGAAGTCCCACTATGTGGCCAAATGGGACCAGGTGAATATGAGCAGCTTTCCTCTGAAGCCCTGGACCCTGCCTGTATTTGTGCCAACAAGTATATGGAGAAGACCGTGGCAGAGATGGTTTTCACATCTGAGTGCAGCTCCAGCCCTTCCACATCATCCATGTCAACATGTTGTCCAATGCTAGGGCTAAAGGGCTCCAGACAGGTGTGCCTGGTTCCTTTGGTAAGCCCAGAGCACAATGGCCAGGGTCCACATTAGCCAAGTTATCTGTACCAAGCTGCAGAACAAGAAGCATGTGATTGAGGCCTTACACAGGGCCAAGCTCAAATTCCCCGATGGCCAGAAAATCCACATTTCCAAAAGTGGAGCTTCATTGAGTTTAATGCACATGAATTTTAAGACATGGTGGCTGAAAAGCAGCTCATCCAAATGGCTGTGGAGTCAAATGCAAAATACATCCCTAATCATGTCCCCCTGGACAAATGGCACGCTCTGCCCTCATGGGAACCTCAGCACTGCTCCCTCCCTATTCAAGCCCACCTAAAACTCCTACTTCTGTCAAAAAATAATAAAGGTCCTACTAGTGAAAAGGGGCTGAAAAAAAGCTCCCCATTGTCACAGAATATAGCTTAGATAAATTTACATTTTGATACAACCATAAGGACAAAAATGCCTTCCTTCCAACCTTGGGGCTTAGTTGACCAGTGTTTCAGGGACTGGTCTATGATATGAAAAATACTAACATGGGCCCTAAGCATGGAGCATATGAAACAGTCCCAGAGTGATGACTGACTAAGCTAGATAAAAAATGAGAGGAAGAAAAATAAGAGAGCGATAAATAGAAACTTAAACACGGCGATAGACTTAAGCCCCACTCTATCAATATGTGTATTATATTTTAATAAGATAAACATTCCAATTAGGAAGGCAAAGATTTTCAGAATTGATTTTTTTTTAAATCCAAGTATGTATTATCTACAGGAAACATACTTTAAATATGAAGATACAAGTGGTTTAAAAGAAAACTGATGGAAAAATATATACCATGAAAACATTAATCAAAGAAAAGCAGTATGACTTGATAAGTATCAAAAGAGACTTCAATACAAAGAAAATTTCCCAACATAAGTAAAGGCATTTTATAATGGTAAAATGGCTTAATTTATCAAGAAAACAACAATGCTTAATTTATAAGAAACTAAAACAGAGCACCAAAGTAAGTGAAACAAAAGTTAACAAAATTCAGGGGAGAAGAAGATCCACACTCATGGTTAGAGACTTTTTTTTTTTTAAAGATTTTATTTATTTATTTGACAGACAGAGATCACAAGTAGGCAGAGAGGCAGGCAGAGAGAGAGGGGGAAGAAGGATCCCTGCTGAGCAGAGAGCCCGATGCAGGGCTCAATCCCAGGACCCTGAGATCACGACCTGAGCGGAAGGCAAAGGCTTAACCCACTGAGCCACCCAGGCGCCCTGGTCAGAGACTTTAATATTCCTCTATCAATCACTGACCTAACAACTAGACCAAACAATCAATACAAAAAAGAATACAATTGCATTGCAATCTATTGCAATCTATTTTCCATTTTCCTCCTTATAATTTCATTTCAGTACACATTTGGGGAACAGATAGGGTATAACATTCTTTCTAAAATTAGCTAATATACTCATTCAGTGTTTTCATAATAATCAAACCACTTCCCTAATTATCAGATTATTTAAATATCATCCAATATCATTTATAATATTTTAATATTCAATGTTTGCACAAAAAGTTAGCAGCATTCACAATCATCAAGTTTTACATCTCTCTCTTATACTGATAAATCTACACCTATATTCCCAAGTGGCTCATAAGAATTCCAATATAAAGCATTTAAGGAGGTTTTTTTTTTAATATCTTACTTATATTTGAAAGTGAAAATTTCACATAATAATATAAATCCAAATTAAATTCTTTGTTCACTTAGTCGTATGGTTATGCTAATGAGAAGATAGCAACATAAGCATATAAACATGCCAGAAATTACTTTAAAAGGAACATTTTACTGTCTGGCCTTCCTAAGAGCAAATGTAGGAACAATATGAGACCTGTGTGGAGAGTTGGTTGGGGCAGTCTGTAGAAGACCTGAAATGTCATCACAGAAACTTGACCTGAAGTATTGTGTGAGTGGTTAAATTGAATGACCTTTAAATACCTCCCACTTTGAGTGTTTATAGCTCTATGAGTCTAAGAGTATTTCTCTCTGGGATCATTATTCAGAAGAGAAAGATGGTATATGAGTTCCAGCAAAATTTCACTAAGCACTTAAGGAAACCATCCATCAAGCATTGCCTCTATTAGAATAGTCTCCAAAGTATTTGAAAGTGAAAAGTTGCAAGTCAGTACCCAAGAAATATGAGCAGAAGGTAAATAAGAGCGTCAATAAGTTTACAACAATTTTTGTGGGTGTTTTTGTCCTATGTGTTTGAGCCAAGCACATCTTTTTTTTTTAAAGATTTTATTTATTTTTATTTATTTATCAGAGAGAGAGGGGGGAGAGAGCGAGCACAGGCAGACAGAATGGCAGGCAGAGGTAGAGGGAGAAGCAGGCTCCCCGCCAAGCAAGGAGCCCGATATGGGACTCGATCCCAGGAGGCTGGATCATGACCTGAGCCAAACGCAGCTGCTTAACCAACTGAGCCACCCAGGCATCCCAAGCCAAGCACATCTTAAAGGAATTAGTCTGTACTACGAAGTAGATTCTTCCCATACCATTCAATTAACAGCTGTCCTGGGCCTGGATCCTGCCCTCAGGATCCTGCAGCTCCCATCAACTCAAGACACACTTGAATACAAAGAATCAGTGTTGGGGGCGCCCGTGTGGCTCAGTTAAGCATCCAACTGGATTTCAGCTCAGGTCATGATCAGGTCGTGAAATCAAGCCTTGCTTCAGGCTCTGCACTCAACACGGAGTCTGCTTGAGTTTCTCTCCCTCTGGCCCTCCCCCAGCTTGCATGTGGTCACTCTCTCTCAAATGAATACCTTTTGAAAAAAGAAAACAAAGAACCAGTGTTGGTCAGAGAAGTTCTGAGACCCAGTTGTACTACATGGAACATCACAAAGCAGCTCTGGACTAGGAGCCAGCTGAACCGTATTTCACTCCTGATGAATATTTATTACAGCAGAAAAGAATATTCTCTGAACACTTTTTTTTTCACACCTTTTCTTACACAGCTCCACTTCCCACAGGCCCTTGAGTTCCTTGAGGATGTCAATGCAAAATGAACAAATCTTCAGTATCTCTAAAAAATAAAATGGAAGAGTTTTTAGAGTTATATACATTTTTTTACATAAAAATTTACAAATTATTGACAAAGAACATTTCAGGAATTTGCAGACCTTATCTCAAGTTTCTATTTGTAGGCAGGACTGTAGGACTTTAATCTTATAAGAAACCGGGAAATTTCTTACTTTTTCTTATCTTTGTGTTCAGAATGCTCCTTTTTGGTTATTTTCTTTAACAAAGCAGATGTACACTTTGTGCTTGTGGCAGAAACAGAGCCCATGCTTTGAGGTTTTGCTGAGGCATTCTGACCTTGCTGAAGTTCAAGTATAGCTTCCCCAGAAGCCCAGGGGAAGGGCCTACAACATTAAAAATTGAAATTTTATCAGGACAAGAACCATGTTTATGTCATCCCTAAAAATTAGCCTAGCTTCTGAAATAAAGAACAGGGACCCTTCTTCAAAATCTCCTACATTTTTCTGCATATATATATATATATATATATATATATATATATATCTCCATATCAAAGCATTCATTAAATTTTACTGAAATTATCTCTTTATGTTTCCTCTTTCACCTGACTGTGGATTCTTACATTTATTTATTTATTTGAGGGGGTGGGGCAGAGGAAGAGAGAGAGAGACAGTCCTAAGCAGGCTCTGTACTGAGCTCAGAGCCTGACGTGGGGCTCAATCTCACAACACTGAGATCGAGACCCTGAGATCAAGACCCGAGTCAAAACCAAGAGCTGGTCACTTAGACTGTGCTCCCCAGGGGCTCCATCATCTGACTATGTATTCTTGAGAGATAGGGGCTTTTTTTAGTTTTTGTATCACCCAGCATACATCACAAAAGCTTGCCACTTTGTAGGCAAGTGTAGGCTCTAAAATGCTTGCTTCACATGCTTATTATTTGCTATTTTCCGGGAAGAGAATCACCTTCTTTCTATATATGAAGTACTCACAGAATATCTAGGTAATGACACTAAGTAAACATTTGAAACATAGCATAGAAGAACATAATGTACTCAGAAGTCAAGTAAGAAATTAAAGTCATAGAATTTGAAAAAAGAATTATCCTTGTAATCTCTTATTTTCAGATTCTACATTATACAGCATGTGACAGTTCCTGCCTAGGTGACTTTAACTTGGTTTGTTGGTTGGTTGGTTGTTTAATTGTTAGTTCAATCTCCAGCTTTCTTTGTGTGTCCTACTGGGTTATAGGCTTTTGCATTTATTTTACAAAAAACTGGATCATATGGAAACTTTTTTGTACATAATGAAATCCCCCCTGCTCAGCTGGCTGGCTCAGGTGGTATAGATCTAACTCCTTCTTACCAAAGGTTATATAATATTGCATGGCATGGTGTTCATTAAAGGGCTAAACTACTACAATAAAGCAACCTAAGAAACATCAAAGACAAAAACAAAAACAAAAACAAAGAAAAAAAATCCTTAAAGTTTCTCTTCCCTCTAATGATTCCAGCCAGTTGTACCCTGTCCCCTGGCAGGTTTGTTCCACACAGTTATTCAGGTTGATATTATCCTGAATACATAGTTTCCAAGTTGCTAACTTCATTGAAGCCATTGCTAGACCCACTCTGGATTCGAAACAAGTAGGAGGGAGCACAGGTAGGAGGCGAACCTGTTAGCCCTGGAATGGCACTCAGGACTTCTATTCACATTTCCTTGACAAGACCTGATTTACAAAGACCACCCCTGCTGCAAGAGGACCCTGGAAGCCCCTGGCCAGGTAACCACATCTCAGCTATGATTTGATCAATACAGAAGAAGGAGAAAATAAATTTTGGTGGAAAATTAGCCCTTCTTTCCTCAATCTGAATTCACCAAAATGTGTTCTACTTTTCACCTAATGATGGGTCTTCGATTTATTTCTTATTTATCCTTACCTACTTGAACTTACATTTACAAGGACCCCAAGAAATGGAAGTATGATTTAATAAATGTGCTCGCACTGCTTTCTTGGGTTGTGCTGTAATATTTGCTTTTCTGATAGTGATGTATATATGTGAGGCCTCTGCTTCCACCACCATACCTGCTCCAGCAGGAGACATAATCTTCTGTTATTTCTTTGCCATTCTAGTGTGTGGCAATAAATAAATAACAGCTCTTTATTAATGTTAATTTAGATTATGCTGACCACTAGAATACCTTAGCCACTATTATATATTTACTGGTCGCTTGGATTACTCTTCTCTGAATTAACTATTTAGATCCTTTGCGTATTTCCTCATTAGTTTATATGTCTTTCTGTTGTCAGTTTTATCTTGCTGACTTTAGATTTCAAAAAAATGCAAAGACATTTGACAGCCCTGGAAATATGCATTTTTAGATGTATCTCTTCCCCAAAACAGTCTCCATATTTCAAAAAAAAAAAAAAAAGAAATCATAGCCTTTAATATATTCTAAAGGTAACATTTCCAATGCATCAGAATGTTTCCAAGTTCCCCTATAAATCTGAACATACAATCCCGGGCTTAACCTGATTTTCAAGAATAATGAATAATCGATATTCCATGGTGATATTTCATTTAACAGTTTTAAAATCTATCCACAAAAGTTAGGCATCAACAAGTCTTCTGTTGTCAAGAAGTACACAATTCCCAGCCTGCTAAACTCCCACTCTACCAATCGACACATTGTGGAAGAGCTAATTCATTTGGAGAGGAAAGTGATCATCTTGTAAATAAAATACTAGGCAGGTCCCTGTTTCAAGTGCAGTGTGATTTGAGATTGATATTTGAGGCATTTGATGGGCTTAATTTGTTCCCCAGTGATATGCAATCAGCATTACAAAACCTCTCACACTTCACTCCGATGAATTTGTATTATTTTTCATTCTGCATTCAGAAAAACCCCTAAGCAGTGTCTATCTGTAAGATCGAATAATTATGTCTACTCTTTTTCAGAAAGCTCAGAGAAGTTTGCAAGCAATAATTAAGCCCTGGAACATTTATAAGGCATGGGGAAAATATTGTTTTCTTTTTATACACAAAGAGCAGGATGAGAACAGTTAAATGATTAAACAAAACAGCTAGTTGAAGACAGAATCCCTGGAGTGCTGATGTCAGGATAATATTAGAGTCACTAGACCTCTGTTCTCCCCTTGTTATTTAAGAGGTAAGTCTCCTCAGGTCCTGGTTTAACAAATGCAAGCAACGTAAAGAACACTGCACTGGGGATAGTCAGCAGATAAAAAGGACAATTTCACTTTGCTGAACTACCAGACTTTACTCTTCATAAACCCAAGCTGTTTCACACAAAGGAGGATGGGAAAATAAATAAATGTCTTTTGTAGGCCTTACAATATCTTCTTTTGAACATATGATAAAATTCGTTAAATTTTAAATATTATTAATTGGGTTAAAATAATTTGACTGAAGTATGAACATTACTACTTTCTTCATGAATGCATTTAAGAAGGGCTATCTATAAATAGGATGGCAGAATTTGAATAGATTCACTTAAAAAATATTTACAACTTATAGAACAATTTTCTTCTCAAGAAGTTTTAGTTTTACCACATTTAATAATTGTAACACAAGTGTATTATATATATTTTCTCTCCCTTTCTATTTCTCTCTTTCTTTTTTCTTTTTTCTTTCTTTTTGGTAGAGACTTCTGATTGCTCAGAAGCATTCCAGGGTGCAACTTACTTGAATCGCAGTTGACATATTCAGCTACACATCCCTTCAACCACCTCTCACCTAAATGACTAGGAGGGGGAGCACCATCAGAGGAAAAATTCAGAGACTATGCCCTCTCCATCAGAACTATTGGATATGGGCATAAACAATATGTCAGAAAGGGAATCCAGGGTAACAATTATCCAGGCACTGGCTGGGTTGGAGAAAACTATTAGAAACAAAGAATCTCTAAGGGCAGAAATGAGAGCCACCAGGGCAGAAGTTAAAAATGCTATCAATGAGATCCAATCTAATCTAAACACTTAAACAGCTAAGGTAACTGAGGCAGAAGATAAAATTAGTGATCTAGAGGACAAAATGATAGAGAAAAAGGATCAGGAGAAGGCATGGAACAAACAGCTTAGAAGCCATGAAAACAGAATTAGAGAAATAAATGATGCCATGAAATGTTCCAACATCAGAACTGTTGGGATCCCTAAGGAGGTGGAGAAAGAGAGAAGACTAGAAGATATAGTTGAACAAATTCTCAAAAAATTTTCCCAATCTGGGGAATGGAACCAGCATTCCTGTCCCAGAGGTAGAAAGAACAGCATCCAAGATCAACGAATCTAGAAAGACCTTGAGGCACTTGGCTGTGAGACTGACAAATCATAATTTTAGACAAGAGCTTTTGATAGCAGCTAGGAGGAAGAGATTCCTTACATACAGAGGAAGGTCCATCGGAATGACATCAGGCCTGAGCACAGAAACCTGGCAAGCCAGAAAGGGCTGGCAAGACATATTCAGAGCACTAAATGAGAAGAACATGTAGCTGAGAATACTGAATCCAGCAAGGTTGACATTCTGAATGGATGGAGAGATAAAGAGCTTCCAAGACCAGCAAAGCTTAAAAAAGTATTTGACCACCAAGCCAGCACTACGAGAAAGACTAAGGGGGCTCTACAAAAGAATGACATGAAACAGAAATTTAAAGAGACAATCTATAGAAACAAGAATTTCACAGGCAACATGATGTCAATAAAAACTTATCTTTGAATAATCGCTCTCAATGCGAACAGCCTAAACACTCTCAAAAAAGTGGCACTGAGTTGCAGATTGGTTAAAACGATAGGAGCCATCCATAAGTTGTCTACAAGAGGCCCATTTGGAACCTAAGGATACATCCAGACTGAAAGTGAAGGGATGGAGAAACATCTTCCATGCCAATAGGCCTCAAAAGAAATCTGGGATAGTGATTCTCATATTAGATAAATTAGATTTTAAACTAAAGACTGTAGTCAGAGATAAAAAAGGACACCACATTATTCTTCAAGGGTCTGTCCACCAAGAAGATCTAACAATTATAACTATACCCCAATATGGAAGCAGCCAACTACAAAAGACACCTGTTATTCAAGATAAAGAGTCATATTGATGTGAATACATTAATAGTAGGGGATCTTAACACGACAGTCTCAGTAATAGACAGATCATCTATGCTGAAAATCAATAAAGAAACAAGAGCATAGAATGACACATTGGAGCAGATGGGCCTCATAGATCAACAGAACATTGTTTATGAATACTCATTCTTCTTGAGTGCACATGGAACTTTCTCCAGATAGACCACATACTGGGTCACAAACCAGGATTCAATCAATAACAAAAGATTGAGATTGTTCCCTGTATATTTTCAGACCACAATGCTTTGAAACTGGAACTCAACCACAAGAAGAAGTTTGGAAGGAATTCAAAGACCTGGAAGCTAAAGACTACCTTGCTTAAGAATGTCAGGGTACCTGGGTGGCTCAGTGGGTTAAGCCTCTGCCTTCGGCTCAGGTCGTGATCTCAGGGTCTGGGATCAAGCCCCACATCAGGCTTTCTGCTCGGCAGGGAGCCTGCTTCTTCCTCTGCCTGCCTCTCTGCCTATTTGTGATCTCTCTCTCTGTCAAATAAATAAATAAAATCTTAAAAAAAAAAAAAAAAGAATTTTAGATCAACCAGAAAGTCAAAGAAGAACTTATACAATTCATGGAAACCAATCAGAATGAAGACAATTTCGTCAAAAACCTATGGGATATGGCAAAGGTAAGCTTAACGGGAAATACATAGCCCATCCAAGTCTCCCTCAAAAAAACTGAAGAATCCAGAATACACCAGATCTCTTCAAACCTTGAATAACTGGGGAATCAATAACAAATTAAGCCAATGTCACAAATAAGAAGCGAAATAATCAAGATGAGAGCAGAGATCAATGAGATAGAAACTAGAGATATAGTAGAACACATCATTGAAACCAAAAGTTGGTTTTTGAAAGAATCAATAGGATCGATAAACCATCAGCCAAACTAATCCAAAAGAAAAGAGAGAGGACCCAAATTAATAAAGTTATGAATGAAAAGGGAGAGATCATGACTAACACCAAAGAAATAAGAACTATCATCAGAAATTATTATCACAATTATATGCCAATAAGTTGAGCAACCTAGATGAAATGGATGTATACCTGGAAAACTATAAACTTCCAAAACTGAATCAGGAAGAAATTGACAACCTGAATAGACCAATATCCAGTAACAAGATTGAAGCAGTGATCAAAAACCTCCCAAAAAACAAGAGCCCAGGACCTGACATATTCCCTGGGGAATTCTACCAAACTTTCAAAGAAGAAATAATATCTATTCTCCTGAAGCTGTTTCAAAAGATAGAAACAGAAGAAAAACTTCCAAACTCTTTTAGGAAGCCAGCATTACCCTGATTCCCAAACCAGGTAAAGACCCCATCAAAAAGGAGAATTTCAGACCCAAATCCCTGATGAATATGGATGCCAAGATTCTCAACAAGATCATAGCTAATAGGATCCAACAGTACATTAAAAAGATTATCCACGTTGACCAGGTGGGATTTTGCCCTGGGACGCAAGGGTGGTTCGACGTTCAAAAATCAATCAGTATGAGAGAACAAATCAGTAAGAGAAGAGGGAAGAACCCCATGGTTCTCTCAACTGATGCAGAAAAGCATTTGACAAGATACAGCATCCATTCCTGATTAAAACAATTCAAAGCATAGTGATAGAGGGAAAATTCCTCAACTTCATAAAATCTATTTATAAAAAACCCACAGTAAATATCATCCTCAATGGGGAAAAGCTGACAGCCTTCCCTTTGAGATCAGGAACATTACAAGGATGTCCACTCTCACCACTCTTGTTCAACATACTATTAGAAGTCTTAGCAACAGCAATCAGACAACAAAGAAATAAAAGGTATTCAAATTGGCAATGAAGAAGTCAAACTCTCTCTCTCTTCGCAGATGACATACTTTGTATGGAAAACCCAAAAGACTCCACCTCCAAACTATTAGAACTCACACAGAAATTCAGTAACGTGGCACGATACAAAATCAATCCACAAAAATCAGTTGCTTTCTTATACACTAAAAATGAAAATATAGAAAGGAACATTAGAGAGTTGATTCCATTTACTATAGCACCAAGAACCATAAGATACTTGGGAATAAACCTAACCAAAGAGGTAAAGGATCTGTACTGGAGGAACTACAGAACACTCATGAAAGAAATCGAAGAAGACACAAAAAGATGGAACAGCATTCCTCATAGATTGGAAGAAAAAACATTGTTAAAATGTCTATACTGACTAGAGCAATCTATACTTTCAATGCCATCCTGATCAAAATTCCACAAACATTTTTCAAAGAACTGAAGCAAACAATCCTAAAATTTGTATGGAACCAGAAGAAACCCTGAATTGCTAAGGAAATGTTGAAAAAGAAAAACAAAACTGGGGGCATCATGTTGCCTGATTTCAAGTTTTGCTACAAAGCTGTGAACACCAAGACAGCATGGTACTGGCATACAAACAGACACATAGGCCAGTGGAACAGAGTAAAGAGCCCAGATATGGACCCTCAACTCTATGGTCAAATAGTATTCGACAAAGCAGGAAAAAATATACAGTGGAAAACAGACATTCTCTTCAATAAATGGTGCTGGGAAAATTGGACAGCTATGTATAGAAGAATTAAACTCAAACATTCTCTTACACCATACAAAAAGATAAACTCAAAATGGATAAAAGACCTCAAAATGAGGCAGGAATCCATCAAAATTCTAGAGAACATGGGCAGTAACCTCTTCGACATCGGCCACAGCAACTTCTTTCAAGATATGTCTCCAAAGGCAAAGGAAACAAAACTGAAAACAAACTTTTGGGACTTCATCAAGATCAAAAGCTTCTGCTTGGGAAACAGTCAACAAAACAAAGAGGCAACCCACAGAATGGGAGAAGATATTCGCAAATGACAGTACAGACAAAGGGTTGATATCCAAGATCTATAAAGAACACCTCCAACTCAACACACCCAAAACAGATAATCACATCAAAAAATGGGTAGAAGGCATGAATATACAATTCTCCAAAGAAGACATACAAATCATTAACAGACACCTGAAAAAATGTTCATCATCATTAGCCATCAGGGAGATTTAAATCAAAACCACAGTGAGATACCTACCATCTTATACAGTTAGAATGACCAAAATGAAAGAGATAGTAAACAACAAGTGTTGGACAGGGTGTAGAGAAAGGGGAAACCTCTTACACTGTTGGTGGGAAGGCAAGTTGGTGCAGCCACTTTGGAAAACAGTGTGGAGATTCCTTAAGAAATTAAAAACAGAACTACACTGTGACCCTGCAATTGCACTACTGGGTATTTACCCCAAAGATACAGATGTAGTGAAAAGAAGAACCATATGTACCCCAATGTTCATAGCAGCAATAACCACAGTCGTCAAACTGTGGAAAGAACCAAGATGTCCTTCAACAGATGGATGGATAAAGAAGATATGGTCCATATATGCAATGGAGTATTATGCCTTTCTGATGAGAAAGGATGAATACCCAACTTCTGTATCAACATGGATGGAACTGGAGGAGATTCTGCTGAGTGAAGTAAGAGAAGCAGAGAAAGTCAATTATCATATGGTTTCACTTACTTGTGGAACATAAGGAATAACATGGAGGACATTGGGAGATGGAGAGAAGTGAGTTGGGGGAAATCGAGGGGGGAGATAAACCATGAGAGACTGTGGACTCTAAGAAACAAACTGAGGGTTTTGGAGGGGAGGGGGATGAGGGGTTGAGTGAGCCTGGTGGTGGGTATTACGGAGTTCATGTTGCATGGAGCATTGGGTGTGGTGCATAAACAATGAATTTTGGAACACTGAAAAAAATTTTAATTTAATTTAAAAATAAATAAATAAAAGGAATCAGTATTATCCAAAAAAAAAAAAAAAGAAGAAGAATATAAATGCAAAAATTCTCAACAAAATATTAGCAAACTGAGCTCGAGAACACATTAATAGGATTATACACCATAATCAAGGGACATTTATCCCTAGGATGCAAGGGTGGCACAACTTAAGCAAATCAATAAATGTATTGTCACATTAATAAAATGAAAGATAAAAATCTCATGACCATCTCAATAGATGACAGAACAAACATTTGACAAAATACAACATACTTTCTTGATAAAAACCCTCAACAGATTGGGTATAGAAGAAATATCCCCCAACATAATAAAAGTCATATACAACAAACCAACAACTAACATTATACTCAATGGGGAAAAACTGAAAAAATTTCCTCCAAGATCAGGAAGAAGGCAAGAATGTTCACTACCACTACTCTTAAAATTTGTATGGAAACACAAGAGACTCCAGATAGCCAAAACAATCCTGAGGAAAAAGAACAAAATCAGAGATATCACACCACTGATTCAAACCATACTACAAAGCTATAGCAATAAAATAGTATAGCACTAGCACAAAAATAGACTGATAGACCAGTAGAACAGAATGGGAAGCCCAGAATTATACCCTCACATATACAGCCAACTAATATTCAACAAGGGAATCAAGCATACCAAATGGGAAAAAAGATAGTATCTTTAACAAATCGTACTCGGAAAACTAAAAACAAGCAGAACACTGAAAATGGACCCCCTATAGGAGTGTTTGGGTGGCTTAATTTGTTAAAAGACTACCTTTGGATCAGGTCATGGTCCCAGAGCCCTGGGATTAAGCCCTGCATTGGGCTCCCTGCTCAGTGGAAAGCCTGCTTCTCCCTCCTCCTTCCCCCTCCTTGTGCGCTCACTCTCTTGGTCAAATAAATAAATAAAATTTTTAAAAAAAGAAAAGAAAAGAAAGTGTACCCCTATCTTACACCACTCACAAAAATTAAACATAAGAATTTAAAACTTAGATCAGAAACTTAAACATAAGATTTTATTACAAATAACAAAAACAAAAAAATCAACAAATGGTACTGCATGAAACTTAAAAGCTTTTGCACAGCCAAAATGAACTTCAATGAAAGTAAAAGGCAACCCACAGAATGGAAGAAAATATTTAGAAATCACATTACTGAATGAAGGTTTGATATCCAAAATATATAAAGAACTCACATAGCTCAATAACAATAAAACAATTCTATTTAAAAATGGTCAGCTCCTGTGTAGCTCAGTCGGTTGAGCATCCAACTCCTGATATTGACTCAAGTCATGACCTTGGGGTCATGAGATCGAGTCCTGTGTCAGGCAATGCACTCAGTGGGGAATCTGCTTGAGATTCTTTCCCTAAACCTCTGCCCCCAGGTGTGCACTCTCTCTTTCAAATAAATATTTTTTTAATGGCTAGAAGAACTAAATAGACATGAGAAGATGCTCAACATCAGTAATCATCAGGGAAATACAAATAAAACCACAATAAGATATCGCTTCACAATTTGTTAAAATGCCTATCATCATGAAAGCAGGAGATAACAAGTGTTGGAAAGTATGTGAAGAAAAGGAACTTTTCATACATTGTTTTGGGAATGTAATTGTGTCAACTGTTATGGAAATATGGAGGTGCCTCATAAAATTAAACATAGATCTACCACATGATCTAGAAATTCTACTTCTGGGTATATACCCAAAGGAAATGAAAACATGATATTGAAGGAGATGGAAAAAGGGTATGTACTTCCATGTTTATTATAGCATTATTCACAATAGCAAAGATATGGAGACAACATAAGTGCCCATCAACAGATGAAGGAATAGAATATTATTCAGCCATGACCAAGAAGACTATCCTACCATTTATGACAATATGGATGGGCCTTGAGCACATTATAAGTGAAATAAGTCAGTTAGAGAAAGACAAGTAATGTATGATATCACTTATAATGTAGAATCTAAGAAAATCCAAAATGGTAGATGACAGTGGATGGGCTGTGGGGAGATAGGACAGTTGCTGTTTAAGGGTACGAACACACTGAGCAGTAAAAAGCCATAGAGATCTAATGCACAGAATAAGAATATAGAAGACAATATTGTATTATAATCCCCAAACTTGATGAGAAACTAAATTTTAATTATCCAATCATTAAGCTGAAAGTGTAATTATATAATGTTATAGAGGTGCTAATTATCACTACAATGGCAATCATATCACAACATATAAACTTATCAAATTAACATGTTGAACATCTTTTTTTTTTTTAAAGATTTTATTTATTTATTTGACAGAGATCACAAGCAGACAGAGAGGCAGGCAGAGAGAGGGAGAGGAGGAAGCAGGCTCCCTGCAGAGCAGAGAGCCCGATGCGGGACTCGATCCCAGGACCCTGAGATCATGACCTGAGCCGAAGGCAGCGGCTTAACCCACTGAGCCACCCAGGCGCCCAACATCTTAATGTGTTATATATCAAATACATTTTAATAAAGTGTTTTTTTAAAAAACAAAAGTGATTACTGATATAGTTGGTTTCATATCTACCACATTTGTTACTGCTTTCTATTTGTTGCTTTTGTTCTTTGTTCCTGTTTTTCTCTTGCCCTATTTTTCTTCCTTTTGTAGTTTTAATTGAACATTACATATGGTTCCATTTTCTTTCCTTTCTTAGCATACCTCAGCTTCTTTTTTTCACTTTTTTAGTGGTTGCCCTGCAGTTTAAAGTTTATATTTACAGCTAATCCAAGTCTGCTTTCAAATAACACTATACCGCTTCACAGGTAATGTTAATACCTTATAATATGAAATTAATCCTAATTCCTCCCTCTTGTCCCTTGTATGTTTGCTGTCAATCATTTCACTGATCTTTAAGAGTACACAAGCATGCATATGATACATAGGATATATACATAAGCATACATCATCAAATACACGGTTGCTACTATTATTGAATAAATTTTTATCTGTTATATCAGTTATGAGTAAGAAAAACAAAAGTTTTTATTTAACCTTTATTTATTCCTTCTAGGTACTCTTTTTACTTACGTCAACCTAGGTTTCTGGCCTAAATTATTTTCCTTCTCTCTAAAGTATTTCCTTTAACATATCTTGCAAAACATAGCTGCTGGCAATAAAGTCCCTCAATTTTTATTTGTCTGAGAAGGTCTTGATTTCTCCTTCACTTTTCAAGGATGATTTCACAGAGTAGAGAATTCTAGGTTGGTGGTTATTTTCTCTCAACACTTTAATTATTTCACTCCTCTCTTTTCTTGCTCAGCATGGTTTCTAAGGGAGGTTGGATGTAATTCTTATCTTTGTTCCTCTGTGGGTAAGGTTTTGGAGGTATCTATTGTGATATCCTCAAGCACAGAGATTCTTTCCTAAGCTGTGTTCCACCTACTAATTAACCCATCAAAGGCATTCATTTCTGCTACAGTGTTTTTGATCTGCAGCATTTTTCGTGGTTTTTTTTCCTTAGGATTAATATCCCCCCACTTACATACTCTTGTACACTGTCTACTTTATCCATTATAATCCTTAGCATATTAATAATAATTATTTTAAAGTCTCAGTCTAAGTTTTTTGCCACTTCTGATTTTGAGGCTTACTCTATTCTGACTCCTTAAATTGAGTTTTTTGCCTTTTGGTATATCTTATGAATTTTTCTTGGTAGTCAGACATGAGGTATTGGGCAAAAGGAACTGTTGTGAATAGGCTTTTCATAAAGTAGTGTTAAGCTGTGGGAGGTAGAGTGTTCTATAATCCTGTGATTAGTTCTCGGTGATTAGTGAGCCTCTGTCTTTGCACTGTGAACTTCACAGGTGTTTTTAGTTTTATTTCCTCCACCCATCTTCCCTAGAAGAGGATGGCTAGAGTGGGCCTAAGTTGGATATTTCCTTTCCCCCAGTCAATTAGGTTCTGGTAACTCTGCAGCAGGTCAGGCTCCATCCAGTTAACTAGCATCCCCTGAGGTCAGGCCTTGTTAAGAACAAAGTGCTCAGTCGCCAAACTATGGAAAGAACCAAGATGCCCTTCAACGGATGAATGGATAAGGAAGATGTGGTCCATATACACTATGGAGTATTATGCCTCCATCAGAAAGGATGAATACCCAACTTTTGTAGCAACATGGACGGGACTGGAAGAGATTATGCTGAGTGAAATAAGTCAAGCAGAGAGAGTCAATTATCATATGGTTTCACTTATTTGTGGGGCATAACAAATAGCATGGAGGACAAGGGACGTTAGAGAGGAGTAGGGAATTTGGGTAAATTGGAAGGGGAGATGAACCATGAGAGACTATGGACTCTGAAAAACAATCTGAGGGGTTTGAAGTGGCAGGGGGGTGGGAGGTTGGGGTACCAGGTGATGGGTATTATAGAGGGCACGGCTTGCATGGAGCACTGGGTGTGGTGAAAAAATAATAAATACTGTTTTTCTGAAAATAAATAAATTTTAAAAAAAACTAGCAGGGATAATATAGAAAGCCATTTAACTTCAGGTGAGAAGCTGAAGTTCATGAGTCCTAAAATTAAATGAAATTCTAAAAAAAAAAAAAAAAAGAACAAAGTGCTCTGGTATATTTGAAAATAATTGCTTTTTCCCTCCCCCTGATGGAAGCACAAGGGGATTTTTCTCTGGTACTTACTATGGGAACCTGGTTGAACACCTGGATATAAATCTCACAAAATTGCAGGACACCTCTTATTACTGGGGTCCCCAATGCTTTAACTCTCAGACTTCTCTCTGAGCCCCATCAATTGTCAGCTGTAGTTCAGGTTTTTCTACCCAGTGCTGACTCGGGGTGGAGGTTTCTGCTCACATAAGCTATGACTCCCTGTTTGCCTGCCCGTCTCTCTAATCTTAGGAGTCATGCTTTGCCCTCTGTCCTCAGTGCTTTCCTAGATACAATAACAGTTGTTGATTTTTAAGTCAATGCAGCTTTTTTTTTACTTGTTGAGACATAATAGTGGTGATTTTTAAGCTCCTTACACGCAGAACCAGAAACTGGAAGTCTGTTTTTTTAATCTTCACAAAGACTCTCAGAGGTAGTTTATTGTTATTTCTATTTTACAAATGAGGACATGTGGTAAATGAAACTTGCCTAATGTCACTCAACTAATAGAAGACAGATTCAAATAAAAAGAACTGATTCTGAATGATCGTAAAGCCCATTTTTTACACGGCCTCTCAGCAAATATTGTACAGATATTAACATAATTTTTACATTATCTTAAAGACGGGCATCGAAAGGTTTTTTATGCTAGTATAATAAAACTTTGGAAACAGAGAAAATGTTCTTCTGTAGAATAATCTGTGTGTGTCTGTCTTTCACACACACACACACACACACACACACACACCACAGAACAGCAACCATGCATTCCAAATGGAAATCAGGAAGATAAACCAGTGCTCACTGACAATAGCACTATGAAGGAATTTGATCTTTTATTTGAATTAGCAGCTATCTGCTGGTGAGCAGGTGCACAAATCATAAGGCCTTTCTGAAACCTCCCTCCAATTCTTAGAAACAGCACTGGAGTCCAGTATTTTAGAATACTGGCATCTTGAATTGGAAATAGCCTCTCTGAACCTTCAATCTTTCCTGAGTGTGTGGGACCAGAAGGCAGATTGGGCGTGAAAAGTGTGATAGGACCTCACACTTTGAGTATTTCTCATAGTAAAGCTTGGTATGGGATTTTCTCTGCCCTGGTCTGGAAGAGAACCTGAGAACTAACAATATAGGGCTCCGAGCACAACACTGAAACAAGGGGGATGCCCTTGATTGAGTGAAGAAGCAGCTGTATATAGGTGAATGGAGTTTCCTAAAACCCTAAGGCTATGAAAGTCCAAGGAAGTGCTTTACAGAGTGGTTTGTCCCGGTGCCCTTTCACCATAGGAAGCTGAAAACCCACCTGTTGCTGTCCCACCACCCCAATAGCAGGGGCCATCATGTCCCAAAATCCATGGGAGGAACTTTAGTCAAGATATCCTGACTTCACAACATTAGCAATAGAAGATGGTAATTAGAAAAAAATATATATATATCTTCCATGTGCTGAGAAAATAACTCTCCATCAGGAATTCTATGCCAAGTTAAACTATTTTTCAAGAATGAAGAAAAATGAAGACATTTTCACACAAACAAAGCTAAGTGAATTTATCTACAGCAGACTTCACTAAAAGAAGTTCTAAAGGATGTTATTCAAGTAGAAAGAAAATAATTCAAAGCACGGGTCTGGAATATAAAAAATAAAGTACAAAGATTTGATAAATTGATAGGTAAACCCAAACTAACATGACCATATAAAAATAGTAATAATGTCCAATTTGTGAGGTAGGGAAGGGAAATAAAATCAACCTAAAGAACTTGACATATATTTTGGATATATTTACGGTATATATATTGAGAAAATAGTGATCTGTGTTGGTACTTTCAGTATGTCAAAGCTTTGCTTAGAAAAGGTAAATTTCTTGGTTTACTTCACAAGTAACCAATAAGTAAAGAAATAAAGAAATAAGGGGAAAATAACTATGAAAGCAGTGGTAAGGGAGCTGTAATGAGGAAAAAGAAGAGAGAAGAAAAATTGGCTATCTCCCCCCCCAATAAAAAGGGAAAAAGAGAAAAGGAAGAAATAGAACAAAACAAGATTTTATAAAAATCCATATACATTAGCAATATTAATATATTAATCACTTCAATTAAAAAACAAAGATTATCTACTGCATTTAAAGAATGTTTAGTTATATTCTAGTTGAAAAAATAGAAACTGAAAATTTAAGAAAGCAGAAAATTTTTAAGCGAAATATAGAAAATATATGCAAGTTAAATTCTAACCAAAATAAGTTTATATTATCAGATATAATAAACTTTGAAACAAAAGTTATAGAAATAGAATGATCCATATATAACTAGAGAACTTGATTCACAAGGAAAATAGAAAACTATAAAATATCTCGAACTGAATAAGAATTAAAATATTACATATCATAAGATATGTAACTAATATTCAATAATGAGTTAATTAACTTCAGATTTATATAAGATCTCATTTAAGGCAGTAAACACTTTTGCAGCCTATAAAAATCAGTTCAACATTGAAGTAATGTATAAAAATTTCTTAGCATGATGTCAGGCATTCAGTAATCAGTGATAATTGTCAGAACTTCTGCTGCTGTTGACAATCAGAGTGATCTAGGACAAGTCAGAATTTTTTAAGCTGACCTATCAACTATATTTAATTAAACAGAAAATTACATACAATACTGAAAACTCAGAAAAATGTGAAGTCACATTGTCAAATGTACAGTCATATGTAAAAAAATAAATATTATGAATCCTGTACTACTCCACAGTTAGAAGACAGAACATGATATCCAATTAAAACCCAATTTGTCCAAATCCAGAAATGAGATACCCTTCACGTCAAGCTACTGGCATCAGAGATATTACAAGTAGACATTTGAGAGGAAAATTGGGATAAAATATATGTAAATGTGTATGTCAACAATTACATAAATTGTATCAACTTGCTTATGCAAAATTAGACTTTTTCCATCTTCTATCTATAACGTGTTATTGTTAGACATCAAAAATTATTCAAGCCTTTCTCATTAAAAAATAACCTCTGCTTTTCTGCAGAGATGCATTAAATATCATTGAAGCAACAGACCAAGAAATGGTTTTTGAAGATTATTTTCTTTGGTTATAGAACATCCTAAACTCACAAATTTGCAAATGGATTGTAAAAAAATTGACCTGTAAAACATGCAAAAATGCATTCAAATGTAGAACTTTCCTTATACATTAATTTCTTGCTAAAAAAATTAGCTATAGCACCACATGGTGGAAAACAAGGCTTTAAGGCCATGCCAAGTTGGATTAAAATCTAAGTCAGGAGAGACTTCCAAAAAGATGGCAGAGTAGGAGGGTCCTAAGTTCAACTCATCCCAAGGAAACAACAAGATAACAGCCACATCCATGTGACTAACTCAGAAAACAACCTGAAGACTAGCAGAAGAGACTTTCCATAGTTAATCATAGACAGGAGGACAGTTCGGAATGGGTAAGAGACAGAGATGTGGTTGGAAATCAAACTCCTGGCAAGACTAACTACAAACAAGAGGGATACCACAAGCATGAAGAAAGGAGAGGAGCAGACTCACACCAAGTACCCCATACTCAGGAATCTGATGGGAAACTCAGTTCCTGACCTTAAAGACCCAGCATAAAAAACAACCCTGCTGAGATACAGCATAGAAGCAGCAGTTTAAAAAGCACATAGGATATAGATGAAGATTTATTTACTAATCTCAGAACATGTGCCGAAGTGGCAAGGTTCTTTAAGAACTTCTCCAAGAACAGAAGAGCTGGTAAATGCCATTTCTCTCCCCAACCCCTAACCTACATAGCTGGACACTTATAGGAGCAAGCATTAACACTCTCCACTTGCCTTGCTAACACTGCACATGCTGCCCCCACATTCTCCTGTAGATCTGCCCTATCAAATCTAGCCAATGTGCCAGAAGTCCCTCCAAAGCAGCTCCTGACATATCACATTCTGCAAGTGCCCCCAAAGGGAACAGTTCCACCCCAAAGTAACTCCTGTCTTGGGGACAGAAGATAACCCCACATATTCCTATAACTGCAGACCCAGCAGATGATTTAAAAGCAGACATCTGATCTGACTACCAACCTCTCCCACCAACAAAACTTCTCAGGAGACAAGGCAAGGAGTGTGTCCTGCAGTTTGATACTACTGCAGCTTCAACAGATGGACTGGGGCAGGTATCTGGTTTGATTGCTGGTCCCACCCACCAATAAAAGCCTCTCGGGGTACTTTTCAGAGAAACCACCCTGCGTTTCAGAATGACCACATCCCCAGAAAACTGGTTGAGGGCAGGCATCCAGCCTAACTGTAGAAAATTCCCAATTCTAAGCCCAAGGCACCCCCAGATTGACCCCTTCAAAGCACATGCACCAAACCCTGCCCACAACAGGCAAACTGGGCCACAGCATCTGACTGAACTGAGGGTAAATATGGCTCCACCATATGCAAGCCATATAGGAGACACCCCCCAAGCCCCAGGTTTGGCTGGAAAAGAACATTGCACTACAGGGAACCACAGCACCTCCTCCTTATAAGGCCCATTTTTAAGAACAGGAGACATGGCTGACTTTCTTAATACATAGAAACAAACATAGAGAGACAAAAGAAGGAGAAAAGGGAATATGTCCCAAACGAAAGAACAGGACAAAACTACAGCAAAAGAACTAAATGAAACAGAGATAAGCAATATGCCTGATAATGAATTCAAAGCTATGGTCATAAATGTACTCAGTGAACTGGAGATAAGAGTGGAGGATCTCAGTGAGATCTTCAACAAAGAGATAGAAAATATAAGAAAGAACCAATCAGAGATGAAGAACTCAATAACTGAAATAACAACACACTAGAGGGAATCAATAGACCAGAAGAGGCAGAAGAACAGATCGCTGAACTGGAAGACAAAGTATTGGAAAGCGACCAAGCTGAAGAGCAAAAGAAAAAAGAATAATTAAAAAAATGAGAGTCGGTTCTTCCAATCCAGGAGCATGGAACATTTTTCCATTTCTTTGTGTCTTCCTCAATTTCTTTCATGAGTACTTTATAGTTTTCTGAGTATAGATTCTGTGCCTCTTTGGTTAGGTTTAATCCTAGGTATTTTATGGTTTTGGGTGCAATTGTAAATGGGATTGACTCCTTAATTTCTCTTTCTTCTGTCTTGTTGTTGGTGTAGAGAAATGCAACTGATTTCTGTGCATTGATCTTATATCCTGACACTTTACTGAATTCCTGTATAAGTTCTAGCAGTTTTGGAGTGGAGTCTTTTGGGTTTTCCACATAGAGTATCATATCATCTGCAAAGAGTGATAATTTGACTTCTTCTTTGCCGATTTGGATGCCTTTAATTTCCTTTTGTTGTCTGATTGCTGAGGTTAGGACTTCTAGTACTATGTTGAATAGCAGTGGTGATAATGGACATCCCTGCCGTGTTCCTGACCTTAGTGGAAAAGCTTTCAGTTTTTCTCCATTGAGAATGATATTTGCGGTGGGTTTTTCATAGATAGCTTTGATGATATTGAGGTATGTGCCCTCTATCCCTACACTTTGAAGGGTTTTGATCAGGAAGGGATGCTGTACTTTGTCAAATGCCTTTTCAGCATCTATTGAGAGTATCATATGGTTCTTGTTCTTTCTTTTATTGATGTGTTGTATCACATTGACTGATTTGCAGATGTTGAACCAACCTTGCAGCCCTGGGATAAATCCCACTTGGTCGTGGTGAATAATCCTTTTAATGTACTGTTGAATCCTATTGGCTAGTATTTTGGTGAGAATTTTTGCATCTGTGTTCATCAAGGATATTGGTCTATAGCTCTCTTTTTTGATGGGATCCTTCTCTGGTTTTGGGATCAAGGTGATGCTGGCCTCATAAAATGAGTTTGGGAGTTTTCCTTCCATTTCTATTTTTTGGAACAGTTTCAGGAGAATAGGAATTAGTTCTTCTTTAAATGTTTGGTAGAATTCCCCCGGGAAGCCATCTGGCCCTGGGCTTTTGTTTGTCTGGAGATTTTTAATGACTGTTTCAATCTCCTTACTGGTTATGGGTCTGTTCAGGCTTTCTATTTCTTCCTGGTTCAATTTTGGTAGTTTATATGTTTCTAGGAATGCATCCATTTCTTCCAGATTGTCAAATTTGTTGGCGTAGAGTTGCTCATAGTATGTTCTTATAATAGTTTGTATTTCTTTGGTATTAGTTGTGATCTCTCCTCTTTCATTCATGATTTTATTTATTTGAGTCCTTTTTCTTTTCTTTTTGATAAGTCTGGCCAAGGGTTTATCAATTTTATTAATTCTTTCAAAGAACCAGCTCCTAGTTTGGTTGATTTGTTCTATTGTTTTTTTGGTTTCTATTTCATTGATTTCTGCTCTGATCTTTATGATTTCTCTTCTCCTGCTGGGCTTAGGGTTTCTTTCTTGTTCTTTCTCCAGCTCCTTTAGGTGTAGGGTTAGGTTGTGTACCTGAGACCTTTCTTGTTTCTTGAGAAAAGCTTGTACCGCTATATATTTTCCTCTCAGGACTGCCTTTGTTGTGTCCCACAGATTTTGAACCGTTGTATTTTCATTATCATTTGTTTCCATGATTTTTTTCAATTCTTCTTTAATTTCCCGGTTGACCCATTCATTCTTTAGAAGGATGCTGTTTAGTCTCCATGTATTTGTGTTCTTTCCAAACTTCCTCTTGTGGTTGAGTTCTAGCTTCAGAGCATTGTGGTCTGAAAATATGCAGGGAATGATCCCAATCTTTTGATACTGGTTGAGTCCTGATTTAGGACCGAGGATGTGATCTATTCGGGAGAATGTCTATGCTACCTAAAGCAATCTACACATTTAATGCAATTCCCATCAAAGTACCATCCATCTTTTTCAAAGAAATGGAACAAATAATTTTAAAATTTATATAGAACCAGAAAAGACCTCGAATAGCCAAAGGGATATTGAAAAACAAAGCCAAAGTTGGTGGCATCACAATTCCGGACTTCAAGCTTTATTACAAAGCTGTCATCATCAAGACAGCATGGTACTGGCACAAAAACAGACACATAGACCAATGGAACAGAATAGAGAGCCCAGAAATAGACCCTCAACTCTATGGTCAACTAATCTTCGACAAAGCAGGAAAGAATGTCCAATGGAAAAAAGACAGCCTCTTCAATAAATGGTGTTGGGAAAATTGGACAGCCACGTGCAGAAAAATGAAATTGGACCATTTCCTTACACCACACACAAAAATAGATTCAAAATGGATTAAGGACCTCAATGTGAGAAAGGAATCCATCAAAATCCTTGAGGAGAACACAGGCAGCAACCTCTTCGACCTCAGCCGCAGCAACATCTTCCTAGGAACATCGCCAAAGGCAAGGGAAGCAAGGGCAAAAATGAACTTTTGGGATTTCATCAAAATCAAAAGCTTTTGCACAGCAAAGGAAACAGTGAACAAAACCAAAAGACAACTGACAGAATGGGAGAAGATATTTGCAAACGACATATCAGATAAAGGACTAGTGTCCAAAATCTATAAAGAACTTAGCAAACTCAACACCCAAAGAACAAATAATCCGATCAAGAAATGGGCAGAGGACATGAACAGACGTTTCTGCCAAGAAGACATCCAGATGGCCAACAGACACATGAAAAAGTGCTCCATATCACTCGGCATCAGGGAAATACAAATCAAAACCACAATGAGATATCACCTCACACCAGTCAGAATGGCTAAAATCAACAAGTCAGGAAATGACAGATGCTGGCGAGGATGCGGAGAAAGGGGAACCCTCCTACACTGTTGGTGGGAATGCAAGCTGGTGCAACCACTCTGGAAAACAGCATGGAGGCTCCTCAAAATGTTGAAAATAGAATTGCCCTATGACCCAGCAATTGCACTACTGGGAATTTACCCTAAAGATACAAACGTAGTGATCCAAAGGGGCACGTGCACCCGAATGTTTATAGCAGCAATGTCCACAATAGCTAAACTATGGAAAGAACCTAGATGTCCATCAACAGATGAATGGATCAAGAAGATGTGGTATATATACACAATGGAATACTATGCAGCCATCAAAAGAAATGAAATCTTGCCATTTGCGACAACATGGATGGAACTAGAGCGTATCATGCTTAGCGAAATAAGTCAAGCGGAGAGAGACAAATATCATATGATCTCCCTGATATGAGGAAGTGGTGATGCAACATGGGGGCTTAAGTGGGTAGGAGAAGAATTCATGAAACAAGATGGGATAGGGAGGGAGACAAACCATAAGTGACTCTTAATCTCACGAAACAAACTGTGGGTTGCTGGGGGGAGGGTGTTGGGAGAAGGGGGGTAGGGTTATGGACATTGGGGAAGGTATGTGCTTTTGGGTAAATTGGAAGGGGAGATTAACCATGAGAGACTATGGACTCTGAAAAACAATCTGAGGGGCTTGACGTGGCGGGGGGGGTGGGAGGTTGGGGTACCAGGTGGTGGGTATTATAGAGGGCACAGCTTGCATGGAGCACTGGGTGTGGTGAAAAAATAATGAATACTGTTTTTCTGAAAATAAATAAATTGAAAAAAAAAATGAGAGTCGGTTAAGGAAACTCAGTGACAACATCAAGCATAATAATTGATATTACAGTGATCTCAGAAAAAGAAGAGTGAGAAAAGGAGGCAGAAAATTTATTAAAAGAAATAATTTCTGAACATTTCACTATTATGGTAAAAGAAACTGATATCTACATTCAGGATGCACAGAGAGCCCTCCAAAAAATAAACCCAAGGAGGTCCACACCAAGACATGTAACAATAAAAATGATAAAAAGGAGTGATAAAAAGAGAGTTGTAAATGCAGCAAAAAAGAAGAAAAATAATAATAATAATAACACAACAATGAGGGGAAACCCTGTAAGTTTATCAGCTGAATTTTCTGCAGAAATTTTGCAAGCTAGAGGAAATAATATGACATTCAAAGAGCTGAAAGGGAAAAAAAAAAGGAAAAAAAAAAAAAACAAAAACCCTGCAACTAAGAATATTCCACACAGCAGGACTATCATTCAGAGTAGAAAGAGAGATAAGAGTTTCCCAGCAAAACAAAAGTTAAAAGGGACCACTGCCACTAAACTAGCCTTACAAGAAATGTTACAGGGAATTCACTGAATGGGGAAGGGGGTAGCCATAATCAGTAGTAAGAACATTAGAAAAGAAAAAATATTGCAAGATAAATACAAATATGATAAAAGTTGTAGAATAATCACTTCTAAAATCAGTATGAAGGTTAAAGCACAAAAACCATAAAATCAATTATATCCACAAAAATCAGTCAAGGAATCCACAAAATAAAAGGATATAAAGTATGACATCATATATATAAAACATAAGGAGGAAATAAAAATGCAGGGCTTTTAAGAATGGGTTCAAATGGGCGCCTGGGTGGTTCAGTGGGTTAAGCCTCTATCTTCGGCTCAGGTCATGATCTCGGGGTCCTGGGATCAAGTACCACGTCGTCGGGCTCTCTGCTCTGCAGGGAGCCTGCATCCTCCTCTCTCTCTCTCTCCACCTGCCTGTCTGCCTACTTTTGATCTCTGTCTGTCAAATAAATAAATAAAATCTTTAAAAAAAAATAAGGGTTCAAACTTAAGTGACCATCAACTTAATATGGAATGCTATATGCATAATTATATAATAGCAATCACAAATCAAAAACTTGTAATAGAGATGCAAAAAAAAAAAAGAAAGGAATCCAAACATATCACTAAAGAAAGTCATCAAACCACAGAGAAGAGAGCAAAAAAAGAAGAAAGGATCAGATAAGAACTACAAAAACAACTGTAAAACAAATAACAAAATGGTAACAAGTACATATCTATCAATAACAACTTTGAATTTAGGTGGATTAAATGCTACCATGAAAAGACAGACTAATTGAATGGATAAAAAAGCAAAATCCATCTATCAGCTGCAAAGATTCACTTCAGACTTAAAGACCCCTGCAGATTAAAAATGAGGGGATGAAAAAACATTTATCATGTAAGTGTAAGTGAAAAGAAAGCTGGAGTAGCAAACTTAAACAAAAGAGACTATAAAACAAAGGTTGTAACAAGAAAAAAAAGAAGGACACTACATAATGATTAAAAAAAAACATGAGGATATGACAAATATTTATGCACCCAACATAAGATCATCTAAATATATAAAGCAACTATTAACAGACATAAAGGAAGAAATTGACAGTAATACAATAATTGTAGGGGATGTTAAGACCCCACTTACATCAATGACCAGATCATCCAGACAGAATATCAGCAAGGAAAAAATGGCTTTGAATGACACATTGAAACAAATGGATTTAACAGATATATTCAGAACACTCCATCTACAAACAATGGAACACATAATCTTTTCAAGTATACATGGAACATTCTCCAGAATAGGTCACATATTAGATCACCAAACAAGTCTTGGCAAATTTGAAAAGATGAATATCAAACCATGCATCTTTTCTCAGTGCAACACCTGAAACTAGGAATCGATGACAAGAAAAAATCTGAAAAGACAACAAATACAGGGTAGTTAAATAACATGCTTCTAAACAATGAATGGGTTAACCAAGAAATCAAATAAAAAATTTAAAAAATACTTGGAGAGAAACGAAAATGAAAGTGCAATGGTCCAAAATCTTTGGGTCACAGCAAAAGTGGTTCTTTTTTTTTTTTTTAATTTTTTATAAACATATATTTTTATCCCCAGGGGAACAGGTCCGTGGAAAGTGGTTCTAAAAGGAGTTTATAGCAAAACAGGTGTACCTTAAGAAGCAAAAAACAAAACAAAACAAAACAAAAACAAAAACAAAACACACACCAAAAAAAACCCCACAAAAAAAAGAAGCAAAAAACAAACAAACAAACAAACCAAAAAAAAAAAAAAAAAAAAAAAAAAACCTTCAAATGAACAACTTCACATTACACCTAAAGGAGCTAGAAGAAGAATGACAATTAAAACCCATACCCAGTAGAAAGAAGGAGATAATAAAGATTAGAGAAGAAATAAATTATACAGAAACTAAAAAAAAAAAAAAAAAATAGAATAGATCAATGAAACCAAGAGCTTTTTCCATGATAAGACCAACAAAATTTGTAAACTTCCAACCAGACTCAAAAGAAAGAAAGAAAGGAAGGAAGGAGGGAATGACAGAGGGAGGGAGAGAAGAAGGAAAGAAAGGAGGAGGTGGGACTCAAACAAAATCAGAAATGAAAGAGGAAAAATAACAACCAACACCACAGAAATACAAATAATTGTAAGAAAATATTTTACAAAATTATATGCCACTAAATTGGACAATCTAGAAAGAATGGATCAATTTCTAGAAATGTAAAATCCCAAAACTGAATCAGGAAGAAACAGAAAATTTGAACAAACTGAAAATCAGCAATAAAATTGGACCAGGAATCAAAAAGTCCCAAAAAACAAAAGTCCAGGACCAGACAGCTTCACAGGTGAATTCTACCAAACATTTAAAGAAGAGTTAATACCTGTTCTTCTCAAACTGTTCCAAAAAAAAAAAAAAAAAAAAATAGAAGAGGAATGAAAACTTCCAAATTCATTCTATGTGGCCAGCATTAATCTGATACCAAAAGCAGACAAAAGCACTATCCCCCCCCCCCAAAAAAAAGTACAGGCCAATATTTCTGATCAACACAGATGCAAAAATCCTCAACAAATTATCAACAAACTGAAACCAATAATACATCAAAAAATTTCACTACCATCAAGTGGGATTTATTCCTAGGATTCAAGCATGGTTCAATATTTGCAAATCAATCAATGTGATGCATCACTTCAACAAAAGAAACAATAAAAATATGATCACTTCAGTAGATTCAGAAAAAGCATTTGACAGAGTACAACATCCCTTCATGATAAAAACTCTCAACACAGTAGATTTAAAGGGAACATACCTCAACATAACAAAGGCCACATATGAAAAACCCACAGCCAACATCATATTCAACGGTGAAAAACTGAGAGCTTTTCCCCTAAGGTCAGGAACAAGACAAGGATGTCCACTCTCAGCACCTTTATTCAACATAGTATTGGAAGCTTAGCCACAGCAGTCAGACAAAAGAAAGGAATGAAAGGCATCCAAATTGGTAAGGAAGATTTAAAATTTTCACTGTTTTCAGATGATATGATACTATATATAGTAAACTCTAAAGACTCCACCAAAAAAGGTTAGAACTGATAAACAAATTCAGTAAAGTCACAGGATACAAAATCAATGTACAGAAATCCACTGCATTTCAATACACCAATAATGGAGCAGCAGAAAGAGAAATTAAGAAGACAGTCCCATTTACATTTGCACCAAAAAGAATGAAATACCTAGGAATAAACTTAACCAAGGAGGTAAAAGACCTGTACTCTGAAAACTATAAAGCACTGATGAAAGAAATTGAAGATGACACAAACAAATGGAAAGGCATTCTAATCTAAGTTCATGTATTGAAAAAAACAAGTATCATTAAAATATATTAACAAAAACAATTTATAGATTTAATGAAATCCCTATCAAAATTCTGTTTTTGACAGAACTAGAAAAAATAATACTAAAATTTTTATGGAACCACAAAAGACCCCAAATAGCCAAAGCAATATTTAAAAAGAAGAATAAAGCCAGAGGTATCACAATCCCATATCTCAAGCTATACTACAAAGCTCTATTAATCAAAACAGTGTGATACTGGCACAAAAATAGACACATAAATCAATGAAACTGAGAGTCCAGAAATAAACTCGTGCTTTTATGATCAATTAATCTATGACAAAGAAGGCAACAATATAAAATGGAGAAAAGATATTCTCTTCAACAAATTGTGTTGGGAAAACTGGAGAGCTACAGGCAAAAACTGAAATTGGACCAATACTAATACCCTATCTAGCAATAAATTCAAAATGGATTAAAGACAGACCTAAATTTGATACCTGAAACCATAAAAATCCTCAAAGAAAACATAAGCAGCAATTTCTTTGACATCAGCCATAGATATATTTCTCTAGCTATGTCTCCTTTGACTAAGAGACGAAAGCAAAATTAAATAATTGGGGCTAGACCAAAGTAACAAACTTTTGTACAGCAAAGGAAAACACCAGAGAAACACACACAAAAAAAGCAATCTACTGAATGGGAGAAGATATTTACAAATTATATATCTGATTAGCAGTTAATGTCCAAATTATATAAAGAACATACACAACTCAAGACAAAAAAAAAAAAAATACAACAAACAATCCAATTTAACAATGGGAAAAGGCCCTGAATAGACATTTTCCCAAAGACCTGCAACAGTTGGGCAACAGACAAATGAAAAAATGCTCAACCAGAGAAATGCAAATTAAAACCACAATGAGATATCACTTTATACCAGTCAAAATGGCTAAAATCATAAATATAAGAAATAACAAGTCTCGGCAAGCATGTGGAAAAAAAGAAACGATAGTTGAGACGCAAATTGGTACAGCCACTGTGGAAAAGAGCATGGAGATTTCTCCAAAAAATTAAAAATAGAAATAGTATATTATCCAGTAATTCTAGTTGTGTTTTTACCTAAAGAAAATAAAAACACTAATTGGAGAAAATAGATGCACCCCTATGTTTATGGCAGCATTATTCACAATAGTCAAGATATGGAAGAAATTTCTTGAGTGTCTATCCATAGATGAATGGATAAAGAAGAAATGGTACATATATATACATACAAAGGAATGCTATTATTCAGCCATAAAAAAGAATGAAATCTTGTCATTTGCAACAACACGGATGGATCTACAGAATACAATACTAAGTGAAATGTCACTCAGAGAAAGACATACCATATGATTTCATTCATGTGAAATTTAAGAAACAAAACAAATTAACAAAACAAAAAAGGAGACCAACCAAAATATAGATTCTTAAATTCAGAGATCAAACTGGTGTTTGCTAGAGGGGAGTTCAGTTGGGGGACAGGTGAAATGTGTGAGGGGGATTAAAAGTACACTTTTGTGATGAGCACTGAGAAACATATGGAATTGTTGAATAACTATATTGTACACCAGAAACTAATATAACACTGTATGTTAATTATACTTTAATAAAAATAAAAAATAATAAAATCTAAGTCAGTATCTTACTCAGTAGAAAGGGAATAATTACTCTACCTCTTAACATTAACTTTTTTAAATTGTGTTGTTAATCACCATACAGTACATCATTAGTTTTTGATGCAGTGTTCCATGATTCATTGTTTGTATGTAACACCCAGTGCTCCATTCAATCCATGCCCTCTTTAATACCCATCACCAGGCTCATTCATCCCCCCACCCCTTTCCTTCTAAAGCTCTCTTTTTGTTTCCCAGAGTCCATAGTCTCTCGTGGTTCATCCTCCACTCCAATTTCTCCCCCTTCATTTTTCTCTTCTCCTAATGTCCTCCATGCTATTCCTTATGTTCCACAAATAAGTGAAACCATATGATAATTGACTTTCTCTGTTTGACTTATTTCACTTACAATAATCTCCTCCAGTCCAACCAAGTTGATGCAAAAGTTGGATATTCATCCTTTCTGATGGCTGAGTAATATTCCATTGTGTATATGGACCACATCTTTATCCATTCATCTGTTGAAGGGCATCTCAGCTCTTTCCACGTTTTGGCATTTGTGGACATTGCTGCTATGAACATTGGGGCCCTTCTCTTCACTACATCTGTATCTTTGAGGTAAATACCCTGTAGTGCAATTGCAGGGTCATAGGGTCGCTCTATTTTTAAATTTTTAAGGAACCTCCAAACTGTTTTTCCAAAGTGGCTCCACCAATTTGCATTCCTACAGTTAAGTAAGTTTCCCTTTTCTCCACAACTTCTCCTCAAAGTAATACAGGAATCCATCAAAATCCTAGAGCATTGACTTAAAAGTGGAATAAAGTATATAAAGCAACTGAACACTGTTTACAATATAAAATACTTTGGTAGCTTGTTAAAGTTCTTCATCCAAGGTAACAGTAACATAAACTCTTTCCATGTAGAAGCCTATAAATTTTCCTCTTTTTTCTAATGTAACAAAGTATCTGGGATCCTCTGAGATTTGAGTTCAATTTAGTATCTCAAAGAGTTAGATCCTTGTCTTAGAAAATAATTTTTAGTGACTGATACAAGGAAAAGTTCTTTCTCCTTAGTTTTATTTTTGGCTCTTTGCAATCACTTTCTCTTAACAAAAGGTTTTTTTCCTCAGGTCCTGATATGCTTGACTCTCATTCAAGGTTTTTGCTCTGACCTGATATAATTTAATTTACTACAATTCCACTATCAGCATTATTAGACAGGAACATTTCATTTTTTAACATTTATGTAGCCATTTTTAAACTTTTAAATGCTTTCACAATGTTCCTTTAAGTAATGATTTCCCAGAATAGCCCTTTGTAATAGTTAAGCTATATTTGAAAGAACGGTGGAGAAACTGGAAATCGTCCAAAGAAGAGCAGGGAAAATGATTAAAGGGATAGAAAATAAATTACCTCAGAATAAGTTAGAGTTGGAGTTAAAAAGAGAAAGCAAAGGTAGGATATAAAGGGTCTAATTCTCCAAATCCTCATACAAACCAAAGCTAGTGACATGGGAAAATTATCACGGAAAGCCAGAACACACACTTCTGAACCACAAGGATGGAGGAAGTCTTCGAGGTCTACCTCTATTTCCAACTCCTGATGATTCTAGCCCTTTTCTGATTATTCACTGAACTTGTAATATAAATCAGAAATAGCAAACTGGTTGTGTCCTATGAGCTTACTCTGAATAATTGGTGACAGTTGATATTTTGAGGATTATGAGCTAATTTATATAATGAGTTGGGTATCAGAAATCTTGGGGATTAAGTTCCTACCAAGTAGGACTTACTGGGAGATTAGAGTATATGAAAAGCCTGTGATAATTAGTACTTGGGTCTCCCAAGGAAAACGCTGTCTTATGGTTCTCACTTAAACACCTGTGCTTATTCTGGGAACAAGAACATAGCTAATGACAGTCTTCTGGGATCCAGCCCCAAAATCAGTCCCCATACTGGCTATCTCATAACTACCCTCCTATTTGTCACCACATTCTGTGACCTTGGAAGTTTCATCAGATGGTCTCCATGCCTTCTAGCTTTCAGTTGTGTTCACCCAATAGGAGGTACTGGTAGATCAGAGAACAGAAGGAGAATGAAGTTAAGATGTTTCCTCCTTAACTCACTCCCTGCCATGTAGCCCTCATTAGCTGAGGTTCCACCAAAGCTCATTTTTCTTCTCAGGAGATGCTCCCCATGTAGCTCTCTCTCCACATTTTGGGAGTTGCTTCTCTTCCTTGGTAACAGCTTCCTGAAATCACTAGGTCTAAACGTTACACCAAGATTACAACTTTGTAAATAGTCCCTTTTTTAAACTATGCTTAAATTGCCCAGTTTGAATGTGCAACGTGTTTTCTTCCAAAATCCTGACTCATATAGTACCCCACAAAATTGTACACATATATAATCAATGAATATAGATGCTTATGCAAGCTTTTTCTGAGGCTCCACAATTCAGAATTTTGTTATATATACATATATATGCCTGGTGCTGAAATGATTAATAACCTCTAAATAAACTTCACAGTGTTGTCTGGTTTTAAGCTGATGCAAATATCAGCCTTCATTTTATTTTGTATATCTCCAGATTATTCTGTTTATATAGTTGAAATCAACATCAGTACAGTTCTGTGACATTGGTCTTTCTGAAGCCAGAACAGAATAAAAGGAAAAAGTCACTTTTCCTGATCCCTTCCCTCAGAGAGTTCACAGTCTAGTAGATGAGGTAGAAATATAAATTATTAAACAAAAGATAAGACAAAATATAACAGGAATTCAATATTTATTCATTGAACATGTAACAGGCCAAGTGCTAGGTATTGAAAATGAAAATGATGACTAAAAATGACCCCTATTCCCAAGATGCTCAGAATCTAACAGGAAATCAGACACGTTGAAATTCTTAGTACTGAAAGTGTAATAAATACTTAAAATATATTATAAATAACAGCAAAAACAAAAAACAAACAAACAACAAAAAAAAAACCTTATTCTTGCCGTGAAACATTTGAGAAGATACTATGGAGATGGCATTTGAGGAAAATGAGAGACCTGCCTAGGTGGACTCAAAGAAAATGAAATCATATGGAGTGTTTCAAGAACAAAAAGTAAACATGTGAGCAGAGCATAATATAGAAATGGGAGAGGCAAAAGTATATACAGGCAGGGGCGCCTGGATGATCAGTTGGTTAAGCGTCTGCCTCTAATTAAAGTTACCATCCCAGGGTCCTAAGATCAAGTCCCTCATTGGGCTCCTATCTCAACATGGTGCCTGCTTCCCCCTCTCCCTCTTCTGTTTCCCCTGCTTGTTCTCTCCCAAACCCCTCATCAAACAAATAAATAAAATATTTTTTAATTTTTTATTTTTTAGTAACATATACTGTATTATTAGCCCCAGGGGTACAGGTCTGTGAATTGCCAGGTTTACACACTTCACGGCACTCAGCATAGCACATACCCTCCCCAATGTCCATAACCCAACCACCCTCTCCCTACCCCCCTATACCCAGCAACCCTCAGTTTGTTTCGTGAGATTGAGTCTCTTATGCTTTGTCTCCCTCCCGATCCCATCTTGTTTCATTTAAATAAAATATTTTTTTAATCTTTAAAAATAAAAAGAAGTATACACAGGCAGTTGGCATCTAGACCCTGGAGGAATAAATTGAATAGATAATGCTACCCCCAAGGAAGATTATTCAATGGGTTACTGTGGCAGGCATAAGAAAAGTAGCAATGACATGTTTTTGAATGAAATAAAAATGGGACAACACCACAAATAGATTGAGTTATTCCTTGCCTACTACATAATCTGTTTAGTTTCACTCCTACATGACTTCTCTCCCACCTTGCAATGAAAGAAAGAGGTAAAAGAAAGCAAGAACCCAGTCCATGTCCAAGACATGAATGGTTTTCTCTTCAATCTAACAAAAATCTTGAGACCCTATTGTTTCTGCAACACCATGCTAGTCACCAAGGGAAATACAAAGGAACAAGTTACCTGTTGCCCCGTCATTTCATAAAACAAAACCAGACAAACAGACAAAAAGAAAACAGTGTTATGAAATAGCTCGGTCAAAGTCATTCACCTATGTGAAGGCAATCTTAGAAACACCCAAAAGGCTAGGATGTTTCAGGTAACATTGAAAGCATAGAACATTGTCTCACCTCCCTAATTGCTTTAAAAGTAGCTAAATATTAATAAACAATACTTATTCCGAAACCATAGCATTTCATCAGTAATACTTATGAGAGTGACAAATTAAGACTCCTAAACACTTTGCCAGCTGATGAATATTCTGAGTGATTTTTTTAAATTACTCCACCAGGTTAATTTCTCCTTGTAGATATTCCGATCAGCCACAGAAACTCTCAGTCAAGAACTGGCAAGAACAATACAGCATTCACTTTTTGCCCTCTGTGTTAGTCCTCACCCAGCCAAAACACAAACAAATAAATTACTATGCCAGATGACTCCACACAGAGAATTTAATAACAGAAATTAATGACGAAGATTTTCCAGAGTGCTGAAAGACCAGCTTGGGGAGGGTGAGGCAGCCATGGTCACCCAGTGCAAGGAGCAGCTGACATCCTAGTGGCCACTAGGGCTAGAGGGACAAAGGGAGGCAGTGCAGTTAGTAAAACTCCAAAGCTTGGTCACTGGTGGAAGCTGGATTCTGTCTGGGGCTGAGGATTGAGAGGAAAAGGCTGCATAGAGGGAGATGAAAACACATAGAAAGTGTGATCACTGTCAAAGAGGGGGAGAGGGAATGAGAGAGTGAGACCAAGACCCTTCCTTCCTTCCACCATGTGCTTATCCCTAGAGCAATGGGTATTACTCCATACTATAATTGCCTATTTATTTATCTATCTATACAATTGCTTCCAGGCCAAAGGAACCTGAGAAATAAAGTTTGCAGGAGTCCCATCAAAACGGCAACAAATAGATCAAACAAACCAATGTCCCATACATTCTAAAACTTCACCCTTGCCAGTAGTAAGATATCTCAAATCTCCTTGCTCCCCTTTCTCCATTTGTGTGTCTTTTTCCAAGGAAGAGCAAAGTTTGGGTCTGTACCCACTTATTGGTGAGGAGTCACTGGGGCCCTTAAGAATATAGTCCCACCTAAAGAGATGTTACTGCAGGAAAAGCAGTGTAATCACTCCCAGGAGAACAGATCAGCGATTGCTTCCTTGACAGTTTAATATTACAGAATCTCCAAAAAGAATGCTTAATAGCATCATCAGGCTATTCCATGAATATATGATCCTAAAAGCAATGGTGATCACTAGTAGATTCGGGACATTAAAAATCACCCCCTCCTTCTTTGTGAGCAATTTCTTTTTATTTGGTTTAAAGATTTTATTTATTTATTTATTTGACACAGAGAGAGTACAAATAGGAGAAGTGAGAGAGGGAGAAGCAGGCTCCCCACTGAGCAGTGAGCCCAATGCGGGCCTCAATCCCAGAACCCTGGGCTCATGACTGGAGCTGAAGGCAGACACTTAACCTACTCAGCCATCTTTGTGAGCAATTTCTTAAAGCCACTTTCAGGTACATTTGGACACTCCCTTCTATGAAGCCTAACTGTGCACAGTGATGACACTATAATCTGTAGCATTCACCAAGCACTTTAGAGCACCAGGTATTGGGCTAAGCACTTCATGAACCATTTAACATTCCTGATCACCCCATGAAGTACACACTAGTAAAACACACAGTCTAGAGATAAATGAAGTGAGAGGAAGTTAAATAAATTATCCAGGGCTACATGGCTCAGCAGACTAATGCTCTAACATGGGATTTAAAGACACGAGAGCCCTTCCTTTTAATCATCATTCTGTCCAGTAAAATGCTATACAGCATTTACTTGTTTGCATATATCTTTTCTTTAATAGAATACAAACCAAAAGGCGGCTTCTGTCTTATTTATACTCATATCCTCCTCATCTACCAAAAGTAGTCGTTTTCCATAAGTGTGTGTTAAATGAATAAAGATTCAATATGCTTTAATTTTTGTACAGAAGTGAACAAGGTAAAAGAACAAAACAAAAAAACTGCATTCTCACCAAATATACAAACCTAAAATATCACAATTGCCTTCTTAATCTCACAACAGATTTATTCTAAAACTCAATTTTCTCTTTAACAACTCTCATGCCGTCTAATATTGAAACATTTATTGCCAAAATGCATTTAAGTGCCTATCTGTGCATTCTAAACTCAAGCTCTGCAGATCAATAAAACTCAAATTGCTTTTTAAAAAGAGATTCTAAGACTCTAAGACTTATTTTTTAAATACTTCAAAAGCAAGATCAAGATTACAAATTGAGTTCAAGCTACAGAAAAACGCTGAGGAATATCAAAAAGTTTTCCAATTGATGCTTGGAAATTAGGAAATTAGGAAAGATGAACATTGCATCTAAAGAGGCATTGTTTTTTTCAAATCATCCTTTGGAATTAACTCAACTTCACTGTTACAACTATCTTTTGAACTTCAGAATCACACACAAAAAGTTATGCTCACTAATATTTACCTTGTTATCCATCTCCATTTTTAGTCCTTTAGGATCAGTGACTGTATCTGGTTCACTGTTGTCTTCCCAGCAACCCACAGAGCACCTGTGGCTCACAGTCAATGTTTGTAGGATGAAAAATTAGAGAATGAATTCATCCACATCTGAAAAATTGAAATGTTTTTCCTTCTGACTCGAAAGAGAGTATAAGAGGGTATAAGCCACTGACTTATCCTGGCTTTGGTGTCGCTATCCCATGTCAGTACCTTTCTTAATGCTTCCATGGCAATTTTATTAAAAAGTAACTTCTCCCCTGTTGGACTACAATAGCCATCAGGTTAAGGAAAGTGTCTGTGGGGAGCTTAATAAAAGGTTAAAGGGCCATAGATAATCTTAGACCTAGTACTTAGCACTTTATTTGGCAGTGATCAGAAATGGCAACAGGGCTATCTGGGTGGCTAGGGCACTTAAGCAACCACCTTTAGCTCAGTTCATGATTCCAGGGTCCTAGGTTGAACCCCATGTTTGTCTCCCTGCAGTGGGGATCTTGCTTCTCCCCCTCCCTCCATCCATTCCCTCTCTCTTAAATAAATAAATAAAATCTTAAAAAAAAAGTGATAACAATTGAAAACAAAAAGATTTGGAAAGATTACTTTAACTAGGGTGACCACTCTTCTCGCTTTGCCTAGAACATTTCACATGCTACCTATTGTCATGGCATAATTATTTGCTGTGCCCATTTCGTTCTTAAAAGTATTTTGAGTAAGCTGACTCATTATATGAGTGCTCCAATTTTAATTCAATAATAATTTAGAACATCCCAAATCTCCTTTTTTTAATTATGTTATGTTAGTCACCATACAGTACATCGTTAGTTTTTGAAGCAGTGTTCCATGATTCATTGTTTGCATGTAACATCCAATGCTCCATTCAATATGTGCCCTCCTTAATCTCCTTCTTAATTGGTTCTGTTTTCATTCTATTTTTCTAAGCTGATTTCTTTAATTTTCAGACTGTTTTCCTCTCCTATTCTGTACTTATTTTGCCATTACCAAAGTGAATGGGCAATGAAATAAATACTATTTATTATTAAAACAAATTCCCAAAACATACACTGCTTGGTAAATAAAAGTAGACTTTTGGCCTGTCTAAACCTGCATAAATGAAGATCGTAAAGATAATAGAATTTTATGAGGTATGGCACAAATGAGAACACATTAGAAAACACAGCATCAATTTAAGATCAGAAGAAGGAATAGCTCACAATACGTAAAGATTTCTAGCTTTTCTTCAGCAAACTTTTTTTCAGTATTAGAATTTTAAGACCAATTTTACCATAAAATTAAGGAAAATACCTCACAGTCTTTCCATTTATTTCAACTATTTCAGCCTTCCGTGTGGATCAGTCCAAAGTCAATGAGGCCATGAAATCAGCATCAATCATGAAGACAATTGAAATTACTAAATCAAGCTCGTAAGATTATATGCATGACCCTGCTTCAGTGAAGAAGTAAATACATATTTCTAATGTGTCTTCACGAAAGATGTTTCATACGTGTTTGGTAAAGAAGAATTTTTTTTCTGAACCTGGTCAGTAACAGAGAACATAGGTCATTTCATTAATTCTCATTTGTTCATTCATGCATGCATAAAGGTTAATTTGCTAATGCCCTAATAAGTGCCATGCAAGGTGTTACACACTAAAAATAGCAAAGACACTATCTAAGAACTTACAGTATTGTGGAGGAAACAGATACATAAAGATCATGCAGTCTGTTCAAAAGAATTATGCTGCAAATGTGAGGCCATCATAGGAAAAAGGTGATTAGCTGCTCCGGGGGGAGATAAGCTCTCACAGAGAAAAAAACAAATTTTTTACACAGCATTGAGGGTCCTCCTTCATCTGCCCAGCTCTCTTCTCTATCTTTACTTAATACTTTTCCCTGGTCTAAATATTACACCACTGACTGTTTCCCCAATATGCCATACTTTCCCAGTTTCCCAGACTTCCCATGCTATGTGGTGTAGCCATACACCATGCACATGGAAATTCCTCTAACAGCTATGTCCTCACCCAATATTTGTCTGATAGATTCCCGTATCTTCTTAAGACCCAGCTTATGCCATCTTTGACTACCAATCCTGAGATATTCCTTCTTTAAAATTTTTGTATTTTCTTCTACGTGCTTTAGGGTCAGGTTTGGATTATATTCACCTATGATTCCCTGATATCCTGCACTGTGCACTCAATAAATATTTGTTGAATGAATAAAAGAAATTTTGACTTAGATCTTCATGAGCAACATAAAATAATTTAAAAAGTTGAAATTTCGTATGTATATACTGATGATATGAGCAAGCAATTCCACTTCCAGTTATTTATTCAGAAGAAATAAAAATATATGTTCATGTACAAACATGAAAATAAATAGCACTTGGTTCATAATAGACAAAAAATGGGTGCAACCCAAATGTCCATCAAGGAATACTACTCAGCAATAAAAAAGAATTCATGATTGGTTCTTAAAACATCCTAGCCAAATATCAAAAATGTTATGCTGAGCAAAAGAAGCCAGACACAAAAGGGTACCTACTGTATGATTCAATTTATACGAAACTTTAGGAAAGACAAGTCTAATCAGTAACGGTAGAAAGCAGATCAGCACTTACCTGGAGCTGGGGGTGAAGAGTAGATACTGACTGCAAGAGTACATTTCAAGGTGAAAAAAATATTCTGTATCTTGATTGTGGGGGTGGCTACATAGCTGTTTACATTTGTCAAATATCTTCAAGCTGTACACATAAAATGGAAGCATTTTAGTTGTAAGCAAATTATACTTCTAAAAAAAGTTCACTTGTAAAAACTTTATGATAATTTGCATCTATGGGGGTGTATCAGATTTGGGGGACCTGAAACTTATTGAATAATAAAAATAATACAAAATCAGGTTAAAACCTACCACTTATTCAGAATAAGAAATGAAACCCCATAAACTACAGATACTTGAAAAATTGACAAAAGCTATAGACATTACCAAATAAGAGAAAAGAAAATAACATTTTTATTAATTAACCATAAGATGCACCCCTAGAGCACATTTTTCCTACATTTTTTGCTATGTCCTCTGATTAATTCTTTTTTTTTTTTTAAAGATTTTATTTATTTATTTGACAGAGAGAAATCACAAGTAGATGGAGAGGCAGGCAGAGAGAGAGAGGGAAGCAGGCTCCCCGCTGAGCAGAGAGCCCGATGTGGGACTTGATCCCAGGACCCTGAGATCATGACCTGAGCTGAAGGGAGCAGCTTAACCCACTGAGCCACCCAGGCACCCCTGATTAACTCTTTATACAATAATGACTTTGTAATATTTTCTGTAGAAAGAATGTAAAGATCAGTCTTTCCTCAAGCCTGGTTGATTACATTTTTGTTTTATTATTGATAGTTCTTGAAAGTTTCTTTAAGCATCATAAGTCATTATTGATAATGTCTTGTGACCTTTAAAGAAGTTGTCAAATTTAAGGAATACCTTTCATATACGAGTCGTTACAGATACACTTACTGTTTATAGGAATGCTATTTGTGCCCTTATGAATTTCAACAAATTCTATTTTATGAAAGTCCCATTTAAAAACTGAAATCTATGGTACATTTATATTATATATTCCATCATCAAATATACTGCTAAAAAGAGTAATTTTTATCAGGTGCTGATGAGATTTGAATACTTAAGAGTTTGCACATTGTGGATTTTGGAAAAATTCTCCCCAAGTAGTTTCTATCTTCTACTTTTCAAATTTTTTGTCTCCTCTGCTACCCACACCCTCCTGGTGTTAGGTACTATAGGAAATTTCACATCACCATGAGATCTCTAACTGCATTTTTCCCAATGTAATGCTGATTAAATTAGCACAGGGAAAAATAGTAAAATGGAAGCTGTTCTTTCAGTGACATCTTGCAATAATTTATCTCTACTGAAAAGTGACTGCAAACCACATAAATATCCCACTAAACCCAAACTAAATGTGTCTGCAATTCCATTTCCTCTTAGATTTCAAAAGTGCCCATGGCCACTTCAGTGTCACTGAAATGAGAGTGACAAAAGGAAAATCAGAGACAACAATTAGATTTTAACTGGTTGCTCTCAGAAAGTACAGCTTTTGGAAATTTTGCAAAATCATATCATCATATGAGATTACTAAAGCTCCTTCATGCTACAAGTAAATTCACTTAATATTTCTAACTTAATCATTCATTCACTCAACAAGTATTTGGTTTGTGGAACATGCTAGCCCACAAAAGTTTTCCCTTTCATGCTGATAGTTTAGAGAAACATAAGCAGAAAAGATACATGTGAACTTTATTTCTAGCAAGGAAAAACTGCAAGGAATTATTTCTGGACCTCCCCATGAACTTGGTAACCCTTTGTGAAATTCAGTGTGAAGCTGTATAATTCTAAATTGATGATGTAGGTCAAAATGTTTCATATAAGGGACTGAAGAGGCCTGAAAAATGAGTTTCTTGGTTGGTTTCAATCATGATAGTTACATTATATCTGCCAAACATCTGAACATTTCACATGTATCATATGTCAGACTCATAACAGCCTCATGGAAACATTGAAAAACAAAGTACTAGTCGTGTAGCAAGGGAAATATATTTTGTGAGATTTGAAATCTAGGTACAATGTTCTTCAAACAACTTAAAGATGGGAATGACCTATTTTCTGCAAAGATTTTTCCAGTAAGCACTTCTCAAGAGGTTAGACAGCAATCTATATCTGTAATATATAGATATATAGACATTTACAAACACTCTTTTCCATTGTTTCTGGGGAAATGATCTTTCTCTGAGGTTGTAAAGTGGGTGATAGAAAGTTGATAAGCTGATTGATCAGTCTGAGGAGACTAGAATGTGTGAATTTGAGCGATATTTGCAATAAGTCATGTGTTTTTCTTAACACCTTGGGATCACTCAGGGTTCCAATCAGCTTGCTACATATTTTCATAGCTTCAACAAATATTTTATTTCATTGAAGCTAAAGTTTGTTTAAGTTAGTTTTCTTAATAAGATAAGCAAAATGTTTAAGTATTCTTCAAAAAATGTAGGTTAGCCTTCAAAAATAAAAAGTATTTACATCAAGTGATATCATAAAATGTAAATGGTTCATATCTCATTGCTTTTAAATAATAAGCAAATATAAAACAGAAAAGGTGGTAAGTCTTTCTTGTTTCAAAGAGACTCGTCATTGGTGCCCCTCTGTTTCCTTCTCCACCCACCTGATGATCAACTAGGGCTGCTGGTTATGGGTTCTGCCTCCACAACATCATCAGTGCTGCTGTGGGCTCAGTGCTGCTACCTGTGGGCTCAGACCTGCCCAAGCAGGAAAAAGACTTCTCTTCTCATTAGAAGCTTATAATGTGGGATGCCTGGGTGGCTCAGTTGTTTAAGCCTTGGCACAGGCCATGATCCCAGGGTCCTGGGACCCAGTCTTGCACCAGGCTCCTTGCTCAGTGGGGAGCCTGTTTCTCCCTCTCCCTCTGCCTGCTGCTTCCCCAGCTTGTGCTCTCTCTTTCTCTCTCACGAACAAATAAATAAATAAAATCTTTTTAAAAAGAAAAGAAGCAGCTTACAACTCCACAAGTTAAGGAGGCTCAACAGTAATTTGCAGAATGCTAGCTGAACTAACATCATAGAAGCCCTTAGTAACACTGACCTACAACTCACCCTCCTCAAGGAAAGTATTGGTTCCCCATGAGGCAGCAGGACTTCTGCTCTCCTTGGGCTTCCAAAATCAGCTGTGTTTGCCTCATCCCCACTCCCATTCCCTTTCTCATAAGCCCTTAACCTTTTGGGACAGACCCTTGTTTTATCCTTGGACTAAGCTTATGAACATGAACTCTTTCTACCCTTATGATAGATCTTTCCCTGAGGAATTCCTCAGTCCCTGTTGCTAGGAGAGCATCCCACGAGGATTACAGACATGTCTGGGCACAGCTAAATCCTGAGGCGAGCATAGCTTCGCTCCAAGGGATAAACCACACTACTTTAAAGTTGAGATAGGAAAAGTCTCCAAACAAATAATTTTTATAGACAAGATTAATAAAAAGAGGTTAACTGTGTGTGTGTGCGTGTGTGTGTGTGTATTTAAAAGATGTAGTTTTATGTATAAAGAACTTAAAAGCATTATCTTCTGAAAACTGAAGGCAATACACCATTTTTTTAGTAAAGTACTTATTGATATAAAGTACACTTGTTCTTTCAGAGTCTCATTTATCTGTTATCTCTTACAGAAAATGTAATTGTGCCCCAGAGCCCACAAAGAAATAACTTACCCTTCAATGAGTAGTTAACTCTTCCAAACTTAGATCTGATCCTTTACAAAAAGAATAAAACCCACAATAGCGATTATCATTTTATTGTATATCACAAGACAGTATTATTGAATGATAGCTTTACTACTAAGAATAAAAGATCTCAAAATTGGTTAATTTCCCTTTTTAGGTGGAAAAATAAGATATATAAAATATAAAAATATAAATATATATAATATATAAAATAAAAATATAAAATATGATGCAAAAATATTGAAATTTTACATATGAGAATTCTAGGGCTTCTGCTCAATACTGCCATTTGCACATAAGAATGAAGATTTCAATGAACTCAGATAATTTATTTACATTTATTCCCACTTATAAATTTGATTTTGTGGCTATTACCATCTCAGAATGAAGACTGTTTCTAGATCTCAATTTCAAAAATTAAATGAAAAGACGGAACATAATTATGCCAAAATATGCTTTTTTCTTCCCTTTTGATAAAGCTTATTGAAATTAATTTTAAGTAGATCAACTATATAATACCATGAAGAATTTTCCAAAAGCTTACAGAATCACAGAGAAAAAGGATATAAAATTAACGAACCCCCCCACAAAAACAGTGAACTTTACATGTATAGAACACAGACCACATACAAGACACTCCAAATACATTTTCTCGTTTAATTTTTGACACAATTTCAAAACGAGTGAGATTATCCTGGATTAATGAATGAGAAAATTTTAAGTAATCTCATGTTATCTAAACAGTAAGCAGAGCAAGGGTTTGGTAGCGTTTGCTTAATTCAAAACACAGGCTTTTTCTACCACATGATGCTGTCTTCAGGAAAATTAACCTCTGAGAAGTAATCAAAAGGTTTTCAAGGTTAACTGTTGTTACGTTTTGATTTATTTTACAGGTTACAAAACCCAATAGTGGGTAAAAGCATTTTTAGACGCCACAACACTGAGGTTAATAGATAGTTGCTTCACTATTGGTTTCAGTTGTATTAATGTGTTGACTTCAGCATGTTCACTAAATATCCTCAAGTTCCCGTGTTAGCATTTGCTAAATAATGTGTTCAACTCGAAATTCCCAATGAGCATTTTTTGGTACAATGTTCTTATTGATGATTTTTGCTAAAAATAAAATAATGAGATCTCATGGCATTGATATGCATTAGTAAACCAAAGAAAGTGAAATTTGCATTTTGATTTTCAAGAGACAAACTGAGGAAATTAGCACAAGTCCTCTGAATCTATTTCATTTATCCATTCTTGCATTTACACATTCACTTATTTAACTACTAAACTTAGTAGATCAGAGGGTGGAGAAGAACGAAGTCATGTATATGCTCACCAGCTCCTTCCACATAAGGATTAAGTCTGGCAGCTGTGTTCCTCCATCTGTCACTGCTTCTTCAGGTGCCCCTCCCCACCCAATTGCTCTCTCCTGATTCTAGGGCTCAGAAGGGGTAACTTGTCATAGTTGAGACTGCTGCACTATCCCTGCGGATTATTTTAATATTGCCCACATCTTTAACTAACTTTGCTTGTGACCCTGTTTGATTCTGTTGTATATTTCCACGATCTTGGAGATTTTGATTCTCACATTTTTCCAAATCATACCTCCATTACTATCTCCTAACACTTCTAAGAATTTATATGAGAAAGAGAAATGTAGACTAGTTATAAATATAACATCTCTAGAAAGAAAGATAAAGAACATGAAAGTGAGGAAAAAAGGAAAGTGGATAATAAAATGATAAAATGACAAAAGAACAAAAGAAACAAGGGAGTTATGAATCCAATATGAAACAGGCTGCCCTGGTTTGTTAGCCCCTTCTGAGGAGCTTTCCCTGGGCAAGTCATATAGTCAACCTGTGTGCATGTGTCTCTGCATGTGTGTGTGTGGGCACACACATGCATGCATGCACACAGGTAAACATCTGTCTCTGTCTGTGTGTCACTCCCTTTCCTTGTGGTTCTTCTCTGAAAAGCACTGGTATTTTTTTCACAACCACCATAAAGCTGCCTAAACGTGAAAAGGATGTGTCTGCACTTCTATGCTATTCATTGGCTTATCTTAGGTCACACACCAGTCAAAATAGAGCATAACAGGAGAAAAATCACCATTTTCCAGGCCCAGTGTAATAGTTGACTTGGGCAAGGGTTATTAGTGCATACAAAAAGCATAGATAGCGTTGGTGGTATAGTGGTGAGCATAGCTGCCTTCCAAAAAGCATAGATAAAGTGTTGTTAAGGAACAAGATATTCACAAATTCCAATGTACTATATTTTGGAGTATTCAAAATTACAAAGGGAAAATATGCCTTTATAACTGAGACTTCTAGGAGTCAGCACCTTAACTAAGTGACCAAACTTGTCATCAATAATCTGATATGCCTCAGAATGGGATGGACAATGAAATATAGATCACCACTTATTGAGCACTCTTTTCAAAATGCTTAGGCTGTAGCTTATAAGAACTCTGGACCTAACATTCAGTTTTCAAGAGAGACAGAGGATAGAGGAACAAGTTAACCAACACTGTGAGGGAAATAATAAGATGAAATAGACATTCTGCAAGACAGCTCGTTAGAACTCTTTTAAAAATGGGGCGCCTAGGTGACTCAGTGGGTTAAGCCTCTACCTTCAGCTCAGGTCATGGTTACAGGGTCTGGGATCAAGCCCCATGTCAGACTCTCTGCTCAGTGAGGAGCCTGCTTCCTCCTCTCTCTCTGCCTGCTTATGATCTCTCTCTCTGTCAAATAAATAAATAAAATCTTCAAAAAAAAATAAAGTTAAAAGAAGGAGCACATGCACCCTAATGTTCATAGCAGCAATGTCCACAATAGCCAAACTGCGGGAGGAGACCAGATGTCCTTCAACAGATGGATGGATAAAGAAGATGTGGTTCATATATACAATGGTATATTACTCAGCTATCAGAAAGGATGAATACCTACCATTTACATCGACATGGATGGAACTAGCGAGTATTGTGCTAAGTGAAATAAGTCAATCGGAGAAAAACAACTACCATATGGTTTCACCCATATGTGGAACATAAGGAATAGTGCAGAGGACAATAAGGGAAGGGAGGGAAAACTGAATGGGAAGAAATCAGAGAGAGAGACAAACCATATGAGACTTTTGACTCTGGGAAACAAACTGAGGATCGAGGAAAGGGAAGTAGATGAGGACATGGGGTAACTGGGGGATGGACATTAAGGAAGGCACATGGGATGAGCACTGAGTTGTTATGTGCAACTAGCAAATCATTGAACATTACATAAAAAACTAATGATGTACTACATGTTGGCTAATTGATTTAAATAAAATAAAATAAAAATAAAAAATAAAATAAAATAAAAGCCAATGTCAGAAGACTCCTAATAGCCAAAGCAATGTTGAGAAAGAAGAACAAAGCTGGAGGGATCATACTTCCGGATTTCAACTATATTAGAAACTTAGAGTAATCCAGATAGTAAAGTATTGACCTAAAAACAGACACATAGATCAATGGAACAGAATAAAGAGCCCATGCATAAACCTACATATATATGGTCAATTAATTTACAACAAAAGAGTCAAAAATGTACAATGCGGAAATGATAGTCCCTTCAATAAATGATGTTAGAAAAACAGGACAGCCAGATGCAAAAAAAAGAAAGAAAGAAAAGAAAAGAAAAAGGAAAGAATCTGAACCTTTATCTTACACCACATAAAAAAAAAATCAACTCAAAATGGGTTAAAAACTTAAATGTAAAACCTAAAACAAAACAGAAAAAAAAATCCTAAAACCATAAAACTCCTGTAAGAAACCATAGGTGGAAAGCTTCTAGACATTGGTCTTGGTGATTATTTTTTTTTATTTGACACCAGAAGTAAATATAGAAATGCAAAATTACATCAAACTAAAAAGCATCTACATAACAAAGAAAACCATCAACAAAATTAAAAACCTATGGGATGTGGAAGAATATTCGCAAACCATATATCCAGTGAGGGGTTAATATCCAAAATATACAAGGAATTCACACAAGGTAATAATAGACAAAATAATAATGGCAAAATAATAACAATAACTCAATTAAAAAGTGGGTAAAGACATGAATAGACATTTTACCAAGGAAGATATTCAGATGACCAACAGGTACATAAAAAGCTGTTCAACATCACCAATCAGAGAAATGTAAATCAGAACCACAATGAGATTCTGTTAACACCTGTTGAGATGGTTACTACCAAAAAGACTAGAGATAACAAGTGCTGGTGAAGATATAAGAAAAGAGAACCCTTGTACACTGTTGGTAGGAATACAAACTTGTGCAGCTACTATGAAAAACAATATGGAGATTTCTGAAAAAATTAAAAGTAGAGCTACCATATGAACCAACCATCTCATATGCTCATCTAAATGAAATGAAATTGTATCTCAAAGAGACCTCTGTATTCCCATGGTCATTACAGCATTATTCCCAATATCCATGATATGAAAACAACCTAAGTATTCATTGATGCACACTCACATACAATGGAATATTATTTATCCCTAAAAAAAAGTCAATCCATATCAGGTGGTGGGTATTATAGAGGGCACGGCTTGCATGGAGCACTGGGTGTGGTGAAAAGATAATGAATACTGTTTTTCTGAAAATAAATAAATTGAAAAAAAAAAGTCAATCCTATCATTTGTGACAACATGGAAGAAACTTGAGAGCATTACACTAAAAGAAATAAACTAGACAGAGAAAGACAAATACCACATGGTACCACACGTGGCATCTGAAAAACAAAGGCAAACAAGTAAATAAAAAAGCAAGTTGAACTCAAAAGCAGAGAGTAGAAAAGTAGTTGCCAGGGACCGGGAGTGGAGGGCAATAGGGAAAGGTTGGTCAAAGTGTACAGACCTTCAGTTATAAGATGAAAAAGCTTTAAGGCTCAAATGTGTAACATGGTGACTGTACTTGATAACACTGTATTGTGTAATTAAAATTTGCTGAGAGTAGAACTTAAATATTCTTGCACCCAAAAAAATAAATATGTGGGGTGATAGAAGTGTTAATGGGGGGAATCCTTCCACAATGTATACATATATCAAATCAACAAGCTGTATATCTTACAATCGTACTTGTCGATTAGACCTCAAAGAAGCTGAAAAAAAAATCAATGTCAGGAAAAACTAAGGGAGGACTATTTCAAATAAGAGCAAAAAACTAGATTAAAGGAGAGTAAAAAAATATTCAACAACAAAATAAAATGCGGGCATCTTGGGTCCTGGATTGGATCCTGGATTTTTTAAAATAGCTACACAGACATTTGGTAATATTTAGAGAAATTTTAAATATTGACTATTTACTATTATAGAATCATAGAATTTGAGCAGATTGTCATTATTCTTAAAAGATATGTGATGAAGTAGTTTGGGTTGAAATCTCACAAAGTGTGCAATTTACTTTCAAATGTTTTTTTGCAACAAATATATACAGAGAATAAGAGAGCAAACGTTTAAAAAAAAGTTACAAATTGAAATTTAGATGAATGGCAAGTGGATATTTACTGTTATTCTTTCTACTTTATTTTAGGTTTGAAATTTTTTGTAATAAAAAATAATAAAAACATAAAAATTTTTTGTTATAAGTTGGAGAAAATTGAAGACAGAAAGGATACTCTGGTCAGTAACAATATTTTAAGCACCACTGATCCTAAGACGTGGTCCAAGGACATTTCCTTCAGTGTATTTTCAAGAACACGAGTTACATGATATGTCAAAATCCATAGTCAGGCCTGTTTATGGAACCTGCATAAAGTTTCTTTGAAGAAATTCACAATTGTACATTAATGGTAATTGCACCCACATTAATTCATTAATGTTTTATAAAAAATGTATAAAGCTACCTACATCATAATCTGTAAATAAGAGTACATAAAGTTGAAGCCACTTATTTAAAGTCAGAGGTCACCTAGCTCATAACAGAGTTGAGATGTCAACTGAAGAGTAAATAAAGTTGAAGCCACTTATTTAAAGTCAGAGGTCACCTAGCTCATAACAGAGTTGAGATGTCAACTGAAGCAGCCTGATTCCAGAGACACAACCACTAGCCACTACACAGAGGCACAGAGATCTCTGTGCTAAGGAAGCTTGCGTTCTCTCTCTAACTTATTTCACTGAGCATAATACCTTCTAGGTCTATCCATGTTGTCACATATGACAAGATCTCATTCTTTTTTATGTCTGAGTAATATTCAATTGCATGTATAGAGACCACATCTTCTTTATCCATTTATGTGTCCAGGGATGCTTGGGTTGCTGCTACTATCTTGGCTATTGCCAATAATGTTGCAATAAACTTCAGGGTGCAGGTAAACTTTTCAAATTCATGTTTTGGTTTTTGTTTAAATACCAGCGGCAGAATTGCTGGATCATGTGTTTCTATTTTTAGTTTTTTGAAAACCTCTATACTGTTTTCCAAAGTGTTTGCACTAATTTAAATTACCACCAACAGTGCATGAGGATTCCATAGTCAATAATATTGTAAGAACATTATGTGATGACAGATGGTGACTACACTTACCATGATGAACACCGAATAATAATAGAATTGTCAAATTAGTATATTGTACACCTAAAACAACTATAACATTGTGTTATACTTCAATAAAAATTAAAAACAAAATAAATAAAATAAACATTTTTTTTTAAAAAGGTAGTTAAGGGACACCTGGGTGGCTCACTTGGTTAAATGTCTGCCTTTGTCTCAGGTCATGATCTCACAGTCCTAGGACAGAGTCCTGCATTGGCCTCCTTTCTCAGCAGGGAGCCTGCTTCTCCCTCTGCCTGCCTCTCCCCCTGCTTGTGCACTCTCTTTGTCTCTCTTTCTCTGACAAATAAATAAAAATCTTTTTAAAAAATAAAGTAAAATAAAATAAAAATTTAAAAAGCTACTTAATTCAAATACACCCCATATTTGTCACACCTATTATTTCCTGCATTTTTTTCTGTGCAATACTTATTAGCCTCCTTAAATGTCTGACAAACTGTTTTATCTTGATTACAAAGATCATACCATTGTGTTTGGCAGGTAAGACAACACACATGTAGCAACAAAACAAAATAGGGCAGATTCAAGTTAATTGATTGTGGAGAACAATCTATAGAGAATTATTTTGTAAAAGGAAGATTAATCAAAATATCTTGACCTAGAAAGATATTTCAGAAATGCTTAATAGCCAAGCAAAAGGAAGAAATGATCCAAGGAGCATGATTTAAAAATTGATTTTTGAATTACAATATAAGAAAAGTTCGTTTTATTATAAACCCTGTTTCAGAATTTGAATCTTTTCTATTATTGTTGGTCACTGCTTGAATTTTAACTAAACCAAATACAGTTAATGTATCATTTTTAGAAAAGGTGAATTTAAGTATATCAAGAAGATGACAGAAAAGACCACTAGATAGATACCTTCACTAACCAAGCACAAAGTTTCTTATCTACTTACTCTCCACTCTGTAAGTACGCCTGCCAAAACTGAAGAGCAAATATCCCTTTCAGGCTTAAAAATGGTTGCAAGAAAATGATAAAGAACATTCTTTTCATATGTATAAGTATAAACTAAAGCAAAAACAGGGGAAAAAAACATGTCTTGAATATACCGAGAACTCCTTGCCTGTTCAGACACTCACACATGTGTTAGATCATTCTGCTGCAGTATCCCCAGGCCCACAATCACCACAGCAACAACCCTCAAAATTACCCTCAGCAACAGAAAACTGTTTGGCAGTGTGAACACTTGTCTCACAATGGCATGTTAAAGCTTCATATTCTAGAAAATCCATAGAAGGAACTCTATTATAATTTAATACCATTGTGTCTTTTTAAAAAAAAAAAAAAAGATTTTATTTATTTATATGACAGAGAGAGATCACAAGTAGGCAGAGAGGCAGGCAGAGAGAGAGGAGGAAGCAGGCTCCCTGCTGAGCAGAGAACCCGATGTGGGCCTCCATCCCAGACCCTGAGATCATGACCTGAGCTAAAGGCAGCGGCTTAACCCACTGAGCCACCCAGGCGCCCAATACCATCATGTCTTTAGTGAGGACTCTTTTCTAGATCATGAAGCATTTCAAAATTCCAAACTTGTCTTTCAGTGGGCATAACTAATGGGGTTGTGAGCTGTTGACACTGTGTTTTCCATTCTATAGAGTTTTCAAACATTAGTTCTAAATTCTATATCAAGTCTCTCTCCTTATTTTGATGCCATTCTCCTTCCAGGCCAGAGTGTAAATCCCCACCTTCATATAACGCTTTCTACTTTCTCTACAAATAAGTCTCCAGCATCAGGGATACCTAGGCAAGATTAATATGACTTTCCGACTTAATATAAATCTTTTGATTTGCTGCTGAATGGACTTTTCTTCAGCATTGCTCTCCAATTTCAAGGGACAATGCTGTTTATCATCTGCACCTGAAAGCAGTCGACCACATCTGGATATTACAGTACTCTGAATTCAGAAACCATGAAATATAAATGTGCTACTATCAGCAGTGAGCAGAAGCCAAATGAATCATGTTGGTTAGACACCCAAAGTGGTTTACATTTCCTTTACGTTTCTGACATGTTAGTTAAAAATAAAAAGACCATTAATGTTAGAGGTAGGGATATTTCTGGCAATCAGACTTCAAGAAGAGTAAGCTCAGGAGACATAATTAAGGATTTCTAATAGTTCACGTTTGTACTCTTCCCCCAGGGTTTTTAAAGACTGGAATTTCAGCTAGTCTGTGCTACACACCACAACAAAATATAAGGCAGCTTGCCAAGTGCTCATTCCCCGAATACATCCCTAGATACTAAACTGAAGTCAAATTTTATGAGAGCGCCATTCAAAAGAATTTAGGTTTGTTTGTTTATGTTTCCCATCTTCTATTGTCCTTAATAAGGCATACAAAAAAGACTGTCCGTAAGCAAAGTTATGATGCGGACATGACTTTGCTCTAGCAACAATGCACTAAGTGCAGCAACTTGCAGGCAACCTGTGGCTAAGAAATCATTAGGCAGATTTGTTTATCCAGGCCATAGATGGATTCTGAATGCTGCTCTGAAAAAGGAGTTCCAAAAATGATTTCATATATTCATGCATTTGTTCGTTCATTTCAAAAAGTGCCTGCACAGTTTTATGTTCTAAAAATTCTCAAAGAGCTTGCCATCAGATCGCCTGGATGGCTCAGTGAGTTAAGCATCTACCTTCGGCTCAGGTCATGATCCCAGGGTCCTAGCATCAAGTCCCACATCCGGCACCTTGTTCAGCAAGGATCCTGCTTCTCCCTCTGTCTGTCACATCCCCTGCTCATTCTCTTTCTCTCTCTCTCTCTCTCTTTCTCTCTCTGACAAATAAATAAATAAAACCGTTAAAAAAAAAAAAAGAGCTTGCCATCATAAGCCTTACATTACAAATTTTAAGGGAGGCAGGCAATCATCAGTGGACAAGTCTTCATTATTTTAACAAGCTTATAGAGTCTAATGAGACTGCTTTGCAGGACTTTGTGTATCAATGTTTAAACTAATTTATTTATTCAAAAAATATGAAACCTATGTCTGCCAAGTGACAGTTTTCTAGACCTGAGGGATAAAGTTGTGAATAAAACAAACTTGGAGATCTACCTTTCTGAAACTTACACTCTGGTAGAGAGAGAGACTAACAATAATTTTTTTTTTAATTTCTTTTTTCTTTCTCTTCTTCTTTTTTTTTTTTTTAAAGGTAAGGCTGAGTGCAAAGAAGAGGCAGGAAGCAAGAAAGATACAGAGTGTCTGGAAGGAGCAGTTTTTAGATGGAGTGGCCAGGGAGGTCTCAGGGAGCACAACTGGGGAGGACATGTACATCTACGCTAGAGTAAATAGGGGCACTTGGATGGCTCTGTGGGTTGAGCATCTGACTCGTGCTTTCTGTTCAGGTCTCAATAGCTCCATCTCAGGGTCGTGGGATCCAGTCCCGCATCAGACTCTGTTCAGTGGGGATTTTCTCTCCCTCTCCCTCTGCCCCTCCCCCTGCTCACTCTCTCGCTCTCTCTCTCTCAAATAAATAAGTAAATCTTTTTCAAAATACAAAATAAACAATTTTACTTGCCTTTTTGTCCTCAACAAGAATGGGTTTTCCCCTAGAGAACATGTGAGGGGTTGACTGGAAATGCCAAAGGCAAAGCTGGCCACTTGTCAGCTCAGTCAAAGGATGCTACAGCAGGCTCATCTCCAGACAGCCGTGGTGATAGGAAAAATCTGGGCCTTACAGAACAGTTTCTACCTGAGGATAAAATACTCTAAAGCTTCCCTAACCTGAACTTCAAGAAGACTTGGAGGATTATGCTGTTTAAACTAAGCCTGACGTGACATTCAGTACACAACTTTTGTATCAAGAAGTCTTTCTTCCACCGACATACCTGATTAGTGTTCTCTCTCTGATTGTTTTTCTTAAAGAGCCCATCCATTATCCGGGATGCTCTATGTTGTTCATTGAAGCCCCAGGGCATTTTTATTTCCAGAACAGGGGAGCAAGCATTGTTCTGAACTGACATCATAATTGCTTAAACAGAATAGTAGCACCCTCTGGGACCTTCAGAAAGCCCCCACATACCCACTGTGATCCTGTAAGGTAGCAAAACAGGCATTGGAGAATCTATATAACATCCAGAGATGCAACCTTATCGTGAGACTACAGTAGCAGAGACAATGGAGGCAGCAGGACTTTTGTCCTAAATGCCCATTGAACTCTAGCCGGATCAATGACCTCCTAAAGCTAGTGAGAGCAGAGCCCACTCTCTCATGATTCAGTTTTAGAAATCAGGTCCTGAGTAATCCCTACCCTTGGAAAGCTTGGGACATCTTATCCTGCCTTCCCCTTTCAGGCCTTTGCAAGTATTTCAGATCTGATGTCTGATATGGTTTCTCTGAACATTAAGTCTGGGGAAGAATTCACTTTTGCCTATAGACACAGGCGCTCTTTTTACTCCTGTGGATGATCACTCTTCCTGATCCAAAGCGACCAATGGTTTATTATTTATTCAGTCAGCAGGGAATATGTGAGTGCTTCCTACAGGCCAGGCACTGATTGAACTCCTGGGAAGAGAGTGGAAAACAAGACAGACGAGGACCCTTCACTTGTGAAGCTGACTTTCTAATGAGGGGGATAAATTCAGTAATCAATGAATGTAAACAGACAAATGATTTTAATTAGTCATAAGTTCCATAATGAAAATTAAAGAAATTGTGAAAAGAAATGGCCAACAGATGTTTCTAAGGAATTTTTTTTAAATAAGGGACATTTGACTAAGTCTCTTTCTGTCACCTCCACAAATACCCATTTGTTATCCCATATAATCATAACTTTCCTCACCCCTAATGCCTGGCACTAGCTAATACTTCTCTATCAATGTAGTTTTGGGTTTTTTAAAAAGTTACATAAATGGAACATAGAGTATGTAAACTTTTGAGATTGGCTTCTTTTACTTAGCATCCATGAGATCCATCCAGGATGCTGTGTGTATTACTAGCTCATTCCTTTTTATTGCCGAGAAGTCTTCCATTGTATGAGTGTACCACAGTTTGTCTATAAATTTACAGGTTGAAAGAAATTTGGGTTGCTCCCAATTATGGAAATTATAAATAGATTTGCAACAAATAAACATAAATTTTTATTCCTTCAGGGTTTAAATGCCTGGGTCCTATCACCCATGCAATGTTTACATTGTAAGAAACTGCCAGACATCTGTTTTCCAGAGTGATTGTACCATTTTACAGCAATAGGTGGGAGTTCCAGATGTTCTACATCCTTGTCAGCACTTGGCATTATCAGTACCTTTAATTTTAGCCACTCTAATAGGAATGTAGTAGTATCTCATGATAGCCTTAATATGAATTTTCCTATTGGCTAATATTTGCCTATTTCCTGTTGGTTAAACATCTGTATTTACTTGTTGTCCACATATCCTTTTTGGCAAAATACCTATTCAAATCTTTCACCATTTTCTAATTGGGTTTTTTTGTTTTCTTACTGTTTGGTCTTCAGGGTCTTATACATATTGGAGTCAAGACCTGAGTTTTGATGTGCGGTCACCTTCCGGTTTGGTCTAAGATTTCCAAAGGAACGTAAATGGAAGAATAGTTAGAGACAAAAACACAGATGCAGAAATGAGAGACACTAAATGTAGAGACGTTGTAGCAGTAGAAATAATGAAGAAAAATTTTTCAATAAAATATAATTTTTTATATTATAATAATAAAATTACCATGAATTACAAGGATAAAGAGTAATGAGAGTGAAGGTGCCCCATTTCTTATTTTTAAAATACAATAATAATGAATACTGTTTTTCTGAAAATAAATAAATTGGAAAAAAAATTTAAAAAAATAAAAAATATATTATGAGATACATTCATGCTGTTATGTATATCCATAGTTTATTTTTTATTGCTGAGTAACAGTCCATTGCATGAATTTACCATTTTTTGTCCATTTCCTATTCCTGAACATCTGAAATATTATCAGTTTTAGCCACTAGAAATAAAGTTGCTGTGCATATTAAAAAAAAATACAATAATAATATAGAATCATAGGAAATATGAAAGGAGAAAAGACAAAAAATACTTTAGAAAGTCGTATTCAGAAACAAACACTGAGAATATTTTGATGACTTCTATCTAGGTTTTTCAACTCTTTATTTTTGCATAGCTATATTAAAATAGATTTTGCAGAGTTATATAAACTTTTTAACATCTGAGTTTATCTCATTATAAATGAAGTACGTGTTCATAGCTGTGAAGCATAAAATTTGAAAAAAAGCAAAATTTAAAAAACTCAGAAAACCAACATTCAAAGATTTCAGTGGTAGCAATTTTATTTCCTTACGCCATTTCACGTATGTGTGTTTTCTTAATCTATTTGATACCAAAGTATATATTGATTTTAGGCAGAGATACCACATGAATATTCAAATATTTTTATTAGATCATGATATGAAGATGAGCTTGGTAAAAGATAATTACTGCTATTGTATATTTTTTTAGTTTTTTATTCATTAAAACTTCTATGTAAGATAGAAAAGAAGGGAATATGCAAGTTGCTTGGAAAAAGGCATAAATTGTGTGGCTCTTTGTTCTTCTACTGTTGTAGAATTGTGATAGCTATCAGTGTTAACCTCCACATATTTTCTGTTCTCTGCTGCCAGGTACATTCTCACTTCTTTTTCTCCTTCCTTTCCTCCTTCCAGTTTCATCACTAGTTCTAACCAACAAGTTGTGAACAGAAGTGTACAGTCACTTCTGAGAACAACTCATTTAGGTATTGGTACTGCACCCTCCGTAGCTCCCTTTCCCCACCAAAGGCTTTGTGCAACGTGCCAGGCAGTGCTGCTCTGACAGTCTGGGTCCTGAAGTTCAGAGAGGTAGAGCATAGGCAGCAGATGTGCTGTGATGAGAATGATGGTATGAGTGAGAAACAAGTCTTTCTTGTTTGAAATCACTGAGATTGTAGCCTTGTCTACCATTGCAGCATAACCTTGCCTGTTCTAACCAATACAGAAAGTGGTACCTAGAAGTCCAAGAGTTGTCATAAAAATAATCTAAAATATATGACATTGGCTTTGGGCTAGGCAGCATATTGTGAGAAAGACTGAAATGATGGTGCTTTATGTGAAGCATGGCAAACCATTGGGCAGGGCCATCACCTGCAGTCTGTGGGGTGCTGGAGTTGGCTCGCGACGGAGAGTTTCTTCCCAACTCCAGGTTTAATGAAGCTATGTCGGTAACTTGAATCTGCCTTGGTGGGAGAATTACACCAATGAAATTGGGAAATGCCACAAATCACAGCTTTTTGCTTTTCTGGAGAGCTAGCTATTAAACATTTACCACCACATCGAATGCAATAATTTATAAGACAGATCATTCACCTAATGAAGCTGTATTTCTCTGGAGAGATTGGAATACTAGTAATGTGTCCCAATTGATGTTTGTTGCACTTTGCAAAGTAAAAAGGTAAAAGAACAGATCTGGTCCAGCTGTAGACTGGAATAACAGAGAATAGAGAGAGTCTATACTCTCAGGGACTCAGTGTTGGAAGAAGCAAGTATTTCTCAATTTCAAATATGAAAAAAATAAACTTTAGTCCAATAGCAAGCATTGATTTAAGAATGTGTTTTTGTTTAAGCCCTTGAGTAGGTTGAGATGAAACCTGGAATATCCATTGAATATATAAAATTGTTCAAGGAGAAAAAAGCCTCAATCTATATTTATATAGATAGATGCAGATGGATAGATAGATTAGATATACATATACATAAAGATATACCTATAGATGGAGAGACAGAGAGAGAGTGTCAAATAGAATGAGTGGAATCAAATAAATAAGAAGGCTGTTTTTAAAATGCCTGTAATGTAAAATAAGCCAAGAGTCTGTGAGGGAGGAGGGGACAGAGAATGGGGAAGAAATTACTGAACCTTCAAGACTTAAAATGACTCTTGGGCCCCTAAAAGCTTCCTTGTGAAGGAAGAAGACTGATAAGATGCTCAACTAAAGGGAAAGCACATTCTCTAATCCTCACTTTTAGATGGAGTCAAAGCGAAGAGTGGGAAAGGAAGAAGCTCAGACAGAATAGAGCTAAGGGCCTAGAGAATAATGGACCGGGGGGCCATCCTAGGAACCAGAATCAAGACTAATACAAAAAATATTCCACGTCCCCAGGAAAATATAGCAAATTGCAAATTGCAAATTCTGCCTAGTAGAATTTCAGACTTGCTATAAATCAATGACTTCTGTGAGTCCTTTTCTTTCCATTTCCAAACAAGAATGTTTAGCTCAACCATAGTATATTGGGTTGGAGAGAAGATATAACTAATCTTCTCAGATCTATGGATCTATGGATCAAGAGGAACCACAACTAGACCTAATGAAGAAATCACTGTGGCTCTCCCTCCACCCCACAACTTAGAAACCACAGTGAATCACCCAAAGAACTTAGAAAATAACTTGATATTATACTGGATAGAATTTTTGATTTTCTCTCATGTAGAGAGAATAGATGTTGCATATAGGAAAGAATGAGCCAAAGATTTGTGACAAAAAAGTAGAATGTTATTGCCTTGAGTGATGTCCACTACATACTTCTAGTCTCTCGCCTTCCAATCACAAGTAGGGTTATTTTTTTTCCAATTTATTTATTTTCAGAAAAACAGTATTCATTATTTTTTCACCACACCCAGTGCTCCATGCAACCGTGCCCTCTATAATACCCACCACCTGGTACCCCAACCTCCCACCTCCCCGCCACTTCAAACCCCTCAGATTGTTTGTCAGAGTCCATAGTCTCTCGTGGTTCACCTCCCCTTCCAATTTACCCCAACTCCCTTCTCCTCTCTAACACCCCTTGTCCTCCATGATATTTGTTATGCTCCACAAATAAGTGAAACCATATGATAATTGACTCTCTCTGCTTGACTTATTTCACTCAGCATAATCTCTTCCAGTCCCGTCCATGTTGCTACAAAAGTTGGGTATTCATCCTTTCTGATGGAGGCATAATACTCCATAGTGTATATGGACCACATCGTCCTTATCCATTCATCCGTTGAAGGGCATCTTGGTTCTTTCCATAGTTTGGCGACCGTGGCCATTGCTGCTATAAACATTGGGGTACAGATGGCCCTTCTTTTCACGACATCTGTATCCTTGGGGTAAATACCCAGGAGTGCAATGGTAGGGTCATAGGGAAGCTCTATTTTTAATTTCTTGAGGAATCTCCACACAGTTCTCCAAAGAGGCTGCACCAACTCTCATTCCCACCAACAGTGTAAGAGGGTTCCCCTTTCTCCACATCCTCTCCAACACATGTTGTTTCCTGTTTTGTTAATTTTGGCCATTCTAACTGGTGTAAGGTGATATCTCAATGTGGTTTTAATTTGAATCTCCCTGAGGGCTAATGATGATGAACATTTTTTTCATGTGTCTGATAGCCATTTGTATTTCTTGATTGGAGAAGTGTCTGTTCATATCTTCTGCCCATTTTTTGATATGTTTGAATGTTTCATGTGTGTTGAGTTTGAGGAGTTCATTATAGATCCTGGATATCAACCTTTTGTCTGTACTGTCATTTGCAAATATCTTCTCCCATTCCGTGGGTTGCCTCTTTGTTTTTTTGACTGTTTCCTTTGCTGTGCAGAAGCTTTTGATTTTGATGAAGTCCCAAAAATTTATTTTCCACCTTGATCAGGTGGGATTTATCCCTGGGCTACAAGGATGGTTCAACATTCACAAATCAATCAATGTGATACAACAAATTAATATGAGAAGAGAGAAGAACCACATGGTCCTCTCAATTGATGCAGAAAAAGCATTTGACAAAAATACAGCATCCGTTCCTGATTAAAACGCTTCAAAGTATAGGGATAGAGGGAACATTCCTGAACCTCATCAAATCTATCTATGAAAGACCCACAGCAAATATCATCCTCAATGGGAAAAAGCTTGCAGCCTTCCCGTTGAGATCAGGAACAAGAAAAGGATGCCCACTTTCACCACTCTTGTTCAACATAGTATTAGAAGTCCTAGCAACAGCAATCAGACAACAAAGAGAAATAAAAGGTATCCAAATTGGTAATGAAGAAGTCAAACTCTCTCTCTTCGCAGATGACATGATTCTTTATATGGAAAACCCAAAAGACTCCATCCCCAAACTACTAGAACTCATACAGCAATTCAGCAACGTGGCAGGATACAAAGTCAATGTGCAGAAATCAGTGGCTTTCTTATACACTAACAATGAAAATACAGAAAGGAAAATTAGAGAATCGATTCCATTTACTATAGCACCAAGAACCATAAGATACCTGGGAATAAACCTAACCAAAGAGGTAAGGATCTGCACTCGAGGAACTACAGAACACTCATGAAAGAAATTGAAGAAGACACAAAGAGATGGAAGACCATTCCATGCTCTTGGATTGGAAGAATAAACATTGTTAAAATGTCTATACTGCCTAGAGCAATCTATACTTTTAATGCCATTCCGATCAAAATTCCACCGATATTCTTCAAAGAGCTGGAGCAAATAATCCTAAAATTTGTATGGAATCAGAAGAGACCCCGAATCACTAAGGAAATGTTGAAAAACAAAAATAAAACTGGGGGCATCACGTTACCTGATTTCAAGCTTTATTACAAAGCTGTGATCACCAAGACAGCATGGTACTGGCATAAAAACAGACACATAGATCAGTGGAACAGAGTAGAGAGCCCAGATATGGACCCTCAACACTATGGTCAATTAATCTTCGACAAAACAGGAAAAAATATACAGTGGAAAAAAGACAGTCTCTTCAATAAATGGTGCTGGGAAAACTGGACAGCTATATGTAGAAGAATGAAACTCGACCATTCCCTTACACCGTACACAAAGATAAACTCAAAATGGATAAAAGACCTCAACGTGAGACAGGAATCCATCAGAATCCTAGAGGAGAACATAGGCAGTAATCTCTTCGATATCAGCCACAGCAACTTCTCACAAGTAGGGTTATATTCCTAGCCTCCTTCTGGTTGGCTAGGGTTATTAAACTTCATCTGGCAAATGATTTGTGAATAGAAGTAACAAATCACTTATGAGCTAGAGCATTTCACTTCCAAGGCATGGCCTTCCAAAGGTCATTTTTTTCCCTCTCCCATGATGACTGGCAATGTTCCAAATAATAACTGCTCTGACAGCCTACATCCTGGAATGAAGCCAACCAGAGATAGCTCTCCTTGCCCACCCAAGATGGACATGTGGCATGAGTGAGACATTTTATAACTTTAAGCCCTTAAAGGTTAGGATTATTTATGACTTCAAGGATAAGTTAGCATTTCCTTACTGATGTATTTTGATTTAAATTCTCTTCTCATAGCCCAAGTTTGTGAAACTTCAGCTATTTTAATAAACATTGCTTTGTTAGATTATCATCAAACGAGTGAAGAAAGTTCATCTAAACTTTATGGCAACAGATACGGTACGAGAAATATATTTACTAGTGTTAGGAAATGTAAGGAGACAGAAGAGGATCAGCTGAGTAAGGCCCAGAAGACTGAGAAATTTTCTCATAGAGATGACACTACGATGTTTTCTTGAAATACTTCCTTAGATCACGCATCTCTATTTTTATCTCATTTTATTGTCTTAACTATTCTCTTCTTATGACTACTCTGTGTCAAGTACTACACATGGAAAAACAAACATTTTTTATTCTTTTATTAGCTATAGTAGGTCATTTAAAAGGCATGTTTTTTCTAAATTTTGGTGTGATGTTCGCTTGTATTTAAATATAAACCCTACATGTTATTTCTTTTCCCTTTGTATTACTCAAGTAAGAGGAAATCATTGACTAGAGAAAAGATCTGTAGGTGTCACTGGACTGACTCACCATCAATCTGTGGGTTCTTTCATCAAACTTCCTTTTCAAATATTAATATAAACATATTAATATGCCTAAAATGTATTCAATTCCAAGATATAGCATGCCTTCACCTATAGCGCTTTTTTCATGAACAGAAGATAGAATTTCAGAGACTTTCCCAGCTTGATGCTTTAATATTCTGAAGCAATGAAGTTCGTGAAAAGCTAAAATCTCCAGAATGCACCATTTCCAGCCAATTCTTATTCCCAAATATATAAGATACCATAACTAGTTTCTCCTACATTTTGTCTGTTGTCTTCTAGAAGTTGTAGTCTTTTTAAAAATGTAGAACAGGGTGCATTTGAATTCAGAAATATGAATAAATCAGAGAACTTAGAGTCTCAAATAGCAAATCTTGAGAATAGAGGGGATTTGCTTTGTTTTTTGGTGGGGACTGGTCCAGAATGTCTGCCCTGACATCAAGGTGGGGAGGAAGTTATCTTCTAACGTTCTTCCAGATAAATAGGGCTGCCATGTTTTTTGAGACAAAGCATTCAACAGGATAAATTCTTCTCTCAACCCAGTTTCATAAGAGGCATCGCTGGCTCTTTATATAACAGCTATTTTCTCATTCTCTGTTGCTAAAAGGACCATTATTGTGCATGTGTGCATGTGTACATGAGTGCAAAGTGTGCTTCTCCCTAGACTTCTTATTGGCTACGGTGATTCTATTTGCCTTTGAAAATGAATGAACTAGGGAGTGTTCATGTGACCTAGTTCCAGGTAATGAGGTAAAGAGAAATCTATGGAAGGCTTGTACCATGGGGGTCAGGATGATGTTTCCCCCTTATAAACACAAGTCGGAAAGGAAACAGTTTATGTTTGTCCCTCCCCTCTTCCCTTCTGCTTGAAATACTGTTGTGTTGGAATGCTTTATCTGGAGCTGTGGCAGCGACCCTGGGACAATGAGATGAAAAACCAAGGACAAAGAGCCAACACGTTGAGAATAGCAGTAAAAATAAATGAAAGAGCCTGGTGTCTTGGTGTTGACTTTAGGCAACTGAAGTACACAGGGAACACCTAACTTCATGTTATTTGTTCAGTAAATAAATAATAAGTGTCCTTAGGTTTTAGTCACTGTTGTTCTCTTATCTGTAACTAAGTCTAGCTAACTGAGAAAAGCAGAGTTATCCTCTTCAAATAACTTTCCTTCAGATTTTGGCATTTATTTTCCGTGAGTCTTCACCTTCAATGTTGCTCTAAGATTTCATTTTTTTCCCTTTACCTTCTAAAATAGTTTCAGTGGAAATTTAGAAAAGACTAGCAAATTTCCATTTTAAATTAAAATTCCACAATTCATATTTTGATGATTTCATTTCACTTTCAAAAAATTTGCAAGTCTACAGAACGGGCCCCTCATACACACACATACCCACACACACACTCACTCACACACACACTTTCTTCCTCCTCTACGCACGATGACTCCAATAATCATATTGTCTTTCACGTGGCTAGAGCCTTACAAACAGATTTAACCTGCATTAATGCATTTGATCCTCAATTCACATCAATTCAACAAATATTCATTGTATACTTAATAAGCTCAAGGCCCTGGGCTAAGTACTGTGATGAATACAAAGATGAGGAAGAGTTCTGCTCCCATATAGCCCACAAGCTAATTGAATTGATGATGTATGTACACCTATCTCTAAGACAATTATGAATGTGATGTGTGTAATTTGAAACATAAGCAATGTGCTTTCAAAACAAAAAGAATTAATGAATTCTCCACAGGCGAAAATCACTGAGTTTTTAGCACAAAAAGACCTGACATCCAGACATTAGCTTGTCGTCTTTTTTTTTTTTTTAAAGATTTATTTATTTATATATCTAACAAAGAGAGAGATCACAAGTAGGCAGAGAGGCCGGCGGGGGGATGGGGGGAGGAGGACAGGGTCCCCACCTAGCAGAGAGCCCAACACGGAGCTCAATCTCAGGACCCCAAGACCATGACCTGAGCCAAAGGCAGAGGCTTAGCCCACTGAGCCACCCAGGCGCCCCTAGCTTGTCTTCTTTAAGCTAGCACTAAAAAAGCATACTTAGCTGAATCCAGCTCTATTCGTTTTTGGCTAGATGATTCAACACAAGTTCTGTGACCTTCATAAATGTCTGTTTGTTCATCTGTCACAAGTTGCTAACAAAAGCTACATTTTAGGGTTTGTTGCAGGGTTCAAAATAAGAAACATAGAGCACTCAGTACAGTTTGTTTTATGTTGGCTTTTTAAAAATTATTTTTTGTGTTGCTATTTATTATCCTTCATAAGATCAAAAAGGGAATGAAGATTCTGGATGGCCAAGGACAGCACACAATGGGTTCAAATGGATCTGAAATGTGAAGTTATAAGCTTTCATCTTCATCCCTATGAAAATCTATGAACAGATGAGGGATGAAAATTTTTAAAAAGTAAAACAAAAACATTTAAAAAATGGGCAGAAGAACAGTTTCCTTTTTGTCAATGCACTCAAAGTTTGGCTTTGCTCACACATTCTCTATATTGGACAGAGGCCATTTATTCAACCAAGAAAACGTGGCATCCCATAATACCACCAACATAGGGTGGCTCCAGAACCTTCCCACGATTCTCGGTTGCTCTCATACCTATTATGATCAGGAAATTAGAAAGCCAAACTTTTTAGAAGTATATATTGTGGTAGGTTTTATTATTATTTAAGTATGGTAAGGCTAACAGATCAGGGGCAATTGCCACTCCAGAAAGAGTTTGTTGCTCTCAGTTTCCAAGAAGAAAGGGCACCCCACATCATGCAAGGACACACGGAGAAGCACCAGGGTCAATCAGGAGACAGAGGGGAAAGGGAGCTCCTGAGGGCAAGCACCTTTACTGTGTTTTCCACTGGGGGAAAAAGAAAACAAAAAACAAAAAACAAAAACAAAAATAAAAAAAAAAAAAAACAGGCAAGGCACGGTAAACAGGCTTAGGCTTGGCTACTTTGACTAATTCTGGCAGTATATGGGGTGCGGGAGCTGCCCCTATCAACATGGTGTCTGGTATCTGGCCCTCTCCGGTGACTAGGGAAGGCTGATGGTGGCTCAGAATGGGAGAGCTAGACAAAGGGTGGTTCGGGTAGGAGTTCTAGATTGCTTGGTTTGCATTTGAAAAGCATGCTCACCAGCAAGTGTTTACTACCTCTTGAATTAGCTAATCTTAGAAGGAGCAGCCCCCCAGGGTCAATAAGACCCCAGATGTCAAAACAGCAAAATACAGAAAACACAAGATAAGGCTAATACAGGATGTGGAAAGGAAAAAGAAATACAACGTGGGTGCGGGTCATCACCAATCTTCAAAATTTCAAGAGTGAAATGCATGCGATCTGACCCATCACACTCTGCTCAGGACTGTCTGAGGAAATCCTGGTTCTCTGCTGTGTTTCACATGGTAGAAGCTGCTGGTTAAGTGAGGTATTTTAAACGATGCAGTATGTCACCAGAAACATCCTTAGAGTTTCTGTTCTAGTTGACCACTGGACTAACTAGCTTCCCATCCAATAAATAAGGAAACCCAGGCTCGGAGAAGTCAAGCAACCTTCTGAGAGCACATGTTGCTTAAGTCCAGAGCTCAGCTCTGAACACGGGTCTGTCTGAATTCCAAGTGTCCGTAGTGTCCCCACCCTGCCGCAGGGCTTTCTCACGGTGCTCTCCTTCAAGCTTCTACTGTACAGAATTGTTACAAAATGAACAGCATGGCAGGCTCCTAATAAATATTCGCTGAACAAATATAATTGAATTTATGCAATAGCAAGTTGCATTGTAAAAGAATTATAATGTGAAAGCTATAGAAATCAAGTTCCATGAAGAGAAACAAGTCTATCTAAAGAAATAAATGTTCCCTTTGCCACAGTGTGGTTCCCAGAAAAGGTAACAGAATCCAACTGCTTTATATCAGCTGAGTAACCTTGCGAGGATTTCCTCTAAATCTGACCACTGCATCTGGCTGACTCATTGATTATTTGGTCTTTGTTATGACAAGGAGACAGCAGGGACTCACAAACCCTGTCCCCTCAGAAATGGATAGAGAGAGCCAAGTCTCTGCACCTTCACCAGAAAATTGCTATCAACAGTAAATTTCACTCACTGTGAAACTGGAATCTGACCAGGGTCTGAGGGACGAAGACCTTGAAAACTTATCAACCATCTGATTCACTTTGAGTCTGACTTTAAATATTCTGAACCAAGATAACCATGTTTAAAGACTTGGTGAAATATTCCCTTCAGGAAGAAGTGTGAGTCAGAGAGCACTCGAGGAGTCCTAGAGGAAGATGAAGTGGGCTGTGAAATTCTCAAATATAATTATAAACTTAATAGTGTGTGTATTCGGTTCTGATTGGTGTATAATCATTTAACTAATAGAAAGAAACTAATTTGCTATTACAGCTGTTTTGAAATTACATTTAAAAGCAGAATCACAGTGCACTGGGAATTGCAGTCAAGAGAGCCACCGACTAAATTTTAGCTTTAAATTTTTTTTCTCTCATTTCTCCATTAATAGTCACTATAAACAGTAACTAAAAATAGAATTAGCATTGAAGTCTGGCAGTAGCAATGACTGAATGAATGGGTTGGCACATTATCTGGGAGCCTGCTTCAGAGATTGGAGGTGAGGAGACCATTTACTAAGCTTAGGTGACAACTAGTTTGTGGGATTAGTTTTTACTAGAACTTTTTACTTTTTACTAAATACTAAAAACCTTCATCAGAAATGGTCCAAAGAATTGGAAATGCTGACAAAATTCCTTCATATTAATTTTTCTTTTGACAAGAACAGATCTGTTCAGGAGTCAACATATTCTTTTGAGAACAAAACATCAGCTCATAACCTTGACAAATTAAACGGCTGTGACAAGCAGGATTAACACAGTACCACTATGGTATGTAGATTCATGGGTGTAGAGTGAAATTAACAGGAATGATTTCTGTCTATATGGATAACATAATATCTTTATGGGAATCTTTACTATAAAGCAAGGTTACTCAACCTTAGCACTATCGACCTTTAGGACAAATTCTTTTTTGTGAGAGGCTGTCCAGTGCCTCACAGGATTTATAGCAATATCACTATCTCCGTGGTACACACACCTCTGCACCACCTGTGAAAACCAAAAATCTCTCCAGATATTTCCGAAGGTCCCTTGGGAGGCAAACGAGTCCCTAGCTGAGAACCAAGGACATAAAGTACCAGCAGCAGAATATATGAATTAAACAGGTAACACAACCACCCCATAGCATATGAGGACAAATTTCAGGGACAATAACTTTAAGTAATTTGAATAGCAGCCATAAAATGATTTAATTTCTCAGTAGAAAAAAAATGACCAGTTATTATTATTAGAACTTTAGATTCTCCGGAATCTATTTATAGACCAAAACTAACAACTTAAAAAAAAAATACAAGGTTAAAATAATCTGAGAACAGACTAGTCCAGCAGTTAAGGGACAGCCCAGAACATAGGGGGCAGAGAATGGTGCTTACCTAGAGGTATTTGGATGAAAACGAGCTGAGTTGGCCTTGCTGAATCCATGTCGCCATACCTCCGGACCCAACAGCTAATTGATGACTGAAGTTACACTTTCTATTTTTAACTTTAAGCTAGGAAAATGTTAATCACATCATTTCTTCATTTTAAGAAAGACAAGCCCAGGCAAAGTGTATATTGCTGAATACAGAAGGTAAAGCTGTCTTTTCTTTTTTTTTTTTTTACCCTGATTTACAACAGACCATTATGACTTCAAGGTACTTTGCCTTTTCTAAATTCTGTCCCTTGTCCTTTAAAAATAGAGTAATGATACCAGCATGTACCTTTCTCCTTAATAATGATCATATATGTTGATTTTAAGACCACCTCAGTAACATCTCCAAGGTATTTTGAGGTATTCACTGATAAAAGCAAAAAATAAACTGTAATATAAAAATGATCAAATTACTCTGCTGTGTAGATGGTTTGGAGAAATTCATAATGAATCACTAAGATGTGGCCAGTTTTGCTGGAGTTAATGGTATTAATCTGTGCCTTTTAATCAACCAGAAGACGTATAGCAAAGAAGATACATTTGCCCTGGAATAAACAAACCTGGTTATAGCCCTCATTCTACCACTGGCTGCCCGGGTGAGCAGAGATCGACTCTTGGCCTGCACTCCCTCATGAGTATAATTAAATGGGCAAAATCAGTGATTTCTAAAGTGGTTTCTAACTCTAAATGTCTGTGATTCTTAGTCTTTATTTTCTTCTTCCATGTGTTCAATACTATTTTGACTGGGGGTAGGGAGGTGAATAAGATGGCAGTGCCTCTCAAATATCTTGGAATCTTTTTATTTTTTTAAAGATTGATTGATTGAGGTGCCTGGGTGGCTCAGTGGGTTAAGCCTCTGCCTTCAGATCAGGTCATGATCCCAGAGTCCTGGGATCGAGCCCCGCATCGGGCTCTCTGCTCAGCAGGGAGCCTGCTTCCTCCTCTCTCTCTTCCTGCTTCTCTGCTTCCTTGTGATCTCCGTCGAATAATTAAATAAATAAATCTTTTTAAAAGTATTGATTGATTGACTTCAGAGACAGCACAAGCAGGAGGGGCAGAAGGAGAGCAGGAGAAACTCGAGCAGATCCCATGCTGAGCACAGCGTCACACTCAATCTCACGACACTGAGATGGAGACCTGAGCTGAAACCAAGAGTCGGTCACTTAACCGACTACACCACTCAGGTCCCCCTATTTTTGAATCTTTTAAAAGACAGGTTCAGGGGCGCCTGGGTGGCTCAGTGGGTTAAGCCGCTGCCTTCGGCTCAGGTCATGATCTCAGGGTCCTGGGATCGAGTCCCGCATCGGGCTCTCTGCTCAGCAGGGAGCCTGCTTCCCTCTCTCTCTCTCTGCCTGCCTCTCCATCTACTTGTGATTTCTCTCTGTCAAATAAATAAATAAAATCTTTAAAAAAAAAAAAAAAGACAGGTTCAGCAACACAGAAAATAATATGAGAGAATATAGCTATTCTTTTAAATGGGGATTGCTGAGTGTAGCAAGAATTCAGAGAGAGGAGATAACAAATGTTGGAGTCGTTTACATGGGTCTCAGAAACCATGTTCCAGGGGGGCAATAAGGAGATTGGAAGGAAATGCGAAAGTCTGAGGTCCCAGAATTGCCAGGGTTCTCAGAGTCCATTAGTCAAACTACATGAAAGGAAATGGAGTCTCAGAACCATAGGCTGATTCACTCAAAGCTCATAGCTTTTAACAGCAAGAGCTAAAGCCAACATCTGTGTTCTTCTGTGTCCCTTTTTTTTTCTGAAATTTTTCTAAATTAAAAAGCTATATCATTTATGAAACCCTTGATCCAATTTTCCAGGAACATCTATGTTCTTATAATTAGTACCTAGGAGGAGGTGAAATATCTCTTTGAAAGAAAAAATATTTAAAAATTAATGCTACATGCTATTCCAATAAAAAGCCTGAAGACTTAGTCATTCCAGATTCAATACCCTAGTCACTGATTTTCTCTATTGAACTGAGCAGAAAATAATCTTCATGTTCTGCTTTATGCGTATTTCCCAGGGATGCAAAGATGAAGAAATAGAAAATCAAATCAAGCAAGAAAGTATTCATATATCATGAGATGTAGATTAAATTCATGGTTCTTCACCTGGCTACCCTTCAGAATCATTTGTTGAACTGAGCTACCATCTAAGACCTACAAAACAAGGATCCCACAGTACTGGGCCTAGGAATCTGTCACTTTACAGCTTGAAAAATGATTTTGACGCATGCCCCAGATTAAGAATCATTGGATTAGACTTCTTAAAAAACTCCTTCAAATCCAAGATTCCTTGATTCTTTGTGCCTAAAAGTATACTTGAGTGAGAGTTCACCGTGGAGTCAAGTCTAAGCAGAAGCAAGTAGTGATTGAGAACCTCATCAGAGACAGAATCCCACCTTGCTTCTGGGCACCATTACGAAGAACTCAGGGTGCTGGAGACCTATAATGAAAAGACCCTGAAAACAGAAGAACACTGTCCATTAAGGTACCTGTGCCTGCCGAGTGAATTCCCAAAAAACGTCTCTCCTTCAGAACTTTTAGGGGGGAGAAAAAGGTCATTTGAATGGGTGACGGTGTTATGTCAGCTGAAAGGGTTAGTACATATCTTAAGTACCAAAGGCTCTGGGATTAGAGGTTCTGATTTACCCATCACTTTCCAGCCTGTAGAAGAAGAAAGCAGGGCAGGGGTTAAAGGTGTTCCCTGGGAAATGGAGAGAAACAGAAAAAAGAGGCATAAAACTCTAGAGGAAAGATATGGATCTTGGAGTCAGAGAGCCAGATCTGGAATCCCAAATCTACGTTCTGCTTTTTCTTAGATAGGTAACTAAGCAAATCACATTAACTTTACACCTCTCAGCTTTCTCATCTAGATAGCATTGAAAATAGTACTGGGCCTTTATTGTGATACATTTGCAATAATTAAACATAAACCACCTGCAGTATTTGCCCAAATAGGTACTCAATAAATGGCAGCAATCATTCATAGTCTTGGCCCTATCCAGTGAGGTAAGACACTGTGGAAAGCCAGTGAACAGCATGCACAACAAGTATGAAGAAGTACCAGCTAGAGGCAGGAAGTCCCCATCAGGCAGGGAAGTGTTTCGTCAATCGACTTCAGTCTAACACAGCCTAAATAAAATACTATTCTTAACCTTGTTCAGCGCAGAATATCTCCTTCCTTCTGCCTCCCCTTCTCCTCCTTCTCCCTCTGTCCGACTTGCTCTCTCTTTCCCCCTCTCCACCTACACACATACGCTCCCCAATAAAGAAACAAATAATGGCACCTTGTAGCCCAACGACAAAACTAGTACAGCTGGCAAAAAAGCAAGGCTTTCTGCCACCGGCATCGCCGTGTAGGATGTGCTTAGAGGAGGCATGACAGCAGGGTCCCCAACAAGCCTGCTTTACAAGCCAAAATGGGGCAGGAGGGGTGACCACAAGCAGATCAAAGCAAAGGAAATGTAGCATAAAAAAGCACAGCTTTGAGCAGAAAGAACTCTGGGAAATGTCCATAATGCTTCCGCAGCCAACCTGGCATGCAAGAGTCAGGAATAGGGAGCTTTTCTGATCCAAAGTAATCAACATCCTTTGTGGGTGAAAAGGCAGGACTCCAAGCAGCCACAAGCCCTCTCCACCACACAGAGCCACTGCCAGCCACAGCCCTTATTAGGAGGGAAACTGCCCTGCAGGACTAAAATCCATCTAAGACTCTTGTCATGGATCAAAATCTGCAAGAAAAATGATCCCCAGGGGCACTCAGACCAGCTGTCACCCTAGGGAAACTTCACAATGGATGAAGTTGGTTCAGAAAGCTCTCCGCTGCCATTTTCCCTCTATATAACTTTTCTGAGTTCCTCTCTCCTCTTCTCTCCACCCCGAGGGCAAGCTTTTATTGAACGTTCTTTATGTGTAAGATGCTCAGGTAAGGGGATTAGGCTACAAAGATAAATAAACCTTGAACATTGTGTTCAATATACCCGTAGTACCCAAACAAATAATGACAGGACAGTGTGAGAAGTACCAGGAGAGTGAGAACAAAGTGGGAAAGAGGGAGCTTCATCTGTCAAGGGAATCAATCAGGTGTCAGAGAGGCAGAGACATTCGAGACAGACATTAAAGGATCAGTAAGTATTTATGGCTGGCAGTACAAAAAACCAATCCAGGCAGAAGTCCCATCATGGGAGATGTGCTTGGGGACCCACCATGTCCTATGTGGGATTTAGTACAGAAGAATGACAGGCTGTAAGGCAAGAAAATTAGATTGGCAGAAGATCTCCAAAGTCCTAATTGTCCTTAAGCCCCATTGGCACTGTGTGTCCTTTCAGTCATTCCTGTGTGCTGAGTATCCAGCACAGGTCAGAAATGGTGCATGACCCGTGACCATGGTTGTGCACTGCTCTTTTTGTTGCCTCATCCAAGTCTCCTGTATACCTTAATACTACCAGCTTCAGCTCCAGAAAGATCCCCCTTACCAGACTCTGAATTCTCAGAGAATTATTCCCCACAGCATTAGAAAAGTTAAATGTCTATTCTCTCTTCCTAGTGGGTTTTTGCATTTTAGAAGGCAGCTTGTATTAACGCAAATAGAAAAACTGGGGTGGGAAATATGTTCTAACGGAAGGATATTTCCGCTTTTTTCCCCGTACTCTGTAGTATCACTTCTCATTCTATTCCCTTGCCCTATTTCCAAAACAGTGGAGCGGGGCCCCCACTACTCATTGGACCTGTACCTCTGATCTTTGAATTTGTCTCCATCTGAGGCCACATCAGGTCTCACAGGAGTTTTAAGAAATTTTAAGGTTGTCCCTGCTACACATTCACGCAACACATGAGGTTCCTATGTGGATCGCATTCCCAAGTGCAGCTTGTATGGTGGCCTGAAACGCAAATCAGACCGAGATTCTATGGGTCCCTAGGGAGTTTCGACCTAACACCATCCACGCCTCTTTCACTCAGGAGAGTTTATTTTGATTAAAGCAAACCTCTGGTTATCACAGGGATAATACTGGATGCGCTCTGATTCATAAAAGAACATTGTTAGCGAATGTTGTCACTTCACAACTAGCATACGGCATGGGATGTACTCCTAAATGATTCTCCACGCTAGTGTGACACACTACCAGTTTGGAGACTCACTGGCTGAGCGCCGAGCTGAGAAATAGAAACAAACATTTCTGGGTAGTGCACTGTAAGCCAATAATTCCTATGTAGCTTTCCACAGTGTCAGGTTCACATTTAGGGACTATGTTACAAATGGTTTGATCTAACTCATTATTTCACAACAGATGTATCCTAAAGTCCTCCTAAAGTAACTCGGTGACCTTTTATTCTTTTATGAAATGCTTTTTAATTGGAAATATACTGTGTTGGAGGTTACTGCATCAGCAGGTGTTTGCTTCATTATAATAAGAAAAAACAACATTTCATTGTCTTTGGCATATAAGCTGAGATTTTTTGGGAGGCTGTAGTTAAAATAATTGTTTTTTAAAAAATCGAATTAATATATGTATGTTAATATCTATCTCCTTTGAACAAAACTGCAAAGGGAATCTCAGACGAGATCTCGTGTCCTACATCAGTCAGCTTGCTGTGAAGCCAACGATCCAAAATCTCAGTGGCTTGCAATAGCAAACATTTATTCTCTCTCACATGTCTGCATTTTGGAGTAGAGAGGGCTGCTTAGCTCTGCTCTGCATGTCCTTTCGTTCAAGGACCTCGGGTAAAGGCTAAGCCCCTCCATGGGGGATGTTCATTTTCACAGCAGAGACCAAGAATAAGAAGCAATCATATTTGAAGCTGCTTTTCAGATAGAGTGTGTGATTCCTTGGCTCATATCCCATTGGTCAGAAACAGTCACGCAGACCAGCCCAACACGGGCAGGGAGGCCGGGGAACGTGGGGAGGTGGGGGGTGGGAGCAGGAATATACATACACCCTGCCCCAAACAGGAGAGGGAAATAATACCATCTGTCACAGACCACCTGCTGTGGGTATACACTTTCCTTCCTTTCTCCTTCAGAATCACTCACCCACTTGCAAGAAACGTACCACATCCCATCATGGTGTCAGGTGCCCACTTGAAGATCTCATGACAGTCTCTAGGTCAGGTAGAAAGGAATTCAAACATATCATGTAAAATAGTGAAACAGGGATGGACTGACTACAATAAATGCCTCCATTTGTGAAGAGGGAGAAAGAAAAGCCCTTAGCAATCACTGGTACGCAGCAATTTTGAAATTCTGCGGGACAAACATTAGAGGGCCTCCTAACTTCGGGTACAGAATGTTCCTGAAGGGACCCCAGTTCTGTTGTCTGCAGGTAGCTCTCCGGTCGCTCATTCTCAGTGGCTCTCAACTCCACCCTCCAGAACGTCTTTTGGATTTTTTCGTCACTCTTCCTGGTTGCATCCTGGGAGGGCAATGGAGATCCTGCCATCCTCGGCGAATGAACAGCCTTGTGAGCTTCTTGCCCAAGTTGTCTCAAAACATCATGATCTCTTTCAACTGAGGATGACAGTGCCTTGAGCAGTATAACTCTTTCAAAGATTTTGTTAGGTGTTTATTTATTTCATCCCATTCTTGTGTGCCAACAGCCTGCCTCACAATTCTTTGGTGGACGTATGTTGTTCTCTAGACGTCAGGACACCATGGAATTGTCAAGCTAGCTCAGAATTATGCCTTTAGGAATTGTGGCCACAATAATTTCTTTTCAGCCTACATCTTAATCAGTGGTTTGGGCTCAATGTATTTCTCAATTTTATCTTTTGTCAGATGGAGATTAAAAACAACCCCATTTTTCAACCCTAAAATCCCAGAATTTCAGGCTTTCTGTTTTCTTGTCATCCTGCAAACAGGCCAGTTATTTCTGGATTTGTTTCATTTTTAAAATACTGAATGCAGCTAATAACAAATTAATGCAAGCTAGTAATATTCCGTTTAACTACCTCTCCAGCCAAAGCCGTAAGTTCATCAAGACGACTCTCTGCCACTTTTCCAACCCCTTACAGCTTTATTATGAAGGAATCGCCAGCAATTTCTATTTTCATACAACAGCACTCCACTCCTCATACCAGTTTTTATATTAACCCACTGGTTGCACCAAAAACAGCCCTAAAACTCCAGTAGCTAAGAGCCACAAACCCATTCTTTGCCCATGCTACATCTTTAGCAAGTGCCATGTGGCCATGAATACCGGGGCTCTGTGTCACGTGTCTTCACCTTTCTTCACCCTCAGGGACCCCGGCTGAAGAAGGAGCGTTGTGCGCAACGGTAACATACACATCCTCAGGACGGAAAGGAAGGACAAGAGGTATTAAATCAGACTTAAGGTCTTCCTTTGAAAGGAGCACAGTTACTTCTCACATTCCATTGACCAAGTTTAGCATAACAGAGTGGGGAAGTATTTTCTTCCCATTCTGAGGAAGGTGGAGTAAATATTTTCAAATAATACAATCTACCACGTACTCTACAGAGAAAGCAAACATAAAGCCTCAGGGTTGGGCATATGCAAGACCAGCTCCATAAAATCAGTGCAATGATGGGGATTTTTATAAGGTCAATTATTTATTTATCATTCTGAAAAATAAAAAAAGCAAAAAGAAAAACCAATGAACTATTTGGCTTTGTGCTATGAAGTCCCACACAAAAATATGCTATCAGAGTGATCAACATGCAAAATTGCTTCTATAAAAGTAAAAGCACGATAGAAACATCAAGTTTATTAATTGTGAACTTTGTCTATTTCATGAGAAGAGAAAGGTTGACAGTGAAGTACATTTTATGGACCGCTGCACAGGAAATCTGGATTTGCTGAATCCCTCCTTTTGCATTTGATTCGGTCAAGGACTTTACATCAAAATCAACAGGAGCGTTAGCGGGGGGAAATTCTGCCCAGCATTGTGGGGTGCTTCTGATTATTCCTAAACAATTCGCAGACGCTAAGGGTGATGTTCCCATTTGAAAAGCAGCCCTTGCTGGGCGAGGCTTTTGAAAGATAACAAAGCGAAGAGCGCTCTCTAGTGGTACGTTGTAAGTTGTAACTTGTAAACAGAACAGTGAGGATTTCTTTTTCTTATTTTGCTTCTTGATGTGGACTCTGAAATTTAAAAAGCAGAATTTTGGAAATATCAACAACATTATACATTTTCCCCCTGTGTCTTAAATGTGTTCATTTGGTGAGAAATATCAAGCAATTTAATACTCTTCGTATAATTTTTTTTAAAAAAATGTTACTTAACCTATTATTTTCTTATCTTTAAGGCATCACAACATATATTCAACTTTATTTTTAAGAAGAAATAAAATTCTTACCCCCGGAGATGGAGCTCGAGTAATCTGCAATTTAGATGTTGTTTTTATTGATCACAAGCCAGTTTAATCACGAGGAAGAAATATCTAACAAGTTTCTAACTCTCGATATTTCTAGAATGATTACACATTTTATTAACCAAGGTCACAGTCACCTCATTTTACTGGTGTCAATGAAAACCTGATGCGATGTGTTAATTAAGAATCACCATGGCAATGAAAATGGATATCTTCAAGGTTCCTGGCGCTGCTGCTGTTGATGTGTGAGCTCCAAGCGCCCCCTGTTGGACAAAATGCAGCCGCTGAGAAAGCTGTGGGGTTCGGTTCTAGGTCAGCCCTCTCCCCTGGAGTTTTCTATTCCAGCTAAGTTCAATTAAAAAGACATAGAACCATGAGAGACTATGGACTCTGAAAAACAATCTGAGGGGGTTCGAAGTGGCGGGGGGGTGGGAGGTTGGGGTAGCAGGTGGTGGGTATTATAGAGGGCACGGCTTGCATGGAGCACTGGGTGTGGTGAAAAAATAATGAATACTGTTTTTCTGAAAATAAATAAATTTAAAAAAAAAAGACATAGACGCTCAATCCATGCAGAGATAGAGGATCAGGTTAAAATGCAGAGATAGAGGACCAGATTAAAATCGTGGAAGAAGAAAATTCACTGAAGCTTTATTGTATCTGAATGAATAGTTTTCATATAACATGTTGTTGTTTTGAGTAATGAAACTATTAGAAAACAAGTCATGGATGATATTTTATACCCCAGATTTTCTAGTCAGCACTTGGAGATATATTTCTTTTTTTCACCTAACAGACCTAGATTCCCCTTTGCAGAAGTTTTTCACCCTTGAGGCGATGAGGCCAATCTGCTCAGGTGTTCTCTAAGTTACCGAAAAGGCAATGTGTCCACCCAGTACTTGAAAACCACTGTTTTTGCAGTAACAAAATCAGAGACTAGGACTGAGCAGAATGGTATGGTCTGTGGGAGGGGTGCAGGTTTTTCTGGCATCCAGGAGCTAGAAAGGGCTCTGGTATTGGTAGAACTATCATTAATTCACTTGGTCAGTTTCAGCTATAAGACAGGGATCTTGCCCTTAAGAAATCTAGTCTACTGGTGCTTTTTAAATAACTTTTCTCTAGGGGTGCCTGAGTGGCTCAGTTAAGCATCGACTCTTGGTTTCAGCTCAAGTCGTGATCTTAGTGTCATCAGATTTAGTCCCACATTGGTCTCGCCCTCAGTTCAGAGTCTGCTTAAGATGCTTTCCCTCTCCCCCACCTCCCTTCCTCTCTTTCTTGAATAAATAAATAAAATCTTTTTGAAGAAAATATTTTCTCCTTCTCCTGTGGTCTCTCTAAACCATGAAAGCCCTAAATTTATGATGTGGAGTACTAGAAAAATCATTCTTTCCCAAAAAAAAATGAAGGAGAAACATAATCTGCACTCCTGAATTCAGGAGGAAAATAGCTTCTTTTTGTAAATGCCTTTCTCTCAAGATTGTGAGTTTTATCAAACCATGAGGTGATAGCCTGCCTCTTATTAAGCCCAAAGAAATAATTTGCAGAAATAAAAGCTAGAAAAAGAAGTATTTGCCAAAATAGAAACTAGAATGAGCTGCTTCCAGCCACGTTTAGCCGTTTCATTTAGCTGCTAAAATGCTAATAAAATAATCCCAAATATGATGACAATTGTGGAAGTTGCTTATCTGTGATAAAAAGCATTATGGACTGAAGTGTTTTTTCCCAAAAATGTATACGCTGAAGTCATAATGCCCCAGTACTTAGAATGTGACTGGATTTGGAGAGAAGGTCTTGAGATGAGGCCATTAAGGTGGGGCCCAATCCAACATGACCGGTTATTAAGAAGAAGAGGAGCTTAGCACATACACACACGCACAGAGGGAAGGCCAAGAACACACAGAGAGGATGACCATCTACAAGCCAAGGGCAGAGGCCTCAGAAGAAATGGACCCTGCCAACACCTTGATCTTGGCCTTCTAACCTCCAGGATTGTGAGAAAATAAGCTTATTTTATTTAAGCCATCTTTTTATTAAAAGTTAAGGTGTGACTTCATTTTTTTTATATATATATATATAGACTCACATTGCAAGTATCAGAAAACTCGAAGAGGCTAAAGCAAAATGCATAAGCTCAAGAATTAGAAAATCCAAGGGTAGTGGCAACTCCCAGTCTGACTGAACTCACAGATTGAATAATATTATCTAGAATGAGTGTCTACCTCTTGATTTCTCTTTCATCATATCTTCGGCTCCACAGAACTATCCCTAGAAATTCTAGGATTTTTCCTATGACAGTAAGTTGGCTGCAATTAGGACAGCCTCACGTTCTTTCAAGATCTAGTCTAGCAAGAAAGAGTTCCTGTCTCCCAGAATCCCTGGGTAAGAACACACGCATGCTTCTTCTTTGGCTCACCCTCCTGGCGTATTTATGTAAAGTACTTTTTCCTACTCCTTTCTTAGCCAGAGCACTAGGAAGTCTGTGTTCACTTAGCAACATTGATGATGGTCAACATTGTTAAGAGTAAAGGGCTACTCTTCGTAAAGCACTGACTATGTGGCAGGCGTGATTCATTATTTCCTTGAATCATCACACAACCTAATGCAACATGAATGACTGTCCTACCTCAATAAATGTTATTAAGTATGGATATATATATTAAGTATATATTAAGTGTATATATATATATATATATATATATATAACCAATCTTATATAAGTAAAGTAACTTGGCACACACAACTGGGATTAAAAAATAGAGTCATAAATTTAATAAATTTCTGTCTGGCTCTAGAATATTCCTCCTCTTAGCCAGTTTGCTCCACTTAATTCCATATTGTTTCTCACAATGTGTGAACAGCCCTAGCTCATATCCATTTCTAGAACCTCCCCTGCCCTCACTTCTGCCCATAGTTCTAGAAAGTCCAGGTTACTAGAACTCTGTCTTTCATCCACTCCATTCAAGAAAGACTAATTCTTTTTTTTTTTTTTTTTTTTTAAGAAAGACTAATTCTTAACAGACAAATGCTTCCCCCTCCCCAGCCACTTTAATTTCAGGAAGGAAAAACTTCCCCTTATCCTGGTAAAGAGAATCATTTGAATTCATTTAAGTGTCTCAAACCACCACCACCCCGGCTTTACAACCTTATCCATCTTTTTAAAATTTCTGATTTTTTGTTTAAATTATGAAGTTTTACTCTCCTTGAAGCATATTTAAGAGTCAGTCCTTAAAATAGGCTGGTCATGCAAAACACTTGAAAATAAATTAGGCCACAGTTATACCAACAGATACGGATCAAATGAGGGCCCATTTCACATCACCTTCTGTTGACCAAAGATCTATTTTCAGTGCAGAGGTCAGATGAAGTCAATAGTAGCTCTCCGCTCGATTCAGAAGCATGCTAACATTATCAGCAGCAAGCAGGGTGTGGAACGGAGTGCAATGACAAAGAAAGTTGAAAGATATGGACCCTGTCTCTTCAGCAATCATCAGTCCAGAGGATATATGATCATATTTGATGGGCACTTTTCTCAAGGCTGTGTCAGCTAAGAGCCATGTTTTGGAAATAAGATGATGTTAAAATATAATTTAGCCCCATCTGAAGAGTTCAAGAGTTCTCTTCTCCATCTGTACCCCAACTTCCCTCTTAAGAAGAGGTATCCTTCCTCTGAGGAAGGGGGGCAGAGTGAGAGGGAGGGGGGCAGAGAGAGAGAGGGAGAGAGAACCTTCAGGCAGGCTCCCCACTGTGCCCAGAGCCTGACACAGGACTCAATCTCATGACCCCACAAGACTGGTGCTCTATAAAAACAGTGTCCACATTTTTTTCATCGTTCTGTGTGCCCCGTCTCGCATAGTGCCTGGCAGATAGGGCTTAGTAAATATTTGTGATTTGAAGGGGAAAATAAAGACAGTGGTCCACACTACCTTCTATGAGTTCCTGTCCTTCAGCCACTGAAAGGACACCAAATGAACTCCAAGAGAATCTGCACTTCAGGTGATATAGATCCCTGCCCCACCAATGCTGAAATTCACGGATTCTCCAGGGCAGTTTGTAGAAGCACCCGTACACATCTCTGGCTGGAATTTGATGCCAGGCTCTGAGACTCAATGGCTGAAATGAATGACACAGAAGAAGCCTTCTCAGGGTTAAACCTCATGTGCTGCATTGGGGATTGTGTTTATTTTTTGTTAGTGATGCTCTTACCCTGGAACCCTGCCCAGTGAGAGAGGAAGCTCTGCCTTCCTCCCCTTACCTTATATCGCCATTGCCACAGATCACACGAGGTCCTTTCCACAAGCCCACTTCAGCCTACAAGTCCCTCTTCTCTTCCACTGAGGTCATTCTCTACCCCTCATCAGTTCCATTGGCAGAATTTAACTTGAAACCCATATTTCACACTGAATGATTTACAACAACAACAACCAAAAAAGGCACAGACAGAATGCTGATAATGTACAAAGATTCTCAGTTGTGGCAAGGTGTCCTGAAACCTGGATGGTAGGAGTTGGGAAAAAGTATTAGAATGCTGTAAAGTGTTCTGAGATTCTAAACTCCTTCAGGGCAGAGACTGCCTTGTTCACTGTCCTTACACCTGGCACGATGCTTGGCACATAGTAGACACTCAATAAATATCTTCTGCATAAATCAGTGAAGACTTGGGATACTTACCTGTTGGCAAAAGTTCATTATTCACCCAATGCACCTGAGGAAATGTGTGTGAGTGTGTGTGTGTGTGTGTGTTCTTGAGAATTCTGAAGTCTAATCCTGACACCCAGAGGACTACAGGATGATGGCACAGGCTTCATTTCTGATCTTTAACTCTTTCTAGAAGCACAACTATTAAAAACAAAACAAAACAAAAGCAAGTGAGGCAAACGCCTCAAGGTAGTGTGTTATCGGAATAAGCAGAGCCTAGGCTCTGAAACCAGATTGCCCACATTGAAATTGTGGGTCAAACACTGAGCAGCTCCATGACTTTAGACAAAGCAATCAGCCTCTCTGTACCTCAGTTCCTCATAATAAGTATAGCATGAACTATAGTGCCCATGGGATCGGGTTGCATAAGGATGACGGATGGGTTAATATATGTAAAGCACTTAGAAGGTTGCCTGCCTGGCAAATGGTACGCATTCAGCCAGGGTTTGTGGTTGTTATTATGAAGAGTTGGGAAGCTCAATTTGGACCCCACAACTGAAAAATCAGGTTTCAATATATGTTCTGTACATTAAATTATTGTGGTCCTATTTAGACCAGAGGGGGAGCTTATTCTCTGGAGAGTAAAGGATGGAATTTTCTCACAAGTAGGAGTAAAATTTTCCATCCTCTATCACTGTAGAAAAATGAGTCATAGAACTAAAAAAGGGAACACAAAGAGCAGGTCTCAATCTAGTCAGATGAAAGAACCTTCAACTATAGCTGGGGACTGGCCAATATGAAATATGTACCTTTGAAAAATATCTCGATAAAAAGTCTCTAACACAAGAACAAATGCCAATAGTCGTAACTTCAAATGGTAGCTCACATTTACCTTTCTAAATGCTATACGAGTATTTACTCATGTCATTTTCAATTGAGCCTTATAATGCAAGAACTGTTCAGTAGGGAGCCTGGCCTGTGGCTGAAGAGAGAGCCCCCCCATATAGGATCTGCTTTAGTCAGGTAGACTGGGTTTTCCTGTGGTGACCAAAAACCTTAGAGACTTTACACAGAAATAGCTTATTTTTCCTCACATTACCTGCCCCTTGTGGATCAGTAAGCAACCTGCTTCCACCCTGTCACTCAAAATTAGCCTAATTGTTCCTGCCAGCAGCGTGATTTTTCTTTTATGAAATCACACAGGGTTGAGCTACCAGAATGGTACGGACATATTCATTTTGGGTGATTCTCACTCATGCTGGACACAAAAGAAGTCCTTTGCTCTGAACTCCCATCTGTCCCCCACCATCCCTTGGGCTGAAACCATGTTTGGGCCCCTATGTCAGCTCTCACGTGTCTGTGTGTAATTTGCAACACTACCTCCAGTCTCTAGTACCCAAGGGTGGCAGCCAGAATCCTTTATTCTGTGGATCCCCCCAAACCCCTCGACCACTACTGACATGCAGAGCAGATGACGCCCCTCTTGAAGGCTCAATATATATGACAGAGAGACTTGAGAAGATGTAGGGATTGCCTCCCTCCTTCAAGGGCAAATGTTTAAATCATCACTCTCCAACACCAATGGGCTCTTCTAGTTGATGTTTTCTTTTGCCTCTAACTGTTGTGGTGCTAACCCCTTCTTCCATCTCTGTCTTAATCATCTCCAATGAAGGACCAGATGTTCCTTGTGTGAATGAGACTGCTCTCACTCTGCCTATAAGCCCCTCACCCATCCTGCCTGCTGGGGTCAGTGTGTGAAATTCAGGGATGCGGTCAATATTAAAAGAGATCACATTTTAGGAATGCAGAGGTTACAGCCTAAGGAGTTTAAGAGAAGACATGGCTGGAAGATGTGTTGTAGTTCCTTTACATCATAACATTCTATAGTACACTTAACATAACCAAAAATGAATGATTATTCGCATTTTCCTTCATGCATGGGGAAGACTTGCATGTGTGTTCATCATCATAAAAAAAAGAAAGAAAGAAAGAAAGAAAGAAAGAAAGAAAGACAAACTAGCAACAACTCTTGAGGGACTCATGGGAAGCCAGTATTCAGGAACCACAGGATGGGTAATGCAGTGTCAAGAGTGAGGATAGAAACACCTGGAACCAGAGAACCACAGAGGCAGGAAAATCAATATTGTTTCAATACAAACAGCTTCCAAAGAGTCATAGCATTGTAAGTCATAACAGTGTTGCCACCCTTTTCTCCCAGTAGGAGAGAGGAAATTAGCCCAAAAATGGTGCATTTGATCATTTTTTTAAAAAAAAGATAATTCTTGGACAGAAAAATAAAAGCGATGATGCCTCGACACTTTGCTCTCATTGGGCAATAATGAAATATTCATATACTTCTTCTATAACCATTATTCTAAATCTTCATTGATAAACACCTTACATGACCTCATGAATTTTGTAATATGTTTCAGATCAAATTATTTATATAGGCAAGGGCTTGCAAAATAAATTTTACGTGGGACTTCCCATATCCTGCCTTCATTCACAAGCCATTGACCAGAACTAGTCTCTTGGTTTTATCTGATTGCAAGAGGGTTAAAATTGTGTGTATTCTGAGTGCCCAAAAGGAGAGAAACCAAATATGATAGACATGGTAAGGTTTAAGACAGTAACCAACAAGGATGAAATGGAGTCTGGAAGTTGTACAAGTGGCCACATTTTAACAATTATAAGTTACTCTCTGGGCTGCCAATTCCCTTGTTTATCCCGCAACTGTTTGTAAAGCCTTATCAGATATTAGAGCCTTGACTTAGCTGTGCTGTTGCACAATCCATCATAGTGCTAACAGCATAAATAGTATATAAGCCTGAGTCCCCAGGATGCAGGAAGCAATCTGTAGAAACATCAGCTATAGCCTTGGACACAGTAGAGATGAGGATTCCTAAGTCAGGCAACCAAGGAGACAAAGAAATGACAGTACTGATAGAAAAGAAACTGCCAAAGAAATTTATTTTTTCTTTTTTTGAACTGACAGAGAAATTTCTAGAGAATCTCCTACAGATAGTGGAGGGAAGAGGAGAGGTCTAGGGTTCTGAATGTGGATTGGGACTGGGAGCCATTATAAATTGAAGTATACCTGTGTCAAACTACCTGAAATCTGTCTTTGAACATCTGTCTCCTCTCCAGAGGTCGGCTCTATGGGTCAAATCCTCAGAGCTGGGTCTGACATCTAGACTCCTCTTCACCTTTCTAACGTCGATTCCACTCAAGTTATAGTAGACACCATTAATACAAAGATGTGTCATCTTTTTCTGTGAAATTTACATTTTTCGAAGGCTTTTTAAAATAAAGATGGTCGTGATCTGATGAGCACTGGGTGTCATAAGCAACTAATGAATCTTCAAACACTACATCAAAAACTAATTGTGAAAAAAAAAACCTAATTGTGTACTATACATTAGTTAATTGTATACAATGTATACATACATTGGTTAATTGAACTTAATAAGATAAATAAAATAAAACAATAAAATAAAATATGGTTTTCAAACACTGGTCATTAAAAATGGTGACAGCTGGTGAATAAGGTATTTTGGAGAGGGGGACTTCTTGTTTTATTCCTCAAACCGCAACACTTGTACTTGCTCCTCAGGACCGCTCTGCTACCTGCAGTCTTGCAATGATGACCGGCACCTTAGGTATTGATTCTGCCCTGTAACACGTAGGTCTGCTCAGGACTCCTCACCGCCTTGTGTTTCGTTCTTACACACATTCACAGATGCTTGAGAAACTTCAAGGAGCATGCCTCAACAGCACTGAGGTCTTGGAGAAATTCAGGCAGCCCCACTAATTCAACAGTAAGTAATCCCTTCGATGGAAGTGTGGCAGGGGGAGGACTCAGTGAGAAGAAGGCACGACATGGAAGACCAAAGGGACTTAACGTGCTGATGTCATGAAACAAGACGGCTTGGATAATTTTGTATGCCAAGAACTGGAATTAAAAGCAAAAGCGAACAAACAAACAAAAAACAAGTTTGCATATTCAGGAGGAAGTGAGTCCAGTATGTAATCTTATTGATTATATGCAGCAAGAGTACAAGAATTAAATGAGGGAGGGCACGTGAAATAAATAGTTCGCAGTGCTTGCAACTTTACAATTAGCTATTTAGTTCCTCCTTCAAGTCCTATAACCAGCTAGAATGCAAGTAACCCTGTGACACATAAAATCAATGGAGGAAAAAAAAAAAGTGCTTCACAGAAGCAAAATCAACACAAGACATAAATTTTCAAAACTAACAGTCCCGGCATAGGGTCCCCCAGGAGGAAAGGGTCTGAAGACCAGCACAGATACTGGGGGATGAGAGAAGAGGGGATTTCAGGTCACTGGAGGCAGCCACACAAGTGTTTATTCATTTAATCAACAAATACTTATTATGTATCTATTATGCAGGCCATACGCTACATGGGAAGTACATAGAAAAAAATATATACAATCTCTCTCCCCAGGATCTTACTGTCTGGAGCCGGTAAGGGACAGCCAAGTGAAGCTTAACTTTAATAGAGGGTAATGAGTCCTCTACCAGGGCAGCCACAGAACGCTGTGAAATTACGTAGGAGGGGCACTGGGATAGTGTCAGAGGTTCATAAAATGATCCCCAGAGGAAATAATAACTGACCCGAAACAGGAAAGAAGTGTGGAGAAAATGGATCCAAACAAATGAAACAGCCTGTGTAGAGGTCCAGAGACAGCAAAGTACCTAGTATGTCTACAAAATGAATCTGTGTAGATAGAGGATGGGGGGGTAGGCAGTGGAGGGATGCATAAGATAAATGGAGGAGTCAGCAGAGGTCCGGTTATGAAAGGTATCAGAAGCATATGCTGGACTTTATTGTGATAGTAATGAGGAGTCATACAGAAGTATTGAGCAGCCTTAGGTAAACATTTCTTCTGCTCTTTTCCAGAAATGTGCTAGCATTTAGCGCAGTTCAGGGAAAGAAGTGTGTCCACTTTAGCAGAAAAAAGGAAACTCCTCCAATCTCACCACCACTCAGCATCTCCGCACTGCTACCAGCTCTCCCCCCACATCATCTGATAAAATAGTGTCTGCAAAAAGTAAATGACTTTGCAAATTTATGTTCTTATCTACCCAGCAGCTCTCACCAAGTCTTCAGACACTATCTTTAGGCAATGTTGTACCTTCATCAGAATACCATGGGGAAAATTATGTTCCAACAGTAGAATGTCAAAGCTAATTTACAGCAGAATAGTATTAACTATCCATCCTCTCAATAAAAACATTAGAAAAATCTGTGGACCAAGAGGGCAGAACACTACCTTGATAGAATATTAATAATGTCTCAAAATGAGAAATTAGGACAGAGTATTTATAGAGTTTTAGAGTTGAGGTTAGGTAGTTTCAAGGTGAGTCTTATAACTTGGAAACTGGTTGAGATTGAGCAGAATTTTTTTTTTGTCATTATTAAAATCATTTTAGATTGATAGAGACAGAGAGACAGAGGTCTTGAAGCTAGTCCTGATGAGCAAGCTGTTTCATTGATTCTCTTTTCTTTCCCTCTGACTGATTTTCTTTTCTTCCATGAGCAGGCATTTCTTGAAGCAAACAGCTAAGTTAATTTTGCCTGGTCCCAGCACCAATTACCATAATGATAAGAAACAATGTCTACTCCAGTGTTGTTCAACATGGACAAGGAAGAGTGCTGGTTTCAATTCTCAGCAAGCCACATAACTTCTTTGAACATGTTCCCACTTAACTGGTAAAATTCAGGCTAATAAATGGATAGCGTTATACAAGTTATCACAACATCTACCCTGTCATTATCAGTTACTGTGAATAACTGAAAATTAAATGTGGATAAAATTTGAGAAGTTTAAATAAGGAGTAGCACAAAACCACTATTTGTTTGTTTGTTTGTTTGTTTCAGAGGTAGAATTTAGTGATTCATCAGTTGCATTTAACACCCAGTGCTCATTCCATCACGTGCCCTCCTTCATCCTGTCACCCAGTTACCTGATCCTCCCACCCAACCCCTCCTCCAGCAACCCTCAGTTTGTTTCCTAGTGTTCAGAGTCTCTTAACATTTGCTTCCCTCTCAATTTTCATCTTATTTTATTTTTCCTTCCCTTCTCCTGTATTCATTTGTTTTGTTTCTTGAATTCCACATATGACTAAAATTATATGGTATTTGTCTTTCTCTGAGAGATTTAGCCCTTTAACATAATACACTCTAGCTGCATCCATGTGTCAAGATTTCATTCTTTTTGATGGCTGAGTAATAGTATATACACATACCACATCTTATTTATCCGTTCAACACTCGATGGTTGTCTGGGCTCTTTCCGTAGTTTGGCTATTGTGGACATTGCTGCTATAACCATTGGGATGCACATGCCCCTTCAGATCACCATGTTTGTATCTTTTGTGCAATTGCTGGGTCATAGGGTAGCTCTATCAAAACCCTTATCTTTTTTTTTTTTTCATTTTATTTTGTCTTATTTTTTTCCAGTGTTCCAAAATTCATTGTTTATGCACCACACCCAGTGCTCCATGCAGTATGTGCCCTCCTTAATACCCGCCACCAGGCTCACCCAACCACACCACTCCCATCCCCTCCAAAAGCCTGTTTGATTCTCAGAATCACAATCTCTCTTGGTTTGTCTCCCCCTCCAATTTCCCCCAACTCACTTCTTCTCTCCATCTCCCAATGTCCTCCATGTTATTCCTTATGCTCCACAAGTAAGTGAAACCATGTGATAATTGACTCTCTCTGCTTGACTTATTTCACTCAGCATAATGTCCTCCAGTCCCATCCATGTTGATACAAAACTCCATCAAGATCAAAAACAGCAAAGGAAACAGCCAACAAAACAAAGAGGCAACCCACGGAATGGGAGAAGATATTCACAAATAACACTACAGACTGATAGTGTAGTGATAACACTACAGGGCTGATAGCTAAGATCTATAAAGAACTCCTCAAAGTCAACACACACAAAACAGATAACCACGTCAAATAATGGGCAGAAGACATGAACAGACACTTCTCCAAAGAAGACATACAAATGACTAACAGACACATGAAAAAATATTCGTCATCACTAGCCATCAGAGAGAGTCAAATCAAAACCACATTGAGATACCACCTTACACCAGTTAGAATGGCCAAAATTACCACTATCTTTTTAGTAGAGTCTAAAATATTACAAACACTTGGCTGGACACAGACTATGATGAAGGAAATATAGGTAGACACCATCATTATTCTTGGGGAGAAAAAGAGACATTTTTAAAGTATGAAATAATCACAAGACTCCATTTTTTTAAAAACACATGTGTCTCTTTACCCAAACATCCTAAGATGTGAGATTCTCCATAGTCTGGCCTCGGCCTCATCACCAGTGATGCTCTGTTCTCATAATATAAATTTTCCCCAAATACACCCTGCTTTCTCTTACGTTTGAACATGTTGCTCTTTCTGCCTGTAAGGTCTTACTCTTCTTCCAGAGTTTCCATCTGGGTAGTTTCCATTTACATTTCAATGGTCATCTTAGGTATAATATATTTGAGAAAACTTCTGTGACACCTCGATTAAGTTGAGATTTTGAGATAAGAGGAGAATTTCTCTCCTCTTCCTTTCTATGGCACCCCATGAATCTCTCTCCCTTAGCAGATTTCACACTGTGTTCACACATCAAACTTGTGTCTCTCCTCTCATTAATCCATGGGCTCCCAAAGCCAAGGACTTTGCTTTATTCATCAATGCTTTGCAATATGACCAATACTTACTTTCACTAAACTATTTCTATTGAATATAGTTGGAGAGTTTAAACCTCCTACATGAAAGGATATGGACTAAAATGGTTTTAAGTGAATCTCTATTTTAGTAAATATGTTTTACATGTGTGTGTGTTTTATGATTCAAAAACTTTTTTTTAATTTTTATTTTTCTTTATTTCCTTTCAGTGTTTCAGAATTCATTGTTTATGCAGCACACCCAGTGCTCCATGCAATGCCCTCCATAATACCCACCAGCAGGCTCACCCAACCTCCCCCTTCCCTCCCCTCCAAAACCCTCGGTTTGTTTCTCAGAGTCCACAGTCTCTCATGGTTCATCTCCCTCTCCAATTTCCCCCAACTCACTTCTCCCTTCCATCTCCCCATGTCCTCCATGTTATTCCTTATGCTTCACAAATAAGCAAAACCATAAGATAAATGACTCTCTCTGCTTGACTTGTTTCAAAACTCAGCATAATCTCTTTCAGTCCCAACCATGTTGCTACAAAAGTTGGGTATTCATCCTTTCTGATGGAGGCATAATACTCCATAGTATACTTGGACCATATCTTCTTTATCTATTCTTCCATTGAAGGGCATCTTGGCTCTTTCCACAGTTTGGCAACTGTGGCCATTGCTGTTTTGAACACTGGGGTACAGATGGCCCTTCTTTCCACTACATCTGTATCTTTGGGGTAAATACCCAGTAGTGCAATTGCAGGGTCAAAGAGAAGCTCTATATCCAACTTCTTAAAGAATCTCCACACTGGGGCGCCTGGGTGGCTCAGTGGGTTAAAGCCTCTGCCTTCAGTTCAGGTCATGATCCCAGGATCCTGGGATCGAGCCCCGCATCAGGCTCTCTGCTCAGCAGGGAGCCTGCTTCCTCCTCTCTCTCTCTCTCTGCCTGCCTCTCTGTCTACTTGTGATCTCTGTCTGTCAAATGAATAAATAAAATCTTAAAAAAAAAAAAAAAATCTCCACACTGTTTTCCAAAGTGGCTGCACCAACTTGCATTCCTACCATCAGTGTAAGAGTGTTCCCCTTTCTCCACATTCTCTCCAACACACGTTGTTTACTGTTTTGTTAATTTTGGCCGTTCTAACTGGTGTAAGGTGGTATCTCAGTGTGGTTTTTTTGTTCAAAACCCTCAATGTGGTTTTGATTTAAATCTCCCTGATAGCTGGTGATGATGAACATTTTTTCATATGTCTGATAGTCATTTGTATGTCTTCATTGGAGAAGTGTCTGTTCATATCTTCTGCCCATTTTTTGACATGATTATCTTGTTTGTGTGTGTTGAGTTTGAGGAGTTCTTTATAGATCTTAGATATCAGCCTTTTGTCTATACTCTCATTTGCAAATATCTTCTCCCATTCTGTGGGTTCCTCTTTGTTTTGTTAACTGTTTCCTTAGCTGTGCCGAAGCTTTTGATCTTGATGAAGTCCCAAAAGTTCATTTTTGCTTTTGTTTCCTTTGCCTTTGGAGACATATCTTGAAAGAAGTTGCTCTGGCTGATATCGAAGAGTTTACTACCTATGTTCTCCTTTAGGATTCTGATGGATTCCTGCCTCACATTGAGGTCTTTTATCCATTTCAAGTTTTCTTTGTGTATGGTATAAGAGAATGTTTGAGTTTCATTCTTCTATACATAGCTGTCCAATTTTCCCAGCATTATTTATTGAAGAGACTGTCTGTTTTCCACTGTATATTTTTTCCTGCTTTGTCAAAGATTATTTGACCATAGAGTTGAGGGTCCATATCTAGGCTCTCTACTCTGTTCCACTGGTCTATGTGTCTGTTTTTATGCCAGTACCATGCTGTCTTGGTGATCACAGCTTAGTAGTAAAGCTTGAAATCAGGCAACATGATGCCCCAGTTTCGTATTTCTTTTTCAACATTTCTTTAGCAATTCGGGGGTCTCTTCTTGTTCCATACAAATTTTAAAAATTGTTTGCTTCAGCTCTTTGAAAAAATGACAGTGGAATTTTGATCAGGATGGCATTGAAAGTATAGATTACTCTAGGCAGTATAGACATTTTAACAATGTTTATTCTTCGGATCCATGAGTACAGAATGTTCTTCCATCTTTTTGTGTCTTCTTCAATTTCTTTCATGAGTGTTCTGTAGTTCCTAGAGTACAGAACCTTTACCTCTTTGGTTAGGTTTATTCCCAGGTACCTTATGGTTCTTGGTGCTATAGTAAATGGAATCGATTCTTTGATTTCCCTTTCTGGTTTTTTTTTTAATTTTTTATTTTTTATAAATATATATTTTTATCCCCAGGGGTACAGGTCTGTGAATCGCCAGGTTTACACACTTCACAGCACTCACCAAAGCACATACCCTCCCCAATGTCCATAACCCCACCCCCCTTCTCCCAACTCCCCTCCCCCCAGCAACCCTCAGTTTGTTTTGTGAGATTAAGAGTCACTTATGGTTTGTCTCCCTCCCAATCCCATCTTGTTTCATTTATTCTTCTCCTAACCATTTAAACCCCCATGTTGCATCACCACTTCCTCATATCAGGGAGATCATGTGGTAGTTGTCTTTCTCTGCTTGACTTATTTCACTAAGCATGATACGCTCTAGTTCCCTCCATGTTGTTGCAAATGGCAAGATTTCATTTCTGTATTTTCATTTTTAGTGTATAAAAAAGCAACTGATTTCTGTACATTGATTCTGTATCTTGCCACATTACTGAATTGCTGTATGAGTTCTAGTAGTTTGGGGGTGGAGTCTTCTGGGTTTTCCATATAAAGTATCATGTCATCTGTGAAGAGAGAGAGTTTGACTTCTTCATTGCCAGTTTGAATACCTTTTATTTCTTTGTTTTCTGATGGCTGGAACTCTAATACTATGCTGAATAAGAGAGGTGAGTGGACATCCTTGTCATGTTTCTGATCTCAAAGGGAAGGCTGTCAGCTTTTCCCCATTGAGGATGATATTTGCGTGGGTTTTTCATAGATAGATTTTATGAAGTTGAGGAATGTTTCCTCTATCTCTATACTTTGAAGTGTTTTACCCCTCAGATTGTTTTTCAGAGTCCATAGTCTCTCATGGTTCTCCTCCCCTTCCAATTTACCCAAATTCCCTACTCCTCTCTAACGCCCCTTAATCAGGAATGGATGCTGTATCTTATCAAATGATTTTTCTGCAACAATTGAGAGAACCATGTGGTTCTTCTCTTATTGATTTGTTCTATCACATTGATTGATTGAATGTTGAACCACCCTTGCATCCCAGGGCTAAATCCCACATGGTCAATGTGAATAATCTTTTTTTTTTTTTAAGATTTTATTTATTTATTTGACAGAGAGAAATCACAAGTAGACAGAGAGGCAAGCAGAGAGAGAGAGAGGGTAGCAGGCTCCCTGTTGAGCAGAGAGCCTGATACGGGACTCGATCCCAGGACCCTGAGATCATGACCTGAGCCGAAGGCAGCGGCTTAACCCACTGAGCCACCCAGGCGCCCCGTGAATAATCTTTTTAATGTACTGTTGGATTCTATTAGCTAGGATCTGGTTGAGAATCTTAGCATCCATATTCATCAGGAATATTGGTCTGAAATTCTCCTTTTTGATGGAGTCTTTGTCTGGTTTGGGTGTCAGGATAATGCTGGCTTCATAAAAAGAATCCAGAAGTTTTCCTTCTGCTTCAATCTTTTAAAACAGCTTCAGGAGAGTAGGTATTATTTCTTCTCTGAAAGTTTGATAGAATTCCCCAGGGAATACATCAGGTCCTGAGCTCTTGTTTTTTGGGAGGTTTTTGGTCACTACTTTAATCTCCTTACTGGATATTGGTCTTTTCAGGTTGTCAATTTCTTCCTCATTCAGTTTTGAAAGTTTATAAGTTTCCAGTAATGCATCCATTTCTTCTAGGTTGCTTAACCTATTGGCATATAACTGTTGATAATAATTTCTGATGATTGTTTCTATTTCCTTGGTGTTAGTCATGATCTCTCCCTTTTCATTCATAACTTTATTAATTTGGGTCGTCTCTCTTTTCTTTTGGATTAGTTTGGCTAATGGTTTATTGATCTTATTTATTCTTTCAAAAAACCAACTTTTGGCTTCAATGATGTATTCTACTATATCTCTAGTTTCTATCTCATTGATCTCTGCTCTCATCTTGATTATTTCGTTTCTTGTGTGTAACATTGGCTTAATTTGTTGTTGATTACACAGTTCTCCAAGGTGTAAAGAGATCTGGTGTATTCTGGATTTTTCAGTTTTTTTGAGGGAGACTTGGATGGCTATGTATTTCCCCTTAGGCCCACCTTTGCCGTATCCATAGGTTTTTGACCGAAGTGTTTTCATTCTCATTGGTTTCCATGAATTGTTTAAGTTCTTCTTTGATTTTCTGGTTGATTCAACATTCCTAAGCAAAGTGGTCTTTAACTTCCAAGTGTTTGAATTCCTTCCAAACTTTTTCTTGTGGTTGAGTTCCAGTTTCAAAGCATTGCAATCTGAGAATATGCAGGGAATGATCTCAGTCTTTTGGTATCGGTTGAGTCCTGATTTGTGACCTAGTATGTGGTTTATTCTGGAGAAAGTTCCATGTGTACTCGAGAAGAATGAGTATTCTGTTGTTTCAGGGTGGAATATTCTGTATATCTATGAGGTCCATCTGGTCCAATGTGTCATTCTATGCTCTTGTTTCTTTAATGATTTTCTGTTTGGATGATCTATTACTGAGAGTGGTATGTTTAGATCCCCTACTATTAATGTATTCATATCAATATGGCTCTTTTTTTAAAAGATTTTTTTAAATTTATTTAACAAAGAAAGAGGTCCCAAGTAGGCAGAGAGGCAGGTGGCGGGAGGGGGAATCAGACTCATTGTCATAAAAGATGCTTCTCCATCCCTTCACTTTCAGTCTGGATGTATCCTCAGGTTCAAGATGGGTCTCTTAGAGACAACATATGGATGGGTCCTGTCGTTTTACCCAGTTTGCAACCCCGTACCATTTTATGGGAGCATTTAGGCCATTCACATTGAGAATGATTATTGAGAAATATGTTTTTCTTGACATCATGTTACCTGTGAAGTCCTTGTTTCAATAGATTGTCTCCATAAATTTCTCTTCTATGACACTTTGGGGTTCTTTCTTCTTTTATAGAATTCCCCTTAATATTTCTTGTAGTGCCAGCTTGGTGTCACATACTCTTTTAAACCTTGTCAGTCTTAGAAGCTCTTTATCTCTCCATCCATTTTGAATGTCAGCCTTGCTGGGTAAAATATTCTTGGCTGCATGTGCTTTTCATTTAGTGCCCTGAATACATCTTGCCAGCCCTCTCTGGCTTGCCAGGTTTCTGTGGACAGGTCTGATGTTATTCTGATGAAATTTCCTCTATATGTAAGGAATCTCTTCCCCCTAGCTGCTTTCAAGAGCTCCTGTCTAAAATTATGATTCATTAGTTTCACAATTACATGTCTCGAGGTCTTTCTAGATTCTATGATCTTGAGAGGAGACCTTTTTGCCTCTAGGACATGAATGCTGGTTCCATACCCCAGAATGGCAAAATTTTCATGGAGAATTTTTTCAACTATATCCTCTAGTCTTCTTTCTTTCCACTCTTCCTCAGGATTCCAATCATTCTGACATTGGAACATTTCATGGTGTCATTTATTTCCCTAAGTCTGTTTTCATGGTTTCTAAGCTGTTTGTTCAAGGCTTCCTTTTGATGTTTTTTCTCTCTCAGTTTGTCCTCTAGACCCCTAATTCTATCTTCTGCCTCAGTTACCCTAGCTGTCAGAGAATTTAGATTAGTTTGGAACTCATTAATAGCATTTTTAACTTCTCTGGTGGCTTTCACTTCTGCCCTAATCGATTCCATGTTGTCATTAATGGTTTTCACCAACCTAGCCATTGCCTGGATAATTGCTGGCCTAAATTCCCTTTCCAACATACTGTTTATGTCCATATCCAATAGCTCTGATGGAGAGTCTCTGAATTTTTCCTCTGTTGGGTATTCCTCCTCCTAGTCATTTTGGTGAGAGGTGGTTGAGGGGATGTATAGCTGAATATATCAACTGTTATCCAGGCAAGGTGCACTCTGGAACACTTATGAGCAATTGGAAGTCACTGCCAAAAAGAATAAAAAAGAGAGAAAGAGAGAGACGGGGAGAAAAAAGAAAGAGAGAGAGAATGGTTTTCAGAATGGGCCCCAAAGGTGAGATCTATAAAGCGTCCAGACAAAAACGGACAAACAAAAAGACTAACAAGAGTAAATGACAAGAAAAAGAAAGAGCCCAGCCAAAATGAGCCTCAAGTAAAAGATTTATATACTACCAGAACAAAAACAAATACACACACACACACACACACACACACACAAAAAAAAACAAATACACAGAAACACTGACAGAAGAAAAAGATGGGAGGGTGGTTATAAATTCTCAGTGTGGGTGAGGAAGGTTAGTTTGATTCTTCCTGGGTGTATCTTGATATCTTTGTTAAAGGACTCAACTTTCCCTAGATAAAGGGGATTAAACTGGGATATATTGATTGGGGAAAGAGAATTACCTTGAAGCTTATCTCTTTATAAATATTAAAAAAAAAATAGAAAAGCAAAAGAAAAACACAGGTATATGTATCAAAACAGTTCAAGTTAAAAGGTTATTATGGAATTTGTTGTACTGAACCTCTCATTATAATGGTAAATAAGTTTAAAAAATTATAAAAAAATTTAAAAGTATGAGAATAGATGAGAACTAAATTAAAATGATAGTTATATCTATGAAGCACACAGGTTTTAGGGCAATACCAGGAGCTTAATATCTTCTTTTCCCCCTGATATTGGGGTTTTACAGTTCTATGGGGACCATGTAGTGGTTTTCCTCTTGTTTGGGGGTTTTTGGGGGGGTTTTGTGTGTGTGTGTGGTTTTTTGGGGGGCTGGCTTTCTGGGGGAGGGGCCTGCCACATGGTTTTTCAGGCAGTCTTGCTAGAGTTGAATCTTCCTTCCCCTGTCAAGGGGCCGGGCTCTGATGAAACTGGTTTTTCAGGCTTTTGTTCTCTGGAGGGTGTTTGTTTTGTTTTGTTTTGTTTTCCCCTTTGGTGGCTTTTGGCAGTTCTTCAGAGGTTTAGAGTAGAGCAAATTGCACCCAGACCTCTGTCTCAGAGAGAAGGCTCAGTCTGTTCTCCTCTGGGTGGTCTAGAGCACATAAACTCCCCCTCTGCCACCTCCTACCGGCAGAGCAGGTCCCAAGCCAGTCTCAGGGGTTGCAGGAGTTCCTGCTTATCTCTGTTCCCTGGTGTTACTAAAACTGCCAGCAATATTAGTCCAGAGAACTGCTTCCAGTGGCTGCCTTTGCTGCGGCTGTATGGGCAGGTCCACCCCACCGGAGAGATCCCAACCAGAGACAGTGTGCTGAGATTTTCACTTTGGTCCTGGCGGGAGTATTCAGACTCTAGCCAGTCCTAGAGAGCACTGGCTAGCACACGCACGGACCTCTCTTGGGGGAGGGTGTGGAGCATGACTCAGACCCAGGTTGCGCAGTGTGCATGCAGAGTGCAAAAGGCTGTGGTTCTGGAGTCCACACCAGACTCTCTCAATTGCGCCAGCGGCGCAGGGACCAAGGCCTGGATGCTTTGCTGCACTGTCTCTGGCACGGCGCCAGCGGTGGCCGTCCTGGATCCGTGGTCTTAAGCCCATGCCTGTAACCACCTGATTCCACGAATTTCCCCTTAAGATCTTCTGCTCTTTTGGACTGCTTTTAATCAGACTACAAGATAATGCTAGTCCTCAATCACAAGGCACTCTCGTATTAGGGTATTACTTTAGAATGGGTCACTTCTGGTGGCTCCCTCCCCCTTTTGTTTATCTTCCGATATCAGTCTGATGTTCCCACCCACTCTGCTTAACCTGTCCACTCGTGTCTTCTGCCCCCGTAGAGATCCAGAAGTGTATAATCCTATATCTCAGACTGATTTCGGGGGTGTTCAGAGTGTTCTGGTAGATAATCAGCTCATTTTAGGGGACCAGTTGAAACAATGTCTCCTATTTCTCTGCCATTTTGCCCCTCTCTATGCTTTGAAAACTTTTCAGGATTATTTCTGCAAAAGGTTTTGTGGAGCTTCCTAAATTGTCATAAACCAAACAGAAAAGTATTGACTCTTGAGGAAACTAAGTTTACCACTTATGTATATCATGACTTAGCTTGTAGGGCTCTTTATCAACCCAGAGAAGTCAATGCTAATTAGGGCAAATTCAGATATTCTGGCTACCCAAGCAAGGGAAATAACAATATCCAATTAGGAGGATAAATCTCTTGAGCTGCAGAAAATATTATCAGTGCTAAATAATCAATACACTGATGGTAAAAATAAAGACTGCACATTGAGAACCACAACCTAGACCTAAACCTTGGGTAAAGGGACAATCACTTTGTAGGACTGCCCAGAGAGTAATCATAAAAGAGCTTTATAAATCTCTCAGTGATATCTTTGAGAATTTAGTCCATTAGATATAGCTAAACAACCACTGTCAGTTCTATCAACTATATGTGAAGTAGGAATATAAATATCTTTGAATGAAAACATGCATCTATAATTATAAAACAACCCACATTTTCATGTGGTGGTACCACATTTCATCTTTAAAAGCCTGTAAGTCCTATTGAGGATGAACACTCAGGACAAAGATGATTGATCAACCCTTACCTTCCTTGACCCCACTCAGCTTTGAACACTAGTGCCCTTCATCTGTAGGTTCAGTTCTGTTTCTTCAACAAGGTATGAACTAAGAAAGAAGTATTTCCAACATTTCTGCCCTCCCCTAACATCTATAATATGGAGCAATTCTGAATTTGGAGAGTTGGACTCTCTTCTCATTGTTGGGTCTTCTACCACACATCCCAAGCAGCAGTCCAGTTTTCTGCAGGAGCAAGAGCTCTTTCTGAAATTTCTGTCCACTTGCAAGAGTCTATATGATACACAGGCCTTGAGAATACCTGTCTCCAGGATTTGGAACTGCCCCGTGTTATCCCAGATGCTGACTACAAGCTGAAGATTTACCTAAATGTCAATCTGTGAATATTGTTTTCATCGGCTTGGTCGGCTATTACAGAAAGACACAGAGTGGGTGCCTTAAACAACAGAAATTTATTTCTAACAGTTCTGGAGGCTGGGAAGTTTAGGATCAATGTACCATCCTGTTTGGTTTCAGGTGCCGGGGACCTTCCTCCTCAACTGCTGCAGCTACCATTTCACCGTGTCCACCCACACACGACATAGAGCAAGTGAGAACAGACTCGCTGGTGTTTCCTCTCACGAGGACACTAATCCTATGGGGTCAGAGCCCCACCCTTAAGACTTCATTTAAACTTATTTACTCCTTCTTAGGCTCTGTCTGCAAATATGGCCATACCGAGGATTAATAATTCAAATATATGAATTTCAGGGGACGTAATTCAGCTCATAGTGAAAATAAAAACTAATACAAACCTAAATCAATCTTAAGTTATCCAGGTATAGGGGCGCCTGGGTGGCTCAGTGGGTTAAAGCCTCTGCCTTCAGCTCACGTCATGATCTCAGGGTCCTGGGATCAAGTCCCGCATCGGGCTCTCTGCTCAGCAGGGAGCCTGCTTCCCTTCCTCTCTCTCTGCCTGCCTCTCTGCTTACTTGTGATCTCTCTCTGTCAAATGAATAAATAAAATATTTAAAAAACAAATAAATAAATAAAGTTATCCATGTATATTCAACAACAACAAAAAAAAAAAACAACAAAAATCAATGATGTCTAATATTTATTAAACACATACTTCCACCAAATTATTTTTTATTTTTAGGATAATATTCCTAAGTCAGGTATCCCTTCTCGCTGCTTTGCAGCAGAGGACGTTGAAGGTTTGAAGTCTCAAACACCCTAACCACCGCCCCATAGCTACAAAAAGACAGCCTTGGAACCAGATCCGTATCTGCTGGAAATCCGAACCCAAGCGAGATCTGTGTGCTCTGCCCTCCTGGATGAAAACTGTATTTCCCATTGACCCTCAGTCCCAGCCTCTCCCCACTCCTCAGACATTAAGATTCACACACACACACACACACACCTGAGTTTTGGCAATTACAAAGCTGACAGTGAGTCACTCACGGTGCATGTACTCAGCACCTGTGATCAGACGGGGGTGGGGGTAGGGAGGGGCACTAGATGACAGCGTCTATATCTACATATGCCTGCAAAGATGAACGTGAACCCGGGAAGTTCAGACGGCTCTGCTGACACATTCTGCAGCGTTCTGCCTCTCTGACTCACGCTGTTCTTATTTCTGATTCCACATCGCTTGTCGTGTTACAGCAGCTTTCAGACTGCCATCGCAGCCATCTTTCCGTCACTGGGTCTTCCCCAGCACAACATCCATTCGTTCTCGAGTTCAGCAAACACTGCAGAGCCCCTACTCTGCCTTGGGTGCTGCTCGTCCACGCGCTGGGGTTACATCCCAGAACAGGCCAGCATCCACCAGCCTGCATGTAGCTTCGACCCTAGCTCGGGTCAATGGAAACAAATGGCCATACTCTACGATGTGTAGCAAAATAGAGAATGTGTAGAAATTATGGAAAAAGGAAAAGCAGCACCAGGTAAGGGAGACGAGGAGTAAGAGAGGAAAATGCCAAGGTGAATCTCTTTGAGGAGGAGACGTTTGAATGAAAATGTAAGGACGTCCAGGTGAGACCTGTCTGAAGGCTTGGACCAGGGAGGATGAGGGTTGGATTCTGGATATATTTTGAAAGTAAAAGAAACCTCACCCACTGACCCAGCTCTGCCAGTTCTTGAGCCAAAGGAAAGAAGTGTTTATCCTTCAACACAGGAGGGGGAGGGGCTTGATATGACAACTAACATACATTAAGCACTTATTGCCCACCAGTCACACTAACAATACATCTTAAAGCACAGAAACATTAAATGACTTGAGTTAGTAAGCGGAAGAGCTGGTATTTGAACCCAGAACATCTGGGACTAGAACCCTCCCACAGGACCACCCCTCATTGCTGGTTAGGGCACACTTCATTGACTTGAGATCTGGTGACTTGGGGAAAAAACAGCTGGGACTCGTGCCCCAGGGAGAATCAGGGGAACCCCTGAAGCCTACAGCAGTCCCTAACTCACCATGGAGGCAGAAGACCCGTTTAAAAAAAAAAAAAAAAAAAAAAAGACAGTAACAACTAATAAACTTTATTCTGAAAGCAATGAGTCTCTGGGCACGAGGTGATCCCACAGTGGGATGACAGCTAACTAGAAAAATGGCAATTTTACACACTTCTCCATGTTCTTAAATAGGGCATGGCACATGATTGAACACTTTCTTAATGACTGGAGACAACGTTATGAACATTCATGAGAACACTGGACTCCAGAAAGCGGAGCTGCTTCTGCCAGTTGGCTTCGGGGGAGGTTTGGGTAAGATTCTTTTTCAAAGGAGTATATTGAAGCTTGAAATGAGGCAAAGAGATTAGGTGGCTGGCAGAACCCAAGGAGAGTTTCTGCAGCTTAGCCTCCGGAGAGATAAAGGGAATTGATTCGGAGGACAGCTGGCCCTTGGGAAATGCATTTCTGCCTCTGAACCGGAGGACCGGAAAGGGACTGACAGGGGTGCTGCTACCTTGGGATGACTGGCATTTTCCTGGGAGGACAAAGACATATGCGAGGCTAGAAAAACACAAGTGAGGACCCTCCCCTGCTCCAGACTAGAGCTGTGCTTACAGGTCCCCGAGCTTTCCTTTCGCAAACACCCCAGGTGCACCGCGCATGCACACGCAGGAGAAACAGCACAAGCAGAAGGTACTGCAGGGGGTGTCTTGCTGGAGAGAGAAAAGCAGGTGTCGCCCACTGATAAGCAAGACATTGGAGTGAAGTCCGCACAGAGAAATTTGAAATTTTCTTTACTTTGTTGAAATTTGAACTACAGGGGTTTAGCTCCCTCTTAAAATTGGTGTAATGTCTTCCCACGAACCTCTCCTTTTGGATTGGGAATTGTAATTTTTAAACAGATTTTTAGGAAATTGAATCAGGGTACATTCCACTGCTGTAAATTCAGGCAGAATTCTGAGAGATTCTCAAGACCCAGCCCCTCCCCTGCCCCAGGTGCCCGCAAACTTACAGGCGTCACTGTGAAGGGTTATGTAGGTAAAATAAAGGTTCCAAATCTTAAGAGCAGGAAATTATCTTTGGTAGGCCTGATCTGGCAGGTGAGCCCCTAAACGAGAGGTGCCTGGGTGGCTCAATCAGTTAAGCCTCTGTCTTCATCTCAGGTCATGATACTGAGGTCTTGGGAACAAATCCCACATCAGGCTCCCTGCTCAGTGGGGGAGTCTGCTTCCCCCTTCCCTTCTGCCTCTCTCAGCCCCCCACCCAGCTTTTGGTCTCTAACTCTCTCTCTCTTGCTTTCTCTATCTCTCTCTCACTCTCTCTCTCTTAAATAAATAAATAAAATATTTTTAAAAGAGAGAGAGAGATGGGTCTCCTTCTGGTGAAAAAAATCAAAATGTGGGGGTGTGGGGATGTGGAGGAATATCAGAGTTTTCTATTTGAGGATTTCTTAAGGCAAGCTCTGTCTTGCTCCTAAAGTATGATTTACTACTAAGTGGCAATCATAAGAGCTACGTTTCACTATGAAGTTGAGTCAAAACCAACTAGCAAAGAAAACAATTCTTAAAATGATTTTAGTAAATATGTTACAATTACTTAACATGAAACCATCTGTGAATAAATCCATTTACCTCTCAATAGTTGATCTATCACTGATCCCTCTTATTTAAACTATCGGTCTATTTTTTCCTTTCTAATGAAGTTCATACTGTTTAAACTTTAAAAAAAAAAAAGTAAGTATTAAATCTGGTGTGTCTGGGTGGCTCAGTCAGGTAGGTGTCTGACTCTTGATTTTGGTTCAGGGTCATGGGATTGAGTTCCCCATCAGGCTCTGCACTCGGTGGGGACTCTGCTTGAGATTCTCTCTCCCCCTCTCCCTCTGTCCCTGCCCCACAATGCATATGTGAATATGTGTGCGCTCTCTCTCTCTCTCTCTCTCTCTCAAATAAATAAAATCTTAAAAAGTAGAACTAAAAAACAAAGTATTAAATCATATTGAGTAAGGAAAAGGTTGAGGTACAGGCAGGGAGAGATAGGGGGCCCCTGGCGAGGTTCTGAGACTATTCCTGGCAGGCAAAAGCCATTAAGCCAGAGTGAGCAAGAGATAAGAAGACAGACCACCTGGCCTCCGATGGTCAGGAGTATTTTAATCTGGCCGCTACAATATATCATAGAAAATGGCCAAGCCTCAAAGGATTAAGTCATTAAGGGTGTTATCAATAGTCCATGCTCAAAACAAGACGGCACAGGAAACTCAAGGGCATAAGCTTCCCTGTCAGTTCTCAAAAAAAAAAGATCGTCTTAAAAGGCCTCAGTGGCAACCCTGTTGGGACCTATCTCACTCCTGAGAGCTTTTTCTGTATCCTTGCTTAATAAAACTCTATTGCTTTACTCACTCTCCTTTGTCAGAAAGATTTCTTCTTCGACTCCATGAGACAAAAGCCTCACTTTCCCGCTTCAATATGAACAACAATCTTTATATTTCTACATACAATCCATTCATACACTTACCCAGATATGAAATATTTTTAAAAGTCTCTTCAGAACTCAAAGGAAAAATGTTATATAATAATATAACATCATAGTTCATAAAGGTAAAAGAAATTATAGTGCCTAATTTGAGAATTTAAGTCAGAATCAAGGATTTTTTTAAATCACTGACATTTCAAATGTAAAATTTTGGCTTTTAAGACAAACAGCAAAAACAATGTAGATAAACTGAAAATATTGCTTAATATGCCCCAACTTTGTAATTAATTGTTTTTCTGATAGGGATTTTTAAATGGTACAAGAAAAAAAATCCTCCCCTTTAATTTTTAATAAAAAGAATAAAGGCATTTGCTGAGTGCAATCTATCTGTCCCCACCTCCTGTTCATTGTTTTAAAGACAGGGACAAAAATAAAAATATTCAAGGGAGGCCTTCCAGCCAAGAGTAGTGCCTGTTTCCTGTTGCTAAGAGATAGGAACTTCAAAGATGGAGTCCAGATCCCAGGATTATGACTCAGCAAGATTTCTGGCATTTGTTCCAAACTAATGAGGCTCCTCAGAATCTCATCCCCTAGCAAACTGATTGGCTGTTAAAGAACTATAATGGCCAGGGAAAATCCAAACCTGGCCAAGAAGGTCCTGTAATTGTGCAACTTCTAAAGCAATTCCCAGTCTCCTCTAAACTTGCCAACAAAGTTTTCAGCTAAAGCTGTGATGCCCTGGTAGAACGAGGCAGGACACTTGTCTGCAAATCCCAGAACATTGTTTGAGCGATGAAAGGGGTTTGGTTTGGTTTGGTTTGGTTTTTAGGTCACTCAGCTGGAAAATCGAAAAGTAATACTGGCTTGAGGCACAGCTAGACAAAGTGCACAAATACTGACCCTCAGACTTTCTCCATGTAACAGGCATGAGGGTCCCCAAGAACCCCAACAACCCTAACAGCTCCAGCTGTTGAAGATCTCTAAAACCTCTGAACAGGAGTTCTGGGGAGTCTGACAGCCCTGGTTTTTAGGGTCACATGCCCAACTCTAGCTGAAAGAAGACAGGGTGGGATGAGCTACGGCAGGCTAAGATGTGCGATCATACCCAAAATACATGGGGTTTGTTTCCATTAGAGAGCTCAGGTTCTGTGATCAGAATGTCACCAGCTAGATCCCAAGAGCTGGTTTTATGGCCCACCTGCTTATACTCACTAACCTTTGTCTTACCTTTTCCCCTTCTCTTTCTGGCTCTTCTGTCTGGCTTTCCCCTTAATTCGGACAAAGGAAACTGGTTACCACCACCCCCTGACCCCCACCCCATCCCCCACCTAGTCCCCCACCCCCACCACCCCACCCCACACCCCCACACTCCTCCAGGTGCTGGTAACTGTTCTGATAAATCTCCCAGGGCCCCCAACCACTGAGACTCTTTGAGCTAAACCTGACTCCCACCAGCACAGATGGACCATGGGGTGACCTCTGGAATGACCTGCAATTACCTTTACCTCATTATAATAATAAACTCTCCACCTCATTTACATAACATACAATGTATGTTCACACATGTTTCCTTAAGATTCATGCACAACCTTATGTCCACCTCTATGCAGGAGGACAAGACTGCCCATCTAAATGTTTATCCTAATCCTAAACAAAAGGAACCCGTTCTCTTTCTCACTCTCTCTCTCTTTCTCTCTCTCTCAGAGTCACAGCTTTGGAAACCATTCTGCCTGATCTCCTTTCTTGCTTCAAATAAAAGTTTTCTTTGGGAGACAACCCAGCCTGGTGCAGTTTCTGACTCACCGAGGAGTGAACTCTCTTCAGATCAACAAGGAGACTATATGCTGGGTGACAAAACCGAGAAGGGTCTCTATTCCTCCAGACAGGAATCGTCTCATCTTTCCCACTCACAGGAGCCGCTGTGGATGCAGAGAGACCAGGGACATACTCCTGGCACTCAGATCCCGAAAAAGTTGGTCTGACTGTGGGCACAATCAGCTCACTAAGGAAGCGGGGAGATCCTTGATATACCTGTCCAGCGGATGCAGTGCCTGTGTCATCAAAGGGCAATTTCACTGAGGTTCTATAAAATAGGAATTTTTTAATTGTAGTTAAAGTTGGATAAGGACAAATTCCAGTGTCAAGTAAGGGTATAAAAAACTGGACTTACTGCGGGGGGGCAGGGGGAGGACAGAAAAATCAAGGATTGTAACTAAGAGCCATGTAATCTGCATTCTCTCATCATCACAAAGAGAGGGACAAACCACGGGTCCCTGTCCCCCAGGGGAGGGATCCTGACTCTCTACAGTCTTAAGAGGCAATCACGAGAAGATTAGGATATGGAGTCTAAATAGAAAGGATGTAGGCACCGAACACCCTGAGTATAAATGCCAGCACCACTGAAGGTCGTGTGACAATGCCAGCTGCCATCACCCGGTCGCTGGTGGGGAGTGGGTTGCTGGGGCTGCTGGAAGGGAGTCCCTGTTACTGCAGGTGCAGGCACAGCCATTCCTCTTGGGGAAGGGGGTGCCTCTCTACCTAAGTCCCTGAACAAGTTTCCATTTCCCTTCCTGGATGTATTTTGTCATTTAGCTTTCAACTGCAGGGTCAAGAAGCGCCATGTTCAAACCTGACTGGGTCAAATAAATGTCACCCCAAGATGCCGGCCATGGAACAGAATAGAGAAACCAGAGAGGCTGTCTCCCTTTAGAAATCGTGTAAGTGCTTGCTTTCGCTCTGGGTGTTGAATGTGGCATCATTTGTCATTGACTGGAACATTTCCAGAACTGGGAGAGTGAAATGAAGGCAGGCCCTGGGTTCAGGATCCCAGGTATGCTGGGCAGTCAAGCCCTGACACGGTGTACCCTGTGACAGCTATTGTTCTGGCTGTCCCACAGGGACCCCACGGGGTTTTTACGTCCATCCTCCCTTGGCTGCCAAGAGGCTCAAGAGGCCTCACTCTTCCTTTTCCTCCTTCCTGTAGATAAGGTGATTAAGGTACTCAGAGCCGACATGCGCCCAAGCAGCTCCGATCAGAATCGTTATAAACTGGAATTAACTGTAAAACGTATCTTGTTACATCCCTACTCAGAACTTTACAGTGACTTCTGATTAGAATTAAATGCAGACTCCGGATCATGGCCGGTGACAGTGGCATCCAACCCTCAGTGTGTACTGTCCTTTGGCCCCTCAGCACACGCCAGCCCTACTGAGATTCTCTCATAATATGTCAAGCTCTTTCAAGTCTGTTCTTTTGGGCTCATTTTTAAATTTTTTTGTTGACTTTTTTCCTTTGGTAACTTTTAAAAAATACACTTTCAAACTTACAGAAAAGTTATCACAATAAGAAAATGCGTCCCTGTATACCAATTATCTAAATGCATCAATTGCCACACTTTGCCCCATTTGTTTTTTATTCTCTCTCTACACATTATATGTATGTGCCTTTTACTTAAACCATTTGAGCGAGATATTGTGCATCTTTACTCCTGAATACTTGCATGTTTCGGTCCTAAGAATAAGGAAATTCTGGGGGGGACAAGATGGCGGGGTACTAGGAAGAGGCGTCTTTTCAGCTGGTACCCCAAAAGTGAGCTGATTACCTACCAAAGAACTCTGATCACCCATGAAATCAGCCTGAGATCAGAATTATACACGTCTGGATCTCTACAGGGGCAGAAGACGCCAGTGAGCAGGTAAAGCGGAATGGGAACAGCGGACTGATATCGGAAGATAAACAAAAGGGGGAGGGAGCCACCAGAGGCGACCGGTGCAAAAGTAATACCCCGATACGAGCGAGAGTGCCCTGCGTCTGGGGACCAGCATTAACTCGGAGACTGGTTGAAAGCACTCCAAAAGAGCAAAGGATCACGGGGGCAAACTGTGGGAATCGGGGCGGCTAGGGACAGGGGCTTGAGTCCCCGGTCCCAGACGGCCTCCCCGGCGCGGAGGCAGAGAGAGTGCGGCGGAGAAACCGGCTCCTGGTCCCTAAGCCGCCAGCGTGCCCCAGAGCGCGGGGTTCCGGCTCCTGTGAGGGGATGGGAGCCGGTGTGCAGAACGCGCGCTAGCCCTACCACAAAGCTTGAGATGCGCGTGCACGTCGCTCCAGCTCTCCTGGGTTTCTAAGGCCCTGGGGCGCTTCTTGACCCGGGCCATTGTTTCAAAGTCTAAGCCTCGCGCCCGCGAAACTCTTCCCCGGACAGAGGCGCGCAAAAGCCCAGCCTGCGGCTTACGGACCAGCGCCCCGTTCTCAGTGCCCCAGACGCGCGCCCGACCCACAGCCGCCTCTGAAAAGAGGTGCGCGCAAGCCGGGCACTCCCAGCCCCGGCCAGCGGCAAAATCTCAGTGTGCGATCGCTGCTTGGAACCTCTCTGGCGGTCAGGAGCTCCCAGACAGCCGCCACTGCCTTGGCTTTGGGGACGAGCAAAAGATCCTGCGCCCCCAGGGTCTTTAACTTGGAACCTGCACTGCCAGCATCCAAGGGGGAATTTATTCAGCTTCTGCACCCAGACTGAGGCTTCTGAGACGGAGATCAAGAAGTGTTCCAGGGTGCACCTTGACTGCACCAGAGTTGATACATCCAGCTACATCTGTTCAGTCTTCTCCCACCAAAATGACTAGGAGGAGGAATGCCCAACAGAAGAAAAATACAGAGGATGGACCTTCCGCAACAGAGCTAACGGCTATCAACATAGACAATATGTCGGAAAGAGAATTCAGGCTAACAATTATCCAGGCAATAGCTAGGTTGGAGAAAGCCATGGATGACCAAACAGAATTGATTAGAGCCGAACTGAAAGCGACCAGACAGGATGTTCACAATGTTAGGGCGGAGCTTAAAGCTACCAGGGAGGAGGTCCACATGCTCTCAATGAGTTCCAATCCAATCTAAACTCTCTCAAAGCTAGGGTAACTGAGACAGAAGATAGAATTAGTGATCTGGAAGACAAACAGATAGAGAGAAAGGATCAGGAGGAAGCCTGGAACAAACAGCTTAGATCCCACGAAAGCAGAATTAGGGAAATAAGTGATGCCATGAAGCGTTCCAACGTCAGAATTATTGGAATTCCTGAAGGGGAGGAGAAAGAAAGAAGTCTAGAAGATGTCGTGGAACAAGTCCTTCATGAAAACTTTCCGAATCTCGCGAATGAAACCAGCGTTCATGTACTAGAGGCTGAACGGTCTCCACCCAAGATTATACACTCCAAAAAAACATCACGACACCTGATAGTCAAATTGAGAAATTATAATTGTAGGTATAATCTCTTGAAAGCTGCCAGGGCAAAGAGGCTCCTTACTTACAGAGGGAAGCCCATCAGAATAACGTCAGACCTGTCCACAGAGACCTGGCAAGCCAGAAGAGGCTGGCAAGATATATTCAGGGCACTAAATGAGAAGAACATGCAGCCAAGAATACTTTATCCAGCAAGACTGACATTCAAAATGGATGGAGAGATAAAGAGTTTCCAAGACCGGCAAGACTTAAAAGACTATGCAACCACCAAGCCGATACTGCAGGAAATATTAAGGGGGGTTCTATAAAAGAGGAAAAATCCCAAGAATAGCATTGAACAGAAATATAGAGACAGTCTACAGAAAGAAAGACTTCAAAGGTAACTCGATGTCAATAAAAACGTATCTATCAATAATCACTCTCAATGTGAATGGCCTCAATGCACCCATAAAACGGCACAGGGTTGCAGATTGGATAAAACGACAGGACCCATCCATATGCTGTCTACAAGAGACCCATTTTGAACCTAAAGATACACGCAGACTGAAAGTGAAGGGGTGGAGAAGCATCTTTCATGCCAATGGGACTCAAAAGAAGGCTGGGGTAGCGATTCTCATATCAGATAAATTAGACTTCAAACTAAAGACTGTAGTCAGAGATACAGAAGGACACTACATAATCCTTAAAGGGACTATCCACCAAGATGATCTAACAATTGTAAATATCTATGCTCCCAATATGGGAGCAGCCAATTACTTAAGAAAACTGTTAATCAAGATAAAGAGTCATATTGATATGAATACACTAATCGTAGGTGATCTTAACACGCCTCTTTCAGAATTAGACAGATCATCGAAGCAGAAAATCAATAAAGAAACAAGAGCATTGAACGACACATTGGACCAGATGGACCTCATAGATATATACAGAACATTCCACCCTAAAACAGCAGAATACTCATTCTTCTCAAGTGCACACGGAACCTTCTCCAGAATAGACCACATACTGGGTCACAAATCAGGACTCAGCCGATACCAAAAGACTGAGATTATTCCCTGCATATTCTCAGATCACAATGCTTTGAAACTGGAGCTCAATCACAAGGAAAAGTTCCGAAGGAACTCAAACACCTGGAAGCTAAAGACCACCTTGCTTAAGAATGCTTGGATCAACCAGGAGATCAAAGAAGAACTGAAACAATTCATGGAAACCAATGAGAATGAAGACACTTCGGTCCAAAACCTATGGGATACAGCAAAGGCGGTCCTAAGGGGAAAATATATAGCCATCCAAGCCTTGCTCAAAAAAATTGAAAAATCCAGAACACACCAGCTGTCTCTACACCTTAAAGAACTGGAGGATCAACAACAAATCAAACCAACTCCACACATAAGAAGGGAAATCATCAAGATTAGAGCTGAGATCAATGAGGGAGAAACCAGAGATACAGTAGAACGTATCAATGAAACTAGAAGCTGGTTTTTTGAAAGAATCAATAAGATCGATAAGCCACTGGCTACACTAATCCAAAAGAAAAGAGAGAAATCCCAAATTCATAAAATTATGAATGAAAGGGGAGAGATCACAACTAACACCAAGGAAGTAGAAACAATCATCAGAAGTTACTACGAACAGTTATATGCCAATAAGCTTAGCAACCTTGATGAAATGGATGCATTCCTGGAAAAATATAAACTACCAAAATTGAACCAGGAAGAAATCGACAACCTGAATAGACCGATATCTAATAACGAGATTGAAGCAGTGATCAAAAATCTCCCAAAAAACAAGAGCCCAGGACCTGACGGATTCCCTGGGGAATTCTACCAAACCTTCAAAGAAGAAATAACACCTATTCTCCTGAAGCTGTTTCAAAAAATTGAAGCAGAAGGAAAACTTCCAGACTCTTTCTATGAAGCCAGCATTACCCTGATCCCCAAACCAGGCAAGGACCATACCAAAAAGGAGAATTTCAGACCAATATCACTGATGAATATGGATGCTAAGATTCTCAACAAGATCCTAGCCAACAGGATCCAACAACACATTAAAAAGATTATCCACCATGATCAGGTGGGATTCATCCCTGGGCTACAAGGATGGTTCAACATTCGTAAATCAATCAATGTGATACAACAAATTAATATGAGAAGAGAGAAGAACCACATGGTCCTCTCAATTGATGCAGAAAAAGCATTTGACAAAATCCAACATCCGTTCCTGATTAAAACGCTTCAAAGTATAGGGATAGAGGGAACATTCCTGAACCTCATCAAATCTATCTATGAAAGACCCACAGCAAATATCATCCTCAATGGGAAAAAGCTTGCAGCCTTCCCGTTGAGATCAGGAACAAGACAAGGATGCCCACTTTCACCACTCTTGTTCAACATAGTATTAGAAGTCCTAGCAACAGCAATCAGACAACAGAGAGAAATAAAAGGTATCCAAATTGGTAATGAAGAAGTCAAACTCTCTCTCTTCGCAGATGACATGATTCTTTATATGGAAAACCCAAAAGACTCCACCCCCAAACTACTAGAACTCATACAGCAATTCAGCAGCGTGGCAGGATACAAAGTCAATGTGCAGAAATCAGTGGCTTTCTTATACACTAACAAGGAAAATACAGAAAGGGAAATTAGAGAATCGATTCCATTTACTATAGCACCAAGAACCATAAGATACCTGGGAATAAACCTAACTAAAGAGGTAAAGGATCTATACTTGAGGAACTATAGAACACTCATGAAAGAAATTGAAGAAGACACAAAAAGATGGAAGACCATTCCATGCTCTTGGATCGGAAGAATAAACATCGTTAAAATGTCTATACTGCCTAGAGCAATCTATACTTTTAATGCCATTCCGATCAAAATTCCACCGGCATTCTTCAAAGAGCTGGAGCAAATAATCCAAAAATTTGTATGGAATCAGAAGAGACCCCGAATCGCTAAGGAAACGTTGAAAAACAAAAATAAAGCTGGCGGCATCACCTTACCTGATTTCAAGCTTTATTACAAAGCTGTGATCACCAAGACAGCATGGTACTGGCATAAAAACAGACACATAGACCAGTGGAACAGAGTAGAGAGCCCTGATATGGACCCTCAACTCTATGGTCAATTAATCTTCGACAAAACAGGAAAAAATATACAGTGGAAAAAAGACAGTCTCTTCAATAAATGGTGCTGGGAAAACTGGACAGCTATATGTAGAAGAATGAAACTCGACCATTCTCTTACACCGTACACAAAGATCAACTCAAAATGGATAAAAGACCTCAACGTGAGACAGGAATCTATCAGAATCTTAGAGGAGAACATAGGCAGTAATCTCTTCGATATCAGCCACAGCAACTTCTTTCAAGATACGTCTCCAAAGGCAAAGGAAACAAAAGCGAAAATAGACTTCTGGGACTTCATCAAAATCAAAAGCTTCTGCACAGCAAAGGAAACAGTCAAAAAAACAAAGAGGCAACCCACAGAATGGGAGAAGATATTTGCAAATGACAGTACAGACAAAAGGTTGATATCCAGGATCTATAATGAACTCCTCAAACTCAACCCACACGAAACAGACAAACACATCAAAAAATGGGCAGAAGATATGAACAGACACTTCTCCAATCAAGAAATACAAATGGCTATCAGACACATGAAAAAATGCTCATCATCATTAGCCCTCAGGGAGATTCAAATTAAAACCACATTGAGATATCACCTTACACCAGTTAGAATGGCCAAAATTAACAAAACAGGAAACAACATGTGTTGGAGAGGATGTGGAGAAAGGGGAACCCTCTTCCACTGTTGGTGGGAATGCAAGTTGGTGCAGCCTCTTTGGAGAACAGTGTGGAGATTCCTCAAGAAATTAAAAATAGAGCTTCCCTACGACCCTGCAATTGCACTCCTGGGTATTTACCCCAAAGATACAGATGTCGTGAAAAGAAGGGCCATCTGTACCCCAATGTTTATAGCAGCAATGGCCACAGTCGCCAAACTATGGAAAGAACCAAGATGCCCTTCAACGGATGAATGGATAAGGAAGATGTGGTCCATATACACTATGGAGTATTATGCCTCCATCAGAAAGGATGAATACCCAACTTTTGTAGCAACATGGACGGGACTGGAAGAGATTATGCTGAGTGAAATCAGTCAAGCAGAGAGAGTCAATTATCATATGGTTTCACTCATTTGTGGAGCATAACCAATAGCATGGAGGACAAGGGGCGTTAGAGAGTAGTAGGGAATTTGGGTAAATTGGAAGGGGAGGTGAACCATGAGAGACTATGGACTCTGAAAAACAGTCTGAGGGGTTTGAAGTGGCGGGGGGGGTGGGAGGTTGGGGTACCAGGTGGTGGGTATTATAGAGGGCACAGCTTGCATGGAGCACTGGGTGTGGTGAAAAAATAATGAATACTGTTTTTCTGAAAATAAATAAATTGGGAAAAAAAATTAAAAAAAAAAAAAAAAAAAAAAAAAAAGAATAAGGAAATTCTCTTTCAGAAACAGAAAACCATCAATCAAAATCAAGACATTTAACATTAATGCAACACTATTAAGTATTCCACTTTCCGTATTCAAATTTCATCAACTGTCTCAGTGATAGTCTTTATGGCAACTAGTTTTCCACTCCATTATCTCAATTCTCTTTTATTATCCTTTTATCTGGGGAGGTTCTCAGACTTTCTTATCTTTCTTACTCAGGTATACATCACAAATACGGGTGATATCTTTAATCGCTATTATACATAGTCATGAATATTTCCATCATCATGTGACTTCAGACTCCCGAACTGCAATGTCTTTCTGAAGACTGTTCTTCACAGGAATTGCTATGCAAACTGAGAGATCGTGATCATAATAGCAGGCTCTCAGGTCCCCTCTCCCTGAATAGTCTCCAGGAAGCACATCATTTGCACGCTTGTCAGTGCCTGACTCGTGCTCCTTCTTAGGTCTGGACAGCAATTATACTTCATTCCAAAGACCCCTGGACACAGCTGGCTCTGCAGCCAACAAATAGATGCCCAAGAAATCACGTCAGAGCTGCTGGGCCACCTCCCTCACAATGGCCTCTCCATTTGGCTGTGCATTAGAATCATCCGAGAAGCTTCGAAAACCGCTGGTGCCCCATGTCAATTACACAAGACTTTCTGGAGAGGCTCAGGTAGTTACTGCTTTCTCCTCTCCTGATAGGCATGGATATAGATTTTGATTAATTCTCTTTATCACGGCCCAAACCAGTTCTGCATATAAACATTACTGAAGACGGGAATAAGTAAAAGGAATTACAACATTAACAGGTGTCCTCTGTCCATCCCATGAGGCTTTTGCAGGGTGACTCCATGTGTAGCTTCCAGCCTGCCTCCTTGTGGCAGAGAAAAGATCTTTTGTATGAAAGACATTAGAATAAATTGGCCTCCTATACATTTTATAATTTTTCACCATTCATTTCTCTTTCCAAAAAGTTCACAGATTTTTTTTTACATTTATTCATTCAACTAATACTAAAAATTAGTTAAGAAAATCAACCAAATTTTGTTTGCTGGTTTCTATCTTTGAGGTCACATTTAGAGAAGTCTACCATTCTCAGTTTATATAATTATTCATTTATTTTTTCCAGTAATCTTATTATTTCAATTTTTAATAGCTAAAATTTTGACCTATCCACAAATTGGATGATGCATGGAATGGGGTAAGAATCTAAATTCATTTCTTTTTAAAAGTAGTGTCAATTGTTACCCAAAACAGTGTTTGTCAAATTCATTTTTTTTCTCACTGATGTGGAATATCACTCTCATCATATACAAAACTCTTATACTACATAACTTACCTGTTTCTGGACTTTCTCGTTTCATTGCTTTTTCTCTTCCTCTGCCAGCATCAGGCAATTTTCATTTTAATTGTATAGTCGACTTTGTCCATTCCCTTTCTTTTTTTTTTTTTTTAGGAAAAAGTGTTAGCACTTCTTTAATACTTAATTATTGAAATTAACTCTAGAACCACTTTGGAAAGCTGGAGTCTCAATGGCAATTGTATTCTATTTGTAGATTAATATGAGAATTTACTTCTTTACACTATTATGACTTTGCACCCCAGAACGTCTGCTTAATCAAGGCTTCTTTTATGTTTCTCTCCTCATTTTGTAGTTTTCTTTAAGAAAGACTTGAGCCTTTTTGTCAGATTCACTTCTAAGTATTTCTAATTTGATTTTGGAGGAAGAAAAAGTAAAGACCTTAGTTACCCTGTTTTAATTTCTACATACGATCTTCTGCTCTTCAGCCACAGAGCTCCTACACGATGGTTTTTAAGGATTCTAAACCTTGGGGCACCTGGGTGGCTCAGTGAGATAAGCTGCTGCCTTCAGCTCAGGTCATGATCTCAGGGTCCTGGGATCGAGTCCCACATCAGGCTCTCTGCTCAGCAGGGAGCCTGCTTCCTCCTCTTTCTCTCTCTGTCTGCCTCTCTGCCTACTTGTGATCTCTCTCTGTCAAATAAATAAATAAAATCTTTTAAAAAAAAAAAGGGATTCTAAACCTTGAGGTGGGAAAAAATACTATTGCACACCAAAACACTAAAGACTTGGGCTAATAAAGTGGTATTGTGAATTTTTTCCTTCAGTAATTTCTGAATTTTCTTTATCTTATCTTCATATTTTAAAATGTATTTAAAATGTGAATGAGGAACCGGATAAAATCCAAAAATTCCCATTCTTTCCATTCATAACTTCAGTATATTATGTGTAGCTGTGGGCGTTTACATTCTCGAAGACTTTTTTTTATTAGTCATTCCAACTAGATTATAAAAGTCTTGATTTTTTTTTCCAATACCTTTTACTTTTATCTTTTATGTCACCAAGGATTATGGAAATAGTAAGTGCCTAGCGAATTCCTCCTCAGTGAGTTTATCAGGTCAGTTGAATTAGGCAAAAGATGGGGGGAGGGGAAGAACTGCAAAATGTGATGTGGCATTTCAAAATTATTTATGTGTTATCTTTTTTTTTAATTTATTTTTAATTTTCTTTCAAAAATTTTATTCATTTGAGAGAGAGAGAGAGCAAGAAAGAGCAGAGCCAGAGGGAGGGGCAGAGAGAGAAGCAGACTCCCCACTAAGTGGGGCCTCCATCCGGGGACCCTGGGATCATGATGCCTTGTTGTTGTTGTTGTTTTTTAGTGTGCTTCTTGTGTGTATGTCCACATCCCCAACTAGATGGTAAGCATCTGATGAATAGGAATTGTCTCTCATATTCCCTACTTTTATGTTCTAGTTACACAGTTTGAACACATCAGAGCCAGTTTAGTGAATGTTACTAGCTCGACTAAAAATAAAATCTCGCATGCTAAAGAACCGTATCAGCAATAAAAAATGTCAAATGCAGAACAGATAATATATTTACATTCTAAACATGCATTTTTACAGCCTTTATCCCATTTTACACGTAGCTGAAAAGGTTCCGATCCTCTTCAGGAAGGAATTTTAGCGAAGTAAGCATTGGGGTGGTGGAGGAGTGGAGGGCGGGGTAGGGGGTCCTCGTGTTTTATTACATTGTAGAGTGCCAGAAAGTAGCCAGAGTACTTATAATACACAAAAAGAAATGTGTTACCAATTAATTTAAGAAAAGTTAGATACAAATTTATGTAGATGGATCTTCTTGGTTCTTGTTCTGCAGCTGGTAAGGGAAGGTGAGGAGGGAGCAACGAGCTATTAAGCCATAAGCAACCTACTCCTTACTGATGTAACTCTTCCATTAAAGTAGTTTTGCTTTTTAATGTGTTGAGATGTTATAGATTCAATTTTCTTGTAATTACTTCCCCCATTCTCATGAATAATCAAGTTAGCGGTTCGTAACCTAGAACTGTGTAAACTCAGAATGTCATTAAAAAGCAGAGCCTTTGTTCCGAAACACCACAAGATGGTGATGTTGATCCATTTAAAATGTCTTTAAACCATGCAGGGCAGGCACATACTTGTACATGCACACACAGAACTTTCTCCAGAAGGCTTGTGTTTTCTTGTGTTGTCATAAAATTAAGATTTCAAGTTCATCCATGTTTCCAAATGAATCATGTAGAATCAAAACCACTTATAAAATAAAAAGTATTAGAGTGATTCCTACTGTGAGTCGTATCTTTCTCTCTGCTGGCTGTATGCATTTGTCTTTTGTATGGAGCTTTGGAGTGTGTGTGTGTGTGTGTGTGTGTGTGTGTGGTGTTTATCTTCCTGATGTCTATTATCTTCCCTCTTCCTCTGTTGCTCCAAATGTATGCCTCCCCTCTGGTGAGTCTATGTGTCACTATAATTGTCTCCCCCATTAACTTGTGACTAATAATGTGATTGAAACCTCAGTGCCAAATAAATGTGCCTGTGCATTCATTTTGTGAACAGGTTGGTATGCCATATTTTCTATTTCTATTCTTCATCTCTTCTGCTTTTTCATTAAAAAATATTAATACAGCAGTGGAATCCGGGTAGTCCATAACTATGATTAAAAAAAAAATTTTCTTTCCCCTTTTCTTTGGCTCTCCTTTCTCCTTCTACTTCTTTCCATAATATTCACTACATGTTTGGTTTTTTTTTAAATTAGTTATCATCAAACTGAATTAGGAAATAGGAAAATACCTTACATGTTTTATATGTTCCCGTGTGTGTGGAAGGGAACTGTTCATGGATCTTTCATTCTTTTTTCCTTTCTCTTTCTTTCTACTCCTCTGGAGGCCCTGTACTTGATTTAAGAAGGGTCCCCCTATTCAATTGATGTGTGTGGTTTGTGGACATTGACTCCAATAGAAAAGGAAAAAAGAATCTCATTTTGATCCACTATATCGGTCAGAAGTTATTGTCTATAGAGTGAATTGGTTTTCTCTAAAATGTTTCTACAAGAGGTTTGGCTACCTATTGATTGAATGTTTATATTTTAATCTAACATGGAGTTATATTGCCTGATTCCACTATCATATTCATGAACTAATAAAATGTTTTTCTCTTTAAAAAGTAGCTGTGTCTTTCTCACCACTCCTTTTCAATACCATACTGTAAGTCTCATGAACACAATAAAACAAGAAGGAAGTAAAGCATACGGTTTGGGTATGAAGAAATAAAACTGGCTTTACTCACAAGTGACATGATTACTTATGCACAGAATCTGAAAGAACTGACCAAAAAAAATTTCTTAGAACCAACTAGCAAATGTTTCTAGAAGACTGCAGGATACAGGGTTAATATACAAAAACCAATTTCTTTCCTATATACCAGCAATGAATAACTGAAATTTGAAATTAGAAACACAACACCATTTACATTCAAACCAACCCCAGCAATTAAATATTTATGTATAAGCACAGAAGAACAGGTACAAAATGTGTATGAGGAAAACTGTAAAACTCAGATGAAAAAAATCAAAAAAGGTCTAAAGAAATGGAATGATGTTCATTGTTCAAGGATAGGAAGATTCAATATCATCAAGATGCCGGTTCTCCCCAACTTGATCAATAGATTCAATGAAATAACAAATAATATTCCAGCAAGTTACTTTGTGGATACTGACAAACTGATTCTACAGTTTATACAAGAGGCAAAAGAATCCGAATAGCCAGCACAATTTTGAAATTGAAGAACAGTAAGAGAATTAACGCCACTTGGCCTTACTATAAGTCTATAGTTATCAGAACAGTGTGGGATTGGTAAGAGCATAGACGGATAGGTTAATGAAATAACATAGTGAACCCAGAAATAGACTGGTGCAAATATAGTCAACCTACCTCAGACAAAGGAGCAAAGACAGTTAAATACACACAGGACACTCTTCAACAAACGGTGCTGCATCTACTGGACATACACATGCAAAAAATAATCTAGACATGGGACTCACATCCTATGCAAAAATTAACCCCAAATCCTTTATGGACCCAAATGTAATATCCAAAACTATAAAGCTTCTAGAAGATAATACTGTAGGAAATCTAGGTGCCCTTGGGTTTGGTGAAGGCTTTTTTAGACTCAACCCCAAAAGTATGAGCCACCAAAGCAAGCATTAGTCATTTTGACTTCATTAAAATTAAAAAGTTCAGCTCTGAAAAAGACACTGTTAAGAAATGAAAAGCTACAGAAAATGTTTATGAAACACAAATCTGATAAAAGATGTGTATACAAAGCATACCAAGAACACTTAAAACCCAACTGTAAGAAAACAAATAGCTCAATTAAAAAATGAGTAAAATATCTAAACATGCAGCTCACCAAGTAAAATATCTAGAGGACAAATAAGCATACGAAAAGATGCTCGTCAAATATCATCAGGAAATTGAAAATCTTAAAAAATGAGACTACTGCATACCTATTAGAATGCCTAAAACCAAAACACCGCAGGTGTAGAGCAACAGGAACTCTCATGGCTGATAGAATGCAGAATGGTACAGCCACTTTGGAAAACAGTTTGATGGTTTCATACAAGGCTAACCATAGTCTTACCATATGATTCAGCAGTTGTACTCCTAGATGTTTACCTAAATGAATTGAAATGTTATGTCCAGGGGCACCTGGGTGGCTCAATGGGTTAAGCCGCTGCCTTTGGGGATCTCAGGGTCCTGGGATCAAGCCCCGCATCGGACTCTCTGCTCAGCAGGGAGCCCGCTTCCCCTTCTCTCTCTGCCTGCCTCTCTGCCTACTTGTGATCTCTCTCTCTCTGTAAAATAAATAAATAAAATCTTTAAAAAAAAAGAAAGAAAGAAAGAAAGAAAGAAATGTTATGTCCACACAAAAACCTGTGTAAAAAGGTTAATAGAAGGTGTATTCATAATTGCCCCAAACTGAAAGGAATCAAGATGTCCTTTAACAGGGGAATGTATAAACTGTGGTATATCCATACAATAGAATACTCTTCAGTCCTAAGAAGAAATAAGCTATCAGGGCATCTGGGTGGCTCAGATGACTAAGAGTCTGCCTTTGCCTCAGGTCATGATCTCAACGTCCTGGAATCTAGCTCCAAATTGAGCTCCCAGCTCAGCGGGGAGTCTGCTTCTCCCTCTACTTCTGCCTCTCCCCCTACTTGTGCTCTCTGTCTCTCTTTCAAATGAATAAATAAAATCTTAAAAGAAAAAAAAAAGGAAGAAGAAGAAGTGAGCTATCAAACCATGGAAAGACATGGAGCAACATTAGATGCATATTGCTAAGTAAATAAGCAAGTCTGCAAATGCTACAGTGTATGATTGCAACTATCTTACATTTTTGAAAAGCCTAAATGATAGAGAGTAAGAAGATTAGTGTTTGCCAGGAGTTCATAGAGATCAAGGAAAAGAGGGAGTGATTAAGAGATGGAACACCAAGGGCACCTGGGTAGCTCAGTCGGTTGAGTGTCGGACTCTTCATTTTGGCTCAGGTCATGATCTCAGGTGTGTGAGATAGAGTCCCATGGGTGAGCCCCTCTTCGAGCCCTTAGCCAGACTCTGTGCTCAGTAGGAAGGCTGCTTGAGATTCTTCCCCACTTTCCCACCGATTCTTTCCCCCTCCCCCTCTCAAATAAGTAAATCTTTAAAGAGCGAGAGAGAGAGAAGGAGAGGGATGGAACACCAAACCTGGGGGCAATAAAACAATTCTTTATGACACCGTGATGGTGGATACATGGTGTTATGCATTTGTCAAAACACTCAGAATGGTAGAGTGAATCCTGTTCAACTGTGGACCTTAGTTGATCACAATGTATCATTATCGGTTCATTGATTATAACTAATGTACCACACTAAAGGGAGATATTAATAATTGGATAAACTTCAAGTAAGGGTGCAGTAGAGAAAAAGGTTTTTGAGAACTCTGTACATTCTGCATAATTTTTCTATAAGCCTTAAACTGCTCTAAAAATAAGATCTATTAACTTAAAAAAGAACAAACAGGTAACCTTTTACATCCCATACTTTTTTTTTACCACTATCTTTTTTATTCTCTTTCATCATTCAGGTTTGTTCAGAACATTAAAATAAGAATGAAGGGGGAAAGAATCACATTTTTCTTTAACGATTTTATTTATTTATTTGACAGACAGAGATCACAAGTAGGCAGAGACGCAGGCAGAGAGAGAGAGGGAGAAGCAGGCTCCCTGCTGAGCAGAGAGCCCAATGCGGGGCTCATTCCCAGGACCCTGGGATCATGACCTGAGCCGAAAGCAGAGGCTTTAACCCACTGAGCCACCCAGGCACCCCAACAATCACATTTTTTAAAACACAATCTGTCCAAAGTATATGATAATATATGAAACCGTATCATACCTCTTAGGGGAAAAAAATCATCCAAAAATTATTTTGTAATTAAGATTAAAGATTAAGACAAACTTCCATGTAAGCCATGTAATGTTTAAGGGCAAGTGTTTTTGTTCCAATAATTTTATAGAAATGAGAGAATGATGTGTTTGATTTGAAATATTCAAATCCTTGGGGCGCCTGGGTGGCTCAGTGGGTTAAGCTGCTGCCTTCGGCTCAGATCATGATCTCAGGGTCCTGGGATCGAGTCCCACATCGGGCTCTCTGCTCAGCAGGGAGCCTGCTTCCCTCTCTCTCTCTCTGCCTGCCTCTCCATCTACTTGTGATTTCTCTCTGTCAAATAAATAAAATCTTTGAAATATTCAAATCCTCAAAGGTTTCTGCACTAACATTTGAATAAAAACTAACACGCTGGCATAGTTTCCATGGCTTTCAGTTTCCCATTGGATTTCAGAAATTCAGGGATGATCTTTGCCTGAGCTCCTTCCATTATTGCAATGGCCTTTGGGGCTTTCTCTTAGGCAGCTTTAGTTCCCAGGCCTCTATACACACAGCCTTCCTAGCTTCAAGCACAGAGAGGCCATATTGAGAGGACCCAGAGGAAAATGCTTGCAGTAGGGTTTAATGATTTTCTGTCCCTATTGCAGGGCTCCTTCCCAGTCCCACACATACGAGCAGACACCTGTGGCCTGGTATATAACATGCAGCATGTACACATTGCTGTCCTCAAACCCAGAACTCATCTTCTCCTGGCTAAGCTCACAGATCTTCAGCAGCTCACGAGGGGATCTGTAGTGCTTGGCCCTCTGGAACTCCTCGATGACATCGAGCACATATCTGACCATGTCATGGATAGTTTCTGCCTTTGGGGGAAATCGCTGAGCTTCTGGATTTCCACCTTGGTCTTATCCTTGTCTTTGAGTACAATCCTGGCATGGGCAGGTAAAGATGTAAGAATCTCTTAACTGCTCTTAACTGTCTTCTGTTGGGTACAGGAGGTCAGCGTACATGGTAAAACAAAAACAAAAACAAAAACCTCTTCTCCTGGGTTGATACCCTGGTACACTCTTTCTTCCGCTAGGGTTCCCTTTGTAGGTCACAAAGATGTTGGGGCAACAACTCTGATTCATTGGCACAATCTCAGGAAACACTGCAGATCCCAAAGGAGAAAGCGTGTCATCTTCCACTGTGAAGTAACTGCAGTTACCCTGTGCAGAGAATACCAAGAAGCCATCACTGCCAAAGTGATGAAGAGCAACAATGTCACTCAGAATCAAGTCCTTCTTCTCATTGATTTATCCGGATGTGATGCAAACTCCTTCACAGCTAACAATTTCTCTGAAGGGGTCTTCTCTGGGTAGATTGTCTGATTGGCCAGAATCCTTGCAGTTAGTCTACAGTCTCTGAAAGATGACAGTTTACCCCAAAAACAACATTCCAGCTTGTGCCTGGGCCAACTCCACATTGCAGTAAAATGCCTGCTCAGATGTTCTACATCTAGACAATCCTTTTCCTGGTGAAGCAGGACTCTCAGTGGTTGCCCTTCTCCTTGACCATGAGCACAAAGGCATATGTCTGACAGAGAGCAGTCCCCCACATGGAAGCTTGTCCTCCCTGTCACTTGCCTGGGCAGCAGCAGGTCTCCAGGCCACCATTGTCTGCAGCTGTCATGACCACAGCAGGTGGGACTGATGCTGGGTGGGATTGGCAGGGCAGGTGCTGAGGGGCGCCTGGCCCCTCCCTGCTGGGAGCCACGGCTTCCCAGGATAGCTGTTATTGAAGAAGTGTCCCCCAGAGCTGCGGAGGCCCGGGGTGGGGGTTGGGGGCGAACTGTAATACTTTTCAATGGCTAATCAGAGTAGTTGTGTGAAATCAGCTGGAGAGCTATTATAGCATTTTTAGTTTCAAAGGAGACTGAATAAAGTGCATACCTCTAGATGGTCTAGTTGTCTAATAATATACTTACTACATTTTAAGAGATTTTTTTTAAAAGATTTTATTTATCTATTTGACAGACAAAGATCACAAATAGGCAGAGAGGCAGGCAGAGAGAGAGGAGGAAGCAGGCTCCCTGATAAGCAGAGAGCCCGATGCAGGGCTCAATCCCAGGACCTGAGATCATGACCTGAGCTGAAGGCAGAGGCTTTAACCCACTGAGCCACCCAGGTGCCCCATTTTAAGAGATTTCAACTAGACCTTTTCATTAACTATGGGGTCCAATATCCTTTTGTGAGATGTGGAAAATGCTAGTGAACATGATCTTAATATTGAAAATATATTTATGACCCTGATTCCTTGACAAGGGCTATCTCAATTAGCCTTATGCATATACTTTTTAAATCTGTCTAATAAATGATGGAATGAATGAATGAATGTATATGTGGGTTGTAAAACCATGACTTAGTCCTTTCTATTGATTTCTAGTTTTCATCTACAGCAAATAAATGAAGTGTGTGATATTCCTTATTCCTCCCCTTGACTCCGATGAGTAAAAGAGAATCATAAGCCTCAACTACAAATTCTTTAATGCACCTTGACTAAAAATTTTAATAGGAGTCAGAAGATGTATATCTTAATATTTGAATTAGAAATTCCAATGGAAATCTATTATCATAGATGTTTTAAGAATGTAAGTCTCACAACAAACCATTACATGTTAATTAGATAAAAGAGAGGTTTGGTAACTATTTATATGAATTATCATAAATACTAATCAATGCTTATTTATGCCATCACAATTTGAGGTTGGCCTCTGTATCTGTTTCTTAAAAATGGCAAAAAAAAAAAAAACTGCTGGTAATGAAATTGTTTGATAACAAATCCAAAAATTGTTTCATAAAACTGAACTTAGAAATGTGTTTTAGGAAATTACATTTGTTAGAAAACTTATTGTAGAAGACTGTTAAGCACATAAATTGCAATCTATGTTGACATAGGGCATTATTTTTATCTTAGTAATAGTTTATGATCTCAGTGAGATAGCTCAAATTAACTAAAGATTATGTAGATTTTCTTAAAATTAGAGAAATAGCTCAATGTCATCCTTAGTTGTAAAAATTAATTTTATAGGTAAAAAGAAAATGTTTATAAGTTTAAAATTCAAAACCTCAATCTACCTAAATTGTTGGGTATGCTGATCTAGATGGAAAATGGCCTTACCTTGAAAACACAGAGTTGAGATTTATAAAACTTTAGACTAGTGAGAGAAACCACATCTGGGACAAGACTACTCAGGGATTATATTCAGGGACTATTCAGGGATTATGAGAGGAGCAGGGTAGAGGAGCAACACAGAATGCTAAGAAATACCTTCCATTTCAATAGGAAGAGGAGTCTATGAAGGAAAATTAGAACAGCCAGGTTAGTGTTATTGAAACATTTATGAACTTCCACTATAATTTCCCCCATCTTACTATATCCACCTTCCTCTTATCTATTATAATTGCAAACAACAACAAGTGAGAATTGGTATTCTAGGAACACAGATTCTCTTATCTACAAAGGTTATATGGTACATAGTTAATAACAGCAAATAGAAAATAAGCACAATACGCCAGTCTTTTTCTATCATCTCTTACTACCTGCTTAACCTTAGGTAAGTTAGTAAGCCTCTCTATGCCTGTTTCCTCTTCATAAAAGAGATACTATAACATACACTACCTGCATGATATCACAATATGGTTGTGAAGAATAAACAGTATCCATGTAAATAATTTTTTATTTTTTTAAAGATTTTATTTATTTATAAATAAACACAGAGAGAGAGATCACAAGTAGGCAGAGAGGCAGGCCGAGGGAGAGGGGAAGCAGACTCCCCGCTGAGCAGAGAACCCCATGCAGGGATCGATCCCAGGACCCTGAGATCATGACCAGAGCTAAAGGCAGAGGCTTAAACCCACTGAGCCACCCAAGCGCCCCCATGTAAATCATTTAGAAGGATGATTTGCATGTGGTAGATGCTCAGTGAATGATATCTATTATTATTGTCATCGTAGTGTAATTAGTAATTTTAAATAGACAATAGAGGAAAAGGTCAATCTGTTGTCCAAAGTGCCAGAAACAACGACAAATCCCTGTGAATTTCAATTTAAAAAGTTATTGAAAGAGAAGCATATTATCTGTTGCATTATGTTTGTTGTCTAATTCTTTCTGGATTTCCCTTAAATTTTTTTTAGATTCTATAATTGGGTATATTTTGATGGCAAAATGTAGTTCCTTTGAAACTAGAGAAGTCAAAGAAAAGACTCATCTTACAAAACTCACCATACCTATTGTAAAAGCTAGACCCTTAAGGGTTAAAGACAGTGTCTGGTATGTAGAAGCACTGAGTAGATATTGACTGAACATGTACATGAAAGCTTCTGAATAAGTATTTTTATTCCTGTTTGGGAATTTGATCAGTGCCCTCCCTACAACTCTTCAATGTGAGTGAATCATGGAACCTCAGGATTGAAAAGGGCACCTCATCCAACAATCAGTATAGCGACTGGACCACTTCACTAACAGCTTAGAGATCTGGCAGCCAATCAAAAGTTTAGCTCTACTAGTGATAGAAAACTGTAAACATCTGGGGAACTTCACTATATCTAGAGACAATCCTAACACCAAGTTAGGCCTTGTACTGAGCTACAAACGTGTTCCCTCTTGTTAGCTGGTCCATAGTGAAATAAAATAATTTGTTGTGTGCAACCATGGGTTAAGAGCAATAAATAGCTGTTTCTTGCTAAATCTCTAGAACTTAGAGCAATTTCTGGCACATGTAAGTTTTCTGTAAATATTCACTATTATGCTGTTAATGTACACTTCATTAATTACTGGTTGATATTAAACTATTCATAGCCTTTTCTACATTGGCTCCCACAAACCACATTTGTCTCCATCCTACACATTTTGTTTGAACAGATGTGGATGAAAGGATACCAGTCACCTTTAATAAACTTTATTTCATTAGATAATAGAATTTATCAGTCATTCACGCTTGGATTTTTTTTTCCATTAGTACATTTTTTAAAATGCTATTAAATGCTACAGATTAGGAAAAGGTGCCCTAATCCGGTAAACAGAAAATAAATGTAATGAATGTGTACTTGTATCTTGAAGCTTTTGTGTGTGCTTTTAAAAATGTTATGTAACTTTGTATATTGTTATGAACTAACAATAAGTACGTTGGAGCCTTGAAAATTAATTTTGTTTTTAGAATACATATAGGGCTTTTTGCCAACCCAAATCAGGTTTAACCTAATTATATCCTAATTAGGCTAATTCATAAGAATGATTACAATAGCTTGAGTAGAAGGCAACTCTGTCAAGCTACAGAGTATATGATTGATGTTAACGCATCTATCTGTAAAAATTTTAAAAGAACTCATCAAAGACCAAGCATCTTTGCAATTCAAGAAACATCCATTACACTGGGAGAGATGTTATGAAAATTCAGTTAAACAAAACTCCCAGATTGGATATTTTAATACTTTTAGAATATAATCATTATTGAACATCTTTCTTTAATGACTTTCATTTGTATTTGATTATTTTTTTCTGTTTTAAAGCCACCAAATCATCCCTAGGTAATATAAAATATGTATTGTACATAAACATCTTAACTGTGTGTCAACAAGAATATTTGTACCATGTATTTATATAAATCAATGAATAAATGTTATATACTACATGCATTCCTAAATGATATCCTTAAAATAATTCTGGTTTTTAAAACTAATTTGAATGCTACTCATCAAAAATCATCAGTCTTGCTAAGCATGTCTTTGTCATCTCTCACTGATCGATGTAGTAGGGCAACCTAAAATATGAGTCATTTTTCTAACATACAAAATACATAAGGATTTAATTTCAAGTTCATGATTACACAAATCTGCAAGAGGAAATTAGGGGATGATTATTTAATTTTTTGGTTTTGAAGTAGGTAAATATTCATAGGTAGATAAATATTTGAGATGAATGAATAAATGAACAAATGAATAAATGATAAAGGGTTAGTCCCCATATCATACAACAAGAGAGAGCAGCATAGTACATTGAAAAAGGAATGCCAGAGCCTGATTGTATACATTGACTCAACACACTGTGAATACCTAAAGTTGCAAATCTTGACTTGTTATCCCTTCCTTCAACCACAAACTCCTACTCTTTCAATTACCACTCTCCCACTCTTCTCTTCACTTCTGATGCCTCCAATCCTTTAATCCTTCCATTGACAATGTAAAAACTAGCATTCGTTCCCAAACTGCTGTACATTATTTTATTTATTCCTCTTAACAATCATATTATTATCCCCATTTTAGAGCTGAGACTTAGAGACTCGCCCAAGATCACCCTACTAAGATTTCTGATATCAGGATAAATGGAGACATTAGATGTTTTATTCTCATCTTATATCAATCACACACACTAGAGAAAAAAAAATAAAATTTTAAAAGAATTATAGCCATCCTAAAAACAAGAAGATAAACTTTTGGAGAACCATATGTTCATCTCAAATGTGTGGCATCAAATCAGTCATCAGGAAGCAGGCTTCAGGGAGATAACTACCACAGGCTGTGTAATTTGGTATAGTGGTAGAAACATTTTATAATTATTACTTTCAGAAACTCGGAAAGCAAACTAAGTACTTGTGATCTTGTAGCTCTACAGCAATGGTTCTTAAGACTTGGCCCCCTGGAAGACATCTGGCAGTGACTGAAGACAAAATTGAACTGAAAATTTCAGTTACTTTTCAAGACCAACTCAACTGTTATGACTCCACTCCTGCTATCAGATTACACTACTTTATGTCACTCATATCAGAATTAGTGTTTTCTTTACATTCCATCAGCATTGTAACATTTAATTCACTCCTTTTTATACATGTCTCTATTATAAATCTCTTGAAGCAGATGTCTTTATCCATGTATCTCATACATTGCATATGTCTTACACAAAGTATACAATTAATGTTTGCTGAGTACACATTTGTTGAATGTCTACTACTCTGCAAAGACAGAGCCTTGATTTCATAATCCAGTATTAAGAGACACAGGTCACACAAATCTCTTCACAATATATTACAAGTCTTACAGACTCCAAAGTCTTACAGACCCTAGTTTTCGATTAGGTAATCCCAGTGACCAGTACCCTCTGGGCATTCTTTCACACACAACTTCTAATTGCATGAACCTAATTATTGCGTGAAGTTGCCAAGTGCCTAAAAATGTGGAAAACAGAGTACGTTTCTAAGGACTATAGTTGGTGTAAAGAGTATAAAAGGTGGTCTTTTAAGGAGTTTAGGGGTTGGAACATGACCAACTGAATTTTAGTTGAGTAACAAGGAAACCAAAAACAGAAATCCTATGGCTGCCTGTGGGAAGGAATGATCAGAGGCAAAGGCATGTATGTACATCAGAAAAGGTCAACTAAGAAAGAGAACAGAAATAAGAAATAGGTAATTATCTGTTTTGCTATTTTAGACCAAGGAAGATAAGCTTAATATGACATTCAATTAAAAAAACACTGTAACTCCTTCGCCCATCTAGGTAACTCTGACATCAGAATGCTTAATGGAGAGTCTACTACAGAGGGGAAGAAAAACAACAATTTTAATTTCTCTTCCAAAGTAAATCCTGCTTCTTAATTGAATATATAAATTTGGACTTCTGAAAATAGTGACTGGAGGTAGACTTGAGGTCCTAAACATGCAGGCAATGGAAATGGATGAAGTCACTTAGGATAAGTAAAAAACAAGAACAAAGAAAAGCTTAAAATGTAAATGGTATATAAAATACAAGACAGCAAAGGAAAGAATAAGCAAAATAAATCATGATGGTTTCCTCACATAGTCCCTATCACATTGCGTTGGCTGTTATCATACGAGTTTACAATTGAACACATGGCACTTTTTCCTCTCCAAATGTCATTTTTCTACCTTAATTTCAAGATCCTTAAGGACAAGAACCACTCTTCCTCTTCATTTTCCTAAACACACCATTTCCAGGAGTCATGCATATAGTAAGGCCCAACCAATTTTTGATTCACTGAATTTAAACCTGGCAAAGAATTCCACTTCCCTCACCATTCCCAATGAGTCCTAATCTCTCATCACAAGTTAGTTCCTAATTTCCTGTATCAATAACTGCAGGTAAACTGCTCTCACAGTATTCTTGGCTGCTAGGAATATGGGTTTAAAGAAACATCCTAATGTACAGGTGGGTTTTCTGAGAGCTGTTCTATTGAGGCTCATCAATGGGGAAACCTGGCAAGCCTGATGAGAAAACTAAGTTTGTGGCTATTTTTAAAAAAATTTTATTTACTTATTTGAGATAGAAAGAGCATTAGCGCAAGAAACAGCATGAGCAGGGGGCCTGATGTGGGGCTCAATCCCAGGACTCAGGGATCACAACCCCGAACCCAAGGCAGAAGCTTAACCAACTGAGCCACCCAGGCACCCCTGTGGCTAATTTCTTAAGGAGAAATCCAAAGCCAAACACAGCCTCTGGTGGGACATTAAAGGAATAGGAATTGGGAACTAAGGATTTATGACTTTGGGGCCGACACACTACCCAAATAGCTTCTGTCATCATCCACTAACCATTTCCAACTACTGACCAAATGCATTTAACTTGGCACTTACTTTTAAACATTCTGTAAGAAAGAAGAAAAGCAGAGATTTCAGGGACTATCTATGAATGAGCAGCACATACTAGTAAACCTGGGACTATGATGGTGAAACACACATCATTATAAAATTAACCTCACCTGCAGCCACTAGTAAACCTGGGACTATGATGGTGAAACACACATCATTATAAAATTAACCTCACCGGCAGCCCACATGTTCCTTTTTTCTTCTCTAACCAACTCTTCTTCTATTTCAACCTATCCTTCCTTCTCTTCTCCATAGTATGTTTTTTTTTCTTTTCTCTTGATCTATATGGATCTGAGTGTACACAGACTTATGTGGTTTTGATAGCCGCAGTTTTCAGTATCTTTGGTCTAGCAAGACTTTCTTGTTGGTACAATACTGTGCTAATTCCTCAAAAGTCTTTGAGATTGTCTCTTAAACTAAAGAGAAATATTAGCATGAACTATTTTCCCAATAGTTTTAAATTGTTTTCCTCACTGAGCATGGCTAACCAGAAATCAAAAGACAGATGATCCAAGTTTTGAATGTTTTTAGGATGGGGATAAAAAGAAATCAACTACAGGGTAATGAAAGAGGAAGACTAACCTCATAAAAGCGTACAGGAAAGGGCAGCTGCTGCCACAAGTGTAGAGAGAAGTCAAGTCAAACATCCGTGACAGGCTGGGGGAAGGGTGGCTGGTGGCAGGAAATACATTTCGAAGATTGGAAAGGTTAAGAGGTTAGCCTAGGTTGGATAATACGAGCGTAGGTTTTGGCATCAAGTATCTGGGTTTAAATTCTTACCTGTACCCAACTGATTTTCATCAATTAAAAGGATGAGCTGAGCATCAGTATTTCTACCATAATTTGAGGATTATATAAGTATATTGCTTAGAACATAACATGGCATTCAGTAATTGGCAGCTTTTATATTTATACTCCTGCTTAAGGATAAAAGGGTCCAAAACAGAACTGTAGCCTACTAGAACTGGCAGCTTTTAGAAAAGAGCAAATAGCTATAAATCTAAAAAAAACAAGAGCAGTCTCTCAGAGGCTAGAGAAAAAGTCACAAGATTCACACTCAAGGCCACAAAGCAGTGAACCTTTTACTAGATATTAATATTTAAAACCACACAGCTTAACAGTAATGTTAATTTTACCACTAGGTGGCAATGATACAGCTGAATTTCACTGACAAGATTAATGTTAAAAATTGAGCAAATCCAGACAGAAATTCCAAGAAGCTTTTATACATTTTCATATTAGAAAAATGAAAAATTATTTTATATACAATTAAATTTATAGTAGGATGTATAATTATCTGATTCAATAGATATGTTAATTTGAGGCTTTTTCCTCTGTGCACTGAGGCAATTCATGCAATAACTTTTAAACAGTTCTCATCACAGAAGTCTTTAAAAAAAATGTGGACATACATCATGAAGATAACAGAAATTAGGGAAAGCTTAAAGTCTCTTTAAAGTCTTAGAATTCTAAGAAAGGCACTATAAATACAAAATGCAAAATATTTCAATGAAAAAGTGAAACCTTTAAAAAAATGACCGACAGCATTTTTTAAGGGCCAAAACATGAAATAATATGGAGACCGACAACGCTTTTAAATCATAAATTAAATCAATATTCACATAGGTAAAATCTTTTCAATGTCTTAAATAAACATATTAAATTTCCTAAGCAAATTTATCAAAGTTCTGACTTAAACAGATTCTAGAAGAATACCTTTTTACAAGTGTCAAAAGAGTAAATGATGAAATTCCTTAGTAACTGGCACTTTCCATATTTCTGCTTTCTTCATAAAACAGGTCACAACCTATGGCTTGTTAAAAATAATAATAACTTTATTCTTTTCATTTTTTTCTTTTCATGTCAAACAAAAGAAGGTATGATAAACTTTTTCAAACTATAGACATTTCCAAGTACACAGTAAAAAAAAAGTAACTTTAAATTCCCAAGATTCTTCCCCACATATAAGGTAGGAGCTCATATTATCACATGTAACATTACAAAACCTATACTATAATTATGAATAAATAATTACCCAATTCATAAGACCCAATTAAAACAAGCCTATTTATTCCCCTTGTATAAATAACCTACAGTTCCCCAAATTTTCAACTCACAGTTTTCTACGAATGGATAGATCAGAATCTTTTATGTATCAGCTTTCAGTTTTCTTACTAATTTAATAATCATTTCCTATATATTTATTTCCAGAAAAATCTCCCCCTCTTGCCACCTAAACAAATAAGAGAACATAAGTATGATTTCTAAGTTATTTTTATAATTCATAGATCAGTTTCCTCATTATTGGACTTCACTTTTAATTATTGCAGATCACCCTGAAATCTAAAAGACAGATATTTCTCATTCTGTCAGTGTATACAGATACACAAAACATAACCATTTATGATGTTAATATAAGAAAAGATTACTGTGGCAGCTCTCATAAAACCAAACAACAGATTTCAGGAAAGTGCTGAATCTGTTCACTGTTATCTGTAATTTTCTTTTTTTTTTTTTAGAAAGTTTAGGGAATGCCACTGTAATAGAAGGGATAATCGCAGATCTACAAAAATGAATGCATGTGTATAGGTAATTTATACAGAATCGGCTTCCAATTATCTGCACAAATGAAAAAGAAGACAGAGATGATGCAAAGCACATAATCCTTGAACTACTTCAGACACATTTTTGTATCTACATTTCATAGGGCTGTGACTGAGAATTGAGAACACAAAGAAAATTAAGCCACACTGCAGAGGTTAAGAGTTACAAACACAATTATTGAAACAATGTAACAATAAAATGCCATTATTGACTTGAGGTTGTCATCTTCTGTTTATTTCTGATGGTGGCTCGAAGTTTACGGATCACCAGTTTATCAGGCAGAATCATATCACCTTGTTGTTCTAGATAATCCAATAAATTTTCAGTCCATTGGAGAGCAGCTGCATGATTAATATGTTTCTCTGGAATCAGTTCTATTTCCTCCTCCTCATTTTCACTAGATTCATCTGTCTGGCCTTGTGCTCTTCTGATGATTTCACTGTCAGTTAACACTTGATAGCCTGGCTCAGTACTGTCCACTTCAAGCCATTTTTCGATGTTCTCAGTAGTCACATTTTCCAGTCCTTTGGTATGCTGTAAAATGGTGGCCACAGTGGCCACAGAAACATCTTCTTCATCAAAGTCCAAGCCTTCTTTCTCCTCTATGGTAGGAAGAATCTTCTTCCATGCTCTGCTAATGGTAATTGGCTTTACTAAATTCCATGCCATTGCTATTTCATAAAGTGCATCTAGCAGAGTTAGCTTCTTCCAGAACGATTTCAGGTCATTACCCTCTTCCAAGTTGTTCTGAAGAAGACCCGCACGATAATTTCTCTTCATTGTTGCTATGACTCCCTGATCTGAGGGCTGGATCAATGAAGCCACATTAGGTGGTAAATATTTAGCAAATATTTGGCCATCATCTGACCTAAGGACGTTTTCATTTGGATGTGTTGGTGAATTATCCAACAAGAGCACAGCCTTTTCCTGCAGGCCTTTAGATCTTAAGTATTCTCGAACCTGTGGCACAAAGATCTTATCGAACCACTGTCGGAAAATGGAAAGATCCATCCATGCACCTTTTTGGCTGAAATAAGAGACTGGCAGGTTTGAGGTGTCAGTTGCCTTGAAGGAGCGAGGCTTCTTTGCTTTCCCCACAACACAAAGTTTCAGTTTGTGTAAACCTGTTGCATTGGCACAACACATGATAGTGACTCTCTCTTCAATTGACTTGTGCCCAGAGACAGTGCATTTACCTTTGATCACAGAAGTCCTGGAAGGCAGGCATTTCCAAAAGAGTCCGGTTTCGTCTGCATTGTAGATCTGTTCAGGCTGTAAATTCTCTCGTTCAATAAAGTCTCGAAAGTTGTTACAAAAATCTTCCACAGCAGTCTCATCTCCATTTAATCTTTCGTTTCTAATATTAATCTCTCTAATGCTGTGCCGCTGCTTAAAACGAGTTAACCAACCAGCAGAGGGGTTAAAATCACCATCCATTCCCAAAGCATAAAAGAAGAACTCTGCCCTTTTTGCACAAATCGGTCCAGATATGGGATTCCCTTTTGCCCTTTGCTGGTTGAACCATTCTAGCATTGCTTTGTCCAGTTCCTCATACATGGATGGTTTCATAGATTTCCTCTTGGCCAGAAGACTTGTGGAATCAGAACTGCTTGCATAAGTTATAATTTTTTCCTTATTTTTTCTTATATCCCGAACTGTTGTCTCACCAATTCCATAAATCACTGCCAGTTGTTTGGAAGAACCTCCGTCTTCAAGTTTTTTTATTATATCAAGCTTATCTTTAATAGTTAACACCACTCGCTTCCGTTTCCCTGACATGCTGAGGCTCTGGGGCTCAGGGCCTCACCCCACACTCGCTCTGAAGCAGTCTACAAAATCCTTCCTTCTTTCACACAGACTCGCTTTAACAGTCCTACACACTCAGTCTTTTAGCCTTACCAGGAACCTGGGGGCCCTGACCCTGTCCCCGGATGTGCTTGGCCGGCAAAGAGACAGCAGAGGAAGATGAGAGGGGAAGAAGTTTGAGGGCACAGGCCTTTAACTCAGATGGGCAGCAGAGGAGGCCCCAAGCCACCGCGGATAATCCGGATTACAAACATTTGTTTTATTCCCTCCGTGGCCGCGTTGAAGACTATAACCCCATCGTGACCACAAACCTCCTTCACGCCCTGATGCAGGCTAAACGCCCGTCACTAGCCCCTGCCACACCCCAAACTTACTGCAGAGAGCGGAAGAACCAGGGAGTCGGGGACTAGCCCCCTTCCCCAAGGGAAAGGTTACGTTTGATTTCTTCCCCAGAAGCCAACCCCTTCCACCGCAAGCCACACTTCCCCGCGCTGGGCTTAGCCTGGACAATCCTCCCGGCCCCTCACAGCCCGCCGAGCCCCTCTTCCCACCTCAACTGGAACCAGGACCCGCACCGCTCCCTGACTAACGCGCGGCGACCGCTCCTCCCCCAGCACACGCTCCCGGAAGATGCCCCCTCCCGCTGCCGGCTCCGCCCCTTGCTCCTCCCACAGGCGGGACTTCCCCTAGTTCCCGGAAGGAGGAGGAGCGCCGCCGGTCGGCTGTGGGTACCTGGGGCGGAGGCAAAGGCGGAGGCAGAGGCGGAGGATCTTTGAAAGGTGAGGGCGCGGGGCGGTGCGGGGGCAGCTCGGGGCGGGGACTCGCTCTCGCTCAGGCTGCTAATGGTTTATTAACAGAGCTTGGGAAGCCGCGCCTCCCGGCAGGCGGGAAAGAAAAATTCCCGCGGGCCCTCGGGGTGGGAGGGACGACACCCCTCAACGTCGTTCTCCGCTTGCCTTCCGCTGGGGCTGAGCTGCAGTGGGCGGGGTGCCAGTTTCCTCGGCGGTGGGGAAGTGGGCAGGACTGGTGGGGGGAGCTCGAGTGGTGATTTCGAGGGTTTCTGGCCTTTCCAGACCCTTGTTGGTTTTCTGGGTGCGGAGCTCCTCTGAGCCCTGGGGGTTTGTGTCGTCCCTCGCACGTCATCGTGAAGCTCGGTCTAAGGGTCCGGTTTCCTAGCTACGGTGCCCCTCTTTCCCGGAGGCAGAGTAGCGGACGGGCGGACGTGCTGCGCTGGGTACCTGCGTCCCGCCAAAGAGCCAGGTTTGTTCTCAGGAAAATGACTCCGGTGTTAATTCCCGAGGGGATCCTTCCTCTGCCACTCAACCCTGCTGGATTTAGAGAATCACCTTCAGTGTTCAAGATTTTAATGAATACTGTAGTTGTCCCGGAAGCCAAGCTGGCAGGATGCACTCTCTGCGAAATTGTGGAGCTTGGTTCGTGATTCCAAGTGGGGCACATTGGCTTTCCTCTCTTTATATGTTACCTTCCCATATTCTGTTTCTGTCATGTTGTGCTGTCCTGTTTCCTAGCAATGGAAGAACTGGGGTGAATTTATTCATAGCAATGTGAAAAGAACTTAATCAGAATCATACACTGTAAGTCATGTATTATGCCGTCTTGTTTTGCTGTCCCTAGTGATTTCATCAGACTGTGAGCTCCTTGGGAGCAGAGACTGTATCGTTGATTTCTTCTAGTAACGCCCACAGCTCTGAGCATGTGCTGGCACATAGTGTGTACATTCAATAACCATTTCTTTGATCAATTAAGGCTTACTCTCCAAACTATCATATAAAAGGAAACATCAGGGAGGGGTGTTGTTTTACAAATAGGAATGCACCCCTTCAGTCAAATAATGGCTGGGCTTCCACTGCCCTTCAAACTTTAAAAATGTAAACGGTCACCTGATAGAGCAAATGATTCCTAGAATGCATCTTTTCTTTAGGATGAGTTAACCTCAAAGTCTAAACTAAAGGGTATTTCTTCTGATGAGAAATTCAAGTGGCATCATCAAAGTATCTTTTAGTTATAGAGTTCCTGTGGGTGAGAGAGCAATATGGAATCTTACCTTTAACTTACAGTCTTTGGCGGACAGCATAGCTATGTATGTGCCTTCTATGTGATATCAACTATGAAGCATGAAGATGTAATAGTATTGATCGTCTTCATTTATTTAATGCTTTCTCTATGGAGTCTTTGTTTTTCTCTTTGCCTAAAGGTAAGGTATCATTAAAGAAGCCTGATTAAATTCTCACTTCAAGAAGCTGAGTGTATACTCAGCATATAAAGAAATTACATCCATTCCATGGATTTTTTTTTTTTTTTTGAGTGAATTACAAAGACCAAGAGATGGCTTGTTCATCAACCTACCTTCACCTTCTCATTTATTTCCTCAGGTTCAGTTCACTCACCCTTTCCTTCTGTCATCATTTTTTCCTCCCCAGCTAACATAATAAAAGTATTCACAATTTTAAAAGAGGAGCCAACCATATTTAAATTATGTTCGTTTTCAATGACAGAATTTTTGATGCTATTGATAAAATAGCAGTTTTGAAATAAGAGAGAACTGGAAATTTGGCAGTTGGACATATGAAACTTGATTTATTTTATTTAAACAAAATTTTCTTTTTCAAATATTCAGTACTGCAGTTCCCAAATAAAATTTTTTTTTCTCTCACCAGAGACTGCCTTTTTTGAAATTTTTACTTTTGGTCTCAATGGGGAATGGGAAATCCTTAAGTTTTGTGATCAGTGTCATCAATAAGATGGTAGAGGGAAGTCTCAAATTTTCATCTCTTTTGCACATTCTTTTCTTACCTATTGGATGGGCGATTTCCAGAAGTGTCTGGCCAACTCATGTGCACTGAAATTGTTACATAATATTTTTAAAAAATTATGTTTGTAAACTAAACTATTTTGATGATTATTTTATGAAACTAAAGTTTAGCATGAATAAAAGATAAAATATTGACTTTTTAGAGGCATGATTTTTTACTACCTTGTATAAATATAATATTGGCAGCAGTCATTGTGTAGGACTGGACGGGGAATCATGAGACCTGGTTTCTAATCCCTGCTCTGTCACTAACAAGCTGTGTGATCTTCGGTAAGTCATTTAAACTCTATGTTGTTGGCTTTGATATTTATAAATGAAGGTAGAGAGTATCCTCCTCCTAGGATCATTGTCAGGATTTAAAAACAGATAGGAAAATGTAGTGAAAAATTCTGTACATACAGGATTTTTAATAGCTTAACCATGTGCAGTGATTGGTATTTTTATAGCGTCACATTCTTACTCATTCTACCATTGTTACAGGGGTTACCTATTGATATGATAAATAACTGTGTTTTGACATGATATAGCTATGTGAGATAGTGATCTAGTGTGCATGAATTTGAGTACTAATAAAATCATCTTTCATTTAATGTTCCTAATGTTCACACTTGCCTTAGTGTATCTACTGAAGTCATATTTGTCATTTGTTTTCATAAATGTTTTTTCATTATTTCTCCCAATTCAGACAGACTCATTAGGAAGACATTACAGTATAAGGTACATGCACAGTTTGTGCAAATTTAACTGTGCTCAAAAAGTACTTGTACTATATGGCTTCACAATATAAACTGCCTAGTTTATCTGGTGCTTAATTTAAAACAAAACAAAACAAAAAACAACAGTAATCTATTTAAAACCTGAAGAAGAAATGGGTGGACCTACTGTGAAGCAGTATGATTCATAAAGAACTTACTTTAAAGAGTAATAAAGAGATTTTTTTAAAGGTAACTTTGACCACAATTCTCATCTTTGCTGATTTTAATATAAGCCTTCTGTAATATGCAACCCAAGTGTAATTTCAAGTAACAGAATACTTTGTTGACTAGGATTTGTTAGATTGCTATTATATTGCTCAGTAGATCTCTTAGCATTTACTGTCATAAGGTCACACTTCAGCCAACACTATAAAGAAAATTTCTTTTAATTAATCTTAGCAACCATTATTCTATCATTGTAGAAACTGTCATATTGCTTTTAAACATAACAGAATTTGTACAATTAAATGAAGGGTGTATTTCCCACTCCCACCTACCCAAAAAAAGGAATTATCTTGGAAAGCTATAAACTTGATTCAGTGAACTGCCATTGCTCAAAAAAATTTGGCATTTTATTTTTGGATTACCTTCACAGTTCACTCACCCTTTCCTTCTGTCATCATTCTTTCCTCCCCAGCACATTTAAAAAATATCTGTAATGGTAATTAATATTCATCTTTTGAAATTAGATTTCATTTTTAGAAGCTGTTAACAGTTCCTAAACTAAGACAAGTCAATAATATAGGTATTTAAGCCACTCTTTGGGATAAAAAAAAATGGAGTGGGGTTATTTTCATATTTTTATGTATTTTTTAATACTATGTTTTATAGAAAATGTCCAAGGATATTCTGTGCCATGGTGCAAATATCAGAATAATTAGCCTCATAAGGTGATTTCTTTGAAGGAGATAACACTCAATAGAATATATAAGTTCTTATATATATAAGGTCAGTCTCATTACATTATGATCATATGTCTGTATTCCTTAGCAACTACAAAAGACATGTTACTGTTCTTCTGGTTATCTTACTTGTCTCTAATTGTTCCTTGTTATATATTTGTGATAATTTTAATGGAGGTCGGCCTTTTCTGAATCAGAAACTTAGCAGTATTTGTTTTCCTTCCCAGTATCATACTCTGCTTCACCATGAAACTTTTTTTTCACCAAATTTTGGATTGTTAATAAGTTTTCTGTTGGATTTTATCTTTTACTTTGAGTGGTTTGAAGCCATTGCCGTTTTTATTAAGATATATAGAAGCTGCAGTTTTACTGAATAGGTGATCTCTTAATTTTGCAATGCTATCTTTTGTCAGCTACTACTTTATAACTTTCTTCATATAAATTGATCCTTTGTGTTACAATTCATATCATTTCTCCGTTCAGGATACTTTACCTAAGGATGAATGATTATGGTAATCCCACCTTATTTTTCTATACTTATCTCTTTTTTCCCAGCATAAAGCCTTTCTTCACACTTTTTTGGTCACACTTACTTACTTAACATACCATGTTCTCTCTCAGTGCAACAGCTTGACCTTACCATTTACCTGCCTGAAAACCTTTTGTCTGTCGTTGTTTTTGTTGAAATATAGCCAGCCCTTTAGAATTCTATCAGATCATATTTGTTCAATCAAATCTTCAGTGAAGCAGTTGCTATACTGTTCTTCCTGCATCTTTATAATTTTATTGCAGTTATTTTTATCTCTTATTTTGTACTATTTTTCTTAAGATATGCTTATGTGTTCTACCCATGGATAATAATCTGGAGAACAACTGGACCATTATTTTTCTATGTATTTCTTTCAGGACAAAATATAGCATAATTCAGAATAAGTTCATGCAATTGTTTCGTAAATGTTCAGTGAATTATTTGTTGAATAACTATTCTGCCATCTTCACTCGGATATTTTATGTGATTTTTTACCTTTTTGAACCATTTTATAACACCAAATAAATATAGTTTGTATCATAAATACATTCTTTTTGAAATCTGGTTATCATTATTATATTCCTAATAACTTTATTTTGTAGAAGCATAAGTGAAAATGGTACATGTTAGAAGACACGAAACAAGGAAAAATTCTAAAACTCAAGAGCGTGAGCAGAAATCTCGAGTTGATTGGAGGCGGACTAAAAGAAGTAGCATCTCACAGTTACTTGATAGCGACGAAGAGCTTGACAGTGACGAAGAGTTTGACAGCGACGAAGAGCTTGACAGTGATGAAGAGCTTGACAGTAATGAAGATCATGATGGTAACAAGGGGTTTGATAGTAATAAAAAGCTGGAAAATGAAAGAGAACCTAGACTGATTAATGTTGAAAGTGATGGTAGTAATTGTGAGCACCTCGTGAACACTGGCAACAGTTCAACGTATGAAGAAGAAAAGAACAAAAACAAACATAGAAATACTGACTTACTAGATCATGAAAAGCATTCAAATCAAGAGGAGGAGGATCTCAACAAACACCCCGGACAAATACTAGAAGAGGACTTAGACGAAGAACATATCAAGCGAGGGAAGAGAAAAAGGATCTCCTCTGTTATGTATGACAGTGATGAGAGTGATGATAGTGATATCCTAGTTAGAAAAGTAGGTGTTAAGCGTCCACGTAGAGTGGTTGAAGATGAATGTTCTTCAGTCGAGATGGAGCAAAAAAAGCCTGAACAAACTTTAGCTGCAAGAAAGAGAGAACAACTCCAGAAACTGAAAGAACTCTCAAAACAAAGATCTCGTCAGAGACGCAATAGTAGTAGAGATTTTGAGGTGTGTTATATTTTATTGGTTTTGTTACTGTTCTTAAATTTTTCCTTAAAGTATTTAATTTTTATAAAAATCAAAGTGTTGAGTCTGTTCTATTTCTCAGTTCTTGAATTTAATTTTTCAATCAAGTATCCTTCAACATGTTTTCACTGTTGTGTCTAATATATTGTTTTACCATGAGCCTCAGTTTATCACTCTTTTAAAATTGAAAGACTGTCTAATATGGTCTTTCTCTTTTTAACTTATAATCTTAATATCCACTTTAAACAATTTATATCATTTACCAAGGTATATCATCTTCTTCCTAATCCAAAACGTTCAACATTTAATACGACAAGACTTTCTTTTAATCTTACAATATGAAGTTAATTTCCATGGATCATTCTTTTGATTTCAGATTTAATCTTTTAATTTAATATCCATACTTATAATTTAAAGGTACAAATTTACTGAAGGATATGTTTTAATTTAATTAGGACCCTGAAAAGGAATCCTGCCCAAGCAGTGATGAAAATGATGATGAGGAGGAGGAAGATGATTATGAATATGAAGATGGAGATGATTATATTATTGATGACTTTGTAGTTCAAGATGAGGAGGGTGATGAAGAGAATAAAAGCCAGCGAGGAGAAAAATTGACTACATCACAACTGAAATTAGTAAAACAGAATTCTCTTTGTAAGTCAATATCAAGAAAATGTTTTACGACTTGCTCTAATCATGATATATCAAATATCAAATCAGCCTTTTACTATCATGTTCTAAGTCACTGATTAGAAACTATGTTTTTATTTTTAGGTAATTTTGTCACTCTGAGAATAGTCTATTCTAGTATTCTAGTTAGTTTCAGGAACCCTTTATACTCCAAAGTTATTGAGGACCCCAAAGAGCTTTTGTTTTTATGGGTTATATCTAAGAACATATATCACTGTAGAAATACAAAACAGAGAAATTTAAAATACATTTATTAACTAAGACTTAAACTAACATTAATAAGCTTGTTACATGTTAACATAAGTAACATTTTTATTAAAAAATAAGAATGGCATTGTTTTACATTTTAAAATAGTTGTATTTAATATATAGCTTAATAGAAGGCAGCTAGATTCTGATACCTGCTTTTGCATTCAGTGTACTTTGATGTTTTACTTGAAGTAAATGAGAACAGTTTTACTTCACACAGGTAGCTGGAAAAGGGAAAAAGATTTTAAAAGTATCTTCAAAATAATGTGGGTATTCTTTTTGTCACTACACCACAATTCAAATGATTGTCTCTGAAAGTTAGTTGCAGTATGGAATCGGAAACCATACAAATGAGTTTTTAGTACTTACTTACATTGCATTCCATTAATTTGTCTTGCAGTTTGAATGGATCTTTTACCTATACATGACTTTGTAACATCATGCATTAGTCATTTGGAAAATTCTGGTTCACTGGATTATGTAGATCTTCCAAATATTGACACATTTCTTTATATAATATTTTCAAAATCACATTTGTTGATTTTACCCCCAACCTAAAAAAAATTTTTTTTTAGGTATGGGGAAGCTGTCAAGCTCACAGTAGTAGCAGAAACAAGTTTTCTAAAATTCTGATTTCTACTTAAAAATCTGTTTTTTTAATCTTTTTTTAAAATCTGCTTTTAATTTTTTTTTAATCTTTGGCAAGAGATACTGTGAGTTCTTGAAATCACAGGTTTGCTCTTTTTTGAGAAAATTGACAAATACATGTATATCCATTGTCAGTCTTTCTTTTTATCTTCCTTCCTTCCTCCCTCCCTCTTTCTGTTTTTCTTGCTTGCTTGCTTGCTTGCTTGCTTCTTTCTCTTTACATAAGTAGGTAAACTCTGCACCCAATGTGGCACTTGAACTCACAACCCTGATATCATGAGTCACATGCTTGTGGGCCTGAGTGGCACAGTTGGTTAAGTATCCTGAGTCTTGGTTTCTCAGCTCAGTGATCTCAGGGTCCTGAGATTGAGCCCTACATTGGGGTCTGCCCTCAGCACAGAGTCCACTTAAGATTCTCTTTCCCTCTTGTTCCTGCTCTCTCTCTCTCTTTTTCTCTCTAAAATAAATAATTTAAAAAAAAAAAAAAAAAGTTGCATGCTCTACCAACTGAGCCAGCCAGGTGCCCCTGTCAGTTGTTCTTTCAAGTAAATGTGGCGTCTCGTGATAAATGAGGCTTTGTCAGCTCCCAACTCAGTATTTCCTCAAAGTATGATTGGTCATACTATGATGCCACCTAGGTACTTTATGCATATTTCTCATTTCATCTCATTGAATACTTAAAGGATGTATGTTCAGGATTTAATAAAATTAATATTTTTTACTACTTCATCAAGGACATTTTTTTTCCAATTTATTTATTTTCAGAAAAACAGTATTCATTATTTTTTCACCACACCCAGTGCTCCATGCAAGCTGTGCCCTCTATAATACCCACCACCTGGTACCCCAACCTCCCACCCCCCCCCGCCACTTCAAACCCCTCAGATTGTTTTTCAGAGTCCATAGTCTCTCATGGTTCATCTCCCCTTCCAATTTACCCAAAAGCACATACCCTCCCCAATGTCCATAATCATCAAGGACATTCTTAGTGAAAGTAGCTTTTTACTGAATATATAACAATGATGACTACAGTGATTACTAGTGGTTCGGTGCCACTGCCATGATTCATGTTATCCAGCTGTTGTACCAACATTGGAAATGTCAACATGGTAAGAACAGCATGATTATCACAGTGTTACTATTTTGACCTCATAGATCCCCTTGAATGAACTTGGGAACTTATAGGTGTCCACAGACCACAGTTTGAGACCCTGACATTTTGGGATATCTTAAATATTTTTCTAATCCCTATAATTGTGTACAAGTTCAAAGATTGTTTTTATGATGTTTTACATCTCTGGTAGAAATAGGGTATTAAGTGAATACATTGTTTTAATTTTTTTCTTCAAGAATGGGTTCTTTCCAGTTTTTTAAATGACCGTATTTACTAAAATTATGTGTAACATGGTTCAATGTCAATCTCATGATTTATAATAAAATAGTATATTAAGATATGAATTAAATTTCAAGAAATTTATCAGTTATAGAGATGCCAGTGATAAGCATCTATATTTCAAAAGTCAGTGATTACTTTCCTTATTTTTCATTTGTTTGCCTACCACCTAGACACAGAAATTTTAGGGAAACTCAATTAGGACATATCCCATCATTCTGGTTATAATATCTAGAATGTGATAGAACATTTTCTCAGTAATACCTACTCCTGCCTATTCCTGCTAATTAATGAAAATTAAAGTTCATTACTTCTCTATCCTACATCTCTATGCTTTCTTTTGTTTTTTTTTAAGAGACAATTTTAGTTTTACTAAAGAGTAGAAAGTACAGAGAGTTCCTACATAACCCCTCTCACACACAGTTTCCCTATAATTAACATTTTGCATTAGTTTGGTACATATGGTAAGACTGATGAGCCAATATTGATAAAGTATTAGCTACAGTTCATATTTCATCTCAGGGCTCACTGTGTTGTACATTCTGTGGGTTTTGACAAATATATAATGTTCCATCATTACAATATCATACAGAATAGTTTCACTGTCCTCAGATCCTCCTGTGCTCTACCTATTCATTTCTCCCACCCTCCACTGAACTCCAGGGCAACCACTGATCTTTTTAATGTCTCCACAGTTTACCCTTGATAGAATGTTTTATAGCTGGAATTACACAGGATGTAGCATTTTCAGACTGAACTTTTTCACTTATAACATGCATTTAAGTTTCTACCATGTCTAAATGTGGCATGATAGATTATTTCTTTTTATCATTGAAAAAAAATTTCATTGTATGGATGTACCACAATTTGTTTATTCATTCACCTGCTGAAGGACATGTTGGTTGCTTCCAAATTTTGGCAATTATGAATAAAGCTGCTATAAATATTTGTATGCAGATTTTCTATGGATACAAGTTTTCAACTCATTCAGGTAAATATCAAGGAACTCTGTGCTTTACTTCTACTTTTGAGCGTCTCTGCCTGAGAGAGAGAAGAATCTCTTCTTATGCAATACATTTTACCTTGTGTGTTTGTAATTACAACTAATTCTGGCCTTATCCTTATAAATTGTCTTTTCTCAACTTGTAACCATATTCATGCCTTTACTCCCTTGAGTTGTATGTTTCATTAACCACTATTCAAAATTGTATCCTTTGTTCCAGTTTCCTATTACCTCTACAAAGCATTGTTGGGCTCTTGCACCCATCAATCCAGTGAAATTTTTCTCACTAAAGTTAGTGATTACTTCCTAGTTGCCAAAATGCTTTCCAGTTCTTATTAATGTGGTATTGTTAATGTGCTTTGCCACAAGCAATTGATCACTCTCCCTTTTAGAAAGTTCTCTTTTTAGCTTCCATGGTACCATCTTGTCTTCCCCTTTATAATACTGCTTTCCTCTTTTTCCACTTGCCATGTAAATATTAATGTTTCTAAAGGTCATCTTCAAACTCCCTTGCTTGTGTTTCAGGCAGTCTCTTCCCCATAACTTTAGCCCAGTGTATGGACAAAAATTGCCAAACTTTTATTTCCAGCACAGGTTTTCTCCAAAGCCTAAGTCATAATTTTTCATCTTATTGAACATTTTCATCAGGGTATCTTTCAGACACCTCAGACTCATTATGTGTAAAACTAAATTATTGAGCGTTAACATAAAGGAGCTTTGGGGTGGTGTAGAACTATTGGGTTTTTTTTTGTTTGTTTCTTTGGTTTGTTTTTTTGTTGTTGTTGTCATGGTGGTTACAGAACTTATGCATTAGCCCTAGAATTGTACACTAAAAAGAGTGAAATTTATGGTATGTGGAAAAAAACTCAATAAAAAGGACCAAATAAATGGGCATTCCCACTTCCAAAAAATAACCTCAATGGTTAATCCACTTCACTTCTTTTTGCATTTTTCACACCATTTAAAGTTGATAATAATGTATTGGATAATGTATAGGAACTCATTGTTAGTTGGATGGATGGGTGATTAAGTTAAATGTATTGGCTAAAGGCTCTTGGATCTATACTTCAAGACAGAGAAATGTTAGATGTGATCAGACTTCTTAAAACATCAGAGGAAAACAACCCCACACATTTTAGAGTGATACTGTATGACTTGTTTTTTTTTTTTTTTTAAAGATTTTATTTATTTATTTGACAGAGAGAAATCACAAGTAGACGGAGAGGCAGGCAGAGAGAGAGAGGGAAGCAGGCTCCCTGCTGAGCAGAGAGCCTGATGCGGGACTCGATCCCAGGACCCTGAGATCATGACCTGAGCCGAAGGCAGCGGCTTAACCCACTGAGCCACCCAGGCGCCCGACTTGTTTTTAATACTTATCAATATTTATGCCATTTATGAATATAATAAATACAAATAAATACAATTAAGTATAGGCAGTTTCCAGTTCATCAGGGATTATGTTCTAAAAGTCACTGAAGGTAATAATTATACTTTAAAAATATATTTTCTCATTAAATTAATAACTTATGTGATGAATAGTAAACATTACACTATTGCTGGCTTAGGCTATAATTAGGCTAATATTCCCAGATTCATTCTCTTCCCAATCTCTATAACAACACTGACAACATATGATCACAATTTGGGAGAAACATTTCTAATTCCAGATTCACTTCTCATGTGAGAATCAATGAGTGGCCAATTCAATGTTACCTTTTTGAAGAGAACAGTTCTACTAATAGGAAGACATTTTATCACTTACTCATCTGCCATTTGGCTCTGAGAGATGTATCTGTAACACTTCAGAATAGCTTCCTCTTCCACTATACCTTTGAAGAAGTTGAAGACAATCATGGTCTTTTTTCTTTCTCATAAATCCCTGTATTTCTCTAAATTTATTTTGAGACTGTAGCTCCCTGAAAAGATGATAAAAAGTAGAGGGATAGACTAGCAGTGGTCCACTGTATTCTAGACCTATAATGTTCACATGCTAATAATATTATACACAGATAGATAGGAATAACCTCCAGATTTGTGGATACTGAAGATTATATTGTTTTTCCAGTACTCTATCATATGTTCAAAGTGAAAGAGAAGGAAATATAAACAGAAGAGTACATCTAAGTCTACAAGTGCCTTACTAGATAAATACTTGCTAGCATGCTGGAAATTAGACTAAAAGAAACATGAACTTAGTCTCCACCTAGCAGTTAAAGAGAATAATTCTATCAACATAACACAGAGTGTGCCTAACAGTCTTGCAACCATTCACATTAAATAATTAAATTCTAGAATTTTCCCCTTCTTGTAGGATGAATAAAAAGTACCAATGAAATCATATTGTAGCACAAGGGAAAGGTAAGGTAACATTGCCCTGAAGACTTAGGAAGAAAATGCCTGTGAAAACTGTTTCATTAAAGGAAACAGAAGAAAATTGTATAAAGCATTTGTTTTACAATCTGTGAAAAGGAAATAGGAAGTTGTAAGGAAAGAACAACTTGAGGGGAAATAGAGCTACCTAAAATAAGGATAAGTTGCTAGAAAAATTAAAAGTATAAAGTCAGAAATGAAATCTATACTGAAAGATATAAACAACAGAATTAACAGTACAGAAAATCTCATCAGTGATACATAGGTTAAACCCAAGAAGTACTTCTAGCATAGAGAAAATAAAAACAGTTCCAAAGGAGAAAATAATACATAAAGGAATAGAAATGATCCTATTTCACAAATTTCAGGGGAGAAAATACAGAACAAATGAAAATCTAAAGGAAGAAAATTCTATAGCTTTAGTGGGAAATGTAAAAAGATTTGAATGCACTAAGAGACATAGCATGTTTTTGGAACATGGGAAAATGTGAATTCAGAGGTGTGATAAAAGAAAATATTGTTGAGTTGCTGGACACATGTATTTATGCAAGTTAAGGAGGCTTACATCCTAGTAAGTGAATGAAAATAGATTTGCAAATAGACATGAAGGAAATGCTTTCAATTACAAGAATGAAGAAAAAGTTATCTAGGCATCTTTTTTAGAATTATAAAAATGGTTTAATACAGGGGTGCCTGGCTGGCTGGCTCAGTCAATTAGGCGGTCAACTCTTAATTTTGGCTCGGGTCATGATCTCAGGGTTTTGAGATTAAGCCCTGTGTCAGCCTCACACTCAGCATGGAGTCAGCCTGAGATTCTCTCTCTCTCTCTCCCTCTGTCCTTCCCCTCATTCACACTTATTCTATTTCTCTCAAAAAAAATCTTTTTAAAAAATGGTTTAATAGGGGCACCTGGGTGGCTCAGTGGGTTAAGCCTCTGCCTTCGGCTCAGGTCGTGATCCCAGGGTCCTGGGATCAAGCCCCACATCAGGCTCTCTGCTCAGCAGGGAGTCTGCTTCCCTTCCTCTCTCTCTGCCTTCCTCTCTCTCTGCCTGCCTCTCAGCCTACTTGTGATCTCTCTCTGTAGTGGTGATGCAACATGGGGGCTTAAGTGGGTAGGAGAAGAATCCATGAAACAAGATGGGATAGGGAGGGAGACAAACCATAAGTGATTCTTAATCTCACGAAACAAACTGTGGGTTGCTGGGGGGAGGGGGGTTGGGAGAAGGGGGGAAGGTTATGGACATTGGGGAGGGTATGTGCTTTTGGGTAAATTGGAAGGGGAGATGAACCATGAGAGACTATGGACTCTGAAAAACAGTCTGAGGGGTTTGAAGTGGTGGGGGGGTGGGAGGTTGGGGTACCAGGTGGTGGGTATTATAGAGGGCACAGCTTGCATGGAGCACTGGGTGTGGTGAAAAAATAACGAATACTGTTTTTCTGAAAATAAATAAATTGGAAAAAAAAAAGTTTTAAGAAACCAAAAAAAAAAAAAAAAAGTTTAAAAATGGTTTAATATATTATTTCCATTAGTATGTCAAAAGATAAAAAAATCATGTCATAATTTTAATAGATTTGATTAAATCTATTTCTATTTCTATCAAAAAGCATTTGATAAAATTCAATGCCCATATTTAGTTTAAAAGCAAAAATAAGTCTTAAAAAATTAGTAATATGAGTATTTGTCCTTTACAAAACAAAGAATATTTAAAACAATATATACTGCTAATGAAGCACTAGAGATACAGGGATGCCTGGGGTAGCTCAGCCAGTTGAGTATCTGACTCTTGGTTTCAACTCAGGTCATGTTCTCAGGGGTCGTGGGATCAAGCCCCATGTGAAGGCCTGTGTTGGTCTCTGCACTGAGCAAGGAGTCAGCTTGAAGATGCTTTGCCTCTGCACACTCTCTCCCCCTCACTTTTTTTTCTTTCTCTAAAATAAAATAAATTTATTTTTAAAAAGAACAAGACAGGGGCACTTGGGTGGCTCAGTGGGTTAAGCCTCTGCTTTCTGCTCAGGTCATGATCTCAGGGTCCTGGGATCGAGCCCTGCATTGGATGCTCTGCTCAGCGGGGAGCCCCCCCCCCCCGCCCTGCCTGCCTCTCTGCCTACTTGTGATCTTTCTGTCAAATAAATAAATAAAATCTTAAAAGAAAAAAAAGAACAAGACAAAAATTTTCTACTTTTTTCTAGATGTTTCAAACAATATAATGAAAAAAGTAAAAACTATTAACTATTGAAAAGGAAAAGGCATTATTTGAACATAATACAATTCTCTCTATATATATTACATAGCTTATGGGTGTGTGTATATATATATACACACACAACCTATTACTTTCTGACTCATTTAACCAGGGATACAAACTTAAGAGAAAGCATATGAATAGATTGAGAACAGAAGTTGAGGCATCATACATTTCCATAGTTTTCTTAGTTCTTTTTTTTCCTGTTAAGAGTAGAGAAAGAACCCAATTTCTTGCTCTTGCTCTGCTTATATATACTACCTTCATACCTGCATTTCAAAAGAAAGTATACCAACACTCTATGTGTTTCTAAGAAAATATTTACATTCTCTTGGTTCTTGAAATAAACTTAGCACTAGCAAGACCACATCCTTCTCAGGGTTGGGGGAGAAAGCAGTCACTGCCCAGGAATTCTCAAACAGTGTCCCCCTCTATCCAGCTCTGTGATGTGCTAGGAAGTTCATTTTCTGCACATATATAAGAGAATCTATTGGGAATTTGCAAAGGATCTCAGAAAGATGACCAGATTCATAATGAATATGTAAAATAGTTTTCTTTATGCTATCAATAATTATTTAGAAGATAAAATGAAGGACAAGTCCATCTATAATAGCAGACAAAATAAAGTTCCTAGGCCTAATCTTGGGAAGAAAAGCATGACTTTATAGGTACAACAATGAACTTTACTGTGAAATAGCAAAGGAAACATGAATGAAAGAGACACTGCATGTCCAGAAGTTTCTGAAAAGATAAATAGTGCAAGAAATTATTTCTTTGGAAATTAGTCCTTTTTTTCGGGGGCGGGGGACCACAGGGAGAGGGAGAGAGAAAATCTTAAGCAGTCTCCATGCCCAGCTCAGTCTGATGGCTTGGCTCAGTCTCACAACCCTGAGATCACAACTTGAGCCAAAATCAAGAATCTGACACTTAACCAACTGAGTCATCCCGGAGCCTCTGAAATCAACTTTTTGATTCAACTTTGCAAAACAGTGCTAAAGCTCATTTGGGAAAAAATGTATGAGAATAAATAAAACTAGACAACAAACAGTAAATCAGAAGGACTTACCCCACCAGATATAAAAAGTTAACATTTCTGTAAGTAAAGCAGTGTAGTACTGGCATGAATATGACAGGTACACATTAAGATCATTAGGAAAGGCAAATTAAGATCATTAAGAAAGTTACACGGTGCTGAAACAAAATCAGCATATATGATAAAAGATGCATGGAAAATAAACAGAATGTCTAAACTACCCTATGACTGAGTATGAGGAAATTGACTACCTTGGAAAAATCAAGTTATGCATAAATACAAATATTATTGATTTTCTCCTGTATTCTTTTGCGGTTTTTTTTTTATGATCATAGAAGAAAAATTTGAATGATATTCCTAGGATGTTTCACAGAAGCTCATCCAATATAGGGATCTGAACACTGAAAAAAGCTCTGGAGGTCTAACCTTTAATCCTGATTCTTCCTCTATCTAGTTGTTCTTAGGTAAGTTCTTTCATCACTGGGTCATTTCTGAAAATTCTAAAATGAGATATTTGAGGGGTTCCAGAATGGCTTGGTCAATTAAGTATCTGACTCTTGATTTCTGTTCAGGTTATGATCTCAGGGTTGTGAGATCACGCCCCACATCGGGCTCCATGCTGAGCGTGGAGCTTGCTTAAGATTCTCTCTCTCTCTCTCCCTCCCACCACCCCTCTCGAAAAATAAAATAAAATAAAAAATAAAAAATGAAATGAGAGATTTGAATTATTTTCTCCATTTTCCCATCCAAGTTTTTAAATTATATGTTCTGAACTATGTTATCAAACCTAACTACCATGCAGAACAACATCTACTTGGGAGATAGTAGCATGAAATCTGGGGTCACATTGTTTGGGTTCCAGCACTGATTTCAATACTTACTAGCTGCGTGAACTTGGGGAAAAATTTCATCCTCTTTGTATTTATTTCTTAGCTAATAATAAACTGAAGGTATTGATAGTACTTCATAGTCTTATATTGAGAAAGAAAGCAATTCATGTAAGTACATGAAACAATGCCTGGCATATACATGCTCAATAGAATATATTTTTTCAAGCTGAGATGCCAGGAGCTTAATTCTCCACCATCCATCTATCCACTCAGGCCAAATCTGGATAGATAGCCCATCTATCCACTCAGGCCAGATCCACCAAATCTGAGGCCTTCCTGACTCTTTTGAAGGAGATTCTGATAGGCATTGGTAGGAAAGAGATTCTGTGGATAGGCAAAAATTCTCCAGATGATTCTGATCCTCTCTGCCTTTTCCTTTTACTCCCAATTCTAAAGAAATACCATCAAGGTCTTTAAAATGGAAAAACAGGGGCACCTGGGTGGCTCAGTGGATTAAAGCCTCTGCCTTTGGTTCAGGTCATGATCCCAGGGTCCTGAGGTCGAGCCCTGCATCAAGCCCTGCATCGGGCTCTGTGCTCAGCGGGGAACCTGCTTCCCCCTCTCTCTGTCTCTGCCTGCCTCTCTGCCTACTTGTGATCTCTGTCTGCCAAATAAATAAAATCTTTTTATAAAATAAAATAAAATAGAACAACAGTTCCCAAACTCTACAACAGGTGAGTAAGGTTGAACTTTAGCACATTCAAAGACTGATAAAATCAGTGTGATAAAAAAATTGTATTTCAATATATTTGATAGTTACACTTGGGAGCACAGGGGATGAATTTCATGCTTTATTCCCCTCAACATGTTTGTTAATATTCCCAGAACATTTTTACCTTAATATAGTTTGGGAAGTGCTAGAGAGTTTACATGCAGTTTAACACTGACAAATTAAAACATGTACCAATACTATATTATATCCAGAGGTTGATGAAAATCTAACCTAATCTAATCTAAATTGAATGCTAATTGAAGTATTATTTCATTTTCCAACTACATTCTACTGATTTAAAAAAAATACTCATAACTGGCTGTGATCAGTTCTTTTGTAATTTACTCTTGACCATAGGCACTCTAAAGTCTAAGGGCCATGGTACAAATTGTCTGCTATTGGCTAATGTCATTTAATGTTATTACTGCTTTATTTTGTCCACATTAGTACTATAATAACATGCTTTCTTTAAAAAAGATTGCATACTAAATATTTTTCCTGAAACTTAAAGAGTTATACAGCCCTTTTAGTAGAAAATATAAGGAAAAACATTTCATATTAAAATTCATCTTTGTTTTATTTCAGTGAAAGCAACATCAAAATTCACTCATAAATGCTAAAATAGGTCTTATTTTGCTTAAATTTCTCACCAAGCATCATCCATTTTTCCTGAAATGCTCAGGTTGTCCCTAATATTTTTATAGGTGCCCAGATCAGAGCAAATGTTCTGTGGTGACAATTTGGATCAAGGAAGAGGTTGTATTTGATAGAGAATATTTCTACAACCATAATAAACATTGACCCAAGAGCAATGGGAAATAGTTGGGACTTTCTCTCTTACTATTGCATGTCCCATCACAACAGATGATTCCACAGACTACAGTGAGTTAGTGAGATGGTAGTCTGATGTATCTGGTATGAGAACGAGAAGATAGAACTTTTCTAAACTGATAGGTCAAATCCTAAATCTGGAGCAGCAGAAAGGGAAATGGAATTTTTATAGCCATTGGGATTTTGGGTAGGGTAGTAATTTCTTGGGCAATTTCATATGTACCTTGTTTCAGAGAGAAGGAAAGACAGGAGTATGAGGTACATATTGAACATTCTCATATAAAAGTGTTCTCTCTTGCTCTCTCACTGTAATTGTTAAGTTGATAATTAAACTTAAGTCTACAGGGGTTATTTGAGGGGTTTTTTTTTGCAACATATCTCTTAATATTTTCTGAATAGTTTTCCCTTTATAAGTTTGGAAACTGAAGATTATTTGAAATAACAACTTGAAATTTTGGATTAGAAGCAAGTAAATCTGGAAAATGGATATTTGCTCAGTGACCAAGACAAGTCACCAAGGCAGCTATAAAATTAGGATAATGAAGTGAATTCTCCTACTCATAGTATTAATTTCTTAGAGAAAGGAGCCCATTTTATTCAGGGAATTGTTTTATCTACTATATTCTAATATGTATTTAAAATTAATTTCAGATTCTTTTAGTGACCACTATACTCACTTTGAAAGAGTTGTGAAGGCTCTTCTGATCAATGCTTTAGATGAATCTTTTCTGGGAACATTGTATGGTAAGTTAATACAAATGGAACAATCAGAGTTTTTTTTTTCTTTTTCCAATTTTTTAACACCCTACTAATGTAATATAAGATAAGATAAGATATATACTTAAGCAAAACCAAGAGACCCATTTTAAGGCCCTCCAATTTTCCCCTCTAGGATCAGCTACACCAGAAGCCCATTCACATCAAAAACTTTACTGTTTATTATTTATGATATGTGGAAAGTACAAAAGAAATATGTCATGTTCCCCTGCCTTTAGAGAGTATACAGTGAATATGAGGATGTAGGACATAGACTGAAAACAGCAGAGTAGTTCAATTGCCTTATGTTATCCCAGACTCTCTAAGCTCATTGAATTTCACCAACAGTTATATGCTGTTTTATGCTTTTGTGCCTTTGCTCATGCTGTTCCCTCTTTAAAATGAATGTAAAGTTGTTTTCACTGTGAAAGCTACCATGACCCACTCAAGTAATATTTTTACACCCTCATTTGTGCTCTGGTGGTACTGATGTATATACATTTTTCATACTGCATTGAAAATATATTTTTGCCTTCCTCCCTCTAAGAGAACAAGAAGAACCTTACCTTAGATATACACTTATCTCTTGCATCTAGCACAGAATCTGGAAGTTAATAAAGACTGAAAATATGTTGTATTGAATATCTACCTAATTGCCTGAGATTTCGTTCACATTTTATTGAACAAGTATTTATTGAGTGCCTAAGGGCATTTATTTGAGTACTGGGGATATGCAATGACTATGACATGCAAGATACCTGCCCTCATGTTGCTTAAAGTCTAGTGGAAGAGACAGACCATGAATGAGTAAACAAATATATAACATAATTTTAACTAGTTTCCAAGAACTAGTGATTAGTTCTTGGGGAAAAAAAAACAAAACAAAAACATAATGGTAGGTTAAGGAGACCCAAGTGTTATAAAGATAAGGAAGGTATCTGTTAGATTGGTCAAAGAAGGTCTCTCAAGAGGTGACTTTTAAATGAATGAATCAGGGGAAAAGTAATGCATAGATTTATCTGAGAACACAGTAACTTCAAAGACACTTAGGTAAAAGTAAGTTTGGTGTGATAGATGAATGCTAAAGAAGAAGTGGAGTATATATCTGAGGGAATATTACCCAGCCATAAAAAAGAATGAAATCTTGCCATTTGCAACAACATGGATGGATCAACAGGGTATAATTCTAAGTGAAGTAAATCAGAGAAAGACACATACTGTCTCATCTTACTTGCATGTGGAATTTAAGAAACAAAACAAAGGAAAAAGAAACAAACAGACTCTTAACTATAGAGAGCAAACAGGTGGTTACCATTGAGGAAGTTGGTGGGTAGATAAGTGAAACAGGTGGAGGGAATTAAAAGGTACACTTACTGTGATGTGCACTGAGTAGTGTGTGGAAGTGTTGAATTACTATATTGTACACTTGAAACTAATATAACACTATATGTTAATTTTACTGGAATTAAAAGAAAATAAGTTTGATGTATTCAAGGAACAAGTAGAAGGCTTCTATGGTTTTTTCCTTTCCCTAGTGCTCTGATGGAATGTTTTCTTCTTCATAAATTTCAAATACTTCTAACCAATTAACCAAGTATCTTTCTAAAACTATGGGAAGAAATCCTTACTTATTTAATTACTTAAATATTTCCTAATAATGTTTCTCAACCTTGGCACTATTGGTATTTAAGGCTGGATAATTCATTGGTGTGAGGGCTTAGATAGATAGATAGATTGATTGATAGATATTTCCAAAGGGCTAAGTGATTATTTGTTGTTGTCATTGTTATTGTTCCCCTGAACAGATGGTACCAGACAAAAATCATATGCACAAGATATGTTGACATCTCTCCATTATTTGGACAACCGCTTTATTCAGCCTCGTCTAGAGAGTTTAGCTTCTAGAAGTCGTTGGAAAGAGCAATATAAGGTATGTGGTTTAAATTGGTTTTAAATTTCTGGCTAGTGGGGTTGGGAGTGGCAGACATATCAGGATTTAAATATCCAGTTATTAAACTGAATATTGACTGAATACTAATTGAATAATTTTCTAAACTATTGGCATTTTTCTTTGTTAAATAATCAGCTTGTTTCTCACCTTTTCTAAAGGCTGCTATTGTTTTAATTATTATAGTACTTATTATATGTATCTGGTAGTTAGGTAGTTCTAAATGATGAATAACTTTAGAACATCTCCAGAGCTTAGCCCATCTATTAAAGTGAAGTTTTTCCTCACAGAATATTAATTATTGTTTCAGAAAAGAGTTCCACTGCTAAAGAAGTTTGAGAAACAGTGGGTTTAACTTAAGCTTAACTGAAGCATTTTCAAGGAACATTAATGTGTGAATTATACTCTAAATCTTCAAGAGGGTGATGTAGAATACAATAGTTGCCAAATTTGTGTTTTCCTTTGAGGCTGCTTTTCATGAACTACCTTTTATCACCTAGAATAATGGATTTCCATAATATAATTTGGGAAACAGTGGCCTAGGTTGTCTTTGACATCCTTCTTGACTTTAAGGTTTTGTAATTATTTGTAATTAAGATTTTGTAATTTTACCAATTTCAAGAAAGCATCTTTTTAGTTTATAAGATTTATTATAATCCATGTTATCTCATAGATTTCTATTTTATGATCTCCAATAGTAGAGGCTATCTTATATAATTTTTAAGGATTTTTTTCTTAATCTCCCTACTTCTAATATTCTATCTTCTAATGATTCACAAGAGGGGGGAAAAATGCAAGGTAACAGAAGTTCAAGTTCCTAAAAGTCCTTCTAGCACTTAAATCATTAGCTGATCTACCTCATTTATGTCAGGAGATTTGGCTCATTCAAGGCCTGTTCAGTCTTGAGTTACCTGATAAATTAGCCACAGATGGTTTAGGTTTAAGGGACAGTTATGGGATTACAGAAATAGAAGACTTCAGTTTGGAGGATGGCTGAGTTTAGGGTCACCATATATATCTTTTTGACTTTGCATGGGTTTTTAACCTTTCTAAACTCCGGTCTCTTCCTCAGATACAAAAAATATTTGCCTACTTTAAAGGGGAATATTTACTTATCTAGAAGATAAAATACACAGCACAGTTCTTAGAACATGGTTATGCCATATAGTATTTTATAGACCACATAGTATTTTCTTTAATAGAAAAATAGCACATATTTATTGATCACTTAACTTTTCCAGGTAATTTTCATGCAATGCAAAGTATCTTATTTGATCTTCAGAGTAACCCCATGAGGAAGGCACTAATCTTTCCTTTGTTTTAGAGATGAGAAAACTGTGACTCTGAACACAAGGTTACACAGTTAGTCATTATCTAGGCCAGTATTTAAATCTAGAAATCATAAGGTCGTAGTGTTTCTATGACTCCAATGGCCCATGACACTCTGCTATATTATGCTTAACTCTACCCTGGTATATTATGCTGAATTTGGATTACCTGATGCTGATAAAGTAACTGCAAGATACAAGAAAATATTACCTTAAAAATTTAGAGACATGGGCAATTCAATATGATCTTGGTCAGAAGTAGCTAAGTTATGCTGCAAAAAATAAGTTATGTGACAGATCAGCAATGAAAATCTTAACAGCTTAACCCAACAAAACTTATTTTTCAGTTATATTTTATGTCCGGTGTAAATCTACAAGTGTTCTGCATATTGTAGTCACTCACAGAGCCAAGCTGATAGAGCTTTCATCTTGGATGTGCTTCCTTACGTACCACAGAAACGAGAAGGGAAAGTGGTTTAGTCACCTAGTCACTCTGAATGTCATCCTGCAAGTGACATGTGTCACAAACTGCCATGAAATATGAAATATGAGAAATAGTAAAAGTAGACAAAATGCAATTAAGTTGTGAATCATACAGTGTTAAAAAGGAGGCTATTGGTATACTGAATATTTAATTACTGTCAGGCCTATAGAGAATATCAAAGTGGATTAGTAACCCTGCTAATACACTCACTGTATACAGTTCAAATATTACAGTAAAACCTAATCTACAGTACTAATTATGACATTAGTATCTAACACAAGCCTAGAGTGTGAGCAAAAATATACAACCAGAAGTAATTGCACAGCTTGATAAAGCTTATTTATGAATGCCAAATATTTTCTCAGTTTGCTTACTCATAGCTAATTCAGCTATTAGACTATCCATATCAGTGCTGGGCACCTAGCAGTCCTAGTTCCAACTTGCTGATTTTCATAGGCCTTTTAGTAAGTAGCCATAAGACTATCAAATCATTTCTGAAATATTTTGTGGGAAATAGGATATAATTTACACCGTAGAGACTGAATGTGATCTGGTTTTTCTCAGTTTTTGACTAAGCTAAATGAATTCCATCTTTTCATTACAGTATCCTGAATTTTTGCTGCTCTTTTTTTCTGTTTTTAACTATAATATCTCATTTATGCTAATTAGAGAGAGGGAAGAGAAATAAAATCTGTGAAGAACACTACTTAATAGTAACTCAAAAGTAAGAAACTAATTTTTTTTCTAGTCTGGTTTCTTGTCATTGAGCAACCTAAATTATCTTTTTATTTAAAGATATCTTGTCAAATATCTACTGTGTGCTCTGTGTTAAAGTAAGGCATAACAGTGTGTTTGCTCTTATGTCTTACCCCATTATTGTGATTCCTAATATGGGTTTTAATTTGGCTAGGTTCTTTTTATGTTTTACTTTGTTGTGGTCTTTTCCAGTGGAAAAGTGTGGAAAGCTTCATTATGTTTTTCAATTTTTTCCAGGAGCGGGTGGAAAATTATTCTAATGTAAGTATCCATTTGAAGAATCCTGAAAACTGTTCCTGCCAGGCCTGTGGATTGCATCGCCATTGCAAATACTCGGTGCATTTATCAGGAAAGTTGTACAACACCAGGACTATGGAAACAGATGACTTCATGTCACATGATAAACAGGTACTTTTCCCTCTCATTTTTGTTTTCAGTATTTAGAAATTTTCAATAACTAGCTTGCACAAATAACCCTGTTATTTTTACAAATGGAGAAAAGCACTAAGAGAAGTGAAAAGAGTAGAAGGGAAGGTATACTTTTTGAATGAGAAAAACATGTCTAGCATATGTCTATGGCAAATGAACTCCTAATTCAGATCCTAAACTTTGTGTAAGAACACATCACCTAACCTGCGGGGAGGGGGGAAAGGGTACAGGGTGAGAATGAAAAGAAATATAACTGGGGCAAGGGAAACAAAAGTCCCCTTTGTGTCCAAAGGAGAATTTAACCCAAGTGGAAAATTTTATGACAGATAATCTACCAAATTGACAGTCGCCAGGTAAATTATTGAAGATGCCTGTCATCTTAATATGAGAATAGAAAGAAAACCATGTTTTAGCCTAGAATATATCAGAAGTGTGTCAAATCTAGATAATTGACAAATACTTAAGGTGCTATTAATTTTGAATGAAAAGACAAAACTGAAGAAAATATTGGAAAATTTGAAGAAAAGTATTTGATAAAGCAGTACAGTATGAAGATAGAAGTGCAGGTGTAGTCTACTTCTATTTATTTTTTAATCTTTATAAAAGTATTGCATTTATAAATGCAAAAATATTAATATTGAGCACTTCCTCTGGTGAATGTGTATATCCATGAAGGGTATGTGTGTTTGGCGGGGGGTGGGGTGGGGTGGGGGGTGGTGGCTCTTAGAGTTGCCTCTAAATACTGCCAATTAGTTATTAAGCTAGAAATAGATTATTAATCTAAATCCTTCTACTACATTGGGTAGTATGATTCCTTAGTACTAGTGGCAATAATTGATATAATAATTGACCAGATCCCTCTAAACAATCTGCAAGAATCACAAGAATCACTTAGAAAATCACCAAGAATCAACATGGGGATAATAAATTCAAAATTAGTTTTTAATACATCATTTGGCAAGTTACTATAAAAATACATTATAGTTAATATGTTTAAAAATATTGTGTTTAAAAACTGATCTATGATTTTTTATGAGGTAAGACACATAGACCCCTAATAAAAGTGATTTAGTACTTTAAGGATCATGTTCTATTGTATAAGCCAAAAATAGTGTTGTACATTCACTGTCTTTGATGTCTACAGCTAATCCTGGAAAGGAAAGTGAGTTAGAAAACCATTTCTGGAGTTTTGATATTCCTGTGAAAGGGTAAAGATTCTGTATAAAATAGTTATTCAAATATCTAAAAAATAAAAGCAAAGAACATTAATATACTCGTCACACAATGGAAAAACATCAAAGTTAACAAATGTATTAGAAAATTATTATTCTCCACCTAAAGGTATAGAATTAAAACCTACCTTAAAATGCCAGCTGATAGCTCTCAAAGTAGCAAAGTATTTTAAATCAAATGATAAAATGCAGTTCTGTCATGGCTGCATTGACAGAATTTTTTGGAAAAAATTATTTAGTGAAAAACTGCCAATATTGAGTATAACCATATACTTATAACTCTTATAACCATAAGAGTTTATTTCCATTTTATATGTTACTTCTAAACTAGAAAAATATCATAATCCAGGCATTTTTAACAGTAACTATGTACATAAAATTGCTTGAATGCTTTTCTTGCTTTCAGGTATCCCCATCCTTCTGTGTTAAAAGCCATTTTTCTCCTCCTCCTCAAATTTGGGTAGCTGTCTTCTGAAGACTCAGTTCAAGCCTCACCTACTCAACGACTCTTCTCATCTCTGAATTGGGTTAATTGTCCTTCCTCTCTACCTTGATAGCATCTCTTGCCCAGCATTTGACACATTGTTCTGTAATAATTTGTTTTTCTCCCAACACTGTAAGCTCCCAAAATACACGTAGTACATCTTTCCAGTGCTTAGCCCAATACTTGAAACATAACAGATGCTCAGTTTTTTTTTTACTCTAAGTTATATAATGAGAGAAGGTAAAAGAACTATTGTATAAACATTTTAAAAATTAATAATGCATTATTAGATTTTGCTAATATACAACAAGAAAGGCTGTATAATCATTACTATTTTTTTTACTTCATTTGTCAGATAATAATGTTTATTCTTTGATTTAGGTGTTTACTGTTGGCAGAATTTGTGCTGAGCGTACCAGAATTTATCATAAACTGAAACATTTTAAGTTCAAGCTGTACCAGGAATGTTGCTCCATTGCAAAGACAGAAGAAGTTGAAGATGAGCAGGTTAAAGAAACAGTGGAAAGAATTTTCAGTCAGTCAAAGGATAGTGGCTGGATTAAGGAGGTAAGGTGAATATAAAAGAATCACCTCATTCATAGATTCTGGAGCCTAATTATGATCAGCGAAAGGATACACATGACTAGAAGACATTAAATTTTAGAAGAGAATCTCTCCTTCCGCCCCCACCCCCGTCTTTGTATTTTCTCTTCTTCCACCCATTCCTTTCATGCTTATCATTGTCCAACCCTGAACAGGTACCCTGATGTTCTAAGCATTCCTTCAGCTCATCAGATAAATTGAAATCAGCAATAATACCACTCTGTCCTTTCACTTTTATATAAATGGTATTCCTTACATATATATTTAGTCCCCTTATTTGACGAAGTGTAGGACTCACCTCTGCTTGTCTGCTTCCTATTCTTTAGAACAGTTCTTGTGACCTGAGAGTGAAGAAGCACCTGGTGCCAATCTGAGGAAAGGATCTCGGCTGCCAGTTCTAATACCACCCACATCCTCTTCTTGAGGACATGGGCTGAGCAGTGAGCACTGTAACTGAAGATCAAGGGGAATGCAGAGGTTTCAGGCCACGGCACTGATTTTGATTCCCCCAAATCCTGTTGATCACTAAATTTGATATCAGGGATAAAGTGGGGGTTTTGAAGAGTGCACTGGATTCCCGAAGATCTGCTGGCAGCTCATAAGCTCTGGTCTGCTCACAGAGCTTTTAGAATTGCTTATGGTACTTGGAAAGAATGCTAATATGATTGCAATCTTCTAAAACAAGTCTAGTTACGTGAATGTATGAGAGAAAACATATAGTAGATTTGCAGGCAACTCAGATCAACACAATATTTAATCTTAAAAAAAAAAGAGTGACTTAAGATCTGTTGCCTGGGTTATTTTTATCATAGGGAATTTGTAAAAGAGGAAGATAAAAAAGAAGAAAGCTTAGTGAATAAACTTATAAGCAAAGGGAAAGAAAAAGAGAACAAACAACAGGAACTTGTCAGGACATGTCATGTTCCGCAGAGGTCTCCCAGTCTGGACAGTGCATCAGAACTGGTTTCCCTCTGACAATTATCCTCCCACCACAAACCCCATCTGGTGATCTCTCTGCATCTCCCCCACCCAGTCTGGACCTTTCTGTAGTCTTTCTCTCATTTTACTCTCCTCAGCTTTTTATCTTTTACTTTGCTTCGACTTCTCTCCCAGTGCTTTCCTCCCTGTCCTCCTCTGTGCTTTTCTATCTGCTTTAGGGGGGAACCATTACTTATCCAGTAAGTCCCATCTTCATTTTCCATGATGATGTGAAATTCTTAGCTGCTTTTATTGGTGCATTTAAGGGTTGCCAACCCTCTAGTGGAGTTGGACAACCTACTGGGTTGTCCTACTGGGACACCATTTTTTAAAGAATTATGTACCAGGTATAGAAAAATCACTGTGCACATACTGTACATATTATGTAATAATAGTATATATTAAGAAGACCATTAAACTTCTTGCAGAGAAAAACTAAAAACACTACTAGATCATGTACCTTAAAGAATGAGTAACAGGGTTTCTAACAGAAGGGACCTGGAATAAGAAAAAAATATTCTTAGGAGGAAAAAAGTCAAGTGTTCTATTAAACTTCAAGAACAACACACAGCATTGGGCAGTTATTTCAAGTTCATGCATGTTTAGGACAATGTGCACATTTTTTCCCACATGTAATATTAAAGAGCTTCATTTTCTTTTTGTGATCCTTCCTGCTTTAAAAATACTTGTCTATGGATTTTCTCAAAAGATGTCCTAGAGACCAAAGTTTAGAGCCACTGTAAACCCATATGCAGCTTTCTGTGCTGTGATTAAAATTCAGAATTTATCAAGTGCTCTGACATTTCGCAGCATCACTCCGCCTGCCCCTCAGTGTGAGTGTCCTTGTGTGACACCATTGCATGTGCTTGTGACACACACCTTCTTTGGCTGCAGGCTTCATGGTCATAGCTACCCTAACCCTTCTGAATGCCAGGGCTCAGTGCTGCTCCAGGGGCCCCATCTGTGGCCCTTTTCCCTCTTACTTCCTTATTATTATGTCAACCTATTCTTTTACCTCATACAAACTATCTGGTCCTGGCTTTCCTCCTAGTTTGTTTTACACACCTTGCTTTTTCCCTTACCTGCTCCTCCCTCCTCCAAGTGTTTCTCTTCCATTGTCTCAGGATATCTCAGCATTTCTTCCCAAAGACCTGCCAGCTGGACTGACTTCATTCTTACTGTTCCTTCTCCTAACAGTTGAGCTAGGATGATCTGTTTTTAACTTAGGATGATGTTAAAGGGTAGGAGCTACTTGAGTGTAAGAAAGGAAAGAGTGATAAGAAAATTAAAATAAAACCAAAACCTACAATAAATGTAATAAAAATAATTGTCTCATTCTAAATTAGACTGGAAGAACATGCTATCATATGCCACTGACAAAGTTCTAACAGGTGTTCTTATTAAGAAGAAAGTGAATGTGATGATGGGATTTCCAGAAAAGTTGAAGATAGGGTTATTGGGACGGGGTGGTGAATTCGTGAACATCAGGAAGTGGAGAAAGTAGGTCAATAAAAGTATCAAGTCTCAGTTTTACAATTATATGTAAATTTTAAATGTATTACATAAAGATTGTTACATAAGAAAGAATTTTAAATAATAATTTGATATCCCATCCCTTCCTGAAACTCCTTATGCAGGCTATTCTTCTTTCCCCCTTTAAAACTTCTTTCCTTTTCTTTTTCTTTCGCTTCTTAAACTGATGTTTCTCAAATTGTGGCTTTAACTACCTATGTCATAATCACCTAGAAGTTTGCGGAAATTGTGTAGTTCCTAGCCTCATGGCAGTCCTATTGAATGAGAATCCTTGGGTTAAACACCCAATATTTTACAAATTAGGTGATTCTTAAACAAATTGAAGATTGAGGGCTACTGCTTAAAGGTACATTGTCACTCAAGGTTCCCTTCTCAGTCTCTATATAGCTCTCTGCCTTGACAAACCCATTCCTTTCTTCATGTCTAACTGCTGTTTCTGAACAGAAGACCCCAAACTCCTTCTTTTACGTTCTGACCTCTTTTCTCACACTCATTTCCACAGTTCCAACTGTTTTAATCAGTAGGTCCGTCCTGGCATTCGAAGAGGTTAACAGAATAAGATCCAAACTCTCTAGATTTTCAGTAAAAAAGAATGATGGAACCAGAATCTTTAGGTGGAGAGAATGATCAGGAAATATGGACTGCCTTCTGAGTTTCACTTTTCCTTTGGAGGGCTTTCTTTTTTCTTACTAAAGCTGACCCCACCTCACCCCCCTTTAAATCTCAGAAATAGCATACTATATTAGTTAAAAGCATGGATTTAAATATTTTCTAAGAGTAGAATTTGGAGGCAAGTTACTTTATTTCTCTAAGTTTTCTCTTCAGCAAAATGGAATTAAAACAGTAATAGAGTTTTGGTTGGGAAATTAAGTGATCAACACATTTTAAGCATTTAATACTGGACCTAGTGATTAATAAGTGATCAGTTAATGTTAACTGTTATTAGTAATAAAAGCGAGGAGAGGTTTCCTTCCTTTTCTTAGTATAGCTGGGAGAGATTATAATTTACCAGAAAAAATTTAATAAGAGAAAAAAGAAAGCATAAAAAAAGTCAAACTTTTAAGGTCTAGGTTTCTAATTCTAGAGTACTTTACTTTTAACTAGTAGAACCCAAGTTCTTCGTCAAAAGAATCCCTAAGTAATCCAAGGATTATTTCCCCTCCCGTTCTTTTCTGCATTCTTTCCAGAGAAGGTGATCCCATCAGAGATCTTCAAGGAGAAAAAAATTTCATGGCCCTGCCTAGAAAGAAAGCACACTCCTCCTATACTTTTCCATAGGTTCCTATTACCACAAAAGTCAGGGTCATCAGGATCTCTCTTCTTCACTGGGAATAGAACCAGAGTTCACAAGTAGAGAAACCATTAGGTCAGTTAATCTCCTCAACTGAAGTCTGCAGTTTGAACTTTCCAAATCATCTGTGGAATTTCCAAATCATCCTGACTCTTCTCTTACCTTGTCCTACCCTGGTCTTGACTCTTCATCTTCAGTGGTTGTCACTTGAATTTGGAATCTCATTACCTAACTTATTACAATAGATTCATAACTAAATGCCAAACTATTCTAGAATGATGTTTTACCATTTTTCTTAAAATACACCCCAGATTATGTCAATCTCTGCCTTAACACTTTAGCAGTTTCACATTGCCTGTCACATTATCGCTAAACTCCTTCACCTAGCATTTCATACTTTTTATTCTGTGACTACAACCTCTTTGGTTCAGTCTCATCTCTCTCCATTCCCCCCAAAACCCCTCAAATTATAGTCAAACCCCATACTTTCTTGCTTCTTTACTGTTGTATGGACTGTTGCCCTTCTCCCACCAAATCTTTGCCAACCAAATCCTTTCTCCGACAGTTTAAGTGCTACTTTTTCCTGACCACCTCAACTAACCATGGCTATTCTTCTGAACCTCCATACAGTGTCTGTATAGTTCTTTAAGGCACTCGTTATTGGTGTATTACCACTGAACTCTGGCCTCCTTAGGGACAGGGAAAGAAATTTTTTTGGTATCTAGACAGTCATCAGAAAGTATTCAATATATGTTATATGTTCAACAAATTTTTGTTGAATAAGTTATTGAAGTTGTTATACTTCTATAAGTATGATAATAAAAAATTATATTTTATAAAAATATTATGAGATTAATAATAATGTTCAGCTTTATTTCTTTCTAATACTTTATGAGTTAGAAATGCTTATTTGAAATTGTGTTCCTGTTAATAAGATTTTTTGTTCATGATTATCCTGAAATGAGAAGGGAACGTATTCCTGTTTGTGTCTATAGATTGAAAAGGCCTACCTTATTTTCTTTGCTTTGAGTAAAATAACTAGCTTTTTTATTATATACACAGAAATATGGTCAACTTCAAGAATATCTAAATTGGGCGGATTACTTTCAAGATGAGAAGTTTGACTGAATTGTAACACATTTCCTTCAGAGAAGATTTTATAAATTCCTGTAAATGTGAAGATCATGGGTCTTGTTTCTCTGTATCATGTGACATATTTGTATATTTTGTGTGTATTTTCATGGGAAATATCTTGTTTAAAACATATATTCATCTTAATTTCCATGAAATGGCACTCTACAGTCAAATAAAAGTTTTATCTGCTGTACATAAAAACATTAGCCTAATAATTTTTAAGAGTATTTTAAAGTTATAAAACAATGCCTTTATAACAGATGATTATCAAGCAAATGAGCTGTTCATGTCCTGTCTTAGTAGACAAATATTGTATTTTAAAAATGAATTCAGACTAACATCTATGTGTATTTATTATTGAATCCCTACCCAGATGTTTTTATTATCCTTTCACAGTATTAAATGATCTGCACTGATATATTCTGTACTGCTGTCATTATCTAAATCAGTGGGCCATGGAAGAAACGTAATGTTTCATTCAGTTCAATCCCCTCATGTCAGAATCAAGACTGTAGTTTACCCACTCAAAAGAGGAGTGCTTTTCTCCTTTTCTAAGGAGTCTTTCAACCCTCATATTCAGGAATAATTTCATGATATGTATTTTCATGCTTCATAATGTTCTTTCTATTTTTTATTCAATTTGTCTACATGTTAATGATTAAGATGTATTTTATTTATTTTTATCCATAACCCTTCCCATATATGTATTTATGTTAGGATCTGAAGACCTCAGACAAACTCAGCCAAAAATAGTTTAAAAGCATACTTTGGCATTTGCATTGCTTTGCACATCTACATTTTCTCATAATATAATAAAGTGAAATGGTTTCCTGGTGACCAAATGGACCCTGTCTATTCTGTATCTTTAATTCTTAAAGGTAATATCATAGTAGGATCTATTTTTCGGTGCAATTTTAGATACTTGTTTCTGACCCCAAGTGTTGACTGAACCTGGCTTCAGTTGTTATGCTGTTCATGCATGGAGTTCAATCTACGTGCATACATAAAAAGCTACACTTCATTAAGTCCTTACATAGAGATTACGTTAGTATTTGCTTCAATTTTCTGAAATTATCCCTATTCCTACTGTAAGCAAAACATGTGGAAAAAGCTCACAAAGTGCTGAGAATACTGATGCTGATGTTTCACATGAGGAGTACATACCTTTTTGAAAAGTGTAAAATAGAAATTTCAGTCACATATCTCTATTCTTATTTCTCTGGCATATGGAAATAATCCTTAACTAAAATGAAGCCATAGTTGAGAGCTGAAGATGAGGTGACAGTGCCCAAAAAGAAGCAAGGCAGAACTGGAGGAAAAGTAATAGTCAAGTTGGAAGGGTGAAGGATCATGAATGACTTGTAGAAAGGAAGGCCATGGAAAATGAAAGTGAATGATCTATAAAGTATCTCTATTGCCCCCAGGAGCATCACTTCTCATATGCGTGCGACACTGCAGACAAGCCCGAGAATGCTGAAGAGTGAGATTGCCTTCCACCTGGAGAGTTTTTTAAATTAATTTATGTATTGTTTTAAATATCATGCATTTAATTTGTAAAAATTAAGGCACTAATGATTAGAGGGACTTAATGATGGCAGCTGAACCAGTTCCTAGGTCAGGCATCTTGCTGGCATGAAGCATTTTTCCCACTGGAACAGCATTCTGACTGTTGATCAGGAAATGTAAAAGTAGTTTTGCTGATGTCTGCAGTTACTGCAACCAAGCAAACTTCATAAGTGGGTGTTTGAAAACTACAAGAGGCTTTTTAGGTATACGGTAACACCAAAAGAATGGCAGAGAGACAAGCTGTTAGGAAACGGAAATGAGCCTGGACTGGGGGGCCAAAAGCAAGGAGTCCATAAGAAAATTGAAATGTTGAAAAAACTGAATTAACCTCAAACAGGCATTATGACATGCTGTATGATTTTATCATCATCATAAGCATCAACATCATTGATTTGCTTTAACACCAAAAAATACTTTGTAAATTTAAAATCCTACATGTCTGTGAAGTGTTTAGATCTTGGCATTTATTACTGTAGTGTTAGGTGCTTTAGTGTTAAGTAGCCATGTTAGGAGAGATGATGAGTCAAAAATGGACAAGCAAAAGGAAAGCAATCCTTGAAAGAATTCATATGGCTACACAGAAACAAGGGTTAGAGAACAATACCATTAAAAGGAGGGGAGGGAAATGAGGAACAAAATAAATGTTTATTTTATTGGCAGTTGGATATAATTGACCATGCTTTCTCACTTGTCTGCTCCCACCTTCAGATGGGTGGTTCTATTCACTACTCATTTCTTGGAGGCTTAGACTCTAGCAAGCTGATTAGAGTGTAATTGCAGCTTTGCCATATTGAGGCAGCAAGCCCAGTGGTTAAGAGAGCACAGGTTTGCCATCGGTGTTGAGGTAGAGCCCTGAGCTGTTATTTCCTAGTCACATGAACTGGAACGAGGAGTTTAATTTCTGGGAGCCTCAGTTTCCTCACTTCTAAGTGAGGTTAATAATACATATCTTTCAAGACTGTGGATTAAGGGAGATCTATGTGAAGTGCTGTGCCTGAAATAGTGATTAAATAAACAGTAGCTGATGTGAATGGAAATGAGGATGTGCATAATGATTTCAGCTTGAATTTAATGGGCTGTAAAGGAAAAATATATAAAAGACACTCTAAAAAAAGTGACATACACCGCTGAATATAGTAAAAAATCTATTAAACTGCTTGACATGTTTTTAAGGTATGTCCCTGTCTAGCATGGAAATCAAAATTTGTATCAGAAAGGAACAACGGTTTTGACTAAGGATTCTGAGTTACTAATGAAAATCAATGCTATGGCATCACTGTCCAGTAAAGGGTGTTTTAAATTTAAACGTTGCATTTTCTCTTTTATCAAGTATGATTGCTGAATATAAAGTACCCATATAATGGAAGATAATGTCTAATGAGTACAACTTTTAAAAAAAAATCAAATGTAAAATGATCAAAACTCCTTCAATTTTTAATGACACCTCATGAGAGAGTTCCCCATGAAATCTGCATACCTAACAAAAACAAATTCCTGCCTTTCCGCACGTAACTAGTGAGGAACTTAGCCTTGGAAAGGACAGAAGTTCCAATGAAAAGTAAAAAAAAAAAAAAAAGTTACATTCCATCAGAGTATACTTGTCCCCAACTCCAAACAAATATTCCAGAACTTGTGAAAATAAAATGGACTAAAGCAGACCAGCCTATTGGGAACTAAATCGTAAATAAATCCAGTCTTAACCATGTTTCCATGGACTTTACCCATTCATTTCTTTCCATAGGTCAATTTGGAGAAGGGCCGTGTCACTGCGGTGGGAGTATTCGTTTAAATTAATGAAGTCCCATTGCTCGAGACCTCAAATCCAAGTGACTTGGGAGTTAGGACACACAGCATGGTTATGGTCCCGAGGATCCCAATTTTGTGCTCACCTAAACTTCTTGAAACTCCACGGCTACATACTGAGTTTTCTCCATGCATATGTAAACCAGATAGCCGGGGATCTTGCAGTGACTTGTCATAAGTCATCTCGTATTTTCAAAGAAAAACCTTCATTTTCTTTTCTAGAACTGGGACCGGTGATTTCATCTTCATAAAATCTTATTTACCCCTGCTGAATTGCTTGTAATCACCGAAGCTGACTGACCCAAAGACGCACAGAACAGGCAGGCAGGTAGACAAGACACTGGCCTCCCCTTTCCGGGTGGGCTAGCGATGTGATTTCCTCTGCCCTCCCGCCGCCCCCCGCCCCCAACACGCACATCCTCGCCCGCCTTCCTTATTATACTAATGAGCATTTCCTCCGTGCTCACCCAGCTCTCGCTGGGGTGCTCAATGGTGTCCTTTGCAACCTATTGAAAAATGAAAATGATATCTTCAGGGGGGCGTCAGGTAGGTCTGAAAGGGAAAATACATTCCCTGACCGGGAATTTCTTCAACATTTAGAGCTGGTGAAGTACATGGGTAGGGGTTGGGGAATTTCCCCAGCCTTCCCCACTCGGCCAAGTCAGGCTACGGGAGCCCCGCCGAGACGCGCCGCGCGCAGGCTGTGGGATTTACGTCTTCGGCCACTGGGAGGCCCTCTGCGTTCCCCTTTCTCGCGCGCCCGGCTGCAATTACTCACTCGTGCAGTGACACCAGCCTTCCACCAGGGAGCCGCCGCTCGGCTCTCCCGCCCGCCCCCTCCCCCCGCCCCCATCTGCAGCTTGCTGGCTCTCTCTTTCTCCCTCTCTGTCTCACTCTCTCTCTTTCTCTCCCTCTCCTATCGGAGCACAATGAAAGCCTGTGTACCGCCGTGACTCCGGGCAGTGGAGCCAGTGTCAGCAAAGCGGCTAACAACAGACGGGAAAGAGAAAGGAAAATACAAGCTACTTTTTTTTTTTTTTTTTTCTTTCCATCTATAAAGCGGAGCAATACAGGAGATAGAACCACATTGCTTATTGCGAGTCCAGACCCTCAGATCCACTGGCCGGGGATGGAATGTACAAAAGTGGACAGAAAAGTGGCTGGACATGACTCGGTGCAATTTGCTGGAAGTTTGTAAGTTTGACCATCGTTTGTAAATTACTCTCGGAAGAGTTTGTCTCTCTTGATACTGTGTTAGAATAGAGCCGCCGGGGGTGAGAAGCGTAAGCGGGAAAGAAAAAAAAAAATGTGTTGAAGGATCTCTCTCAGTGGCTAGCGACTTCAGACTGCTTTCATTTAAGGCTAGGAAACCTTAGAGGGAATGAGGATTTTTACCGGTGATTGGATTAGCTGAAGAAAAGAGCATGGTCCAAAAGACCAGTTACTGACATTGTTAACAATTGAAAAGCTATCTCCCTCTTTTGGGAGAAGACAACATCCTACAGTACCCCAAAGAGGAGAAAACACCGGAGCCAAGGGAAAGAGAGGAAAAATTAAAAGCCAACAGACAGCCTCTCTTGATTTTTGTACATTCTGAACATTGCCTTTGAAAATTTCCTGAAACAGCACTTTTTTTCCTAACCCGAAGAAAAGTAAAGGCTGCAGGTTACATAGACGTGGTAGAGATGTGTTTCTCTGCAGAAACATCCCCATAAAAAATTTTTCTGAAACAACTAGGTGAGGGGGAGTCCAATCTCTATTAATACTCCTCTCAATTCCCTTTGCTGTCTGTTTCTGTCTCTGGCTTGACAATCCCTGAATTCTTGCTCTAACCCCCAGATCGTGTGTTTACAAAGTACCTAGGGGCTCTTGTCAGCCTGGTGGGGGGAAAAAAAAACCCACCAACTCTGTCCAAGTTCTCAAGAGCTGTCAAATGCAATTAGAGTAAGTTGATAAGGGTTTGTTTCCAACTAATCCTCTGCGACTGGTTCTGCTCTGTCTCCTCACCCTCTTTTTACTAACTCCCCTCCCCCACACCTTCTCCACGGCTCCCCCCAACCTCTGAAGACCTCTATTCATGTGGCCCTGAACACTGAGCTCACATTGTCAAAAACAGACTTGCCTGCAATAGCCAGCAGTAGCCTCCTTCCACCTCACCATCCCAGAGGCAGCATTGTGTCCAGTAAGATGGGGGACACAGCGCCCCCACAGGCCCCCACAGGAGGGCTAGGGGGGGCCCCTGGGGCGGGGCTCCTTGGAGGGGGCTCAGTCACCCCGAGAGTGCACAGTGCTATCGTGGAGCGCCTCCGGGCTCGGATCGCCGTCTGCCGCCAGCACCACCTGAGCTGTGAAGGACGCTATGAGCGTGGTCGGGCTGAGAGCTCAGACCGGGAAAGAGAGAGCACCTTGCAGCTCCTGAGCCTGGTACAGCATGGCCAGGGGGCAAGGAAGGCTGGCAAGCACGCCAAGGCCACTGCCACTGCGGCCACCACGGCAGCCCCTCCACCGCCCCCTGCTGCCCCTCCTGCAGCCTCTCAAGCAGCGGCGACAGCAGCCCCACCGCCCCCACCAGACTATCACCATCACCACCAGCAGCACCTGCTCAACAGTAGCAATAATGGTGGCGGTGGTGGGATCGACGGTGAGCAGCAGTCACAAGCTTCAACCCCTGGGGACCAGAGGAACTCAGCCCTGATTGCGGTAAGGCACCTGGTTTTTCTCATGATTCTCGCTGTGGTCCGCTGGCCTTCTGTGAGGGTAGAGCTTGCCTTGGCCTGAGGGGGAGCGGACAGCAAGGAAAAGGGCCGAGGTACTACCTGGCTACCTCCCAGGCCATCGGGTAGGCAGTCTGTGCAGCTTTACTCTCTTACTCCTCAAGTTCTCTGGTGCTCATTCATGGCTATTCCTACACTCGTAGGCTGTCTCTTAGGAAGTAGAAAGCCCGAGCTTCCCAGAGGCCCTCTGGAGTCAAGAGTGGCTACAGCCTGGCAAGATCTGAGTGAGCCGCTGAGGAAGGCCCTGCCCTCACAGATCTTCTCTTCTGGCTAGCCAGCTCTGATTAGGCCCAACAAGCCGTGCTTCAGCCTGAATTCCCCTGTCAGTCCAGCTGACCTTCCTCAAAGCCTTTTCCTGCTTTTCCCATTTCCCCTTTGAAGTGGCCCCTTCTTGGGTTAAGAGACCGTAAGTGGCGATCTCTAACAGAGAAGTTCCATGAGTGTCCCCTCAGTCGAAAGAGAAATGTGGGGAAACATCCCTAAGACGGGTGAGGGCATGTTTCTGAGAGGCTTACTCCCTGATTTCCCAGGGATGCCCCCACTGCCCCCTCCCACCGAGCTTCCTTTCCCGGGCACCACAGGCAGGTCATGCCAGCTGACAGCGTTCAGGACAGTGAGCAGGCACGGAAGGGGCCGTTTACGCACTATCATTCTAGGAAGTACCTTGTCTTCAGCCACTCCTGGTGACAGGACATCAAACCTGAAAGTTCTGACTGAAGTTTCTGGCTGGCAGTTCTTCCTCAGAGGCACAGACACACCCCATCCCAGAGGGAGTATCCCTTGAATCATTGGTTCTCAGTGCCAGTCCTGGTCAGGTGACCGCCTGCCATGCACCGGCTTCCCCTGGATTTGCCAGGCCAGTGGCCTCTGGGTAGAAGGTGGAACCCTGCCCCGCAGCCCTGCAGGCCACCTCCATTTCTGAGGTCTGTGGGGCCCTTGATCTTCTGTGTCTGCTCGCAGCACCGCTCCGGCTTGCCTAAGCCAGCCCTAATGAAAGTTAGCAACAGGAAATAGCCATATGAGACTAAAAGTACTCCAAAAGCCTGAAGGAGAGGAGGACAGTGCGTCCAACTCCTTTTCCAAAGGAGCTTGAAAAGGAGCTCTGGAGAGCGGACCCCCTCTCCCCACCCCAGCCAGGCCTATAGGATGCTTCTTTGTGGCTCCCCCTTATATCTAGCCAGGGCGTGTGGTGAAGGTTCTAGAAGTTCTGGGAAAGCTAGGTTAGTGGTCATCTGCCCCACCACACACACGTTTTGCTTGGGTTGCCTAGAACTGCAACTTCCTGGCATGAGCTCCAGAGGAAAAATAACTAGTAACAGTTGAACTACCCAGTGTTTGCTGTCTCATCCTTGAATGCAGTTGACCTGTGGCGTCCTGTTAGAGCTTCAAGGACTAGTTTCCCTTCCCTACCACCTGTTCCATCCCCACCACTCCTTGGAATTCCCTAGGAGAGCAGTGGGAGTTTGTTTTGTGAAAGGGAGGTGCTGAGGTGAATGGCAGAGGGGGTAGGGGGTGGGGAAATCACTCAAAGGGAGAGAAGAATGAGGTTTGTATGTATGTGTGTGTGGCACTGGCATCTGCAGCCAGAAGCATCTAAATGCCTTGATTGTCCCTAGTAAATTTATAATCTGTCTGCAAGTCTCCCAATAATACCGCTTTGTGTACTTCGCAGTCTCCCGGTAAGTGTTTCTGGAGATGACACAGGGGACGAGGCGCTCAGCCTTTTTCAGTGGAGAAGACCGATATCTGTCTGGGGTGCCCAAACTGGAGGTGGCCCTCGTATCTCGGCCTCTGCCGGGAAGGTGGCATGTCTGCTTATGGCCGTTTTTGATTTTTTTTTTCTCCACGGTGGAAGTAGAATGAGGCTGGCTCTTTTGGGGGTGGGGCGGGAGAGGGGGGACTTTGGGATGCAGAATGAAACCAGCCAACCTCAATGGTTATTGTAACTTTACGATAGCACTCTCCATGCAGGGAGGAAGTGAGAGGAGGGGGTCCTGCCTTTCCGGACGGAAGGCTTACTGCTGCAGAAGCCAGAGGCGGCTGTTGTACCACTCCTGTTCTGAGAGAGAGTCTGATTCTTCCCTTCTAACCACCAGCCACCTCCTGAAACATTGCCTTGGAGGAGACCCCTCTCCGAGCTCGGGGATGAGGAGAGGTGCCCTGTGAGTTAGGACTAAAAAGAACAGTTTCTTTCTGATGGTTGCTTTCCATTGAAAACGTGTGGTTTTGCAAAGGTTGATCCACCACCCCCTTTTTGGTTATTGGAAATTCCCTTCTCCATTTTAGCTTCTAAATTTGGAGCTTTGTTACTCAGCATGGTACTCAGAGATGGTGATGCAAGTACTGTATGAACCCGATAACATTGTGTTTGAAGGGAGGCCTGGGCCCTGGGAACTGATTCATCCCTGCACATTAGATCGGCAGGTCCCACCTCACATGGGCGCCTCTTATTTTCAGAGACACTATTAATTTGAAGGGGGACTTTGCGCAGAATGAGTGGCAGAGTTCTTTCTTAATTTTACTTCTGTGTGCATGACCAGATTTACTTCTGTCTGGGTGTGTTGAAGGTTTAAGAGTTAATCCATAAGCCATAAGTGGCCATAAAGGTCCTTTCGTGGGGAGAGAGAGAAAATATTGGTCATCTAAAACCAAATATGCACTGAATCCTCAGATGGAATCTCTGTATGCTGCGTATTTGCCAGTACAATGCCTAGTGTGAAGTCAGTAATACTGGAACGTGGATGGCAGGGGAACTTCTGGTCTGTGGGATTGCATCGACCTGAGGGCTGTTGTGCTGCAAGAAATATATAAAGTCTGAGTTTTTTCAATAGCCCAAGTTTCCCGAACAATGCAATAACCTCCAAGCCAGTGCTAATGCTCTCCACATTGACAGCCTAATTCTACAGCCCTTACTCACCCAATTTCTTCGTTTAGCTCAAGTGCAAGTTCAGGGGAAGCCCCATTGCTGCAGAGACTGCAGGAACAGGGCCTTTCAGAGGGCCTGGATTATAGGGCTTTGAGCAGATCTGCATTTCTAACCACTTGGAGCAGGCTTTAGGCACTGAATCATTTTCTGGTGAAGTACGTTTGAATCTTTGAATGAACTGTGAGACTGATTAATTGCTGGTCCAATACAGTAAGGTTTAGAGCTTCTGCGGTTCGTTATTAATCTTTCCCTATTGCCTGAGACAAGCTCTTTTTTTCTGTTGCATAGATTGTGTTGCTAGGATGGATAGATAAGCAAAGTCATCTTTGGCTTTAGAGATTATCTTTCTCTAACGTAGTGTGGAGGAAAGAAAGCAGATCAGACAGGGAGTCTGCCTCCCCGATTCTGAGCCTGCTTGATCACTAACCAGATGGGTGACCTAGGACAAGTTACTTAGCAGTCATCTGTAAAACAGAGAGAACAATATTGCTGTCCTAGTGTGTTGAGAGAAGCAAATGAATGTGTGTTTCTGAACAGGCGTTGGGAAAAAATAAAGCACTACAGAAATGCAAGACATTATTACTAGTATTGCTAATAATAAACTACTAAGCAACGAATCATAATACCGGTTTTTCCAGGGATTAAAAGGATACTTAAGCTTTCAGTTGTCTGTTTTAAATGGTGAAATAGCTTTTATTGTAAATAGAGGGATTGGTATTTCAAATTTAGCGCTGCCAAGATAAGACTGAGTTATCAGTGTGCTTAAGTGTTCCTGAAGGTGCCAGGAAATCTTAGTTAAAACGTGCTGTGTTGTGAAAGTGGTTGGGGTCCTTGCACGCATGTCTTTTATGGGCCCTGCCAGGACCAGAGCAGCTTGGGAAAGGTGTGTCCACCGGAGCGTCTAAGGAATATTAGAAAAGTCATTTGCACAAATGGCATGAGAAAGTTAAATATTTTGTCAACAATAGTCTAAAATGTTAATTGTTAGCTTAAGAAAGTCAGACAAGTTAAATCATTGCCAGAGTTCCCTGGTTATTTTTAACTGATAATAATCAAGTTTCCAATTGACAGTTCACAGTCTGAGAGGTGTAAGTGGGGGGGTTTGAGAACAGAAACAGTTCATTGGCCAGATCTGGGTGTCTCCAGCTGTCTCCATGATAAATATCCTTCCCAGGACAGTGATAGGAGTGTTTACATTATTTATATATGCAGCCATCATTTCCTTAAGAACTGACCTATTTTTGTTCTGTTTTCCAGAACAAAGTAATAAAGGGAGAGTTCTTATCTCTCCAGGATTTTCCTACTACTTCTTTCAAGTAAATATAATTATAAGATCTCACAAAGGCAAAAGAGTTCAAGTGGAGAGAGAAGTTGGTACAATCCTTTATCAAAAATGGACAGAAAGCTTGCTTTGACAGCGAGGGCTGTTATGTCAAGAAAGACGCCTTGCTTGTTTGGGTCAGTGTTTGTTTACAGAAGACATCTGTGTTCTTTGAAATAATGTCCTTGTTAGGTGATGTTTTTCAAACTTTAGAGTTCTAAACCTTCTAGTTTAATGTTGTGTGGCTTCCCTCTGCTTGTAAACCTTTTGTAAGTTACTGAGACAAACATGGGTTTTCAGATGTTCTAAGATGTAATAATTAAATATGACTAAAAGAGCAGCTATGATTAGCTGTTCTTGTTTTTAATTGTTGTTGTGTGTGTTTGTTTTTAGTGCTGCTATTTAGTCTCAAAAAGCCTGGATGGAAATTTTAAAGAATCATCCGTTCTGCCGTGCATGGCAACGAAGCTATCCCAAGTGGATTCTGCTACTTCCTTGTTCTTTAATTCAGGCCCTTATATATGTTCATAGGCTGGATCATGTTTAATGTAAACAATTCCAAATTCTTTCTTCTGCATTTTCATGCTAATTTCCCCTCACACTCTAATCAGGCTCTGTGGGGGAATAGGGAGAAATATGGGTAAAGACATAGTCCCTGCTTGCTTACCAGTCCACTGGGCAAATCAAGACCACGCTGGTAAAGGAACGGTACAAGAACGAAGTCGGTGGAATGGACCAAAACTGATGTCAAAAATCAGAAGGAAAAAGGACTTAGTACTCATTGAGCCGTAGAATGTACCAGGCACTTTTATATTTTATATAATGCCTTAAAAAAACAAACAAACAAAAAACACACTGGCGAGTAAGCAACACTTGCCCCACTTCACGAATAAGGAAACCAAGTCTTAGAGCAATAGTAAATGGGAGAATTTAGCGCACAGATTTTATATTTTGACCTGTATCCAGATCTACTTCACACCTACTAGCTGGATGAGCTTGTGGAAATGACTGTATTCTTCTTGGCCATCAGTATCTTCATCTGGAAAACAAAGCTAGTGCTCTTTACCAGAACATCCCGCACAGTGCCCGACATACAGGAGGTGCTCAAAATGGGAGGACTGCTAGGGGTTGGTAGGAGAGAGCTTCAGACCTGGGCCGGGGAGAGCCTTTGTGCGGGTGGGCAGCAGGGCCTGGGGGGAGGGAGCGTGGGGAAATGTGGGACGGGGTCGCCGAGGGCGGATGGGTCTCCAGGTCAGGTGTGGGACGGAGTGGAGCCTGGCTGACGGCGTTGGGTGTAAGTAGTGAGAGGGACAGGTGAGCTTGATCCCATTGCTGGCGGGGCTGAAACTCTGGCAAGAGTACGTCAGTAGCCCAGGAAAATGGTAGAGCAAGGAAGGCTCTGAGAAATCAGCATCTGTGAAGCAATAATAATCCTTCATACACTTGAAGACAAGTATTACACTTCCCCTCCGGCAGCCTCTTCTCAGAGCACATTGCCTAAGTGTTCTGTATTACCTATCTTCAAGTCCCTGGAGCTGCTTAATGCCTTGCTATTTACACACTTCCCTTCTTCCCGGTGAGTTATATACAGCATGACATGGCCTTTGGCATGGAAAGGAGACGGTTTTAAAACACGCTCGCTAGACACAGAAGAGAAACTAAAAGAAGCTGAACCAAAGACATGCACCTTTCTTCCCAGGCTCCCCAGGCCTTCCAGGGCAAGTAAGAATTGCCCTGGGGGAAAAGCATCTTCTCTTGACGTGTAAACTTCCCATCCCAATGAATGTGTTTGCCTGTTTATGAACTTGGTAAAACTCATTTCATTAAAATTTTAAAAAAATTGTGAGCAGAAACTTATGAGGGGCTGTGATTCCAGATGCTGTTTGAGATTCGCTCGCTTGCTTTTTAATGCAGATGTGTTCCATAGCTTTCAACTTGCCCTAAGCTTCAGTGGGGTCCCATTTTCCCGTTTGGTCCAAGTTCACATGGCACAGGGAAAGTTCCCTATGGAGAAGATGGCAGAGGAGAAAAGCCAACACTTTCTGGTCGAAGGTATGATGATGTCGGGGTGCTGACCACAGTGAATGGCTGCCTGTTTCGACCTTTCCAACTTGTATCTAAGGGGCAGATGTGAAAGACTCAGAGCTGTTCAATTTCCCTAGAGAGGGGTTGAGAAGAGATGTCCACCCGTTCTCCACTAGTCTTAAAAGAAGGCCAGAGAGTTGGGCCCTACCCAATTGCTGAAGGAATGGCTATGAAAATGGGCAAATAACAGTGTGTACGCGCGCTGCGATCTCCATAGGTTTTAATGACTTTAGCAAAGGTCCCAAAATTTTACACCAAGGTTGTGGACATGGGTGCTTTACAGAGTTTGGAAATTAGCTATTAATTCAGTAAAGAATTATTGTGCAGTAATTCTATGCCATGAAAGTTCATGTATCCATGGTGAGCAATTTGATATAGACTTTGCCCTCTTAGTATTTACGGCTAGGAGGGGTGTGGATCGGGTTGGAAATAGAGGTGTGAAAGTTGGCTTAAGGGGACAGGGTGGCATAGCAGTTAAGGGGGGTGGGTGAGACTACCTGGTTTCCGAACACAACTTTACCACTTCATAGCTGTGTCTTCTTGGTTAAGTTAATTGAACTCTCCTGCCTCAGTTTCCTCAGCTGGAAAATGGAGTGATAGTAATAGAACTAGTCCAGGTTGTTGATTAAATGAGGTAATTGCCTGCCACCTAGTAGAGGCTCAGTACAATTTAGCTGTTGTTACTGTGAAAGGTGACCTGCCTGAGTCAGATTCATGTTTTTTTCCGGCTTAGGATTCCATCTTCAGTATGTGTGTGAGAGGTTTCATGGGGCATGGCTTTTCTTTTCTTTTCTTTCTTTCTTTTTTTTTTTTTAAAGATTTTATTTATTTATTTGACAGACAGAGATCACAAGTAGGCAGAGAGGCAGGCAGAGAGAAAGGAAAAAGCAGGCTCCCCGTTGGGCAGAGAGCCTGATGTGGGACTCGATCCCAGAGCCCTGGGATCATGACCTGAGCCGAAGGCAGAGGCATTAAACCACTGAGCCACCCAGGCGTCCTTGGGTTTTCTTTTTAATATCTATTAAAATGGTTAGTGATGGATCCCGTATTATCCAGTTTCCCCAAATTGTCTAATATGGAGATATCATCTGGGATAGATTCACTTTTTCCCTGGCGTGGGTTTAATAGCGTTCTTCTTGAGAACAGGATCAATGAATAGCCCTTCCATTCCTGGGATTCTAGGACCTCTGATCTAGAACTTGACTAGAGTGTTTATTTGACTTCTGGAATAGAGGCTGGCTTTCCATTCAGTTGCCTAACAAGTTGTGGGTAAGTGAGAAACAAACTGTTTATCGAGAGTTTGGAATCATTAAAACTGATTAGTCCGAATTTACCCACTTAGCTGAATTATTAATTTAGACTGCTGAATAATTCTTAAGTGAATCTGGTCACAGAGTCACAAAGAGTTAGAAGTTCCCTCCTGTGGAGATTTCAAATTATCCTTTTGAAAGTCAGATCCCTGGCTCAAGTCACTAAGGAATCAGTTAACTCACTGTAACCGCAAATGAACAGCAACAGGAGTTTGTCCTCTTCCCACCCCTGACCTGGGGCATGTGGAAAATTTCACGCCATCGGTGTGGTTCTTAGCTTAGAATCTCTTCCTTGCTCAGTATCACCTAAAACTTGATGCCATAAGAAATGTGAGGAAAAGGTTGCCAAGGCTTCAAGTTTTACTGAGGATGATTCTTAATCAAAAGCATGATGTTTCTCAAGAAGGGACAGGATAAGACTAGGAATAGTCTCGTTGGGTAGATGATGTTTGGGCAGGGATGGATTTATTGGTTCTAACTCAGCAAAGAATGTAGTCAAAATTTTTTTTGTTAGTGTGTTTATTCCCCATCATTTCCACTTAATCCCCCTCTTCCTCTTGAAGTGAAATGTTCTTAGGAAACGTAGAGTCAACCTTGTGTTGGGTTTGTTTTGTTTCATATTGTTTTAACAGTGTTCTTGCTTCCTTAGTCGTCATGGCAGTTCATATGTTGATAGAGAATCATTAACATTGTCGTTTTAAAAATGTTCTTCTGTCAGAAATGTGGCTGCGTTTTATTTGTGGACTTTTCCCAGCAACACTGATAACTGTCGCCCACATGCAGCCCGACATCTTGAACTCCTCATCGCGCGACAAAGTTCTCTTCAGGTGGCTCAGATGGATTTGAATGGAAAGTTAATCACGCTCCTGGGTTTGGTTTTGTTTGTATTGGTTTTTTCCTTTTCAGAAAATTTACTTCAGGCAGAAGTTTGCTACAACTTCTAATAACTTACCAGGAGACTTTCAGATAGCAGTATAATCTCTTAACGCCATGGTAACCAGAGTGCAAAGACGTGGCTTAATTGAATACAGTATGTACCTGTACCGTGTCTTTGGAATGATGATTGCCATTCTTAAACGAATGTGCACTGCTCATTTCTGGAGCTCTCTGGGGTCTCAATTACATAAAAAATGAAAGCATTCCCTGGCTAAGTAGCTGAGAAACGAAGTTTTTTTGTTGATGTTTTTGTTCACCTCAGTGGACCAACCGGCTAAGGCTTGCACATTTGACTGCCACAATGCACCATGTAACTTCAGACAGCAAAAGCATGTGCTAGTGGTATTGTCCCATTTGGTTGTTTCACAGTGTCGAAAAAGTCCAAAGTACAGACAGAAGAGTCAACTGGAAAGAGCACCGATCCTAGCTGACAGAAACAACAGGCAGAGGCTGCAGTTGAGTGAAGTTTGCGCCCAAGTCCTGTAGCCACTGCACCAAAGAGAGCTTCCTTTTCTCGCTTAGATTCTTTGTATGTGGATCTGTTTGCAGGCTCAGTCCCCCAGAGAGAGATTCTGAAGTGTCTTTGTGCTAAATTAAACATTAGTTTTCTCCTTGGGAACTTGATCTTCCAGAGACGAGGCAACAATATCTTTCTGAGAGAGCTCCCAGCTAAACATTTCCCTCAGGAAGAGACCAGCTCCGGAGCCTTTTCACCTCCACTGTCTACTTAGCTGGTGTGAGTGTGTGTTGCATAGGAATTGTTATGGCTAACCAGGTCTAGAAGCCCATGGAGGAAGGACTTGTACTCTAATCCTTGGTAGAATGCTGAGGGACCCACGCTGGTTTGACATATAATAAATGGAAATGGTCAGAGCACCCCCCAGATCATGGAAGATTTTAACCAACCACAGGAAGGGGTAATTCCTTTGCTCATTGCCTCCCAAATTCTGTACCCACAGCAATGAAAGGGAGTATGTTACATACAAGCAATGTCATTTCTAGTCATCTCTCATCTCCATCCTGCCCAGCCCCCAAGAGGGTTAGTTCATACTGATCTGAAAATAGGACACTATTCTATCAATTTATAGTGTAGCCTAAGCCCTTAGAGAGAAAACACACCAAATTCTTTACTCACAGATGAAAAAAATTAAAGCCCATTTAAAAGGGTAGTAGAGGCTGGACTAGAACCCAAGTTTTCTATTCCAGGTTATAAAGAGTTGTCCTTTTATTAAGGACTTTTTAAAAAAGAATATTTATTTATTTAAAAGTGGTTTTTTTTTTTTTTTTTTTTTTTGGTCAGAGAGAGCACAAGCAGGGGGAGTGGCAGACAGAAGGAGAAACAGGCTCCCCGCTGAGCAAGGAGCCCCATGTGGGACTAGATCATAGGACCCTGGGATCAGGACCTGAGTCGAAGGCAGACGTTTAACCAACAGAGCCACGCAGGCATCCCAAGACTGATTTAATTTTTTAAGAGAGAGGGAGAGCGTGCATGGTGGGGCTCGATTTCACCACCCTGAGACCACTACCCTGAGATCACAACTTGAGCTGAAACCAAGAGTTAGACACCTAACCAGCTGTGCCACCCAGGTATCTCTTATCAAGGACTTTTATAAGTCTGTAAAAACAACAGGGGCAATTTGGGAATTTTTATTAACATTTCTGTAGTAGAAGGAGCAAGAACCTACTAGATTATCTTTTAAATGATCACAGTGATTCCATCCCACATGCCCCTTTATATTGTGACTTTACCACTCCTCCCATTCAAAAACGAGATGCTATCACCCCTGCCCCACCCGCTTGAATCTTGAATGGTCTTGTGGTTTGTTTTAACTAGTAGTATATGACAGAAATGATGTTGTGCTATTTGTGAGGATGGCCTTTTTTTTTTTTTTTTAAAGATTTATTTATTTGATAGAGATCACAAGTAGGCGAAGGGGCAGGGAGAGAGAGTGAGAGGGAAGCAGGCTCCCTGCTGAGCAGAGAGCCTGACGAGGGACTCGATCCCAGGACGCCGAAGGCAGAGGCTTAACCCGCTGAGCCACCCAGGTGCCCGGGGATGGCCTTTAAGAAGCCCTCCTTTTTTTTTTTTTTCTTTTTTTAAAAGATTTTATTTATTTATTTGTCAGAGAAAGAGCTACAGAGAGAGAGACTGAGCACAAGCAGGGGGAGCGGCAGGCATGGGGAGAAGCGGGCTCCCCACTAAGCAAGGACCCCAATGCAAGACTTGATGCCAAGACTCTGGGATCATGACCTGACCTGAAGGCAGACACTTAACCAGCTGAGGTACCCAGGTGTCCCAAAAGGCCCTCCTTGCCTTAACATTTGTTGAGAGGGAACATCTTATATTAAGTGTTCTTACCACAAGTAATAGTAAAAATAATGAGAGCAGGAGAAAACATCGGAAAGTGATTGGCATGGTTATGGCCTTGCCAGTGGTGAGCGTTTCACAGATGTACACTTAACCCCAGACTTACAGAGCTGTGTATATTAAATACGTGCAGCTTTCTAGATGCCAGTCATACCTCAGTAAAGTGGTTAAGAAAAAGAAGCTTTTTGGAGCCCTGAGACCGCCATATAAAGGAGCTGGTGTAGCCAGCTGGAGGCGGAGTGTCCACACGCAGAGTGGACCAGTACCGGCTGCCAACACAAGGGTGAAGCCATCTCAGGCCAGCCCGTCCTCCAGCTCTGTGCAGACAGACGAGTGAGTGAGCCCGGGGGAAATCGGCAGAGGAACCATCCAGCTAACCTCGAGAATCACGGGAAACATCGCACTGTGGTTTGCAGCCACGAAGTTTTGGGGGTGCTTGGTTACTTAGCAAAGGTAAGGGAATCGGAGCTGGGAAGCCTTAGCGGTGACGACCGCTCCAACTCTTTAAATGCATGCCCCCCAGCACTGGTCACTTAACCTCTCTGAGACTCATTTTCTGCTTTTCATGGTGGTAGGAATGGTGCCAGAACTTGTGAGGATTAAATGAGATAATATGCGGGAGCAGCTAGCGTGTGGTCTGGCCCATGGTGGAGCCTCCCAAACATTCATTTCCTTGCTTGCTCCTTTGTCCCTTCTCACTGGGTTCTAATTTGATCCCCCCTGCTTTTGTCATCCTTGTCACTCTCACTTCATGTGCATCAACATTCTTAGAGGCTCCCCTAGCTCGCCATTCCTCCCAACAGCAATTTATTTTTTCCCTCCTGGATGATGGCCTGGTGCTGTCATTCCTCCTAACTACCAAATTTCCAGCATTCTTGTTACGCTCCAGGGAACACATCTGCCTTCGGTAGTCTCCCCCTAAAATAGAAAAGGGTTAACCTCATAAAGATGTCACTCCCCCTTGTACTGCTATGCTGCCCTTGGGAGAGTCAAACAGCATAGCAAATATAGATGGGCAATGTAATTGCATTCGATCTTCTAGGTCACAGAAGACTTTGCTAGCTACAAACAGCATGCGGGGGAGAAAGTAAACATATTCTGTCTTGAAGAACACTGCTTCTGAATTCATCTTTTCTTTTTCTTTCTTTTTTGTAGCACATTATTCTAAGTCCCTCATCTTTCTCGCCTCACACTTCCCCAAAAGTGAATAGACAAAGAGGACATGATACAGGGACACTGTATTCTACATACTATACTGACCCGTAATAGGGTAAGAGAGTCCTGGCCTAGGAATTGGATGTTGAAGGCCTAGTGATACTAACTAGTCCAGCAACTTAGTCAAGTCCTTTTAGCTCCTTGGTAGTAGTTTCCTTCTTGGAAAAACATTAAGGGCACCTGGTGAGTGGCTTGGATCACGCCAGAGGCCCCTCTTTGGGTGGATACACGTTGAATAAGTTCCCTGCTACTTCACTTTTCCTTTTCGCATTTCAGTCTCTCCTTTAAATGTATCTGTTAGAAAGAACTGAAAGAAGGAAAGGTGACAAGGTAGGGAGGGTGTTTGGCTTTTTAAAGGAAATACTGGTGAGGAGGTTCTGAAGTAATCTTGGGAGCAAGGTCCAGCTGTGGCAAAGGCCGAGTGCACAGCCCTAAGAATTGCTTAACCCTCTTCCTGGGAGTCATGAACGAATCACTGCATCGCTGACCTTGTTTGCTGGAGCTTAGGGTTCCAGTATGAAAAACACAGTTGTGGGCCTGGCGTTTGATTCATTGCATTTATTTTTAGAGGAAGTACTGTTTTTGTTTGCCTAGATTATCCTAGCCACACTTGGGGCATTTCTGTGGGTAAAGAAGTTTCCCGAATGAGTACCCCTGTGAAATAATTCATGAAATATAAAATGTGAAATGTAAAGGAAAAGACAGTCTTATGGAGCCTGCTTTCCTCAGGAATTGACTAGTCTGTCTGTCTCTCTCACACACGCAATTGGAAAGTGCAGATTAATGGATGGGATTTTATACGTGTCATCACTTCATTTTAAAAATATGTTTCTGCTTTAAAGAGGAACTACAAAAGAGAGTCACTGAGAAATTGGTCTGGGAGAGGGGGATTCAATCCACTGCCTCTTCCTTTCTTTTTTTTTTTTTTCCCCTTCTTATCACTAAAACCCTAAGCAGAGAGTGTAATCACCTATTTCCCAAGGCAGCCCTAAGCCCTTAAAACTCAGATCTGTTTGGGGATTTAATAGAACTGGGAAAAAGGAATGCTTAGGATCTGCTCCAGACAAATCAACAAAGGAAAATTTACCCAACCGCATATTAAATCTAGAGGATTTCTTTGATAGCACCATTCCCTCCCTCCCTGTCTCTTGATTTGGTTAGAGAACAGCTCTGTAAATTGCATCTTTATGATTCCTAGAATCTTTGGGGTCTGTGGATCCCATCTGAGGCTCTTGGACAGTACAGTGCATTTTCTTTCACAAAACAAGATGTAACTAGAAGGAAGCCAAAAGGGTCATTTGGTTGTGGCTGTCATCTCATTTTTGTTTCCAAGGGTAGACACACTCAGCTTCTTTGTCTGTTAGTTAGAGCCTTAGAGATGATGACTTTTTTCTAGTAACTTTTAAACTCCTTAGCTTTTCTTCTAAGGTTTTGTTTTTGTTTTTTTTAGATGAAAATGTCTTGGTATTATGCTATGCAACATTGCTTTTTCTTTTTAAAATTGCTAAGATAAAGGAAGTCAAGCTGTCTTTTTTCCAATAGATTGAGTCTTACTTTTGCTTGGGGAATATACCCCAGATCCTCACCACACACATGCCTGCACACACGCCATCCCTACACACACACACACACACACACACACACCCTTTTTCACCATAATTATTTTTAGTATATGTGGACACAAATTGGTTATGTAGGTGACTTATCAAGAAAATGGAATGAAGAAATACGTTAAAAAGTATGGGAAAGAAGATCAGTTTTTATTTATTTATAAATATCTAAAAGTGTATTTATAAGTTTTAAAGGAAGTTGCTCCAAAAGACAAGAGAATGCCAGATTGTAGGAACTAGGAAAGAGAACATGGTATCACCGTGGTAAGTAGTAGAATGACAAGGCACCTCCATTCTGGTCCAAGTTTTACTGCTAACTAACAGCATGACCTTGTGGCCCATCACCCCTCCTTTGCTGCTTAGTTTCCCTATTTGCAATCGCAAAATGTTGGATTCCACAGCACTTTGCTAGGCTGGACTGTTCTTGTCATCCAGGGTTCAGCCCAAATATCACCTGCTTAGAGAGACCTCAGGGCTGGTTATCCTAACACACACACGATTGATTTCTTTCTCTCTCCTCCTCCCCTCTCACTACGGAGGTGTTGTCTTCCTAACTCTTATCACTACCTGAATTTATGTCACTTACTTGTTTGCTGGTGTGCTTCCTATCTCTCGCCACAGAAAGTAAGCTCAGTGAGATCAGAAAGCTAGTCAGTCTTGTTCACTACATGTGTCCTAGCCCTTAGTAATTCCTGGAGCATTTTGGATCCCCAGTAAATATTTATTGAATGAATGGTCAGATCAATGGCTTTGAAACTAGAGATGTCTTTCTTTCTTTCTTTCTTTCTTTTTTAAGATTTTATTTATTTATTTGAGAGAAAGAGAGAGCAAACATGAGTGGGGTGACAGGCAGAAGGAGAAGCAGGCCCTCCACTGAGCAGGGAGCCCAATGTGGCGCTCGATCCTGGGGCTCTGGAATCTTGACAGGAGCCACAAGCAGATGCTTAACTGACTGAGCCACCCACGGACCCAAACTAGAGATGTCTTGTGAGTCTTTCAGGAATGGAGGTACGAAAGAGAGAACGAAGAACATGTGGTGGGCCTCAGTAGTCCCCACCTCCTGTTTGATTATGCATCTCATACTTATAAAACACCAAGTTTTTAATCACAATGAAGTGTGAGTGTGTGTGTGTGTGTGTGTGTATCTAAAAGTGTATTTATAAGTATAGGTATAGATAGGCTTTAATGTGGTTAAAAACATGGTACCAGTGCTACAGTCATTTGAAAGACACAGGAGTGTGATGATCATTTTAGATTTTTCCCAGATTGAAATTCCAAAGCCCAGCATCTCCTCAGTAGAAAACATTGGTACGAGGGCAAGGACGATGGAGTAGAAGTTACATATACTGAGTGACCCCTATATGCTGGGTCTTGCGTTAGTCCCTTGCGCCACACAGGAGAGACAAAGTTCTTATTTGATGGAGTTCACATTTTAATGGCGGGTGGGGGAGGACAGAGCATCAAACAAACAAAGGAATGAGATAAATTTTACTAGTGATACAGTACACAGCTCTTTGTGCCTTCAAGCGGTTGATTGGAGATTGATTTGGATTAATGAAACGGAAGCAAATCTGGGAAACACTTCAGGAAGTAGAAAGTGATAAGCATAAATAAACAGCTACCCTCAGAATAGGAGATGGGCTCCTTTGCCAGTGCCTGGACAGCTGCCTGCGCCGTGGTCTGCCCTGGCCGGGCGGGGCGCTGCGTTGGCCAGTCTGTGCACAGTGCGACTCCCGATGCTCTTTAAGGAGGAAGGTGGTCCCGTCAGCGTCGTCTGTGCCTTAGAGCTGTTGTGATCATTCCGTTAGGAGTCACTGAGATTTGAAAATTCAAGACAAATTCTGGAAAGGTGCCCTTTGAGAAGAAGAAGAACATGGCCCCTCCTTAGCAATGGCAAACAAATAGGAAATTAGCATCAGAACCAAAAGGAGGTAGAGGCATAGTAGGTTCTCAGGGGGCAGTTCAAAGCAGTAACTGGTATTTGCAGTTGTTATAATACCCTCTTACATGTACACAACCCATATTGCCCGCACAGAAATCCTATGTTATAAATAAGGCAAGTGTATGGGGCGCCTGGGGGGTTCAATCAGGTAAGTGCCCGATTCTTGCTTTCGGCTCAGGTCATGATCTCAGCGTCCTGAGAGGGAGCCCCCTGTTGGGCTCAGTGCTGGGTGGGGAGCCTGCTTAGGGTTCTCTCTCTTCCTCTCCCTCTGCCCCTCCTCCCCTCAAAAAACATAAATAAGGCAAATGTAGCTTTATTTATTTATTTTTACTTTTTTAAAGATTTTATTTATTTGACGAGGAGAAACATAGCGAGAGAGAGAGCACAAGCAGAGGAGTGGGAGAGGGAGAAGCAGGCTTCCCGCTGATCAGGGAGCCCAATGTGGGGCTCAATCCCAGGACCCTGGGATCATGACCTGAGCAGAAGTCACTTGTTTAATGACTGAGCCACCCAGGTGCCCCCAAATGTAGCTTTTTAAAATTTTACATATGGGAAACAGACTCGGAGAAGTTGAGGGATACTAATAATATCTTACTTTTGAATAACAAATTTGCAGTTTGCAAAGTATGGACACACACATCATCTCAGTTTGTTCTCTGGAGTATAATTATGCCCATTTTAGAGACCGATAACAGACTCACACTGGCCTCCACTAACTCCAGTAGTGAGCAGAGATGTACCCTCCTGACCCCCGGGCCTCTCTGTGCAGGGTGCACAGCTGGCAAAGTTGAGGAGCTGAGTCCCAAATACATCACTGAATTTGCATCTAAGATGAGCTTCCAGAAGCATACCCACACAGGATTTGAAGCAATGACTCTCCTAGAAAGAATGTCAATCATGAACGGAATGAGGATGTCAGGCACCCAGGGCACATCAAGTCCAGAATAAGGGAAGCTGGAAAAAGGGAGTCTTTTTTCTTTTTCTTTTTAAAAATTTATTAATTTCTAAGAATGAATACAAGGCAAGGTATGAAAGCTTTTTTAATTTGTGAAAGCCCACACTTTGCTCCCCATATTTCTTGGGGATCTAGTGAGCCAACTCACAGGTCTGGGGAGAGAGGCCTACAAGGTTGTTATGAATAGAAACTTGACCTGGAATCAAAGAAGCAGATTTGTCTGTGTGACTGAGATTGGTCTAAGTTTTTCTCAGTGTTCTTGCTTATTTTGGAATGGATATCTAAGATGGAACTTAAGGCAGAGACCTGCTGCTCTTGCTGAAAAGTGATTTTTGAATCCATTCAGATCCAAGCTGAATCTGTTTTTCATGCTGATGGGTGTTTTCTCATTACCTGGAGAAAATGCGGGCGTTCATTTTTGATGGGATTTTGTTTCAGAGTTGAATATACCTTATTTATCTTTGTAGTTCTGGGGCCTACAACAATGCCAGATACCTCATAAGTAAATGTGTGCTGAAATTAAACTGTGGTGAGCCTGAATTTTTAAAGGACTCCAGTCCTTTCTCTTTCTGTGATTAAATGTCCCATACACCTGATGTGAGACACTGATCTCCAAGAGACCATTTTGGTTCGGTGTTTGTTTTGTTTTGTTTTTAAATCACAGTCATTAAGTGTTTGACATGTCAGGCACTCTTCTAAGTGTTTTTAGAATATGAACTCAAGTGTCCTCATAATCACACGATGAAGTAGGTCCAATCTTATTTCCATTTGACAGATGAGAAAAGCACATGACCAGGTCACTCAGCCACGAGTGGTGGAGTCAGGATTTGAAAAAACAGTGGGATGCCACTACTTGTGTGTTTAGTATGATTTCCTACTGCATCTAGGAGAAGGTCACTACACAGGTAATATCAGACTCCAGCTCACGCATGACCCAGGCCTGCAATTTGGAAGCCCAAGTGCAACAAGACATTGGAAAGTCAGTAGTGATTAGAGCTAACTCACTGTCTGAAATGCAGATGAAATTGAGAATGAATGCCTAAGGGCTGCAGATGACTCTTTGAGACCATTCCCAACCTCCTGGGAGGTTCAAGAGGTAGAACACACATGAACATGTAGGGTTTGTGAGTAACAAGTAAGTTTTGACTTGCATGCTAGGGGAGGTTGATAGTAACCACCTGGAGGGCTGTGAGGAGGGTTCTGAGGTGATATCCAAGCTTGGTGAGAAGAGGGACATGGTGGTTCATTATTGCTATCTGCTGTGGGCAGAGAGAAGGCAACATGGCTGACAAGTCCCTAGAATTTATTCTTCAGGCCCAGGAATCCAAATCTGGGGAAATCTTGAATAAGATTCCCAATAAGATGTTAACTCTTTCCATAGAGGAGAAAGTCAATATCTGATGATACCATTTTATAAAGTTAGGTTTAAATAGGTTACATAAGTTGTAGCTTTGGTTGTAAGTACCTTGAAGATTGGTTTGTTCCTTGAAGACATTACAACCTGTGTTCTCTCTCAGAGCTCAGAGAAGGTGACTGAATTTTTTTTTCTTTTTTCTTTCTTTTTTTTTTTTTTTTAGTATTTTATAAAGTGTAGTGCAAACTCAGCTTCATTCCCTCCCTATCTTGCAATAATATTGCCCCTAAGCCAATTCTGGAGAAATCATTACTTACGATCAGTATTCTAAGGGAAGTCCATTTTTGGTAGAAGCAGAGACAGAAACAGGGTAGAAATGGGAAAATGATGCCCCAGACGTGAGATCACCAGAACTTTCTTTTGGGAATCAAATTCTGTGGTAGCTGCCTTTGAGTAAAAAGAAAAAAAAAAAAAAAAGGTATTGAGGTATGATGTCCTAGCCCCATTCTAGGTACCAGAATAGAGTAGTGAATAAGGCAAGTTCTGAGCTCTCTTGGGAAATACTTTCTTATCAATAGATTCTTTTTACCCTAGAAGGTCAGTAATACAGCATCTCCAGTATGTCAGTTCTCTGAATTAAATGCAAATTTTTGTGTGACGGCATATATGCGTGTTCAGTGTGGACAAATTCCATAGTTTGTCAGGTTCTCCAAACACTCAAGGGCCGAAGAACCCGATGGTGAGGTTTGTGGTGGCGTGAGGAAGAATCCACTGAAACTAGCCCCAATGTAATTCTTCATTCCACACAGAGCCGCTAGTTGTAGGAGATCCAAGTATTTCCTTTCTTTGTATATCCGTTCATTCAGATTTCGGGAATCTGAAGAGAAAGCACACGTAGCTCTCTTCATGCCTAACATATTTCTTTCACCTTGGACTTCTGTTACCTATTTTGTTAGCTGCCTAAGCATTTTCCTCTTTTCTCAAAGGCAAGCGGTCTTGGAGCAGCAGCTGAACTCTTTTTGTTCTGTTTTGCACTTTAGTTTCGAGCCCAGTCCAGCGATATGTTACTTTGCTTTTCAGTGACCTCCCACCATTTTGAGGCTTCCTCCCCTCCCACCTTGACCTCAAACTCCAAATTTATGTCTCCCGTATCATTGTGGGGAACCTCTTGGTGAAAAGGATAAAGCTGAATTGGAGCTCCGTCTCGGGGATTTTCATAGTAACACTGAGTCTTTATTATTAGCTGGGCACTCCAGGCTGCTAGAGTTCATATTTTGGCAGTGGACCATCAAACACCCTATTTTTAAGAGCCTTTAACTTAGTTGTAAACATGTGCTGGGACTGGGGCTCACTTTCTTTACTCATATTTACCAAGAACAGTTTAACTGTTGAAAAGTTGTTATTAAAAAAAAAAGCTCAGACTTCAGGACTATTTTTCCACTCATCTAACTCAAAACTATGCATGATCTAAAAAAAGAAAATTTGGCATTTAGTTGCTTCATTTGATGGTCCAGTCATACTGGTAATTTGAGGGGGAGAAGAAATGGAACCGCTAGGTCATTTTACTCTGACAGATGCCCATCAAACACGCATGGAGGGCACGATGGCGGCTACAGTTGTTTCCACGATTGACCACAACAGCTCAAAGAAAAGCAGCCCAGTATGCTGAGGAAATTGTTTATGCCCTGAAAGTCTTCTATGTTTATAATAAAAGTGTTCTATAGACACATCTCCTGAGCACACTACATTTTGGAGACTTTCCTAGTTCCAGCAGGAGAATATAAATAATAACCCAAACTCTCACTGGCTCGTAAATACAGAGATGTATTCAAACATTGGGTGGAGGGAAAGACCATCACAAACATGTGTATTTCTTTTATCTCAGGGAGGAATTTAGGCCTGTGCCACAAAACACATATGAACCTTTTGAGGAGATGGTGACTTACAGGAGCTTCAAGAATTTCAAGTTCAAAAGAAGGGGTTGAACGTTAACATCTTCCTCTTGTGATTCAAGACTGAAAGTTCCACCGTTAAATCAGCTGAATAGCACTGCTTTGGGGCAGGGTGATACCCTAAGTAGTACCTTTCATAATGACTCCCTTCTCTCCAGTCTGCTGGTATGTCATCAGATCCTTGACTGTACCTCATTGTTAGTTTTGTGGTGGGGCATTAATTGACAGGTGACATTTGCCAATCAGTATGACACGGAGTTAATTCCATTTTATTCCATTTCCCCCTTGTTGAGCTGCAGGACTTCCATAGATAACATCCTAACTTACAGCAGCCGTTTGATAGAAAACATCCATGCCATGAGATCCTGTTGCCTAGTTTGCGGGTCTCTTATTTCCCTGCGCCATCCCAGAAAGTTCCCTGTAGCTTCTGTAGGATGAGCTGGTAATTATTCCTGATGACCATTCCTTGCACAACTTTTTTTTTTTTTTTTTTAAGGATTTTATTTATTTATTTGTCAGAGAGAGAGAGAGAGAGGGAGAGCGAGCGAGCACAGGCAGACAGAATGGCAGGCAGAGGCAGAGGAAGAAGCAGGCTCCCTGCCAAGCAAGGAGCCCGATGTGGGACTCAATCCCAGGACCCGGGGATCATGACCCAAGCCGAAGGCAGCCGCTTAACCAACTGAGCCACTCAGGCGTCCCTCCTTGCAAAACTTTTTGAGTGAGGTACCACTGTAGGAACTTGGCCATATTCTGAAAATTCTCAACTGGTTCTGTCTCAGGACTAGCCTTCTACGTATGAGTTGTTACTTGTTCATTGACTTCGTGGTGCTTATTCAACCCGAAACATGCCTAATTGTTTTGTTTTATGGGTTGTATTTCCTCCACTATTGAATGTAAGTCCTTAAAATTTTAAAATAGAGTCAAAATTAATTTCATGTCAGCAAGAAGATTTTTTTTCTCTAAAAAAATCGTAAGAATAGTTCTTCCTTCCCTTGGGGGAGGTTGATACTATTCCCTGCCCTGGACCTTTTTCAGAATAAACACAACTATAATGCTGCATCTGTGCCCTCCTGTAGTAACTGTTCCACGAGTAGCAAAGAAAAGAGGCCATAGTGCATCAGAAGAAAGAACACATGTTTATATTTTCAGAACTTTGAGGAAGGAGAAAAACTTGCAGACTTGAGCTCTTAGAATTTCCTGTAAAAATCCTTATTATGGTTTTTGTTCATAAGTTAGATGCCAGTTGCCATGTTAATAAGATGATAAGATTAAGTGATTGTATTATCTGCTGATGCATAACAGATTACCCCAAGACTGAAAACAGTAAGTTTTTCTTATCTCACAGTTTTTAAGGGTCAGGAATTCAGAAAGACTAGCTCAGGGTCTCTCATGAGATTGCACTCAAATCATTGGCTGGGACTACCCTCAGTCACTTCAAGACTTGAGTGGGGACGGACGATCTGTTTCTGAGTTAATTGACGTGGTTGTTGGCAGCGCTCCGTGGGCTGTTGGGCAGAGGCCTTAGTTCCTTGCCACCTTGGCCTGTCCTTAGGCTGACTATGTATTCTTAAGTCATAGCAGCTGGATTCCTCCAGAAACAGTGATCCAAGAGAGCAGGAACCAATACTGAAGCCACCGTCCTTCACAACCCAATCTCAGAAACAACACACCTTTGCTTCTGCCGTACTCTGTGGACCACACAGGCCAATCCTGACACAGTGCGAGAAGGGTATGAACAAGGATATGAGTAGGTATCATTGGGGGCCATCTTAGAGGCTACTGAACATATTAATATTTAGACGTTGGCCGGAAGCCCAGGTTACCATGTCCCCTACTGTGATTTTGAAGAAGGTTATACCACTGACTGTTCTAAAATTAGGCCATCTGTTCATTTCACATGTATTTATTGAGTGTCAGCTTATATAACAGGCACGGTTCTAGACACTTAGGATACTCAGGGAGTAAAACAAAGATCCTCACCCTCCTGAGTCTTATATTCTGTTTTCTGTTTTGTTTTTCATGTAGCAAATGGCGTGGGTCAAGGGCCCACGTGATTGGGGTAAGTACGGAGACTTCAGACCATTGTTTCACATTGGCTTGCCCCGTTTGACCAACTTCAGCAGGAAGCTGGAGGGTTATTTTCCTTATCTGCAAGAATAAGGGGAGGCTTTTTTGAAAGGCGTTGTAACAATACAATCTCTCCAGTGATTACATTCTTCTGTTAACTGTCTTAAATGATTACTTCTCTGTCTTTGATAGCCAAGTGAGGAAGTAAAGTCCATTATTTAAGAATCAAGGGAAGTAAAGTCCATTACTTAAGAATTCTGGTTTGGGAGTCAGACCCTCCGGGGTTTGAGTCAGAAGTCCCCTGCTTTCATCACTGTGTTACCTGTAGCCTGTTGTGTGACTCCCGAGTCTCAGTTTTGTCCTCTGTACAACAGTGGTAATATAGCACCTATCTTAGAGTCCTAAGCAGTGAGGAACTGAAAGCACCTATCATAGGATTTGCTTCATGGATACCACTCAATTTTACCTGCCTTTTCATCATTCTGACTGCGTCTCACCAGCCCTTACCAGAGGTGCTACCGGAAATGACCCCCTAGTTAACCCAAACTAAACCATCCAAGTGGAGGTGCCCAGAGCAACTTTCCCACTCCCCAACCCTACCTCTAGTGAGTATAGGAAGTGGGAAGAATAGCTCAATCTGGGGTTCACGACTTGTGTGGAAGCCTTTCATTATCATCAGGAACTTACCATTTAGATACCTGAAAGTGCTTTCGATATCTACCTGATGGTTTCCTACTGATGCCGCTTCTGTTGCAATATGTTGCTAAGTCACGTGTCAGCATAGGGGCCTGGATAGGAAGGACGCATGCGCTCTGGGGCTTCTGTCTTGGTCAATCCCAGGTACCTGAGCCAGAAAGGCCCCTGATTTTCCTCAGCCCAGGACTGAACAGGCAGCTGCTTCCTACCAAGGAGGTGCCTGCCTTCCCGAGGCTGGGAAGCCCGTGGTCCTGCTCTCAGCTCCTCTCTCGTCTTCCCACCTGGAGTGGTACCATTAGAGAAATCACCAGTGACAGGGTTAGGGACCAGCCCCAGAAAGAATAGACAGACTGAGCCGGCGGTATGTTTTGGTGGAGGGCAGTGCAGTATATTTTTAGAGGTACCTGGCAGTTTGGAGCTCTGTGCATTTTATTTATATTAATAAATAAATAAATAAATATAGCCTCCTAATTTCCCCTTGCCGCCACTGGGCAGGAAGTGTGTGCATAGGTGACATATGATCCCTCGAATCATTGGAAGACATGAACAAATGTGACCAATTTCCAGGCAGTCATGGGCTCTGGATTTGTTAAGAGGAAAAGCATTCTGAAGACAAGGAGTGGAGAGGGCAGGGGAGGAAGGAGCAGGTGCTTTGAAGACAGACAATCCTGAGTTTGAACCTTGGCTGTAACATTGTTGGCTCTGTGATCTCGACGGATGGCATTTTCTTAAACCTATCTTCGGCCGGCTCATATAGAGGGTGGAATGATACACCAGTCTGTGAGAAGCACATAGCACTTGGAGAGAGGGGGGAAGAAAAAAAAAGTCAGTCCCAGGAAGCATTTCTTTACCTCTAAACTCTTAACAATTTTCTACATTAATCAGGTTAACACATCACATTGTTTTTATTAAGAGAAGACATTTGCAGCTTCTGGGACTTTGGTTCTCAAACATTACTGTATATAGTAGTCACTGGGGAGTGCTCTAAATTGCTGGGCTCCCCCCGCAGAAATTCAGGAGCTCTGGAGTTTGGAAATTCCTATGGAAGATTCTTAGGCCACACTTGGAGACACAGACTTGAGGGTTAACTCCAAGTCTTGGAAAGTTTTGAAATCATCTTGGCTCAAACATTTTGGACATTTGTGGAGGTCAGATGTGAAACACAACCTTTGAACTTTGAAGACGCTGAAGATGTTTTAGTTTTAGAACTACCGATGAACTCCCACGTGCCGTCTGGGTGCTTTGGAAGGCATGAGAGAAGAGATCCGCACGGGTGCACCTTCCATTCCGCAGTACATCTGCTGACTTCACGTGTGACCTGGATGGGACGATTTGCTCCCTTCCACAGGCGCCATATCAGAACACAAGCAGCAACAGGAGACCCAAGAACATGTGTGGAACGCAGGCCTGAAGCTGAAGGACAAGTAAAAGCGGAGGGCTTGGGAAGGTACTGAAGGCTGAGGCGCTGAGGGCTCACCTGGGAAATGATGGTGACCGCCCAGCACGGTGCAGGGGGCTTGGAGACCCATTTTTTTTTTTTTTAAAGATTTTATTTATTTATTTGACAGAGAGAAATCACAAGTAGGCAGAGAGGCAGGCAGAGAGAGAGAGAGAAGCAGGCTCCCTGCTGAGCAGAGAGCCCGATGCGGGGCTCGATCCCAGGACTCTGAGATCATGACCTGAGCCGAAGACAGCGGCTTAACCCACTGAGCCACCCAGGTGCCCCATGGAGACCCATTTTTAATTCCATCTCAAGACACAGCTTGAATCCCCTGTCTGGTCACTACCTTGGCCCGGGTCCTACCTACTGGCCCCTTGACTGACCAACAGCTGCCTAACCTGGCTTCCATCTAGTACATATCGTGTGGGGCAAAAAAGGTTGCCTTCTTGGCACATAAAATTGCTCACATGAGGGGCGCCTGGGTGGCTCAGTGGGTTAAGCCGCTGCCTTCGGCTCAGGTCATGATCTCAGGGTCCTGGGATCGAGTCCTGCATCGGCCTCTCTGCTCAGCAGGGAGCCTGCTTCCTCCTCTCTCTCTCTGCCTGCCTCTCTGCCTACTTGTGATCTCTGTCTGTCAAATAAATAAATAAAATCTTTAAAAAAAAAAAATTGCTCACATCACACTCCTGCTTACAACTGACGTGGCCTCCCGTTGTGTTTAAAATCCGAGCTCCTCCGTGTCTGTAAGTCCGGCACGGGCCGTGTCCTGCTCCGCTTTTCAAGCCACATGCCTCTGCCTGCTCGGCTCCAGCCCTGCGTGGAGCAGCCGATTCCCTGGACAAGTCGAGGTCTTTCCTCCCACGGAGCCCTTCCGCATGCTGCTGCTTAACTCGTCACCTTCACGTCTCCGCTGAAGTTGACAGCCCCACTAACCGCCCCTTTGAAAGAGGTTTGTCTCCTATGAGTGTTTTCTTGACACTCCTTACAATGTGCACTGCCTCTGTTTGTTTACCTATATTTTGGCCATTTGCGCCCCTCGTTGTCTTTAGGACAGAAAGCCGTTTTGCTGTCTTTGTCGCCAGCGTACCCACCGTGCCCCCTCGGGCATTTGCGCATACCGGTCGCTCCTGGGATGAGCTAACAAGTACTGTGACTTCCTGCGTTCCACAGGATAGGGGATGAAGAAGAAGTGGCAGGAATAGCTGCTTGTTTCCCAAACAAATTCATCCTTCTAGAGTATGACACGGGAGGAAATTGCAGGCGTATGCAACTAGTGACTCACTCGACCCAAACTGAAATTCAAGGAACTAGAGATCCTTTCATTCTGTTTTCCAGGCTTCCTCTGGCCCAGGTGAGAGCCGGGCCGGGTCCATGTGCTGGAACACCGGTACTCCATAGTTTGCTGGCGCTTTCGGCTGCCTTCTGTCTGTAGTGTCTTCGGCTAATGTCTGTAGTGGCTGATCTGACTGTTGGGAGGAGAGGAGTTCTGGAGCTGGGTTGTGGGAAACTAACGTGTGCATCAACAGGACCGTAGATCTTCCCAGAGCCATCCCTGTAGTACATGCTGACACTTAGCATGAGAAGCACAGCCCTGCTCAGAATGACAAGGAGGCTCTGCACCATATGTCCTTAGGGACGTGCCGGATGGCTCTCTTCTCTCTTAGGCCTCCTGGGTACCAAGGGAGGAAGAAAGTGAGTCATCCGACCTGTCAGAGTAGGTGAGTGAATGCTACAGGAAGATGAACCAAGAACATTATAACTTATTTATTTATTTTAAATTTTATTATTTTAAAGATTTTATTTATTTGTGTGAGAGAGAGCCAGCAGGAGCAGTGGGGAGAGGGAGAGAGAGAAGCAGACTCCACACTGAGCAGGGAGCCCGCTATAGGGCTCAATCCCAGGACCCTGGGATCATGACCTGAGCTCTGAAAGCAGATGCATAACCGACTGAGCCACCCGGGTGCCCTAAAAGTTTTTGATTTCAAAGAGCAAAATCTTAAAAGGGTATATGAGAGAACTAAAAGCTTGGAAGCCCTTCACAAGATCCTAGGTACAAGGCCTAGTTTAAATTTAAAGTTTGAAGGAGATAGCATTTGAACAAATAAGAGGTAGTTCTACATTATATAATAAATAATAAGCTTATAGGATATCTAATCCCAAGAGGTAGTAGGGTGGATGAAAATGTAAGTGTGAATTAACTTAGATGAAGCATGAATACATTCATATAAACATATGTATAGATGAAACACACATCAGTATATAAATACAGAAATAATCATAATGGGTTACTTAGGGAGTGTTTGGGGATATCATTTCCGATCTTTGCAGTTTGTAGCAAGGACAACCACGTTTTTCCACGGAACATCCCTTGGTACCGTTTTGCCCCTTATCCTTTCAATAAATGTTTATTTGGCACCTTCTATACAAAGAGGCCATGACCAAGATCAGATGTAACCAGTTTTCCCTTGGGGGGGTGGTGGCAAACCTGTCTGGTTGAGAACATCTTTTATAATTTATACCTGGTATAATATACCTGATATATATATATATATATATATATATATATATATATTATACCTGGTATACCTGGACTGAGGAAGGTATGAAATTTTGCTGAAAATAGGTGAAGGACACCATACCAATACTTTGGAACGTTCCTACTGCCTCCTATGTACTCTGATAGAACTTCTAGAATTGGCATCTGTTGATCTAAGTAGGACACATGTTTGGTCCTTTCAATTATGAATAAGAACCCAGTTTCTCACTGGTCGCTGTGACACCTGTTTCCAGCTCAGATTGCTGACTTCGTCTGTCCTTTGGCCTCTAGTCTGGACATCTGGGGCTGGGATGTAGCCATGCCTTCCCCTGCCACTCCTCTGGCAACTTCCCCTTGTAGACCGTACTGTGCCAAATATTATTCTGGGTACAAAAGGTGTCTCCGTTATCTTCTAGACAGAATAATGAAATGGTAGTTGACACGGGGCAAGAATTTGGGAGGTATCCTGGAAAAGGGAGAAAAAGGTTGAAATCATCTGCCCGCTGCCCTGTTTCCCGGTGTCTTAGGTTATCTCAGCAGGAGCGGAGACAAAGAGAAGGCGGTGACAGTGCCACTGTCCGGAATGCTCGTTATGCCTCCCTGATACGGCGCTGGCCACCAACCCACAGGGAGGATGCGGTCATTGTCTGGGAGTGGGTGAGGCCCCGGGAAAAAATCTGTGGTATGAGGAAATGTTAAACAAACTGGTCCTGTTTTTGTTAGGAAAGAGGGGGCTAACAAGATGACGCGAGGGGGAATGGCAAGATGACATAAAAATGATTCCAAACGACCACTCAGAGTTAAAGGCATTAAAACTGTTGTCTCTGAAATGATCTGGAAGGGCTCCTTGTTGGGGCCTAGCAGACCATAGGCTCTAACAGTCAGCTCCGTGACCTGGCGGGGGTGGGGAGGTGGGGGAGGGGGGTGACTGGGGTACAAGGTCACTTTTGACTGTGCGCTTCTGTGGCATTCATTGTCATCTTTAAAGCTTGTCAGCCAAGGCAAAGCTGAGGAAGATCTCCTCCGAAGAACTGGTCCCAGAAGACCTTAGAAAGTGTCCTTTCTTCATAAAGTTCTGCTTCAGTTTGCCTCAAGTTTTTTCCATTTAATTTTTGCATCCCACTCCTGCCTCCCAAAAACCCCACTGTGGGAGGAAAACAAGCAAATTAAAAAAGAAGAAGAAGAAGAAAAGAAAAACTGGGTGAATTCCTGTGTGCTCCAAATCGGAGGACTTGAGAACATGTTTTCAGGGTACACAGATGGCCTGATTTAAGCTACAGGATCACCTGGAGTGTTTCATAAAATGCAGGTCCAACGGTCCTAGCTCAGACCTTGAAAATCCACGTTTCTGGCGTAGGGCCCAAATACCTGCCTTTTCCAGAACCTACGAGAGCCTGTGTGAGGCTAGGTATTCTATTGCCTTTTATTCATGAATGTGTCCCAAACATCTAGATCACTTCTTAAAAACACCCGAGGTAGGATGAGGCTCTGTAAATATTTGGGGAATGAATGAATGCACCAAAGCCTAATAGAATTTGTTAGGATTTCTTTTCAACTAAACAGTGGCAGGAGAGAGGAGTCTTTATTGGGAGGAAAACAGACTTGAAAGAGGAAGGAGAGAAGTCAGTGTGAAGAATGGGGCAATTTCTGAGAGACTAGGCCTAGGTGGGGCAATGAAACAGACTTCATGCCACAGGGCATTGGGCAGCACTTGGCAGATGAGGAAAGAAGCTTGAAAAAAAAAGGGAAATGCAATGAGGCAGTGTTTAGAATAATGGTCCTTAAACTGTAGTGAGCCCCCCAAATACGCTGGGAGGCTTGCTAGCCCACTGAGCACTGCCCCCCTCCACCCTGAGTCTGTGATTCAGCAGGTCTGGGGTGGGGCCTGGGGATTTGTATTTGTGACAGTTTTCCCAGTGACACCGATGCTGTAGGAAACCTGCCTTGTGAAAAACTGTGGCTTTCAGCAGCCTGCTGGGGTGGGGTATGGATCCTAGCTCTGGGCCTGGCGAGTTGTGGGACAGTGATAGTTTATCTAGCCTCTGGATCTCAATTCCCCTCACATGTAAAATAGGGATAATAGCAACGATTAGGTGTTGCAACGCCTACGAGTTGATTCATGGGAACGATTCAGCAAAGTGCTAACACATCCAAGCACTTACTGTCTTAAAAACCATTACTTTGGGGGCACCTGGGTGGCACACGTGGGTAAGCTTCTGACTCTTGGTTTCTGCTCCAGGTCGAGATACCAGGATGGTGAGATTGAGTCCCATGCCGGGCTCCATAGTCAGCGTGGAATCCGCTTGAGAGTCTCTCTCCTTCTCCCTCTGCCCCTCCTGCTCCTGCTGGCTCTCTCTCTCTCTCTAAAACAAATAAATGCATTAAAAAAAAAAATACTCCATCCAGTACGACCCCTGTAACTTTTAGGGGGAAATGAAGAATACAGTTGCTCTTCCAATGAAAGAAGAGATAGAGCTTTGTAGAACCAGCATAATATTTATTTATTTTTTTTTTTTTTAAAGATTTTATTTTTATTTATTTGACAGAAAGGGACACAGTGAGAGAGGGAACACAAGCTGGGGGAGTGGGAGAGGGAGACGCAGGCTCCCCGCAGAGTGAAGAGCCTGATGTGGGGCTCGATCCCAGGACCCCGAGATCATGACCTGAGCTGAAGGCAGAGGCTTAACCCACTGAGCCACCCAGGCGCCCCTATTTAATGAGAAGATGACTAATTCAGATTCCAGTACAACAAAGCTATTTATTTCCGTGCCACAACATAGTAGGCGACAGGTAAAATTAACTCCTGATAGGGAAGTGCCCAAGGGCTAATTTTTGCAATAGGTAGAAGGAGATGGCCTGAGTGGAGACGGATGGTGGTCATAGTTATACAAAAGGGTGAACATGCTTAATGCCACAGAGCTAACACTTAAAAATGGTTAAAATGGTAAATTTATGTTATGTGTGTTTTACTACAATAAAAACAAAAGTGGATGGCCCAAGTATTACTTTCAGCTCTCTCCTTGATGATCTCCTGTAGGGAAATTCATTTTAGTGTGTAATTTAGCAACTATTGTTCAAATCAGCCTACTTCGCTTCAATGGTGACTTTATTTTAAAACATATATTGTATATCTTCTGGGGTGAGCTCTCGGGGCCTGCATTATCAGTGCATTCTCTAATAAATCAATTTTAAAGATGAATCTAGTGATGTTTTAAGGTCCTAATGTTGAATTACAATCACCTCTCATGCACAAAACCCCACATTTCTGGATTCTAATTGGGTAATTGAAAAAGAAAATACCCTGGAGGACTTGGCCTAAAACAGCCTATCTTTTGCTTTGAACTTTTCATTTGTGAGATGATGAACTTGGTTGAAAATATAGGCCATTCCCTCATTCTAGTTATACAGGCCTTTATCTGGTGTCTGAGCCTTCTTTTGATGGCTACAATACTACACTGTCAAGGAAGGATACCTTTGTTCTTAAAATCAAATACTATACCAATGGGGGAAAAAGGCATCCTAATAAAAAGCATAAGAAGGATCTGGGAAAAATCATTTTGAAAAGCAAATGTAGACAATTTTCAACTGCCCAGCTCAAGTGAAATTCAATATCATAGAGGTGGTCCCCCTACCATGAGCAAGCTGGATTCTAAACGCTGTTTATAAGGTGGCATGCATTTTTCTCTAGCACCATCTCTACATGTAAGACTATCTATTTTGAGCTCCAGCCTGGTACCTGGAAAGTCAAGAAGAGCTGTCTTTGCAGGCCTCATTATGAGAGTCCTGTCCAAGTTCCAGTCTCTAGCTATCTACTGCTGCCATCCCCATGGGAGGAGAGTTGCAAATTGTGCATTCCTACCTCAGGGATGACTAACTGAAGGTTGGAAATATTCCAGAAATCACAATTTGATTTTATAAGACACTTTGCAGAATTATCTTAGATACTAAGGATTTCTGATGGCTTCCTAAAGAAGAATTAAAGTGTGTTGGGACTGTCTAGCTTCTTCTATTTCTTCTCACTCTTCAGTTTCTTCTTTGGTTTCATTTATCACTCTCCTGCATGCCAGAAGTGGGCTTATATGATTTCTCAAACTCCTAGCCAACAGAAATAAACATAGTGAAACGTAGTAGAGGAGTGAGCTCTTCAGACCTGGATGTGAGCTTTAGAGGAGTGAGCTCTTCAGACCTGGATGTGAGCTTCTAACCTTCCTTTTGCTGTGAACTCTTGAACAAATTATCTGATCTCTCTGAGCTACACTGTCCTTATATATAAAATGGAATAATAACTCATAAAGGGTTATTGTGATAATTAAATAATACACATGAATACTTAGCCTAGTGCCTAGACATAGTTGGAATTTCATAAATGTTAGCCACTATTATTATTATGTGCTTCCTAGGCTCTTTATTGCTATTTTTCTGACTATAGTTAATATACTCATCTTCATTTATGTAAATGATAATGAAAAATATGTGTCCTAAACATTCCATGCATTTGCATAGCAAGTAATAGTTTATAAAGCAATTTCTTGTTTGATCCTTACAACAACCCTATGGGATCCAAAGAGCTAGAGATATTTCTTCTTTCACACATGTCGGAAAGGGGTAGGGACTTGGTTTGGATTGGCTTTGGCAGACCAAGGAGTCAGACTAGAGTCAAAACTCTTTAGGTCAGTGCTTTCTGTTATATATGAGAAAGGGTCTTAGAATTACTGTTTCCATAGTACTGCCAACCCAAGGAAATCATTCGCTTTTTAGAAAACATGTCCAGGAAGCTCTGCTTTATGAACAGAGTTAGAATGTTTGGTTTTCTTCCATGTCCTTAAATTTTTCAACTCATGGGCAGCAATGTGGTAACTTGAAAGGTCTTTCCAGGGATTTTGTGCTTCTTGCAGTTTCAGGTCAGGCTCACATGAGGGTGGAATTTGACATACTCTGGTCATTCCCAAGGGAACACTGAGGTTGACGAGAGATTGTGAACATCCTGATGAATTCTTAAGCAAAATGAACCCTAAAAGCTTGTTTCAATATTTTTTATCATTCTAAATGACTCTGACTTTCCACATCCTGGTTTCTAGATTACTTTTAAAAGAAAAACAATACACCTTTATACTTCTGGCACGATAGTAGTTTTGGCGATTTTCTCTGGATTTGCACATCTCCTTTGCCTATAGGTTCTTGATATATCTATGGTAGAATTTCGTTTTTGACATAATCACAGCACAAGCTGAACTCTTGTTATAACTTTCTGGCACCACAGGTGGCAATAGTTTTTTAAAGAGCAAGAAGCAAGTGTTCTCCCTTTTAGTCATCATATAAATCTTGCATCATATAAATCTTGAAAATCATGCACTTGGGAGGTAAAATATCATCAAACTTAACGCCTTGGGCACTGGAATCCAAGCTCTCCCATTGATTAACTGAACAAATTGAGGGAAATGATTTCCTTCTAAGGCTTTAATTCCCCCCACGATGGGACGGGGACATGATAGAACCTGCCTCACAGGACTGGTGTGAGGATGAACCGAGAAGGTGTAGTGATGGTGCTCAGTGGTGCCTAGCCACCGTCACCCAGACGCCCATTCTCCAGATCATCTCAGTAATCTAGATACTGGGTCAGGTGCAGCTCTTTGGACAGATTCCATGGTTGTAGGCAAGAACAGATCACTCATAATTATGAGCAGATTAATGTCCGATGAACTTGAATCATGCACTATGGAGTCTTTCTACAAAACCACATGGATAGGGTTAAACCAAAGGGCAGTTTGAAACTTTGGCCTCTGAGTGTGAATGCATTGTCAAGCATTTCACAGTAAAATACAATAGCATTCCAGATCTCAGTATGATGTCAGACACAATAGATTACTCATTTCAGTGGGAGTTCATTCTCTCTGAAAACCCAAAAACATTCATCCAGAAATTTCAAGACACACTGATGAAGACATTGTCAGCTAACTCCACCAGGGACACTAGGTTCTGTTTCTTTCTCCCTTGGCTCTATATTTTACTGAACTTAACCTACAAATTATTTTTGTTCTCTTTTATCTCTTTACGTTGCTGCATTTTTACATTTGGACAGGAGTACGCAGGATGGAAAGCTCACTGTTTATAAATGAAAGATTCATTCATTCAACAAATATTTGCTCAATAGTCATTGTGTCCAAGACACGGGGTTCAGTACATAATCTCTGACTTGAAGGACTTGAGATTCTAAAAGGGAGACGGAGTAAAAACAAGCAAACCTATCAAAAGGTATTATAGTAGCAAGTAATTTTTGACCACGGAGCCCAGTTTTCTTTACACTTAAGCTGAGACATAAAGATGTAGGAAATAGCCATGGGACTAATTTTGGAAAGTACATTCTGGAGTGATGGAGCTCCTCCAATCCATACCTAAATGCTTTAAGTCTATGGGTAGGTTTCTTGCTGATAAAAATTACAACATAATAGACTGTGGCGTTTGGAAATGTTTGGATAATAGGGACTAAATCATAATTGAGTATGTACTAAGTGAAAAGTTGATATCAGAATTTATAGTAATACCATAATTACTTAAATTGTCAGTAGAATAGATTCTGTGGGCAAGCCTTTAAACACACAGAGTCTGGAATGACACAGCAGTGGCCCGTATGTATGTAAAAGACTCCAGTTACATTTCTGAGTTCGGCTGCTGTTCCTTTACCAAATCGCTTCATTTTGTCTGCCTCCTGGTTTAGGATATCATTGAAATATCTTGGTGTAATTACTTCCATACTTTGTCATCAGTGTTTTCTATTCTTTTATTTCATGAAGTGACCCTCCAAATTGTAGCTGTGCTAAAATGAAACTTCCTCTGAAATTTTGATTCTTATTTTGAGGTCCCGGGGCGGTGGTCCCCAGTCTAATCGATAGCACTGTATAAGGTTTGAGTCTAGAATTATGAAACCTTCCGTGAAGTGAATGCGTTCAGGCTTCACCGTAATTCAGAGCAGAACAATCAGCATTCAGAACCACAGGAAGCGAGGACTCTCTTCCTTGCTCCCTCCCACCCCCCAATAAAGTGATCCCCACCCATGAGTCATAGACCATTCATCCCTTGGGTTCCCTATTCCTCCTGCTTCTGAGCTCTCATGGGCCATCGTGGACTGAAAATCAAATTAATACACAAGGAGAGATTATCGTGGCAGGGGATTTGTGGGAGCCCAGACACTTTTTGTGAGAAGAGACTGTCACCCCCAAGGATATTATTTGAATGTGAAAAGAGGTGGTCATAAAGGAAGTGGCTCAGCTTTAATCTGCTGTAGGAAGCAGCCACCCTCTACTGCTAGGCGGCCTTCCCATAGGAGCAGAATGCTCATTCGCTGGAGAAAGCAGCTGAGGTTGGAAAACGGTTCCAATTTTTCAGTTTCAGGAATGTGTCCGAGCTGCAGCTTTAAGATGGCAACCCCCCCCCCAACCTCAGCTGCTGTGGAGAGAGCCCGGGGCTAACTTGAATGGGGGTTTTGTATGAAGGTTGCTGGTGAGCCAGAGCCACTTGGTAATCAGGGCAACAAGGCACATTAATCCTTAAGGAATATACTTTACATACAGCCTCTCTTTTCTCTTAAAGGGAAAGCATCAGTAAAACTTCCCTGTGCTCCTGTAGTTATCCTGCCTTTGATCTCATTTTAAGTTCAGCACTGAAGGCAACTTGATCTCCAACGCTATCTCCTTTCATGGAGGATAATTAGCCCGGTTCTAGGAGGCTGGCTGCAATGATATCCTTTGCTGTTAGAAAGGGGAACGGGGAGTGGGGATTGGAGCAATTGTTTGCTGTGTTGATGACTGTGATGTTGCCATGGGAAAGCTCAAGACTTCAGGAGAGTTTGTGTTTTGTTGGGCGAGGTGCCAAGCTGTTGTGACTTATTACAGCCATGCAAGTGAGCGAGCCCTACAGAACGGTATCCTGTGTAGCAATTCAAAGGGCAGGAGCGCTTTAATCAGGGAAAGATAGAGCGCTGAGTATCCACACCATGCTTTATTTCAACTTGGAACTGATAAACAAACCCAACATTTTGGTAGTCTCTGCGTTTGGTCTTTTCACTTTGAAGGAAAAACAAGTCAATTCTTCCCGCTCACCCCAGCTGAAAGGCAAAAACAAAAATGCTTCTGCTTTACATATAAAGACCCCTTGTAAAGAATGGAAGTTCTCAAATAACAGCTCTGCCCACAAATGCTAGCTCCTCTTGACTCAGCCTCAAGAACGGCAGAACTGTACAGGCATAAAGTTGATTCGGTGTGAAGAGAAAAAAAAAAAAACGGGAGGAGATTGGGAAGGTTGCTTCTACATTCAGACTCCAGACCACTTTGCCTCGCTTCTAGACCGATTCAGCCATTTGTACCCCCCCCGCCCCCGCCCTCTCCCCTACCCTGGGTCCTGTGCCTGGCACAGTACTTGGCCTAGCCTCCATGTTTGGTCATTGTCTAGCCATACCAAAGACAAGTTTTCATTGGGGTTGGAGGAAAAGCTGCTATCTAGATGCATAGAAAGGAAAACTGGAGCTTTGTGAATGATTGTGGCCTTTCAGGTCACAAAAGACTGGCCACAAACCCTCTTTTTGCCAGTAGTCAACATAGCCCTGATTCTTTAGGAAAGTGCCAAGTCTCCATTTCTTTTTGTGCTGTGTAGACATTGCCTAGAAGTTCCCTTGGTGCCAAGTCTTTTGAAGCCTCTTGATCCATTCCAGAGAACTCTTGGAAGAAGAGAGAACAACTTCACAATTTCCATTTTTAGCCTAAAACAGATGTCAACATGTTAACTCTTCTTCATTCAGTGTTGTAGGCCTGGGTTTGTGTAAGGATCACAGAGGCACAATGAAATGACCCCATGTTTTCCAGATAGATTTTCTGTGAGAGACTTGTGAGAAACACATGTGTTGCAGATCAATGAGGTGGCTATGTCTTATGGCCTAATGGGAAGAAAAGTACTTTTCATATTTCAAAATATTGGAGTAAAAGTTGCATGTGATACCTTTTAAATATTCATTTTCTTTTTTTAATTAAGGGCTTTATTAAGTGGACGAATAAAGGAAGCACAAGATGTTAGTAAAAAATGATTTGTCTTCTCAACACACTTTTTTTTTTTTTTTTAAATGTCCATTTTCCAGGATTGTTTTCTCTTCTCTTTTGGAAACACTTTTCAGAGTGCTTATACTTGTGTTTGTTGCTTTGTAGTTTTATTTGGTTGCCAGATTGACTCTTTATTTTCACCCACTTTGACCTTAAAGAGACATAATTTACATAGAGGCAGCTGTTTTTGTCTGCCTTAATTTTCAGTTACTAGATTCCCAAGTTCTGGTAACATTTAGAATAACTTACCATATAAGCCGTGGACATTTTTTCTAATATAGAAACAAATTTGCTTTGTGTACCAGATGAATCAAATAGTAACTTACATATATCTAGGCCTTTGGGAATTAGGAAATTGATGAGGCTTTCCCCCCAGAAGTTTTCCATATAGTACAGTTTTGTAGGTTATAAGGATACATCCTGTATCATCATCATCATCATCATCATAATTATGGACTTTTAAGTAGACTTTATTTTTTAGAGCACTCTTAGGTTCACTGCAAAACTGAGGGGCAGGTAGAAGGATTTCCCATATGCTGTCTGACCCCACACACGCGTGGCCTTCTCTACCATCAACATCCCCGCCAGAATGGTAAATTTGTTACAATTAATGCACCTACATTGACACCTTGTTATCACCCAAGGTCCGTCGTTGACATGATTTGGGGTCACTCTTGGTACTGTACATTCTATGGCTTTTAACCAACATATAATGACACGTGTTCTTCATTTTGGTGCCATGCAGAATGGTTTCACTCTCCTAAAAATTCTCTGTGTTCCACCTGTTCATCCTTTTCTCATTCCTAACTTCCGGCAACCACTGATTTTTTGTAGTCTTCATAGTTTGGCCTTTCCCTTATTATTCTAGAATGTAGTATCTTTAATTTTAAAATATGTCACAAAAATTTGAAAGTTGCTTAAAAATGGATGAGTGGTTTAAAACAACAACAAAAACAACAAAACACCTCAGAACCCTGTGTTTGCATTCAGGATTTGTTACAAATAGACTAATTCCTTCACCAAAGTGAGAATTCCTTGACCTAATAATATATCTGAATGCTGTTCTCAGTCAAAGAAATTGCAGCTTTCTGGGACTTTGGAGTTTTCAAAAAGTGATTGAGTCAGTAGCTCCTTGAATAGAAACATAAAGACTATATAACACATGGCACAGATGCATTTAGCCTTTTCTTTTGAATGAGTCCTTCGTCTGGGATGACCCATGGTGTAGTTTCATTGTGATCTGGCTGTGTTTTTGGAGAACTATAGCAGTAAACTATTCAGGTTTCCATAGCTCCTTTGTCTTTTCCAAGAAGAGTTTTTATGAATACATTAATTGCTCACAGATCTATAAAAGGTTATTAAGGAAATTAGAGCCAATAGGAAGCATTAAAAACTTTTGAAGTGGATGCCATAAAATGTAAAAGGACGATCTGAATTGAAAGCAAGCCTTGGTGCCACATCTCAGTGCTTGATGGTTGGGGGAGGAGACATTTCTCTCTTTTCTGAATTCACTCAGCCTGTCTCCTGCTCTGTGTTTGGACTACTGCAGTACTTCCTAACTGACCTACTCCTTCACAAATCCTCTACCCTTTCACCAGTTAAATATTTAAAACAAAGTCCTTTTGTGTTAAGTTCCTACTTAAATGACACCTTCTGCCTAGAAAAATTCTGAACTCCCTAACTGATCCTGAATTTTGCGGATCCTGAGTCAGGAGGATTCTAGGCTTGTTAAGGGAAATATAACTGTGAGAGAAGCCAGCCAGACTTTTCATGCTGAGGGGTGATGGAGTGAATCCTTTCTCCATGGCCCAGCAGAGCCAGATTGCCCTCCTCAGAATGGGATTCTGTGATTAAGAAAGGCTCAGAAATGAGGACCCTGGGTGGCTCAGTCCTTAAGTGTCTACCTTCCCCTAAGGTCATGATTCCGGGGTCCTGGGATCAAATCCCACATCAGGCGCTCTGCTCAGCAGAAAGCCTGCTTCTCCCGCTCCCACTACCCCTGCTTGTGTTCCCTCTCTAGTGGTGTTTCTCTCTGTCAAATAAATAAATAAATAAAATCTTTAAAAAGGAAGAAAGAAAGGCTTGCAGCTGACTTGGAAGAACTAGGGTGGAAGCTTTCACAGATTCAGAGGACTGGAATGGGTGGGTCCGATGAGGATCGAATGCCCTGGACTGGAGAAAGAGGTGCTCAAATCCATGGGGACCAAGGACCCCTCTGAGTCCTGGCACCCACTTCCTGGCACACAGTCGTTACACAGGAAGCATTTGCCTTGGGACTGGCTGAACACTATGGCAGTTCTTAAGACTTTTTTTTTTTACTTTCTCAGATACCTAGATCAGAGTTTAAGTGGAAAAGGGAAGGTATCAGCTCTAGAGTGGAGATTAGGTCAAACCCAGGAGTCCTAGAGAAGCACTCTGCCCATCTGTGGGTACCCACCAGGACAGCTTGGGCAGTATGTCTGAATTGGTGTCATTATGGGTCCCTTTAAGGGGTTTTCTTGGATCTATTTTTACAAGGCATACATTTTGTCTTTGGTGCTCAGCCTGTCTTGTTCAAAGGCCTCTCATACAGTCATTATCGCTAAAGTATACTCTTGGCGTGGAAATAGTTCAAAGGAGGAAAGGAAAATAGACCCCTCTACTTTCCTTTATTTAAAAATCCTTAGGTGCACTGAAAGAAATTGTCAGAAGGGCTGTCTCCTCAGTTTTTTGTATTAGTGTATACTTGTATCAGCCCTCGTGGAAAACTGGTTCTTACTGGCTCCTTGTTCTATGGCCCATTCCTTAAGAAGAAATCGCTATTTTACTGTACAGATAACTAAATTTCAAGCAAGATTAGCAAAGGAAACAGCATCAATTGGACTTAACGTTTTGGTAAATTATGTGATACTTACATAAAAGTTAAAGAACGTACCACTCTTTGAGGAAATGCTTCAGGATGCCTGAGTAGAAATTATTATCTTTCCTAGAGAATGTGTGAATCATATGCTCCTTTGTTTCAAGGAAAGTATAGAAAACACTGGCTGAAAAATGTCAAAACGACATTGATGGTCGACATTGACCGGAAGTTTGATAAAAATGGGTCCTTGAATTCATTATAAATTGGCAGAGCCCTTTTAGAAAGCATTTTGGCAATATCTTTCAAGAGCCATAATAATATCTGTGCCCTTTGACTCAATAATTTCACTTCTGGGAATCTCTCAGTGGAAAGAATCCAAAATATGGAAAAAGCAATATGCATGAAAATAATCATCGTAAGATCGTTCATAATAATAATAGAAACCACCAGACACACCCATGTGTACAACAGGAACCAAAGTAAGTGAATCTTACCTATGTAAAAATATGAATATAAAAAAACCTGGGGAGTACTACACATAAAATCATAATGTAAAGTATTAAGATGGTGTGTAATCATATATATTTTGGGGTTGTAAGCAACAGAACTGGTCTCTGGCTAATTTAACCAACAAAATAATTTATTAGAAGGATGTAGGGTTGTTTGTAGAATGCATAGAAGGTCTGACAAACCAGACCTTGGGAAGGGAAGGAATCAGGGCTGCCCTGAGGTTCCAGGTAGCAGGAACCAGAAAATCTTGTCTGTAGGGTAACTCCTCAGAGGACTACAGCTCCACCTGGCTGGAATGAAAATTTCTTTGGTCAGTCTTGGATCACATACCCACTCGGTGACAGGAGAAGAGGGCAGGCACCATGATCAAGTGTCCCACCCAGAGCAGACACAGAAGGAGGGGTGGTCTCCCTGAGCAAAACGGAGGGTTGACATGCACAAAGGAGAGAGAATAGATGCCTAGGAGGCCAGTACAGCAGATGTAAGGTACATAGTGGGGTTTTCTTCTTTCCTCTATATAATCTGAACTTTCTTACATTTTTAAGTCAATGAATTTTAATCAACAATGTACATCGGAGAACATCAGTATGCATAGACATAGAAACATTTCCCATTATGTTATTGCAAATACTGACCGTATGAAGCAACACAGATAGCCTGGAAACAAATCTGCTGAGCTAAATAGCAGTTTCTTAATATCTTAATAAATGGAAATACCTGGTGGGGCTTCTAGGAGGATTAAATGAAGTAGCATATGAGAAAGTAGCATACGGGAAAGCTGGTCTGCACAATGACTAGCACATGCAATAGAAGTGCATATTAAACTCAAGTAAAGGCTAAAAGGTGTAAAGAAGGAGGTCGTAATAGCTCTTCAATGTTTATGGCGTAGCCAAAAAGCAACGGCTAAGTTATATATAGTGGCAGGTGATAATGATTGTAAAATGTGTGAATTATAGTTCAATTTAGATTTTCTTTGCCAGTACTATTAATTTGTATAAGTAAAAGTGTCAACACCTGAATGCATTATCTGAGTCTGAGTCCACGAAGCATAATTCACGAAGGAGCTGATTAATTTGCCTGGGTTTGGATTTATTAGGATGCCATTGATCGTGACATATATTCTTTAATTTAGAACAGCTAAAGGTTGTACCAAATACTATAGAAATCTCTTAGTATATATAAACTGCAGTGAAAAGCTCCAAGAAACGTAACATTTGTTTCTGCCAATTAGTTATGGGCCATCCATACGGTAGCAAAATAGTCATTCTGCGTTGACCACATATCCATGGACGACAAGTGATTGGCTTGATCAGGGTCTGGATGTATGGCCAGTTCTACACTAGAGTTAGAACGACTGGTCTAGTCTAAACAGAGTTACTGACAGACAAGGTGAGGACTAGAGCAAGGCAAGAGAGCCATGTGCGGTGCACACATTCTTAAGTCAGGCACTCATTGAATGTGACTGGCTTACATCCTGTTCCTCACGCTCGTCCTGGGCCTGGTGGCAGAAAAGCTGGCATGTACCTAAGATGCAGAATTTTTAATTTCTAGGAAGAGGAATCAATGTTAGACTGATAGCTCTCTCTCTCTCTGTGTGTGTGTGTGTGTGTGCAATTTTTGCCTGTCAGATGTGTAATCCACAGATCCTGATGATACCTGGGATCCTTAGTCAAATGGTATTAAAATCTTTTGTACCAAAGGATTGGTTCAAAACCATGCAGCTGGTTTTAATAAAACATACTTAACTATTAGAATGTCCTTATTACCCTTGGCAATCTATAGATTCAGTGCAATCCCTATCAAAATTCCAATGGCATTTTTCACAGAAATAGAACAAACCATCCTGAAATTTGTATGGAACCACAAAAGATCCCAAATAGCCAAAGCGATCTTGAGAAAGAAGGGCAATGTAGATCATAACACTCCGTGATTTCCAACTATACTACAAAGCTGGAGTACTCAAAACAGTGTGGGAATTGGCATACACACGTACATATAGATTAGTGGAGCAGAATAGACAACCCAGAAAGAAACCCACGCATATATGGTCAATTAATTTATGACAACAGAAACAAGAATAGTCAGTGGAAAAAGGACTGTGCCTTTAATAAATGGTGTGGGGTAAACCAGACAGCAATATGCAAAAGAATGAAATTAGACTAGTACCTTATACCGTGCACAAAAATTAACTCAAAATAGATTAAAGACTTGAATATAAGACCTGAGACTGTAAAACTTCTGAAAGAAAACATAGGTGGTGAGCTCAATGGCGTCCATCTTGGCAATGATTTTTTGGCTCTGACTCCAAAAGCAAGGGCAACAAAACAAAAATAAACAAATGGGACTTTACCAAACTAAAAACCTTCTGCACAGCATAGGAAACCATCAACAAAATGAAAAGGCAACCCACTAAATTGAAGAAAATATTTGCAAATTGTATCTCTGAGAAGGGATTAATGTGTAAAATATATATATTTTTTTAAAAACCTTCACAACTCAATAGCAAAAAACCAAACAATCCAACTTTAAAAATGGGCAGACATTTCTCCAGAAAAGACACAAGGTGGCCAACAGACACATAAAAAGACATTCAACATTACTAATCATGAGGGAAATGCAAATCAAAAGCACAATGAGACATCAACTCACACTTGTCAGAATGACTCTTATCAAAAAGACAAATAACAAATGTTGGCAAAGATGTAGAGAAAAGGGAAGTTGGTGGGATATACACTGGGGCAGTCACTATGAGAAAGAGTATGGAGAGTCCTCAGAAAATTAAAAATAAATCTGCCACATGATCCAGCAGTTCCATTCCTAGGTATTTATCTGAAGAAAATGAAAACACCAATTCCAAAAGATAAATGCACTGCTACATTCATTGCAGCATTATTTTCTGTAGCTGAGATGTGACAACAGCCTACCTATGTGTCTCTCAGTGGATAAATGGCTAAAGAAGATGCAGTAAACTTACACAATGGAATATTACTCAGCTATAAAGAAGAATGAAGTCTTGCCTTTTGTGACATTTTACCCCTTGAGAGTAAAATAAGTCAGAGAAAGACACTGTATGATTTTGTGTGTATGTGGAATCTAAAAAAACAAATGAACAAATAGAATAAACAGATACAGAGAACAGACTGGATGTTGCCAGAGGTGAGGGGGATTGTGGGGTGGGTGAGGGAGTCAAGAGGTACAGACTTCCAGTTATAAAATAAGTAAGTCATAGGCATATAATATATAGCATGGTGGCTATAGTCAGCAATATTATATTGCAAGTTTGAAAGTTGCTAAGAGTAGGGACGCCTGGGTGGCGCAGTTGGTTAAACGACTGCCTCCGGCTCAGGGCGTGATCCTGGAGTCCCGGGATCGAGTCCCACATCAGGCTCCCAGCTCCATGGGGAGTCTGCTTCGCTCTCTGACCTTCTCCTCGCTCATTCTCTCTCTCACTGTCTCTCTCTCTCAAATAAATAAAATAAAATCTTAAAAAAAAAAAATTAAAAAAAAAAAAAGAAAGTTGCTAAGAGTAAATATTAAAAGTTCTTATCAGAAAAAAAAATTATAACATTTAGTACATGCTGACTCTGAGCCAGAAGTGAAACTAAGCATTTTACATTTAATCCCAAAAAGTAGCCTGTGAAGTAACTATTCCTGTTACAAAGACAGGGAAATGGAGGCATAGCAGTTTAAGTAACATGACCAAGATTCCAGAGTCAGTATTAGATCTAGGATCTAAGTCTGGGGTCTGTCTCCAAAGTCTGTGTTCTTAAACACAGGGTTCTGCTGCCATCATCCTGACCTTTTACCCAATTATTCTCCCCTCCCCTCCCCACCCCCTCCTTCTCACCCCCAGAAGCTTTTGGGGTCATAAATTCTCTTATGATGTCATCCAGTGCAGGGATCCTCCCTTTCTTCCAATACTTATCTTCCTTTTGCTGACTTCCCTTTCAGCTCTTCCCACTGTGCACACTGGAAATTCTTTTCCATTGTTAAAAACAAAACAAAACCCTTCAGACCTTCCTGAAACCCAGTTCTTCCCTAAGAATATCTTCTTACTTTTATTTCTCTCAGGTAAATGACGGAGAAACCCTGGGAGCGTACCTTGAAACCATTGGGAAGTAGTGTCAGCATTATCTTAGTCCCAAACCGCCTCCTTTGACATTTGCACCACTTAGCTTTTCTTGTCTTCGACGTGATTTCTCATGGCCGTCTTCCTGTATCCTGGTCACTTCCACGCCAGATAGCTGCCTACTCTTCGTCCCAGCTCCTGCCATCCTCCCAGCAGATTTCAACATTCCTGAAGGAAACATTTCAGACACTCCAGAGGTTAGCTTCCGGAAGACCACAAGTTTCATTAGCATTCTCCTCATCTGCTCTGAGGAAGGATTCATATGACCTCACCCTTGACCTTATCACCACCTCAAACTCTCCTACCAGTGAAATCTCAAACCCAGGTATCACACTCTCTTATCTACTTCTACCTTCCCCATTTCTTCACTCCCACTAAACCCCCATGTCCTTCCTGATGAAGACCTCAACTCTCTTGACCTCTCGGCTGTCCCTTGCTTTCTGCATATCTTCTTACTTCTGTTCTTGATTTAACCAAACTGAATCTCTGGGTTGGCAGTTGGGATTACACCTCTCTCATCAGTGCTTTCAATTTCCTGACTTATGTATTCCATTTCTCATTGTTTGGGTTTTGAGCCTCCAGAAGTGGCTCCCGAGGGATTGAGCACGAGTAATTCACTCAGGAGGTGATTCTGGGAAGCACACGTAAAGGCATGGGCCAGTGAGACAGAGAAGGGAAGGACGCACCCCTACAGGGTGTGCTAAGCAGATTGCTGCTGTTGGGCTGCAAGAGCTAAACCTGATTGTGAACACGTCTCAAATCACCCTTCTACCAGAGGCAAGGCAGGTAAGGTGTTTATCCACCGTCATCCATGGGCCACGGGGGCTGGGAGTTCTTCCAGGGGAACTTCTTCCCTAGAATTCCTTGCTTCTCTTTTGTCTGAGGGCCAAGGCTGCTTCCAAAGCTGGAGAAAGGCCTCAGGCAGAAACACTTAGCTGCTTGCGTTGAGAAGCTGTCAGCATACACAGGAAATGTGAGCACCAGGAATGTATGGATGAGGCCCTGGAAGCATCTACTCTATTCATCTGTCGTGCAAACCTCACAATACCAGACTGGTCTGGAAAGCTGCCCTCTGATTACTGACCGGACTTTCGTGCTATTATTAATATATGGTTTCTGATCTTGGCAGGACCCATCACTGACTTTCTGTGATCTTTTAAGTTGTTGCTTTCCTTTCATTTCTCCATGAAAGAGAAAACTCTATGTTGAGAGTTAGGGTGAGTTCACATCTGGCTCTGCCACTTTGTGAGTTTCAGCAGATATCAAGCTTCTCCAAACCATGCTTTCCTCTTCTGGAAAATCAGGATATTAACGTCAACTTGATTTTTGTTAGGAGTCATTTGGTGAAATAATAAATGTACATATAATAAGACATGCATGTAATATCTATAATTTAAACATTTTATATCATATAGATATAGGTATAGGTATGCGTGTGTGTGTGTGTGTGTGTGTGTGTATAAAACCTATCACAATGACTAACACATAACAGGAACTCATTAGCTCTTATCTGCTTAGTTCTCTGCTCTTATTCAATCCTGATATTCTTAGCAAATAGCCTTGATTCATACAGCTCACAGAGGAAACAGACCATCTACTCCTAACCCCCCAACTTTCAACACCTTCCCAACAGAAAATACCTATCCTGTGTTTACACATTCTTTGAGTCTCACAGGGAGGGACGCTCTTCCTGTTCAAGGCTAACCTTTATCTCCACTCATTCCTACTCCTCCAGAACTTTCTATCAGCCTCTCCCTGCTAAACCCTCAGCCTTACCATGTTCAATACTTTTCTTCAGAGGACTTTCCTTAAAGTATTATAACCACTTGGCTTGTATATACATTTTCATTTTTACTTGAACCCAGTCAGAATATGTAGCATACTGCCTATTCATCGAAGCAGAAGATGTCCTTCCATCACATGGCTGCCAAGATGGCCGTGCTGCAGGAAGTCATGTTGTTTTCAACACGATCATACAGACCTGAGAGACAGAAAACTAAAACATTTCTCTTCCGTGGGTGTAGTAGGTTTCTGGGAAATTGGGAGAAGCTCTGAGGAGATGAAGATGGAGTGTAGGTGATGGGTCAAAGGTGGGAGTTAGGGCAGTAGGTAAAATTATCTTTAAAGCTCATCTTTAAAAATTAAGGAACAAAAATCCGTTAAGTGCGCTTAGAAAGAAATTTTAGCATGTGGGGCATTTCTGTATTTTCTTCCATTATAAAAAACATCATTGGCATACCAAAAATATTTTGTGTAAAATGTTTAGACTTTAGGATGGTGAAGACAAAAAACAGGCTGACAGAGTATACATAAAACTTGTAAGAGTGCTTTCTATAGTAAATACATATACTGAAAAACATGTGTTCCTGTTACATGCTGATTTACCATTAGTATTATTCTTTTTTTCTCCAGATGCTTATTGAGTATGTACCTGTGTGCTTTCTCATTAATGCTCTGCCGTGCTCTACATAGATTATGAAAAGGCAAGAACAGTAAGAAGAAGTTAATATTAGACTACACCTTGTATACAATGAGTAACTGGTCAGCTCAAACCTGTTCTTTTGATGTCCCAGATGCTAGAGGCAAGGTCATATCACTGTTTCTCCTTTAATGGGAATTAATGAAGCATTTTCTGATAATTTGGGCTCCGGTGTTGACCAGACTTGTAATTGCTGTAATTTCGTTGGTGATAAGCTTTGCAATTTTAAGAAGTGGGAAGTGTTCTTTACTGTTTTTAAAGAAAATGTTTAACAGCGAAGAGACATACTTCAAGTGTTACTCATAGTGGAATAGAGTCCAAAGTCAAAAGCTGCCGAGAAGTCTTGACCGTTAATCAATAGTTGTATTTTGGTAGTAACACTGTTATTATTTTGAAGCTATTGGCAGATATTGTAAGATACAATAAGTACCTGTGTTAGACAAGATCGGGTGTGTTCAGGGTGGTATGGCCATAAACAAATACCCATGTTAATATTCTCAGGAAGATGTTATAAGATAAAGCAAACACCCATGTTAATATTCTTTCTTTTTAATTTTATTTATTTATTTGACAGAGAGAGAGATCACAAGTAGGCAGAGAGGCAGGCAGAGAGAGGAGGAAGCAGGCTCCCTGCTGGGCAGAAAGCCCGATGCGGGGCTCGATCCCAGGACTCTGAGATGATCCCAGAGGCTGGAGGCAGAGGCTTAACCCACTGAGCCATCCAGGTGCCCCCCATGTTAATATTCTTGAGAACCATGTTTTCAGGCCAATATCAACTTAGAAAATCCTGTTGTGTTAAATACAAATCGGAATTCATGATTATTTTTTCCAAAAACATAATTCTGTCCACCCAAGAGGGGAACAATGAGCACTCCTATTGCCTAAATTGTGGTCTCTTAATACCATTTTACTAAAAGGAATCGGGGCTTTTTCACTAAAAGGAATCAGAGCTTTTTGGAAGAAGGGGCCATTCCAGAAATGTGGCCAGAAATGTCCAAGATTTGAATGGGTCATCTCATGTTACCAATAAGCAAGAAAGACATTAAAGACTAACCTTACTGAATGGACACAGAAACCAATGTGAGGGGACATGGCTAATCTTGCAACAGTAAGGTTATCAAGAATAGTTATGGTTACAGGTATTTGAAACATACTGAATACACAAAAATCCATATGTTTAAAATGAAACAAAATAAAACATCTCATTGGTTTCCAAATTATTAATCCGGAAATTGGCAGTTAAAGAGAAAGAACTAAACATCTGTACTACCTTTCCTTTAGTAACCATATTTCTGAGTATCCGAACGATTTAGTTGGGAAGAAAAATTTTCCCAGACTTTTTTTGCCAATACTTATAAATAGGGAGAACAATTAGAAATTAGAAACCCACCACTTGGCCAACACTTATGCAATTGATTCAGACAAAATCATCAGTGAGTCACACTGTTATATGAAATTATTGATAATTTTCCAATGGCTGGATCAGGCTGTTGCCACCTGAATTCACTGATCAGTTATAGCTTCACAGATAGTCAGGCATTCTAACATTGGGTGCCTCCTGACATGCTATAAAAGAAACAGCACAACTTATAACATATTCTTGCCAAAACAAAAAGTTGAACTGGAATCCAATCAAGCATTTGAAATTAAATTCTGCTTCATGGGCAATATGGAGCTAGAGGGGTAAGTTAAATGATCCTTGAGGAAGTAAACAGGTAAATCTGAATGTGGGACATTTTATAGGAAAATTACCTGATTTCTTCTGTAAGCCAAATGTTTATAATAAAATTAAGATTGGGATCGAAGGGGGAGTCTGCTCTAGACTCTAAAAACACAGGACATGTGCTAACCAAATGTGACGTGTAGACCCTGTTTAGATCCTGATTTTAGGAAACTAATTAATACAAGACAATCTTTGAGACAGTCTGGTAAATTTGAATAGAGCTGTATTTTAGAGGACACCAGACAATTGTTAAATTTTTAAGTACAGTAATGACATTGTGGTTATATAAAGAAAATATATTTTTAGAGATGCATGCTAAGTAAGTAGGGGTGAAATTGCATCTGGGATTTGCTTTAAAATACCTCCACACCACCAATCAGAGTGTGACAAAATCTTGATAAATTGTTGATTCTGGCTCATAGGTGTATGGAGGTTTATTTTAGCATTCTCTTTATTTCATGTATGTTTGAAATATGTTATATGAATCTTTCAAAAAAGGGCATGGTCAGTAATATAGGTCTACTTTTTAGTTTTAATTAGGGGCTCAAATGTTTAACATTTGAAATGAAAAGGTATTCTAATAAAGCCTTTGAAGCCTACTCTGGAAAGTGTTTTCCTTGACTTTGACGCCATATCTCAGCTGGGGTCCTGGCTGAGCCTTAGCCTTTCCCCATGTTGCAGTGGTTGCCGACATCAGTGATACCTTTGCCAAGAAAGCTCATAGAGCCTGCTATGTGCAGATGGGTGGACAAGACTCATTGCTTCTAGTTACAGAAAAGCTTGGTTGCCTGGGCACCACAATAAGGATTCAATTCATGTGAGGATTCTATTGGGAACTTAGAGAATAACCAAAGGAAGCATTTATCCTCTTTTTCCTCAGTTTTCCCATCTGTCCAGTGGAGGTCATGCTATTTTTCCTTTATCATCCAAGGGCCAACTCAAATATCTCAAATACTTTCTTGGCTACCAATCCAAAGAATTCTTTCTCTTTGCCCATTGAGATGTGGAACAATTAGCAAGGCTCATGGTTCTGCATTCTTTAAATACTGCTTGCAATTCATCAGTGAGTAAAACTTTCCCTTCTTTTCTTCTTCTCCTTCTACCTTCTTTTTTATTTTCTTTTTTTTTAATTTATTTATTTGACAGAGAGAGATCACAAGTATCTTTTTTATTTTCTATTTCACCATGAATTTTTTTTACCTGTTAGGCACCTTGGGATGTCGTTTTTCGATGTGTTCACCATGACCCATTAGTTGGTCACGAAATCAAATTTGTGAGTTATAACCAACATTTAAAAAAAATGAAAGAGAATAGAAATTAGTGTGTTGCATATAGGAAGAGTATTATTTTCTGAAATTTGTTCCAGTTGTGTGTATGTGTGTGTTCTGGGTATGATCTAAGATGTATTTCTTGCTATAAGTTATAGTCAAAAGAGTTTGAAAGCCACTGTTGCAGGGGATGTAAAGCCTAGAAAGAAGAATTGTTACAGATGAATGTTACAGATGAATGATTAACAGTATACTTGAGTATTAGTATTGAAGCTACTGTTTTATGATTTGTTTTACCACCATTATCAAACAGCCCTATGGTGCATGTATGTTTGCATGTGTTTGTGTTTGTGTGTGTGTGTGTGTCTGTGTGTGTGTCTGTGTCTGTGTCTATGTGTTTCAACAGCAGAACAGTGGTAATTTGATTGAACCACAATGTAGTTTAATATTCAGTTGGGATTTTATCAAATAACATGACTGCACATTTAAATTACTATTGTGCTGCCAGGTTAAGTAATAACATAGGCTTCTGAGGGTCTTGGAATAAAACAGATTCCAGATGATGGGCATTTAGTTCTCAGGGCTTCTGAGACAGTTCCAGAGACTTCTGAGGCCTTCAGCAGTGTATCTCAGTGTATTGAGTTCTGTTTACAGCTCATCTCACTTGGGCATGCAAGAAGCCAATTTTGTATGTATTTGGTGTGAATCTGGGCTTACAAATGAATTCGAAAAATGTCAATTCATTTTTGTTTCTAAAGATAGTAAAGCATTTTAATCCTGTCTCTGTTTTTATTCAAAGTTTATTCACCTGTGGTTTTTTTCTGTTACTCTTTCAAACTCTCTTAAAATATCAGTGTTTTCAGAAAAATTCTGACCATTGCAGAAGTGAATTCGTAACAGAAATTACATTTGCATATTTCAAAGTTAATTCCAAACTAAATAGGACTTTCATTCACCTGGTGTTACCTCGGTTTTGGTGGAGTTTCTGACTAACTTTTAGCTGCACAAGATCACGTGAAAATATATTTCTATAGCTGGGAGAGATTCCTAAATATGCCCTTCTGATGATGCTATGGTCCTCTCATTGAGTTCGGTCTTGGCCAAAGGGAACAAAGTTAATTTGTTATTCAAATACCTCAATTCCGAGTATATTTTCTTGGTGGTTAAATATACGAAACCTTGGACTCAGACAGCCTGGGTTCCCAAATTCCAACCCACCATTTATTAGCTTTGTGACACATAGCAATTTCCTTAGCCCCGAGCCTCATTTTCATCTGTAAAGTGGAGATAATTAGCGTGCTTACCTTAGAGCGTTGATAAATCGAGGCAATGTATGTAAATATGGTAAGATCTCAGTCAATGCTACCTCTTTGTTTATTCTAGAGGAAATTCTGTTCTTATCACAACTGTTAGAACTAGGTGAAGTTAAAATTCTTGACCTGTGCAATATTTGTTCGCCATACCTCTGAATAAAGAGTGAGCTCCTTAAGAACAGGGACCTCTGAGATCATCTCTTTCCTTTGGAATTTCCTATCATTCTCTTTGTAAAACTCAGAAGGTGCTCATCATAAGACGTTGATCGTTGAGCGACAACTAATGAAAATGTGCAGACTTTCACAAAATGATGATTTGTTTCTTTTTCTTCCATCCCAAGTTTACCATGTGGCTTTGGTGTTAGGGGCAACCACATCTTCGGAACTGCTTGATTTGCATTAAAAAAAAATCAGTAAATATTCTCTTATAGTGGGTTATGTCTGATAAGAGAACATCCTTGTTCCAGAGGAGAGAAAACTCACAGTCTCAGCTGTTTGTAAAGCGTTTCTGGAGCTGGCATTGTTTGCAAAAGAAAAATATTCAAGCTTGGCATTTGTGTAAGTTTCCCTTATGATGTACTTCTTTCTAGGGGACAGAACTGCTTTGGGGCAAGGATAATTAAGAATGAACATATCAGTCTTTTGAAGAACTGTTTAAAAATGAAAGCTAAGCTAATGCTGAAAATAATACTTGAAATTCACTGGTCTCCCTCCAGAGTAATTTCTGAACTTTGGGCATTCAGCATTTATTTTCTAGTTGCAACTGGATAGTCAGCTCTTGCCTGGACAGCCAAGGTTAAATAAAGAGCTAAGAAAATATTTGGCCACTCTACTTTACACTTCTAGACTGTGGATGTTTGGGCCATTTAGAATTCACTGGATCTTTCCATAGTTTTCTTCTCAGCTCCTCTGTTACATATATAAAATCTGCAACATTTTCATCTTTATTTGAAACATTGACCATTCTGTTCTCATGTGACCTCTGTTTCACTCTAAGTCCCTCAGAGAGGGCTGCCACACCTAAATGGCATGCTATGGAAATGATTATTGTTCTGCAGAATGTTCTGGTGGGCTGGGAGGCTGCGTCTCATCTTTTCAGCCTGACATTTCTGAGGGTCCTTACTGCTTGAATCTTAAAGGTTGAAGGTCTGCTGTTCTTGCTATTTCCTGAGTTTGCTGTGCTTCAGACTTGCTCTTTTTAGTAAAGCATTTGACATTTTTATAGTTATTATCTTAATGCGCATCCAGAAAGTTGTATGATTTAACATGCTTCCGATGACCAAAAATGCAACCCTGTGCCCTGACTCCCCTTTCAGCAGATGAGAAACTGAGGAAAACTATTCACTCTGTTGAGTGGTTTCAAAGATAGAACGTAATTTTATAAGATATGATTACAGTGGGGGTTTTTGTTTGTTTGTTTTATAAAAACCCTCTGCCACAGGCTCACACTTATACTGAGTAAGTGGATAAAAATGGACATGCTCCAGATTTTTAGTATGTGTAACTCTTTTAGTGAACTGGGCAGAAACGTCGATTGTGGATGTTTTAATAGTAAAAATGTAGCTAGCTAGGACATGACAAAAGTCACATCACGTCCATTTTCATGAGAGATTCTTTTAAAAGACTAGATGGTCGCATATGACTTCATAGCTATTGTTTAAAAAATGTCCATATTCTAAGTTATGGGGAACCTTTTCAAGCATATTATACATGGTAAATTTTCACTTTTTATTTGAAAGGTAGTGTAGTATTGGAAAAAATCTAATGTGAAATAAAAAATCCACAAATAAAATCTAGTCCTATAGTGGATATGCTTTCTCTAACTTGAATTGACCCAGGGATGCCCCCTTTGTAGTTTGGAGCTGCCTTCTGTGAGACAGCTAGACTTTGTTCCCCATTTCTCCACTTGTCTTTATTTCCCATTCCCGTAAATTCACACTGGGCTGTGAAAAGAGCAGATTTATTTATGAATTTGCCTACCATCGTGATAGCCATGTATTGATGCACTGAAAAGAATAGATGAATAGAAAAAGATTAGGTTGTTACTGCAAAGGAACGGGCTGATGTTGCTGGGAATGACTAACCCAGCTAAATGAGTTTTTGGCAACAGATGTCAAAGGAAATTTCTATGAGAGGCATGGTGGAATACAGCAGTGGAAAGAGCCTGGCCGTCAGAGTCAAATAGACCTGAGCTTACATAACGACTGCTCTATTTAATAGTTATACATTCGGGCAAGATGCATTCACTATTCCTGGCCTCAGTTTTCTCATCTACTAAATGGAATAATAATATCCACTCTACATGATTGCTGCTAGGATTAAATGGAGGAGGAAAAAAAAAAAAAAGGTATAGCAGGTAGTCCCAGGGCATAGGGAACATTCTGTAGATGAAAAGTCATTTCCTTTCTTCCACAAAGCTCTTCTTTTTATGGAATTTCCATATTCTTGCTACCCAAAGTGTTATGTTTAAGGCCTCTTGGAGTGCTAAATTTTCATGTGATTCCGTGATAAAGCCGATTGTTTCCATTGGACCCATTCCATCATATGCTGCCTTATTGAACTACATATGATCATCTGGAAGAGGAAGGAACTGATTGAGATGAGTTCCTTCTGAGGGTGACAACAGTATTTTGGGCAATGTACCAGACAATGCAAGGTACGAACATGTGGGACATCATTTGTTATATGCGTTTAATTGTACTCAGATATTCCTAAAAATTCCTAAGAAGAGTGTTTCTCCTGATATATAAATGTTCAGATAGAGACTTACATGCTGCATAAAAATACTCTTCACACAGATTGATGGCAAGGAGAAAGCCAGCCATCCCAGGATTCAAGGTGATCTACATCCAGGAGGTAAAGGTCATAATAGCAAGTAATTGGCTTTTATAATGACAGACATGCCATACCCTTCAAAGAGACAATGGTGAGCAGTATTTTCTGAATAAAGTTGATGCACGTGCTCCCTACACATACACACACACACACACACACACACACACACACACAAATATCACACATGTATACATAGACAAGATGCAGAACACAGATATTAATGATAAATATCTGCTTCCAGAAAGAGGCCTTTGGTAAAATAATGACAATAAAAGTGAAAATAATAACTGTAGAATGAAAGGGAAAGATAATATACTTAAAAGCAGAGTTTTAAGTCACATGAACAAAGATTTTACTCATCTGGACATTATGTTTCCTAAAACCTCAACAATATAAAATATAGCTAAGAAACAGCCAGTAAGCTGGCGAGGAACTAACATAGATGCCAGCCAGCCGGTTATCAGAAAACCTAGTTCTATTTTCTAAATCCTTATTTACCTAACAAATTTTTATTTCATGTTTTCTTGCCTTCAGAAATTAGATGAATTGACCCACAAAAAGTATACTGTGATACAACCTCAGCAAAAAGAGACAAGCCTGGTAAGACAGAAGGAGTCAGAAAAATTATAAAAAGCAAAATAAAACTGAAAAGCCCAGTAGGCAGAAACAGGGCATTATATGTGAACTCTAGAGGCTTTGCCATTTTCTGACACATTATAATAATTATTGTTAATAACAGTGGCTCTGAGTTATTTAGACATAGGTTTTATTGTGGTCAAGATACTCCTTAAGAAAATAGGCAGTCTATAAGACCATTGTACAAAGGTCTCCACCCCAATTTGTGAAAGTGAGAAAAGTTGGCACTTCAAGGGTAAATAGCAAATATCTTAAAATGTACTTATTGGAAATGGTATCACATTAGGATTTGTGAAGATTTATAATGCATTTGTGGATCAAGGAGGTAGCGTGTAGTTCAGGCAATGGGGGGGCACATGAGGGTCTTGCAATCTTGGTTGTCTCACCAGTCAGCTTGTTCGCTCTTCTTCCGTCGGGTGAGTTTGGCAATGGACCATCTATGGGGATGAATTGTGCTTATTCTTAGTCTCATACAAGAGGCAGAATGGAAGCAACACGGTTATTTTGGCAGCAGTACTAACATTAGTAGTAGCAGCAGCATCAATTACTATTTAATGAGCCACATTCTCCCCACTGTCTCTTTCAAGCCACCAGGGTACCATTTTGTGCAGTAGAGTGGTAAATCAAATGGGACTCTACTGGACTAAAAGGGTAACGGCATCTCCCCTAGAGTTCAACTTACTACCTGAGAGCCAGAAAAGCTTTGGGGAGAATAAAGGCCATTAAGTACCCCCGGGGTATAAGATATTGCCCAAAGCACCAACACTTACCCACTATTTTATAGGACAGAATAGACATCAGCCATCCAGAAGAGGAGGGTACTTGATATTCATTCTCTGCTAAAGGCTAACAAAGGAATAAAAATCCACTATAAGTTTCAGAAAAGTGAGGAAGGTTAGAGCACTTTTTCCCTCATCCCAACTATTAATTTAGTTTGGATTTATGCCCAGTTTCCTCCTGAGCTTTAAGTCATTTTCATAAAAAAGGGACATTAAATGATAAAAATGCTTCAAAATGATCACAGAAAGGAAGTTCTGCCCCTTCGAATATACGAAGTGTGTACACAGTTCACTGAGAACTTGAGACACCCCAAATAAGTACATGAGGCCAAATAAAAAACGTGCTCTGGAAAACGAATAAAATCAATCTAGCCATAGTACCCTGTTCTACTTACACTTTCTATTCTGCAGTTCTTTCAAAACTGTCCCAGGTTAGCTAGGTTTTAATGAATTTCTAATTATTTAAATAAGTACACAGAGTAAGTTGTTTAATGACTCTATGGCTAAAAGTATAACTGCTTTTAAGAAAAGTTTGGTGTTTTGGGGTTTCTAAAGGCATCGAGAGGGTTACATTTATGGATATATTAAAAATCTGGATTCTATATTTCCAATCTATCAACAACTACAAATGATTTCATTCTTTCACACATGAGTTATATGGAAGTCCACAGACATTTATGAATGCCTACTAAGATCCTAGGCGATGTAAGTAGAAGGATTTGTTCCTTGATGCAAAGAATCAATATTTTCCAGTTTTTGTCTAAAAGTGCAGTTTTTCTTGCCTAATCGACTCACAGGTAAACCAAAACAAAGTTCTTTAGGTGAGATTAGGTTCTGCATAGAGTTAACCAAAAAGTTTCATTCTAAACAGAGCAATCTTTTCCCCATATCATGGTTTTAGAAAGTCAAGTTTCATGTAGAACTGAGCACATTGCTATCCTTTCAAGCCTGTTTCTATCCTTCTGCCATTTCATGACTGAGGTATTCAGGGGGAATGTAGGTCTCAAAGATGGTTAGAAAATGAAACAGACTTTATCCATATCACGTCCACATTTCCCCATGACAACTTTCTGTCCCTAAGGGTACCACCAGAACCATGTTGTTGGAAAAATACAGAGTTAGTTATCAAAACACATATATCAAGAATTCAACATGTGCTGGCTTGGCTTACTAGTGGGAAAATTATATGTTTAACTGAGGAAATTTTGATTCTACATTTAGGTATCATCCTCCCAGAAAGACCTTCTTTTACATGTATAGTATGAAAGCTTTTGAGTTTTGCCAAGCTTTCTGGGGATCATAAAACCAATTTAAATTCATAATACCCAAGTGTGTATATGCCACATATTTACCAGCCTCATAGCTAAAATTCATATTGTAGGCTAATGAGGAGTCAGACTCAATATTACATGAATAATCATGGTGTTACCATTTGTTGGTTAGTGGTTTAATTTTCACAGTACAAGTTATTTGGAAAATGTGCTTGTCTATTTTATAACTGTTCTGGCTGATATCCAGTTAACATAATCTACAAAATAGTAGATAGTTAACCTCAAGTAACGGTATCCTGATCACATTAGAAGATAATGCACATTTACTCTGAACTCTGAATTCTCTCTTCTTTCTTTCTTTCTTTCTTTCTTGCCATCAACTATTTCCATATATTAAAGAGGGATAGAATATTTCCTGTCGTTTTCAGGTGGTTTCCAAGATTTGTCATTCAGATTTATAACACCCAATGTCAGTATTTCAGTGACGTAGTAAAAAGGATACTGTTCCACCTAGTCTCAGAGGTCACGTGGGGCCCTTTTGGGATTCAGTGTTCCAGTTCCACAAAAATTGCAAGCAAAGTGCATTAATGATGCAACTAATAGCCATTCCTGTCATGTATTCTCTTTGAGTTAGTATTAAAAGGAAGGATTTGTGTTTCCTTAATTTTTTAGCCGTTTAATCTCCTAACATGGACTGAAACAATATAATAATCAATACTATTTGTATTACAAATATACATAAATATAAATAAATAGACATAAAAAGAAAATGTTATCAGATGACGAGTATTATAATGGAAAGGACATCTAGAATTAACACCAGGGCTTGATTCTTCCACTTACTAAGGTGACTTTGAATATTTAATGACTGTGCTTTAAAACAATTTACTTTCATTAGAATTAGAACGTCTGTTAAGACTGTTCCAGCCCTCTGTGTTTTGATTCTAAAATAAATATTACATTTGAAATTTCTGTACTGTTAGAAATGTTTCAAACTAGAACATATAGGATAAAACCCACAGTAGATGCTTCTCTAATGCATTTATGTGAAATTAAAGTTCCTTAGATTATTTTTGCTTTAGGTTGTCAGTTCTAATCAAAAGACCCCCTGGGAAGGCACTGGCCACTAGAAGGGCATCCAGTGTTGAACTTCGTTTTGCTTTAAAAAAAAATGTATCCCATCCAAGGATGGAAGGAGACATATGCATTCACATAATCCCCCTTACATCCTCCAGAGGGTTTTCATCAGATGAATTTCTCCCGAAGGGCCTCTTAGCTACCAACAGTTTCTCTTTAGGACATATATATTTCTGACTGTGGTCATTTGTTAGAGAATTTTAGCAGATGTTGTTAATCAAATGCATTTAAGAGAGCTATTGCTTTTCACTTTCTCCCATGGTGTAACACTCTTATATTAACGGGTTGTCTGGGGGCCCCTTTCTGAAAATACCTGATGACAATAATCTTTATTCTTCCAAGGTCAGTTAACATCTTTTCTATCTGTGATCTGATAACTGCTAACTGCGGCTATGTTTGCACAATATCTCCATTTAAGTCCATTCATTTTCATCCTGGAAGCAGTCCATTCGTCTGCACTCTCTTGTATTGTGAATTCACAGCTCCTTTTTATTTGGCTCTAGAGTACACAACTATATATGACTGCAAAATTTGGGGGCCACATTGAGATTCCTGAATGATAAGTTAACCATGTAAAGATATGTTTAAATTGCCTAGTTCCATGCTGGAGTGGTTGAGTGAAATTTTTTTCCAGGGATTGATTAGAGTGCTTATACGGAACAAAAATTATTTGCCATTCTTGCCACATATGTATTTTTCACGAGATCAGATTACAAGTAGATGCATTTTGACACACTGGGGAATTAGCATAATCATTTATTCAACAAACATTAATTAATGGTTTGCTTTGTGGCAAATCTATAATAACAATGGTAAAAATCAATGATGTTAGCTACAACTTATTGAATGCCCATTACATCCCAGTTTCTAGGCCCTTTTTATATATGAAGAATAATGGTTTAAGAAATGATATCTCGGGGCGCCTGGGTGGCTCAGTGGGTTAAGCCGCTGCCTTCGGCTCAGGTGGTGATCTCGGGGTCCTGGGATCGAGTCCCACGTCGGGCTCTCTGCTCAGCGGGGAGCCTGCTTCCTCATCTCTCTCTCTCTCTCTCTGCCTGCCTCTCTGCCTACTTGTGATCTCTCTCTGTCAAATAAATAAATAAAATCTTTAAAAAAAAAAAAAAAGAAATGATATCTCTTCTTCCCTTAGTGGGGTTCACGTTCTAAGTAAGGAGAAAAGCACAAAAGCAAATGTTTGTGATATGTGCTACAAGAGGAATATGAGGGGAGGTGGTTTAGTATTTTGGTTAAGCATGTTGGTTTATGTGGTTGGAATCCTTGCTCGATACTGGCTTCACAGCTGTGTGACTTTGGACAAGTTTCTTAACCTCTCTCTGTGGTTGAATATCTTCATTTGTAAAATGGGCATTATCAGAGCCAATGGATAGGACTCGGACTTCATTAACTAGTGATGAGAATTAACAGAGGAACCATTTTAAAAGTGCTTAGGCAGTGCCTGGCACCTTACAGGTTTGAAACAGTGATTTTTTTTTTCAATTTAATTTTATTTTTTTTCAGTGCTCTAAGATTCATTGTTTATGCAATGTGTGCCCTCCTTAATACCCACTGCCAGGCTTACCCAACCCCCTACCCACCTCCCTTCCAAAACCCTCAGTTTGTTTCTCAGAGTCCACAGTCCCTCATGGTTTGTCTTTTCCTCCAGTTACCTCCAACCCATTCTCCTTTCCAACTCCCAATGTTCTCCGTGTTATTCCTTATGCTCCACAAGTAAGTGAAACCATATGATAATTGACTCTCTCTACTTGACTTATTTCACTCATCATAATCTCTTCCAGTCCCGTCCATGTTGATACAATAGTTGGGTATTCATCCTTTCTGATGGAGGCATAATACTCCATAGTGTATATGAACCATATCTTCTTTATCATTCATCCATCGAATGATAAAGATACTTGGCTCTTTCCACAGTATGGCAACTGTGGCCATTGCTGCTATGAACATGGGGGTACAGAAGGGCCTTCTTTTCACTGCATCTGTATCTTTGGGGTAAATACCCAGTGGTGCAATTGCAGAGTCATATGGAAGCTCTATTTTTAATTTCTTAAGGAATCTCCACACTGTTTTCCAAAGTGGCTGCCCCAACTTGCATTCCCATCAACAGTGTTTCTCCATATCCTCTCCAACATATGTTGTTTCCTGTCTTGTTAATTTTGGCCATTCTAACTGGCATAAGGTGGTATCTCAATGTATTTGTTTGTTTGTTTTTAATTTTTAATTTCTTTTCAGTGTACCAGAATTCATTGTTTATGCACCATACCCAGTGTCCCATGCAATATGTGCCCTCCATAATACCCACCACAAGGCTTACCCAACCTCCCACCACCACCCCCCCCGCCCCTTCAAAACCCTCAGATTGTTTTTCAGAGTCCATAGTCTTTTATGGTTCATCTCCCTCTCCAATTTCCCCCAACTCAATGTGGTTTTGATTTGAATCTCCCTGATGGCTAATGATGATGAACATTTTTTCACATGTCTGTTAGCCATTTATATGTCTTCTTTGGAGAAGTGTGTTCATGTCTTCTGCCCATTTTTTGACATGATTATCTGTTTTGTGTGTGTTGAGTTTGGGGAGTTCTTTATAGATCTTGGATATCAGCCCTTTGTCTGTAGTGGCATTTGCAAATATCTTCTCCCATTCCTTGGGTTGCCTCTTTGTTTTGTTGACTGTTTCCTTTGCTGTGCAGAAGCTTTTGATCTTGATAAAGTCCCAAAAGTTCATTTTCACTTTTATTTCCTTTGTCTTTGGAGACATGTCTTGAAAGAAGTTGCTGTGGCTGATGTCGAAGAGATTACTGTCCATGTTCTCCTCTAGGATTCTGATGAATTCCTGCCTCACGTTGAGGTCAAGTTTATCGTTGTGTATGGTGTAAGAGAATGATCGAGTTTCATTCTTCTGTACATAGCTGTCCAATTTTCCCAGCACCATTTATGGAAGACACTGTCTTTTTTCCACTGTATGTAAATGGTGATTATTACTGTAAAATGATGAGTTAGGGGGACTGAAGATATTGATTCTTCATCAGGGAAAAATATTCATGGAGATTTTTTAAGACAGAGAAGACATTGATCCAAACTCGTGTCATTCTTTCATCACTCCCGCCACTATGGGGGCCACTCTTCCCGGAAGACTAAAGCTGCATTGGTAGCAGAGTTCTAGTCCTACATAGCCGGTGTTCAAAATCTGTTTTTAAGCTGAACTCAGTGGTGTCCTAGGTACTTTAGCACCATCAGTCTGGCGCTGAATCTCAAGGCCCAGAATAAATGTTGCAATCTTAAGGAAGCAGGCAGATTCAGTTAGATTCAGTGTTATATTTCCAAATCTCACATTTGGAAAATCGCTTATCAGTTCAGTGTGGAGGGCCAAGAGGAAAAAAAAACAAAAAAACAAAACCAGTATTCATCTGGAAAGGTAAAACCATTAAAAGAAGTAGGAAGACTGGGGTGGTAGGGGGTGGGTGGAGAGACAGGCTAAAGAGGATGATGTTTGATATGGACTATGTAGAATTAGAGGCATTAGCAGGTGAAATAGCCAGGTGGAAAAATTTGTGGAGCAGTTAAAATATGGATCCAAGCCTCTGGAAAAGTGTCATATCCAGGAACAGCAATTTAAAATCTACACACATGTCTTTGAGGGTGAAATTTGTGGGGGTGGAATATCTTGCTAAGTAGATAAACTGAAAGTGGTATCCATTAGGAATTGCCTGCATTTTAAGGGTGGGTGGAGGAAAGGTTTTCCTTTCAACTAGTAGGCAAGGGAAAAAGGAATCTTAAGAAGAAGGTAATATATAGCATCAATTGCTACAGAGAGATATAAGAGGATGAGGACAGAAAGAAAAGTTCGATAATTAGAAGGATGTATGTGACCATCTAGAGGGCAAAGTGACGGATAATTTTAGTCAAGTTTTGAGGGTGAAAGATAATTACAGATAGAGCAGGAGATAAGGAAGTAGATAGCGAATTTGTAAAGAACTCTTTCAAAGATTTTGAAGGCATAGTCGCCCTCAAGAAGACAGAAATCAGAATCTCATTTTTTTGAGGGGGTGGAGGTTAGAATAATGAATACATTTATGGGCACAGGTAAATGAGCAAGTAGAGAAGAAGGCTGAAAGTGTAAAAGAAAGCACGGATAAATCACTAATGTACAATAGCTCAATCAAGAATGAACGGTGACCCTTGAATCCAACTGGACTTTGGAACATAGAGGGCTGGTTTTGGTTGGTCTAGTAGATTCATGAGTCAACATGGAGCCTCTTCTAGCTCCTTAAGTGGCAGGCTTAAATCACATTTCTCACCACATTAATGACTTCTCCAGCTAGAGACTCAAACTCAATAGTTCTTAGTTCTTTTAGGACAAAAGAAGTTATTCATTAGTGTTAAATTTCACCTTTGGAAAAAACGAAGATTATAGCACCCAGTCCCTGCATTTTATTTTTATTGGTATAGGGCATCTTGATACTCTGTTTCCATTACTCATGTTAAGTACTCTGGTAGACATCATAAAAAATAACACTAAAGTCACACATCTACCAAAAAAAAAAAAAAATGCTGGAAAATGAATGGCCTTACTAAAACTCCAGTTAAAAAACTGATGCAGAATTAAAATAGATAAAAAGAACCATGATTGTGAGTTTAGTGTTGGACAGCAAGGCCAATGGAGAACACAAAGCTGAACAATTTTGTAGTGAACAGAGAAGAGAAAGATCTACACCTTGACAGTTATCATCTCTTTAGTTTATGGCTTATTTAGCTTTCCGTTTTATAAGTGATCAAAAGTTAAAGTTTGTGGATTACACAATCTTTTGTTTGCCCTTGTTGATGGATTGGTTCCTGCTTTCCTGAGCTTTTAGTGGAAAAAATTATATCATATAAGAAACTATCTCACTTGTTTCTATTCCCTGGCATCATATATGGAAAAATACAGCAGTTAGTTGAATTGTCTGCTAGAAACTGGCCTTTAAAGGAGACTATAAGAGGAAGAAATTTTGCAAGTGTATACTTTAAGGTTGAAGTAAAAGGGAAGGGATGACTGAGGTCACATTCCAATTTTTGAAGGTTATTTACTAATTCATGAAGGAAGTTACAGTTATCTCTCAAGTGTAGTATAAAATTCTTTAGTTCATTGAGATTTGAATTATAAAACTCAGTGTGATTACAGATTGTACAAAGATGATATGTGGCCTTGGCTCTATTGTCAAAGCAGAATTTTCTGCCTTATTTGAACCAAGAAGACTCACTTTTTCCTAAGTAAGTGAATTGAATATTTCAGGCAGAAGTGCATCTTCTTTTTTTTTTTTTTTTGAAGATTTTATTTATTTATTTGACAGACAGAGATCACAAGTAGGCAGAGAGGCAGGCAGAGAGAAACGAGGAAGCAGACTCCCTGCTGAGCAGAGAGCCTGATGCAGGGGCTTGGTCCCAGGGTCCTGGGATCATGACCTGAGCTGAAGGCAGAGGCTTTAACCCACTGAGCCACCCAGGCGCCCCCAGAAGTGCATCTTCTAATTTAACATTAACATAGAGTAATTTAAACAGAAGGAGCTTTAAAGACAACAACAAAAAAAAAGTAAAAAAAAAAAAAAATCAGGAAAATGGTTGCAAGCTTCAACTCTGCTTTGATTATGAAAACCAGTCCTGTCCTGGTCTGTGAGGGGTGGACGTCAGGCTACTTTGTTCTACCCAGTAACACCTCCTTGACAAGTTGTATTTGAAATTGATTTTCAGATTGAAAAGGAATTTAAACCCACTCCAATGGCTTGAGTTAATAGAATTCTCCTATGACTCCTCTTCCACGGCGAAGATTGCCTTTATAATTGTCCCTCCCCATCCCAAATACATACACAACCATGTTTTTCTTTTAAATTATGATTTGTCTTGTGGTGGTGGTAGTCTGTTCAGATCAAAAGGTCCACTCTACCTCACTACAAAGCTTAGTGATATTCCAAAACATCAAAGGCAGATTTTAACATTTTTAGTAACCAAGGTTGCCAAGTCAGTTGATCAACATGGGTAAAAACCATTGTTCTTTTTCTCCTAACTGGTGCTCCCAGAGCCTAGGGAACCCTGGGTGGATGCCACTGGGATTACCCTAGCCAGCCTTCTGCAGCTCTCTACTTGCTTCTTTTCCCTCAGCCGGAATAGATCTGGACCCTGGCAGGATATACACCCTTGACAGCAGCACTAGCATTCTCTAGACAAATGCTCAGTGTCTCATATACCACCTGCCCTCTCCCAACCCTGTCCCCTGGGGTGGGGGGAGGCGGGAGGGGGTTGTTCTCTGTTGCCTACACTCCCCTGGAATCATCCTCATGTGGTGACTTGTGGGAGCTCTGGTTCCCAGCATCCTCTATTGGGTTGTTAAATATTTTTGAATAATACTCCCAGTGATAGCCACATTGAATGTTCAGTTTAGTAATTCATTTTAAGATAAAATTCGTAAGTGTGCATGATTTGAAAAGCTTCACCTAGTAAGTATAATTAATTTTTATTCCAATATCATTGTTTCTTATATTTAAGAAAAGTACTCACATTTGGAACTACCACTGCAAACTTTAGTTCATTCATCTAAGAAGTAAATTGATGTACTAAGTTCTTATAATGTATGCTAGGTATGGGAGGTGGGGTGCGGAAGTGAAGATAAAGTACCTACCCCTCTGGGAGCTCACAGTTGAGAGTGGGAAATGTACATGCTAAATGAAAGAGGTTTACACCACAGAATAATATTATGTAGATCAATTAACTAAGTAACATATTCAATTACACCAGAGGGAAAGGACACTTAGCTACCACTCGCCATTATGACCCAATATAGTGTTCCAGATTGTTTTGCAAATAGAGCAGTACCGTGGGCATTGTATGGTGATCTGTAAGTAATGAAAGAGCTTGGTAAGGAGAGTTCAAGCCCAGACCCACTGGACCGTCTGTCAAGAATATCGCTGATGTACTCAGATCCCTTTCAACTGCAAATTTCCATAATTCCATGAAATCATCCCTGACCTCCCAGGAAGATGAAAAATAGAGGATACATGAATAGAACAAAGCAACCAGAAGAGTTAAAAACAAAACAAAACAAAACAAAAGAAGAAGAAGAAGAAAAAGAAGAAAAATAGAAATGAATCTGGGCATTGCACAGGTCAGGAGAAAGAAGGGCTTCCATAGCAGTTTCGAGATTTATAGGTTTTCAGCTGGCCAAGAACCAATTACTGTGAATTTAGATGAGGAAATTACTGGCTATTCATTGCCTACATGTATGTATGTATGTATGTGTTTGAATTATTCATTCATTCATTCATTTAAATTAATTAATTAGTTAATTTAAGCCCCAGCTCAGGGCTTGAACTCACTACCCTGAGATCAAGACCTGAGCCAAGATCAAGAGTCAGACGCTTAACGGACTGAGCCACCCAGGAGCCCCTGTTGCCTGCTTTTAAAGTCTTGTTTAAAAAAATAAAATAATTATAGATGATTGCTCCCTTTCCATGAGAAACAGAAGACCAGTTAAACTGGCATGCATACAAATGTTTCCATTTTCTTTTTACTCTACCTACCAACTATGCAGTGTCTTCTTTCCAGAATTAGTTTGAAAGCTCACAACCTGTGTCTGAACTGGGCGAAACAGCTCAACGGTTCACACTTGGAATGAAAGAATGATTGTCTGGGTCTGTTAATGGCCGTGTAGAGCTCCATCCCTACATGGATCTATTTATAGACATATGTTAGCCATGACAGGTTCATTTACTCTTGAACTGATCCCGGACTACAAATAATATATTATTTTTGATAAAGTGCTCACTTGTACCATTCTCTCCCTGACCTTTTTTTTTTTTCCTTCTTTCTTTCTTTTTTTTTTTTTTTTATGAGATGCAGAAAACCCCTGTAATAAAGTGCCTAGTTCCTCCAGGGACACAGACATGCTGTGAATTACAAGACATCCTTGTACGCTCGGAGAGGTGCATGAGACAGCTGCTGCTCTCTCAGCGGGATGGCTTTAGAGTTCTGCGGTAATTCATGCTGCCGCAGTTCTAGATCTGCTGAACTGAGAGGTACAGGTGAGCCACAGGTCTGGCACGCCCATAAAAAGAAAACCAAGCTTTCGTGCAGAACGTACAAGGGAAATGGAGGATGTCTGATTGACAGAGGAGCGGAAGAACTAGATTCAGGACCCTAGTTGTTGGCTAAGCCCCCAAGAAGCTTGTTAGTTCTCACTTTCTCCTCTCCTTGGATCTTCCCTTACATTTTATACAGTGCTTGGTCATTTGCCAAGGGACTTTGACACAGAATATCTTCTTGTTCCTCTGTGTGCTGAGTGTAGAAATGAACAAAAGGTCATCATACGGACAAATGGGAGTTTACACACTGCACACCGCAGATGACCATCCCGGCAATGGGGAGACCCTCCTGCTATTGCCTCTCTCCCTGTAATGAAAATATGATCCATAACCAGCTTGATCATGGATCTTCTCACTCTGGGCACTCTCCTGGGTGACCTCATATAAGAACCAGGATTTTATGACCTTCCTCCTATGCTCTGTGTCCATATATTTATTTGTGTAATGGCCGTGTCTACATGGAGGACACACAATCATGTCCATTTCAGTGTCCTACACCTAAGTTTCCCCTCCAGGTCTGCTCTTTCTCCTCTATTCTTTTTGTCAGTAAATGATGGTCTTTTATCTCAGCCAGAAATCCATGAATTCTAGTAGATTCACCCTCTCAATCACTTCTCAGTTGTAATGATGGCCCCCTTCCTATACAGTCTGCTTGTTTCCTATCTCTGCTAGTTAGTCCTCTCTTCCCCTTCATCCACTCTGCCACAATGTTAGTTTTTCCAGATCCTACATTTTCTCACTTTTATTGCTACAAAAATATCCCCAGCAATTACCCAGGCTCCAGGCTTATTCCTCCAACATGCAGCTGCCAGAAAGATCTTTCTAAAATGTTCTTATGGGGCGCCTGCATGGCTCAGTGGGTTAAAGTCCCTGCCTTCGGCTCAGGTCATAATCCCAGGGTCCTGGGATTGAACCCCACATCAGGCTCTCTGCTCAGCATGGAGCCTTCTTCCCTTCCTCTCTCTCTGCTTGCCTTTCTGCCTACCTGTGATCTCTGTCTGTCAAATAAATAAATAAAATCTTAAAAAAAAAAATGTTCTTATGTTTACCATAGGTTCAAATTCATTAGCAAAGCAAACAAAGACCTTTGTGATAGAGTGTCACTGAGCAAAACCATTGGCAGTCCTAGAAAGACAGTGCATTTGATGGTGCTGTGCTATTCCCGCTGCCTGGAATGCCCTTCTGATTTTTGTTTTTTTGAAGCTCCTATTCATCCCTCATTACTCAGTGAATCGTGGACCATCTTATTAGAAAAGCCTTTGTGATCCCCCTCCTCCCCAGCTCTCCAGCCCGAGTGGGTACCTCTTTCACCCTCTCTTAATTCTCCTTCGGTTATAATGTTTTGTCATAATCCGTCATAGCCCTTAACGCATTGAACTCTAATGACTGGTTAGCTGGGCTCTCCACCACACTACAGCATAAGCTCCTTCAGGGCAGGGACCTGTTCTGAGGTGCTTAACACAGTGACAAGAGACGAATAAGTATTTAGTAAATGTTGGACAGAATCTGTTTTACTTTTTCCAGAGCACAAAGCATGCACGAGAGGGATTAATCTACTCCACATGGGAAGTTGTTACCCAGGCTTACCAAAAGGTCAGGTCTATATAAAGTGGCATTCCTTTTATTTCCCCTTTCCTTTACGACGGAAGAAGAAGAAAAGCACAATTTAAAAGCTGAGATTTATCTCTGATATGGAAGAAGATCACAGAATCACAGAAGCAAATTCACAGAGCCCCTCAGCTCTTCCCTAGGGCTGTGGTTCTCAAAAGTGTGGTCCCCGGAACAGCAGTGCCAGCATCACTTGGACAACTCATCACACCTGTAAATTTTGGACCCATTCCAGACCTTCTGAGCTGGGGACTGAGTGTGGAGTTCAGTGCTCTGTTTTAACAAGCCCTGCAGGGGATCCTGATGGTCACTCTAGTGTGGGGACTACTGCCCTGGGAATTAAAAACAGAAAGGAAAATAAAAACAAACCCTACAGAAGGATATTAGCATTTATAGAGTACCTACTGTATGCCAGGCCGTCTATTTTGTTTACCTAATTAACTTTTTTGGAATACCAGATTAGTGCTTCCAAGATTTAATTTGGCTAAGATACATTTTTAGTCCATTTAAAATTATTGTAGCTGCATTAGTCTTGAGTTTGCTCAACTATCTGGCAGGTAAAAATGACGCTCTTACTCTGGTGCTTTCTCCCAACACTTTCCAGGAGCGATTCCTCGCCTTTTTGCACTGATTTGTGGCCCTGAAGTGACACATGAAATACATTGCCTTGAATCATACTGGCTTATCTCTCATACTGTGAGTTTTTACAAGGCATAGGCCCTGTTTTGCATGCAGAGGCCTGCACCTTGCTTTAGATAGTACTTTCCACGTGTGAGCTAAACACTTGATAAATATCAGTTGGATGAATGAATCAATCCTACAACATTTATCACAGTGCCATCCAGAGTTAGGTGTGTGCTACACAGGGCAGGGATTGAAAGCTTGCTTTTTTTTTTGGCCTGGAAAGCCATGTCATCTACTTATATGGAAAAAAAGGGGAGAAATAATTCTGGAAATGTTCTTTTTTCAAGTCACTTCAGCCTAACAGGTATTTTAAAATCATGGACATTTAAAGGTTAGGGGTAATTTAACTACATGGAGCCCAGAAGCTAGTTCTTACCTTCTGTTACAAGTACGGAATCTTGTTTTGTTGGAGCTGTGGACATCTGTGCAGGTTGGCGTGACCCTAACAACTTTGGAGGTACTCTGTTCAAGGACAGACAGTGACATTTCACCCCTTGAACGTGGTACCCATCACACTGCTGTTTTGGAGTTTAGGATTAAGCTAAAAAAAAAAAAAAAAAGCTGGGCATGGACAAGAGGAAGAAATTGTTCTTGCTGTCATCTCCCCAGAGGCAAAGAGATTATCCCATGGGGCTAAGAAATGACATTCTGATGGTTCAGTTATCAATGATGGAGAGTGAATATGCATAGCCTCCCTCCTATTAAGTACAATGAATTGGTTTGAGGGAAAAATTAAAAAAAAACCTCTTACACTATAGTTATCCCCCAGTTATTGCCTTCTCTAGAAATGGAGAATGGATCAGAAAACTGGTTTTGTTTTTATTTCACATTTCTTCTTCTCAAGATTCTGTACCTATTTCCATGGACATGATATATCAAAGCATCTCAGTGAAAATCATGATTTCCCTGCTATCCTCCTGGCTGGAGAAGTATAAATTCTTCACATATTCGTCATGTTAGATGTTTTCTAGTCCATGTAAAATAAGCTTGCTGAGGGAGTGTACATTTCTAGAGGTCTGTACGGGTTAGAAATTTTGGCTCTCACCCATAGTGAGGAACTACTGATAGGGAGATATTGTCAATTATAATCCTTCCAGGTAGTTAAAGCAGACATAAGACAGGTGAGTGAAAACTGAAAAGAGAGGCTTTATTTTCACTGGTTTGTAGCACAAGGCAAGGTTTTTGTGTAAGTGACACTATTTATGTAGCAGGAGTGTTTAAGTTAGTGAAAATTAACAGGTCAGGCAGCGCAGTCTCTGCACTCATCCAGTGTCCCAGGGGAGAGCTGCACTGACAACAGCACGGATATTGAACCTCACATTAAGGCATTGCATGGTCCAAATTGTACAACAAGAAAAAAATAATGCTTTAGTTTCTGGATAAAGAGGAAAATGTAAAAGTTAGAATGTGTTGAAGAGATGGTTCACCAATTGTGTTTTTAGCCATTATTTTAAGGGGATCTGGATGTAAAAGTTATTTCCTGCGGCACTGTTTGGAATAATTAAAAGACGGAAGTAACTTCAGTGTCCACCTGCAGGGAATTGACTGTGACCACAATGCATCTGTACATTGAAAAGTGTGCCATCATTACAAATCAGGACACAGTATACAAGCATTAACACAGAATTAACTCAATAAGCCATTAAATGAAAAAAATAGGTTTAAAAATGTCACGTGTAAGATGAACCCATTTATGTGGAATTATACATGTCTAATGTAAATGTACTGAGGTGCAGTAAGATTAAAGACAGTTCAGAATATTTATGGTAATGATCTCTAGGTGGTTGGATGCAGGTAATACCTTTTTAATGTATTATTTGAATATTTACAAGAAGAATGTATCTTTTTAACAAATTGAAAATGTAAAAATGTAAAAAAGAACAGGCTTATGAGCTTATGGATTTGTTTCAAGTTATGTTTTATTTTTTCCCATGGAATTCCACATTTGCTGTCCTTTTCATTAAAAATATGTTTAATTGATAGATGACCTGATTTAATATTTTTGACTTAAGAAAAATTTCACAATAGGGGGCACCTGGGTGGCTCAGTTGTTTAAGCATCTACCTTCAATGCAGATCCTGGGATCTTGCCCCTGGTGGTCAGAATCCCTGCTCAGCGGAGAGTCTGCTTGTCCTTCTCCCTCTGGTCTGCCCCTCCCCACTTTCTCAAACAAATAAATAAAGTCTTTAAAAAATTCACAATAGGAATAAATAGATGATTATAAAGAATAAGGAAGAATATAAGAAATGCACTCGAATTTTATGGTTAATAACAGAGAAATAAAAGTATAACAATAAGAAAACAATAGAGAGAGCTGTAAGTAAAGAGGTCTGTGGACAAGAAATGTTTCTAAAGAGAACTGAGACTAAATGAAAATACCAAGAGAGATTGCAGCAAAGAAAGGAGACAGGACGATAGAATGATTGTCTCATAATGAGCATGGATTACATATTATAAAAATGTAAACATAAGTATTTGACTCCCACAACAGTTCTAAGAATTTAGTAGATTAAAAGTTTCTCATTTTATGCGTAAGAAATGAAGGCCTGGGAGAGGCAGACATCTTGCTTTATGTCACAGATTTACTACGGTGCCTGGAGATGTCCTTGCTTTCTATGTTACCAGGCAGCCCACGACTTAACCTTGTTCAGAGCTCAGTATAATCTGCAGGACTATCATCCCATTTTGCTGCTGAGAAAATAGAGTCTCACAGTCACAAAGTCGCTTGCCGTGACCCACGGAGTGATCATGTAGAATAACCCAGACTCAAATTTAGATCTTTTGCCCCTAAAACAGTGTTTGTTTTTCTTTTTCCTTTTTAACACTATGGAGAATAATTTGCAATAGAAAGGGAAAAAAATATAAATAAGATAAAGGGAGAGAGATGCAAGCCTCAAAAGAAGGAAAACACTTTCCAAAATGAACAATCATTTTGTGTAAATATATTAAAGTAAAGTAAATTATTTTCATTTGCATGAAATTACTATTTTGGGCTAGCGTAGTTTTTCCCAAGTCAAATGTTGATGAACCTCAGTGAATTCTGTCCCTTTTAATCGAACTCGAACTTTTGTTTTTAACTTTTCAAGAGGTAAATAAACTATTCTTAAAAACCATTTACAGTCTCTTTGGGAAAGTAAGAGAGGCTGTGCAAGAGAGACAAGATTATTACCTTGATTTACAAACAGTTTGTTTGTTCAGATTCAGATTGTTTTTCACTGCTGTCAAAAGCAGTACCAGACTTTTCAAGGCAACTTGATGCCAGGTTTGATTGTGACTGTCCTCTTGTTTCTATGGTAACAAACTTTCCTGCCATCAGGGCTACATAGCAACTTTCTGCATTGCAACAGGCCAGGGAAAAACAGTATCTGCCTCTGTATGCCTGATACACATAGTCAAGGCTGAATAAATGTTTACTGAATGGAAGAGTGAAGTAGAAACAGTCTCAGTGATACAATGCTATGCTAATCAGATGTGGGTCTACCGTTTGCATATGCAAACATCTTCTTGGGACAGGAACAAACTTTAGCAAAACAGTAAGGTGTAGGGTTGTTTTTGCTTCACTTAGACCCAGATTGCAGCATAAAGAGAGCTAAGTCGAAGTCTTAAATAGCTTAATTGTGTAGCAAGTTAGAAGTTAAAGGGTCAGAGTAATGTTAAATAAATGAAGCTGTTTTGGAGAAAACCTGTAATGCCGCATTCCAGGTCTCCAAAGGCACAGTGCCATTTTTGTGTGTGTTAAATCAGGTTAAGGCCAAATACTGCTGTTCGCTGACTTCCAGAGAGCTTCCTTATGTTTTCAGTCTTTGCAAAAGCAGCATAGCCAGGTACATGATATCTAAATCTGGTGGGCTTCTTCTGGGGTTTTGCCGGGAAGGTTTAAATACATGCTGTTGGGTTTGATTTTGCTTTCAGTTCATAATCTGATCTGTTCAAAAACAAAAAACAAACAAACAAACAAAAAAACCCATAAAACTTTACGTCCTGGCCGTCGACCATGCACATTTTTAAAAATTTATTTTCTTATAAGATCTTATTTATTTATTTGACAGAGAAAGACATCAAGAGAGGGAACAGGAGCAGGGGGAGGGGGATGGGGAAAGGGAGAAGCAGACTTCCTATTAAGCGAGGAGCCCAATTCAGAGCTCCATCCCAGGACCTGGGATCATGACCTGAGCCAAAGGCGGACACTTAATGACTGAACCACCCAGGTGCCCCAACCATGCACATTTTAAATGATGTCTGAGTATTCTGACCCATGTAAAATGTAGGTGACCTTTTGTGAAATCACAGAAGCCTATCAATATGGAGGAGAAGGGTTGAATCTAGATGTGTGGCTCAAGAGTATTTAGATGTGTGTCTCGATCAACTCCTTCAACAAATATTTATTGAGCTCCTACTATGTGCCAGGCACTGTAGTAGGCACAGAGTAAACAAAAATCCTTGCTCTCCTGAAGCCTACATCCTACTGGGGAAAAAGAAAATAAACAGAAGTAAAATAGAATGCTAGGTGGTGGCCAAGTGCTATAGAACCAAAATAAGGCAAAGACAGGATCGATTTTGAATAGAAAGGGCATAGAAGTCTCACTGAGAAGGTGGCATTTGAACAAGGACCCAACAGTGGTGTAGGAGAGTACCAAGCAGATATCAGGTAGAAGAGAATTCCAGGCGAGCTAACAAAAAGTGCAAAGGGTCTGAGATGGGAGCATCCCGCATGTTGGAGGAATAAGTAGAATGGTGGTCATATGTCTTTGAGCAGGGGTAAGAGAAACGGGAATTTATGTCAAATCAGTTATTCAAGACCTGGGAGAGGAAGTGGAAGGCATATTGCACAGGACCTTGTAGACCATCATAAGGAGGTTTGCTTTTGTTCTGCATGAGATGGGAACTCATTTGAGTTTAAAGCAGAGCAGTGGGGGCGCCTGGGTGGCTCAGTGGGTTAAGCCGCTGCCTTCGGCTCGGGTCATGATCTCAGGGTCCTGGGATCGAGTCCCGCATCGGGCTGTCTGCTCAGCAGGGAGCCTGCTTCCTCCTCTCTCTCTGCCTGCCTCTCTGCCTGCTTGTGATCTCTCTCTGTCAAATAAATAAATAAATAAATAAAATCTTAAAAAAAAAAAGATTTAAAGCAGAGCAGTGGAATAATCTCACTTTGGTTTTATGTGGATCGTTCTGGGTCTTGTGTTTTAAAAAGACTGAAGAGAGAAAGGGCAGAAAAAGGAGAGGTATAGGAGATTTTCACATTAGTCCAAATAAGAAAAGATGGTGTCTTGGAAACTATTGGTAGTGGCAGAAGTGGTGTTCTTTGTTGGATTCTGGATACCCGGTAGAGACGACTGCACTTTTGATGGGTTGCATATGAGGTGGAAAGGTGGAATCAACTATGGAGCCTGGCTTGCTTAGGCAGTGCGTGTGATTCTTGATCTCTGGATTATGGGTCCAGGGCCCACATTTGGTGTAGAGATTACTTAAAAATAAAATCCTAAAAAAAAATGATGCTGAGTCATTTCACTGGAGCAACTAGAAGGATGGGGCTGCTGTTTACCAGGAGAGGCTGTGGAGAATCAAGTTTTGGGGAAAAGATAGGAGCTCAGTTTGGGACATGTTAAATCTTAGACAACTAAGAAGAGATATCGTTTGGTTGTATGAATTTGGAGACATCTGGGTTAGAGATACAAATTTGACAGTCATCAACGACTAGAATCCAAGACATTATTTAGAGCTATAAGGCTCCATGAGAGGTCTGTGGACTGAGCTCTGGGACTCCTAACATCTAAAGGTCAAGGGGATTGGGATGAACCCTCAAAAGGAGACTAGGAAAGTCAAGTGGAAGAGGAGAACTAGTTGGAGCCAAATGATGAATCACTGAACATTACATCAGAAAACTAATGATGTACTGATGGTGGGTAACTGAACATAAAAAAAAAAAGAGAGAGAGAGAAAGAAAGACTATATTTCAGGCAAACATGAAGAAAAACAAGAATTTCTTGGGGGTTTATGTTTATCTACCAGGATCTCCCAAAGTGAGGGAGCAGGAGCTGGTAAACCCTCAGTAGCAGCCATGCTTATGGCATAAGAGAGTCATTTAGGCTGAACGAAGGGCTGAGGCAAAATCATAGAATGATGATTCCTATGCCTGGATGCCCTAGGAGCCTCACCACAATCACACACTTGTAGTCCCTTACTTCAAGAAAGACCTGGAAGGAAACCTAGGGTGACTGGCAAAATCCCCACCACAAATTCATCCAGTGATTTTTCTTAATCGTCTTCAATAACAAGTGACTTCAACAACTTTGTGCATCTTTGATTTCCTCTCATTAGCAGCTCCAATAAAAATGGCCAAGTCACCAGCACTGTATGTGAATGAAGTGGATTATAACACCAACATTGTATTGATTCCTGACTTTTTGAAGTCTGTTTCTGAATTTTCAGAGATATATCCCAATCCAAATATGCAATCCCTCAAGCCAACCTCCATTTACTTGATTTACATCCTAATCTTCCTCCAAAGTCAAGTTTTTGATTTTTCCAATGTTTGTGTCTTAGAAGCTGTAAAGGAGAAAATACATTTACCTACTTTTTTTAAAAAAATATTTTTATTTATTTATTAGAGAGAGAGAGAGAGAGATCACAAGTAGGCAGGCAGAGAGAGGGGGAAGCAGGCTCTCTGCTGAGCAGAGAGCCCGATATGGACTTGATCCCAGGACCCTGGGATCATGACCCGAGCCGAAGGCAGAGGCTTAACCCACTGAGCCACCCAGGTGTCCCCATTTACCGACTTTTTAAGATGTATACTTAATGATGCTCTGGTAGAAGGGGAAATGGAAAATTGAATAAAAGTATCCAAATACCATCATCGCATCAAATTTTATAATAAACTAGAGATCAGAAATCCTAGAGAGCAGCAGTGGTGTCCTTTTAGTTCTAGAGGTGTGTGCCTGTCAGTAAGAGAAAGCCCCCTCTGTGTTTCCAGAGTCCCTATGAAACCATACTTCAGATGGTTTCAACACGTGCCATGGGTTGAAAGTCTCTTCGTATAGGAAAAAGGGCTGAGTTGTTCCGAACAGTGCATAAATATAACAAATGACCTCAATGAGCAAGCCCAGTGAGGTTCTAAGAGAGGACCGGGCTTCTCCACTAGTACCGCCCGCCATACTTGAAGGACAGCCTTGTCAGAAGTAGCCTCTCCACTCCCAGTCCCAGTCTGGAGTGCAGCTGGCTGAAACCAGCCACGTGAAGGATGCATCCCTGCAAGAGGGGCAGAACAGGTCACGTTTTCTTTCTCTTGCTGCCTACCAATGGTTACCCCTACAGGGAGGTTCTGTTCCTCCCTGTGGGCGGCACAGGGCAGTTAATAAAGCTCCTTGAAGATGAAGCACCAAGGCGCACCGCTGCGGTCAGCCCTGGGTAATCGCGTTTCACCTGTTTAATTAAGTTTCACTTTCCCCTTGCCTTGGAGGAACTTAATGTTAAGAAAGGGGTTTTGTTTTGTTTTGTTTTTTCTTTTTCCTCTGATGCTTTTTGTCTTTTTTCTCTTCTAGCTGGAAACTGAGCAATTCCACATTGTATTGAAATGGAGAGGCAGTGTTTGTGTTGGCTGAATTAAGCACATATAATCATAGAGTTCCTCTCTTTTGTCTATTTGTGCCGCAACCTTAATATGTGGGACAGAAATTTCATTTAATGGAGACATAATTTTTTTATTGTCTTCGGGCTTATTTATACCAGCTCATTCTCCACTAGAAAGCTTTTCTATACTTGAGATCAGCTCAGCACTGGTTTTGTCATTGGAATTCCACCATTCCCCTTCAATACCGTGTATTTTCCTGAAAAGTCCCAAGTAGCCTATGAATCTGCTACATCGGGCAGAGAAATCTGCCCATTTCTCTTAGGTTTTACACACACGTACATTGTACATTAGGAATGCTGCACCTGGCCTAGGTGGCTGACTCGATTAAGCATCTGCCTTCAGCTCAGGTCATGATCTCCAGGTCCTGGGATCAAGCCCCAGGTCCAGCTCCCTGCTGAGCAGGGAGCTTCTCCCTTCCTGTCTCCCTCTGCCCCTTCCCCCTGCTTGCGATTGCTCCTGCTTTCTCTCACTCTTTCTCAAATATATAAAATCTTAGAAAAAGGGGGACAAAAAGGAATGCTACACCTTTCCTTGAAAGGCTGAACAGCCAGCCATTCATTCATTCTCTTAAAAATTAGCTGTGGGCCTATTATGTGAAAGCATATGTGATATGCTGAATGGGAGATAGTCTTTTCTATAAGATTGTGGTGTAATAAACCTCAGATATTTCTAAATGTATACGCCTTGGACATCCCATCACAGAGGGAACTCACTCCTCGCTTCACGCTTGTGCTATTCACTGAGGCGCGTCCTTTGGAACACGACTCACCAAAGAAGAGAGAAAACCCTCACTAGCGTCACACAGGAAACGTAGAAAAAGTGCATCCTGCCACCAAACTCCCAGATATTAATATCTCAGTCAGCATTTGGCTTCTATCTTTGAGGTCAGGTCAGCATCTGAACCTTGTGGACTATTTTGAGATATAATTAATTAGAAAGAGATGTGGTCCATCGCCCTTTGTCAGGGGAGATCAGAATGACACCAATCTACTGTTCTTTAGAGACCATCGTCTTCTCGAAGCCCAGCTGAGTACTGACCTAGGAGGACCTACAGTCTTTCCTGCTGAGCTGTCTGATCCTTTTCTTTAGGACGGGGATTCCGCTGTGCCGACTTCAGTACTGGGTGGCTACCTCAGAAGCCCTATCTAGTTGTTCCCTTGAAAGACCACACTACTTGTGGGAGTGATTCATGGGGAAAAGGTACTGTTTTTCCATCACGCTTTCTGCCCCCCTACTCACTCTCGCCTCCTCTTCCCAGCACTGAAGGCAAGAAAGGGCCCCCACTTTTCTCTCCATTGGCATGGACTGAAATGCTTTGCACGGAGCGTGGTGCTTCGTCTGGCAAGTTCTTGGCCTCCTCCTCTGTAGCAGTCTCTCCCAAGTTCCTAATGAAAGGCAGCCTAAAGGACGTGTTTCATGCACTAAAGAGTAAATAATATGGTCTGTTTACATAGCAGTCAGAATACACTGATTTCCTCAGGTTACTATTACAGGCTTAGTCTTGTTAAACCCTGGCCATCTGCTAACTCTGTGAAAGCCAGAAGGTCTCGCTCTTCGGCACTCGTCTCCTGACAGAATGTTGTGTGTTTGTGGCTGAGGGTAGCATATTAAAGATGCCGATGGTTGGTATTACTTTCAACCTGTTCCTTTCAGAAGCATCTGAAGAAGTGGCTTGGTAACATCAGCCCTCACCTCGCCGGCAACAGCCAGGACAATTTCGAACCCAGAATGCGCAGACCCTCCTTTATAACTTGAAACTTCAGTAAGGTAGAGGAGATGAGGAGAGATTCCAAGACGGAGAAAATAAAGCTGAGGGAAATTAAAACGGCTTGCCCAGTGTGACTAAGCGGGTCAGGAATAGAACCTGACTCCTAATAGAACACATTTTTGTGTGGGTGGCACAAAAGAACGGGACATGTTAACAATCAGAAAGAACTCAAGTTCAGCCATCAAGCATATTTGTACACACTGTTGCATATTGTGTTAGAATGACTTATTTTTGCCTCGGTCTGTTCCAGTGCACATTCCTGCAGAGGTCGGTATTGGTTTGGAAGGTTTTTTTTTCCCCTTCCCCCTCCAGCAACCTACAAGATAATGAACCGAGGTGGGGGTAGGAATGATGGGCTCCGCGCCTTGTCGCCAATTCTGAGACACCTGGCAGCATCCTGGTTTGTGAGGGCACTTTCACCGAGGTGTGGGACCAGGCATTGCACCTGTAGCCTGTTTCCCTAGGCATGAATGATTGCTGAGGCAAATGTGGGCAAATGCGGGGCGACAGCCTGGGCAGGAGACACGCAGATGTGCTTGGTCACAGCTCGGAGTATACGATCTCAAGAGGTGACTTGGTCCTTGTTTGAGTGATAATTATCACCAACACTAACTTCAGAGGAATTTCCATACACTAATTCAATTTTTCCTCACAAAAGCCCCAAGAAGGAAGTGTTTTAGTACATGAATGTTCCATGTATTTTATGAGGGTGCAAACAGGCTCAGGGAGATTGTGGCCTGTTCATGGTTACACAACTGAGGAAGAAAGATCACTAGACATATATTCAGTTCTCTTGACTCCAAATTGGGTGCTCTTTTAAGGAGACCAACTGCTTTGACCGTGGCCATCTCAGTCTCCCTCCACACCTGCAGAGCCCAACTATAGACAAAGTAAAAATACAGTCCCTTGTGCTTGGGCAGGGGCGGGGTTGTGGGGTTTCAAATGTCAGAACCACATTCTGTCTCCTCTTTCCTTCTCAAGCATCTTGGCAGCCCCTTGGGGTGACTGCATGTCATTAGTGTGGGGTCGTCTCCCTCTGAGGCCCTCGTCTTTCACAATGGACATCAGACTTCCTTTTAAGGTGCTGTGTACGATTCACTAATAGTTTAATTTTTTTGCAAGATGCACGAACATATTTTGATTGAGAAACAGTTTAGAAATGCTGAACATATTATTGTGATGAAATAACAATGACTAAGATTGCTATTAAATTGTTGGAATTATAATGGCTTTAGCTCTTTTTTTTGGATTCAGTGAACTTACTTTGATTTGTTTTATCTCGCCTTTTAAATGACTTATTGGCTTGGAGATATTAACAAAGTACGTTGTTCTTTCTTATAGATCTGGTTCCTATTTTTAGCGGCCATAGGAAGTATATTTAAAACATACCTGCATTAGACATGGTATTTTGGAGACCATTTTTACTGGTGGCTAGTAAAGGTTGAATAAATCCCAGCGGATTAAAGAAGTAACAGTACAACTAAGCTGAGGCCGAATAAAGTACTGGAGAAGTAAATTGTTTATGTAGAAATTACAATACTGTGTATACTCAACCCGATCGGATACAGAAAGGACAGTAGTAATTTCTAAACTTTTTTTTTTTCTTAACTCCTAGGGAAGCAGTTTACTACCAGATAAGAGTATAATGATTTCTATCAAACCTAGCCAAACAGAGATCAATAAACACATGGATGCAAAATAAACAGAGTCTTTGGTTTATTAATGGCTGACAGGATTGAAAAGAAGCCAGAAAATGCAAGATGGTGATATTCAGGACGGTGATACTCTAGTACACCGTAAAAATATGGCTCTTACAACCAATGCTACTAAAAACTCATCATTTCTTGAGTGCCAAGTGAGACAGAGCATTAAAAGAAGGATGAAAAAATGGATTAAATTGAAAACAATAAATGGTGACTGGCAGGCATAAACAAGAGGAAGCAAAATGAGCCGTAATCAGAATCCTGGGGGAAGTGTTTTCACTTTGATTTCTGTGAATTTTATTTATGCGGCAGATAATGCTAATTGAAGGTTAAGTCTATCTGTGCATAAGTTAAAAATTACTTTAAATCAGCCCCTTCAGAAAAGTAAAGAACTGAATTTGTGACTAAACTTTGCTTTCCCATTAAGACCATCGATATAACTTTTAATCAACTCAAGTCTCAGTTTTATACTTTAAGTGACATTTACTTTCAGATCAGTTGTTTCATGCTCAAACTTCAGTGCATGTCCGATGTCCCAGCATGGTTGTGAAAAGTGGGGACTTCTGAGTTCTGTTCCCAGATATTCTGGTTCCATAGACCTTGGGTAGGACCTAGCAAGATGCAAGGACTTCAGACCACCTTTTGAAAACACTGACATAGAGACTAATGAGCCAGTGGGAAGGAGAATGCCATTGGTTTTTTATAAACTCTGACTCTCTCAAATGTAAATTTTAAAATTTAAGTTTTTATTCATGGTGATAGATTGGAAACATTACATATAATATATTGGTGGCAAAATAATTATAAAATTGCCTGATTAGATAACCTGGTTGCTGAAAATCAAACTTTTTCAAACAGAAAGTTGAAGAGTGACCTAATGCTACACTTTATTTTATAGATGAGCAAGCTGAGACTTGGGCTTGAAGTCACTAGTATGATTTCACACAGCTCTCTAGTGACCAAGCAAGGTTATTTTTCTCTTTCCATTCTTTATGTTGCATTTCTTTCAACATTCTTGACAGCAGTTTAGTTTTATAAAGAGGACTGAGGGTGAGCCGAGTTCCCCATTAGCTGATGCCTTTGCTGTACACAGAAAAATAAGGTTACAGACTTGTATAAACATAAATAAAAACAGGTAACAGTAGCAACTTAATGGTTATGACAATATGATATGTCTTGTCCTTCATTTAAATAAATGTCATGAACCAGTGGATGGAGAAATGATGCCAACTTGTTGCAGGCATAAAATTGGAAATAAATTACGAGGCTCCAGGATATGCTAAATTAGTTTTACCTTCTGAAGGATATTCAGTTTTGCTTGGGTGTTTCAAAACTGCCCTCTCCCCAAAAAGCTTTCTAAGAATAAATAGCTTCTTGTTTGATCTGCCTCCCATGCCAAATCAACTACGAAGGGCGGGGGGAGGGCTACAAATAGGACTAACAGTGTTTGAAACAATTTTTTTTTTCTTACATCACCGTGTTTCTGGAGATTGGTCATTGCTGGTATTGGTTTAGTAGTTCAATACTGTTGAGGCTCAGGGTCAGTATCTCTATCATCCTCTTTCCGTGCTCTCATGGTCTCAGACTGCAGGTGTCACGTTGGCATTCCAAATGGAAGGACGGGATGGGTGAAGGAGAAGAGGTCGAGAAGAGCCGGTAGGAAAGAGCCCCATTCTCTTTATTCTTTTCTTCTACCACCATCCTTCTGGACTCTGTTCCTTTGCCGCCCTTTCCCCATACCCCACCCAGAGTGAGCACAGGCCCAGGCACCCCCATAGTCTGAACCTGCGTGTCGAGGAGTCCTCCAGATGACAGGAACGTGACACAGGTGTCCTAGGGTTAGAGTGTTCTGTTGTATAATCTTTCCCTGTGGATGTCCAGCGACCCTTCCTCCCTGCTTTTTTCAAAGAATGATTGAATCTGAACATGACAGACTGATGTTTTTTGAAAAAAATCTGAAATCAGTATCTTGAAAGCATATCCTAAGGCTTTTTCTCCAGGTCACCTTTATATTGAACCATAAAAAGATTAAAGACACTTCCTGTTGGACTCAGGCCTGTCCTTCACGTGGAGATTGTTTAGGAAAAGAGGTGCTGACACCTTTACCGAGAGGAGTCAAGGTCTCCCGAGCAGGAAACTGGTTTGATGACAATACACTGACTTGTCAGGTAAACTGGCGGCTTCCCTTGGCATCAGAGACTGGCTCTCTCCTTGACTGCTGACTTTTTTGTGTGTGTCGGGGGAATCTTATGAGTCATGGTTAGCCTTTCCAGCCTGATTGAGTTTGAAGGAGCCTCTAGATTGTTGCATAAAACAGATTTTGCAAACAGTTGTCTTCGGCATACCCAAAGGAGAAGGGCAAGTCTGTTCATAAATGGAAATTCTAGACAAACAACTGAAGTTAAAGACACCTCTGCGTGTAAACACTTCCAGATGGAGACAAGTTTTTCACTTCGCTCTCCACAGTCTTCATTTTAAAGGGTTATTGAGATGGAAGCATTGGAGCAAAGTGCATTAGAATCACTCGCCCCGGCTCCCCTTCCGAGTGAGGCCGACTTACAGTTGCAGGGGAAAACACTGTCTAAAAAATAAATCTTAATTCCCTGTAGTCTATCAACACATGCTTTTCAGAAGAAGAAAAAGGAGAAACATCTGAGGGAAACAGGGCTGAGTTGGTGGAACATCTTGAAGGGGCCTGGTCTCCTCTCAGAAAATTAAAAAGACATGTGGGTAGCCGTTAGGAAGAGCCTGTGGTTGTTAAGTAGAAGTAACATAAAGGGGGAACTTCAAGATACAAGTTTAAAACAACACTGCAATTATTTGGACCGTAAGGTCATTGGAATTGTTTTCACCCTTTGAAAGGGTTCTGAGCAGAGTTACAAATAGTTTAAAAAAAAAAAAAAGAAAGAAATCACTGGGCCAAGAGAAAATGCCATTTGGCCCATAAAACATTCTGTGCTCCCACCCAACGAGCCCTCCTCCCGTTTCCTACCAGTCATCCTTCCCTCCTTCTACAGCTTCCTGTACAAAAGGCAAAGATACCAACATCTGCCTGAAGCAAAAACACATGCATTTCAAACAAATAAATAAATAAATGGGAAAGAACAAAAGTCAGAGTAGACCGGGTTGCTCTTATTCTCACCGACTGACTCCCATTAGGGCCTCTCGTTATTGTAATTTCTTTTAGGCCGTGGGCAGATGGGCCTCAGCTCATGGGTGATTTAGAATCTCCTGATGGTGGCGGGAATGAAGCATATAGAGAAACTTTTAAATTTCAGTTCTAAGCTCAGCGGATTAGACCCCTGCATTCTTGGGCTCAGATGTTTACTCAGTAAACCATGCTTGTCACTGGTGGGGCCTGGTCTGCGGCCCAGCCATGTGGAGGGGGGTGACAGTGAACGTGACTCCGCTCTTTAGAGAGGCCTCCGCAAATCAGAGCTAATGGGACCCTAATGAGAATGTTCACCTCCCAGCTTCTCCGTGCCAGGGCCGTGGATAACAACAGGATGTGGGTCTCAGACATGTGCACGTTTCTTCAAAGCTGCCTCTTTCAGTTTCATTCTTTTTTGAGACACTCAAAAACACAATCCATATATTTGAAACAAACACTTTTTTTCTTCCTATTCATGTGCTTTTTGTCATGGTTCTATCCCACGTCAGAACTGGATTCCGTTCACATGTCTACAGCTGACGGAGTTGGAACCCACATGTATTTGATTGGTGCAATATACAAGCGAAAACATGGATATTTACGAGTAGGCGATTGCGATGTGCACTACCGGAGTTTCACTTTCTGTAGGTGTGAAAATGGATTGTATTTATCAACCATTAGGAATGTTCCTCGGGCCTCAGTACTGCCCCACTCTGCACTTAGCTGATGGTTTTAACGAACGGGAACAAAAGATATCAAAAACCACAAGCTCGCTGTTGTCAAAATTAAAGACACTTGGTTCTAGATTAATTTTTCTTAATTTTTCTTAACATTTTCTTTAAAATGTTATGACAATGGAGTTATAAAATTAGGATCCAATAGGCAAATGTGCAAACATTTTTTTCAAGATTTTATTTCTTTGATTGAGAGAGAACACAGAGGGGAGGTTGGGGAAGGGGAAGGGGGAGAAGGAGAAGCAGACACGCCGCTGAGCGGGGAGCCTGACTTGGGGCTTGATCTCAAGACCCTGAGGTCATGACCTGAGCTGAAGGTAGACGCTTACCTGACTAAGCCACCCAGGCGCCCCGACAAATATGCATGTATTTTTACCAGAGACGAGAAATTAGAGCCTGGAGAAAATGAGAGGAAATCGACTTCTATTCTGTGTATCTCCCGTTGTTATTCCAGTCTTCGCCCAGAGCTCCAGATCCATTGTTTTCCTTTCTGCTACTGGCTGTCTTTCCTGTCCCATCTGTCTCTCCTTCCTTTTTCTCTTGCCTTCTCCTTTTCCTCAGACCTCCCAGACACAGGCTAAGAGAGAACACCAAGGATGGTCAGGACTGGTCACCAGAGGAAGAGTGTGGGGCTTTCTTTTCATCTCAAGTTTTGAGGTGTCTTTGCACTTGAAATATGCACATGATATAAAGGAGGTTGCCATTTCAATTCACATTATCTTGAAAACGCAGACTCTTGTAGTTTTTCTCCGTAATGAAGACTTTGTTGGATTGTGGGCTCTGTAATTATGCTTGCTGTACAAATACCTTGAAAGAGAAACAATTCCAAGTCATGTATCAAAAATTCAACTTGACGTGTATTTACTAAATGCCTAACATGCCTATGCATCTCGTTTATTCATTATCCTAACAAGATATAGTGAGTTTGTATTCTATGCCAGTACGATACTCTGTTAAAAATCCAAAATGAAATACAACACAAGATTCCTACCTTCAAGAATTTACAGCAGAATGACAATACACAAGTATAAAAAGATCAGTTGCAGGGTGACGGGAGACCGTTCTAATAGCACAAGGAACTGTGATTTTGAAAAGATGATATAAACCAGTTATCTCTTACTTAATGGAATAGACAGGCTACAGGAAATTTGGCAATAAAACCAAGTTTATATAAATTGAAACATTTTCCTACAACTCCACTATAAAATTGGAAACATTTTCCCACAGAAAAGCCTCTCAGAATGCTGAATGCAAAACGGGATCACAGAAAATATGATATTATGTCTATATTTGGCCCGCTGAAAATTGTATTTTTGCAAGGTAATCCTAGCTTTCATTGGTGGCTCTCATCCTGACACACGCTATTTTCTCTTGGAGTACTTTCCTAAGTCTGGGACTGCCCCTGCCTTGGGACTTTCTTTCTTCTTGCTGGGATCTGCTCTGTCTTCACTCAGCCTCTGGACCTCTCAGTTCCCTCCTTCCTTTCTGTTGAGATATTTATGGCAGTTAATAGAGTTGAACAAGATGGAATCTAGCCCGATGTGCTTCTGAGGTTGCAGATGTGTAAGATGAGTGACTTCCTATCTCCATCTATCTATTTCAAGAATTAACTTAGGGTGACAAATGCCTACTTTGGTCCTTCATTTAATAAGTATTTATTGATTGCCTACGGTATATAATCAAAACACAGTTTATGACCTCTTGAGCTTACCATGTCGCTTGGCAAGATGTGTTAAATACTGGTTTATTTGTAATTGTGGTAAGTGTTACAGAGGACACAGGACACATACCACTTTCTATGGATACTCATTGAGGGGACCTGATTTTGTCTGAAAGATGGAAAAAAATCAGAAAGGGCTTCCCTGAGGAGGTGATGTTTCAGCTCAGATCTGAAGGGTAAGTAGGGATTCCTCTAGGCGGAGGGAAGAGCGAAGATTCCAAGGGCAGGTAGAAGCATGGTGGTTTTGAGGAACTTAGAGGTCAGTGTGGTCAAAGCAAGGAGAGTCCAAGGAAGAGTGAAGCAGGAAGGAATGGGGTTAGGCTCCCAGGCTCTCAAATCAGATTTCCTAGTTGGAATCCTGGTCTCAGAGCTGGGTCAGTTAGGAATACCTTTGGCTCCAAGTAACAGAACGTCTGCCTTAATGGGGTTAATAGATAAAGCACAGTACATTGTCTCCACGAAACAGAAAGGGTGAAAAGAGGCATCTGAGGTTGTTGCAAGGGGCTGAGCTCTTTTCCTCTTCTGCTCTGCGTTCCGAGTTGGTCCCTTCACTGTCTCAAAGTGGTCCCAGGCACGATGGCCCCCTTGGAGGCAGGAGAAAGGGGAAAGATATGTAATGTCTGGCTCTTTCATCAGAAAAGCTCCAGGCTCAGAAGTCAGCTGGTGAACTTTGGCCTACAGATCATTGATCAGAACACAACCCAAACGGTAAGGAAAGCAGGAGCGTGAGGAAGTGGATTTTCCAACTCTGTTACCACAGGCAGCCAAGTGAAAGGGGTTTGGAAATGTGTACTGATGTCCTCCAAAACAGTGCCTGACACAACACTCTCTAATTTTCTGATATTACCAAGTACCTCAACTTCTCTAGTTCCTCATCCGAAAAATGGGGACAGTAAGAGATCGGTGTGAGCTCTGATGTCAAGCACTTGACAGACATGCAGCAACCTGATCATGAAGCGCTTTGTAAGTCATATTGATAATTTTGTGTTTATCCTCAGTACAGTGAGAGGGTATTAAAGGATTTTCAGCAGGGAGGCAGCATGATCTTTTTTGTGTTTTCAGAAGAGCCTTCAGTTTATCCTCTGTCAGAAAGAGCCCATTCCATTACCCTGTAGAATTTAGGCACAATGCTTCCCCTAGACCTCTCTTTGCTCTCGGATGGCTTTTCTTTTCATTCTTTTGGCACTCCAAGTTGTTTTGAGATGTGTGAAGTTAGAATCTCATGCAGGTGTTTTGAGTTTCTTTGATTTTTTTTTTTTTTAAGAACATTTTTCACTTGGGGTAATTGAATGCCAGAATATCTACAGGCCTTTATCAGGATTTTAAAATCTATTTGGCCGAAAGTGCACCTACAAGATAGGAAAAAAGCATTGCAAGGATTGTACTTCATTTGCTTGAACTACTGCCCTGCTGTTAAAGGCGACAGCAAGCTTATGTGTTTAAAAAAAAAAATAGCTATAGCATTCCTTTCGCACTCCCACTCGCCCCTGAGGTTCTTCCACTTCCTTCCTATGGCTTTTTTTAGAAGCGAGTGTGTTTTTCTCACGTCCGGCAACAAAGGATGTTTTGTGCTGCTACTGAGGTTTGTGTGTGTGACTGACTTTAGAACTCTTTCTAGAAAGTGCTATTACTATTTGCATAGAGTTAGTAGAACTTTTATCTTGAGTGAAAGTCTCACATGGCTATTTTTGTTTTTCTATGTAGATTTGCCACTATTTCACTTCAAGTGCATTTCCCCTGTGTATTTTAGGATGATCCTGAAAGGACCTATCCAAATTCCTTCAGAAGTCCCACACAAGTTCTCATCTTTAAAAAAAAAAAAAAAGCTTAAATGATTCTTCCAGTTTATTGTATTTATTCAATCTACATGCCTTGTTAAAGAGTTTATCATCTCTTCCTTAGCTCTGTCATGATGAGAGGGGAACACAGTGGCTGCCTATCAGCTTTGGTGATTTTTATAGACAAAGGTATTTGTCCAAGTCACAGTGTCTCATGCTGGAACTATTAGCTGCTTTGACATGAAGTGTTTCCATCTAATTGTAATTCTCTGAGCGGTGAGACAGGGTGAAATAAACAGAGCTCAGATGGCTGAGAATGGTGGCATAAATCCCGGACGAGAATTTACCTTTCCATTGTCAGAAAACATAAATCACTTGAAACACAGGCTGGAACGGCTTTACCTTTTCCTGAGAAGTGGGGTTTGCCTCCCAGGTTTTCCTTCTCAACCAAGAGAAAGGTATTCCGTGAAGATTTTAGACACATTTGGGTGGCCGGTTTACGTGTACTCCCAGCAAAAATCCCAGTATTGGATATCCAAAAGAGGGGGCCCTTGCTTGAGTACAGAAGTAACTTCCTGGGAAACAAGATGGGGGCTGGAGATGTCTGTCTACTTTGGGTAAATGACAAGCCCCGTAGTGGAGGTGTGATGGCTTCTGCTACTTGAGGATTTCATGACTTCTCTTCTGTTGGAGTGATTCCAAGATCAATTTAATGTCTAAATTCCTTGGCATTTGTCATGTTAGGTCAGCATATCTGGGGTGGCTTTCAGTAGTTATTTTAGCATTGATTTTCCCCTAGTTGAGTAAATCAAAGGAAGATTTAGAAAATCAAAGTCAGTTTTCCTTGGCCTTTTCTCAGAAACAAAGGGAAGCTCTGGTGTTGATGGCGTGTTTTGTTTTTGTGTTTGTTTTGTTTGTTTTTGCGCATCTTCACCTATGATGCAAAGTCACTCTGTGTGAGTCTCTTTCCTATCTACTGGAGTATCTACCAGAGGCACAGCCTTGGACATTTCTGTGCCTGGGGGATTATGCAAAATAATTGTAAGGCAAGGCGCACCAGTAGACTTGGAGGAACTAAGTATATTTATTTCAAGAGACAAGATGTGATAGTGGAAGTTGTGGCAGTGTGAGAACCCAGGCTTTCAAGTCAGCTCCCTGGGCTTGGGTACCCCCTGAGACCCAAGCAGCCTCATGCAAGAGACTCCATGTAGTTCTTCACCTGGAAAATGAAGATAATGGAGGTGCTTGCCTTGTAGTCGGCCGTGAAAAAGGCGGCAAGGTACGGTTGACTAGGAACAGGACCAACACCAGATGGCTTGTCTTTCATACCTGCTTTGTGCAGGTCTCATACCTGCTCTGTGCCTTAGCTGCCTCACTGGAAGGTGGAGAACATGCTATTTCCTTCTCCTTAGGGCTGTTGTACATCTTAAAAGAGTCCAGGTAAAAGGCTGAGGGCAGTACCCTGCACAAACAATTACACTAAGGGTTTACTTTCATATTTGTGGGGATCAGATATAAGAATACTTCATACATGGGCAGGAGGGAGCTATTAACTATTACATTATTTAGAGAACTCAGCCCAATATGTAGTACATTTTCCCTTCCCATGTAGTACATATAGCACATTGTGTTCAATAAATTTTGGTTGACTTAACTACCTTCTAGGTTTATCTCTGCATGTGTGGGTGAGTGTGTGTGTGTGTGTGTGTGTGTGTGTGTGAGAGAGAGAGAGAGAGAGAGAGAGAAATAAAAGAGAGAGGCACATATTTTCCAACAAGGTGAAACACACTTATGGGTCAAACGAGACAGGACAGAATGGACAGTAGTCAGGCCATACATCTCAGAAAGTTCTAGCTATGCTATCTGGTGCTTAAATGGTTTGTTTGGTCCTTATTTGTAGGCTTATTTTTTTCTATTGATGCTTCTCTAACATTTTCAATTGTGGATAGAACCTCTAATACTCCATAAATCAATGGGATAATCACTGCTGACTGTTTTTCACCACCATTGATGGTTTAAACATACTTGGCCTTTGGACCTGACTATAAACCCAATTAATAATAATTGCAGGCATTTTCCAATTCATAAATAATTTATACTCCAAAAAATTCAGTTATGAAGCAAGAATTTAGATCTCATAATACACTTTCCCATAAAAATAATGTTATGAGAGATCATTAAAATTGGTCCTACCTAATTATCCAGTATCTGAAAGAAAAACAAAAAACAAAACAAAACAAAACAAAAAACACTGCTATAGAGCCAGTCACTGGGTATGAATCACAATATGTGTTTTGAACTTTAGCTGCAGAGCGAGGAGAAACACATCCCGCCTGTGAAAACCCTGGGGATCGTGGGGAAGAAAGGATTGCCTCCACCTGCCTCCCACCACCTTTTGTTCGATAAAGAGAGGTAGGGGTTTGGGGGAAACTGTTTTCATGGGGCAACTTCAGTCTTGGTTTTCTGGGCAAATCAATGGCAGAAAAGAAAGAGGAATGGTCAGGTGAAAATCACCTTTGTTATGTGTATGTAATCTGTAAAGACGAATTTATTGTTAAAACCTTTGGCATAGGTTTCATTGTCCTCTACCCTCCCCCCACCCCCACTCTACCAGGGCCATCGTCCTGTGGGATAATTCCTGTTCTTGCCGTCAGAATTCTTCTGCGCATCCCCGAAGTATAAATTCAAACGGGCTTTTAGGTGAAGACTCCCTAAAATCCCCCTTTTAAAAAAGCACTATGAAAAGAAAAGAGTATGCAGTATCCTCACCAAAGGAATCACTATTAATTCTGAACTGAGTCAGAGTTAGTTGCCTGGCTAGGCCAGAAGGCCTCACTCACTATTGGGTCTATATGCAAAGGTAGCCTGGGAGAGGAATAGAATACTTTGCCATTTAAGATATATCCGTCATCTAGCACTTCGCATACAAAACAGAAAGTGACAATAGCTTTCTTTATGATCCAAGGCTGATAGTGTGAATTCAGGTTCTGCATTCATTCAATAAACATTTACTGAGCTTTTGGTATGTGCCTCTTACAGGAGCTAGATGTATACTACTGAAAAACAAATAATCTGCTGAGGGTAGGCAGATGATAAACATACAAATAGATAACAATATAGTGTATCACATAGTGGTAAGTGCCAAGGAGGGGATTAATTTCATATAGAGTGATCTTGCAGAAAGTCAGGGAATGAACCATACAACCATCCAAGAGAAGAATTCTCAGGCAGAGAGAACAGCAAGAATAAAGCCTCTGAGCTAGGAGCACCTTTTTGACAAAGATATTCTAGGTGAATAGGAGTAACCTAAGGAAGATTGGTGGGAGAGGAGTTCAGAGAGGTAACAGGGGTAATTTGTAGGGCTTTGTGGACCGCTGGAAAGATTTGCTCTTATTCCAAGCAATCTAGGATATGTTCTGAAGCTAGAGCCCATTGGAATGCCAATGCACTGGGTGTGGGGTATCAAAGAGCAGAACCAAGGGGAATTCAATACATGTGGCCCATACAACTAGAATTGCCATTTATTGAGCTGGGACATATTTTTGGAATATCATGTTTGGGAACAGGGAAAGAAGGGAAGACAGAGAATTAAAAATTTTCATTTTGAACCTGTTAAGTTTGAGGTGCCTATTGGCCATCCAAGTGAAGATGTCAAGGAGGCAGAGGTATAAGTAAGTTGGGATTCGTGGCCAAGTTCTGGCCTACATGTCTACCTTTGGGTATTTAAGACCATAAGACTGAAAACAACAAAGAAGTGTAGATAAAGAAAAGAGATGTTTGGACTGAGTGCTGAGAATCTCCAATATTTACAGGTCATAGAGATGAAATGGAGCTAGCAAAAGAGACAGGGAAAAAGTGTCCAGTGAGGGAGAAGATGTAGGAGAAGATGGTGCCCCAAGAGGCAAGTGAAGAAAAGTTGAGGAGGGAGTGTCTGTCTGTGTCAAATGCTGCAAATAAACTAGGTAAACTGAAGACCAGTAATGGATTATAAGGTTTGGTAGAGACCATTGGTAACTTTCAAGTAGTGCTTGGACAGGTACACTGCCTCTCCTGATTTGTAGTGTCTACCAATTCCCATGTTGTAAATACTCCTATCATAGCCAATTTCATGCTACTAGTGGTTTAAGGAAAAGCTTGCAAAATTCTTGAATATTTAACAGTTGGCTTCTGCTGGCTCCAGCACACATTGCCTTGACAAGGAGCATTTTTGGGGGAGTAGGTGGGTACTGAAGTACATTCATAAGAGATGTAACAGAAAGGAATTGTGGACCGAACGTAGACAATATTTTCGAGATGTTAGAAAGAAATGAGGTGGTAATTAAATTGAGATGTATCATTAAGAGTTGTTTCTTTTTAAATGAGAGAACAGCGTGTCTGCATGCATATAGGAATGATCCAATTAGAGGGGGAAATTGGTGAAGAAGGAGAAGGTGGTGAGAATTGCTGGAGTGTGGGCTATGAGTGGGAGGGAGGAAGGGGTTCTAATGCATGGGGGGAGGGCGACTCAGTCTTAGCTAATAACATGGGTAGTTCCTTCACAGTAATAGGCGAGAATAGAGCATAGCAAATACAATGTGAGCCACATATATAATCTTAAAATTCTAATAGCCACTTTAAAAAAATGTAAAAGGACCAGGTGAAAATAATTTTCATGACTATTTCACCAATAATTTTCATGACAATTTCACCAATACAAATTATTACTACTAAAACATCTATTGAATATGAAAAAATTATTGAGATTTTGCATTCATTTTTTACACTACATTTTCAAAATCCAGTGTATTTTATGCAAAAAGCGCCTCTCAGTTTGAACTAGCTACATTTCAAGTGATCAGTGACCACCCAATGTGACTAGTGACTGCCATATTAGAGAGGGCAAAGATGAATAATCAGTTAAGTGGGTACACGTGTTGGTAAGAGATTGTGGATGTTCCCTTCTGTTGGCTTCTATTTTCTCAGCGAAATAGGAATCACTTCCATCCAGTGACTTAGACTAAGAATTGAGGCAGAGTGGGAGAGGTGGGAAATAGTCATGTAGCAGGAAACGTACTAGAATCAGACTGATGGTCTGCCTGAGGTTAGTGACCCACAATTTACAGGGCAGCCAGCAATCCCAAGAACATGCTTTTCTTCAGCCCCCTCCTGCTCTGTGAGGCATGGCGGAGGGGACATGGGCTTCTGCAGCGTGGACAAAGTTGGGTTTAACTGGGGTGAAATTAATTGGAAAGCAGATGCCTATCTGCCAATCCAGGAAAAACATGTTAAATCTTCCCCAGTGGAAACCTGCCCTTTTCCCTTTCTGATCTAGCTTTCTGTGTGGGGGTTGGGGTGGGAGTATGAGATGTTAAGCAACAGTGTGTGGAAAGAGTTTAAAAGCATAGTGACTTTTTTTTTTGGCCACTGATCTATCTCTGAATTCTTCTCTTAGCAAGCCCCCCTAGCACTTTCCCTAGGGTCGCTAACCAAGCTGTATGTGCCTCCTCTCTCTTTGCTCGGAAGTCATCAAACCGTTGACTAAGGTTTATTATTTTTGCATGGTCTGAATCTGATACGTACTTGTGAAGGCTACATGGGTGTGTTGAACTCTCTATTTGTTGGAGGCTAGGAAGATGTTAATGAGGGCTCTCTGTTCCCTGCTTGTAACCTGAAGCTGGCAGTCAACAGAACAAATCAGAGGGTTTCCAGCCGCACACTGAGGTCCTTATGTAAGGAGGATCACACGCAATTTTTGTCTTTTCAGAATTCCTCTCTGTATAATTATTCTTTTGATCATGCTACACATGAAAAGAAAGGCAACCGGGGGTATGAATCATGTCCTTGTTTCACTTGGAATTAACAATTGAGACAGGGTGAGGAGTCTGTGAGAACTGCTGGTCCGAGGGAGGTAGCTCTCTGTTCCAAATTGACAGACTTGGTGCGTGTCCTCACAGATGTCGTCAGAGCAGACCTCAAACCTTACATGTCACATTGATCAGTCCCCATGGGTTAGCTACAGTTGTGGGTGAGGTTCTGCCATGAGAGCGCAGTGGGAGCTTTCTCTGCTGTGCGTACAGGAACGCTTCACCGTTCCCCCCACATGAGTTAGCTACGTTCCTCTCCATCAGGACTTCTACTGAAACATTGAAGGAATTTCTCACTGACTTGACTTGAAAGGGATTGAGCACTTAACCTGTATCGTACCACAGACAGTTCCCCAATATTCCGTTTACTAGGGGCATTTGTGGGTATATTCAGGAGGTAGCTCATATGTCTTCTCAGATGCCTTCCTTTGCACCCCAGACAGAATCGGGGTCACTTGGCCGCCCGTGCTTTATCGCATTTCGTACAGACTTGACCCACATCCCGGACCACAGAATCCCTTTCCGAACGTAGTACTTTCACATGCTGTGTTTCGTCTGCCTTCCTTGGCTGTAAATACCTCCTAATCCTTCAAAATCTGACAATATTTGTTGAGTGGCTAAATGAGACGGTTTGTCGAGGAGGGGGCCTTCCCTGACCGATCACTCTTATGAGTCCCCACAGATGAGTTCTGCTTCCTGTTTGGCACTAACTCAATTCTTAGGACCTATTCACCTGTTCTCTCTCCCGAGTCTGTAACTTTCTCCAGCATAGAGACCTTGATTTTTGTGCTTTGGTATTCCTAGTGGCTGGCATAGTACCTAGTACATAATAAGCCCTCACATTTTTGTTGAACACTGAAATGCAAAGAATTAAGCATAATAGAGTGATTCAGGTGAATATAGAAATAACTTGAATTGAGTCATAATTCCATAACCCGTACAAGCTCACACTGAAGTAAATCAACTTGAGGCATTTCAGATGAAACCTCAGAATGAGGATACATTGGTTTTAGCCCAAAGCAGAAGTTTATATAAAGGATGTAACCTCTTGCCCTCCACACTCAGGAATTAAAATGAAAAAGAAATCTAAAAACCTATTTATAGGTAATTTCAATTTGAGGCTTATAGGTATGTAAAAAGGGTTTATTTGAGGCTTAATAACCAAGTTTCATGTGGGTTCTTGTTTGGGAAAGAAAACTTTCACATGGCATTGATATACAGTAAATTGTGATTTACAAAAACATTCTCACATCCTGTCTAGGGTGAAATTTTAATTTGTCCAATGAACTTTCCACTGAAAGAAAAAATGGTAAAACTGGCAAGCTAATCTAGCTATGCATGTTTTGTTTTGGAAACTTGCTATTCCCAAATGTTCCCTGAATGTATTTTTGAAAATTCTTTGGAAAATTTAAGGAAAAATTGGTCTTTTGAGAAATACCTTGAATGTTACATTTTGTATGTCAAAGGAGTATTGAATTTTTTGTTGATAGCAGTTTCATTGGCTTTTTGATTTATTTCTTTCTGTACTATTCATTGTTTCTTCAGTTCAGTATGTGAGTGTTATTATCTGATGCCTGACATTTTAAGATATTGCCTATTCCTTACCTTTCAACTGGATAAAATAGATGCATACATTAAAAGAATTTTGCGGGGTGTGTACAACTTACCACATTTGTTTGTGTCTTCCAGATGATGGGCTTTTTCTATTGGGTGGATGGATGGATGGATGATGGATGGATAGATGGGTGAATAGTGTGTGCATGTTTTGAGGGTCCAGGTGTTGGGTACAAGTTACAGTTTTGCTACCTGCTAACTCTCTGGCTTATAGCAGATTAATGATCTAAACCTGTTTCTTCAAATGTACATAATCATAGCTCCCCATAAGGCTTGGGGGTTAAATAAAATAATGCATGTAAATAACTTGCATCACAATTGGTACATAGTGCTCAGAAATGTTACCTGTTATTACTATTATTAACGTAACATAAATAGCTTTAATATAACACCACCTTTTTAAAATTTAAGGGTGAATAATTACCCTTAATTATGAATGTATTGATTGTAGTACATTTGGGACTACTAGTAATGTTATAATCATTACAGCTCAAGCTCTTCTGTCTATAAGAAAGCGAAGAGTGTAGTACCCGGAAGCTTCCTTATCTACTTACAGAATTACAGGCATAGCTTAGATAAGAAAACAACATTCTTAGGCTTCACCGTGATACAACAGCCGGTTTTATTATGTAGCATGTCTTAGTAAAGCATCACCACTTTGACCAGTTTTAAACGTTTATAAACTCAATGTGAGCATTCTTAAAGCACGTGTTTCCCATGATTCTGAGGCTTTTCAAAGGGGTGATCCTATTTTAAAAGATCTGAAATAGGTTTGAGATCATCAGGCAGCACAGCCCCAAGTTTTACTGTTTTTGTTTTGTTTTGCGTTTGCTCCAGATTTCTGTAGAGAAAGAAACAGCACAATTTGTAGGCAATGGGAGTAGCCCCTGAAGGCAGCCCCAGGTCCGTTTCCCAAAGAAGAGTCCGTAGGGCAGCGCAGAGGCAGGATGGGTGGACTCCCAGCGGGCCTGCTGCTGTGCGCAGAGAAGGGAGGCACTTTCAGCTCTTCTCAGGGCGGTCACCTGTGGGCCATGCTTTGGGGGGTCTGAGGATGAGGTTGGGGAAGGGGATAGGGATGGGAGGTTGGGATGGGGCTGTGGGGGGGGTGGCGAGGAGGGAGCGGGCGCGGGGAGGAGGAGGACTCCGGCGAGGCCGGCGCCACGCTCGGTTCGAGCCGCGGAGGCGCATGGATTGTTTGCCTCTGGAGCGGCGCCTCCCCACCCCCGATTTCTGTGGGTGCGGAGCCGGCCTTTTAGGGCAGGAAGCGCCTGCCATGTACGGCGCGCGAGCCCTTCCCGACAGCCCGGCCCCCTCCCGGCCGCCGCCGCCGCGGGGCCTCCTGCTCATTGGCCTGCGGGCCTCCCGGGCTTCTCTCCCTGCGAATGGCTGAGTTTTTAAAAAGGTCTTCTTTTGTCAGCTTGAGATTTTCCAGAATTTAAAAGCGGAAAGCAAGAAAGGAGTACAAGGAAGCTATTAAAGATACATTAAATAAACTCTACTGGGAGCAAGTGTGTGTTTAGGAGGGAATCTGTAACTTTTGCAGGGGAAGTTTGGGTGATGGCTTATTATTTCAACAAAGAGGGCGTGTGTGTATGTGTGTGTGTGTATATTTCAACAAAGAGGGTGTGTGTGTGTGTGTGTGTGTTTTCCCTGAACTGGAGAAGCAGATGTTTAAAGGAGAAGGGGCAGGAAGCAGCTCTGACAAATGAAAGGATTTTTGATTGAATTCGTGAGCTAAAGTTTCCTGCCAGTAATTCATTCAACCCTAGGCTACATAAAAGAAAAACCCACATAATTGAATTTTAATCGTCTAACTTTTTAGCAGACAACCAGAACAAGCAAGTGTAGCTGTCACAGGTAAAACGGAAATCATGCTGTAAGGTGGTTTTAGATTATTATGTATCGGTAGTTAAAAAAAATTATGATACCCTTGCTTCATACTGTTCCTCCTTTATGGGTGCGGGGGTACCAGGGGCTATTCCTTATTGTCTGTGTAAGTTAAAATCCTTCGTGAGGATATTTTCTTCCTTTAAGCTGTTTTGTGAGCAGGTGCAGATGGCTTTCATGAACTGAGCCAATTGGAATGTTCCGTTGCCGCCTGCAGAAACCGAAGTTTTAAAAAATGAACAACTGCGTTTTGTGCTGTATCTATAATTCAGCTGGAAAACTGTTTTCCCTGTTTTATGATGAAATCTGCCACCTCTGTTTCTTCCTTTTAATGCATTCGGTTTGTTTACAGCCTTAAGGAGGTCTTGTCGCTAAAATCCACCCTCCAGTGTTTTGCAGTCTGATGATTTCACAACAAGGGCCATTGCAAAATAAGGGTAAACGGGCACTTTTTTCAGTCCCTGGAGATTTCCAAGAACTTTTTTTCCTCCTTTTTTTCCCCCCCTTTAGAGTGTACTCAAGTAAACAGTATCAGGAAGACTCAAAACACGAGACTATTGTACCTTCTCATACACAGAATATAGAATAAGTTGCTTTTAATAAGTTTTAATAAGTTGGTAAACTCTTTATCATTTGAAACCAAGCAACAGAAAGTGGGGAGTCAAGACACCATAAAACTTTTTGGTTCGGTGCTGGGTGTTCATGAGTCTTCCTCTAAAACAAAGTCAGGAGTGAATTAACTCCTTTGCTATGCCGAGGCTCTAGGAGCCGTGATGGTGATGGGCTTGGACTCTCCGCTCCAGTCACACTCACGTGGACACTAAGGCAAGGCCCTAAACCAAGGAGCCATAGCCAAGGGCCAAAAATTGCACTTGCTGTGCTGCACCTTGAACTGAACAAAACCCAAATATTAGTGCTGTCACTGAACCGAACCTGTCCCCAGTTAGACCTAATGAACTGGTTCAAATCAGAATGATACTTACATGTATTCGAAAATGATTGAACAAAGCAAAACTGGAACTTCCGAAAGTTCTGGGCCCAGCCTGAAGCAAACTAAGCGCCCACTGGCTGGATGTGTGCACTGGCAGTGTTTATGGGATCCCGGCAGGAAACAAAGGATTTGGATTCTGCTCTTGTGTTGACCTTTACAACAAGGACTGTCCAGGGACACTGACCCAGGCAGTGTTAAGAGGCAGCACTTGTTATGTTGTCAGATGGAGATACGGACCTCAGCACAATGGACAGTTTGGACAAGATCATTCCTTTTTGTGTTGGGCTTCCCTGTGCCTTGTAGGATGTTTAGCCACATCTCTGCTCCCCGCTAAGTGCCAGAAGGCTACGCCCCTCCAGTTATAATGGTCAAAAGTGTCCATGGACATTGCCAAATATCTCCTGGGTAGGGGGCAAAAATCATCCCAGGTTTGAGAACTCTTGCAATAGGAGAATAGTCATCAGCCTCCTGCATTGTTTCAGAAAGGTTTTCCGGTAGATATTGGGAAGAAAAGCTACACACTTGTCCCAGAAGGATCACCTGGCAGAGAGTAAAAGCTAATCCCTTAAGTAAGTCCTCCTCTCAGAGTTGGTTTCTCTACTAAAGCAAGAAACCCTTTATGTTGGAAAGACCAGGTATGGTGTTACTATGAGGCCGACCTGGTGAAAATACTGTGATGAAGACATCTGTAAGCACACACTATTATAAAAACTTTACCTCATAATGACTTACAGTGCTGGTGATAACATCTTCTGGCCACGCTTCGTGTTTACCCTCATGTTCTGCAACAGTTGCAGAAATTTTCAACATATTAATTCTAGTAGCGTCTCTAGTTCACAGCTTACAGAGATGCTGTTTGATCCAGGGTGCCTATGTACCCTACAGTGAATATATTAAAGTGCTATTTCAGTAGAATTGGACATCTTAATTATAACTTTTTTTAGGTTTGTGTGAATATAGTGTATGCTTTAGAAATGAAATTTATAGTTATTCCTTGCTTCAATGAGACTTTTCATTTTTATGTAATATAACAGTACCTTTCCCTTGGCGGTTTTCATTTGGTAGGAAGACTCATTTGTACATCAGAGCATTATTTGGAACAGTGGGTTTTGCCAAGATTATAATGTGGTAATTACATTTAAAATTGAGCTGTGCCAAAGCATTGCAAAAATAATAATAAGTCCACTAAATATATAACATTGACACAGACAGTTCATCAGCTTTTGTTAATACTGTGAAAAACAAACCAAATTTTCTATTTTTTGTCTGTGAAGAAAACCTGGGGAAAGAATAATCGCAGTATAAAATTGAACAGCTAATCGAGTTTTCCAAATGGTTTATTTTAATGGTGATTTAGCATTCTAAGGCACAGACCCTTAGCTTTTGTTTAGCTTTTGTCTTTAATGTAGATTATAAATCAAAGCCCTGCATAATGACAAAGAATAAAGTTATTGGCTAATATTTCCTCATAGACTGTAAATAATAATGATGCCTATGAAGCCTATAATAACAAGAAACACTCCCTTCATCTCAATTGATCTCCACAACCATCCTGTTCAGAATCAATAGTTTTCCTTGTTTACCAATGAAAAAAAAAAAAAGAAAGAAAGAAAAGAAAGTACAGCTCAGAAGTGGTATGAAGACCTGGGCAGGTGAACATGGCTGTGGTCGTGGACAAGGGGGAGGGTTCAAGAAGTGAGGAATGCTAATATTTGGGAACTTGCTGGTATAACCTACACCACTAACCACCATTCTGCTCTAGGACATACGTGCCCTTATTCTATCTTCTTATGATAAAACCCAGATTCCCAGTGGAGATTCTCAAGTTGACAGCTTGTAAATAGTAGCCCTAGGATTTGTAACTGGAGTGTGTGACTTTGTTTTTTTCTTGATTACCTTGTAGTTCAACTTCAAAATGATAGAAGAAATGGAAGGATTGTTAGTTCACACTTAATAGCATACATAGGAACTCATAACCATGGGACAGTGTAATCACTTAGGTATAGCCTCAGTGTTTAGGAAAAACAAAACTCAAAAGCTCTTGATTCCATCTCAGGAATCTGTCCTTACTCTGAAATTGGCCAAAACATCTGAAGTCGTGGTATCGCTCTGTCCTGGGCTTCCTGAGGAGCGACGTTAGAGCAATGAGAATCCTGACAAGGAGGTCCCTCAATTGGAGTCAGTAGCTGTTCCCACCCGTCTCTTCTCGCACCATCACCCAGAGGAAGGGAGGAAATTCACCTACAGAGGCTGCAGTCTAGAGCCTTCTCTGCCTCCTTCATGCATTTAATCATCCAAACCTAACAGTATCTGCCAGCCATTTGGGAAATAGCACAACACTTACTTTATAGCATTCAAAACTATTGGACCATCCCCTATCAGTGTGTTCAAGTGTGGCACCTCGAGTATGTAATAAACCAGTCCTGACATTCTTAAAAATGTTAGCATCACCTCTTCTTTTGTGGGAATCGTAGTTGTGTCAAGTTTGTGTCTCTTAGGTCGAAATCTGGTGTCACATGCTGTTTCTGGCTTGGACTGGCTAAAATACTGCTTCATTCTGTTTTCAGCATAGACTCCTGAAGTCCAGCGTTGCTACTCACTCTTGTGGGTAGTGACCCTTCAATAAATCCCTAGTTAAATTCCTTTCTGCTTAGTTCTCTTTCTCCAAGAAGATTCCATCAACTATATTCTATCAATGCCTCAATAACGTTCCACCGCACTTTGTGAGCAGGTTGTTGTTGTTGTTGTTGTTTTGTTTTTGTTTTTAATCTGACTGACTCTGTTCATACTAGACACTTGAATAAGTTCACATTTCTTGACTTTGCTCTTCCAGTAATTTCTGGCTCATTAAAATGTTAACACACAAATGCTGTATATAGACTCTAGAAACCAGACTCATAAAAATGGAGAGTGGGTTGGTGGTTGCCACGGGCTGGGGAGGTGAAGGAAATGAGTGTTGGTGATCAAAAGGTACAGACTTATAAGGTGAATACATTCTGGCGATATCATTGTGGAGCATGTTAACTACAATGAACACCCTGTAGTGTGTACTTGAAGGTTGGTAAGAGAGTAAGCCCTAAATGCTCTCACCGCGTGCACACACAAAATGGTAACTACGTGAGGTGGTAGATGTGTTAAGTCACCTTATTGTGGTAATCATTTTGCAGTGTCTACGTATATCAAATCATCATGTTGCGTGCCTTAAGCGTACACGATGTTGAGTTCCAGTTCTATCTCAGGAAAGTTGGAAAAGCACATCAGCTAGCCTACCTCCATATATCTTATCTAAAAAGGAAGATTTGTCTGCAGCAACAGGAATAATTCCCATGAAATCTAACTTGGGAAAAAGAGTCCCTGATCTCCAGGCTAGACCTAAACTTCTCTGTGGGGGAGCTTGGAACGGTGACAACCACAGCAGTCCTAAAAATGCCACTATAGAGACAGCAAGGCTTGGACTCACAACGGAGATTTCATTCAAAATTGGGTTTTCTCTTTCTCTGGTCTCCCAAATTATTTCCAGAGGTTAGCCACTTACAGAAAAAATAAATTTTTCGCTTGGAAGTAAAGAATGTGCTATTTGACTTGAAACGTAACACAAATATGCCTTGGATCAGCTTTGTTTCGTGTCTGATGAGCTGAATTCCGCTTTTCTTTAAACGGATCTATCACTGGTTTCATAGGTGAGGTGTCCTAGCATGAAATGCTTAAATCAAACTCTATAATAGTGTAAATAACACTTTTATTGTCTCCTCCATATTAATGAAACCCACAGCTAAACGACTAAAGCCTTTTACTAATTGCTTGTTCTCAGAGCTGGATATTTCAGGTCTAATTCTCTTTAGAACACAGCTGGCATGGAGTATGCAAAAGCTCCTTTGGTGACTTTAACCACTTAAGTACTAATTTGGTGGCATGGAAAGCATTAGGCTGTGTCCATACAAGCAGAACAAAGCAGAATATTGAGCAATTTTCCGAATTCTATCCATGTAGTAAGTCAACCCGGTCGATGCTTCTAGTTAAAACAGATGTTTGAGTTGTCAGGCTGCATCCAAACAAAGTGTTTGTTGAAATAAACATTAGTTTAGCAGATTTCTTTTATTGCAGAAGCATTGTAAACAGTGAGCAAGGTGTAAACCGTGGAAATCTGCGAGTTTTGAAGAAGCTAGATGCACAGTAAAAGATTAAGTAGTTTTCCAAATGGATTATATGCACAGCCAGACTTAATCCACGATTTTTATATTAATGACTGAAGGAACGAAGTGTTAAATTTTGTGACCATATTGGCCTGTACTTGGTCAATTAGTTAAATTTCATTTTCTTACTATCAGTGAGTTCAGTGCATATCTTTCCTTGTTTGCTTAACTCTTTTATAAATTTAGATATTCCGCCTTGCAAATATTGGCTGAAACAGTCTCTTTCATCTGCCCCTGATATTCTACGCACATTCATTAAAATTATCCTATCTGGGCGTTTCAACTTTACTACCTTATTGCTATCTCTGATATAAAAGTTTGATCCGTAGGAGCCCGCAGCTTTACTGGCAAGATCCATAACCTTTCAAGCAATGTGAAAACTGCTGTTGATTGAAAAACACACACACATACTTATTAGATGTCTGTTGTGCCTAACAGTTTGCTAGATATTATGGAAAACAGCTTCACCCATGGGAGCTGAGAACCTAATTGAAGAAAGAAAAGCAATGCACATGAAACAATTATAAGGAAGAAATGAAATGTATCGTGTGGTACAGAGCCAAGGAGAATAGGTGTTAATTGTGTGGGATAGACAGTAAATCTCAAGGGAGTTAAGGAAGGTAGAGATCAACACAGGCTGAGGTCATTCGGGAAGACTTTGAAAATAAACCAACAGTATTTATAAGCCCCCTCCTATGTTCAAAGCATCGTGAGGGCCCAAGCGCAGTGTGATCGCAGAGATGGGACTTCAGCGGGATCTGAGAGGAAGCGAAGAGTACTGACTGGCCGAGAAGAGAAGGTAAAATGCTGCAAAATACAGGACTCGGGGCCGGGGGTACGGGGAGCGAGGCAGAGCCACAGCTATGCCAAGCAGCTTAACACTGCAGCTCTTCCTCTGAAACCCCTTAGGCTGATGCAGATATATTCCTTAGATGGTTTTAATCCATTTGGGCTCTTGCTCTCCGTCTGCTCAGTAACAGCAGCCAGCTGAGAGGTTTCTCTTTGAGAGAGAGAGAAAGGTAAGTAGCCGAAGTGATAGGTGGGGGACACCTGAGTGGCTCAGTCCTTGAGCATCTGACTTCCGCCGTGGGGTCATGATGATCCCAGGGTCCTGGGATCGAGCCCTGCGTGGGGCTCCCTGCTAGGCAGGAAGCCTGCTTCTTCCTCTCCCGCTCCCTGTCCTTGTGTTCCTGCTCTCGCTGTGTCTCTCTGGGTCAAATAAATAAATAATTTTTTTTTTTTTTAAGTGATAGGTGGTATGCATTAGTGTCCTTCTCTTGCAAAGAAAGGCACTACTAAAAACAAACATGCCTGCCAAATTATGCTCTCTGTGTGGTAAACGAAGGGCACTTCAGCATAAGGTAGGAGATGTCTAGGAGAGGATGCTAACCAAAGGTGGACTGTTATTGGTAGGGGTGATTCACTTTGGGTTTTTAAAAACTCTCAAGTGGCTCCCTTTGTGAGGCACTCCTTTCTGTTTGGAAATCTGTTTTAAGCTCAGTGAACACTCATTGTGTTTTCTAAATTCCGTGTATACTCCTTCTTAATCACAGCATCCGCCTATGGAGACCAAGAACCAGTCATTTCTGGTTCAGGGGCTCCACCATACCTCCAAACACCTTTATTTTCTGGGCAGCAAAGAAATGGGAAATGGGAAAAAGTGTTTATTTTCAGGATAACAGGCGCTGCGGTTTCAAAATCATAGGCATTAGCGTCGAGGTCGGGTGCATCTTCCATGCTCCACTTAGAGCACGTGAGATGATGTCGTTTTCAAGGGGCCATCGTACCTCAGGTATTTTGTTCTGGGAGGTCATTGATTGGCAAAGGTCCTGTGGCCATCATGGACAGGGTGCGGAAAGAGACTGGTGCTCTTCCGTCGTCATCTCGCTAGTGTGGTACCCCCTTGGTGTGTGTCTGCAGAGAAATTGTGTAACGCGGGCTAAGCCCAGAGCGCCCAGGTTTGGACCGCGCACAGCCCCATCCCTGGTGAAGCGAAGAACTCACGCCTCTGTCATCAGTGCATCGCGGCTCTTTTGGAGTGAGTATTCCTGCCACTTCCTTCAGGATCCCAGAGCTACGGCAGACGAGAGCACTCACTTAACCAAAAGCACGACAGAAAAGAGCATTCCTCTCTGGCACAGGCCGCGTGGCGCATCTGTTCTAGGAAAGTGTGAGCCAGATGTGCTGCCTTGTCTAAAACAGATTTTACTGCTGTTTACATTCTCTCTGCAGCTCTAATCTACAGCTTTCTGGCGCATTCAGGATACGGTAGCAAGGGGGGTATCGCTTCGTTGTTAAAGGCCTGAAATGATGTGAAACATTTCATTGCAAACTGGGGTTTTGAAGAAGGACATCTTTTTAAATTCATTTGAATTCCTTTAAGAAAAATCGTTATTATAAGAAAAGTCTTAACCTCCTTGGAATAATAGAAATTTCCAGGGAATTGGTAAGGAAAGTAGGATCACCTGGGCTAACTCTCCTTCTTTTATAGATAAGAAGTCAAACCCAAGGAAAGTGATTACTTCCAAGGTAATAAAGCAGTTTAGTGGAGAATGGAGTCTAAAATCCTGGTATCACAGCTTTCAGTCTAAAGGAATGATGCGGGAGGGGAATTATTCAGGAGACAGCAGACTCTGTTCTGTAAAGGGCCAGACTGTAAATATTTTAGGCTGTGTAGGCCATATGGTGACTGTCAGAACCACTCAATTCTGTCCTTGTACCTGAAAGTAGCCATAGACAATATGTAAACAAAAGTGTGTCTGTGTTCCAATAAAACTTTATCTGCAAAGACAGCCAGTGGGCTAGATTTGCCGACCTTTGCTCTTGATCCAAAGGAGGAAAATAAGCATGAAAGTCTCCTTGGGAGCTTCTTTATGAGCCACATCCAAATTTGATCTCTCATGGAGAATGTCAATTTTTCAAAGGTCCAGAGGGTGCTATTAGTTAGATAAAATTGCTCTGACTCAGGCAAAACTGACTCTTTTTATAGCTTCCCTGAGAAAAGGTTCTTTATGAGAATTTCAAAGTATTGAAGAGTCATTCTTCAGGATTGTCCTTATGTCACTATTGTTCCACTTAAATGTGGAAGAGTTATGTTTCTCTATGCTTTCAGAAGTTAAATACACTCATGACAGAGGTCTTCTATTAGCACTCTTGGATTTTATTAACTCAAGTACTCTTAGAAAATCCAAGCTTGTATCTTTTTTTTTTTTTTTTTTCAGAAATAGGATTCCAAAGTTTTCTAGTTTAACAGCAATTTTAAAATGGATATGAAGTAAAAGTTAAAAGATTCCCTGTGTTTTTATGTAAAATTCCTTTTGGAACATAAAGAAAGCTTTGAAGTTTTAAAGTTTGTTTGCACGTGTGTGTGTGTGTGAGAGAGAGAGAGAGAGATAGAGAGAGAGAGAGAGAGATGGAGGTCTTTGGGAAGCAACTCAGAGAGAATGCATATATCCATAACAATAGTTGGCCTGGAGTGAAAACCTTTCCTACTGAAACTATTTGGTGGGTTCAGTGCCCTAAGACAGCCTGGAGATCCATTAGCGAGCCCTCACCAAGGGGAACACACTGGGTCCTTCTGCTCTATGTACATAGTTGTTTGAAAAGTTTTGAAAAGTGATTTAGGAATGCTACTGTCTTTCCTGGTCTCAGTCCAGAAACAAGGCTTTGGTGGAGGCCAGGGAGGCAGTGCTGACTGTGGTGAATGGGGAGAGGGGCTCAAGTTCTAATGTTAGAGACCTCCTCCCACCAGCCACCATGTCCTCTGAGCACGTGCAGACTTCTTCCTGCCATCCTTCCATTGTTTCCTCTTCTCCCTCTTCCTCTTTGCTGCTCTTCACTTTCCTTTCTTCCTACCACCGAACGCTAATGTGGCAAGTGGAAGGGTGATCTGTCTGGAGTGAGTTGGGGGAAAATTGTTTTAGTTCTTTTATATCCTCCCCCTTAGGTGTTGTAAAGAAGGGAGGAAAGCACATAAATATCTCACTTTGCCCATTATAAATGTTGCATTTTCAAAGATAAAGTCTTATCTATCTGTAAAAAAAATTATTTGGAGAGTCATTGAAGGGAAAGGATCTGTTTAAAAGTTGGGTGGGTTTTTTTGTTTGTTTGTGGTTTTGTGTTTGTTTGTTTGTTTTTTCAATTAGGAATTAACTACCATAAAACCTCACATCCTGTGGTCATGTAGTCTCTAGCACAAATCTGGGATAATAAGTAACTTTACCATTCAAGCTTGCTTTTCTTTGGAGATGAATATTCCTGTTTTTCTTCTCCGTTTGTTTCGAAAGTTCTTACCAATGCTCTCATTGCATAAATGATTGCATTTAAAAATTGGTCTTTAAAGGCAAATAATTAAAAGGTTAGTATTGTTCTTCTGAACCTAGGCATTTCACAGGATGTTGGGTTTCATTTCATTTTGTTTTGTTTTGTTGAGGCTTCCAGTTCAAAGCTTAAGTAAGGAGATTTATTTCTTTTTTTTTTTTTAAAGATTTTATTCATTTATTTGACAGACAGAGATCACAAGTAGGCAGAGAGGCAGGCAGAGAGAGAGAGAGAGGAGGAAGCAGGCTCCCCGCCAAGCAGGGAGCCCGATGCGGGACTCGATCCCAGGACCCCGAGATCATGACCTGAGCCGAAGGCAGCGGCTTAACCCACTGAGCCACCCAGGCGCCCCAGGAGATTTATTTCTTTTTTGAATTTTGTTTCTTATTGGGATAAATTGACATATAATGTTAGTTTCAGGAATATGACATCATGATTCAGTATTTGTATCTGTTGTGATAGGATCACCACATAAGTCTAGCTAACATCTTTCACCACACATAGCTAACACTTTTTTTTTTTTTTTTACTTGTGATCAGGACTTTTAAGATCTACTATCAACTTTCAAAACTACCATATGCTATTGTTCACTATAGTCACCATGCTATACATTACGTCTCCAGGACTTACTTATTTTGTAACTGGAAGTTTATTTAAGGAGACTTCTTTCTTTTCTCATCAGTCTGCAGGTTTTATTCTGAAGGGAGTGAAGAGATAGCCGCTGACCAATGTGTTCTAATCCTAGTACTCTATCTAACAATGTGACCCAGCATTCTGGCCCCCACTGCTGTGGACCCACATTCTCCTGTTAGAAATCGCCTTCCCCTCCTCCCCACCCACCTACATCCTACCCAGACATCAAGTCCCCTCTTAAGACCATAGGCCTTCAGGAATCTCTCCTTGGATAATCGCCCACCACAGTGATCCTTACTCGCTTGGAATTTCTGTAGCACTTTTTGTTTGTGTCAAACAATCCTCACTTAATTACACGTTATCTTGGATCAGTCTCTAGTGGTTTAAAGCATAGTGTTAAGCACATAATCTGTGTAGCGATTTGAAGAACAAGGCAACTAGTTCACGGGGAGCCAGGGATGGGAACCTCAGGGAAGGCCGCAGGCACCCACAGGGAGGAATCATCTTGGGGGAGATGTTAAAATCTAACTCTGGCCCTCAGACAAGCACAATGGCCCTAGCAAAATGGCTAGTCAAATGATTTGAATGTTCAAAGGATTAGAACAAGGAAACTGGTGATGTATTTTTACCATAAGGATATACCTGCCCACAGATGTGGGTAGGTGGTATCCTTTGGTAGGATAAGCTTGGAAACTAAATAGTGCTTCCTCAGATGATGCCTCCGTGACTCTCTCAGTGATGCTGTGAGTGGCCAAAGTTGCTTCCCACTGGCAAATTTTGTCCTAAGATCTTAAATATAGCTGATTGGTTCCCAGTTAAGACTTCGTTTCTCAAAGTTGATTATTTGTTCCTCTCCTCTCTGATCCATTGTATGTAGGGAAATCTCATTTCTATCATTCTGAAGTCCTTGGGGTGCATGTCACTGTGTCCTTCTTTTACCTCCTACAGTAGGTACCACTAAATACCGAATGAATAATTAGCTAACTCCAGTACCAAATCCTTAATGGCATAGAATGCACAAACACTTCTTTATTCAGCATTTAAGAAGTAAGTGACTCTATGGGACGCCTGCGTGGCTCAGTGTGTGCTGAGGTCATGGTCCCAGAGTCCTGGGACTGAGCCCTTCACTGGGCTCCCTGCTCAGCAGGGAGCCTGCTTCTCCTTCTCCCACTCCCCCTGCTTGTGTTCCCTCTCTCACTGTGTCTCTCCCTGTCAAACAAATAAAATCTTTAGAAGAGAGAAAAAAAAAAAAAAAAAAGGAATAAGCGACTCTAGCACTTGCTACACACCAGCATTATTGAAGTTAATGGAGATACAGAGATGAGTGGGAAAATAGTCCCTTTTTAAAGAGATTTTACTTTTAAAGGCAGGGGTATAAAACAATTACAATGAAGCATTTTGGGTGCTGTGATAAAAACAGATTGAGACATGAAAGGGGGAATAATCAATTTTACTTATGGGAATCAGGAGAGTTTTCATAGAAAGAGAAATATGTTGGTTAAAATCCCTTACATGTACATTTTTTGGCTGTTGTTTGTAGATTCCCTTCAATATCAATTCAGGTTATTAAAATCTTGGCCTCTTTCTCATTCATGTCCATTCACTTGTCATTAAATTCTCAGGCCTCGTCTAAGTTTGGAATGAAAGTGTCACAAGACACATCTTTCACTATTTCCTGGTTTACTAAACATGGAATTGTAGCTCAGGACCTGAGCATTCGGTGATCTCATGTGACCATGAGAACACGAGTAAGGAAGGAAGTGCAGAAGTAAGGGTGATGATCTCTCACAAAGCCCCTGTCCGCTAGAGAGGTAGGGTTTTAATTAGATAGGCAAGTGTCACATCTATGCCTCAGACATCAGGGACGCAAATGGGAAGCTTCGCATCTTCCTGTTCCCTAAGAGCCATCCCCCCAAATATACATGGGTGAAAGGAGAGAATTTGAGAACTCCATAGATCTCAAATTGGCAAAAACAGAATCAGCATGATCTGATGGTGACAGGCTTAAAAATCAGGAAATCCAAGAGACACTCATCCTTATCTGCTTTTGTAGTAAATCAGTTAACATCTCTGTGTATTTATTTACCCATTGGAAGAAAAAGAGCTAGTATTTCTAGTGTTAATCTCTGTTGGATTCTATAAAGTAAATGAAATGTAGTCCTGTTCTTCCAACACTTGAGCTACTTCAGTCTTCTAAATTGAGAAAAAGATGTACAAATCATCGAAAGAACAATATGAATAAATCTTTAAAAGAGCGGTAAGTGAAGTAATGCATTTAAAAAGTAAGACTCAAGAGGTACAAATGAATATAAATATACATATAAATATTTGAAAGAACAAAATGTATAAATCTTTGAAAGATATCTTAATGCATTTTGATGTCTTTTTGTACACTAGAAAATTTGCACAGATGTTGCCATCATATCCATTTTCTAAGTAGCACAAGGTTTTCTTTCTAAAAAGGGGACCAAGGGACAGTCCTATTGTGGAGCATTTTTCATTAAACAGACCGTATTTTATTAAAAGCATTTTTTAAAGCTGTTTCAATTTTCATGTTATCCTATTGAGGATAACAATTCTGAAAACTCGCAAACTGCTGGTAAAAATACCATTTGTATTCTAAGTATAATACTTTCCTATCTAAGAAAAGTTGTCTCTGGTTCTAGGATACCAAAATATAGTAAATAAATTTGTGTTTTCCATATCCACACCCACCTTCCTGCCTTTGAGATCTGTGTGTGATTTTGCAAGACAGAATATTATATGAAAGTGAACACAAAATGACTGGATTTCTGTGCAGCCCCAAGAGTCTACAATGTTCCAAAAATTAAATTCCCCAAATCATTGGAAATTTCTGGTATAATAGACGCTATTGCTTTTCCTGGTATAATGGAATGAAGTGCTCTTTCAGGTGTTTATTCCCTACTGGTGGGAAGGAAATACTTGTCAATTCGTAGGGCTGATTGATCAACTCATATGCCTTGATCACTTGTGTTCAAGGCACCATGCCAGGTGTTATGGGGATAATACAAATAAGAAGTTTATGTTTCCCTCGCCAGGATGCTTACAGTCTAGTTAGAAAGACTAGAAGCATGGTGGGAAATGCTTTTTAACATGAGACACACGAGGCAGCATCTAATAAAGCGGGGTCTAGATAGAGCTTGGAGACTCAGAGGGCTCCCTGTGGTTCCTGGGATTGTGGATGGTCTGTTGGAGGAAGAGATGGCCCCAGAGGATCTTTCCAACTGTTTCCAAAAGAAAATGAATTTGAAAACACTCAGATGCATAATTGTTCCTTCTAGAATACTGTTACAGTTTATTTCTTTACGAATTTAACCACATTTTCGATACTGTATTGTTTTCTTTGTGCCATTCATAGATTTCTTGGTGGTTTGGGGTTGCATTTGTGTTTTTCTTCTCTCTTGACTTATCTGAGAAATTCTGGCACTAGCAGGTTTGGGATGTTTTCGTTCAGACATTCTTAAGTTATTTGGTAAGGTCTTTGTTGCATTTTTCTGCTTAGAAACTGCTTTTCTTTTTCTTTGTTTAAACCCTGAACTCAGTAAAAGCTCTTTATTTTTATAGATTGCTCAGTAAAGCAATATCTTTGGAGGGGAGAGAATAAAAAATAATCCCCCTGCCACTGGAAGTAGCTACATCTTCAGAAAATATTTCATACGTTTAAGAGATGTCAGAGAGAGCCTTACAAGAACATACATGCACATGGTTACATAAAAGAGAGCCTAGTACTTTCGATGCCCATATCAGCAGGCCTCAGAATTGCTTGTGAACGACTGGAAACCATGGCCATCTGCCAGCCAGAAGCAACATCACCAGAATGGAATTCACAGTTACACTGTTAAGACTTATAAATACAGTGAGGGTCCAGGAGCCAGGACCTTCAGGCAAAGTCAGGCTTGTCTGGTCTGGTCTGGTCCGGCTGACTGAGCAAGCAAGCTCTCTTTTTGCATGAGGCCTTCCTCAGTCTCAGTGACTAAAACCATTTGTCCCCAAAGTGAAAATGTCCCAAGGGATGGGGGGTGGGCAGCGACCGTCCCTTTTCTTGTCACACACTGTCGTCGTTGGGGCGGAAGTCATCCTGGGAGGAAAGTCAGGGGCTTGCATGGTTGGTCTGAGGACAGTCTTTGGAAGTTAGGAGAGTAAAATCATTTTTGAATGTGAATTCATTTCCCTTCAGAGAAACTGTGCCAAATCCTAGCAACTGGGTGCTGTCATAAAGGATGAAAGTAAAATAAGTTGAAGAACTGTTATCCATAAAGAGTGGTAGGAAGCCAAGAATGAAACCTGGCGATGGCCAGGGTTTCAGGGAAAGGGCCGTGAAATTAGCCGATGCCACTGCGAGTGAGCCGGGCAGTACAAGCGATAGGAGACCAGCAGCGGCGACTGCACGAGGCTGTCTGCAAGCTTAGCAGAGATCTACTCTATGGGTCCTTTCTCCCCTGGCCTTCTCAACAAGAAGGGCAAATGGAGAACCGAGTTGGTGATGATCTCATTCAGCAGAGGCCAAACCGGAGCCTGCAGCAAAAGCCATCGAGAAGCGCTTGCTCTCCACCAGGTAGCAAGTGAAACCCATGGTCTGCATTTTCTCATTTAAACTCGGGACAATCCTGTGAGGAAACTCCTACTATTATCAGGGTTTTACCCACGAGGAGACTGAATCTTAGGAAAAAATCATGCCAAAGGTCACATAACTGAGTAGTGAGAGGATGGTCTTTGTTTGACTTCAAATATCTTTAACTTCAGAGCCCACACTCCAAACATGCGGCGTTCTGCTCATTTTTTCGTTTCCTCACATATTCATGCAGGTATCCTGTAACAGCAGCGTGCCGGGCACTAGGCTAAAAAGAGGGGCACTAGGCTAAAAAGTCACCTCCTACTCTGTACTCTTGGCATGAAACTTACAAGCTCACCGTGGCTGAGACACAACAGTCGCGGAAGAATCACATCAGTATTAACAGTGCCTGATGACGAGTCACATTCAGGAAAGATGAGGAACAAGAGAATGGCTAGGTATTAGGAAGGGCATATCCCACTTGGTCAGGGAACCAAGAGCTATGCTAAGTAATTACGAGGAGAGGTGTGCATACTGCGAAAACATGGTTATTATTCTGGGGAGTTGAGGAGAGCTTTCCTGAGAAAGACTTATGTTTCAGATAAGAAGAATTAAAGGCTGATCCCTAGCTGGAGAGGAGAAGAGGCTGGGGGAGTAGGGGACTAGTAGAGACCAGAGTCCTGAGGCCACCGAGAACGACAGATTACCAATTCTGGGAGTCCTTATTGATGGGCAGTGTAAACTCCAGGCTTGTCACCTTTAGTGTGTTTCATATTGCTCAGCTGCACCTCACATTTCTGACTATTTCCCAAATGAATTTACATACAACACACTCATTGTTCTTTATGCCTTTTTAATTTGTTTGTTTTCTGCCAATTTTTTTGTGACTGGGCTCTCAGGGTTTGAGGGAAACAAGAGCCACATGCTTCATTATTGCTGTACTACAGTTTCTAAGGTTCATGCTCTTTGATATTTAATAAATACATCTTTAGGGTAAAGAGACAGTGGATAGTAAATGTCAATTCAGAGGATGATAGAACTTAGGTGTTTTCATTGATATGCTCAATTAGGAATTGACATTGCCTGTAAAAAAAAAACCCACCTCATCTTTCTATATTAGGTGAGCTTGGAAATAGATTTACTTTTAATTTTTGCTAAGTGAAGTTTTTTAATATTACTTGAAACTAAATGGAAAATTTTCCAAATTAATGCTCCTGCAGTTTAGCACATGGGGGGGGGGGCAAAATCTTTCCTCTAAAGCAGCTTTTCCAGGGAACAGATTAGTATTAATTAGGGGATGTTTTACTAATGGAATATTTTTCTTGCCATTGATGTCACTGTCCTCCATCCTGGAGGACAGCATTATTGACAGTGATTGCTCTTCTGTGTGATAGACTATAGGCAGACAGACCATTTCACATTATTCCATTTGCCCCACACCCTGAGACAATTGACTTTGGGTTAAAAGCCTGAAGCTGTTTATCAGACCTGGCAATATTTGGGACCCTACCTGCTAACACTGTCATTGGTCCAGAGACTCTTCTGGAATTCCACCCATCTTCTGTCTTCATTACAGAAAATCACTCGTAGGGAGTGCCTGGCTGGCTCAACTGGGAGAGCATGCAACCTTTGATCTCGGGGTAATGAGTTTAAGCCCCACATGGAGCTTACTTAAAAATAAATAAATAAACAAAATAATTTTTCAATAACTTCTCACACAACTGAGTAGGACCCCATCAATCTTTTTATTATCTGTAGCAGATAAGATGGTGGAGAATACGGGATGTTCCCTATCATATTTATCTTTGCATCTCTGAGGCTTAGAGCAGAGATTGCCTGATAGCAGATGATTTAGTAAGTATTTATTAAGTGACTGACAGAATGAATGGCAGTCATGTCAACTGCAGTCAGTCAGAGGTGGGCTCCAGATCACGACTTTTGGTAACCACCTCAAATTTTCTTGCTACTTTTAGGAGTTAATGATCATAGATTTAAAACCATGAATAGGTACAGTGGAAGTGCTAGGCTATTTCTATAATATTTGTATCAGTTATCTATTCTGAGTAACAAATTGCCTCAAAACTTAGGATCCTGAAACAAATTGTCTCACAGTTTCGGAGAGATGGAAATCTGGGGACAGCTTAGCTGGAGAGTTCTGGTTTGGGGTCCCTCACGACATTGCAGTTAGGCTCTCTGCTGGAGCTTCGGTGATCCGAAAGCTTGAGTAGGGCTGGAAGATCTGTTTCCAAGCTCACTCATGACTGTTGGCAGGAGACCACAGCACATGGGCTTCTCCACGGAGCAGCTTGATTATCCTCATGACATGGTAGCTGGCTTCTCCCAGAGCGACTGATCCAAGAGAGATCCCTTTTGTGATCTGGTTTCCCAAGTTCCATGCTATCACATCCCCTGAATTCAATTCCCTAGAATAGACGTGATTCATTAAGTTGAACCTACTACATTCAAGAGGAGCTTAATTAGGTCCTACTTTGGAAGGGAGAAGTATCAAGGAAGTAGTGGACATCTGAAACCACTAAACTATCTAAATATTGAATTCTTTCCAATATATTAACATGAATTGCATGCTTTTTTAAGTGGCACAATATATCACAATGTTCCATTTGTCAATAAGAAGTGCTTTTAGACAAAGTGCTTTTCCTGGAAATTAGCAAACTGTTTTAAAATGTTGTAAGTAATGCCATTAAAAAAAAAAAAAACCTCATAGTCATGAGAACAAGAATCACTAGTACTTGAAGAATCCAGCTAATGACTTAATTTTATCTATTTTCTTTTATTCCTCTGAAGTAGATTGCAACAAATTCAAATTAAAACAAATTAAGAACATCTACTTTGTAGCAAGTACCATGTTACATGCTATGGGAAGGGCATGTATGAAAAAGATAGAGTCGATCCCAAAGAAACTGAGCAGAGATGATGGACACATGCCCAAAACTTGATACAATACTAAGCTCGCTGTAATGAGTTTTCTAATATAGGCACAGAGACAGTGCTGTGGGAGCACAAGGAGAAAAAAGTGAATTGACATTGGAAAATGAGAAGACTTCTTGCAAAAAGTGCCCCTTGAACTGGACCTAAAAAGATTAGAGGCCATCCAAATAGATAAGATGGTGGTAGTAAGGACACAGAGCTCAGAACATGGAAGTCTCCTGGGATGGGCACAGTGGGGAGGAATGCTGGACTCTAAGACGGGGAGGAAGGTACAGTCTGGGCAGTGGGGACCTGCCAAAGGGTTTGAACAGGGGTATTATTGAATAAACAAGAGACTCATACTTTAAGAACTAAAGCATATCAAAATTACAACAACAATAACTATTTACTATGTTTACTCTCTCCTAAGCGCTTTAGACGTGGTATCTCTAGTCCTCGGTGACCCCTGATGGGTGTAGGTATTGTCATCGCCATTTTACCTATTAAGAAACTAAGGTTTAAATGGTTGAAATAAATTACCCTGCTAGTGAACTGGGGAGTGATAATTCAAATCTGGGGTTGTCTGACTCCCAAAGTCCATGTTTTTAACACACATGTGTAACTCTTTCCTTAATACATTATGAAGAAAATGTTGGGAATGTGTTGAAAAGTACACATGGCTTGTCAATAAATAGTTTAGGGAACTTAATTATGAGACCCTAAGAACTTAGTATCCTTGTCTCTTACTTTTTTAGCCCTATCTTTAAACCAAATTCCTTACTGAAAACATACAGTAAATTGCCAGGGACAGCAGTGGGGCGGGGAGGGGGAGGAGAGGAAATCCAGTCCTGTTGCGCCTAAACCAATCACCAAAAGGAAATAGTTCAAAAGAACAGTACTGGGACGCCTGGGTGGCTCAGTTGGTTGGACGACTGCCTTCGGCTCAGGTCATGATCCCGGAGTCCCGGGATCGAGTCCCACATCAGGCACCCAGCTCCATGGGGAGTCTGCTTCTCCCTCTGACCTTCTCCTCGTTCATGCTCTCTCACTCTGTCTCTCTCTCAAATAAATAAATAAAATCTTTAAAAAAAAAAAAAAAAAAAGAACAGTACTACTATAAGCATCAAAAAAAAGGAAAATACCTAAGCAGACCTGCCCCTGAACATTTGCAGGACTCAGGGCAAGACAGATGGAAGCCTATGTACCATATGTCTAAATATTAAAAAGTTATAAATCAGGATAACAAATGGTTAAATCAAATAATCTCTCTTTTCCTAGCTTGCTTGACAAATATAAGTGCAGAATTACAAAATGAGAAAATACATGGAAAACTATGGTTCTTCTATGACTGAAAGGCAATGATATATCCAATGACTGAATTTAATTATTATTGAGCATACCTGGGTAGCCTACTGCTTTCATGAACAATTAAATTAGGTTATACCCAATTATAAAATAATTATTCTTAAAATTTATTTGCCTTCATTTCTGCAAATCCCTAGTCTTGTTGTCATAACAAAGATTTTCATGTAACTTGTTTTCTGTTGACCAGAGTGATCTAAACTTTAGATTTTAAAGTATTAAAAGTGAAATGTAACTTTATTCAAACATACACAACTTGAATATATTTTATTTTCATCATAGGTGTAAATTAAACAAATGTGGAAAAATAGAAATTGTTTTTTGTGTTCTCAGAAGTTATTTTTCATCTAAAATCTTCAGTTTTCTGTGAGATAAAGGGCCAAACTCAGTTTAATTAATGAATGTAAGATTTAAATAAAAGTGATTTAAATGAAGCTGGAATTTTTTTTACCTTAATCAAATTCTAGTAAATATTTTTATGAAGGTAAAACTGTGAGCAGTATTGACTTAATTGCCAAAGAACCTCAATCACACAATTCACTTCTAGCCTACATCCGTTTAACTTTAAGAGGACTAGGAGTTGTTTGATACTGTGAGATACACTTCCACCACACCATGCGACTATTGGCAATATTTTGTGCTGATAGGCGAATACTTCTGGAACCAGGAATTAGAACATGAAAAGAAGCAACAAAATGGAAGCTTGGCGCTACGGGAAAATGTTACCATTATCCTTTGCACTCATGCTGAGATGGAAGACTTGACAAGTTAATTAATTTGTCTTGTTCTTACCTAAGCACTTCTGCTGCCGTATTCTCCTTGCCCTTCAAAGAAGTGTCCTCTGACATCGGCATCGACCTAGCCACCCATCCTCAAAATGAAGCCACCTTAGGCTTCCAAGACACGGAGCAGGAGATATGGAGAAGCAATCCCCTTCGGAGCCTGAACAGTGCTAGTCACGACAGCAGAAGTTTGGAGTGCCTCATGATGCTGCGCGGCACTGAGCACCGAATTCCAAACGCGTGTGTTTGTCACACTCGTGGTTCCCCACGTCAAGGCGCAGGCTGTTGCTCAGCGTGGCTCTCCAGTTTACACCAGCGAGATGCATGTCAGGGTGTGCGGGAGGTGGGGATCGCAGGGACAGGCTGCCCACATGAAGACTTCACCTATAAACGTTTCTCACTATGAAAATGTCTGGTTTTAATAAAAAGTCACCAGATTGTACCAAGAGAAAAAGGAAGGTTACAAGGATCCCTATGAATATGTGACCAAGCAGAAGATGGAAACTGGGAGGAAGTGAAGTGAAATGCAAGGGAAGGAGATATTGGAAAAAGGGAATAAAAACCAGTCGAGAATGGAAACACCTGAAGAGCAGTTCTGGAAGCTTCACTCCTTGCTGCTCTACGAGGAACCAGCTCCTATGTATACTAACCTGACTCTTCTACTCCCGTCTGCAAATATAGCAACATTTAGCTGTTTTCTATTAATACTGAGGTACTCTGAGACTTTGGGGATCTTCAGTAGCAGAATCGAGACCGGGGAACAGTAAAAATAAATAAATAAATGAAAATGAAAAAAAATAAATAATAATAAGTAGCTCGCCCAGACTGCCACTCAGATCTTCCCAATACTGTGCAGAAGCACAACGAAGTAGTGATTTTGGTTTTGTGCTTGAAGACAACCTCTCTACGACTTCTGAAGTGATTCAAGGCTGTCCATGTGTTATCCTTATAATTGAAACAGTATTTTCACCGCTTTTCAGAGTAATAGTTTTAGGGGTGGGGATTTCAAACCCTGGGTACAGCCTGGCCTCCACAGTGTGACCCTGTTCCCAAAATGACAGGGGCTATGGAACAGATGGCCCAGACTGATGACAGCAGGGTTGGGGTAGTGCTCATGGGGCCAACTGGGACACCAGAGAAGGGAAGGCACTCGGCTATTTCTGAGAATGGATGGGTTTGGAATGCCTTTAAAGTTACTCATCAATGCAAATAAGATAGGAGGGAACTCGGAACGTGCTATTCTCTGGGGGTGCCAATGGGAATGGCGAGGTCAGTTGCTGCGAAGCCTACATAATCAGACACGGTGAGTTGTCTCACCTGGGCGGCCGTGGTTTGTGTCACTGGGTTGTTGGACAGCTGTGTTACAGCAGTGTAGTGGTGAAATCATTATTTAGTAACAATCACCATGATAATGACCCTGTGCTACCCATAGGTAGTGCGTCTCGTAAGCGCCCAATGAGTACTTACTGAATAAATACTCGTTCCTCAATTGGCTCAACAAATGCCCACTGAATACCTGTTATAAAAAGAACGGGTGGGTCCTGACATGAAGGTGAACGTGTTTCAGCCAGAGCCTTCCCAAGGGATTATAGTTTTGCAGACGTTATGCCGATGACAAACAAATGGCCCAAGATGCTTTTTTTTTTTTTTTAAACATTAAGGATTTTGAATTTGATTTTTGGAAAAAGCCAGTAGAGAACTCAGAGGATGTACTGAAACTTACGTGTGTGTGTGTCTGTGTGTCTGTGTTTGTGTGTGTTTAACATGTCCCAATATTAAGAAAACCTTACTCTTCTCCAAGTTATTCTATAATATAACTGGAAATAAAATGTTGAAAACCCAATCTCACACATGGTCCAGATGCCAAAAAAGTCACTTTTCATTCAGAAGAGCACTGTCCATGGCATTGTTTTTTTTTTTAAGTTAACATAAGGAAAAAGAATATGTATGACAGCAGATTACAGGAAAGAGGTTCCTACTTCACTTTTAAGTTACGCAACTTCCTCACTGATGACCGAGAGAAAAATAAAGAGGCAGCAAATAATAAAGGGTAAGGCAGGAAGTGTGTGCTGACAGGAGTCCCAAGAGGGCTCACCAGCCCGGTGCCACTAAGGAAACACATCTCTAAGGCAGTTAAAGTTGTCCTGCTTCTCGCATAATCCCAAGCAGAGCACAAGGCCGCCGTTTAAATGTGCGCAGAGAAGTGGAGAAATGAGAGAGTAAGGTCTCCGTCTCACTGAGGGAGTGAGACTCCCTCGTGGGTCTCCAGGCAGCCGCGCCTGCCAGCACGAGGGCAGCTGGGAATTTGGAGCCTCCCCCAGCACTCACGCAGTGGTTCTTCAGTCAGTTCACGTGGGTCCCGATAGGCGTGACACACCAGAGAGGGTGTGGATTCAAAACAGATAATAAGGTAATCCCTTTGGCAGTAATACTAACTGCCCACCACCATCCAGCGGTTACTAGGAGTTGACAGGACACACACATGATCTTGCCTAATACAACAACACTGGCAGAGGGATTATTAGCGCCGTTTTCTCGAGGGACGCAAATAATCAACTCGGGACTTAGAGACTGTGTGTGTCCAACGTGACAAAGCTGAGAAGGGGCAGAGCAGCCTTTGAGGCCGGTAAGGAGACTCCAGGGCTCACACTGGAAATCGTAGTGCTGGGCTACCACTAGCTACGTGTTTTTCCTCAGGGAATTTGTAAGGGAAAGGTTGGTTCCTACGTTAAGCAGAAGGTGTTAAACGATGAACAGTGGAACGGTGTGACCGATGAAATCTAGAGGGATTGGGGTGCCGGAGAACTCACGTCTGAGGGGATGTGGGAAGTCCTCCTGGACAAGGAGGGATTCACGGCTGGTTGCTGGAGAATGAGAAGTGCTTACATTGAGAAGGGAGGGTTCCACAGGATCTGTTTTCAGGAGGTCCTGTTTTATTGTCTTACTCACCTTGACTGGCACTAATGAACGTCAAAGATTTCAACAAAAATAAATACATTGAGGGTCCACTATGTGAGGGGCGTTCTTTTTGTTGCCTTAAAGCTTTTTAACATTCTTTAAAGAACTGGTTAATCTCCAGGGTCTAGATCCATTAGACCCCAAGCCAGATGGCTCTGGGGAGCCTCTGGGAATGGCTGTGGAACCGCCTCCACTTTCACACATACCCATGAAAGAATGGTCCCTTGGGAATTTTGCAGACCTGCAATGTGGAGATAATGTAATTCTGGTCATAATTCAACTGCCCCAGATAGAGAGTTGCCAGATTTAGCAAATACAAACACAGGAGGCCCGGTTAAATTTGAATTTCAGATGAACAACAAGTAATCTTTTAGTCCAAGTATGTCCCAAATATTGAATGGGATGTACTTATACTTAAAAAGTTATTTGTTGAAATTCAAATTTAACCAGGCTCCTCTATTTTTCTGGAAACTGCAGCCAGATAGGAACTGGGGGGAATATTCTGAGATTTTAATTTCTTTGGCATATGTAAATACTCCTCTGTTTTTGAAAACATCAAATCCATTTTTTTTTTTAAAAAAAAAGAGGAAAGGAAAAGAAAAACAAAAAGTATCACTAGGGTTGCACACGCCTACGAGATGTGTTCTCTTTTAACATGAAATCAGTGGAGCAGGAAAAGAGTTACATCACAAGATAATTTTGTGGAACCAATATAAATCCTGTGTTTTTATACCTTGCATTTTCATTCAAAAAATTTAACCTTAAAATAATAGTTAGGGTTAATCCAAGTAACTCCCTTACTCTGCATCAAGATAAAAATGCATTTCAGGCTATGTACCCTGAGGATAAAAAAGAACTTGCTGAAAACTGGATTTCCGAGTAATGCCCCCATTAAAGATGACAAGTGGGGTTCACTGAGGAGGCATATGCCTTCAGACTGAATTTTAAGAATGACGATTGTTTTTTAAAGTCGGAGTCAAATATCAGTCTTTAAACCAAGTTAAAGTCAATGCTGCAGCTGCCTTCTGTCTCTGTCACTGCTGTGAAAAAAATTCAAAAGGCGCAATCAAACATTTTTTTCTAGAAAAAATTCTTTTTTCTAGGGCATTTTTTAAAACAACTCGAAATCAACACAAGCACACCAAATGCAGAGAGCAAATGTTTTTACCTATTTAACGTCTCCCTTGCATATTATTATTAGTAAGATAAACTAGTCTCAAGAGCAGTAATGCACTTCGAGAGAATGTAAAGCATGAAAGGTAAAATGAAGTCTTGCAGAGGGAGAGACTTTAAATCACATTTAGACATAAATCCTTTCGGGTCACAGTCCCATAGATTACCAGCATCTGCTAAACCTAGATAGTTTATAATCACTAAAATTATTTTAATCTTCCTATGGAAGGCTTACCAAAGAAGTACTGAATTACACTGGGTTAATACTTCTAAGGATGAACAGTCAAGAAATCGATGCATAAATTAATGCAGTGGCTACATAGTAACATCTAAGGTTTGTAACGTATCTGAACCAGGCAGCAGTTATCAAAAGATATAGCACTCCATTAGGGTGATATGTTCTCAGCCCCGTAATCGCCTGGAAAGTTGCCAACCATTCTTCGCCCTCCCCCACTCCTGCAATCATCGCTGACCTGTCATATTCTTAACCTTCGAGAAGAGAGACTAAAGGTTGGGTTTGTAAAATAGGGGGGAAGCCATGAAAGCAAAAGCACAGATACCCCAGTGAGGGAAGACATGAGAACACACTATCAGTGGTTGGTGTTCTTTGGATCAAAGTTTCCGGTCATCTCAGATGTGGTCTGTCTCAGAGCCTGACTACCTTCCACACCCTGAGTGGGAGCAGTGCAGGGGAGCGTTTGGTGCTGTGTGAAGCGTACGTTATGCACCCTGGCAAAATGTCACCATGCCGGACGAGGTCTTGGTTCTGTAGGTGGGCATTTGAACTTGTGTAAGTGCATAGGAATGAACATTCCCCTCCACTGACTTTCCTGGGACTGAGGGAAGTATTTCAGTGCCATAGAGGTATAAATCGACAAATTATCAAATAGCTAAGTGAATTCTTATTCTACTTTAAGAGGAATAGCAATGTAACATGTAGTAAGCGGTTGAGTAAAGTGATTATGTTCCATGCATTCATGCATCCATTAAACGGAATCTATCGGTCTGGCTTCTCGTTCCACACCCCCATCGCCTCTCTCTCATGTTCCCCGGTCTCTAGGCAGACGCACGGTTTTCTGGACAGTGCACTATACCGCCTCTTATATGCCTGTTTCCTTCTGCATGTGTTCCTGCCCCTGCTGGGGTTCCCCTCGGCTCTCTGTCTCCCTGCGGAGAGCCACTTCTTCAAAACTTGATTCAGAAATCACCCTCTGACCTCTACTTCCCGATATCACCCAGAGTTGGATGCCCCTCTGCTGTGTTGCTTTGGCCTTGTATTCATAGTCTCTGGGAGAAAGCACATACATTGGAGTCCGATGAGTCGTTTCTCTGCATGCCCATCTCAGTGAGACCAAGAAACGTTCTTTTTCTGCTTTTGATTCTCATAACAGAGTATGATATGTGGCCCATACAGGCAATCGTATGCATTGGATCCGTGAATTAATAATGAACGGGCAGTGTGCCCCTGGTCTGGACGCCGTGGGAGGGGGTATAAGAGAGATGCGGTACCGAACACCTGACATCGGCAGGTACAACATCTAAATTACAAAGCTCTGAACTTAATGGCACCAGTGTGAGGAGGAGTGAGGGTAAAGTTCCAAGGGAAGTTCGTGGAGAAGGTGACATCTAAGGTGGGCTTTGACAGGGGCATTAAAATGGGAGAAGGCGGTGGCCTCCTCTTCCTGGTAGGTTCACCGGAATGTAGACTTTTGGGCAAAGAAGTCAGGACATGGACTGTCAAGAGAAGGCCAAGAATGAGTGTGGGCTTTACTCTAAGAAGGAGGTTAAATTCTTCCCATTCTTCATTCTAGGCAACAGTGGGCTCTTTTTCCAGTACCCAGTTTTATGACTCCTTCCTCTGCTCTAGGAGGCATGCCTCCTTCCACTAATAACATGTGTAGATGCTGTCAGTGGTGTTCCTGAGGACTGGGGATACATCCATCTTGCAAATATGATGCGAAATAATTTTTTTAGCCAATTGAGTATGGAACTCTGCCTCAAAATACACAGTACTCATCTTAGCCTTGACCTTTCTTTCCTGTTCTTCTTTTACAATTTTATGAAATACATTCTGGGGTCCCTTTTGGCCTAAAGCTAAAAGCTAGAAAGCATCCTTGTTGCCTTTTTCATCCCAGCCTGCAGCTTTTCAGTGTCTGGAGTTGGAAACACCATCTGATGATGGAGGATAACAAGTCCAAGGGCAAAAAGCAGTGAGCTGAGGCGAGGGAGCAGCCGGCAGAGCCGAGGCGCAGCTGGGCCAAGTTCAGCAGCAGGTGTGGAGGCGGAAGTGCAGGGGGGAGGTGGGCACGTCAGGTGGCGGCAGGGTTCAGTGGGCCAGTCAGCGAACTGCTCACCGAGACAGTCTGTTTCCACCTTTCTGCACCACACCGAACCAGCCACTGACCATTTCCTCCCTCAGATTTGCTCATCCTCAAAGAGGGAATCACAATGTGTCTTCCTCAGAGGAATTACTGACCAGTGTCTCGTTCGGGAGCCACTAATAGAAATGGCCGTGAAGACCTTTGAACACAAGAAACAAAGCACACAAGTAAAAACAACAGGAAGTGGAAGAGAGAGCACTCTGTGACCCGAAATGTTCTGTGTCATATGCCGGTGTCAGAAGGTTATAAGGCTCCAGTGAGATGTGTCACTTAGGAGGACGGTAGTGCCCAAGGACCCAGTAACTGTGAACCTGGCACCCTGTTCCGACTTCTCAGGGAGCACGTGCTTCTCCTGGAGCATTTGTGTCTGCGAGGGCATTGCCCCATCCTCAGCCTGTCCCCTTCTCAACTTTGTACAGACATAAGTGGCTGATTTGCTCTGCTACACAAATGACTCATGCTTTTGTGAGCTCCAAGCAGCAGGTCCTTCAGCAGCTTTTCTTAGCTCTGAGGACAGAAAAGAGGCACCCAGAGGCACATCTATTACAGGCCAGGTCTTTTTGATTTGTGAAGCAAAGACGGGGAGGGAATGATCAGACCCCGGGCTCAATTATCCAAGATCAGCTAGAGAGTGAAACACGGAACTGACTTCAAAAGGCACCCGATTCTTTCAAAATCTTCAGCCTATGCTTCCGAATTGGACCCGAGTTCAAATTCTCAGTTCTCACGAGCAGTCAAAGCACGTACATCTGGGGCATTTCAGTACACGAGGATGTAATTAAGAACTTTGGGAGGGAAAGGCAACTGTCTGCAGCTATGAGCACACATCAGCTCTCCGACAGCCTCTGGAATCCAGCCGCCTTTAGAGGGTGGTGTGGGTAGCCAGCCACAGCTTTCAGGACAGAGATTTCAGCCAAGGATCTAGAAGCAAGTGTACAGCGTGTTCCATGTAACTATGAGCATGCCTCATCTGGAAGAGAACTGTACCAGCAGTTCCTGGAGTTTTCTTGGTTATTTAAACCCTCTGCCTTAAAGCGGAGTTCACGGCTTCTCAGCATCGGCAACCGGGTCCCGTTTTGTTGTATGCTTTCACAGAAAGAATAAGAAACCATAGAGGAAAATGGGAACTAATGTCTCCACGGAGCGCATATCCCTCGTCACATTTAGTCCTCATAAGAACCCTGAAGAGTTCGTGCTCTTTTCTCCTTTTTGACAGACTTTTTCAAAACCAAAGCTCAGAAAAGCTCAATAGATTGTCTAGGATCTAGATACCTAGAAATGGAAGTGCTGGAATTAGAATCCAGGATTTCTTGACTCAAAAACCTATGTTTCACCCACAGCTTCAGTTCACCAGAATAACGTGGGCATGGCCTCAAAACCTATGCAAGAAATGTGTCTTAAAAAGGAATCATTTTTTATTATTCAACTATTAAGCTGTTTAGGTATTACATTACTAGAAATTCTGAGCATCAATAATCAAATGAAGGAGAAATACCTTCACTATACATGCATACACACACACACATTTTATTTGTATGTATATATTTTTTAAATTGTCTCTGTTTCAGGACTGGGAATGAGCATCATTAGAATTCGCTGTTGGGGGGCGCCTGGGTGGCTCAGTGGGTTAAGCCGCTGCCTTCGGCTCAGGTCATGATCTCAGGGTCCTGGGATCGAGTCCCGCATCGGGCTCTCTGCTCAGCAGGGAGCCTGCTTCCCTTCCTCTCTCTCTGCCTACTTGTGATCTCTCTCTGTCAAATAAATAAATAAAGTCTTTAAAAAAAAAAAAAAAAGAATTCGCTGTTGGACGTGTGTCCACTTTAACCTGATCTGTTTTGTCTAACGTTTCTTTGCAAAGCTCTCGAATGCATTGTTAGCCTTTCTGATCCTGTCGTCTAGGGACCACAAACTATTTCACATCTTACCCAGGGAACCGATCCCTTAAGGAAGAGAGGGCATTCTTCACTGACATTTCCTAATTTAAATCCATTGAATGTTGTTTCAACTGCCATTTTAAGGGCAAAGTAAAAGCAATGCGTCTGTAAAGAACTCTGTCACTTTTCTCCACGTGATGACTAACAGTGGAGAACTTAAAACCTTATCCTTGGTATCTTTTGGAGCCCAGACAATTCAACGCTCTCTTGGGATGAGTAAATATCAGCCTGTTCCCAGGAAGATTAACTAGTAAGATGATGGAGGAAAAGCTGCTTCTTTTTAGAGAGCTACACTTAATTGGCCTCTATACGTTGTCTTAAGACAGAACCTCAGATGATTCATTTCCCTGGTGCTATGATTTCTAGAAAGAAAAGGTATTTTATACAGTTTTAAGAGTAATGGTAGTTTCTTTCCAAGGTGCTAATTTTAGTTCCAAAGTTAAGGTTTGTTAATGTAATATATTTACTGGCTTTTAAAAGGCCTTAAAGGAGAGTAGAATTAGCAGACCTGTGCTTCAGGAGACCCCATTTCTGGCCTATACTTGTAGGCAGATCCTCAATTTCTTTACCTGTTGTGGGGGTAGCAACTCTGATCCAGTGTCCTTCCTAGCTTCACATATAAAGGGTAATAAAAAATGAAGAATATTTAAGTACTTTGGAAGTTTTGAGATTCCCAGTGGGAAACAAAGCATGAGTCTTGTGGATAGAAAGCCCCAAACTGGAAATTCAGCTCTGCTACCTATCACCTGTCTGGGAAAACCTCCTTAACTCTGTGCATCTTGATTACGTCATCTGTAAAGTGGGCCCAAATTAGTTCCTACCACGGGGGAAGCTGGGAGGAGCAAAGGGGCTACTGACCCTAATTAGAACATAAAGAAATTGGGGCCCCAGCTGGAAGTGACTTACCTAAGTTCACCCATCCACAAAGACTTACTGTGCTCTACCAAGCCTTGCGTTTGGAGGGGTTCCTGAGCTATGTTGCTTCAGTTAGCGTGTGGCCTCAGCTGGTAGGGACACCCCCTCTCAAAACTGAGACCTGTTTTTGCTCCTTTGTGTCGGCAGGAGCAGTCCGATCGCTGTTCTTGTTTATGGGCTGATGACTCATTTATAAGTTATCTAAGCCTCCCGTTCTTCCTCTCTTGCTCTCCTCTGCCATCTCTGCTCATGGGAACATATTCTTTCTGCTAGCACTTCTCCTGGAGATTGTGAAAGAGCGGCCAGCAACAGTGAGTTAACTCCTTGTTAGCAGCCTCTCAAGGCAGGGCCAAGCTCTTCTTCTTGAGAAGTTTTCCGGCTACTTTGATTTCCGTGGAGCCATGATTTCTGTGTGGTCACTGGCCTCATTCTGCTCTGCTCGCTCCTCCTTGCTGTATTCTCCTGTGAAGTCCTTACATGTTAGCACTCCTCGGGGATCGGCCCTTGGTCTTTCTTCTCTCTTCATGCTTCTTGCTCTCCCTGGGCGATCCCATGCGAGCTTGTGTCCTTGGTTACATCCATCTGCTAGCCGGCGACTCCTAAATCCAGGATCTTTCACACGGGTGCCCACATTACCGCCATCTCCAGACGCCCACTGGACATGTTTGCCCGTGTCCTACGGCACCTCCAACAGGCTGTGCCCACTACAGCCCTGCTCGCTAGTCCCCCGTGTTCTCACTGTCTCGCTCGTGCACACACACACACACACACACACAGAGCACTTGCCTCTGCCTGTCCTTCTCGACCCCAAGTGCACACTCCGTATCTATCCACTGCACAAATCATCTTCATTTTATCTTGAAATTTGTCTTAAGTCTGGACCCCTTTCTCATCTCTGATAAAGATGTACCAGTTCAGCCCTCTTCTTTTTCCTTCCTGTGTTAGCATAATGACCTTTGAAGTTCCTCTGTGGCCTACTTCTCTCTCCATTATACCTAATTTGCCTTGTGTATTCCACAAGAGATAATTTTAAAACCAAAATTTATCTTTGTTGATCTCCTATTAGACATATTTTGCTAGATCCTCATTGCCTACAGAAGTTATACATAAACTTCACTGTCTACAGAGGAACCACATACACACAGACGCACCCTAGATTACAACTCCAACCTCCTTCCAACCTCTCTCCACAAGGTACCCCATGGGCCATTGTGTTCCAATCACAATAATTAATTTGCTGCTGTTCCCCAAGTGCTTGTCCTATAAGAGCTGTATGTTTTAAAAAGTAATCGTTATATTTAAGCTAATCTGATTTCAGATTTCTAATTATTATATTAGATACAAAGATAGATGAGGGTGATAAATCTAAATATAGTCCAATAAATAGAATGACGTTGGCATAGCGGGCAGTTTGAGGAGGGAGTGCACATACGATGCTATAGAAAAGGAAGAGACAAAAGAATTCTCAAACTTAATTAAACCAATTATACTCACATATGCTACAGTGTAAAATCGTATTAGAACTTGAGTGATCCATCCATATGCTGGTGTTAGAAAAGTTTCAAAGTGTGTACTTAATTATTTAATATGGTGCTTAGAGATAAGAAGACAATAATAATAATTATACAGCCCTATCCCATTTTGTCGTGTGTCACAGATAATGTCTTTTTTACAAGTTGAAGGTTGGTGGCAACCCTTCATGTAGCAAGTCTGTGGGCACCATTTTTCCAGCCTCCTGTCCCTGTGTCACATTCTCATAATTCTCGCAATATTTCAAAGTTTTTCATTATGATTATATTTGTTATGGTGATCTGGGACTAGTGATTACAACTCCCTGAAAGCTCAGATGATGGTTTGTATTTTTAAACAATCAATTATTTTTAAAGTAAGGTCTGTACAGTTCTTAGATGTGGTGCTATTGCACATTTGGTGGACTCCAGTACCGTATAAAAATAACTTTCATATGTCCGGGAACATATGACTTCATTTGACTTGCTTGACGGTGATACTCATTTTATTGGGGTGGCTTAGAACCAAACCTGCAATATCTCCGAGGTACGCCTGTGCTATCTCACATTATTGGGCACTTACTGTATGCTGGGTGCTGTGCTAAGTACTCCATATGCACCAATACCTCTTTGATGCAGTTCCTATTACTGCTCTTATTTAAATATGAATAAAAGGGGCACCTGGGTGGCTCAGTGGGTTAAACCTCTGCCTTTGGTGACTCAGGTCATGATCTCAGGGTCCTGAGATCAAGCCCCCAGTTGGGCTCTCTGCTCAGCAGGGAGCCTGTTTCCCCCTCTCCCTCTGCCTGCATGTGATCTCTGTCTGTCAAATAAATAAATAAAATCTTTTAAAATTATGTATTTATTTATTTGACACAGAAAGAGAGAGAGATCACAAATAGGCAGAGAGGCAGGCAGAGAGAGAGAGGGAAGAAGCAGGCTCCCCACTGAGCAGAGAGCCCAATGCAGGGCTTGATCCCAGGACCCGAGATCATGACCTGAGAGGAATGCAGAGACTTAACCCACTGAGCCACCCAGGCGCCCCAGTAATCTGCATTTTTAACAAGCACTTTGATGATTCTGACTTCAATGATCTTCTGGACCAATATTTTGAATAAAACCTTGACTTAATGGATAATCGAGATGCTGGTTGTCAACAAACTGGTGACACAGAAGCAAGAATAAAAAGAAAAACCAAAAAGTTATCAAACTCAAAATTCACCTCATTTAAAATATCATCATGACCTCACCCTGCCTTGATTCTCTCTGAGCTTTCTTACTTCAAGTATCAACAGGTGAAATAAATGAAACACAAACTCCTCAGAAAAGGGGAGAAATGACTTTTGTTTATTTCCAAATGGTTGTTCTTTTTTAATAGCCCCAGACATCAGTGCTGAAATGCTAAAAATTTTAGAGCAGAATGTACAAAACGTTCTTGAATTATATTTCATTCTTGGGTGCCAGGCACATTGAGTTTGTATCACAAAACACTGAAATAATAAAAAGCAGGTGCCCTGACAAGTTTCTTTCATAATTGGGAAACTAAGAGTTGATGTATTTTGAAAAAAACGTTGACAAAATCATCCCAGGGACTGCATCCAGCGCTTTTACCATACATTGAGTGAGATACGGATCGGAGTGGGGAGAGGGGATGCAGTACTCCAGAACATAGTAGGCAGCAGATTATGGTAATAACACTTTTTGTGATCTGTGGGAAATAAATCTCTCTCTTTTTTTTAATCCCTGCAGTAAAAATGCGACCAGTTGTTACAAAGAGCTTGCTCCATGAGGTGGAGACTCTGAGTTTGGAAACTTAGAAAAAACCTTGCAAGAGAGCTAGTATGGAGAAAACAGGAAGACAACTTCCTCTCTGAACATACACCATTTCCTGGGGAGGAAGTGGGACTTAAAAAAAAAAAAGTTCTTTGTTGACTCTGTAACAGAGAGGCATCTATTTAGTGATGACTATATACGTTTATACAACCAGGACACCAACTTTAAAAAATAAGAAAATCCTTCAAGTAGCTTCTATATTCGATCATGGCAAAGTTCAAAGTCGTTGAATCAGTTGGTTTGGAATTTATTTTATTTTATGATCATCATTAATTTACTTACAGCTACTCACCTAGTGCCTGGACAGTTTTTAAGGGACAGCAGTCAAACACCACACACGGTGAAGTGGGGCTCTTACTTTCAATACTGTGGCATCTCCTCAGGCAGCCTACTATCCAGCAGGCAGAGAGGGAGAACGGATGGGTATTGCCTGGTGAACCAGGACCCGCCCTCCCCAAAGGCCAGCTCCGGGAGCCTGCAGGAAAAGGGGCAGCGCCGGGCAGCGGCACAGATGGACACAATCTATGATCTGTTTAGTCCATGAGATAACTGTTGGCTGAAATTGGTTTATAACTGACTTCATCTAAGGATGAAGCAAAATCATGAAGGTGACCACAACCTACCAACAAATTTGGGGAACTGTGAGCACAGACCGAGAACCATGAGAGCCAAGAGTCCCTGAGTCTAAGGCAGTACCATACCGTGACTTTACATAGTAACTTTAACCTTGTGTTGAATTTTTTGGAACAGAATTTGCCCTGTAACTTTTCAGGGGCTGGAACGATGGGCCAGTAGGTAATTGAAATGGCATCCTTTGCAGCACACAGAAGAAAGGGAGCAGGGCTCAGGAGCAGCACAAAGCCATAGATTTCCAGATTACAATAGAGAATTCTAACTGGTATAGGCACAGGAAAACAAGTCCCTTTAGTGAGGGCAGAGTAAATCTCTTTTTTTTTTTTTTTTAAAGATTTTATTTATTTATTTGACAGAGAGAAATCACAAGTAGATGGAGAGTCAGGCAGAGAGAGAGAGGGAAGCAGGCTCCCTGCCAAACAGAGAGCCCGATGCGGGACTCGATCCCAGGACCCTGAGATCATGACCTGAGCCGAAGGCAGCGGCTTAAGCCACTGAGCCACCCAAGCACCCCTAAATCTCTTTTTGTGAAAACAAAAGGGGAAACGGATTTAACATCTTTCCTTAAGTTACCTTGAAAGAATTTTATGGTGCAGATTTACTGTGTTTTTTCAGGAGGTTGGATGATATCTTTCCCTGCCCTTTTTTATCCTCTTAACATGTCATGGTCTATATAATTTTGTCCTCCTTTTATTCATCAAAGTTAGGATGTTAAAAAGCTCTCTCTAAAACCATATGTTTTTTCCAGTGTTCCTTTTTATACCTTCATTATTCCCAGAAACTTCTGAAGTATTTGATAAATAGTATTATGGAGTTGCAGAATTGCCCCCCTATCCACACCCAAGATAGCCTTTACTCTTTACAGTCATTGACTGTATTTGTATGTGGTGTTGCAGGCAAGAATAAAAGAAGAAAACATCTGCATTCTTTGACTTTCTGTCTAAAGGGGACAAGATGATATGGATTACCTGATAACTCTATACCTTTTGGCAATTTCAGTCGCCCTGCAATAAAAACTTTTCAGCAAAATTCTTTACTTTTCTCCTGTCTTAATACTCAGCAATCACTATGGTTATCCATTTTGCCTGAAATAAGCTGATTTTTAATGACATTTAAGCTACGTTGTTTTCTGTGTTCACAAACCATTTGGAAAAGACTAAGGGTAAGATTAAGTGATAAAAACCTTTATAGCTTAATCTGCTCGATAATGAATATTAGTTCCATCAAAACACGAATTAAGGCTAGTATTTAGAACCAACAAATTCATAAAAGGTACTTTATTGCTAACGATATCAATTTTTCTATAAGCATATAAATAAACCTTCATTCTTCTTAAATGCGTAACAGTCTTCTGCTGAGGGCTCACATGGAAAACGTGAACAAAACAGTGGATCAAAAACAAAATGCAGCTTTCTTTTCTGCTAGAGATCAAGACCTCAGTGTTGGGCTGTTTGGGGTTCTCCTAGTAAGGCAACCTTTACCCATCAGCTTCTAGGTTAGAAGATGAGAATGCAGCCTCTCAGGGGCAGTGACCTGGGGGGCAGCTCCAAGAGTAGTCATCCAGCTTTCCAAGGAAATTCAACCTGTGAGCCACTGCAAGTGTCAGAGGCTCTAGTTTAGGCAACATCAATCTTAAACTTTTACTCATTACCAGTTCTTCACCAGCCTGGCCCTTGGACACAGAGTGTAGGTCAATAAAAGTTGGTAAAACAGGGGTGCCTGGGTGGCTCAGTCAGTTCAGTGTCTACCTTCGGTTCAGGTCCTGATCTTGGGGTCTGGGATCGAGCTCCAGGTCCGTCTCTGTGCTGAATGCAGTGCCCACTTCTCCCTCTCCCTCTGCCTGCTGTGCGTGTGTGCACTCGCTCTCTCTCTCTGTCAAACAAATAAATAAAATCTTTTAAAAAAAATCTTAATTAAACTTAGCATGAACCACATGAAGGGACTGACCATGTCTAATTTATATTTGTATCCCAAATTCTGTGCCTGAAATATAGGAGACACTAGACACTAGACACTAAATGTATGTTTAAAGATGAATCAATTACAGCATATGTACAGTGTACTGGGCATCCTGGTAAGGCCTTGAGAATGGTCCCTGGAAGTTCACACTCGGTCCCGTAGAACTGAGTGAGTGAAATACATTGGTGGGTTTGTTGTGTTAAAGTACAGTTGACCCGTGAATAGTGTGAGAGGCTTAGGGCTCTGATGCCCTGCACAGTCAAAAATTCATGTACAACTTCTGACTCCCCAAAAACTTGACTAATCGCCCTCTGTTGACCAGAATACTGATAACCTAAACGTCGATGGACATGTAGTTTGTATACGCTATGGATTATGCACTGTATTTTTACAATGAAATAAGCTGGAGGGAAAAAATGTTATTAAGAAACTCAGAAGGGAAAGAAAATGCATTTATGGTATTTTTCTGTATTTATATAAAAAAAAAAAGGTCTGCATATAAGTGGACCCTCGCAGTCCACATTTGTGTAACTCAGGGGTCAAGTACTCAGAGAACTCTGAATAATTGTTACTACCAAAACAATAAATGGCAACAATTAGGTCACTACAGTAATTGCTCGAGGAACAATTCACAGATTGGAGCATTCAATTTTGTGGCAACCATATGGTTATGCATTTCACCATGTTGACATCATACTGTAAAATTCACACATTATATAAAAAGAAATCACACCAGGAAAGTACAGGCTACCACAAATAGTAGAGAGAAAAACACATTACTGAAGTTTACTGCTTAGTAACAGATTTAAGGATTTGAGCTTCTGATTCTTAAGAATTTAATTGATGCCAGTTTTGAGAGGCCCTCTAATCAGTGCAAGAAGAAGGAAGGGTAAAAAAAAATGAGATATAGTAGACCCATGATGGGAGAGGAGAGTAACAGATTCCATTAGGCGCCGCTAACATGATCTCTAAAACACGGAGACTCTGATGCCCACTGTGGCAGGGATCCCGGAGACATGGGTCCTTGTTCTCTCTCTGCTGTTAACTTAAACACATTTCCTCCCCTATAACTCAAAGGCACTGAACTATTTCTGATAGTTGTGGTTAAAACACACACACACACACACACACACACACACACATCTAGGGTCTTTGCCGAGACCTCTTAATGCATATGCTTTTATCTTTATAAACATATCAGTAGAATTAGAGCCCCATAATTTAGTGACCTCTTTATTATCCTGAATATAATTAACTCAAAAGTGTAGGTAAGACTATGTCAGCAATTCCTTAATACTGTCCCCTTCCAAAGGATCTCTCCTCCTCAACCTCCTTTATTTTTGTAACATATTCTCATATTTCTGTTACAGAACTTGCCTGGAGCAATGTATTTTACTTAGTGTGTTTGTATGTCTCTTGTCCACACTAGACTCTGAGTTCCTTGAGGGCAAACACCATGACTTCTCTTCTCTTTTTCGAGTCCTCACATAGTACAGGGATTGGCTAGTAGGAGCTCAATGAATACTGAATGAATATTTAATCAACTTGGTTGGGCAATAGCATATTTCGTGTGTGTGTCAGATACTTTCCACTTGCCCCTGTGGATCCATCTCCACCCTTTTCCAGCCTGCTCTGGCCAGAAAGTTGTTGCTCCTTACAAAACAGCCTGCTGTTCACGACTCTCTCCTTGCTTCCAGAAACTTCTTTCTTCTCTGGGCCTCCAGGCTTAGGGAGAGTGACAGTGTCTTTGCTATTATCCTGGGGTTCCTGCTCTATCATTTGGGACTCCCTACTCCCTACTCACACCTGGATGATTACTCCACAGCCACTCCTCAAATTATCCTAATTGGAGTGTACCACCTATTTCCTGTCAAGACCTTCACTGATATAGTAGATAAGAAAAGATTTCAGTTGACAGTGTGTTTTTGAACTCAGATTATTAAGAATGATCAGACTGAATTTTTTGGTAAACGTCTCAACAAATAATCTTTATATAGGTTAAGTATTTTTATACGTGGCTCACCATCATTGATGCACCCATTCCTGAGTATGATGTTATAGATTCATTTCATTGTCTATACCACAAAAGCATTTTTGCATTTGAGTTAGTCATTTACTTATGTTTACATTTGGTCATTGATGTGCTCGCTTCGGCAGCACATATACTAAAATTGGAACGATACAGAGAAGATTAGCATGGCCCCTGCGCAAGGATGACACGCAAATTCGTGAAGCGTTACATTTGGTCATTGATGTCTAAATGTATTTCTCTGTGAATTGGGACCTATTCCCCTGGAATACAGTGCCTCAAGGGAAAGAGTGCCATCTTTTTTAGCTAGCAGCCTTATGGCTGACTGACCTCTGAGGAAAAAAAAAAAAATCTGGATATCTATAAATTATGAGTATGGCCTATTAAGTATAGAGTCAGATCTGACAGCAAACATTTTGTACATTTTTAGGTTGAATCTGATGGGACTTGTTACATTCTTTTCTAAAAGCAGCAATTCTTAAGGAAGTATATAACCAGTTGATTAGTGTATTCATGGTGAAGTAATCTGAAGAACTATTAAAATTTCCACCCTTTAGAGAGTATTAAACATATTAGTTCAAGCAGTGGTCTAATGCCATGCCTTTGTCATTGATAGGTAAACACCATGAAGTCAGAGACTTCCTTTTTTTTTTTTTTTTTAAGATTTTATTTCTTTATTTGAGAGAGATAGAGTTAGAGAGAGGGTGAGAGCGGATTGAAGAGCAAAGGGAGAAGCAGAATCCCCGGTGAGCAGGAAATCTGATGTGGGGACTCGATCCTGAGACTCTGAGATCATGACCTGAGCTGAAGGCAGATGCTTAACTGACTGAGCCACCCAGGTGCCCCATCAGAGACTTTCCATTTTGTATTCTGCTGTATCCTCAGTGCCTAAAACAAAGCCTGGCATCTAGTAAGTGTTCAGTAAATATTTGTTGATTAAATGTTATTAGAATTTGGATATATTACTCAAGAGTCTTTTGTGGCTTTGACTATATTGTCATTTATAAGTGAGAAAAAAGATGACATAGGTTCATATTTTCAACAGATATGTATCACATTCTTACTTTAGCCAAAACACTGTATTCAATATGTCCTTTGGGAGCACACATTCTGTAGGTAAAAAGTACCCTCCTGAACACAACATTAGTCATTGGTGGACCCCATCTCAAATGGCTTCTCTTCTGGATCAAAATATTTTTGTTCAAAGCAAGCTTTTACCTCCACTCTCCCAATCTCTGATTTTTTTTGCCAGCTTTGCAGAAATATATTGAAGCAATTAGCACTTTCCTAAAGAGTGTCTGATTCTATTCTGGGATTCCATGGCTGGTGACCATGTTGTTCCTTTTCATGTGTATTTGATTACACCAGTAAAACTGCTGGAAAGCTATTCCCTCTTGCTTGATTTTTTTTTTCTATCTCATCCACAATGGGGAAGACAGAATCTTCCTCCTTGTCTATGATTTTTTTAAAGGTTTTATTTATTTGACAGAGAGAGAGAGAGGGAACACAAGCAGGGGGAGTGGGAGAGGAAGAAGCAGGTTTCCCCCTGAGCAGGGAGACCAATGCTGGGCTCAAACCCAGGACCCTGGGATCATGACCTGAGCTGAAGGCAGACGCTTAATGACTGAGTCATCCAGGTGCCCCTTGTCTATGATTTCAATGAAGCCATGGTTCCATTAAAGACTTCCCCAAGTCCTTTAATTTGGTTTTCTTGTGACTGCAGTTGAACTCTACAGGATTTTATCTTCATAGACGTTTTGATTTATTCAGAAACACTTTTTACTTATTTGACTATAAGTAGGTCCTTGATGTGAGTCATTCTCAGGGAGTAATCCTAATGGTCCCAGAATTTGGAACATACAGTAGTAAGACTCCAGACTTAGGGCAATTAATTGTTCCTTATTCTAAATAGACTTCTAGAGGATACAGAGTTTTTGAGGGAATGGCACATGGCAAGATAGTGTTGTAATTGGGAAACTCACATTCCCTTCTGGCAATTAAACTTCCTACTTCTCTTCCTCCCCTCCCCTGTCCTCCTGATCTTTCTCCTTTTTTCTTTTTTTTGAGTGCCCAGAGATCCACTTCCCTTTTTGGAGTCACATTTACATGGTAGAGAGAAATGCTTTGAGAGCCATCAAAAAGGTGCAAATAATTATTCTAAATAGTTGCATACAATTAAGCACATGCCATTTGTTCTAAAGAACTCATCCTGAAAATAATTCTTTACACTGTATTTTCAGATTTCATGCCATGCATCCATAAATAAATGAGGCCTTTCTTTTCTTTTTTATTAAGGAAAAAAAAAAGAGGGACAAGAAAAGCCAGCCATTTGTTCTCAAAAGAGGTGAAAAGCATTGTAATCCCATGAAATCTTGCTTCTAGATCAGAAAACCAAAAAGTTCAGAAGTGCTTGCCATCTTGGTTGTTTTTGTTAACATGGAATTGTCTTTCCCATTTTTTCCCTCCTTTGTTACCTCTTTGCTCATGTCATGTAAGGATCAGTGCCACTGTTCTTGGCTTTATCTCCTGAAATGGCCAATTTCAGCTGGGCCCTTAATGCCATTTCAACATCTCTTCACCCCTTCACCCCTCCCCACCCCCGCATTTTGCACTACTGCAGATGGAAACTTGTCCAGAAGTTCCTAAGATGTCAGCAGGAAGAGGCGGTGGTGTGAGGCATAATGGTGGCCTGAAGGAAATAATAAATTGCAGGAGTGTTGCTATGAGGAACGTACTAACTTAAGCCATCTTTCTCTGATGAAATCTGTCAGGCTCTTAGTTTTCCAAATGTGGGAACTTTTCGTGCTTGTTTTCCTCTTAGACACAGGATAATTCCCAAGAGAGATTCCATTCATTCCTCATAGAGAAACAGAAGAAAAAGATTGAAGTCGAGCTCATAGCTTATTAGGAGAATTGTATTTACTCAGATTTGATTCAAGAAATGGACTTGGACCATCAGCTTGTCCAAGCTGGAAGTGTTCCCCATTTTGTATCTGGACCACGTGGAGTTCAGGCATGGGTTCTCCTGACCAGGGATGTCACAGTTACCCTGAACACTAAGTAGACTAGTGAGTGTATCCATAGAGATTAATGATGGGCAAAGTCATTCATTAGGGGCATGTGTACCTATTTTTTGTGACTGATCTTTTCATCTGTTTGAACTACGGTTCTTATTACCTTCTAGTTGGTAATAATATAACTGAATTCCTCGCTGTGTGTGAAGTACTAACACTTTGCTTTTCTTAATTTACCCAAGTGGATTCTTGGCCACCATCCCCCTCTTTATCTCTCAGGAGAGAGTTTTCAATAAAGTTTTCTTCTTGCTATAAAGTGACTCTCTTCTGGATGGAACTAGAAGTTGAACCCTGCTTAATGAGATGGTTAGTCTTCATTTTGGCATTAGTCCAAACTGATGAGACATGCAGGGACTTTCGCATTCATTTTTTTTTTTATTCATCTTTTATAGAAAATGTGGAGACTTCTGGGTAGGTTTGGCTTCCTGCCAATTAATGTTGCCACTGTTTTGCCATGATGCATGTTCACATGAGTCAACAGAAACCTTTTTGACTAAGCAGTTAGATTTTGACTAAGCAGTTAGATTTAGCGTCAGGGGACTGGATGTGGGGGAACTAGAATAAGAAGAGCCATGAGTCCTCAGACAGAAGCACTGACAAATGAGTTCCCAACACAATGGAGTCATCAACAGTCCCACTCATCTCCCCGGAACAAGTTCTACATGACAGACAAAGAAGTGCTCACTCTGTCAGGACTTGCTCAAAGACTCACAGCCCTGGAAGAATGTGGCACCTAAATCTTAGAGAGGATATAGCCCCTTTGAGGAATGGGGCCCCCAGCCCAATGCTTCATGTCTGTCTTCATCCATCCTCGAAACCAGCCTCCCTCTGAAGATCCCTGGTGATTTCTTTTTGCCTACCATTTCAGTGAAGGAGACCTATCTAGGTCTTCTAGCAGATCAAGGGGAAAAGGCTAAAAAACATTTCTCAATGTGGTGTGGTTGAGGTAACAAATTCCTAGGCTGCATTACTAGAAATAAATTTTTTGACCTAAAGAACGTGTATCGGTCAGATTTCACTTGGTGGTTGTAAGTGACAGAAAATACAGCATAAAAGTAAGTTAAGCAACGTACTTGTTTATTTCTCTCTCTTGTAAGAGAAGTTCCAAGATATGATCCAGGAGAGGCAGACACTTTGCAGGTCAGTGATCTATCTACATTCCTTCTCTCTTGCAGCTCAGTCGGCATGAGGTGAGATGAGATGGCAGCTGGGGCCCAGTCAGGAAGAAGGGGGAGGGAGCAGCAGCAGCTGGGACTACCCCTCTCTTTAAGGACTCCTCTCAGAAGTCACTTGCAACACTTCCATACAAATCTTTGTCACGTGGTCACTTCTAGCTATAGGAGTATCAGAACAATGTAGCCTTTACTTGGGGGTAATTATGTGGCCCATAGGAAGAAGGAAAGGATGGTTGTTGCTTTGCCTTTTGGAGAACAGTGCTCTCTCTACTTGCCAGGAAACTAGTCTTTTCTCCATGAGAAGTGACAGGCCTCCTCTTCTCTGTCTTGTCCATGGCACACCTGGAGTATGTTTCTCAGTTCCAAGAGCTACACTACAAGAGATATAAACTCAGAGATAAATCACCAGAATTGTGTGAGAACAGAGACCCTGCATCTACTCCAGTGTTGGTGAAAGGAATGGAGTAGACTATATCCTGTGAGGAACTAGTGAGGGAACTTTTGATGGGTAGCCAGGAATTTACTCCATTCTCAGAAAAGACATAGGGAAGACATGAAACCTGACTTAGGACGTTCAAAGAGCTATTAGGTATACTCCCAGTTGGTAGAATTAGAACAGGCCCTAAATCAGTGAGTCTGACAACAGGTAGTGTGGAAAGGAGCATTTTCTGATCTTCAGAGAAATCCTGAGGTGAATGAGCTATGCCTGGGAGCGTGGACTTGGCTTGATGTGGTTGAAGGCATTGAAGGAGTGAGTGGCCGTGGGGTCAACTGATAGCCTTCTAACATGTCATCCTAGCTATAGTCTTCCCAGCCACTTAGGCCATTCTGCACATTGTCATTAGTGATCTTCTAAAATGCAAAATAGATCATATAACCTGCCAGATTATATGGCTTCCCATTGCCTGTCTAACCACGCAGTTCCTTCTGACCTTGTCTTGAGTTACTTGTCCAAGTCTCCAGATGTCATTTCTGCTTCCTCGAACATGTCAAATTTCTCTCCCTTCTGGAACTTCACGCAGGCTGTCCCCTCTCCCAGAGCACTCTTCTTTCTACTGCTTTCACACTCTACCTGGCCAACTTCTCCACATTCTGAAGTCTCCACTCCTATCCCTTGGAAGAGGGATTCCCATGACCTCTGACCCTCCCTCAGCACAGAGCAATCACTATTTACTAGGTACAGTTATAGTTACAGCAAGTGCTTATTTAATGATCTGTCTTTCCAGCTAGACTGTAAGCTTTCTGAAGGCAGAGTCTGGTGTCTTTAGATGGAGCCAACTGCCCAATCATGGTAGGTGACTGACAATTGCGTGGAATGTTCGTGGAAGATATTCAAGCATCCACAGAGAGGAAATGCAGGCTAAGGTTGAGAGAGAGTCAGTGGAGGTAGGAGTAATGTGGAATGGAACACAATAAAGATTGTCCTTTGCCCCGGTCTCCCTTACATTCTTTCTGGAATGGTGGGATTGAAGCATGTGAAAGACTCGCTTCTCTCTGGTTGCTCGGATTGCTTCCCAGCTCCCAAAGAGTCAGAGCAACTGTTAGAGCAGAATTTGAAATAGTAGTTATGTTAATGGAGGTCAGAATTACTGCAACTGGATTTATAGCTCCAAAAATGGACCCAGATTTATTTTCTATTATTTAAAATTAGTTCTGTTGAGGGAGGAGCCAGGGGCTTCCTGTATATAGACCATTGCTGATGTGTCTCTGGACTTCAACCTTGTTTGTTTTTTTTTACTTTTCTGGAGAGTGTGACTGTGAATCTCAGTGAGTCGGGCAGCACGTAGGGTTTTGGCCACACTGAGAGCATAATTTGCCTGTGAGCAGCTTTAGCCTCCCAGGCTATAGTGGCCTGAGCGGGCCACCCCATCTCTACCTTTTCTTGGGGTGATTTTTACAGGCACTGAGTAAACTCCTGCCCTCAACTACCTACTGCCATTTGCTTCCTGATGCTTAGCATTCCACATGTAGAGATGAGACTCACATACAAGGACCACAAGAATAACATGTTGATTTAACTTCACATGGAGATGTATTAAATCCTTTTGGGAAAAAGGGGGACATTGGGTCATGGAAAGACTGGGTGGAGAGGAAAAAAGGGGAAAAGTTTGAGACAGGAGAGGTTAGCAATTCTAAGAGGTCTGGGCAGGCAAAGGATCACCTGCACGTAATTTATAATTTTGCTTAACCTTATTTACCTCAAGCAGGAAGATAGGAACAATTTCTTGTTTGGGGCTAAGAGGGGAGCCAAGGAGTATTTCAGACCAAGGAGTGGGCCTCCTGCTTCCAGCACTGGGACAGGACATCCTCCGTTCTCCACTGGAATTACACGATGGGATTCTACCATCTGTCTTTATCTTCAGGGGGTGAGATAAACAGCCCTACTGCTGCCTGACCACTCGTTCATCTCAGTGGTCGATCCCTCCGTGCTGCCTTGTTGCGTAGGTCTCTTTCCCCGTTATACACAGGTATCAAAAGTAAGTGACTAGGCAAACAGGGCAACATTTCTCTACGAGAAGGGGTTTTATGCAGCCCAGAGTAGTTGTTACCTTACAAAAAAGATTTTTCAAGTAGAGTTCTTTTCTGAGACCGATTGGAAAAAACTAACTTTTCCTAGAATGAAAGTCACCCCAGCGGCATGAGCTATTTATTTTCTCAATTGCTGCAAGAAAGCACATGACCAACAATCTTCTTGTCCCCACCATTTTTGCTTTTAAAGGCACGGGGTCACTCATAATGTTGCGTATACAAAGCATTAATTAACAAGTCACTTTTTTACTCATATTTACCCTCTAAGAATTTCATTGTTAATTAATTTTGTCATGCTCAGTTTGTTCATCTTTGTCATAAGGGTATATGCTGTGAAATTATACAGTTCAAAATGTATAGATGATCGGAGAAGCTGAACTCTCTTGACATATGTAATGACAGTGTTTGGATTCTCTGAACAAAACCTCTCTGAACAAAACCGGCTGGTACAATTAATCATTAACCTACTTGCTTTAGGGATTAAGGGGGAGAAAATATTAACTCTTCTGTGACTCACTGTAAATCAGGAAGAGAGGAAAGATGGGCGAGCAGGTAGTTTTTGCTATCTAAAAATAGACAGTAGTTTGCTCATCAGAGTATAATTTTCAAATAAACTGCTAATAGCTCATCTTCAGGCATACACATCTGGCCTTTGCCTTTTTTGCTGAGTCATTGGAAATTGTCCTTACCATGGATGTGTGTGTCCCAGCTGTTCTGTGCAACTTTCTCTTCACTTCCATTGGATCCTAGTAAATCATGCTTCACTCTTTTTCTACCCAGCCTATATGTTCGGTAGCAGAGATTAGTCATCACTTTCTTGGTGAAGCAGATCCCCAAAGGCACAGACAATTCGTATTTAGTTTTCGGAGTTTGTGACCTGATGGAAGAATCATGTTGATATTCCCCAGTACTTTCCCACTGGAGTAAATGCAAAACTTCTCCATCTCTGGGTCATTCCTAGAAGCTCAGCCTCTGAGCTTTCTTCCTCTGGTCACTTACTGCCTCTGAGCACTCTTGGGAAAATATTCTTACCCCTCCACTGGAGTTCCCCAGAACTATCAAGTAGTTAGTTGAGGGGTTTCTGGTAACAGACATAAAATCTAAGAGAGCGATGCAGCATACTCTGTAGATATAAATATATTCACTTTTTTTTTTTTTTTTTTTTTTGAGAGATGGACCAGCCTACCCAGGACTTTGCAAGAGATTATATCATGGCATGGAGTTTTATCAGAAGTTAGATCTATAGGGGAGAAAGCCCACAATTGAGGGAAAACTTGAAGTAGAAAGATTTGGTTTCTATAGCTTGCATATCTACATTGTTCAGAATATTTGGCTCTTCAAATTTCCTTTTGCCCACACAGAAACAACCAGGAAGAAACAAGTTCAGGGTCTGAATATTTTTAATCTCTTATTTCCCAAGCAAACATATGTATCACAGAATTATGTCGTTTCTCTTGGAAATTTTTAAGCACTTTAATTCTAAATATAAAATCTCACCTATTTGACAATGTTCCTTTAAATGTCAGAGAGGCTGGAGAGGTTTGAGGGGCAGGGAGGGATCAAGAATTGAACCTCAGAAGGATTTTAATGCATTCCCTTCAGTGTCTTTTCTTCCCGAGAATAAAGGGAGGGAAAGGAGCCAATGGACTCAGCCCTGTAGCAACATTTTTCCCCAAGGAATTTTGTATTTAGTTCTTGTGCCTTTGGCTACTAAAGAAGAGAGACACATTTAGCTCATCTGAACAAAAGAAAGCAACATTTCAGAATGTAGTTCTTTCATTTGTAGTTTTTCTAGATTTTATCTCATCCAACTCCAGATTGTAAACTAAAGAGAACAAATCATTAAATGCTACCAATTTATTCTCTCCTTGCAGGAAACTACTTTATGTTAAGGTGGTTTGTTTTTTACTCAGGCAAAATGAAATGGAGGAAATTATCTAGTGGCTTCCAACTGGGGAGAGAGCCACACCACATAATTTGAGCCTCCAGCTAGTCCCTTTCCCAAATTATGCTTTCAACTCTCACCTTTACTTTGTTCAAATCTAGGTTTCAACTAGGCATATACAGTATTGCCAGGTCAAAACTAGGGCCTTAATAAAACTGACCCCTTAATAAAATAATTAAACTGGTCTAGTTAATCCATACCTCCCACCCCCACCAGACACCGCCTCCACTCTGCCACTCCGGCCACCAATTCAACTGACCATTGTTCACATGAATTTATTGGACTGACCACCTGGTCTGCTATTATAAAGACTGGACTTCCTTTTATTTCTGTGACTATCAGTTTTTATTTCTTATTTTGAGGCCATTTCTGGGTTGTTTACCCTTTGATGGAAAGACCTGTGCTTTGTGTCATTCGGTACCACTTAGACAGACAGTAGGAGTATAAAAAGAATGCTTGAATCCAGATAACAGGAGGCTTGGATCCTCTCCCCTCTGGGGACCGTCCCCTCTGCAGACACAGCTACAGTGAGAATTGGAAAGGAACACCGAAAGAAGGAAAATACCACATGGTGGAATTGTCAGCTGCCTTTGATATGTCTCTTAAAATGCAGGTCAGAGTAGTAGATGAAGTTATGATTGTCTGGTTAAAGTAAATGGACAAGTCAAATAGATGTTCCTCACATTCTGTCTTTGTTTCTGTTTTTTTTTTTGTTTGTTTTTTGAAGGGTAAAGACCAATGAAGAATAAAGATCTTGCTCTTTCTCAAAGAGAAATTTCCATTTTGTTAGAAAGGAGAGTGCCTCATTTGAAATTGATAAATACATTACTTCTTTAAATATGTTCTAGAAAATATAGTTTGTCTTTTTGAACCTCATAGGATTAGCCGTTTTATCACTATTTCTTCTATTTCTAGAGCTAAAGATGTTATATAAATAGGATAGCTCAAAAAACCCATCAGCATGTCTTTAACATGGTGTTCTGCCAAGTGAATATTACAATATGATCAAGATGACAGTGTCTTTCTAGCTGGGGAAGCACAGTGGAACACAGTTCTGTTCCTCCAACATCGTGTTTTCATCAATGGAAGAGAGCAAGAGCCAGAGAATGAGCACAATGGTTCCTGAATCACTTACCCAAGTTTTAATGGTATACATAAGAGATGATTCCTGGATTTCACAGTACTGTAAATTATTCTAAGAAATGTGCTCCACTAGAATTTTTACTTTCAAATAATTTGATTCTAGTGCACACGAGGGCAAGGTCAGATGGCCTGCAGGAAGCAAGCCAGGTAAATTTCCATGATTCATGATCACTGGGCAATGTCTAGTTGGAGTTGATCATTCATGTTGGCCTATGTCCCTAATATAGGTCATCCCAAGTATGTATAACCTGACTGCCCTTTGTAAGACTGGAAGATAGTCTTATTCTGCTTCCATATAATGGAACACTGAGAGTAAGTAGCTAGAATGGGGTCATTCTAAGAAATGCTAGCTTAGCTATGAAATGCTTCCCAGTCTTTAGAATTTTTTTCCAAAAATTTTTTCCAAATTTTTTGCTGTGTCAACAGGACTTGGGTTGGAAGACAAAGGGTATGATTATAAAATCACAAAGCACCTCTTCATAGATGATCTCCATTTTTTTAAAAACAATATGGTCTTATGACTAGAGGTCTTTGTACCTTAAAGATGATTTGTGTCCAGGTGACATTAACACTTGATCTAGAGCTCTTTGCCTGACAGAGTCTTTATTTCTTAGACTAGGTTTAGAAACAGATATGTCACTATGACATTCCTTGTTATGAAGGACCATAGAGGAGGATGGTAAGGACCTAGTCTTGGACAATCTGGCGAGTGTTTCATGTAATTTTTGTCAAAAGTGAAAGCAAATCTCATCCTTCAGAGAAACTGTGTGGTTCCCGGACAGTCCTTTTTTTTTTTTTTTTTTTAAGATTTTATTTATTTATTTGAGAAAGAGACAGTGAGAGAGAGCACGAGCGAGGAGAAGGTCAGAGAGTGAAGCAGATTCCCCATGGAGCTGGGAGCCCGATGCGGGACTCGATCCCGAGACTCCAGGATCATGACTGAGCCGAAGGCAGTCGTCCAACCAGCTGAGCCATCCAGGTGTCCCCCGGACAGTCCATTTTTAGTGTCACAGGTTCCCACCATGTTCTTCAGCCAGCCTTGACATTTGGCTTTGCAAAAAGCTTAGCCTCCCTTGATTTCGAAGCTTCTCCTCTCCTCCCCCAGACTCTGTTTATTCATGGGCTGAGCAACTGCAGAAGCCCAAACTTCACATGATTATCTGGATTTGTATGAACATCTGGATTATCTGGATTTGTATGGCCTTGGATGCCACCCTGTTGGGTATGAATCCATGCAGAGATTTCTGCCCAAACAGCTTCATCAGTGGCCTTCCAGCTGGACTTTAACATTGTCACTGACAGAACTCAGACGCCCTAAGGTAGTCTGTTTCTCAGAGCCAGCCTCTTATACCTCCATGAGGTGGTCCAAGACAAGAATTTGGGTCTACACCTAATTAGTTCAAACCTTCCTTCACATGCTAGAACCTTAGGTAATTAAAATAACTCTCGGGGCACCTGGGTGGCTCAGATGGTTGGGGCTCTGCCTTTAACTCAGGTCCTGATCTCCAGGTGCTGAGATTGAGCCCCACATTGGGCTCCCAGTTCAGCAGGGAGTCTGCTTCTTCTGTTGCCTCTCCCCCTGCTTGTGCTCTCTCTGTTTCTCTCTACCTCAAATGACAAATAAAATCTTAAAAAAATAAAAATAAAAAACAAACTTTTATGAGGGGTGTCGTAGGTTAAATGTCTGACTGTTGGTTTTGGCTCAGTTGTGATCTCATAGATCATGGGATCGAGCCCCGAATCAGGCTCTGTGCTCAGTGGGGAGTCTGTTTAAAGATCTCTCCCTCTGCCCCTCCCTCTACTCAAATGGGTATATATGCTCTTTCTCTCCCCTTTTCTCTCTCTCAAATAAATAAATCTTTAAAAATATAACTTTTATGCTTCCTCTACAGTACTTTTTCTACTACTTAAATTTCTTCAGTCCTTTGCATCTTTCTTATATAATAGTAGTTTGTGTTCTCTCTTTGCCTAGCCTTGGGTGTCCTCTAAACAAGTATCAGTTTGGTTATCTCCCTTCTAACAGGGGATCCAGAAAATTGAACACTATACTCCCAGTGAAGTCTGACAAGAACAGGGTAGAGGAGGCCTAATCTACATCTGCAACTTCAGAGTTGTTTTGGAAGGCACATTATATGACTGATGGGTATTGAGATTACCATCATCTAGAACTCTCTGGATGACATTGTCTCTTTCAGAATAGGCCCTCAGTAAAATTTTGATTACTTAAATTAAATCAGATCCTTTTTATTCATTAGCCCCTGCTAGACTGCTTCGCTCTAATCCTATTCATTTTGTGCAACTGATATTTTAGTCCAAGTTCAGAGGCTTGCATTCATCCTTATTAAATAGAACTGGTTCATGGTTCCACCTTGTTGAGAGATTTTTCCTCTCGATTCTGTTGCTCAAAATATTTCTTATTGCTCTCGGCTACATGTCATTGATAAATTCCCTAAGCATGTTTTTATAAATGTAACCAAGTCATCACCATAAATTATTAAACAAGACTGGGAAGAGGTCAGAGTTCTGTGGCATGCTGTAAGAGCTTTATAGACTGTCATTCTTCCATGAATTGACTCTAGATATGGATGTGAAACTCATTACAAATCCCTCTAAAAGAGGTGGCCAGTAATAGCATGGATTCCGTGGTCAAGCAAACCTAGGTTTCAAAATCTAACCCTTCCCCTCACTACTGGTACAACCTTGGAGAAGTTCATTAAAATTTCTCATCAATAGACTGGTCATCTGTAATAATACTTCCATACTAGGTGGTGGTTGTTGTTGTTTGTTTGTTTTGCAAAGTAAGTGGGGTAATGCCTAAAAATTAAGGACCAGAATGTGGCTCATGTTTGAATCCCCAGGGCCCTCTCTCCTATGAGTTATCTGCTTCTTGTATGCAAGGGTACCGCCAATTCTAGATGCATCATCATTAGAAGTAAAAATTCAGTGATCTATTAAAATAACTTCATTAACAGTGGCTTTTTAATTTCTCTTAACATATATTTTTAAAGATTTTATTTATTTATTTGATAGACAGAGAGCACAAGTAGGCAGAGAGGCAGGCAGAGAGAGAGGAGGAGGAAGCAGGCTCCCTGCTGAGCAGAGAGCCCGATATGGGGCTTGATCCCAAGATCCTAAGATCATGATCTGAGCTAAAGGCAGAGGCTTAACCCTCTGAGCCACCCAGGCGCCCCTCCTCTTAACATATTTTTAATGTGAAATCATTTCCTTGGGGAAAAAAGGGGGGTAAGAAAAATAGGAACTCAGATTTTACTTGCTGCCTTTATGTCTGGTACATACATCATTAACCTCAGTCTTACACATTTGTGTATGCCTTGGCTCTGAACTTTAGAAGAAAAATTCTTGTAGTCATCTTTAATATTTTATAATAATCGATTAAGCTGACTAACAGTATAAGTATAAGTTCCATCTTTAAAGCTACTTACTCCTGTGATGTATTCTTTTCTGAATGAAGGTTTTATTTCCCTGGATAATTCAACAAAGTCACTTACAATCCTATCTACAGCAAACAAGATAGTGTCGATTTGGAGTTCTAATAGCTTGTGTGCCTACAGAATGGGTATGATGAAACATGGCATGAATTAACAAATCTGTCGGGAGAAAAACTGATTTGCTGTCACAAATGAACCAGTTTTGCTGTAATTTCAAGGCCATAGATTTTCGATTACCTGAAATTAGTCATAGTGGTAGGAGACTACTTTTCTTTCTAGTTTACCCCATGACAGTGTTAAAAGCCTGTTTCAGATATTTCAAGTAGAGAATTTAAAACATCCATTTTAAATGAATTTTAAAATCTTGCGTTCCCCTTAGACTAACCCTTGGTAATCAAAAATACTGAGATAATATATAAAGATTTACCAGGTAGTAAATTAATAAGCACAAACTGTACTATGCAAAATGTCTACTAGTTTAAAAAAAATTCAATAAGAAGCCTAGATTGGGCCCTATTGGCTTTAATTGTATAATGGAAATCCATTTATATGCATTACCAAATTCTCATCAAATCATACCTCAGGGCACTAATAGGGAAATCGCCTCTTATATTAAACTAGATATGTTAGGAGAATAATGGGTGCAGAGGTGGTTGTTTCCATGAGTGGAACCAGATGTAGAAAAAAATCCAGTCCCTAACTCTGGACTAGAATCTTCTCTTGGCTAATAGGATGTGGCTGAATTCCAGGAATGTTAGTTCAGTTAAAAAAGTAATGGTGTCTCATCAGTGATTCTTTGGGCATCAACAATCTTTTGCTTGTAGGATTTCTTTTTAAATGAGCAAATACATAGCCCATTTGACACTGCTCTGACTCGCCCTGTAGAATGCTGCCTCATAAGATTTTCTGTGACACTTCCTTTCAGTGATGTTCCTCATGTGCTTTTTCCCTCTGCCCACACCGTGTTCACCACCGAGTTTCCACTGTCAGTCCCCTCCCACACACAATTTCACTCACGCATGCAGTCCTCGAACCTCAGAGTAATTCGAACGACCGATCACAGTTTCGTACACGTTATGTAGAAAAAAAACTAACTTCCTCACAAAGGGCGTAAAGTTCACATAAAGGATTTCGTATTTTCAAGAACATTTTCTTCTGTTGAGTCTCATTTCTGTTTAGTGTACTTACTGCTGTCAGAGCGTATGCTCTGTCTTTACTTGTGGGACCCCCAAGCCAGTTTTCTCTGTTTGACTGGTTTTCCCATCAGAAGTTTTTAATCATGAGTCAATAAAATAATGCGCTACAATCACCTCCCCCCCCCCCACCCAGGAAAGGGAAAGATTGCCTAAATATCTAGGTAAATTTGAAAAAGGATGGGGGCCCGGGGAGGGGGGATGTGAGACTTGTTTGATTTCTGTTTTCTGTTCCAGCAAGAGCTGATCTTAAAAACTGAACGAGGACGGTACTAAGGACTGCTTAAATCAGACTTTGTATCTGTGTTATAAGCTTCCAACTTGAGGAAGCTTAAAAAAAAGAAAACCAAGGTTTCAAACATGTGCTTGTTTCTAAGCAAAAACTTGGCAACTTCTCACGTTGCTTTCACTAAACCTAAGAGTTCTCATACAAGTGAGGTCTGTTTTCATCACTTTCCAGCAAAGATTAAATAGCAGGGTGCCGGAGCGATGACTCTGGTTACTAAGACTTTATTGCCAAGTGAGAAACATCAGAGGGACAACTCCATTTCACCAGGGGCCAGGCTACCTCGGCCACATGAATGCCAGCCCTAATGCCCGCTGAATTCATCGGTATGCACAGTGCCCGAGTCAGGAGCAAACGCCTTTTCTGGAGTACAGAGTCCATAGAGCAGTGTGAAAAACACCAGTACAGAGAACAGTAATAAGTGGCCCCTTCCTGAACATGACCCTGTCAATTTAAAATTTTAGTTATTTTATGAGAAATGGAGAATTGATACTGGGAGTTTGAGAAATGATATTGGGAGTTTAAGCATTTACTTCCAAGGCAATCTGGGCTAGTATCAGCTGTGATTTCCTAAGTGCATACACCATTTTTTCGTTTATTCATCCATCCATTTGAAATTGCAGATGTTAAATAAAATCTTTAAAAAGGGGGAGGGGGTGCCTGGGTGACTCAATCAGTTAAGCATCTACCTTTGGCTCAGGTCATGATCCTGGGGTCCTGGGTCCTAAAATGGAGCCCCACACTTAGCTGGGAGCCTGCCTCTCCCTCTCCCTTGACCCCTCCCCCCCTCATACTCTCTCTTTGTCTCAAATAAATAAAATCTTTTCATCTAGATTTTTAAAAAAATATTTCATTTATTTATTTGAGACAGAGACAAAAAGCACAGGCAGGGGGAGGGGCAGGGGGAGAAGCAGGCTCCCCACTGAGCAGCGAACCTGATGAATGCAGGGCTAAATCCCAGGACCCTGGAATCATGATCTGACCCGAAAGCAGAAGCTTAACTGACTGAACCACCCAGGCCCCCCATAAATAAAATCTTTAAAAAAAAAAAATGCAGATATTTCTAGAGCACCTGATGAGTGTCAAGGAAATTCCAAATATGTTTCTTTCAGTGTAGGTCATGGCTTAATTTGGCGTTCTGAGAAAAGCAGGAACCCAGAATCTGTATTTGAGTAATTATAACTAAGACAAAAGTGGCTTTTATTTAACTACCTACTATGTGCCACTCTTTATATATTATCTTAGGGGCACCTGGGTGGCTCATTGGGTTAAAACCTATGATCCCAGGGTCCTGGGATTGAGCCCCTCATCAAGCTTTCTACTCAGGAGGGAGCCTGCTTCCCCCTCTCTCTCTGCCTGGCTCTCTGCCTATTTGTGATCTCTGTCTGTCAAATAAAATAAATAAAATCTTTAAAAATATATATATATGTATATATAATCTTAATTATCTAACTTCTAAAGAAAGTATGGAGGGATGCCTGAGTGGCTCAGTCAGTTAAGTATTTGCCTTCAGTTCAGGTCAAGATCTCAGGGTTGTCAGGATCCATCCCCAAAACCGGCTCCCTGCTTGTGGGTTGGGGGATGGTGCAGAGAGGGGGCAATCTGCTTCTCTCTCTCTAAAACAAATAAATAAAATCTTTAAAAAAAAAATAAAGAAGGCTTGGAGAAGGCAGCAAATAACATCCTGGAGCAGTAAGAAAAAGCCGCTCAGAGGATTACCGGATATACCAACAGTTTGGAATAAGGTTAAAGGAACGTAAGTCGGCACCAGGAAGGTCCAAGGAATGGGCCAGCTCCATGGGCCAAAGCCTGTATGTGCTATTCCTGTGTGTTTGCTTTGTTGGTTTGTTTGAGCTATGATTTTAAAATCAGTGAAACCTGCTTCTTTCGATTTAGGGGCATTCATCGAATCATACTGTGCTTGTGATATTTTGTGCTTCTGGTCACCTTTGTCAAAAGTCTGTATCCCTGTGTGGAATGGTGACCTATAGTTGTTAAGGGAGCCCCAGAAACTATGGGGTTCAAGTTGACACTCGGATGCACACCACCTGTATAACCTTGGGCAAAGGATTTCAGGTTGGCTGCGTCTGTTTCCTATCTCTAAAATGAGGATAGTAATAGTTCCTACAGAGCAGAGTTGTTGGGAAAGGAGATGATGCATGTGAGTTACCCAACATGGTAGCAAACACGGACAAAGTCATTATTCTAACCACTCCTTCTGCTATACCCATATTGCTTTTATAATACAGTTTGGTACATCTCTTCTCTCCCGGGACTCCAAAAAGTACTCTGTTTCTCCCGTGATTTGATAGGCAATTTGTAAAAGCTAATATATAATTCATTTAGGAGCAAAAGCTAATTATGCTATATTGCTGTATAATTTCCTCTAGTGTGCAGGTACCTGACACAGCTTATTAAAGTAAGAAAGCAAATCCTGCCATCTATCAGAAGGCAGAAATTTGTAAGTTCTGCATCTGGGCTTTACTGCCAGCCAGATTTCTGCGGAAGACCCAGAGCTCATCCCCCTCGGACATGGTCAAGGCCCCCGCAAGAGGCAGCACCATCCTACGCAGACACCTGTGGAAACATTGGAAACTACAAAGGGAAGAACCTGCCATGAGACACCTGGTCAGCCCCTAACTGCTCAACCGAGAGAAAGCTCTTTGGTTTTAACACTTGGCTGCCCCTTCTCGAAAAGGCCAATTTTCCCCAAACCCCATTATTCCCTTGTAACAGAAGTCCCTGAGGCAAACAGACCCCAGGATGGAGCATCTCAGACTTTGCTTGAGCTTTGTCACTGCCATGAGGAATAGCTCCGCTGAGAGCAGCTTGGCTTCTGGACTATTTCTCACAGCTACACCTCACCTAACAGATTCCTTTATAGCAAGACACTCAGTCTTCACATAGTGGATTAGGGTGCCAACTGGACCAATAAAACACAAAGAATATGAGGGAGGGACTCTATATCTTCATCTTCCCCAGAGAGTTCCACTGTGGGGCAGGGGTCGGGGATGGGGCATAAAATCACAAATCCTTCCCAAATGATTTGAGCAAATCATGGAAAACCCCCTTCCTTTTTTTTAAGATTTTATTTATTTATTTGAGAAAGAGAGAGTATGAGGAGGGAGAGAGGAAGGCAGAAGGAGAAGCAGATTCCCCACTGAGTCGGAAGCTGCATGCCAGACTTGATCCCAGGACTCCTGGATCATGACCTGAACGGAGAGCAGACGCTTAACTGACTGAGGCAGCCAGGCACTCCCTGGAAACACTTTTTTATTAAAAAATTCTAATGTTTAAAAATCCTGGGTATATTTAGCAAATATAAAAGTAATGACTGCATATTCAGGGTCCTGTGTGCTCCATTTGCGACTCTAGGTTTCATGCAGACACTGAATTTTAAAGTGTTGAAATCCTCTCCTTCCTCATGGTTCGTGGGTTTTTTTTAAATTATTATTATTAATTTTATTTATTTGACAGACAGAGATCGCAAGTAGACAGAGAGGCAGGCAGAGAGAGAGGGGAAGCAGGCTCCCTGCTTAGCAGAGAACCCAATGTGGGACTTGACCCCAGGACCCTGGGATCATGACCTGAGCTGAAGGCAGAGGCTTAACCCACTGAGCCACCCAGGCGCCCCGTGGGTTTTTTTCTAACATGGTTCCCAAAGTATCTCTCGCCTGACCCAAGGACGGGCGATGTGGTGCTATGCTGGGAGCGATGTCCTCCAAGGCTGTCCCCACTTAGTAGACTGCAAATGTAAACTTTCCATCTCCCCATATCCTAGGGAGCTTTTCCCCAGTCTGTCCAAGAAGCAAACTTACAAATTTATTTTTGAGTCCTACCCCTAGTTCTAGCAAATATACCGGGTATACATATGTGTACATATACATATGTATATGTATACATATATACAAATATACCGGGTATATTTGTATATATGTACAAATATACCATGTACAATAGGAATTCATGGAAAGCAAGCTTGGGTATGGAACTAAAGAAAAAAATAATGTAAAAAAATGCAAAGCTGGGGGAGGAGTATGTCAAATTCTGTGATTTCTGTGCAGTTTCGCCATAAACCTAAACTTGCTTTAAAAATGAGTCCTATTGATAAAAGCAATGGCAAATTCATGACCTTGGAAAATATAAGCAGATACCTTGAATACAAAAGCTTGAGGAGGGATATTCAAGGAGAAAGAGCTTCCAAGAAGTTTTCTGTTGCTGTACCATAATTAAACAGTATGATAAAAAAAAAAATCCCATTCCTGTAGTAGAAGTTAAAGAGATCCCTTACCCCATTCCTTCTCTTAAGCAAGAGGAAGCATCCTAGAATGAGATAATGTTGAAATGTAAAAAATGGCTTGCTTAGGGGCACCTGGGTGGCTCAGTTGGTTAAGCCTCTGCCTTTGGCTCAGGTCATGATCTCAGGGTCCTGGGATTGAGCCCCGCATTGGGCTCTCTGCACAGCGGGGATTCTGCTCCCTGTCCCCCACCAACCGCCTGACACTCTGCCTACTTGTGATCTCTCTCTCTCTCTCTCTGTCGAATAAATAAATAAAATCTTTTTAAAAAAAAATTGCTTGCTTTGAGTGAGGCCTGGGTTTAAATCCCAAGTCTGCCTTCCTACCAGCTGTGTGGCTTTGGGGTAACTACTTAACAGCTTTGACCTTTAGTTTTCTCATCTGTAGAACAGTAATATTGGCATGTGCATAACAGAGTTGATGAGGGTTAAATGAAATATTGTAAGTGAAACCACTAGACAGAGTCCATGCTTGGCAAATGTTAGTTGAAATTAATCAGCTTCTAGTAGCAATACCCGGGGTTTTGTGGCTTAATCCTGTGAGGAGGGTTATCAGAAGGTCAGTCAGTGCGGAAGGAAAGCTGGAGGGGGACGGAACGTAGGTATGTAAGTGCCTAGCAGTCTGCCTGACACACTGGAGGCCCCCAATAGATTCTTGCTGAATATACAAGGCTCTGCACGAGAACACCTAAAATTTCATATGGCTGGTTGCTTTTATCCTCAGATGTGTTACTTTGATGATTATAGAACATCACGCTTTGTGAGGTGCATTTATAGCTATTTAAGAAAATAAACAAACTCAGACCTGGGAGGTAGCTTGGACAGATCTTAGAATCTATTTCGTAGAAGTGGAAAGTGAGCTATACAGAGAGTCTCTCTCTCTCTCTCTCTCTCTCTCACACACACACACACACACATACACATCTAGTAAAAGAGCAGAATTAGAACTTGGGTCTTCTAACAGATAATCAGTTTTTCTACTGTATCTGTTGAAAGTTAGGGAATCTCTTTACCCTGTATCCACTAGGGGGAAAGTGCCATTCTAACCACTTAAGACAGCATGGATGAGACATAAGCCTGAGTCTGGGAAGTATAATAGAAGGGAAGGTTTTTGGTCTTGTATTTAAGATTTTATTTATTTATTTGACAGAGAGATAGCGAGAGAGGAACACAAGCAGGGGGAGTGGGAGAAGGAGAAGCAGGCTTCCTGCCGAGCAGGAGTCCGATGTGGGGCTCAATCCCAGGACCCTGGGATCACGACCTAAGCTGAAGGCAGACGCTTAACGACTGAGCCACCCAGGCGCCCCAAAAGGGGAGGTTTTTGTTGGGTTAGGTAGCGGTTGCTTGTGATATTGTATGAAGGAAGATAGCAGAGGACAAACAGAAAAGAATTGGTCAATGAACAGATATTTCACAAAAATATCCATTTCCAAATAGTTTTACTGTTTCTTTTTTGTTGGGGATTGAATGGTCCCTGATGGCCTTCCGCATGCATTGCTGAATGCATAAGGCCACTGTCCGTAAGTTGTATTTAGGCTTTAATGACAGTTTCTCATGATATTGGGGCTGAGTGGACACTTGGCCAAAAGTGACTTTTTTGCCTCTTAGACTTATTCCCAAATAACATACTGTAAAGGTTTGACGAGGGTGGGGGTGGCATGTGGCCGGGCAAAGAGAGAAAAAGTAAAGAAAGGTTTTCTTAGTAATGGAAGGTTTTCGTGGTTATTATAATAGTTATACAAAATAAACTAGCTGATTCTTGTTTAGGTAGAGCAGAAAAGTAGAATTTTTGCCTTTCTGTAATTATGTAAGACTACGTAAACATCATCTTGATGTGGAGGGTGGCCAACGCCCACGAGAAGAAGGAGCACTGAGGGGATGAGACGAGGTGGTAGCTGAGCCATTTCTGCCTTTGCCAGAACCCCACGGCTCAACCGTCAGCCTTGTCATTTTTTGGAGGGGAGTGGGGTGGGGGGATTCATCTGCCTTCTTAGGCAAAATTTGAGCACACACAGTGCAGCTGTAACTGTATAATAAATCACCCCAAAACTTGGTGGCCGAAAACAATGACAACCTTTATTTTACCCCGGAGCCTGTAACTTGGGCTGGGCTCTGTCAGGGATTGGCCCGGTTCGGAGGCAGCTGGAATGGCCTGCAGGCCAGGGGGCTGGAGTCACCTGAGAGCTCCCGGGCTCACATGTCTGCTGCTTGATGCTGGCTGCTTGGAGTTGTCAGCCAGAACACTACATGTGGCCTCTCCCCGTGACCTTGGCTTCCTCACAACATGGTGGCTAGGTTCCAAGGATGAGAACCCCGAAAGAGAGAGCCGAGTGGAAGCCGTGTCCTCTTCGTAACCCGGCCTCAGAAGTCACATAGCAACAATTCCACTCTACTGTCTGGGCAGAGAGCAGTCACACGCTCAGGCCCTGATGTGAGAGGAGGGAACACAGACCCTGCTCTTGTGGGGGAGGGTCCAAACAGAGGGTCCACACGCCATGCATGGAGGTATTGTCACAGAGCTTTCGAAGAAGGCAGGCTGTGTTCTTCCTGCAGCAGCCTTCCTTTTCTTCTTTGGCATCACCGTGTCCCACCCCAGGCCCTCACCCAGTACCTTCTTAGGCACCTCTGTGTCCTTCACCCTCCCCTTGTTCGGTGTTACTCCACAAGGCAATCCCAAAACTCATTCCTCAGTCGTCCAGTCTCAGGGGGACCTTGGAGGTTCTGTAATTTCAGGGGCCACTGTACCTGCCTCTCCCCGCTCTCGTGTTCAGACTGATGGTCCCATCCGAAGCCCTTCCTGCTGGAAGACAACACCAGGCTCTTATTCGGCCAGAGTGGCCACCCACTGAGCCGTGGATGGTCACGTGACGCAGGGGGGCTGTTCTGGGAGAAAACCAGTGAGCTGGCAGCGAGAGGAGAATGGGACAGGCACATCCTGAGAAGCAGATCCCTCCTGAGAGATGGCATAAGCCATGGAAGAGAGAGAAGAGTAGAGAGAAGAGCAGCGAGTCCGGTCCTGGTGGCTCCCCGGGAGTCCTCCCGGGCCACATACACCATGGTGGCCTGGGACGGGGGTGCCCGGCACTGGCTTTTCGAATTTTATTTTTGTTCTGCAGCCGCAAAAGCCTAAAATATCATCCCGTCTCTTAAGGTCTGGAGCAAGAAGGTGACTCGTCCGGAGTCCCAAGCCGGTTAGGAAGGAGCCTGCCCTTGAGTCCTGGCCGTGTGATTCCAGGGCCAGTATTAGTCTTTCCTGAGGGTAAGGGCTAGGTGGAAAGAAGCAGAAATCTCGAGGTTAGAATTTGGGAAGGGGGGGTTTAAAAAAAAGCCAGGAAGGAGATTCAGGGGTGAAAAAACAAAAGGAAACCAAAGGATGGCTGGGGACGCAGCCTCTCTCTTTGATATTGTCGCTTGATGTGAGGTATTTCTCCCCTTTCCTGGCTTCCGTAGATCTCTTCCTCTCCTTCCTTTGGGACGTGCGAACTTTCTCCCCCTTTCGATGGAAGGGTACCCGTTGGCACATCGCGTTATAGGAAGCCCGGGTGAAGCAGACTTTTCCTTTGAAAGGTGTTTAGACGGGAAGGTCGTCACCACACGTGGCACTCTGTTGCTGGGAAGAAATACGATGTCAGGCGGAATAATACAGACTTGACAGACAGTCCCACAGACTGAAGCACTCGGGGACAAAAGCAGAGTAAACCCTTTCTCAGGATGCTGCCTAATCAAATTCAGGCGTGTGTAGAGCCTGCAGCCCTGTGAGGATGACCATTTCACCGGCCGCGATGATTAAAATTGGATTCTTTTTGCAGAAGAGGGTCAAAATTAGAATTCCGCCGAGCATTATCTTCTTCCCGCAAAGGCCATGTCATTTTTATAAGGGATGGTGTTGCCTAGAAATCCTCCTGATCCTTTTGTTCTTCCTCACATCTAATCCATGTTCGAGTTAGCAGCAAAACCGGGTCCCAGACATATCCAGGGAAGCACAAGAGACAATTAACACCTACCTCTTGGAACACTGGGGACGATTAACAAGATATTGTCCCGCAGCTGCGTATGTTTTTATGTTTACCACAATCAGGCTTGATGAAAGCTGGCGTTTGTGACATCGTCTGATTCCTCGTGGTGGTGGTGCGTGTAGGAGGTCGGCTGCTCCGCTCCATTTTCATCTCTCAGGCAGTCCCTCCTAGAGCCTTTCCTCATAGTGCCGGGATTAACTGATGGTTCCCCGTGGCTGGCGGAACCGCATAGGAAGGTCAGCCCTCAAATGTGCTTATCCCACCCCTGGCTCTGCCTCCCGATCAAAGTCAGGGGTGGCTTCAGAGAGGCGGCCCCCCTCTCAGTCCGGTGCCCTCCACCTGCTCTCTATCCAAGAGCATTAAAAACCAGGCACTGACGTGTAACCGGGGTCCTCAGGACGGCGGCTGGCCTCACTTTGTCACTGCATCGAGGCCTGCATCTTCAGTCTGTCCCCGGAAGCTGTGTAAGAGACTTGCACAGATCCACGGATGTCTTTCATTGTTTTCCTAATCATTTTCAGTGTGTTTTCCCACAATTTTTGTTAAGTCTCGATGTCTCAGCCTGGCCATGTCTGGGGAGGGAAAAAAAGAAGGAGGAGGAAAATTCCCACAAAGCGATGTTGTTTTAATAGGTCAATTTATTTTTTTTAAGTTAGAGAACCTAAAGTTGTAGATCTCATCAGGATTTAAATTGTATCCCAGATGCAGGCTCTTATAAACACACACACACACACACACACACACAGCCAAGATCTCAGGATGTTCACCCTTTCCCACTTCCCCCTAAAAACTCCCTCGAAAATACCACTGTCTACGTATTCCAATATGAACAGATAAATTATTCCCAAGATCTCTGTCCTCTCATCAATGTTCATTTCTCTCCCATTCCCCTTTCTATTTCATCTGGATATTCTTTTGATTAAATGTACTTGAAGTTGCTAATAATGTCAGGATAAATATTTAGATTGGATACAAAGACATTTGAAAACAATGGAAAGCAGACTCAATGTCCTTGCCGCTTCCCCATGAAAGAAAATGTATTTCTAGGTGTGTTTTAGGGGCCAGGAAGGCACAGCTCCAAGTAAAAACCCATCCCCCTCCCTGTCAGAGTTTTAGTTTTAAACGTCAACATACCTTGTAATTCTGGCAGTGGCCTGTCATTTGGATAGTCGTCTGCAAATGCTACTAATGTTATTTTGGATAAAAACTGTCTCATTACCGTGTGTGTTGTGAAAAGAAATGAACTCACAGATCACCTGCGTTATTCCTTCTCTTCCTGTGTCATCCCTGTCCTCTCCTGATGCAGTTCATTTCCCGGGGGGACTGAAATGCCCCTGAAAATTGACAGTCACATTCTATTATAACATATTTTTCCCATTTAATAACATGGTATAGGTAATGATTCATAATCCTCAAAGGGCCTCCTGCCAGTGACAACTGAACTCAAGTAATTGAGAACACCATGCAATTTGGCGGTGACTACACTTTTATGTTTCAGTCAAGAGTTAAAGCATCAGTCTATCTGGGGACTTTCAGGAAAATGACATCCTCCCGACCCATTTCCATGTGTGTTTTACACATGGAACTCTTGCTTCTTCAGACCGCCATGGCCTCTTCAGACTATGAGTTCCATAAAGGCAGGGTAGTTTCTCCCTTTCCCTTCTGTATTTTTGGTGCTGAGAAAAGGGCTTGGCGTGTCGTGTGTGCACTCGGGATTTTCGCTGCCCGGTGGCCTGTCAGTCAGGGAAGCAGCTTTGGTTTTGAGCTCCCATCCATCAGTACCACTCCATCGAAACTCCCAAGACCCCTTCACCCCTGGGTTAAAGTGAGTGGTATTATTCTTCCAGCCCTAAAGCAGCACAGCTACCTCCTCCCCATGACCTGATGGCCTTTATTCGGAGCCCTTGAAGCCCCTCCCCGAATCACCACCTCACACAGCTCCATTAGGACAAAGTGACCTCTCTTCTCAGTTTTCTCACAAACCCCTCCAACGTCCAAATCCAAGGCTGTCTGAGGGGCAAGACTTTGTGCCCAACCTAAAAGGAGTCCTCTCCAGTCATGAGCACTGCCCCAGAATCGATCCTGGCCCCTCAGCGCTTTCCTACCTCAAGATGGACCCCCTGCCTTACTCCATAAAACACTATTTTTTTTTTTTTTTCCTCAGAATCTCTGTTAGGTCTAAGTGTAATTATGTCTGTAAGTCACCTACAGACCTGTGGCATCTGCCAAATGGTGAGCTTTCAGTAATTAATGGCTTATTCATTTTTATAATGAGTTGTACTCTAAAATATAACTACAAATTATAAAAAATATTAAGTTCCTAATTCCACAGATATGGAGACAACAGTAAGGGCTTATAAGTGTGGGCTTGCTAGGGGATTTAACCTTGCTTCGAGTGCTGCCACTGACACCGACTTCTTCCCTGACTCTGGGCACATGGCTTGACCTCTCTGAACCTCACCTTCCTCTGTAAAATTTGGGTCACAGGACTCACCTCATGCAGTAGGTCTGGGGAGATAACTAACGCCTGTGAGTCCATATTAAGTGTTATGCAAACCGACGCATCCTTTTTCGCTGGCACAAACCTGTCTGAGTTGGAGGTGTTCACAGTAGGTGAACTTTAGAACTGAGGTTTCAGAGAAGTTGACTTCTCCATTTCCTTGGTGTGTGAAGAACAGATTTTGATCAGGTGGAGGAAGATGATGGGAAAGTGTGTCTTGATTCCCTGGAGTGACAAGGTCTGTGGATCCCCTCACAAGATTTTTTTTTTTTTTTTTTCCCAGCCAAAGGCTACTACAGCACTTTCCTTTAGCACACCATAAAAATAATTAAATAAATAATGAAAGAAAGAAAGAAAAGGAAGGAAGGAAGAATGAATGAATGAATTTAACCACAGCCAGGGAAATTTTTGTTGGCTTGCATTTGAGATATGTTTTTAAACTGCAGAACAGAGTTTAATTTGGTCTCCATTTCCCCTGATGAGGAATAGCATCTCTACTGCGAGAAAACCTGACACTCCTTTATTCTTGCAAGGATGGTGAAAATTTTCTGGGTCACAAAACAACCAGTAGAGGAAGAAATGAAGGTGCGTGCAAGACTCCTAAAATAAATATTCCTCTGTGGCAATTATTAGAAGGCTTGGATTAAGAAGCTGCCAACCCCAGGAGTTTGGGCCATCCCTTCCCTCTAGTTTTTCCCTCGTTGCTTTGTTCGATGTTGCTTGGGTAGGTGGCAAGCAGGAGCTGCTGTGCCCCACGTTTTCGAAAGTGCTTGGAAATGCTGAATGGCAATTATTAAACAATGCCTCAGGGTTTGTGGGCTCCAAGAATATTACTCTAGCCGAAGGCCAAATCAAGAAGGTGTTCTTTAAAACAAATCACTTGTCAGAGAGAAAGAGTAGCAACAGATCTGAATTATCACGGGTGTCATAGTGACATTTAATTCCGGTTATCAGTTGAATGCGTTTCAGGCTTTGTGGGTATCCCACAAGTAGATGACACGGTCCCTCTTTTCCAAGGAGATTATTGTTTCACTCAGGAGATCAGACTCTGGGGCTTAAATAATAAGGAAAAATAATTGCTACCTCCATGTTGACTGTAGAATTTCAGATGAGGGAAGTGAACATAAGCTAGCACATCCCAGGAAAGACTTCATGTGGGACATGCAGTCAGTACATGCCTTCTGGGATGGGACAGAGGAGGCAGACATCCCCCTCCTAGTGTTTTCCATTCCTGCAGCTTCTTAGATCCTACATGACCTCGCAGTGATTACGTGAGCCAGGCAGGGTTTTCCTCTGCAGTGAGGGGCAAGAGCAGCGTGTGCCAGTCACGGGGCTGTGTGCAAGGACTGGAATGGGAGGCCAGGCCGTGTGATGCTCCTGCCTTGGCAGGTTCATCGTCACCTTTCCCTAAGTCATTGCTGCCACCAAAATGCGTTCATTACCATTTTACTGCACCCAGTGCTTAGCGCACAAGCTCCATAAAATGGTTAGTTCCCTCTGTCCTCTTGTCCTTAAGAGAGGCAGATGATAAAAGGACCACATTTCCAAAAATAGAAGAGTAAACACAATAACGTGGGTCTTCTGCCGCTCTCTGGGGAAGTGGCTGAAATCAGAGTGGTATTGGAGTGGGGCAGGAACTGGAGAAAATGAGCAGATCACGCTTTGGGAGGGGAGGAAAGAAGAGAAAGTCGGTCTGTCCTTACCTTCTCTGCGGCTCTGCAGCCCATGACCTTGCTGACCGCTTACCGTCTTGCTTCCTAAAGTTCTTTCTCTCCATGGCTTCCTGGACATTCAAGGAGCTGTGCAGCTTCTCCTTCTCTCAGGAGTCCTCTGCTGCCCTCACCGAATTGTCCCTCGTGTTCATATCACCACCTGTGTGCCACTGGCCCCTCAAGTTCCGTCTCAGTTCACTGTCCTTCCCCAGAGCCACCTTCTCTGTGTGGATGGCTCTCAGCACATTAGCTTTCACAGGCCAGACTTGGTTTCTGCCCTGGGTGCGCAGGTCCTTTCTCTCCAGTGCTTCCCAGTCCCCTCCAACTGGGCCTATTGAACAAGTAACTCTGTCCCACTGGTCACCAGCTTCTCCCTCCCTTTTCTTATTTACAAGACCATTTTCATCCAGATGCTTTTTTTCCTTCTCTCTTGCTTCCTCGGCGCCACAGTACCAACATCAAAGTTATACTCTACATTTGAGTCTCGTCGTTTGGTGGCGAAATGTTTCCCCCAAGACAGTTTGTGGCCGATAGCTGCCGTCCATGCCTCTGTGCTCTCCGACCATTTTCCCAACAGCCTACCACATTCCAGGGCCCGCAGTCGGGTCCGCAAGGGGGAGGAGGTGCGGCATGTTTGCATAGGCGAAGATCTGGCAAGGGATGGCTTGGAAATGCCAAAATTATTGTGCCAGGGTGAAAGGAGGGGAAGGAAGTTAGGACGGAAATAGAATATTATCATCCATGGCACTTGGCGAAGAGGATGCCCATTTAGAAAGACTTTCGCCATTTGTACTTGGGCTCCCATTCAGAGTGTGCTGTTCTACGTACTGAGAGGCTAGAAACCAAATGAAAGGGAATTACTCATGTTTTTCCGTCTGTACACATGTGCTTTTGCTGGTGTTAAATTCTTGCTGTAAGAGTCTCTCATTCCACAATGTACACACAGAAATAGATTCCCACCACTTTTTAAAAAATATATTAAAACCAGCTGAGTAAATTCACAGGGCGTTGTAGCAGGACACATGAAATGTAAACCCACATTTTCTGGGATTGTAAAGGCATTTAACACGTACACTGCTACATGCGAAATGTATTCCACTACCCGTACTGTGTTCTCTTGTCATTGTTTTAAAGGGTAACATTTGAGGCTACAAATGTGTGGCTTATAGATGGAGCTTTACCCTAAATTTTGAAATGGAGTAGTCGTTGTCTAACAGGCACAGAACTCCCCTTCTCAGATAAAAGGATAGGAGCAGAGACCAGTTTGAAGAAAGAGGCTGTTCCCTTGCTCCTATAACTTATGCACATCTTAAGGAAGGAGCTGGCTTATCTTGCTTCAGAAATGATTCTAGAAGTGACCAAAGTAGGACACTCTCCAGTCTCAAGGGTCTGGTATATGTTGTCAGGGGATGAATTCATCTTGATTAATGTTTACTATCTCCTTCTGCTTTTCTGGAGCTACCTTGATGGGCATTAATCTCAAACTCTACTGAGCTTTGGCCATAGAGACAATGGCTGGCTATGCCATTTTAAGAAGCCATTTATTCATTCAACAAATACTTATTGAGCACCAGTGATGTGACAAGCATAAACCCCGAGTTTTGGAATCCGTCAGTGTACTCCAAGGATGAAGATTCCAGCTCTGTCTATCCGAATGTACTGTGTTTTGTATTCTCATCAAGTCAGGGCTTGCTTACTGCCCCCGCATCCCTCTCTACCAGGCGCTGTGGACAGTCACATTGTCATTCCTCGGGCACAGAAGGCTGATCTCTGCCGTTGCCGAAGAAGTAGCCATCCAGCTCAAGGGTCAGAGGGAGCCATGGCCTTTCAGTCGTCTTTCTCCTGAGGGACAGCGTGGGAGAGGGGGAAGGATGCAGGCAAAGGCCTTCTACAGAGGTCCCGTCCCTCTAAAGAATGCACAGCTTCCTATTTTCCTTCCTACCTTCCTGATCGCCTTTACAGAAACCGTCGTTCCTTGACACCTGCCATTCAGTATTTGGTTTCTGCCATCGCCCTATCTCCAGCTCTGATTTGACTCTTCTTGCTTAGACTTTGGGGCACCAGGTAGTCTCTCCCTGGAGTTTAACTTTGAACAGTACCAGTTTTATTAATCCCATGCCTGCACTGACAACCGGAAGAGACGGTCCTTTGTTTATACATACTGTTTTTAATTCATTTTTAAAAAGCACACATTTATTGAACACCAATCCTGTTCAGGCATTTTATTAAGGCTCTGGACACAGAGATGCTGGGAGCATCAGAAAAATCAACCAGTAATTAAATACAGTATCTTGGGGACCCAGGAGAGGAGCACCTACCCTGACTGGGCGGAGTCTTGAAGCAGAAGGGGAAATTCGACCCAGAAGCACAGCCAGGACCAGGCAAAGGCATGAACACATGTGATAAGGTGACCTATCGCCATTAGGCAGATCATGATAACAGACAACGAATTCTGTGTCATCCTCCCTCAGCTCCTGGGTCAGACAACCTCGTTCACTCCTCCCTTCCATGGGTTTTATCTCATCTCCTCTCTGGTCCCACCATTGGTTATCTCAGGGGACAATAGGAAGGAGGAAGAAAGAGATAAAAGAGAGAGGAGAGGCAAGTGGGGACAGGGGGCTACCGAGTTTGCAACCACCCAAAAGTAGAGAAAGAAGTAGAAACTACGGACAAAGCTCCTCCCTTCCCCTTTCTTTCCCTGGGTCTCAGCCCTGTGTCCTTGGCCACCCAGTCATCTGCGGATCAGCCACCTTGCCTTTCAGTGTGGGGAGAGGGGAGCCCTACTCACCCTGCTAGCTTCCTGTCTGCAGGCGGAGGGGGAGGCCTCCTGAGGTTTCTGCAGCCAGCTTCAGTTTTCCACCAGAAAGCAGACCGGATCTGTGACAAGACTGAAGGAATCCGCTGAGGGGCCAATTTTCCGTGCTTTTCTCCGAAATGATAAAAGCGATTACTGGTGCTCTGGTGAGGTGGAGAAGCATCGATTAGCCATTATCTGTGCCTTTGATTAACTTTTAAATGGGAAAACATTAATTATTACTTAATTAATCAGGTAGAAATGTCTTTTACCCCATGATATGAGCAGAGGAGGGAGAAAGAACAAAAGGCTAGGATGCACTGGTTTATTAAGAGCTTGGAAGACGCTAGCCCAGGAGACCTGGGGGTGCGGAACCGTGGCACAGGGCTGAAGACTTGCACTTCTGCTCCCATGAAACAGCCTGGGTGATGCATCACGGTCTCATCAACGCGTCCTCCTGAAACAGACAGGCAGAGGCCCTTTTACGGTGCACCACTCCCCGGATAATGGACAACAGAAGAAGTCAAGCCTAGAGGTGCTGCTTCCTGTTAGGGAGTGCGGGAATAATAAAGTTTTACTTTATTTCCCCTTTCTCCATCTTCCTGGGTCGAGAGCTATGATTCTGACACCAATTCCAAAGGTGGGTGGGGAGGTTCCCCCACCAGCAAGCAATTCAACTCAGTCCTCACAGTACCTGGAGAGAGTATCAGATCCCACAGGTGAAGGGCTCAGCTCAGTCCCCCAGGGCTGTTACGTCCAACGTCAGGCCTGCATTGTCACCTGTGCTTCTCTGGCTAGCCGTAGATTGAAAGTACCAAATACCCCCTTCTTGGGTTCGCTAAATTTGCTGGAGCAGCTCACAGAACTCACAGAGACATTATACTTACTAGATGACCGGTTTACTATAAAAAGATGTTAACTTGGGAACAGCCAGATGGAAGATGCATAAGGCAGGGTGTGGGGACAGTGCATGGAGCTCCCATGCCACTCTCCCCAAATCTCCATGTGTTCACCAACCTGCAACCTCCAGTTCCTGGAACTCCGTCCTTAGGGTTTTTTAGGAAAGCTTCATTACAGAGGCAGGCTTGATTACATCTCTGGCCATTAGTGATGATTCAAGCTCCAGCCCCTCTTCCCACAGGGGTCAGGGGGTAGGATTTAAAGTTCCAGCCCTTTAATCAAGGGGTTGGATCTCCCGGCAACCAGCCCACACCTTAAGTAAGTCCAAAAGTCATCTCATTAACATAACAAGAGACACCTTCTTTGCTCCTGTCCTTTAAGGAATTCCAAGAGTTTTAGGAGCTCAGTGCCAGAAACAGGATGAAAGACCAAATACATATTTCTTATTATAAATCACAACATCACAGAGGCACCTGAGTGGCTTGGTCAGTTGAGTGTCCAGCTCTTGGTTTTCTGCTCAGGTTGTGACCTCTGGGTGGTGGGATCACCCCCAATCAGACCATGCTCAGTGGAGATTCTGCTTGAAAATTCTCTCCCTCTTCCCCTCGCCCAGCTCGCGCACCTGTGTGTGCACATGTGAGCACGCGCTCTCTCTGTCAAATGGATAAATCTTTTAAAAAAGGAAAAAAAAAAAAAGTCATGACATCACAATAGCATAACAGAAATAAAGACAAGAATGGGTGTTGGATTTCCAGAAAAACAGACATGAGCTCACTATTGCTAGCACATTTCGATTTGCTCCCGAGGGTGTGACCAGACGACTTCTACAGGTGGCCTCAGCAAGACCTTTCAGGAAGGAGTAGCTCAAACACCTGCTTCCTGGGTTGCCCGTCCCCCAGGGCCCTCGGGTGAGAAAGCTCAGCCTCTGGAGAAAGTGCTGGTTGGAGCAGCTTTGCTGCAGGCAGGGCAGGAGAGAAGAGAATGGCTTTTTATTTCACACGTGCTTTTTTGTTCCTATCACAGCCGAGTGGGGGCTTGGGATGCACCGGAGAGCTGGTGCTCTCGCTTCACCTTTAAAAACCCAGGTGTGTTGCTACCGATTGACGTTTGGGAACTGATCCTGAGGTTAACACAGAGTAGACTGTTCTCTTCCGGGAGGCATTAATTCTTTCAGGCCTTCAACCAGTGGCTTGCAATTCCCAGGAGTGAACAACAGAATTAAAGGATTTGAGAGAAACTTTAACCCTATCCACTTACCATATAAAGAAGAGGCTCAGAAGGGCAAAGTGACCTAGCCAAATGTCACAGGGATAATTGATGGCAGATTAATAATAATAAATTAATCCAACATGAGACTGATGGTGAAGCCCAACCCTGACTAGCAACACCTATTACCTGAAATACCATTGCTTTGTTGCCGGTTCTTGGGAAATAACCCAAGTGGGATCACCGGGAATTCTTTTCAAATCTCCCACCAGTCAGTATGGCCTTGTGACGCAGGTGTCCATGTAGATGATCTCCACACAGTATGTTTTATGTACTTCCTTCCCCTACCCTGATTGACTTCTACAGAAGGGTCCTGTGAGAGTCACAGGGCACTGTGTTACCTGTGACCTCGATCAGAAGACCTCCCCAGTCCCTTTTCTCATGGGACAATGTGTAGTTCTGGTACCCTCAGCAGGGAAAGGAGTCTAAGATACCTTTCCAGGGCTAATATTTCACAAAGTTTGGTCTAAAGACCATCTGTCCATCCAGTGCTTGTTAGAAATGCAGATTCTGAGATCTCCAAAATCACTAAATCAGAAGGAAGGCAGGAATATGAATTTTTAATAGGTTTCATAGGAGATTTTAAAGCACACCAAAGCTTAAGAGTCACTGCCCTGAGCTGTCTGTCTGTTCATCCGGCCTGACCATTCTCAATCCTGTGAATGAGAAGATTGGTCTCTGACTAGAGGGGGCAGGTAGATAGCTACATAGAAATCTCATTATATTTCAATATCCATCTACTCATTCAGCTTTTCTTGAGCTCTTTCTATGACTAAGCCCCATAATGGAATGAATAAAAACAGAGTACCTACTATATTCTATACTATTTGCTTTCCTGTATCAACTCCTTTAATCTGTACAACTTTTTTGGTTACTGCTCTTATGTTCATTCAATAGAAAAACGGACCAAAGCCAGAGAGAGAGATCAAGAAAATTTGCCAAAGGGACGGAGCTTGTAAATGGTAGAGGCAGAATCTGAACCCAGGTAGTCAGTCCCTAAACCCATGATCTTAACCATTATGTGTAGCAGTTTCCTCAAACATAAGGATGAGTAAGACTCAGTCACTGATGGAACCTTTCCACCCCCCATGCCAGGAGATCATAGTTTAGTCAGAAACCCAGACTTCAGACATATGAAGAGCTAATTACATTATGGTTTATTAACTGCTATAATAGTGGTATGAACAGAATGTTATGTTGGTAAGGAGGAAATTATTAACTGCCAGCGATGTCAAGAAAGGCTTCACCAAAAAAATTCAAAGCTCCGTGAGAACAGGAATCTTGTTTGGCCTCCTTTAGCACAATATTTTACAAATATCAGATGCTAAAAATAATTATGTTGAATGAGTGAATGAATGAGATTATTCATTTCAGCTCATATTGAAAGATAAGGAAGACATTTTGTGACTAAATGCACACAACTCCAAGAGGTAAAAGGTTAAAAATAATTTTTCTTTGGGAACAGAGATTCAATGTGAGGAGAGCAAAGTGTGCCAGGGAGGGGCAGGGTGGGGTGGAGTGAAGTGGGAGAGGGAAGAAGAGTCTGGGAGCGAAGGCTTAGGAACATGCCAAAGAATTGAGATTTAGTCCTCTGCGCAGCCATCTTCAGACAGAGGAGTGAGAGGATCAGATTCCTTTAATGGGAAGACAGCTCTGGAGACCATGTTGAGGGCATAAAGCAGATTAGAGTAAAGAAAATCTACCTGGAGGAAGGCCAGCTCTAAGGGTTGAAGTCGAGGGCGAAGAGGTTAGGAAGGTCTGAGTAAAGGCCAGGAGCAGGGGGAAGACAAAGGGAGAGCCCCACACCAGAGGCTTGCCTGAGGCAGACTAGGCAGGACTCAGGGACCAAGTGAATATAAATTATCCACCGAAGACTGAAGGTTTTCTAACATACACGATGACGCCATTAGCCAAAATAAGGAATGTAAGGAGAAGGTTGAGGTGGAGAGAGTTCAGTTTTAAACAGGTTAGGTTTGTGTTGTGTGTTAGTCTTCCCAGTGAGGAAAAATTCTCAGAAGGCATTTTGCAAGACGGCCAAGGAGCAAGCTGTGGGTGGAAACCTGGTACTTGGCACCACGAGCATCAGGGGGGTTGTTGAAGCCATGGGAGCAGAGAACATCCCTTAGGAAGGATGCACAGAAGAAGTGAGAGGACTAGGAAGGTATCTGTAAAACATAGCTTTTGAGGGCTGAGCAGTCAGTGCGACAGACCAGGTAGAAAAAGATACTGTGAAGTTCATGCCTAATGGAAGAATCCCTTTGTATTCATTCGGAAATTTCAGTGACATTTCTAAATCTCTGAAATTCAGAATTTTAGGAAAAGGAAACTTTCCTCAAAAACCCTGAGAACTTTCACCCATCCTAGGCTGAAAGCTCGAACCCAGTGCCTTCATACTGGGTGTTTCACACACCAAATCTCCTTCAGTCGTGAAAATATAGATGACATTTCCCCACCCGTGGATGCCAGAGAGCCCAAGAATGCAAACTCCTCCACCTCGGCTTTATCTGTTAGCTCCTTAAGGCTTCTGTGGTGGCAAGTTAGGAAAGTTTTCAAAGAGCAGGAATTATAGCTCTCTCCCTGGGCCCTCTTTATCCAGCTTCCCGTGGGCCAGGGAGCCATCTACCAGCCCGAGTCTGCATTCTGCCCGAGTAGAGTTAAAAACAGAATGAAAAATCTATTCAGTAAAATAACCACTTTCTTTTAAAATTAACTGTGTGAACATCATAACAATTATCCTTTAACTAAATTCAATTGACTGTTTGCAATAAAACTGACTCACTCGATTCGGTTGGGGGTTCTTACGCTAGTGTGTTTTTGCAGCCTTAGTGAGAGTTTCTTTGGGGCTGCCCATAGCCTGAAGGTCCTTCATGATTTGATGTGTGTGTGTGAGTGTGTGTGAGAGAGAGAGCGCGCGAGCGAAGAAGAGGGAGAGAGGAGGAGAGAGAAATGCTGATGCTCAGTGGGAACCGTTAGGGATATTACATTTACAAAAGGTATTTCCTGTGTCCATTAGTCAATCTTTAAAGTGACTGGTGTCCTCGTGGTCTTGTGCTATCCGTGATACCTGAGCAAATATCCCGCCCAAGGCAGAGCTATTTACTAAGTCATAAATACTCATGCCAAATAAATACATCAAATCAGGGAAAATGTTCAACCTTAGTTGATGTCAAAGAAAGATAAATAAAAGCAGGAATACAATACTATTTTTCTCCTTTCGAATTGGCAAAGCTGTTTTTAACATTATAATACTCCAGGTTGCCCCAGGAAATCAGAAAATAAGATTCTCATACTCTGCTGTAAGGATGTAATTATGTACACTCTCAGAGGACAGCTTGTCAATATATATCAAAAGCCTTAAAAATGTTCATAACCGTTGACCTAGCAACTCTCCTTTTTAGAATTTATCCTAAAGAAACAAATAATTGTATACTTAAAAGAGGTGAATATTATGGTGTGTGAATCACACCTCCGTAAAGCTGTTTCTTAAAAAAAAAAAAAGCAGAGATATGCAAAATATAAATATTTATTATGTTTTATTTATAACCGTGAAAAATTGGGAAGAGTCTAAATGCCTTTCATTTGTCATACCACTAAATAGGCTACTCTACAGCCATTTTTAAACAATTTATGTTGTAGTACAAACAGGGTTCTCCAAATGGGTTCCCCAGATGGGCAAATCGATTATCCCCTAAAACTTGTTAGAAACCCACATCATGGATCCTCATCCTAGAGGTACTACATCAGAAACCAGTATTGGGGTTCAGCACCCTCTCTTAACAAGCCTTCCAGTTGATTCCGATGCTCACTAACATTTGCTAACTACTTGGGGAAAAAATGTTCCTGGTAAACTACTATGTGAAAGAAAGCAGAAGCAGGCCACAAGACAATAGGTAATGATGCGAGCCCAATTTATTTGAAAAATATCTGAGCATATGCATGCCTAGAGGAAATAATGGTAAGATATATGCTTAAAAATTAGCAGTACTTATTTACAGATTATAGATCTGTAAGTCTGTTTCATTTTCTTTTGGATGATTTTCTCTATTCTCCAAATTTGTATGATGATAACATATTATTTTTAGAATAAAAAATAGGATTTTATGAAGTTGTTGCCCTTGGAATTTGGGGACACCAGACATTTAGGGAAATATTTTATGCCAGGTCAGTGAAGAGGAAAATGGGATGGGAAGGGCGCTCCCCAATCAGTTATGTGGGGAAGTTTATGGTCCTTAAAGTTGAATCCAGCATGTTTTGTTTTTGCTTTAGTTATGAAAGTGCCACAGTGTGTGTCTTAAGCGTCGTACTTATCAAAGTGTATACGGTGAACAGCGAGCATCAGATCTTGACCTTGGCTTCTTTTGAGACCATAATGGGGTGACTTTCTTCTTCTCCTTCTTCTTCCTTTTCTGTATTGTGTCCAGGGATTTGTGCTCTATCCTGCCATGGAAGAGGTCAGTTTGAGGCTTTGTCACAATCTGTATCACTCTGAAGAAATCAAGAGCATCTTCCGCATTCTTGGGAATTTCAAAAAAAAAAGTTAAATAGTGAGAGTCTTGTTGGCGCCAACCCACGGTGGAAAAACCACCAAATATAACCGATGTCATGGGCCTTTTGTTACAGAATGATGTGACATAGGGGAAAAGGACAGGCCAGGTCCTTGTAACTAGTTCTCTAGCCTGGGGCAAGCCTGTGGTCGTCTCTGGTTCTTGCTTTCTTCACCTTTAAACTGAAGGAGTTGACAAGATGATCTCTGAAGTCCCTTCCAGCTCTGAATTTCTATGCTTTTTATGACTAGATTCACAGAGATACAGTGACCCATAACCAGAAGGCAATATAATGCTCTTTGATCTGTTTCGTGCAGCTTGGCTAGCATGAAACCATGCTAGTTTTAGAAGCTGGAACATCCTTTCATGGGCCTCTCTCCCATCCTGGCGCTGAAAATCTATTTTGAGGTATCACCTGAGCAAATTATCAATGAGAAATGGTGTTTGGGATTCAAGACCCTTTCCATAACAGCATCAACGAGCTGGACAGCCTGCAGATAAGAAATGGTCCTCTCTAAAAACGCGGAGGGAGAATGGAGCCCTGTGGCCCAGGTCGCTGGACTGTGAACTACTTATTAGAGAAGACATGGTTGTCCTTTAGGTCCGTTCGAAGACCTGTGTTCTAACTCTAGCCGTGACCTTGCCAAGTTCCTTCTAGTTGATCTCTAGTATTACGTTATTTCTAAAAAGAATAGGAGTTCACGATCAGAAGAATGATGTTGTGCGCATAAAGACAGTCATACCTGAGGAAGGTCTTCAGGAAGTAGCTGGTCTAGAAAGATGCAGTTGTAGAGCTGGAAGGGGCTGAGTCGGTTCTTCTGAGAGTCTGAATGATTTCTACAATATCCAGCTTTTTCTTGACAGGGCATGAGAGATGAACATATGTGTTGTTCGTGGCTGTCACTTGCCAGCTTCAGCTTGGGATGAGAGAGATGTGTACTTTAACTGCCGAGACAGCCCCAGGTTTGGGAAGGAGTTTTCTGCTCATCCCTGTAGTGGAGAACATTAACAATATGCTCTCCACACTAAAGGAAGCCCTGGAAGTCTGCTTGGCATAGGAGTGATGTGAGTAATGAAGTCTTGGCTCCAGCCAGCATTCTAAAGCTGGGGTTTTGCACAAGTTGCAAATCCCCAGAGGAAATGCTGGAGCACAGAAGGCCTGCATATCATGGATTACACTAATCCAGGCAGGAAGTGATAATGACATAGTTATACAAGCAGTGTTTTTCATGGCTAATTGGGAAGGATGGTCATTTAATTAAACTCTGCCAGACCCAGGGTTTTTTGTGTCCAGGATAGCCAAGGAGCCCTTCCTAGACCCTTTGGCTCGGGGAAGTTAATCTCAGCTGTAAATTCTGTGAAGGCAGGATCTTTATCTTTTTATTGACTTCTAATACCTAATACCTGGTACAGTTTGGGGAACATAACAGGTGCTAGACCTAGATGAGAAGACTTCTGAGTATCTTATTAGCCCTATAAAATGCTTTGTTTTAAATCAAGTGGTGGTGCCAAGACTTGATTCTGTGAGCCACTTGTGGATTTAAAAAAAAAAAAAAAAGTCAGATCTGATTCTGCCTGTAAAGTACTGGATATGCTGATTAAAAAAAAAATTATAAAATAGAGTAAGAAAATGCCTCTGTGAGGTTCTGAATATACCTTTTAACACTATTTCTCTTCTCTCTAACCAGACGGAAAGCTGGGGTCTGGGATATATTGTCAGGATTCAAATACTTCTTTAATTTAAAAAAAAAATCTTGGAACAGCTTAAAATGAGTATGAGGTCTGCACTGTGTAGTAGAAGGAAGGAATGTATAGAGGGCCGGAAAAACTGGATCTCAGCTCCTTGGTGCTGGGACCAACCTGTAGTAAGTTCCAACCTCCCTCATTTGCAAAATGAAGGGAAGATGCTGCAATGGTTATATTTCCCAAACCAGAAAAAATGTCCCGTCCCTTATGATGTGGGGGACAGGAGGCAAACAGGGTGATATAATATGAAAGCAAAATGTTGGAAGTTCCTGGGCACATTGACAGCATGCAAACATTGGAATAGATAGTGAACACCCCTGTTTGTTGAATAAAATTCAGTACATTTGAACATGAAACAGCGCACTCTTAAATAAGATACAGTAAAGACGCTGTAATTATATGTGTATAGCCTCAAATTCTTCCTTCGGTATAGAAGTAGAAAATTCCAGTAACTTGAAGATATGTGGAGGTCAGCTTTACATCTTTCTTTGTCAGTCTGAAGTGACCCTGTCGTTGGTCCTCTAACCTGCTCCCGTCCCCATCTGGTGGATTCCAAGACTCCTTTGTCTGTCCTACAGAGTCAAAAAAATGAACCCATTAAGAGACTGAAAGAGATCTGAGCTGTGCTGCGCAAGGAATCATACTAGGAGGGAATGAGATTTATGAGATGAGGTAATAGAAATACAAATAGAAATACATTCTGAAGGAACTTTTTCCTCAAATGCCTATTTCCTTGGTGATTGATTTGTGTGGGGGAGGCTGAGGAGATTTAATTTCCTTGCCTTCCCCACCACATTCCTACTGTTTCAGGTTCTCAGCGTCCCCCGTCATAGTACATAGGCATCTTCTCAGGCTGGTCCTCAGGGACGCTCGCCATTTTCAGTGCTGCAGTTTCCAGACCCTCCTTGCGGTGACATTCCTACTCTCCACCGACTCTTGAGAAATTAGATGAAAATGGAAGAAGATTTATGCCCCTGGCAGAAATTGGGGTCACTGGTATTCAGAGAAAGGTGCAGTGCCTCTCAGGTTATGCCGCACCCGTTTGTCAAACCTTGTAGTTTATAGGCAAGCATTTTCACCAAGGGTCACTCCTAGAGAGTGCAGACAAACTGCCCTCGAAGTATTCATCCACATTTGCCTTTGTCATAAATAGTAAGTCCTGTATGAGTGTGCGCCTACTGTGTGGTGAGGTTCTGTGCATTATCTTATCAAATCCTCAAACAGATCTGTGTGTTAGGGATGGTTAGTCCCCATCTCAGAAATGGGGACACTGAGACCCAGGTCAACTAAAACTTATTAAAGGCTAGGGAGTTTGTAAGTATCACAGTTGAGTTCAAACCCAGGGCTTTCTGACCCGGCAGTCCTTGCTGTTAACCAGACTCAAAGGGCAGTGAAGAGTATCTCTAAAGGGAACACAGAAAGAGAAGGGTGCTTTGTAGAGAAAGGGTCAGGAACTCCTCCCCTGCATGTAAATAGCTCTGCAGAATCCTGGAAAGATAAATATCCTAAGACTTTCGTAGACCCAGAAGATCGTTCTTTCTTCTGCCTGGTTTCCTCCTGGTTTAACAAGCGCTTATTGATCTTCTGTAGTGGAAAAGCATGGCAGTAGTCAAGAGAGACACAAAGCTTATTAAAACATACCTTCTCAGGGCACCTGGGTGGCTCAGTCGGTTAAGCGTCTGCCTTCGTCTGGCAGAGCTCCCTGTCCAGCGGGGAGTCTGCTTCTCCGCCTCCTTCTGTCCCTTTCCCTGCTCATTCTCTCTCTCTCAAATAAAAAGATAAAATCTTTAAAAATAAATAAATAAAACGTACCTTCTTTCTAACTCAAGACAATAAACACTATAGTTTTAGGACACACAACTAACTGTAATAAACTCCGGAAGTGATATTATTTCTTGGAAAGTGAATTAGGGGTACACAGCAGAGGCATGGGGCAACGCATGTCGTAAGTGTGGCCTCTGGACTTGTGGTCAGTGTCACAGTCACCCAGGGATTGGGTAGCAATGCAGATGCCCAGAAGACACCACACTTGGGTGTTCTGTTTACTGAAGTTTGAGAAACACCAGTTTCCGTGCTTGGCTGGTAATTGCATTTGGCTTGATAGGAGATGGGCTATGGGGTTGACAGCAGATTTGTCCAGCTGGGTCATTTGGGGATGATGGTTTGAAGGCATTGAGCTTCTTGCAGTGGAGACTTCTTCGAGGGGATGAAGCCTAGATGGCAAGGCATTTGCTGAGGGTTACATTTTTGGGAGATCACCACATGAGAGTAAGACTCAGGGGGCCCTACGATCTGAACCAAAATTGACCATAGATTCCTCTTCTCTTGCATGCCCCTGCTGTTCTTTCCACTCAAGTTTCTATGACAACTGTTCTGATACAATTTGCATTTATGAAAATCACATTAATTTCACCGGAGCCTCAGGGATTGCTTACAAATCAATATTTTTCACATCTGTGGAGAGTAGAAAACAATAGCAACCCTTTGCCCACAGGAAACAGAAGGAGAATTTTGCTCCTGTGTTAATTAGAAAGGCTCAGTGACACACCTTCTGGAATTTTCACATTTTTCCTCTACGGTCTTCTAGTTCTCTCAAAGAAGACTTCATTCTCCTAACACAGAAAATCTTATTTTCTTTCCCGAAAGAGAAGACTGAGAAAATGATGCCTTGTCCACATGCCTTCACTGGGGCATTTGACTAAAATTTGTTCTAAATCAGATTTTGAATAAGAGGTGGAGGATCTTGGGGGAGCAATTCCCATGGCTAATTCTCCCCAAGGTCAGCTCACTCCGGCCCACCCTACTCAGAACCCAGTGACCGCTCCTCTAAAATTAAAAAATAGACTGCATGGGGCACCCGGGTGGCTCAGTTGGTTTAACCTCAACCTGTTGGTTTGGGCTCAGGTCTGATCTCAGGATCCTGGGATCGAATCCGGCATCGCGCTTCTTGCTCAGTGGTGAGCCTGCTTCTCCCTCTCCTGCCTCTCTCTCTTTCTCCCTGACAAATAAACAAACAAAAAAAAAAATTTAAAAAATAGGCTGTGTATACAAATTAGGGCTTGCCACTGCAGCCCCTACTCAGCCAAAAGAAATCTGCTCTGATTTCAGGAATAGTCTTGTCTCCCCATTGTTAGAGTTTTCAAAAGGCATGACGAGGGAAGATCTGTGTCCGCTCTGGTGGACTCTGTCCTTGCAGCATCTCACGCGCCAACCTTTGAGAGCATCCACTGTCACTCTGGACTCTCCCTATGCCGTACGGAAGAACGTAGACAGATGGCCAACCTGGGCAGCACCTTGCTTTCAGAACCTGTATCCGTGCAGGGGCCTGCTCACCCCAGGACCAACAAACAAAGCTGGAGGAGGATGACTGGGTGGGCTGCCGTGTCAGGGAAACCACCACCTGCCAACAGACTATAAGAATTAGGACTTTAAGGGCACCTGGGTGGCTCAGTGGGTTAAAGCCTCTGCCTTCAGCTCAAGTCATGATCCCAGGATCCTGGGATCAAGCCCCGCATCGGGGATGCCTGCTCAGCAGGGAGCCTGCTCCCTCCTCTCTCTCTGCCTGCCTCTCTGCCTACTTGTGAGCTCTCTCTGTCAAATAAATAAAAAATACTTAAAAAAAAAAGAATTAGGACTCTTTCCTTTGTAAGTAAACTGATTTTTCACCCCATCTTGGCATATCTGTAGCACCTTTTATCCGTATAATTCATTTTAGCAGTAATCATACCCTCTCTCTCAGACAAACACGTTTTCTGTTCAGCCTTGCCTTCCCCACAGGACTTAGAATACCTTGAGAACAGGAAATGTGATTTATGTTTCTTTTGAATACTAAAGCCACAGCCCTGGAAACACGATAGATAGTTCTCCTTGAACTGATTTAAAACAGAATGGCCTACAAGAACTGGGGAGCACCTCTTGAAGTTTGAAATAGGTAATGTTAAGGCAAAAAAATGAAGGGCAGGAAAGAAAAAACAAAATGCAAATGTAAATCATCAGGCAGTGAGTTTACAGAAATTAGTATTCATAGAAGGGATATACACAACAAAATGTAGGTTCTAAGCTTTGTTTTTATTTAGATTCTTCAAAATCTTTTGTGAAGCACATGCCCCAGATTTTATATATCTTTACACAGATATCACGTAGATATATTCATGTAGAGATGGAAAGATGGAGGGGTTCAGATCATAAATAGAGGTAAATAAAATAGCCCATTACTTGCAAGAGTCACATTTTGCATAATAACGTAGTTATTTCTAACACTTTCATGCACCATGCACGCCGCACGAGCATGTTATCCGTGTCAGTTGACTGACCGGTGATTGTGGGGAGAGCTAACATTCAGCTGCAAAAGGCTGATGGCATTTTGCCAAAGTCCCAGTAAGGTTCGTGATGACAATTACTGTCCTACCGTAGCACTCGCCATCCTTTCACAGACCACCAGCCATTCGACACAGGCTGATAAGCACTGCTTTATATCGTTTATGGGATTTCATGGGCAGAGCTCCATGGCATTGTATGGAGATGTTCTGAAGAAGTCCTTGACGTTGGACATTAGAATGTCAAGTAGAGCAGCAGCTCTCTCTGCTGGGGAGATACCACTCCCAGCCATAACGGAGGCTCATGCCTCCTGGGTCTGGCCATTCCCACACACGCCTTTGCTTCTGGAGCTCTGAAAACTTCACTGCCTTCTCCAAATGCCAGCTTGGAGAGACGTAAGGAACACAGAATGTTTATCAATCTCTTCTTGTGGTGTCTGGCTTTCTGGCACTTTCTTCCCCTGCTGAATCGTGACAATGCTGTCAGGGAAACAATTGGAACCCTCTCCCCAGTGACGGCCGTCACCAGCGCAGTGCCAAGTCCGCCCTGACTGCCCGATTGAGACACGGCTGGGGACTTCACAAGCACCGTAATTATGGAGTCCACTCACCACTGCAAGGGGGGAACAGGGCCAAGAGAACATCAAGTTTAGGATTCTGTCGTGTGTTATTTTCCTGCCTCATAATAAGCAAAGTTTTAGCTCAGAGATGAAGCATTGTATGGAGAAACCTGGGTTTGCCTTCACCTCTGATTTCTTTCTCTTTCCCAACAAAATAGGTAGAGTTGTTGATTTTCCTCTTAGTACTTCTGGACGGACAGTGACCATTCCTTACCTCCTTCGGCCAAACTCTTAAAGGTGGTTTTCAGAATTGGTTAATATGTCCTCAGATCACCCTCATGAGGAAGTTAAGTATCCTTGTTTTTCTGGTTGGAAAAAATGAAGCATAGAAAGCTTAGGCAATTGCCTTAGCCATTCGGAGGCTGAGGCAGGACTTGTCGCTGGGGGGCTGATTTCCTCTGGGTGTCTTGGAGGGTGCTGTTGTCTTCTACCTTGTACCGTGGAGCGTGGTAACATGCACCACCCAGGGCAGCCATGCCAGTGGTAAGAGCTCTGAAACTACCCCCAGAGATGCCTCTTTTGTAGCTGACAGTTAAAGCAAGTGACCTTCAGCTCAACTATGGAAAGTCCAAGTGACTAATTTAATGAACCTTTGGCGTGTGAGGGGTGGAGCAGGGGGGAGGGTGGCAGGAGGGAGGCTGCTTGGGCCAAAGGCCAGTATGAGCCATCTCCAGTCCATGGCGGGTGTGGGGGCGGAGGGTTGAGTGTGAGATGAGAACAGTGGAGGTCAGGAGAAAACAGGCTCCTCTGTGTGCTTAAGGAAGAGAGTCTGACCATGTGGACAGATGGAAGCCCTGGGTTATGGAGGCGAAGCCTGTCAGCAAACCAGGAGCATTTCCTGTCTGCAGACAGGCAGAAGGCCAATTCTTCGATGAGCTGGAAACAGGAACCAGCGGGGGGTGGTCAGCATAACCCTTTCTCTCTGTGGGTTTTGGGTCGTGAAGTGAAGGAGCTTGTTATGTCTGTGATCCCGAGAGCTTGTTTATGTGCCTGTGTGCCGTGTTTTCTTTTATGTTTCCTCTTGTAATCCTTGATGGTCCTCACCCCCTAGAGGCCACCCCACAGACACATTCGGGCATCCCCCAGCCAGGAGCCAGTGTTCAGGCTGCGATTATCTTAGCCAGCCATGTGGCAAGATATGTTTAGGTCCTGAGTGAGTTCTCGAATGCGCGCGTTGAAGGAGACCAGGAGGGAGCGGGGCAGGGACTGTCCCTTGTCTTTCCTTGGTTCTAAAGAAGTGACTGCATGGCCAGTCGCATTCTTCATGGAGCAACTCAACAGGCACGAGGCTGGGCTCTCGAATGACATGGCAGTAACAACTGAACCTTGGACCGGAGTGGTGTGCTTATCCAGAGATTTTCCTGGTGTATTTTCTCCTTGAATTGATACAACCCTGCGAGGTGGGTGGTATTTGTCTGGAGGAAAATGCGGTACAGAGGAATGCATGCAGGGCCCTAACAGAATCTGCCTCTGCTCCAAAGGGCCCTTTGAAGGGTCATAATCAGCAAACGGGCAGGGTGGAACAGCAGAGTGCTCTGGGCGCTGTCAGCACTCCCGGAACCTCCTCTGACTACCTCCATTCGCCCTTTCTGTGTCAACTTGGGTACTAAGCTCTGCTGGAGTTTCCGAGGGAGTCCAATACGCAGGATCCTTCTTTCCCACCTGAGCTCCAAATAGAGAAACATTACCATTATTTAAAAAGGACTAAGGTGGGAGAGGTAACTGGACTCCCATGTTCGGGAGACCTCTGTACCCACTCTTGGGCACAAAAGGGCACCTGTTCAATATGACTTCTGTCATGGAGAAGCAGAGAACTGCTCTCTGTGCACAGGCGTCACACGGGAGATAGGGCGGATCAGGACCCACACGTGGCTCAAGGGGCCAAGAGACGGAACTGTTAGAGTTTCTGTGGCTTCGCAGATAACCTGGCAGTAACCGTCGGGAGCGAAGAAGAGTCACTTCCCCTAATGCTCCTTCCAGGATAGCTTACCTGGATCCTGCAGGCAAGAGAAGGTGCCCTCCCCACTCTCCCTACTCTCCCCACTCCACTATCTGTATTATAACTTCGTGCTCCCGAAGGACTGTGCACTCTAAGCAAATGTCCTGGGTCCGTTCCTTTACACAGTCAGGATGAGCACTGGTAAGACATAGCCCTGGGAGTTCTCAAGGAAGAAAAACTACAAGAGGTAAATAAGAGCTGCAGAGGCAATTGGCTGCTGATCTTGTTTATCAAAAGGAAGCCGGGGGAGGGACTCAGAGGGCACTCCTGGAGTGGCCATGTTTAGAGTACGTGTATGTGCCCGTGATTAATTACAAACGTGTTGCTGCTGGTGGATCAAGCCAACACTTAACAGGGAGCCCTTCCCTTCCCTGCAGTGAATACAGCTCCAAGTCCGATCACCAAAGCACTGGTGGCTGCCCCTGGGAGCTTGCTACAAATACAGATTCTCCCACTCTGCCCCACACCTGCCAAATCAGGATATCTGAGAGTGGTGTCCAGGCATCTGTGTTTTAAAGGAGCGCTCCAGGGTGATTCTTAGGCATCCCCCGTTGGAGAAACATTGTTGCCACATGCCTCCTTCTCCAGCCTAGGAAGAACAGATTTGCAGAGTCAAAGAAGACCACAGTGAGAGTTCACATCTTTCGCAAGGTGCTGTTTTAAACACTTAAAGTGTATTATCTTCTTTATTTCTTGCTGTAATCCAGGAGAGTGGTTATTCTGTTCAACTTCATCTTCTAGAAGAGCAAACACAGAGCAAGGTCCTGTAGCACTAGGATGAAGTGTGTGAGGCCTTTTCTTGGGAGAGAACTTGAGAAGGGCGCCCAAAAAACTCAGTAATCAAGACTAGTCATATTTTAATGTGCATTTTTTAGAATCAAAATTAATGCTAATAAATTCATGATGAGCAGAATATCAGTAAAGATCCAATAGGAAGAAGGGTTACAATAATTTACCAAGATGACAGGGTTAGTAAGAAGTAGAATAAAGACTTGAACCCAGGGAGTTTGGCTTCAGAGACCACATGCTCCGCCCCCATGCTGTGGACCTCTTATCAGCTAACTTCACAGCGTTTGGAGGGGACAAGAAAAATCCAGTCCCTGGAGTGAGCATTGCCTGGGCCAAAGGGACACCTGGCTGTTCTGAACTCATTGGGACCTCATGCAAAGAGCAATAACAACAAATCTAAAAACAGAAGCAGAGCGTTCAGATGGGGCCTAAATTTCACAGCTTGGCCATCCATGAACTTAGGTACACACAAGGAAGATTTCCAGAGCTTTCCTCCCAATTTTCCTCTGGCTGGCTCCTGCTGAGAGAATCAGTGGGTAGGCCTACCCTGCATTCTGGCGGCAGGAATGTGATAATTAAAATCACTTAATATAACTGCAGTGCCCTCCTCGGTCCCCCCACCTTGGAGAGCTAGGTTGAGCACTTCTCTTGCTTTCTTCCAAGCTGCGAGATCCTGGCAGGCAGGCAAGCTGCTTGTCTTGAGGGCTTGTCATTGAGAGCTGGTCACCTAGAATGCCCCAACATGTTTGAGCCTCATTGTTAAACTGCATTGGTATTCTCCCAGCAAAACTGCTCTCCTTCCTTTAGCAAATCAGCATTCTGTGAACATGATAGTTCCTAGCCTGAAAACATTGCACGTTTCTGTTGCTCCCGCCATGATTCTTCCTTGTGTTATACAAACTGACTCTACGGAATATCTCTGGTAAAAGTGTTCATCATATGTCAGGAGACTGAACCCCAGTTACGGATTTTACATGATACGTTGAAGAAAGCATCAAAGGGCTTAAGGTTAGGTCCTACTTCCTCTCTCTGTAGTTGGGAGCGAGGAGAGGATGTGTTTTATCCACCTAGAATTTTTGCCCACCACATGCCCTGTGATATTTAAGGCAAGTGAGAGTTACAAAATGCAACACTTACCCATTTGGACAAAACTTCAAATAGCTGGTCAGTTTCTCTGTCCACTATATTTTTTGTAGTGATTGTATTATGAAGTAGGTTGTTTCTCAGAATTTCAGCCCAATGGAGGACATTTTTTTTTTTGGTGACAAAGTAAGTGCTGACAGCAATAGGTGCTCACTCTTTTTCAACTTTTGAGTACCCACATTTTCTTTCATTAATTTATGGATCCTACAAATATGAATTGAGCACCTATTAGCTAAAATCATGAGGCACAATTCCATCATTAAGTGGCAGTCCGTACCCTTCAGGGGTTTACGGACTCCCAACAATCAGGAGATGTAACAGGTCACTCTGCTGCAAAGTAAGACAGAGGAAAAAGAAATAATCTAAATGCTTTGGACTTTCGGAGATGAGAGAGACACATCTGGGAAGAATCTAGAAGGAAGCTGTGTTTCAGCTAGGCCATGGAACAGAAGGGCCACAATAAGGGAAAGTGCTCCGAGTGAGGACAGCAAAGTCAGGCGGATGAGGAAGGATGGACAGAACAAGTTCTAGAAGATGCAAGTGTCCCACTAGGTCAGGAAGGAAGTAGTAATTAGATGAGGAATTTTAAACTATATTCAGGAGGCCCCAGAGAGCTAGTGAGGGTTTTGTTTTTCAGCAACGATGGGACAGAAGTAGAACGACATTGTTGAGCAGTGCTTTCTGGATTTTAGCCTGCATTCACATCCCCAAGGGATTTTGATAAAATGCAGGTTCAGATTCAGTCGGTGTTGGGAAGGGCATGAGAGTCTGCATTTCTGAGAAATTCCCAGGTGAAGCCAGTGCTGCTGTCTTTTAAAACAGGCTTTTAGTAGGGAAGCTTTAGAAATAGCTTGTGATGGGAGATAAACGGGAGTGGAGGAGGCCTGGAGAGGGTGAGACTGGGCTTAGGACAGTGGCCTCACAAGAGAGAAAACAGGTCTGAATGAGAGAAAGGGGACATCTAATGGAAGTCAAATTTATAGGGCGTGACAGCTACCTTATGCAGACAGAGGGGGAGTGCAATCGCTCACATACGATCCTAACACCCCCAGACTGTGGGGATGGGTGCTGTGAGCACACGCGTTCCTTAACACTTTGTGCCGTAGTCATCCCGAACTACCTGCAAAGAGTCGGCAAGCTGTCCGTCTGGGCCTGGGTCATTTTGCTGAATCTGAAAGAGATGGTACTGTCTCTCTCCGTGCCCTCACCAGGCTAGCTCCTGCAGAACCCAAAGGACTCAAATCAGGGATTACCCCTTCCTAGAAGTCTTTACCTGGTGCCTTACACCACCCCCTTTCCCCAGGCTGGGTTAGGTGTCCCTCCACGCTCCCATGACATCCTGTGAGGTCTCATATCAAAGCACTGTGCGCTCAGATTCCATATCTGTCACTGACTCTGTGTTTCCTGAGAGCAAAGGTTATCTCTCTCACCTTTGTGACTCGAGCATTCCTACACAGTGGAGACCCAGTCAGTGTTTGATGAGTGAATGAGTGAGTCCAGAAGAAGAGCAAAGCTTTTCTAGCCACAGTGGCAATGGCTTTTGCTTTTGTCCTTGTTGGTAAGATAACAAAACAGAAAGAATGTTGTGTAGACATTGAATTTAATTTAGTTTGGTACGCGGTAGCTTCGAGATGCAGAATAGCCAGGGAAAGCTGTCCAACAGGTAGGTAGAAATTTCAGAATACAGCTAAGAAGATGATTCTGAACTGGCTACGATGGCGTGGGAGTCATTTGGGCGGAGGTGACAGTTACGAACACGGTGGAGGACCCAATAAAGGCGGAGGGAGAATAGAGAGCCAGTCCGATGCAGGGGGAGACAAAGGGAGGGAGCGTGAACAGATAAATAGAGACAGAATGAGATAGAGATAGATAGAGACAGATTGAAGGCAACAACTTCAACCTTCGCTTTTGAAAGCCTTCCTTTGGTCAGACCCAACATGAGGCACCCGTTGGGAAGGCTGCATGTCTTGACACAGGGGCAGTGTTAATCGTGGGGTACTTTAGGAGGCTGTAAGAGGGAGAGTTTAAAAGGGAAGAGATTTGAGATGCCCAACCCTAAGAGTTAGGCCTATGTGTGAAGTCCGGATTCAGAAACTGACTTCACATCCATGCCACACAGGCCTGTTTCATGCCTTTCTAGCTTTTTGTCTGCTCAGAATCCCATTCACTGCAGAGCAGAAGACCTTAAAGCTTGGCCCCAGCTCTCTCTGTCCCTTGCTTTCTAAATCACTTGATGAGATAGATAATCTAATCAAAACACACACACACACACACACACGTGCGCGTGCGTTCTGCCTTCTGTCAGGTAGCCTGTGTGCCTTTAAGAATTATAAAACTTTTCAAGCTAGAAGGCCATTAACCTCCCTTCAAATACGACCCCCAACATTTTATCCTGAGCAGCACATCAAAGAGAAAGAAATATCCAAACCCAGGCTGGTGGACACCCCTCAAATCATAGTATGGGTCAGCACCTACAAGGCCTTGAGAAAGAATGATCACATCCAGGCCTTTTTTTTTTTCCTTGTTGCCCAAAGCCGCATTTTAACAGACTTCTATTGTGTTGTTGTTGTTTTTTCCCCCATTCAGTTCACTTAGAGGATGACATTTTGCCCTCAAATTCATATGCATAGTTGCTCTTAGAGACGTTCAGAGCTACATTCCTGACAAAATCAGACCTTCTGTTTTATTTGAAACAATCCCCCCAAAGAAAATCACTGGATCTAAATGAACAGAACAATTCTTTATGTCCATGCGAGACAGGCAGACAAAACCCAATAAACCTGAAGAAAGAAAGAGACATGGCGATGATTTGTTTTTCATAATTACTTATTCAGAGTAGAAAGGAACAGGGGAAGAAGGTTCCTTTTAACATGTCTCAACGTGACGGATGAGGTGTGCTCGTCACGCGTGTGCCGGAGAGATGAATGCGGGGCAGGCTTGTTAAACGAGGCGGCGCGCACTGGGCGGAGATGGATTTCTATCTGGAATGCTGCAGATAAACACCAGGCGTTCTACTCCTCATTTTCATTATGCTTAAAACCCCTTGCTGTTCTCTCAGAGTGGCAGGTGATGTGATTAGCATGCATCAGACCTTTCTTTCCTGTGTCCTGTAGCAAAAACAATCCCCTTTTCAAGACCCAGAATAGGACTGCCCCAAATGCATGTTTTCCTGCTAACAATACTCCCCAAATGTGTCTGTGATAGATTTGGAAATCACCCTGGCGTGCAGGAAACCTGCACCGTTCCCCGAGGTCATTTTCCCCTCCTTATAACTCAGTCACATCGTTTTCTTTGGTGCAAAACTGGCTCAAGGCGAGTCCCAGCCAAAACTCGAGGGAGCAAAAGAAAGAAGGAAAGTTTTAACTAAATTGGCTTTGTTTCTTCACTTATGTGAAAGGATAAACAAACTTTTTCTACCTCAAACACACAGCCTTCGCTCATGGAAGAGTTGAATGCAGCAGATTCTGACTTGAGCTATAGAAGCAATAAAGTGGATCTGCGGTTAAAAAAGAAAAACTAACAATATAATTTTTCACATATCTGAGTAAGGGAGGGTTTAATGCATTCATGAATCACTTCCTGAAGCTATTATCAATTCAACGGTAAAGATTTTTTAAAAAATGGTTAAGTGCGGGAAGTAGGAGAATAAGGATTATGCCATAAACTTTGATGCCTCCAAGTTATAGTCATATGAAGACCTCGCTTGTGTCATAAGCCATGTGAATACATAAACTAAAACTCTGGGATTGGGGGATGCCTGGAAGAGTGTAGCTCACGTTGCTCAATTTTATAGGAAAGGAAGTACTGACAAAAAAGTTTAGCCATATACCATATATATAATCCTTCCTTTGTATTGGCAATTATTAAATTCTTTAAAGCTTTTTAAGTTTCTTTTTTTAAAATTCGCCTCCTTTTGTTAAGATTTTATTTATTTATTTTTAAAGAGCGGGAGCATGGTGTGGGGGGAGGTGCAGAGGGAGAGGAGAATCTTTTTTCTTTTAAAGATTTTATTTATTTATTTGAGAGAGAAAGAGCAAGAGAGGGACAAGGGTCAGAGGGAGAAGCAGCTACCCCACTGAGCAGAGAGCCCAATGCGGGACTCGATACTAGGACTCCGGGGTCATGACCTGAGCTGAAGGGAGCCCCTTAACTGACTGAGCCACCCAGGGGCCTCTGTTTGGTACCTTTAATGAGGGAGTTTGGACACTAACTCCTACATGTGTATTCTACAACGGGTTTTGAATAAATAAAGAACGGAGAGAACATGGCCCCTACCCTGAAGTAGCTCAGTGGTTGACCCGAAGTGTCACAATCCTTGGGAAACCATAGGGCTCTTCATTTTGAGCAAAGTACGTGCCAAACAGGCTGAAAACCTAGCACCACTTTTCTTAACGCTTCTACATTAAAAACTAGGGCTGCCAACTGCATCTTTTAGCCTGCAAAGACTCTCAGAAAAAAAATCAGTAAGTGACAGCATTCCCGACATGGAACTGTTTCTCTCTGTTTCTCACACACAAATGGCTGATTGGTGACTAGGAGGGAATCCTCAGGTTTGGCTGGCACAGCTCTGTCTCATTGCAGCATTGGAGGGGTCCCTGTGGTACGACAGGGTCTGTATAAAATCTGGGTGCTATTTGCTGAGTACCTGCTTCATGACGGGAATTCATGTGAGGTGCTTTATACACGCATCTCCTCTGATCTTCAAAATAGCCCCAGGAGGTGCGGCTGTGCCCATCACGTGGTTGAAGACGCGAGGGGCCGGGAAAGTTTAGGTGACAGAATCCCACAGCCATCGGGTGAGCACTTAGATTTGGACTCAGCCCTGTCTGACTCCAAATTCCATGGTTTGGCCCCAGTTCTGCCTCCCAGAGCCACTGCTGATCACAAAATTGTATCTCGTTCTTCAAAGTGATTTTAACTCTGAGCCAGGAGTAAGGACAGATAGCCAGACCGGCCCGGAGAACGGGTTTCCATTTCCTCCCATCAAAAGAGACCACCAGGTCCCATATCCTGTCTGAAGATTCCCGGGAGATGGAAGGTGAAGCTTCTGCTACCAGTAACTTGAAAGTTATACCCTGATGGTGCTCCCATATCAGACGCCACCCCAGCATGGTGATTTGCCGACGCAGAGCTTTCCCTTCCCGTGGTTACAGGAGTGTGGGCAGAACCATCCATATTGGATGTGGTTGCACGGCTGTGTCATCACGTGTGTGGGGGACAGACTGCTCCCGTGGCAGTCCTTCACATTTATAGGTAAGCACACAGTTATGAAAAAGCCCTTATACAGTGTGATTTTGTCAGGCCAGTCCCTTCTACAAACCAGGAGACTGAACCTTAGCAAGTAACAAGTGACGTGTGACACAGCTCATACATGGAGGGGACAGGAGCAGAACCCCACACCTCTTCACTCCTGGACAAGTGTTCCTCCCACTTGAGTCCAGCAGTTGAAGATTCCCAACCTTATCATGTACTTCTCATCTTTTCCCCCGAAAAATCACAAGGCAGCAGGATGTTATCTGGCCTAGTGCAGTAAATATTTTAGCATTTAAATGAGGAGGAGAAATGAAGAAAGAAAATGTTTCTGTAGAGATGTTTTTGCAGAGATAAAGTTCTCTTGGTCTCTGTCCAAAGATCTTCAGCATTTAATAAGACTATTGTCCACAAGTTGGTACAGGGTTTAGCAATGAGTTGGTAGCTGTGTGGCTGTCCCAGTCTCCCTCGGGGTTCCCAGGGGAGAGAGGAAGCAAGGCTTGGTGCTGGGAAGAGAGGCGCTCAGGTCCTGACTGGAAGGGAAGCCTGTCAGCCCTCTGGCCTCAAGCTTTGCCGACTTTGAAATGCGGGTAAGAATTCCTATTTTGCCCATCTTGCAGAGCTGTTTTCTAGACTCTGGTGAAGCAATATACTGAAAATTCCTTGAAAACCATTTGCATTACATGCCATGCAAACGTAAGGGATTATTATTAACATTATTAATGGATCACAGATTCCACGGCACTGAGAAAACATCGGAATTAAAAGAATGTAGTACGCTGGGAGTTGGTTAGGGCAGCCTTCGCTCTAAGTTACACTGACTTTTCCTCAGTCCTTCTCTCAAATCAGAAATGGGGGAAATAGTTACAAGGACCAAGAGTGGTACTTGATATATGTCTGGCCCCCTTTTCAGAACTTTCTAAGATGAAACCCACCTCATCGGAGAGCCTGTCCAATGACCCCGAAGAGGATCACAAGGGCTCTTCTTATTTGTTACTATTTCTGTCCTTCTAGGTTTACTCCACTTCCTGTAAGTCCAATAGTAACAGTAGAGCTATTCATCAGAGAGCAAGCTCATGGCTCCCTCTCTCCAAAGGTCAGCTACAGGGGGGTTCTGGCACAAATATTTGGGGGAATTATTTAGTGACTCGGGGTCATATATCAATGCGACGAGGCTGATTAATTTACATCCTCCGCAGAACCCACTGTCACCATGTTACTGGTCCCAACCTACTCTCCCAGCCTCCTTCCCCTCACACGTTCCTCGTGCCGGACTTACGGGAAGACTTGCCCAGAACTAAGCTTGCCAGTCAGCCCTGGAATATAAACACAGGTTCTCTTTTTTTTTCCTCAGTAAGCATTCTTCTTGACCATGTTATGAGAATTTTTCTCTAGCCCTATGTGTTTGTTTTAGGTCCCGGGAAGCCTTCACTGTGGTTGCTCAGCATCTCCCCATCCCCCCACCCCACCCCCCACCCCCCAGCAGCATGCCTTCAGCTGCGAAACACTTTACCTGGTCAGTGAGAGGCCCTATCCCTTAGGCTGCAGAATTGAGAAGAGAACTAAGCTCCGAATGGAAAGCCCAATGCTCCTTTCTTCCCATCACACTTTCTGCCCTGAAATTAGGAGACCCTTCCAAGCCCATCATTCCCTTCTGTCCTGTTCCTTCACTCCCCCAGCCCTCCCGAGCGAGAACGTCAGGATGATATTCAGGACAATTGCGCTAACCTCTTCAAACACGACAGTAAGGTGTCTGAAATAAAGTGTGTAATTATGGTAGGGGAAGGCTCCATCTGATTCCAAACAAACCTCATGCTCCCCCAGCTATAATTAGAGAGAAAGGTTTGCAGCTCACATTTTCCCATGAAAGCCGGTTCAAGAGAGGCTCCTGCTCTTTGAGGCGGTGGGGGTGGGGGGTGGGGGGGGATGTTCCTGGAGGTGGAGACTATAATGAATGATGCCACGTTGGGGTCCCCTTCCCAATTCCAAAGAGACCATCAGTTATCCTTCATGGAGTCTACCAGCCCAAAATATGAGCAAGAACGAATGTTCGGGGTTTGGGAGAATAGTTTCCTGATTTATTTGTCTCCGGACAGAGACAGATTAGAAACAAGGAAGGGAAGTTAGAGACACCCACAGAAACCTACAGACCGGAGTGTGCAGTAAAAACTGTCTCTTCAATGCTTGCCGAGCCTAAGTGAGAAACCCTCGCAGCTCTGGATAAAATTAGACATTGCTTTAAATAATTGCGCAGGTTCCCGCAATTTACAATCCACAATAACAGGAGAAGAAGTGAGGTTCACAAGGGCTCAGAAGCTTTCCTATTTCGAGGACCATCCCTGTGAATCTTCTCCGAACTGTGAATTCCCCCTCTGCCCTTGGAGGGCTTTTGTAATTCAGCATATTTAGCTGTACCGTGTTGTACTGCTACAGGAAGAATCCCATTTGTCAGCAGTTTTAAACTTTGCTAAATAAAGGCTTATTGGCAAACGGCAGTGAACACTCTGATAATGACCCAACTTTAGAAAACACACACCCTGCTGTGTTGTATTCAAGCCACAGTTCTATTGAAATAAAAAAGAGAGACAATGCCTGCTTTCAAACACTAGAAATCCTTTGTATTCCAATAAAAGTCTAAATTAATGTTTTAAAAGGTTATTGCTATTTTTTCCCACTTAGCTGGCATCATTTATAAGTCTTATTTAGACAAGGTCCTACGTTATTTTACTATTTCTTTTTGCACAAAAGCTAGTATTTGATGGCGTTGGATCATCAGCTTCTGGTTTTCATTAGACAAACCTGAAATACCCTATTATTAAGATTAAACAAAAAAATAGTTGTTTTCTTATCCCGAAACCTATTATTTTGAGGCTACTCTGACCAGAGGAAAATAAATCAGCTTTGCAAAACCTAACAGAGAGATACTTCGAGAGGAGCAACATAACCTCATCAAGACTGCGTTTAGGTTGCTTTTGTATACGTAGTCCCTTCCTGGTACTGAGCCTGGGAAAGAGGGGGTAATTTAATTCTTCGACATTTGCAATACTTTCTTCATTATGGAAGGACTTTCAAAGTGCAAAACGTGTGGCCACGTACACTGTTTGCCTAGGGAATTTCTTCAGCATCCTGGGGAGGCGCTCGCGAGAATCCACAATAAAACGCCACTCCGACCCGAGGGGTGTAAGGCTGTTCATCTCCATGTCACTTGCACTTTAGCCTGTGTTTGTTTAGCAGAAGTCGCAGACCCAGCCATCCACAAAGAGATGGGTAGTCACAGCAGCCCAATGGGGAAAAGAAGTCAAGGTAGCAAGTCACAAATCAGGACTAACCTTCCTACCCATTTAAGCGGGAACCCTCGCCCCCTCTGATTTCTTCCTAATAGATCAGAAATCTGCTAATAGATCAGCCAGTGCCTATGGACTCGTCCTCCTTATTCTTACTGGTCCATTGGCCCTGAACTTGGAAGTCATCTCTCCAGGACACATGCCCCAGCCTACCAAAGAGAAATGAGGCGGCCCTCTCACGTGCTTGCAATCTGCATGCATTCATCTCTTGGACTTGTTGGTTTCTCACACTGGACTGAGCAGCATGACGTCAGGGACCGTGTTTTTTCATTTTCTATTTGCTGCAGCCAAGCCCATCGCATGCCACATCCTAGGGGTTTCATAAATGCTGACTAAAGTAGTATCTCCTCACATTAGCTTTCTTGGTTGTCCCATTGCCTTCGTTCGCCACTTTCCCCCAGCTCTGCTGTGGATTGCTGTTGCGATGGTTGGCTCTTGCCAGTGCCCAGGCGGCAGCCCCACAGGTGATGTTGGCCAGAGGACCAGCACTGCTGCTGTGCCCACTGACCTCGGCATCAAGACTGCTGTGATTTGTGCTGCTAGAGCTCCCCTGCTGATACACAAGCCCTTCATCCTGATGATGCATCATTTTGTCCTTTTGCTTATATATTCCCTCTCTTCGTACCATGACACTCATTCCCTTTTTTTTAAAATTTAAATTCAGTTAGCCAACTTAGAGTACATCATTCGTTTCAGATATAGTGTTCAGTGATTCATCAGTTGTGTATCACACCCAGTGCTCATCACATCACACTACAGAGGTTGTACCAGCTTCCATTATAACCCTCATTTCTAGAACATTCTAGGCATGGTCGTCAGGTGGTAGTAGGGAAGGCAATCTGAGGGCCAGAGGTCTGCTGTGCTCAGAATCACCCCTTCCTCTATTAGTGGCTCGGACTCCTGTATCTTGGTTCTCATCCCTGAAAATGAGTTTATTCTCAAGGTATTCTTGGCTCCTCATTTAAATGGACTTTAGTGGGATTTTCCTTTCCCATGTGAATTTGATATAACCAAATATATCAATTCTGAGGTGAAGCATAATGGCAGCTCTAACTAGAGCCTCTCCTACTTTGAAGAACTGTCTGTCCATCAGCAAACTTTTGCTCCCTTGCATTTCAGGAGAGATGTCAAGGGTTCTGGTAGGATTTCCAGATAAAACACAGGGCACACAACTAAATTTGAATATCTGATGAGCAAAGAATATTTTCTTTCAGTACAAGTGTCCCAAATATTGCATGGGACATTCCTGAATTAAAGAAGTGCTTCACTTCTGCCCCAAACGAAACATCTCACCAGAAATGGTAATGACATTATCATATCATCCTATTCCCACATACCTAAGCTTACTGTAAGCCTTTGAGTATTTAAAGATTTTTATTTTATTTTTATTTATTTATTTGACACACAGAGAGAGATCACAAGTAGGCAGAGAGGCAGGCAGAGAAAGAGGGGGAAGCAAGCTACCTGCTGAGCAGAGAGCCCTATGGCGGCACTTGATCCCAGGACCCTGAGATCATGACCCAAACTGAATGCAGAGGCTTCAGCCACCCAGGCACCCCGCCTTTGAGTATATAATAACTAATTTATATTTTGATAAAAACATAAATTGCCAACAATATGGTGAAATCAGCCTGGATGTTGGATGAGTCATACTTACACTAAAATAATCACATGTTGTTTACATGAAATTCAAATTTAACTGGATAGCCTATCTTTTTCTTCTTTGCTATGTCTAGCAACCCTAGCCTGAGTCAAAGGCATTCAACAACCATTTGAAGGACAGAGACTGTGATGTTCTCAGTTTGTCCTTAAAGGACAGTCCCTGGGGTGGCCCTTGATGGAACAGATGGGATCATCAAGTGTATGTGGTCTGTTGAACCCATAGGCTTACCCTGATAGAGACTTCTCCCTAGGTCCTAGAGGGAGGACCGGTCACCCAAATAGTCATCTCGGCACTCTGCATATGTCTTAATGGGTATCTTGAGTGAAAGGTCTTTGGAGAAATACTGAACTGTAGAATGAGAAAAGTCTAGAGACTCCCTCTGGCAGTGCTCCTTCAGGCTGCCTCAGAATGGAGTTGAGAAGAGCTACTTGACAAACAAGGTCTGGTTTAAAATCAGAAAAACTCAGGGAGTAGCTTCTGAGACTCAGCTCAGAGAGAATCCCAAATCCACAGTCTTGTCTCCTGCCCTTGAGGTTGACTTAGAACCATCTCAGCCTGTCCGTGTTGGGTGGAAGTGGGCACTGCAGCCCCACACTAAGGATCTCATGAAGGACTGTGATGGTGTTTTCATGTTCTCCCTTTTTCCTCATCTGTCTGGGGCTTATTTTAAACCATTGAGGATTGGGGGCACCTGGCTGGCCTAGTTGGTTAAGCGTCTGCCTTCTGCTCGGGTCGTGATCTTGGGGTCCCGGGATCAAGCCCCGTGTCAGGTTCCCTGCTCCGTGAAGAGTTTGCTTCTCCCTCTCCCTCTGCTCCTCCCCCCCACCATGTTCTTTCTGTCTAATAAATAAATACACTCTTTAAAAACATAAACTATTAATGTTTGAATAACTAACAATAAAAACATAAATTGTCAGGCATATGGTGAAATCAAGACAGGACAAGGAAATGAAAATCAGTTCACGTGAACAGAGTAGTCTTCATTTTTTTCCCTCAGTCCTGGCTTTTGCGCTTGCCACGAGTCTAACAGAGTCCCAGATGACCCATGCCAATGGCTGGGCACTTGTAACAAAGCAAGGGGAGATGGAGAGGGATGAAGTCGTCTGTTCAGGCTAGGAGCAATTCACCACATGAAGACAGTGAAACATCCTCAATGATAAACTTCAGCAGCAGTCTACTCAGGTTTGGGAACTTTCTGTTCTGAAGATTTCTAGTAAGATTTCCTAGTTTTCTGCAACTTCCTTAGTTCAATAGACTTTCTTTTGTTTAAAGACAGAATTATGTAGTCAGTACTGCCCACATACCCAGGTCTTTGTTGCATCATAGAGATTAGATGTGGGTTGAAAGAAGGGGAATAGGCAACAGAGACAGAAACTTGGAAGGTCCTTGATGTTTGCCCTGCATGAGCATTTCATCTTATTTTGGTCTTTGCCGTCATCTGGGATTGGCCTAAGAAACGCAGCCCTGTGCTGTTGTTCTGAGAGACAACAGGTGCTGCTGACCAACATGATTATGACCAGGTAAAGGGAAGATGTAACCCCAGAGTCCCATCCCCGGCTCTCACTCAGGTTACCTTTCTCTAGGGTCCAAAGATTCTTGTAGGGTGCCAGGGTGGCTCAGTCGGGTAAGTGTCCGACTCTTGATGTCAGCTCGGGTCATGATCTCAGGGTCATGAGCTGGAGCCCTCCGTGGGGCTCTGTGCTGACTGTGGAGCCTGCTTAAGGTTCTCTCCCTCCGTCCCTCTCCCACACCCTCCCTCCAGCAGCCCCCTCCCACCCTGATGTGCTCTCTAAAAAAAAAAAGAAAGAAAAGAAAGAAAAAGATTCTCTTTCTTTCTCTCTTCCTCTTACCCTCCCTGCCCCACTCCTTAAAAAAAAAAAAAATTCTCTCTTGAAAAAAATTCTCATGATTCTTTTTTTTTTTTTCTTTAATTGACGTGTAGTTGATGATTCTTGTGATTCTTGGTAAAAAATTTAACATAGTTGGAGATTGGTCAGTCTCCCTCACATGCCAAGAAAGAGGAATTGTTATTTTTTCAATTTTGGGGATAGTAGTCATTAGATACCACTGTCTTTTAACACAGGTGGTGGGTGATATGTCTAATGTATCTGATTTGTATATAAATTCTTGCTAGCAGAACCAATTCGGTCCGTAGTACATTACAAACAGGAAAGAAAGTTTATGAGGACACGGTTCTGGCATATTTCCCTTTTAAGGAACTATAAGCCTCAAATGACTTACTCTAGGCAATAAAAGTTGCAGGATAATTAACTATTTTCAATAATGCTGAAAATTACTATGTGAAAAAATGTAACCAACTACTTTTCACTTCCTTGGGAGACTGAAGAGAAAACAATTTAAATTTTAGAATGAGTTGTGAAATCTCTTTGCTATGAGCATTTTAGGGTCGAGGCCAAGAACCTTCTCCAAGTATTTGAGAAGGGCAGGGAGGGCACTCAGAGATACAGATCATGCACCGAGGACAGTGTAATGTTTTCAGGAGGATTCGCTAGTCCCTCCTGTTCTCTAACTAGAAAGCATCTTGGGGCCTCCCTGGACTTTGGTTCTGAGGTTCTTCCAGCTCAGGCATTTCCAGGTGAGGACGCATTATCAAACCCAACCCCTGGTGGCTCACCCAGCAGCAGTATTCACCAACTCCCCCATCTTTCTCCACTTCCTTTGAATACCGGCTGACCATGAGGGGGTCAGGAAAACAGGAAGACTGAAATAAGATCTCCCATTAGCAGCCATTAGGAGCTCTACATTCGTAGCTCAGCGGCCGCTGGAATAGATTTTTCATAAATTTCCTGAGTAGCCTTGTGGAACACAAGATAAAGAGCAGTCATTTCGCTCCCTCTTTTAAGGATGGCATAAATAACTTCCTTTGGCCATAGCGGGAGAGGGAGGAGTGAAAGGAAAATCTCTGAGTCCGCGAGGGTGCTGGGAGCTCAGGTGGCTGCCTGGAAATTAGCCCTTGAAGAGACTGACTTAAGGAGCAGGTTTCAGGGATGGAGCAAGCTAACGGGGTATCAGCATGGAATTTGGTGAAGTGTATTTTTCTTCATCTTTTTGAATTCCATTTTGATTCCCTTCACCGTTTGGGGGTGGTCACATCTTTGATTGCAACAGAAGGATCTCAGTCATAGAAAAAGAAGTTTTGCATTGTTTGTTTTGTTTTGAAGTGTTGTTTTGTTTTGTGTTTTGTTTTGTTTTTAAAATATTTTATTTATTTATTTGACAGAGAGATCACAAGTAGGCAGAGAGGCAGGCAGAGAGAGAGAGAGGAGGAAGCAGGCTCCCTGCCGAGCAGAGAGCCCAAATGCGGGACTCGATCCCAGGACCCTGAGATCATGACCTGAGCCGAAGGCAGAGGCTTAACCCACTGAGCCACTCAGGTGCCCCTGACTCTTGTGTTTTTATTAGCCTAGATTAAGGACTTCTTTTGACTCCCAAAAATTCCAGTTGGGTAACATGTATCATGGCCCTTTCCTAATCATTCTATTTGAAACAGAAATGACAGTGACGAAAAGCAGTTCCATAGACACTACCTTGAGGAATGTAGGAATGAATATTCTGGCGGAAAATGTGGAAGGGGGAGTTATTTCATGGAAAGAGACCCCCCTTTTCTTAGGATTGGTCCATAAGAAAGATTGTCCAAAAAAATCGAAGAACCAAATATCAAAGGCCAATATATGGAATAATGTTCAGATTTAACCCAATTCAAGTTTTCTAATTTGCTCATGATATACATTAGCTAGGTGATTAATATTGACTGTAAACACCCACACAGTTTTCTCCCCCCCTTCACTTCACATGCACACACACGCGCACGAGCTCATGCAAACACAAGCATTGTATGTGTAGTGTATTAAAATGGAGACTGAATGGTCCGTGAGTTTGTGGGCGGTGCAATACTTGTTATTCTTCTATCTGAGAGGGAAGAAACAAAAGGAATTCCGAAGCTTAGATCATGTGAAGGAACTCTTTCTGGTTCCCAGTAAATGTGTCCTCCCATTCTCAAAATGCACAGGCTAAAGTAAACTTCGACTCTTATCCAAAGTCTGATGAGAAAACAAAGGAATTAGGTTTTCCCTAAAGATTTTCCTAAACCAGTCAGATCTGGTCCTTTTGATCCAGGCGTATTAAAGACAGCATGAGAAATTTAGTTCGGGGAACTGTATCTTAAACAAAGGCTCAAGACGGGGGTGTCTGTGAAGTCTTCTCATTCCTCTCCAGTAACTAAGTACGAGATAATTGGAATTCTGTTTCCAATACATACGGTTAATTTGTTCTCACCCTACAATTTAGTAGTATGTCCTTTCGGCTTGATTTCTGTGATATTAAGGTATATACAACATTTCCTCTCCTTTTAACCTGGTTTCCACTGAACAATTTTCTGTATATCTGAGATCTGCACAGTGGCCTGCCTGAACTCATATGGAAAATTGACAGCACTGAACAAGAATTGTTGTCGTTAAGCTTCCCTGATGGCACTTTTTAAAAAAGAGCAGTGGAAAAAAATAACAGGGCACCAGTCAGATGTGGTTTTTGGCAGACACTTCACTCAAGCTGCTCAGGGTATCCCCAGAAATTATAAACCCTCAAAGGTGTTCAGGGCACAGTAAATACAGCAAGATACAATTATTTTAATGTTCTTCCTCTGGATGCAGTTCTCTTCTCCGCAAGTCTGTAGTAACATGGATTTCCATCTGAGTGAAAGGTCAGCTTTGAAGTAAGTGTAAAGTTATTTACAGGAAATGAAGCAGAAAGCAGGCTTTCAAGCATTTTGAAATGTCTCTATTATTCAGGAGAAAATGAACTGTGTCATCAGTCCGAAGAAAAACAGATGCCTACCTTCTTATATCCAAGTTAAATAAACACCTTCAACACATACTTGAAGTATGCTAGTAACGCTGAAATTTGAAATTCACTGAGGTCTGTTTTCCCCAACTTTGCATTGTGCAAGCAGGAAATAAACAAGTGTGAATTAAGGTTCTTGGTAATGGGGGAAGATGGGGAAGACTGCCAAGAAGAGATAATCATCATAGGCTCCCCCCCCCAATATGGGATGCTAACTAGACATTTGTGATAACTACATAATCAACAACATCTTTAAATATTTAATTTCTTGTCAGTTGTTATCTAAATTAACTTCAACTCATGTTTATGTAAGCGTGTGTGTATTCCATATATATATATACATAGAACTAGATCTGTCAGAGAGAAGTAGCAAATTGAAGCAATTAGGTGGCTCATTCTGCAGGGAAGAAGGAGGAAGAGGAGAAACCTGATGGTGAGGAAAAGGAAAATTGAGAAAATTGTAACTTACCACATAGATTTATATTTAGATGTAGCTTGGACTTCCTCAAATGATATGTCTTGGACTATAAGTCTTGGATTCCTTCCTACTTCAGAAAATGGATTCTTAGCTATGTTTAGATGGTCACATACTTCAGTGAGTTTCTCTGGCACCTTAATGCAGGACTTCTCAGTTCCGTGCTCATCCTCGCTTAATGGGATTAGTGATCAAAGCTTAGTTAATCAGAACTTTAGTGCACCAGATACCCTCTAAGTATCAACTATGTCCCAGACGCTCAGCGAGCTGCACGGGGTCCACACTTCATTTGGCTACAACCTGTAAGGTGTTTTGTTATTAAAATGATCCCGTAGACTGATGCCCAAAGTAGTAACAGAAAGGTAAAGTGTGTATCAACTTCTGGTTGATATACACCAAGATTTCCTGAGATCAGGTGAGTGATGAGATTAATTGGGCCAAAAGACCAGAGACAGGTGATTCTCCAAGATCCTGTGGCAGAAAAACACTATCCCATTAGGAAGGTGGCTGAACACTCAAGCATTAGGGTCAAGAAGACTTGGGTTACAAGGTATGCATCTTTCATCCCTTCTTCCCCAAATTACAGCTCTGGCCGCCACAGCGGAGAATCACGTTGTTCAGAGGATGGGTGCTCTGATTCAGACATGTGTGTCAAGCCAAGAAATGAAGAACAGCGCCCTAAATTACTCCTCCAGGGGTAGGAAAGAACTTGTCAATTCTCATGGGAAACAGAGCTACACACATTATAAGAGAAGCTGATCTTTTAAGAGAGGACTCCGTTACCTTCCTATCCCCCGCCCAAACCACAGAGCCATTACCATTATTTTTTTAAAAACTTAAAAGGACATGGATTAAAACCTTGTTTCTGCCACTTACTCACTGAGTGAACTTGAGAAAATTATTTGACATCTCTAAGCACCTAACTCATAGGCTTGGTGTGAGGATGAAAAGTGATCGCGTGTGTAAATTTTTGGTGCAAGACCTGGAATTGGTAAACAGAAGGAACCCTGACTGTTTATTCTAATACGAGATATAGTGGCAAATAAGGAAACAGCAGTCAGTGGTATTTGTGCCTTTCCATGGTAACCATTTCTGTTTACCCCTCTTAGCTGGAGGAAATAAAGGCAGTATTGGCTGAATTAGTTGGAACATGCCATTCAGTTTGTACCACAATGTGGTAAGTAAGAATAGGGAATGTAATTATAAAACTTCTATGTATCACGTACTTGGAAACGTCAAACAGAATTTGGGAAAAGAAGGCTAGATTAATTTACATATAGCAAAACTTAGTTAACTTGTTTTTTATTTCAGTGTAATATTTGGACAAGGGTTTGGCTGACCTTAAATATATAAGAAGCATGATCTTCTAAGCAAATAATTCCAGAACCTTAAAGGCCTTGGAAACTTTAACCTGGTAGGGGAGGAAGATAATAAACAAGTAAATTAATACAGTATTTCTAGTTTGTAATCAGGGCTCTCGAGAGGATAAATGGGGCCTTGTGTCCTTCCACTTACTAATATGATCTTGAGTAAGTCACCGATCCGTAGAATAATGGAATTGAAGGCATCTCAGAGATCCATTATGAAGGCTTTGTGAACTACAAAACACTAAACAAACACATAATTATTGACAATACCAAATTGTAAACTATTCTTACCTGGTAATATTAGCAGCCTTTAAGGACTTCCGTTAAACAGCTGTATTTCTCATTCGAAGTGAAGTGTGTGCCATGAAAATGGAAAACCCGCTTCATTAGATATTCTATATTCTAATATTTTCTTCTTTTTTTAAGAATTTATTTATTTGAGAGAGAGAATGGGAGGGGGGAAGGTCAGAGGAAGAAGAGGACTTCCTGCTTAGCGAGGAGCCTGATGTGGGACTTGATCCTGGGACCCCAGGATAACGACCTGAGACAAAGGCTGCCACTTAACCAACTGAGCCACCCAGGTGCCCTACCTTTTAATATTTTCATCATTTAAAACTGGTTTCCTGCCAAGTGGACTGACCTAGGTCTGACCTAGGTCTTTCTTAGGGATAAGAATCGAGGTGTATAATGACTTGTATGGGCTAGTACACATAGGCAAATGGTCGAGGAATAACAGATCTAAGTGCTTCTGAAATATTAAAATCAACAAGAATATAAAAATGATGATGAATTAAAAAAATAAGAAAATGTGACATATTTTACTTTTAAAATGTACTGAACTACTTTTTCCCAAGTGGCACTCAACAAAAGTTGAAATAAGAATAAAGACCTCTAGGAAACTGAGAGAACAACACATTTATTTCATTATTAATAGAACTGTTCCTTGTAATGGCTCTCTTGTAATTTTTTCATATGCTCAATACTGAAATTAAAAGTATTTCCATTTGATAGGAAATACCCATTTAACATCAAATGCGTTGCTATCTTCACTCCTCTTCATTTAAAATTCTGAGTGTAATCTCATATTCACAGAGCTTAATTAGCGTCTGTGAAATGCTTTAAGTACCTTGGATGAAAATGATTAAGAAACATCTTTATCCAGGAGAGCCCACTTGAGGTTGTTTTGTCTTACAGATCTTGTTTCTCATACCTCCTAGCAGGATATCATGGATATAGAAGGAGCTCACTGTGTATTTTTTGAATGATATGTAATCCTTAACTTTTACTCGAATATATTTGCCACAGCGTCACAGAGTGGCAGCATCTTGGACATGATCATCCTGTCTCAGGATGTAATCGAAATTTTGTCAAGGCTTTCAGAAATAATGCACACTACCAAACACAGAAGAGACTGATGTATAAACCCAAATACCAATGGGGAACTTTACAGCGAGAACTGTCACATATACCCAAGTGCACTGATGAGTTTATCCTTTCCTACATGCAGAGAGACAAATTATAAGCTAAGTTAGTTAAGGAATCAGAGCCATGGTATTTGGTAGAAATAGTGCCATGTTTCTTGTTGGAAAGCTAAAAGCACGCAGTATCCATCTTTCCTGTCTTTTCAGAGTGGGTAAAATCAAATAATTAGGCTATAACAATTATACTCTCCTGCTTCTACCTGATCTCTAAGATTGAAATGAGATTGATGCTGAAGTCGAGTCACTAGGGCATGACTCTGAAAAACTGTTGTCTTCTCCTGTTAAGCTCCGAATCCTTGGCACCTTGCAGAAATTCGGTCATGCGCTAGGTCCTCAGTAAATGTCTGTAGAAGAAAGGAATACGTACGTAAGTTACTATTACAAATGTCTTACCTCATTCCATATATTCTTTCCCCCACCCCCCCAACTTCCTGCTCAGAGGTGTACTTTTTTGCAGATCTTTTTCTGTAAGTGACATGGGTGAGAGCAAAGTATGTATATGTACATGCTGTTAACTACATTCTGCTCCTCTGCCAGATATGTGATCTTTGCCTGCTAGGAAACTTCACCTGGAAAGTGTACAATTTGTTGGTTCTTAGTATGTTTTAAAAATTGTGCAACCCTCGAACACCATCCAACTCCAGAGTATTTGAAACCCTATGCCTTCTTTCTTTGGATTCTTGCAACTAATTTGCCTCTTCTGAGTATTTCATGTAAATGTGATCATAAATGCATAGTCTAGTTTGGAGATGGTTCCATGTGCCTTTGAGAAGACTGTGTGTTCTGCTGTTGTGCAGGGTATCTTGTATATATCACTTAGGCTTAGATGGTTTCCAGTCATTCTGATCAGTCATTCGGGTCTTTTGTTCTCCGGTTGGTCATCTGTTTAGTTATTCTGTCCGTTATTAAAAGTAAGGTAATGAAGTTTCATTATTCACTATTGTCACTGGGTTGTCTGTATCACCCTTCTGTCATTTTTTCTCCTTTGTCTATTTTGCATCTGTTTTTTCAGTGTGTATGTGTCTATAATTGTTATGACTTCTAGGCAGATGAAGCTTTTTATCGTTCTTTGCCTTTGCCTTTACTGATGCTGTTCTCTTTCCCAGGAATGTCCCAGGAATATCTTTTCATCTCTACTTTGCTGAAATTGTACTCCAGTTGTACACAGCCATGCTGTTTATTCTGAGGTAGTTCTAAGTCAGCTAGTGCTAGTTCTGCTCACTCCCACTTTCGTGTATCTTTATCCCTGTGATGGAATCTGTGTATTTGTCTTTCTACCCCTAATTCAAGAGACTGTTCTATCTTTTATCCACTCCATATCCGCGATGGTACATATTTAATAAATATTTCTAACATCAAAAGGAAACTAGTCTTGTTTTGAGTGATCCTAATGATTGGTGTGAGATAATGGGTAGAAGTCACAAGGAAGTGTATTTTAGAGTTAAAGAACCTTAAGATTTTTTTTCCCCTTGTGGAGAGATCACAAGCCTTGAATGGAGGGATGGCAGATGTTCTAACCTCAGCAAATCATTCTTAAATGCAACTGAAATCCAAGTTAGAGCTCTTACTTCATTTTTCATGTCCCTGGATTGGCTCCTTTCTCCAAGATTAAAACAGCAAGCCATGGTACATATCATGGCTTGGCAAACTTAGAGAATTTTGGAATCTTCTTACTTTCCCCTCTCTAACTTCTTGCCAAATGCAAGATTGTGATGAGGCATGAAGTAGAGAAAGCTGTTGGGTGAGGAAGAAGAAAAAGTGTCACATATCCCTCTTGGGTTTCTGAGCCATGTTATGATTTCATTAGAAAAATGACATTCTGTTGGAAGTCCTCTTAAAAAAAGGGTCTGTGGCTTAGTGAGGTCGGTGGGCCCTCTGGTCTAGCTTTCTGCACGAGAATCCCTGCATAGCATCAGCAGCCAACCTCCTCCTCCTTGGAGTCCAGACAATCCCAAGCTGCATTGTTCCCCAAGCTTATGTCCTCTATAGCGATAGGAACTATCCTCTGCCTATTATTGTGCTTGGTTGTGCTCTTGGAATTACCATAATCTATCTGGGATCTTGCGAGCTTGAGATAATCTGTACTCCTCAATGGCAAGAACAGGACATCTGTTATATCCAGGAGTTCTCGCCTTGGTTAATCGTTAGAGAACCATCTGGGGAGCGTTAAAAATTGCCAGTAGCCAGGTCCCACCCCCAGAAATCTTAGTTTAGTTTATCTGGGAACACAGCAGTCAGGACTTTCTGACGTTTCCCTGGATGATACTGATACACAACTAAGGATGTGATCTAGAACAGGGGTTCTCAATGTGTGGACTAGCAGCAGCAGCATCACCTGGACACTTGTTACAAAAGCCAATGCTGAGACCCCACGCCGGATACTAAATCATAAACTCTGGGTTTGGGGCCTGGCACTCTGTTCAAAAAGCCCTGTGGGGGATTTTGATGTCCTCTAATGTTTGAGAATGACTGGTCTAAAATGAAGAGACTTCTCTTTACTCATTTTAAGAATGTTTTTTGGAAAGGGTAAGTGGGAATTGAATCAACCCAGTGCATGTGGCGAGGTGTGTTCCCCTTTACAGGCTGATATAGATTGATGTGACTCTCTTATTCTAACATAGTGATTGCCCTACATTGCCTTTTCCCAAGTATAATAATTGGTAAGTCTTGAATTAAATACTGTCTAGGGTATTTGTACCATATTGATGGTTAATCAAGATAATGTATAACACATCACCCTACCCCCCCAAAAAAAATATCTCAGCAATGGATTGTCCTAAATAGATAAACTATGAAGTAAAATATCAGCAGGAACCACAGGAGAAGGAGGCTCCATGTTTTAAATAAATAACAATTTCAGACCTCATTTTTCATCAGTGTCACACGTCAGTGGAATTCTGGTTTGCCCTCAGCTGACTTTATTTGATTTTGATCTGTGCTTCCTCCATTCTTTTTTTTTTTTTTAAGATTTTATTTATTTGACAGACAGAAATCACATGTAGGCAGAGCAGCAGGCAGAGAGAGAGGGGGAAGCAGGCTCCCTGCTGAGCAGAGATCCCGATGCGGGGTTCGGTCGCAGGACCCTGAGATCATGACGTGAGCCGAAGGCAGAGGCTTAACCCACTGAGCCACCCAGGTGCCCCTGCTTTCTTCATTCTTAAAGAGTAAAGATCAGGCTAATGCTGTTTTGCTCTGGGATGAAGACATTTCATTAACTACATAGTTGAGTCATTTAGTTGGTTATTATCTATCTTTTGGCTAGTCACTGTGTGGTAATCTTCCATTGGAACCACAATGTTCCCAAAGGTATTGGAGGGGGCTAGGAGAAGCAGGCCTGTGGGCCTGACAAATGGGCTGTGTATCCCCTTAGCGTTGGCCAATCCCAACATCTGTGTGAGCAAGGCATGTCAATTTCTTGTCAGTTTGCATGTCAAGCAGCAAGATGGTGTGGAAGCACTTCACAGTTGATGCGTATGACGAGTCCAGTAAACAAATGATGAACTGGGGTCTTCCTGCTCAAGATATGATATGTGGACCAACAGGGCTGGTATGACCTGGGAGCTCCTTAGAAACCCAGACTCTCAGACGCCAACTCACACCTGCTGAATCAGAATCTGCAGCTAATGAGACCTCCAGGTGGCTTGTATGTCCATGAAAGTTTGAGAAGCACTGAAGGTCATTTCACGTCGTGATGTCACTTTTCTTCTCCGTCTATGGTGTAGAACACACCACTTCCAAAGCAAGCTTCCCATCCTCCTCTCCATTCTGACGTTTCCAGTGGAAACAATAGGGTCACTAGGAGGGGAAATCAGCAGGAATAGCTGACCAAGAAAGGAAGTTTAGGTTGAACAAAGGTTTGGTTCATTTTTATAGCCCCTAGAGGAAGAACAATACTGTACAGAAGCTGTTAATGATGGGCTGGATTCGAAGGCAGTAATCTGTGCCAAAATCCAAATGTGTTTTTACTCTAAACTTCCCTCCAGATGTCCAGTTATATTGCAGAATCTCCAGCTGGTAAGAACCCCATAGAAATGGCTGGTCACTAAACTATATTGAAATATAAAATATGTCCATATTAACTTTATTTTCTATTTCTTCTGCTCTTCTAATAATTTCATTAACTTTCATTAGGCAGCAAATTATTTGGTGCTGATTGAAAATGTCTAGTTGACCTTGATGGAGAGATTTTAGTGGAGATTGTGCTGTTTCACAGCTCACACAGGTAACTATGGCAACTCTCCATTTCATTTATGAACATGTCATACAAATCCTAAGTGAAAACAGCTTCAACCTATCAGTCCTCTTTAATAAGTAATCCAATAATAGTTGACCATTCAGTCCAGAGAAGAGGCTTTCTCTTAACTGTGCCATAATTGAAATGGCAGCAAGCAGGGAGAGCTGTCGTCTTAACATCATTGGCCGACCCGTTAGCATGATTTCCTTGTGTGTCATTCAACAAATAACCCCTCCATGCTAATTGGATGAAGGAAAACCACATACAACTGTGCAGGTAATTCTGCACATCTGTATTCTCTTCAGTTCAAGTGAACCTTCCAAAAGGTTTCACGGAACAGTGGGTGTGACTTCCCTAATTTGCAGATGAAGACACTGAATCAGCAAGAGATGAGGAGACGGCTGGCTCTCTGGCAGCCCATGGCAACCATGCTTGGAATCCCAGCCCTGGTCTTCCTGTTCCAGTCCCTTCCTCCTGCCCACCATCTGCTCCCCCATGTCCTTACCCACATGCTCTGTCATCAAGCTCCATCACCCACTCAGGGGCTTCCCACTGCCCCACGGTATAGTGTCCATGTGGCATTCAAGGCACGGCCTACCCCCTGCCTACCTGGTCCCCTGGGATAGGGACCACACATCCCATAATCCAGTCTCACTGATTCTCAACAGATTGTGCGTGTGCCCATCCTTGTGCCCATCCTTCCCCTGAGCCTTTGATCTCTCAGTCTCCCGTTCCAGAATCCTTCTGGCTCAGCCCAAATGGTATGTCCTCTGGGAAGCTCTTCCTCATGGCCCTTGTCAGAATCAGGGGCTTCCCCTGTCCTCCAGGACCCTGTGGTTGAAGCCTCTGTTGCAGCGTTGGCTATGAGCTGACTCCTGTGGGGGTGAGGCTGCGAGCCCCATGAGGGTAGGGCTCGTGTCTCTATTGTGCTGTTCCCAGCTGTGTCCCTAGTGCCTCACATAGTGCCCAGCACCCAAGAGGCCGGCAGTCAATACTTGCTGAATGAATGAATGAATGAATGGGTGAAGGTGTAAATTAGGTTTATATTACATCCCAGCCAATCTGCAGCCATTATTTTTCCTCTCCACACTTTCAAAGTGCTGCCCAGTCTCCAAGTTCTAACTCAAGCACAATATACCATCCGAAGACTTCTCTAGTTCTCAGTCTGAAACAGCCTCCACGCCAAAACCCTGACACGGTGCTTGCTTCCTCTCCTACTCCTTTAGCTGGTTTCACTCTTTCTCAGAAAATTTTACCTTTGTTTCCACACAGCTTTTCATTTCATCTTGCCTCTAACTTGCTGCTCACCAGGGCTCACATCCTGGACCCCTCAGATGTCCCCGCATAATAGCTCGTACCCCACAGATGCTCACGTATTTCTTACAAGTCCGCCTATCCATAGAAACTTTCCTCTCTGAAGGAAGCCCTTCCTGGTATCCCGTGAAGGGCTCTGTCAGAAGTCTGAGCCCCTTCTCTACATGCGAACTAGAAGTCTCTATAGGCTGGAAACCGTGGTGGGCCTCTTCCCAGCGGTGCAAACTAGAACCTAGGCCCCTTGCTTCCTAGCAGGTAAGCATCCTTTAAAAAAATTCTCTGATCCCTTATTTTTCTCTTTGGCCTCATGGCCAGCTTCCCATCATTGCCTGGCCCAATATAGTACAAGAAAAAAGCCCTTCTAGAGTATGACAGGGAAGGGAAAGAGGAGATGATTAAGGGCCTCATTTTATGCTTCTCTCACTGAAGGACCTTTACTCACTGCCTCTCTCTTCACCATTAGTAACATGTCAAGGGCTGCTGGGGGTCATAAATAACACAACTGTTCATGACACTGAGAACAGACAGATAGTACTGATCCATTTAGAGTTTCATAATGTGTGTGCCAACGCAGCAAGCGCGCTGTGGAACCTGCCCAGCACACGCCCCCCTGCCCCCATCTGCAGCCCAGACCCCGGAGAGACTGGATACACAGACACGAGGGCTTTCTTCGGGAAAATGGGCAATGGTCCAGTTGGGGTCAGAACCTGCCACCACCGGCAAGTGTTAGAAGTGGCCTTCCTACCCGTCCTGCCTCTTCTCCCAACAACACCCTGGAGGCTGAACTTTGGAGACCAGAAGTGTTTCTGCACCATGTTGGTGCCATGTGGATTGGGGGCCTCACAGCCTAGAGGTCACCCTGTCCAAGGCAAAGTGCTCCTGCTCGAAGGCCATAAACAGTCTCTGTTCCGTGTCTATCTCTCTTCTCTGTTTATTCGCTTCCCTGTCTCCACCCCTGGGAATCTGGATAAATAATGAACTTTCCAGGTCATTCAAGGGCAGCTCATTAACCTCCTTAGGAAAAGCCAGCAATGGCCTCTCTTCCTAAGTGGTGGCTTAATGGCCACAAGCAGATAATGCTTTATCAAGAGGCAATCGTAGAATAATAAAATGGGGTTCCTGTGAGCTGTAATAATGGACCCAAACTAGGGGCTAAGTGTCAGTGCCCATGGCCATCACCCATGCTTAGCAAGGGGTGGCAGGAGGGCAATAAAGAAGCAAGACAAGTCCAGCATTGAGAGTGTCTCTCCAATCGCCTTCTGAGCTGCATACACAACAGCTTCTTCTGGCAAACCAGGGAAGGTTTAGCATTTGATTTCTGGTTTCACATTGACTCTTCTAGGTATATCTGTGACCTGTGACCCTCATTCTTCCCCTGCTCATGTCCTTTCACTAAATGTACACACACATATGCATGGGAGTCTCTCTCTCCCTCGCTCTCATTCACACACACGTGTCTGACTTGAAACAGACCAAATCACTGCGATGATGAGAAGACCTGGTGTCTATAGAATTGTATCCTTTTAAATGTCCTAACCACTTGAGTTCAGCCAAGTAGGTGTTGTGATGGACACTTTACAGATGAGGAACTTGGGGCTGATTTGCTAAGATATTATAATAAAGCTGGAATTGAGACTCTTTCCGTTCTCCTTCTCTGGTGGTCCTCCTGCCAGATCCCACGGGAGGCAAACCATAGAGAGAGCACACGGTGTCCTAGTTGGCTTACATCCCGCTCTTGCCAGCCTCCCAGTGAGCGCTCAAGGGCAGGGACAGGTCTCCTTCCTGCCTGGCTCCCAGCTGCTAGCATCGTGCCTAATGCAGGAATACTGGGGGTGAGGGGCTGGGGGGATGGAGGGAGGACGAATACCTTCTGGAATGCTGGCAAAAGCAGAACCTCAAGGGGATAGAGAGGGAATCGGGGGCCCACAGAATTGGGACAGTCATTTCTAGGTCCTGTGGCTTCCTGTGGTGACTCTTAATCCCTGCTTGTGAAGCCTGTGTCATTCTTCCTTCCTTCTTTTTCTTTGCACACTGTCCCCTCGGCTTCGATAGCCCCCCTCTGCGTCAAGGCCACAGTGGCTCCTTCTTCCCCTATTTAGCACCTGTTGATCCCAGAGAAAACCCTGATTGGCTATTACAACTTTCATCTTAGAGCTGGGTCTAAAAATGTCATATCCAAATTCTTCCCTCTGTAGGACAGAAGTGCCCTAGCATGTCTGGGGGCACTGCATGTGGCCACGAACCCAGTTGCCCCTGGACTGTTCAGCCTGTCCAGCGTGAATGCCAGCCTCTTTAGTCAGCAAGTGTTCCTGAGCCCCAAGCAGGTGCCAGACATGACATGAAGTGCTGGGACACAGTGACCAAGCCGACAAGCTCCCTGACCTGGAGGAGCTCAGCCAAGTGTAGCGATGGGCAGATGTGTGATTACCAGGAACAAAGATTTTAAATGTGTCTCAGGCACAGCTCCCCCAGGTGAATGATGGTGAGACTTTCTGGAAATCTGGTGGTTCCTGCCTTCATGGGGGGCACTGAAGAGCTGCTAACAACCGTAGTCAATGACATAGAGGGGTTGGCACCGAGAGAAAAAGTACTCAGACCAGTGAGGGTGAATAACAGATTATGCAAGAGACAGAGATGGGCGTCTCACCAGCTTGGACTTCAGCTCCTCCTTGATGGTCCCGTGCACAAATGTATCTGGGAGTGGCAGCCCAGACCCCCAGCAATGAACGGGCTTGGTTAGATGGGTTCCGTCTGCGCATGGGTCGGCTCGGGTCCCCGGAACGGGATGGCATCCGTCAGAAATTCTTGTTCATCGTGCCCATCGGGCAAGTGGATATTGGGCCTGATGTTCCATAAAGGATGTTCACTGTGCATAATGCAGGTCTGCACTTCTGTTTCCTCTGGCCCGGCCGTGACTGTGGCTCACGTTTCACTTCCACGGGGCTTTCTGAGTACGAGACCGGGCATGTAAAGAATGGGATAATTGATCTTTTCCCTCCTGGCTGGAATCTGTGGTTGCATTCCCTCTCAACCGCACAGAATTCCAGTTCGCTGCCTTGGGCTTTGCAGGGTCCTCTGTAAGAAGTAAAAGCCTACAGGTGTGGTGGTTGACGGCAGGCACAGAGATAGAATTTCTTATGACTGAGTGACTTCTTATATTTTTTCTGGAAAAACAAAAACTGAAAAACAAAAACCACACACACCCCCGCACACCTGCGTGAAAGACTTGCCGGCATCCTCCCTTTGTTACTTATGTACGTCCGCCTTTGTCTGATTTTCTTTCCCTCCCTTCACAGCTGCTCCCGTGGACCCACACACGATGGGCCTCATAAGTAGACCTGAAGACTCTCTGCAGCTTGGGGAGAAGGCAGAGCTTTGTTGAGCAACCCCCAGGGAGGGGGAAAAAAAAAAAAAAAAAGGACCCACAGGATTTCCCCCCTTCGGTACAGGATCGTGCCTTAGAAATCCAGACAGATAATCTGCAAGTCAGGGGTCCAAGGGTAGCCTGTCTCCCTTGGGTGTTTGGGGCTCCAGGCTGTCGCCCCAAGGCCTTCCACCAGGTCAGCGATCAGAGGAACTAAAATCACGCCGACAGGACCACGGAATGGGCACAGAATGACGAGCGGCTTGGTTTCCTGTCTCTTCCTTTGCAGGCTCCTGTCCTCTAAGTTAATGCCAGACGAGTTCATTATGATTAATAAGAAACAGTTTGGGAATCTGGAATTTAGATTTGAAGTAAAGTGAATTTAGATTAGGATGTGTCTTTGGAACATGCTTATGGTGGGTTTCTGCACACTGCACCAAAGGACATGTCTGCTAACTGCCTTTGGCCATCAGCTAATGACACACCACAGAAATACAAGTCTTTCCTTCCTGGCAACAGGGCATCGTACCCACATGTGTTAATGGGCTCCCCCAGAGCAGGCAATTCAATTCATCATTGAACAAGTATTGACCATCTTCTATGTATCGATTGAAACATACTGCAATGAATATTCCTGATATCCCTGGAAGTCTGCTGATTTCTAATGAGGATCTGAGCATCCTGGCTTCCGTTTGCCGTGGGGGCAGTCTTTGCATGATCTGGGAGCCTCGTGGGAAGCCAGGCTGTCCTGGGGCAAGGAGAGGTCTTGCATTCTCTGCGGGCTGGCTCGTGTCTAGGAGTGGGGGCTCTGTAGGGTCCAGAGTGAAACAGATAGTTTCAGAAACACTCCTTGCTCTCACTCCTTCTAGAAATGTGCTTGAGACCTGGATTAGCATCCAAATTGTCCTTCACTCCCTTCTGACTCTGGCCTTCTTTAGACGAGTACGGATTCATTAGTGGTGAATCTGGCTACCTGCCTGGGGGACTTCTGTTTGCACCATTTCCCCATCTTGTAGATTCAAAATCACAGCACTTGCCCTAGAATCACTGAGGAAAGCAAGACGCTATCCCTTGAGCAATTTACAAGAAAGAACTCTGTAAACATGGGGATCTTTGTAATTTGTTTAACTTCTCTCTTGGATTTCGGTCTCTGAGGATCCTGATCCTCTAGGTCAGTGGTTTCCAAACCTCACTGATCATCATAATCACCCAGGGACCCTTTTAAAAATACGGATTCTTAGGCCACACTTGGCTGAGCTTCTCCTGGAGAAGGTCAGAGAGAGGAAAAGAATGAGGACAAAGACAAGAAGAGGAAGGAGGAGATGTAAGTAGTTGAAAATTGCTCACCTAAGCATCTGGCCCTGCGGCCTCACATGGTTGTGATTTATTTTTTATTTTTCATTTCAAAGAGTTAATGATATAATTACCCCCAAAGCAATTAGATGCAGTGTGGAAACAGAACGGGTGAGGGACTGGGAGACAGGCTTATTGAAGAGGAAGATAAAGGAGTCAAGTATGGCCAGCGTGTGATCTCCCTGAACTAGGGCTTCTGGCTACCCCCAACCCTCAACCCAGCCACTATCTCAGCCTCTGTGCATCTCTTCAGTAGCTGTGCGCCCATAGCTTGAGGGCATGACTTCCCCCAACACGCACGTTTACTGAGCACTTACTGCTTTCCAGGGACAAGTAAAGGCATTAGCCCTCAGGGATCAACAGATCTGGGGCCTCTGTCCTCTCGTGGAGCTTGCTCTCAGTGGGGAGGGGAGATCCGGAAAGGACTTCTCAGATAAGTAAGATCCTTACAAATGGTGATGAGTCGTTGAAAGGAAACCAAGTGCTGGGTTGGAGTTGAGATTGTCGGGGAAGCAAAGGGTGATTAGAGGGAAATACGGCGGCTCCAAAAAGGACCGAGCTAGGTGCAGGCAGAACCTGGGTTCTAGGTGCAGCTCGGACAGCTGTGGGCTCTGGGAGAACATCAGTGACTTGTCAAACCATGTCTGTATTCTCTTCCTGGCGCTGCCGTGACAAATTGCCGCAAAGCGGATGGCTTACAATTTAAAAACAAAGCGGTTCCGGAGGTTGGAAGTCCAAAATGGGTCTCACTGGGCTAAAAGCAAGTGTTGGAGGGCTGCATTCTTTCTGTAGGATCTAGGAGAACATCGTCTATACATCGTCTATAGCTGGTCTATCAGTTTTGACAGGCTGCCTGGGCCTCTCGGTTTGTGGCTTCCTTCTATCTGCAGAGCCCATAGTTAGCGCCCTCACGCGTCACTCTGATTCCCCCGTTGTCCCTTTTGTGGACCACTGTGATTACTTCAAGGCCACCTGGATAATCCAGGATCTTCTCCCCATTCTAGGATCCTTAGTGAGTCACACCTGCGAAGTCCCTTTCACCATGCCAGGTGGTATATTCAAAGTTCATGGGGTTCCTAGGTGGCTCATTCATTAAGCATCTTCCTTCAGCTCAGGTCATGATCCCAGGGTCCTGGGATTGAGCCCCACATCCAGCTCCCTGCTCGGCGTAAAGCCTGCTTCTCCCTCTCCCACTCCCCCTGCTTGTGTTCCCTCTCTCACTGTGTCTCTCCCTGTCAAATAAATAAATAAAATATTAAAAAAAAAAAAAAGGTCCTAACAATGAGAAAATAGACATTGGGGGGGGGGTTGTCTGCCAGAATACCACACCTTTCTTTCTTGAGTGACCTCATAAGGTTATTGTAAAACTCAAATATCATAAGGGCCACTGGAAGTATTTTTACAGGTTGTAAGAGCCAATAGAGTTATCAGAAGCTTTCTAATGATTTTAATACATGGAGCAACCGTGGGAGGGGTCAGAGAAAAACAGAAACACAGAATGAAACAACGAGGAAGAATTTAAGAAGGATGATGGGTTTACATTGGAGGAAACACATCAGAAAGGAAACTTTTTGGTTCTTTGGGATTATGCAGAAATATTTTGATAAGTATACTCCTCAGAAATACTCATTCCACTAATGAGCAAATAAGAGGCAGCTTTTCCTGCTCACTTCCTGACTCATTTCGTCCCTCCGCACCCTGCAAGATTTCAGTCAGACCTGGAAGCCGGCTCTGACTGCTGATGGTAAATCCATCTTTTCTTGTTTCCTTTTAGTCTTCAGTCTGTCCTTCTCTGCTTAACAAATATTTTTTGAGGAGGTCCTATATGCCAAGCACTGTCCTGGGCTCCCGGAGCTGAAAGGTGAAAAGGACTCTGTCGTCACAGAGCTTCCAGCTTAGCATACTCTCCTGGAGCCCTTACCACTCCTGGGCTTGGGTTCAAGTGCATTGTACACACACTTACCTCCTCTGCTAGAATCCAAACCCTCTGAACACAGGAATCAAGCACAACTCAACTTTGCATCTGCGGTGGCCCAGGCCAGTGACTTGTAATTGTGGCTTTAACAGATGTTGGTTGAATTAGATAGAGGACGTTTTCTTAGCCATCAAATGTATTTCTTTCCAGAATGGGGTTGGTCGTGGAAGTCTTTGATCTGTGTCTATTTAAAAAGAGAATTCTCTCTGGGATGATCTGGTGTTCCCTGTTAAAAGGCAGGGTCTTGGACCCAATTATTTCTCAGGGCCCTTCCAGACTTATTATTATACCTCCTGTTGTTCCTTGAGTTCACAAGTTTGTTCATTCCCAGTTAAATATGATTTTTAAGTATGTACTCATTGGGGTGGGGTGGGGTTTGGGCAGATTATAGAACCTCTTTGTGCCGAGACTCTTCTAGTCTGATGGAAGCAGAAGATACGTTGTCAAGGCGGTGATGGCGAAGATGTTTGGGGTTGCTTATTTGCCCATTTCATCCTCAGGACAGTACTCCAGAAGGTTTCTGTAGCATGACAGGTACTGAGAACATCAAGGAGTCTGGCGCCGTGTCACTCTGAAGGCAATCCAACCGTGGGATGGCGAGGCTAGTCCTGCACCCATGCTCATCAACTTCCGTATATTTTGTTGACCTTCTCCCCACTTTTGCTTATAAGATTCACTTCCCTTGGAATGTCATCCTCTCACAGCTCCACTTAGCAAAATTCCACTCATCTTATATTGTCTCTGTTTAGTCCCATAAAAAGAGGTTGGGCTTCAGCCTTCTAGACCAATCCGGTTCATTCAGAGACCTTAAGCGATGACCAGCAATTCAGTTCACCATTTGTTATTACTACTTATTAACTGCTCACTGACATCTTTGCCTTTGTTCCTTAAAAAGAAAATTCAACTTAGCCCTGGTTCTGTTATTGTTATTTTAATGTGCTCTGTGTTTTATTTCTCTGTATCTTTCTTACGGTCTAATGGCGACTGTAATACATTGTATTTAATAAGTACTCAGCATATCCCTTATTTAGTGATCCCTTGAAAAACTGAAAATTGGAAGCCTCATTCTCTTTGTCACACATATGAATCAGCACTGTTTTCCACTCAGGGGGCACATTCAAGTTAGAAGAAATCACTTATTTGGTAAAAAGCACTCTGGAAACCTGCTTCATTTTCCTACCTCCCAATCCCACAAAGGGTCGGAGAACTTGGCTCCATATGTCCCCGTGGCTGAACACCAGAAACCGTAGCCGTTAAAACCTGTCTCTAAATTACATACACAAGGCAGGACCTCCCACTTGCCATGATGTCAGACCAGAGTAGAACATGAACACAGAAAAGGTACTTTGTGCTACAGGCTGACTCTGTCTGGGTCTCCCTGCCACTCCGAAAGGCCAAGTGACTCAATCCTTAGTGTTACAACCTGTCCCCTCTGCAGCTTGAGTTGGAATCTGTGAACAGTGTCTTTGTCACCTCTGGCCTCTCCACCTGGAGGGTGAACGTGTGGTTCGAGTCCCCTTTATGAACCCATCCAGTGGGCCATATAACTCAGTGAGCATCTGACTAGGAATAAAAAGCTTGTAGAATTTCAGGCAGAAGTGCATTATTCTGTCTTTACACAGGAGTGTAAAGGGAGACAAAAAGGCACTGCCCCACCCCCAACCGGGGAAGCATCTGTTATTTACGGGAGACTGCTGCCTCTTTGCGTCCTGCGTTGCTGTATCAGAATCCCAATGGGTACCTGGCTTCCCAGCCTCAGATTTGTCAGGGTGGGAAAGAAAGTTTATCAGCCTTCAGGAGACCCCTCAGGCCCAGGATCTGCCTTGCATGGTTTGCGGTTTGCTGGGGTAGCTCTGTGGGTTCATCAAAGCCAGTTTCTACGGGGCCTTCCAGAAATACTGCTCAAATAGACACCAAGACTCGGGGATCTGAATGTCTGGTCCCTCCTGCCTCTCTCTCCATTGCCCAGCTTGAGACCCTGGGAACTGGAATGGTCGGAGGCACCCTCCTCTTATCCGGGCATCTTCTCTTGCTCTGCTTCCTATTGCTTCAGAGCATTTATTACTTCCTGACTTTTTTTTTTTTTTTTTTTTTTAATTTACTCACCCATTGTCAGTCTCTCCCACTGGACTCCAGTGAGTCTTTGAAGGAAGAGACTATGTCACCTGCTTCCTCACAACCAGATCTCCCACCTGTGGGACAGAGCCTGACACATAGGTACTCAATGTCTGTTGAACTGTTGTATTGACCAGACCCTTCAGGAGGTAATAGATGAGGAATATATTGACCAATTTAATGAACTTAATTAATTTAATTTCTGACCTGAGATTACTTGGGGGCTGAATGAAGTAAAAAAACAAAGAAACAACAGCAACAAAAGAAACAAGAAAGTAAACTTCACCTCACACCATGAAACATTTCACATACCCCTCCCTGCCTCTCCATCTCTTCTCTCTGTGTGAAATGCCCAGTCATGGTCGATGCCAACATGTGAACCTGAATGTCCTCTCCTGTCCCTGTCTTCCCTGATCCAGAATCTCAGCAGAAACGTGGCTCTGACAACCTGGATTTTTGCTGATGCTCCACAATTCCCTTTCTCTGCTTCACTGGAGATCCTGGTCACTCTGTGTTTAAGCTGGGTGTTTACCTCTTCCTTCCTCCACCTTCCCCACTCCTGTTTACTTCTTTCCCTGTTAGGATTGGAGTTACTGGCTTCTTCCTCATTCCAGCCAGACTGAATCCTAGCCATGGTGGCTCAGCAGATGGGCCTGAACCCCTCTGCTGACAAGGACACCTAAGTAGGGCCATCCAATCTGCCATTGAACTAGCTCTCCGCGGAGTCCAGTCAGGAGAGAGACAAATAACTTCTCAATATCCACGTTTCCCTGCCGTGGCGGGGGTCTCTCCGAAACTTTAGATGGTACTTCTTTATTTCCAAAAATATTTTGGGCTTTCCCATGCACACAGCCAATAAGAGAAATCAATAGGAGTCTAAGGAGGGTGTGAGTATTTGAGAACACAAGCTACGGAAGCCGAACACAGAGAAGGGACTGGCAAAACCAGAAATACTTGGGGATGGTTTGTGTGCATTCATTTGATCCTGAGGTTCTGAGTGAGGAGGGAGGACGGGGCAAGAAGGAACAGGATTTGAGAAGGTTAGGGTAAAATGGTGACTCCACCTGAAAGAAGTTAAAATCTGGTGTGTCTACGCTGAGCCTCACCAAGGACTGTGGTGTGCGTCTCAGTTGCAAAGTCTGGGTAATGAAGAAATGGGCCGCATTTCCCTCAGGAGATAGGATTTTTTTTTTTAATTATTTTTTTCAAGATCCCGCTGCTCTGGTGATGGTATGTCAACATCTCTGAGCAAGACTTCACTCCATCTTTTATTCTTATTTTCAGCTTCTCCAGGATGTGTCTCTAACCACACCTTCTATCAGTGACTCCAGATATTTTCCACAAGAGTAAACTAGACATTGTGTACTTAGGTATACAACTGCTTTCCTTTATTTTCAGTGCTTCCAAGGCGTCAGTAGGGTGGTACTACACCCCCTTTTAGGGGGGTCAGGGGAGCTAGGAGAGCCTGTGTTTCCTCAGGGCCAAACACCTGGATTTAAGCTTCCCCTTTTTCTTTTCTTCTATCATCTGTAACCATTTCAAGTGCAAACCCATAGAACACATTCTCTTTATTTAAACGCCGGAGCTGGGGAAACATTAGAGGCAGAGGAAAAGCTGTTCAGTGTGCCTGGATGACTCAGTCTAAAATAGTATTACAGCTTGGCAGCAAACCCACTTCAGGGAAGCTGGTAGGAGACTAAAATAAAAGTTAAATTGAGGGGGTAAATCATTTTATCAGGCTTAGGATTTTTACTTGATGTAATGAGATTCTCAATATAAAATGAGTTAATGTGTCTGCCTAAGGGCATAGATACTTGAAGAAAGAATTTGAAAATACAGACTTGAAGTAACTAGTGGTCTGAAATAAAACAATGCAGAACAGTGAAATTCTCCTTATATAAATTTTGGCACAATGTAGTTTCTTCTGAACAGCATGATTAAATGTGAGTATCCCTTGCTTGTCACTGAGAAGGAAAAAACTACAAAGTGGTTTTTTTTTTTTTTCTTTTAAGGACTTTTCTGTTGTGTTCTATTTTCCTCCTTTTCTTCCTCCTTCTCATTTATCTTCTAGAAACACTATGCTTGTTTTTGCCCTTGCAAAATGCAAACTGAATTCAGCTTGTTCCTAAAAGATGAAGCCAAACATATTTCTGCATTCTTGCCTCTTGCTCTATGATTTTCCATAACTCAAACATAGAGTGGGCCCCCCGGTGCAGAGGGCAGACCCTTTGCTGACAAACCCACAGAGGGAAATCACAGGGAAATGCTGGGCATTTCTTCTCCACAATTGACCCAGTGGCTTTTACACACACACATACACACACACACACACACTCTCTCTCTCTCTCTCTCTCTCTCTCTTTCTCTCTCTCTCTCTCTCTTTCTCTCTCGGCTTCCCCTGTTCTGGCTTTTTCAAACGACACTTTTCACAAGGCCAGGTGCATGTCCTCTTCCACAGAAAGTGGTGAGTTTAGCCTCAGGAATGTACTGTCGGTTATTCCTTCAAGCCAAGGAAATTATGGTGGTGGAGAGTGAAGGTTGGGCATGAGGGGAAAGACGTCCCCTCCTGCCCAGAAAGTAGACTCACTGAGGGGAGAGAGCTATGGAAGAACGGTCTCCTTTTGGTTCAGCAGATGGCTTCTATACCTCGGTACACTTCATAGACTGCCATGAGGTTAGCACAAATACTACCGCTGACAGAGCATAGCCAGTGGCTCGGCTTTTTGGTCCAACTGCCCCCAGGAAAGGGGAAGGATGGACACAGTTCCTTGGGCAGAACCCTACCAGCACTCCAGGAACACAGGGCGGCAGGCCCAATGCCATGCTCTTGAGATGGACGTAGCTTTGCGTGCCACGCAACATGGTGTCTGAATTCTGATCAGAAACCAGAGCTTCAGACTCTCTTTGGGAAAGTCCTGGATGAATCCCTTTACCTCTCCATCGCCCCCTTCAAGGCCCACCCAAGCCTGGTCACTGGGGAATCATTTGCTTGATGTTTTTTAGAGGAACAACCATTGTATATATGCGGGGCTCCAACTGATGGAAGCATCTGTGCTTTTGTTTCCGTTTCAGAAAATTGTTTCTTTACACCATTTGGTTAGTCTTTTCCTACCGGATATGCTGATGTTTCTCTCTGGACCTCCATGGGGCACAGGGATCTGCTTGTTAGCAAGCAGCATTTGTAAGTACTCAGGGAAGAACCCCGTAATAGGTGGTTGTTGCTATAGCAACTTTTTTTAAGGAAAAAAAAAAAAACAAAACAGAAAACCCTAACCTTGTGAATGGACATGTAAGAAATTATAAGAAATTAAATTTTCTCCCTCAGAGAAGAATGGAACTAGAATACCAAAAACCTCTCTCAACCTCATGAAAAGATTTGTATGAACGATTTCCATGCTTTGGATTGGGCATAGCGAGCTGTGGACTCTGAATTCCCAGAATAATGTTTCAATGTGAAAATCAAACAGTTCTATTCTCTTACAAAGCATTTCTTTAATTATGGAGGAGATGGCCAACATGTGGGACAATGTCACTGTCAAGCACCTAGAGGTTATGCGTATGCAGCATCTTACTTAAAAACCTCACATTCATATCTTTTAATGTATCCCACCAATAAAGATGTGATATTTCCTTTTCAGAGCTGTGGTCTTTGCAACTTGATGTCAGCTTTTTCAGCTCTCCCAGCAGGGAAATTCAGGTGAATTCCAAACTGTGATTAGAGAGATCTAAGTGGAGTTAAAAGGAGTCAAACAATAGAAGAGAAGCTTACCCGCACAGATACATGCATGCAGACCAACTGCGTGCAAAGATAAATTGCAACTGCGTATGACCGTGTTAGCTCTTGTCATAAAGCAGTGAATTTGCTACAGATAGGTGAAGGTCAATGGGAGAGAGAAAAAAATCTCTCTTTCTACTGCCAAAAGTAATAAAGAGAAAGAAAAAGGCACCTGTGACTCTCCATACCGTGGAGGAGAAAAGAATGTTACTAAATGATATTGAAAGTGTAAAAATATGATGAGAAGCAAAGCAAGAAATGGAATGATGTGCGCTTGCTAGGTGAACACGGAGAATGGAGAATGGCCTCCATTGATGCTTAGATGGATCCAGGGCTATTGGATTGTTCTCGCCCTCCTCCTCCTCCTATTTTCTGACTATGTTTTCTTTGATGGAGAAAATGATAGGCTTGATAATACATAATGATAGGCATCCAAAGATCAAACTTCATTAGATCCTTCTTATTCAGTAGCATGAAACTGTCTGGTCAAAAGCAATCCCATATGTGACCTTAATTTAACAAGTGATTAGACCCAATCCTGATGCTTTGAAATATCTTTGCTTATCAAGCTCAAGCAGGGTAACATTTTAAATAGGCTTTTACTATCCTTAGAGTTCCTGAAAATCCACGCTACTGGAATTGCCCTTGAAGCCACCCAATGCTATCCATCTCTTTTTTCCGTCTTTCTTAGGGTAGTTTTTCTGTTCGCCGAATGGGATTTCCCCACTTATCCATATTCATTTGGACTTGAAATCAACCAGAAGGACACCCATAATGCAACATCTCTGCTTTCTCATTGACACCTATGTTTCTTAGGGCCTGGCTTCCCTCACTTCTCGGCTGGTTTTGGATGTACACCAAAGTTCTTCTTACACATAATTTATTTCACCACTTCAGAAGAAACAGGCAAACTCCAGGCCTTCCATCTAGTATTTGAGGAAGGAATTGCAGCCTCACTCCATCCCTCACTGGAATCGGGGAGAGAAGAAAATATGGAAGAAATGGATGAGACAAAATGGAAGAATAAGGCCAGGACACAGAATCATCCACTCCAAAATGTTTGTGGACCTACAAAATACAAAGTATCATAATTGCTGCTGTAAGGGACACAAAAAATGACAAGGCCGAGTTCAGTCCTATGACTCCCTAAGCTGCTATCCTTTCTCTCTCTAGCATTTAGGGAAAATGATCCACCCACCTTGTTTCCCTTTCCTGACCTCTCGTTCCGTCCGCCGAAGACACTGTATTTGAGCGTCTTTCTCCAGCCACCGTCACATGCTGGATGTAGGATGCGGCTCTGCCTTTGTTCCAGGGAGACTCTGCTCATTCACCGGGCGGCTCTCTCCTTCCCTGAAGCTTTCTTCTTCTGCCCTTGAGCTGCTCCTTTCATGACTTCATTCCTCTCTCCTTAACTTTTGATATTCCCCACATTCTGTTCCCATCCCTTCCCTTCTCACTCCTCAGTCTTTATTTGGACACCGACAAACCCATCCGTTCAACTAATGCTTGGTGCATTTCTCCCCCATCTATAGAGACTGGTCTGCAATGCTGACTCTCTTGCTAGTAAGGGGGTGTCTCCACTTACGTGCCCTACAGCATCCCAAATTCAACAGATTCAAGCTCAGACCCCTCATGTGCTTCCCCACCATCCCGTTAGGAAACACGTTCCTCCCCTACTTTCTTTTTTCTCAGCTACCGATTCCATCATCCGCTTAGTCACGAATATAGAAATCAGTATTTGGCCCTCATCCCTTTCTTACGTGGAATTAATCACAAAGTTCATTTGATTTCTGTTTTTCCCAAGTTCTTTCTGATTATATTCATTTCCACTTCCACCACCTTAGCTCACATCCAGTTCTCACCATCTCTTAATGACACTGAGACAGCCTCATTAGTCTTCTGACTTACACTGCCCACAACTACTGGTTGTTAGAGTCTTTTTTCTAGAATACATTTCAGATCATGCCACTTACTTGCTTAAAATGCTTTAATGTCTTCAAAATTTGGACCGTATTTCTCTGCATGGTGATCAAACCAGAGAAGCCATGTCGGACGTCTCACTGAGATTCACCTCTTACCTGCTCTTGCCGGGCCTGCGTCCCGGCAGCCTCGCCTGTGATGTACGGTTCCCTGAGGACCTGGGTGTCACCATAGTGCTTCCCTGGACTAACTCCCTAGCATGAAATGGGAGTTTCCTCCAGAGGGTGCCTTTCATAAAAGCCATAGGTTTTCACAGCCAGGAAAATCTGGTTCGATTAGTAGCTGGGCAACCCTTTGTGGTCTCATTTCTCTTGTCTATAAAGGGGGCTCTTTATATCTTCTGTCAAGGTTGTTGTAACAATTTAATTGTAATCATAATAAAAGCTGGTATTATGGGGCACTTTCTATGTGTTGGGACTGTTTTAAGCACTCTACATGTATTCATTGAATCTATGTTTCACTTTATGATATCAGTACAGATGTAATATTTGTCTGGCAGATGAGAAAAATGAAAGCACAGAAGTTAGGTAACTTGCCCTTGGTCAAGCTGCTATTAGATAGGGAAGCCGGGATTCCAAGGCATAATGTATGTAAATTGCCTCCCATGGCACAGTCACTCAGTGAATGCTATTTGATCCTTTCCTTGCTTGCTGTATCCCTAACTCTCATCTAAGTCTTGGGAAAGGACCCCAAAAACTAAAAAAGGGGGGGGAACCCTCTGGTATTTATGAAACCATTACTTGCTGTGTTTTGAGTCCAGGCTTTATAGACATGGTCTCATTTGAGACTCACTTCAACAACTGAGCTGGAACTATTATCTCCATTATGCAGAGAGGGAAACTGAGGTGGGGAGCATGAGGTAAACTACCCAGAGCTTCCTGTCTTGTGGAGGATGGAGCCAGGACTTACATCTGAGTCTCTGACACGGAAGCTCACACTCTTGCCCGCAACAACGTATTGCCTCCACAGACATTAGGAGACATGTAACATTGTTCGCAGTCTTGCTGGGGGGGGACTGTAAAGGTTTCATAACAGTTACAAGCAGAAAGCTGTAAATACATAAGGAAAGCAAACCATGGATAGAGTGGCCTACCGGGGCTCGAAATAATAGAGCAGGGATCCCAATGAGGCTTGGAGAAGGAGTGAGCTATGAGTTGAGACTTGAGGAGAGTGAAGAAAATACACCAGTGGAAGAGAAAAATCAATTTTGAGATTGGAATGGTGTATGGGGAGACATGACAGATGCAGAGAACCGGTCATGGACAAGGAAGTGTTTTATCATTGAAATCTAACTAGTGGATACAAGATATTCATTGTGAGCCGGTTACAGGGAAGAAATGTATGTTTACGGGTGGGGGCTAAAGTCCTGGGGGGATCACTTCTGCTGACGTCCTGGATTAAAACCGATTTCCACGGTTGCCTTTGGTGAGCATCCTTAGTTTGAATCTGTCCCCTATTGTGTCTGAAAGGCAAATGCAATGAGCAGCAGCAATATTTCTGAGGATTATGAGCTTCCTGAGTCAAGACTGTGCTCTTATATTTTCAGCAGACTTAACACATTGAACAGTTTTCTTTGCGGAATGGAGCAAAATGAGCTCTTTTACTTACCTGGTTGTCCTGCGACCATTCATAGCAGGGTGGACGGTTCTGTCCCATCCAGGAGTGGTCAGTTAGCAGACCTCTGAGGCCCAGGTTAGTGATTCTGCTCTCATTTTTTTTTTAAGATGATCAATACTGATTTATCATGAAATGAATTCACAGAAGGGGACTGTAACGTATTCTCGGTTAACGATTTCAAGAAGAACAGAGGCATGTCCTGGAAAACAGTGGTTCTTATCATGTGGGAGGAGGTCTCCTCTCCAGCTTTCTTTTTTGACACAGAGAATTACCCTTGATGCACAATTTTGACTTGGTTAAATTTTCTTTTCCAGTATAGGTAGGCTTGTGTGGTTTTTTTTTTTTTTTTCCCTCTTCAAAGAATATGACCACACATGAAGAATTGGAACCTGTCAGGTGGAGAATTCATCTCAGTCATATAATTACTGGGCTAAGCAAGTTAGATCAAAGTGAGGGCATCGGATAGCTATAGGACATTGCTTCAAAGAGTAGTTAAACTGCAAACAATATAAAGGCTTTATTGTCCCCCATTGCATGTCATTTAAATCATCAAGAATCATTTCCCATAAATGTATGGCAAATAGTGGGATGTTGATTCCTGCCTGAAAAAGCCTGCATTCAGGCCTTCATGGAGAGCAAAGGAACTTTTCTATCTGCCATTATAAATTCTCATTTCCGGGCTTGAAAAGCTCAAATTGCCGGGAGTATAGGTTTTGGTTTGGGTTTTTTCAATTATAACCAAATATCTCTGTAAACCTCTTCATGTTTCATAGAGCTAGTTAAGCAATTTCCCCTTAGATGTGTCTTTGATGTGAAAATAAACACAGGCTGAAGCGAAAGCTGAGGTCCTCTCTAAAAGACTATCTGTCTAGATGGTTCACAGTCACTCAGGCTAACATTAGACCAGAGAAAGCACACGTCAACACTCTATATTGAACCTAGATACAGTTGCTATAAGAAAAATATTTCTTCAAAAGTTTCAAAAGAATGATGACATCAATGCCAAGAACATCAAAGGAGCTGTTTGGTGCTTTCAGGTACTTTGCCAAACTCCCTCTAAATGCTGCTTAACATTCCTTTGTAATGGAGTTCAAGATGGCCCCGAAATTGCGGGGACCTCTTAAAAGGTCTGCCCATCCTGCCCCTGTCTCCAGGTGATTGCACCCCAAGGAGTTTGCACTTTGTTGGCCCGGGGTGTCCAGACATGATTCAGAAGGAAGTTTTTCATTTAAGGATGTTTTGATGCTTTGAGGGGAGAACCAGGGAGCGATGTGATCTCAGGACCTCCCCTGGGTGTGCAGGGTAGAGGTGTGGCAGATGGTGGCAATCCTCTTAGCACGCTGCTGTCACAGAACAGCGGTCTTGCTCCCCAGTCATGGGGTTCCTCTTTCAGCACGGCCGTGGAGGGGCTGGGTGAGTGACCACACGTGGAAAGTTGAAAGAGAAACCAAAAGAAATGTGTGCATTTAGCTTCTACTCGGCTTTTCTATTTTAATCAAGCAAGAAAACTGCACATTTTACCTTATGAAAACTTTAGGTTGAATGTAATGACTGGCTTTCTTACGTCTTCGTTTTAGTTGAGAAGTATTCCTTCCAAGTAACAGAAGCTGTTGTAAAGTATCCCAAGCAAAGAGAAAAGAAAGAAAGAGAGAAAGGAAGGAAGAGAGAGAGGAAGGAAGGGAGGGGAAGAGAAAGAAAGAAAGAAAGGAAGAAAAGAAAGAAAAAGAGAAAGAAAGAAGAGGAGGAAGGAAGGAAGGAAAGGAGGGAAGAAAGAAGAGAAGAAGAGGAAAGGTAGGAGGAGATTCCTTAGAAGGTACGGGGTGTCTCGTTTACAGGAAATATAATTGAGTCTCCCAGAGTACTAGAACCAGGAACTGGAACTCTTCGGGAAACTCTCTCTGTCTCTGTCTCCCAACGCTGGTTCTCCTCCAGACTTTGCATCTATGTGGAATTGATTTCCCTGTCTCTGGCTGAGAATGACTCGTATGGGCAGCCCCGTGTATCTCTCATTGAGACTGCTAGACTGCTAAGAGGGTCTTGTTTCAATATCCACTTACTAGAAAAACAGTGAGTTGGTTCAGTTTGATTCGAATACCTACTTTGATCCAATCTGCTGAAGCTGGAGGAAATGGAGTGTCCCAGGATCAGAAACCCTCAACCAGGGAATGGAGGTCAGATTCTCAGAGGAAGGTGGTAAGCAAGGACAGACACACTTCAATCTCAATTATATAGGCAATATATGTTTTATGTAAAAAAAAAATTAGAGAGCAACAGACATATGAATAAAATGGGGGGGGGTGGGAACCTCCATCATCCCATCTGCAGAAGGTACTTCAGTATCTTGAAGTGTTTCCGTCTAGATGTTTGCCGTTGTTTAACGGTATTTCTGACGTATTTGCTTGGATTACACTAAGGATGAAGGATGAGTTACAGTGATCAGAAACAACACAGGGCTCAGGCCTCCCTCTCTATGGCTGATTTTATAACATGCAAGAAGGACTTAAAAATCGGAAGCCAATTTCTAAAAATATTTGGAAATTGTAATGAGGATTGAAGCAGTCAAGAGGTTGGCGTGGAAAGCAGCCGTGAGAACACAGTTCAGCTGGGTGGCCAGGGAAAATCACAGCCAGGGTCACAGTAAGGTAAGATGCAGGGGAGAAGCAGCCAAGTCTGATAGAGGGGGCCAAGTCCATCAGGGGACCATATTCCAGTGAGATGAAACAATGTATGCAAAGACCTGAAGCTAAAAGCACCCTTTGTGTTTTAGAAATATAAAAAATAGTAACAATAAGTAATGTAGCCAAAGCTGGGGTGTGAAAAGGAGATCCCTTTTGTGGCTACGTTGAGAACAGTTTGGGGTGGGGAGAGGCAACATGCAGAGTCAAATTCTCAGAATGTCCTTGAAAGCTCCTGGGAAGCCTGCTGTGTCCGGAGCAGTGGGAGCCTGAAGAAGAATGAAGACTGGGATCCGGGAGAAAGAGGCCAGGGAGGATAGGGACCTTTAATACCTGTTGAAGTCAGAGAAGCCACTGAAGAGGAAGGGGACACACTACTTTGGAATTAGGGGTGTCTGTGTTTTACGTTATTTTACCAAAAGGTGAGAGTTCTTTAGTAGTCGTGGTCAGACTCCAAAATAATTAATAGACAACCCTGGAGTGGTCCGAGGTACTCTCTCTGCCATCTCGGTTCCCCTGATATTCAAACTGACCAGCGTTTTGCTATGAGTCCAAATCCCACCAGCATAAGAAAAGAAAAGCCATCTCTTAAAGCACCCGTGCTCTCCCTACCTCTTCAGTATCTCTCAGCTCCACAGTGGGACAGAGAGTTGCCAAGAAATCAGCCCTGGGCTATATAAAGGGAGCATGGTCCAGGGCAATGGCAGGGAATCATAGATGCCACATAAATGGACTCATCTCGTGTTCCCAGAGCAGTGAGTGCCCAGTAAGTCAGATCACCAGCCACTCTGTGAGTCCTTCCCTGGGTCGGTGCTGGCCTGGCTAGGGGGAGTGGATGAGCGACAATAAGCTATCTTCCACATCACCTTGGCATGATGTCCTAATGAAAAAACTCACAGGCCTGAAACAGTTGCAAAAAAGCAATCAGACCAAGTGCTAAAATCCTATATCCAGGAGAAAGAACAGGAGGGAACGTAGGAGGGCAAGGCCTCACGAAGCAGATGGGCCTCTAGCAAGGCCCCTTCGAACAACAACTTCCAGACTGGGCCCCCCAGCGAAGGGGGAGCGAGAAGCCACATCATCAATGATGCTTCCTACAGTGTACATTCTGCTGAGGAGGATGTTTCAAGATTTCAAGAGAATCGCCAACATTTTATATGTAGCATTTACTTTGGATTCCCTTTGCTATGTTTTGGGCAAAAAAGTGAATCATGGGTAAAGTATTTCATGCACAAAGCAGTTGGGTTTGTGAGGCTTTTTGAGAATATTCTGTTCATTTCTCTGCTAAACCCAGAGAGCCGCTCTCTGAAAGACGGTCCCCGCAGGCCCCCGCCTTACGACCATTGCAGCGACTCGCCAGGGTGACTAAGGATGTCGTCAGAAGGCTGATCGCACTGGTTATCAGGGAGTAGATCTGGAATGACATCAAAATTGCAGATGTTGTGGGAAAATCATCCTACTTTTAACTTTTTGATTTAATTTAAACATGCCTCTGTTGTTCAACGACAGGTTTTGTTTACACTGTCGCTAGCAGAATATCCGAATATCACAAAACATCACATTGATTTACACATCAGGGGGCAGTTCATGGGAAGGGAAGGGAGAGGGATTCTCTTCCTCCCCTCCGTGACTGTAATCCCGTGCACACCCTACAGAGCAACCGTCACACGGCATGACCACTTTTGGCTTTATTTCCAGACAGACTGGTCAACCTCTTTTTTTTTTTTTTCTTTAATTGGTTCTAACAGCCATTGAGCATCATGTTCTAAGACCAATCTTCCAGGCCCTTTATGTGCTTTAAGCCCGCAGTCCTCACAGCAACTCTGTGACATAGATGGTCTCACCGAGTATGCACTTGGTGCCAAATAAATGCCTATTGAATGAATGATTAAGCAAATGCCATTATACAGGTGAGGAAAAGCCCCTTTCATTCTCTTCATTTGGTTTCTCTCTAGCACACCCCTGACACGTAACTAGATGGCAGTAGGACGGAAGTATCACACAGGCTTGGGTTCAACTTCTACCTCTTTTACTAAAAGGGAGCTCCCAATAATGGAGTGCTGCTCTGAGCTGGGAGCCCATAGGGTGCTTCATGTGTGAGGTTGTGTCCCGACTAGCAGGGAGGTGAGTGACCAGTCCGAGCTTACACAATAAACTGGAGGAGGACAGCATGTACATCGCAGGGTGAATTCCATGCCCTCTCGAAGTCCCATGTCCTCCCATTTGCCTCCATAAAACAGGATGTCTGCCTCTCTTCCCTCTTCTCTCCACAAATGCTTTGTAGCTTGATGGTAAACGTGCACCAGTCTCCAAGCAGAATTGGTGGAATTGTCCACACTGAGAATTGTCCGCACTACAGTGAAACACCCTTCCCCTGCACTTGTGACAAAGGTTTCAGAGGCAAATTCCAGCTCTTTAGTTACTCTTCCACAAGCCATCCAGGAAAGATGGGAAAAGAACAGGGAAACATTAAAGAAATTTTAAATATGGGGCATTTGGCATTTAGTGTCTTTAGAAGGACAGTGTGTTGACTTGTTTTCTCTATCAAGATCCCTCATTGTCAATATTCTTGCTTCCATATAACACTTCACCGGGGATTTTATGAAAAATAACTCTTTTCTTTTCTTCACTCAAATAGTCACATATCTCAGAGTTCAGACCTTTTGGAACAAAGTTATGGAACCAATTTCCCAAATAGATCTAACACGCCTTCCCTGACAGCTTTTACCAAAAAAGAAAAAAGTTCCTATTTTTTCTTTAAAAAGTAGAAGTGGAAGTTATTGAAAAGCATACAAGATGTATGCTCCGACTGTCCTTCCACTCCCACGCATTCATCGTATAGGGCATGGAGTCGAGATGAGGCTAAGCATTGGACCCCAGCTTCAAAATCCCTTCCAGAGATTCAGCACAGAGTCTGTCATAAAGCCTCATGTGCCCCTTCACTTTCTGTTCACACAGGTGACAAAGGGGTCCCGGTTCTAGGACCTCCCATTCCTCTGACTTCAGAGTTCAGAAGAACCTGAGCACTCAAGCCAAACTGTAGGAGAACCATTAAATTGCTTGACGGTTGACACTGAAAATGTTCCCACAGCCTTCTTGCTATGCCAGTGTTTTCCTCCTCGATCGTTAGAAGGATCCAGCTTCCCAGATTCTCAGATCTGCGCATGGAACACTGTTTGAACACCTACAATATACCCAGCATCGTGGTGGGTTCTGAGAGAAATCCAGTCAAGCATAATGCATGGCACCCACCCCCAAAGAGCATAAACTCTAGTTGGGCAAACGTAAATATTATAGGGGCAATAAACAATAACTTCACAATATCAGATAGCTCAGAACTCTGCAAGGGTCCAATGTGAAGGGGGAGCTTTCAGGTGCCTTTAGCAAAAGATTGAAAATCCCATCTAGTTTGTTGGGGGCAGGAGACTGAGGGAGATCAACTCACCTTCAGTACTACACTGAGCTCTGGAATCCACCTTTCCAGGATCCCAGACTTCATGTTAGGAATCAACTCAAGAATCCCAAGTTATTTGGAGAGTTGGTCCCTCCCCACCCTCTCACTAATCAGCCATGAGTAAAATGGCCTGAGGAAAGCTTACAGATGATGAGACCAAGATACTCATTCCCCAGAGGACCTCAGCAGTGTGGGAAATGTGGTAAGCACAAGAGAAAGTCAGAAGTCTACTTGGGGGGCTGGGATGTGACCTATGGACTGAATTGTTACCTTTGTGTGGCATATTCCCTGTTTCTAGGGCAGCCCAGGAGACAAAGAATGCATTTATTTTGTGGAAAGGGATAGGGAGCAGGGCAAGAAACAGAAACCAGGGGATTGCGCAATAATGGCATTTTTAAATCCCTCCAGGAAGTTTATGTTTCGAGTCCTTTGGAAGAGCAAAGTACAGCTGTTCAAAAGGAGAGTTTACTGAGGGACCCTGGCCCCGGAGAGTTTGCTGAGGGACCCTGGCCCAACTCCGCCGCGTGCTGGGTTTTCCCAGGCCACAGACATTGTCCCAGCACCTCCATTCCCAGCCCCCTCGGGGAGCAGGCAGGTCACTCTGTCTGGCCCTGGGATCCTGAGCAGGCCTCCGCCTTCCCCCAGCAGAGACCACAGGCCTGAAATAGCACCGAGGTGTTCTCGTAGGAGAATCCGAACAAGGACGAGAGTGAAAAGAAACAGTCTGCGGGACCTCAGCAAAGCACAGTGATTTCTGTGTGGTGTGCAAACCAGACCAGACTTGCTGTGTTGAAATCGTTCCCGAAAGAAGCCCTTTCCTTGGATAGCTAGTGAAAGGGTGATATTGTGCACATAATCTCACAAATTAAACATAGAAGTCTGGGGGCAGATTTATTGTACACAAGAAAAACTGCTTCCTAGACCATGTAGGTGTTGGGAAAAGTGTAAATGGTAACATGTGGGGCTCGTTTGAAGACTTGACATCCTGCCACCAGCTTCATCATCGCATAGCTCCCTGAGGCCAGGGATGATCTGGTTGGGTCTGGGTTCAGAGCTCTCTCTGCATAGTTCCTACATCTTTCTGACTGACCAAGTGACCCTTGGTCTCTTCCCTTTCTGCTATTGGAGCCTTGAGGGTGATGTCCCGAGCTTTCACCGTCTACTTCTAACCAGTGATGTCACCAGCCTCTCCCTACCATCCGTCCCCACGCATCCCGAACGCCCTTACCTCTGCCCTGTGTGTGCGATCCATCTTTGTTCTGGGATCCTTAGGTCTTGGGTCTCTGTGTCCACCATGTCCAGAACAGGGTCAGTCTTTGGTGAGCTGAAGGCTGAAGGGAAAGCAAGCAATGTGCTTAGTGATGGAGGACGAGGACTTTGGGGCCAGTCAGACTGGGGCGGGTGGGGGGGGGTGCATCCTGTCTCTGTATCATTCACTATGTAACTTCCTGTTAGGAGCCACGATTTCTTCACTTATACAATGAGGATGGGAATACAGGTTCAGAGAGCCGAGTGAGGCTCCACACAACTCTTAGAGTACCTCTCTTAAGCTTCCATACGCAGTGGTTATTAGGTGACAGCCTTAGGGGGAGCCTCAGGTGCTCTTCTGAGGGGGCCCCTTCTTCCTTCACAATTTAAATAACTGTGTTTGGGACATCTGGATGGTTCAGTGGGTCAAGCATCTACCTTCGGCTCAGGTCTTGATCTCACGGTCCTGGGATCAAGTTCCGCCTCGGGCTCCCTGCTCATCAGGGAGCTTGCTTCTCCCTCTGCCTCTGCCTGCCCCCCGCCCCCCCGCTCATGCTCACTCTCTTTCTCTGACAAATAAATAAAATCTTTTAAAAAACTAAAAAATGAAGAATTATATTCTATGAACATGCTGACATGAAGATAAATATATTACTGTTCTGTATGGAAACATTTCTTCAACTGAAAAGTTCCATTTCTCTTGTTTTAAAAGAAATTCAAACATTTTTGTGGGCCCCTAAGTCTCCTGTGGGCCCTAGGTAATGTACCTAACAGTGCATAATGGATAAGTCAGCGGCGGGTGAGAGATTTATTTGTGGAGATTCTTTTCTGTCCTGTTTGAATACTATTAACTGCTTTCTGGAAGTTGCTGGACTATGTGGCACTCAGGTTATATACTTCTAGCTTCCCGCAGTCTGGCTTCCCAGCCATTGGAAAGGTCCGAGTGTGGAGCTGCTCATTTCCCTTGTCCTGCCCCTTGTCTTCAATTTAAACCCAGGTCTTCCCTCCTCTGACTGAGTCTCATTTCCTGGGACTATTCCTGGCTTGTAAAATGACATTGAATTCTCTGATATCTTAATTCTGAGATATTAGTGACAAACTGTGTTCCTCCTCTACTCCTAGAATATTTGCCTTTTGTTACAGAACCTGTAGAGATTCTCTACCATAATTCACAGCCATATACAATGGAGAAATTAGGCCAGCAAAGGATACACTTCAAAGTCAAGGTTGAACTTGGACAATCTTTGATTGTCTTGGCTAATTAGCTTGATGTCTAATGTGTCTGTGCATCTGATGGCTCTTGATGGCTCTTGATGACATAACTTTGATTAGAAAGTTCTATGAGGCTGAACACAGACTGTCCCCAGAATTCTCTTGCTAAAGTGTTGTGCCTGATGGAGTCCCAGTGGAATCCCTTTAGCCGACATCACTGAAGGAGGACTTTTGCCCCCCATCTGAAGTCCCCCTCCCTCCAGCTATGCTGGTGGTAACCCCACACATATACCTAAGAAACAAGTCTTACTCCCTCTGTGCCTGTTATTTTCTAGGTATGGGCAGGAAAATGTTCTAAGAGATAACACTTTATAAAGGATACCATTTACCGCACAGCACAGGCTCTGTAGTGCAAATGCCGACGCAGGGCTCGATCCCAGGACCCTGAGATCATGACCTAAGCCAAAACCAGTAATTGGATGCCCCTGGCTTTACTGCTTATTATTTGCATGACCTTGATGTCTCAGTCTCCAAGCCTTCACTCTCTGTTTTGTAAACTGGGGAGGGGAGGCGGCTGGGTAGAATTAACATCAGCCTCATGGAGGTGTGGTGAGAATTCTTCGTTATTGTGAGACTTAAACAAGACTGTCCACGCAGAGACCTTATGATGCCTTGCCTAGCACGCAGATCCTCAATGAATGACTGCCGTTATTATTACTATTATTGTTGTTGTTGTTGCCGCCACCACTAATTCTGTTACAGCCCCTCCAGTCCTGACGGCTTAGAGAAAGTGCCAGTGCTCCTCCCCAGACTCTGCAAGGCACTGCCCAGGGAGTGGCCTGAGCAATGGGAGAATCTGGCAGAACAGGTTCTTTCCAAGCAGTGGAAAGTAGATCAAAGGCAAGCACCCAAACCTGAAAAAAGAATGTATTCCTTTGTTTGTTCTTTACTGGTTGTGAAAAGACTTCCAAAATGTAACTTACACTGGAATAAAAACTGTGGCCACTCTTGAGGTAACATGGCTGAGCTCCTGTGGTCTTTGTTCTTCCTGACCCCCAAGGACAGCTGGGGGGCGTTTTGAGTTTCTGCTGAGTGTGGTGATGGCTGACAATGTTCTGTGATGTTGTTGCCTGTGTCAGTGCATAACGAGCTCAGCAGTCAACAAGTGTGCGGAGACAGCAGTGATGGCAGCATGGGGAGCTTCACACCCAGGAGCAAAGTATACCCATGCCTTGTTGCAGATCATGCATCACCCAACGTGACATTTCATGGGACTTGGTTAGCCTCTTGGTTGAAAATAACAGAAGTCCAACTCATGCTAGCTCAAGCAAAAAAGGACATTTATTCTAAAGACTCCACAATGTATCAAGGAAAACGAGACAAGAGACAGGCTGATCTGGGATTGAAACCCAGCCCTGAAATTTTGCCAAAACTTGTGTCTCTCTTCTCTCTGTTAGTCTTCTCTCTTTCTACAGACTCACTTCCTCTGAGGCTTTGGTTGGATATTGGAACAACAGCTCACAAGTTTTGTAAATGTTGATGCAGTCATCCAAAGAAAGCCTGATCTCACTTTCTCCAGTTCCAGAATTCCTCTGGCAGGAACTGATTGGCCCAGTCTAGGTCAGGTTCCTTTCTCTGATTACCAGTCAGCAATGGGAACAGGGAAAAACAGGTTAAAAGAGCATGGGACATCCACCCTAACTATATACCACTTGTGAGTGAGCAAAACCACAGGTAAAGGAATAAGGGATTTTTTTTTTTTTTTAAGATTTTATATATTTATTTGAGAGAGCACAAGTAGGCAGAGCAGCAGGCAGAGGGAGAAGGAGAAGCAGGCTCTCCACTGAGAAAGGAGCCTGATGAGGGTCTGGATCCCAGGACCCAGGGATCATGACCTGAGCCGAAAGCAGCTGCTTAACCAACTGAGTCACCCTTGCAGCACACTCTAATGGAGATGCCACAGGCTGCAGAATTACCCCGACCTTGAGTTAAAGCCCAGGTCTTCCGCTGACTAGCTGTGTGACACTGGACAAGTTACTTAGCCTCTCTGAGCCTTGGTCTCCTTATCTATAAAATAATAGCTATCAAATAATACATATTGATTCAGGTTATTGTAAAGACTAAGAAAAATAAAGCAACCATATTTAAAATACTTGGCATATAATAGATGCTCCGTTATGTTAATTTCATTTTCTATTTAGGTTACCTAGAAATCATCAGGAGGGTGAGGAATGGTAGTAAATGAAAAGGGAGAAAAAGGAAAGTAGTAGCATTTTGTATCTGGGAAGTATCCTGCCTCAGGTATTTTACAATTATCCTGAGCAAACATTAAATAATTTAAGTGGGTCAGCTGTACTGGGAAAGCCACACTTGGATAAATACTGTCTCTCACTTTAGATGCAAACCAACAAGGATCTCAAGATCAATGGTGAATATTTTGTTTCTCATTCATTTATCGATATGACTGTATGGTCCTCAGTTTCTTTCCCTATAATATCTATAGTGCATGTCACACAATTTAATCACTGAGTTAGTGAATGAAGTGCTTGAACATTTGGTTATGACTCTTGTGGTTTGGAGAGGCTCTCCTCTTTGAAAATGTGGTAAGCCATTTTTTTTAATATAAACTAGAATTTATTGAGTTCTGACGATCGTAAGCACTGTGCTGAACTTCTACATGCGTTGTCTCATTTCTTCCTATGAATCAGTGCTATCATCCCCATTTTGCAGGTAAGGACATTGAGGCTTGGATACATAGAGTGGCAAAGTCACTCAGCACTCACGATAGAACAGGAATCTGAGTGCAGCGTAGCAGGCTCCTGAGGCTGACTTCTTAACAATGCGCAATACTGGTTCTCTGCACCTTGGTTTTGGTTTTAAGTTTTCGAGACAGGCAACATAAGAAATGAATCCCCAGGAAAATCTGTGCTTAGAGGGTCTCATTAGATATAAAGGATAACTTCACAGTGTTTGTGCACCCACATGATGTTTCAGCATGGGCGTGGATGCAAAGGCGAGGAATTACAGGAAGAAAAAGAGTAGAATAACAGATACACTCTCTCCTTGGATATAACTCTTCTGATTACTTACTTAGAGGATAATAGTGATGAAGGGTTTCACAGAGGAATCCTTGAAAAAGAGAAACTGGAACCTGTGTCCTACCTTTAGACTGTCCAGTGTTTCCCATCTTGGTCAGTCTGTCGCCGTGTGGGGCCGTGGGTGCATGCGTGTGGAGTGTTTCGGCCTGCGCCAGAAAACCACATTCGGTGACACATTGTAGCTATTATCAATGACTCGTGATGACATGTGAAGTATTTTCCATCCACTGACCTATGTTCTGATCGCGGGAACCGGTGGGATCTCTAATCACTCACTGACCTGCTCCTCCAGGAATAGTCTGTTCTGTCGGGTGAGTTCCATTCCGTTCCAGACTGTGTTTCATTGGTACCTTTTTCTTTCTGAATTCATCCTGTGTGTAAATGGGAAAAATTAAAACAAAACATTGAAATAGCGTGTCTCTTTTGACTAAAAGCGTGTCTGGATAATATCTCATATTTTTCTTCCTTGTCCTCCCTATATTTTCAGCTCCAGGGTTCCTTGAAAAGAAAACAGGTGGGTAACCTGTCTCCCGCCAACAGCAAGAGGCCCAATGGCTTTGTGGACAACTCATTCCTTGATATCAAGAGAATCCGCGTCGGGGAGAACCTCTCTGCCGGACAAGGGGGCCTCCAAGTAAACAATGGACAAAATCCAATTATGTCAGGAACCTTACCCATGAGCCAAGCATCCCTACGGAAGACTAACACTCTACCACCCCATCCTCCCGGAAATGGTATCTTTAACATGGGCTTAAAGGAAGTGAAAAAGGAACCTGGGGAGACTCTGTCTTGCAGTAAGCACATGGATGGCCAGCTGGCCCAGGAGGCTCTGTTTTCCAATAGGTACGGAGAGGACCCCGTAGAGCAGCTGATGGACCCAGAGCTGCAGGAGCTGTTCAATGAACTGACAAACATTTCAGTGCCTCCCATGAGTGACCTCGAGCTGGAAAACATGATCAATGCCACCATCAAGCAGGACGACCCATTTAACATTGACTTGGGTCAGCAGAGCCAGAGGAGCACGCCCAGGCCCTCCTTGCCCGTGGAGAAGACAGTGATCAAGAGCGAATACTCCCCGGGTCTAACCCAGGGCCCTTCAGGCTCTCCGCAGCTGAGGCCCCCGTCCACCGGCCCCGCCTTCTCCATGGCCAACTCTGCCCTCTCCGCTTCCTCCCCTGTCCCTTCTGTGCCACAGAGCCAGGCTCAGCCACAGACAGCCTCGGGGACAAGCCGGGCCCTGCCGAGCTGGCAGGAAGTGTCGCATGCCCAGCAGCTCAAACAGATCGCGGCCAACCGCCAGCAGCATGCCCGGATGCAACAGCACCAGCCCACCGCCTGGTCGGCCTTGCCCTCATCGGCTGGGCCGTCGCCAGGTCCATTTGGGCAGGAGAAAATCCCCAGCCCTTCTTTCGGCCAGCAACCATTCAGCCCGCAGGGCTCCCCCATGGCCGGGGTGGCGGGCAGTGGCAGCCAGCCGAAGGGGATGGCCAACTACATGTACAAGGCCAGCCCGTCCACGCAGGGGGGGCACCTGGACGTGCTCATGCAGCAGAAGCCTCAGGATCTCAGTCGAAGTTTCATGAACACCCCGCACACGGCCATGGAACCCCGTCATGGCAACACTAAGCCTTTGTTCCATTTTAACTCAGATCAAGCAAGCCAGCAGATGCCTTCGGTTTTGCCTTCCCAGAATAAGCCTTCTCTCCTACACTACACCCAGCAGCAGCCGCAACAGCCGCAGCAGCCCCAGAGCTCCATTTCAGCTCAGCCGCCGCCACAGCAGCCGTCCCAGCCCACCCAGCCCCTGTCCAGCCAGCCCTTGCTAAGGTCCCCCTTGCCACTCCAGCAAAAGATCCTGCTTCAGAAAATGCAGAACCAGCCCATCACAGGCCTGGGGTTTCAAGTCTCCCAACAGCACCGCCAGGTAAGACCATAATTTTGCTACCCCAAATGCAGAGGACCCGGAGACCGCTTAGCCTGGTCCTTATGCTTTGGTTGCAACATTTGTGTTGGGGAGGAATCAAGAACACAAAGGCAGTAGTGGTCCTGTAGGATGCCCATGAAGGCCTTAGGAAGCCCAGCTCTCACCGGGCATCTGGAGGCAAGAGCTAGTATTTCCTTGTAGATGATTCCTCTCGTTGGGATCTGCAGCAGTCAAAGGCTCTTGCTTATTAAGAATGTCGCATTATAAGTCATGATCTTTAGTGACGTGTCCAGTTGGCAGTAAGATCTGGATACACCTGATGTCTATTCTTGCAGTCAGTAAGTCAGTCAGTCATTAAGTCAACATGCGAGTCCTGAGTACCTACCATGTGCCAGATGTTGTGATTATGCTGGAAATTGACATAAGTCCAGACATGATATTAAGAGTATTGACCCATCTACATCCACAGCAACTAACTGAAATGTCTGAATGCCCAACGCGTCGTAATAGATCCTACTGGGACTCCATGCTGGTGCATTAAATAAGGCATGGCCCCTGTTTTCAGGCACAGTCAGGAGAGAAAGAGAGAAACAGGCTTTAAAACTCTCATTTGAATGCTAAGTGGAAAAGCTAATCACAGGAGATTACAGAGGTTGGGTGTCTTACCCTGCAAGGGGCTATCAGGGAAGTCTTTGGGAGAAAGTAATGCCTGCATTAAGTGTTGAAGGATGATATCGTCATCACTACAAACAGAAAAAAATATCTGTGGTTACCTTATATCCTGTGATTAATATAAAGCCGAAGTTTTATTCTGCCCCATACATGAATAGCACGAAGAGATAGCTTTGTGCCATGAGAGCACATGCTAGTGAGGAAACTCGGATCCCCCAAGGAACTCGAGGGCGGAAACTCTTCCTGGAAGGAAGAAGGTCTGAATGTTGCTTCGTGCGTGTAATTTGACGGTCTCCGTTAGTGGCCAAGCACAAAGACAACACATTACATGTCAAAACAATATGTCGGGATATTATGACGGCACTGAGCCTAATTTCAATCACATTCCAATTTTAGTATATGTGCTGCCGAAGCGAGCACACATTCCTAGAGTAGTTTTCACAACTACTGCCCAGAAAAGAATGCCACAAGCACCACAGACCGTGGCCAAGCTAACCTTTGCCCTAGATGTGTGCCAGGAGAAAACCGGCTCTCAACCAGCATTCAGGAGCTCCGCACCAAGCAAAGCTTTGCGCTCTTACCCATTTAAGTAGTGTGGGGTTAAAAAAAAAAAAAGTGTATTTTTTTTAAATTGTAGTTGATGAAGAATGGACTTAGAGTCATGTGCATATTTTACAAAGTTCCTTTTTAGCAGGTAATTTGGGGATTGTTAATAAACAAATGCTATTGTGGAACTCATTCCTAATGGCATGGGTAGCCATTTGAGTTTGGATGAATCTAGGTTCAAATTCTTACTCTGACTTTCACTAGCTGTGGGGCCTCAAGCAAGCCACTGGACCTCACGAAGCCTGTGTTTTCTCACCTGTAAATGGGGGTGATAATAACATATCCTAGGATTTTTTTTTTTTTTTTAAGAATAAAATTAAGGAGCACTTGGGTGGCTCAGGTGGTTAAGCATTGGACTCTTGATTTTAGCTCAGGTCATGATCTCGGGGTTGTGGAATCGGGCCCCGTGTCAGGCTCTGTGCTAATCAGAGAACCTGCTTGAGATTCTCTCTCCCTATGCCTCTGCCTTCCCCCCTCAACATGTGCACTCACGCTCTCTCTCTCCCCCTCTCTCTCTATAATAAATAAATAAATCTCTTAAAAATGAGATTGTTTTGCACCCAGAGTTTAGAACAAAGTTGACACTTACTATGATTATCATGGAAAGAGCCATGTATGATATCAGAATATTTTTAACAAGTATTACTCTTATGTAGGAGATGCATTGGAATAAGTCTCAATATTTTTTTTTTTGCTGTGAATATCACATATTTGTTCTATTTTTAAAAATTTAATTTTTTTCAGTGTTCCAAAATTCATTGTTTATACACTATACCCATGTAATACATGCCCTCCATAATTTCCACCACAAGGCTCACCCAACCCCCACCCTCTTCCCCTCCAAAACCTTCAATTTATTTCTCAGAGTCCACAGTCTCTCATGGTTTGTCTCCCCCTCCAGTTTCCCCCAAATCACTTCTCCTCTCTATCTCCCAATGTCCTCCATGTTATTCCTTATGCTCCACAAGTAAGTGAAAACATATGATAATTAACTCTCTCTGCTTGACTTATTTCACTCAGCATAATCTCCTCCAGTCCCGTCCATGTCGATACAAAACTTGGGTATTCATCCTTTTTGATGGAGGCATAATATTCCATTGCATATATGGACCATATCTTTTTTATCCATTTGTCTGTTGAAGGGCATCTTGGTTCTTTTCCATAGTTTGGTGACTATGGCCATTGCTGCTAGGAATGTTGGGGTACAGGTGACCCTTCTTTTCAGTACATCTGTATCTTTGGGGTAAATACCCAGTAGTGCAATTGCAGGATCATAGGGTAGCTCTATTTTTAATTTCTTAAGGAGTCTCCACACTGTTTTCCAAAGTGGTTGCACCAACTTGCATTTACACTTTAAAGAACTGGAGAATCAACAACAAATTAAGCCAACCCCACACACTAGAAGGGAAATAATCAAGATTAGAGTAGACATCAATGATATAGAAACTAGAAGTCTCAAATTCTAACATAAAGAGTTTCAGAAAAATAAAACTATCCTGGGGCACCTGGGTGGTTCAGTGGGTTAAGCCTCTGCCTTTGGCTCAGGTCATGATCCCAGGGTCCTGGGATCGAGCCCCGCATCAGGCTCTCTGCTTCCCTTCCTCTCTCTCTGCCTTCCTCTCTCTTTGCCTGCCTCTTGGCCTACTTGTGATTCTCTCTGTCAAATAAATAAATAAACATCTTTAAAAAAAAAAAAAGAAAAAAGAAAACTATCCTTCATTCTTGTATTGTCCAGCAGTATAGTGAATGGGTAGTGATTTACCCTCGCTAAGCCCAGTCTTCTGATCATAAAAATGGAAATAATAAATAATTAGATATTAATAAGAGGTAGTGTTCATTATTTACCCTGTAAATGACATGACTTCTGTCTCTCTTCCTTATGGTATCTCATTTCACCCATATGGAGGAAATACCATTGCTCTCCTCTTACAGGGGAAACAGCTGAGGCACAGAGAGATTAAGTAACTTTTCCCAAGTTGCACAGATAAGAAGTGGCAGAGCCAGGATTCTGATGGTCTGTTTTGAAGGTTGTGCTTTTAGCCACTGACTATACAGCTCACAGGTAGGATATGTTGGGAAATGAATGACCGCTTATAGACCCTTGTGAAATTCTCAAAAAGAATATTTCCCGTAATATGAGGCATATTTACGTAATCTACAGGGTAGATGAAATGCTTTGGGGATAAAGAAGGTCTTAAATCTCTCACCTTCAGAGTTGTTAAAGAAAAGAATCAAAAAATATCTGTGTGACGGCTGACCTTCTTGACGGTGAACATTATGGAGCTACCCAAAATAAGCGATTTATAACAGGAAATATATCTCTATATCCTGTCAGCCCTTCTTTGGGAGCCTTCCTGCCATCCTAGGTCCTGTGTCTGGCTCCATTTTTCATATCTACAGCTATACACCACACTCATGTCCTCTTTGTCCCCATCAAAGCTTCCAGAACCCAAGCACACCAGTGGGTGCTGACGGCCAAATCAACAAACATCTTTCAATGTCTTAGGTAATATTAACCCGTTTCCAGTGCCTATGACACATGATGCCAAGACAATTTTCATCTTTTCAAGAAAGCCCTTTAAAAGTGATGTAAGTAGCAGCAGCATTTCAGGCTGAAGACCCCTTCTATACAGGCTGGACACGGTGACCCATTTACGGCTTTGTCCTAACTTTTTATATTGAATCAAATTGTCCCTTCCTGATCCACAGTTCTAAGAGGGAGGATTTGGAAGTCCTGTGTCTGAGTTGTAAGCAAGTGTACCAGAGTTCTATGGTCAAATAAGTGGTGTCTTCTTAAAAGCATTCACCTTTGGGCGGCTGGACTCCTGCTAATAAGGGTATCATTGTTCAATATGGTTACAGAGTTTTTCTGTGGGAATTGTGTTCAGAGTTTTGAGCTCATTGAGTGGATTATTACCAGTGCAGTAATATTCATCCTGTTACGGTGATCTTTGAAAACACTCAAGATGGCTAATGCTGCTTTGGGTCAAAAACAAGGAATAGGTGATAGGATTGGACTGGATTTCAAATATGGCTTGTGAACTTTCTCTGAAGGCAATAAAGTAATAAATGATAATTTTGAGAAGGAACTTTCATTTGGATGTGTGTATTTTTAAGGTTTTTCTAATTCTAATTCTCTCATCTAGTATATTGCCAAGTATTCTCAGCTCAGGGAGGTTTAACCTCACCATTCACAGGAAACCATACACATGTGTGTTCCCATTCCCAATTAGCTAAGTCTCTATTACTCGTGACTGAAGCCATAGGAGGGGAGAGATTGGGAATTAAGCAATTCTTAAGTTTATCAACTAGAGTGTCCTAAATGAAAGCATTGGTCATGAATCTTTTTCTGTTTGTGATACTCACTTTGTACCAAACATAGGAAGACTTGTTATGGGATTTGATCATTGGAGTCCTTTCATCTTGGACATGGTGGAAATCTTGTCTTTCTGCTACAAGATGGTAGATTGAATTTGTCAATCAGTTGCTTATAATTTACCCAGCAGAGCATCACCCTTCAGAGCTCTTCAGACAGATCTGCATGGTCAGGCAAAGAATATACTGGGGAGAGCCTGTGCGCCTCTTTATTGGGTACCTATCTCTGTTCTCCTAGATGTGAGGGATGCCTGAGAGACGGACGCAGCATAATCAAATTGTTGGAGACCTCTTTATTGTTCCATGCCTGGGGTAGTTTCAAGTAATCCCTTCTCCGGATAGTGAGAGAACAAATGGTATTTGGTATTTCACAAAATGTCTTCAGTGACTCTGTCTTGCTAATGTTTGGGGCTTGGCAAATGGAAATACCTCCTGGCTAGAATTTCCTTCCCTTTCTGATTTGAAGGTTATGGGAGAGGGCAGGAGAGGGACATAACGCATGCAGTTCTGATTTATCTTCAAGTCACTGAATACTTGTTTAAGGTATGAAAGAGTTATTGGTTCACTAGGGCTTGTGAGAGTTCAATCCAAAAGCTCTAACCTCTTGAACCAAGAAGTGATCTTTGTCAGAGCTGTATAATCAGACACTTAAAAGTGTGAATTTTTTTTTTCTAACATTAGATCCATGAAACTCAAGTGGATTCTATATTTGGTTTAGAATTATCCCATCTCTAAAAATTCTGAGAGGGAACGCAGCCAGTGAATGGATGGTTTGTTATGACCGAAACATAAATTTGTACATTTCCTCCTTAGTTTAAAGCCAAGTTTTATATCATATATTAAGAGCTTCAATCATATATTAAGAACCTCACCCTGCTCTCTCTGCCTAGCCAAGTTTATCCTTCACGCTTTACATATCTACCCTTGGCGTAAATCAGGCAAGTCTCATGTTCTCACCCCTTCTTCTTTAAGGTAATTTTGTGGGTTTTTTGGTGGGTTTTTTTTTTTTTTGGCTGTTGTTGTTTTTTAAAGATTTTATTTATTTATTTGACAAATAAATCACAAGTAGGCAGAGAAGCAGGTGGCGGGGGTTGGGGGAAGCAGGCTCCCTGCTGAGTAGAGAGTCCGATGCAGGGCTCGATCCCAGGTCCCTGAGATCATGATTTGAGCTAAAGACAGAAGCTTAACTCACTGAGCCACCGAGGCACCCCGGTAATTTTGGATATATCTGGTCTTAAAGAAGAACACACACTTGAGGGTAGAGGAATCACTGGAGCATTCATACACTGACAAATCCTTATAATCGCCCAGTGAAAGTGCCAGAGAAGAGATATAACTTTGAATCAGCTGGGAATGCCTTTTCTACTGGGAAAATAATCGCAATATTATCCCAATGAATGCAGAACATGGATTCAGTGTTCTGCTACAATATAACTTCCAAACCACCCCTTTGCCAGGAGCCACAGATTGGCTAAAGGGTCAGCCAGTTAGGCTAGTGCCAGGGTTCAGATTTAGGGGCTAGAACCAGATCAAAAGAAGTCAGAGCATGAAGGGCCAAAAACAAGGCCCAGCCAATGTCCTAGACAAACTGGGACACAAAATCAATCAGTATACTTGGAATCCAGGAGTGAGGCCAAAAGTTGGTAGTAAACCTGTGGTCATGGATCAAATATAAAATGTAGATTGAAGTTAGGATAGAGACCCAAGAGATGCTAGGTGATCATTGCAAATGACCCTTGACAATTTGGTGATTTCTGTTATGACTCACTATGGCTGGGCTGGGCTGGCAAGAGGGACGAGGTCTGATACACACCAAGGACTGTCCGTGGCAGACCAAGAACATACTATGTTTGCATTTTCATTTTATCTTTGATACTTTGTCTTTTATCTTTCCAGTTGAAAAGAAAATAAAAATGCATTTTTAATATTCCATAAGACCAGTGCTAGGGCTGAACCCAAATAAATTTCCAAACGTGTATGTTAATCTGACCTGTACTGAAGAATCTTGATTGGCAAAATTAGCAGGAGGGGGATTTTGCATGTGTCTTGTTAGTTTCTGTTAGCTGATTTGTTGGCTTTCACATTAGTACCAATTCTGTGCCACATGCGAACAGCCCAAATGGTAGATACTATCAACCCCTTTGAGGGCACTGAGGCTCAGAAAGGTTAAATAACTTGCTCAGAACTACAGTTAGGAACTGGTCTGAATTGAAGCCCAGTGTTAATAACTACTGTGCTGCCTAAGTTATGCAACTAGGTAGATGTGGTTTGGGTTGTGCTAACAGAGCCTTTGCTAGGGAATCTGTTCGAAATTTTGTGACTGTCTACATGCCCAGTTTATTTCTACCTCAGGGAAAATTTAAGCCCAGAATTCTGACGCAGAGAGGGATCTTCAGGCAAATTCACCGACGTTGTCTTGTCTGAATCCACAGATCTTTAGGTTTCCCCCCCTGCCCAGCCAAGAGCCATGAGCTAAAAGATCTCAGGCTAAATTGAGTACTGCCCCATTCTGAACTCTACCAATGGTTTTTATCCATTCATTCAAAAAATGTTTGTTGAGGGTTTGCTGTTTGTTTGTCACCATCTGGACACTGACACCACCACTCAGAACAAAGAAGATATGGTAAGGGACAAAAAAAAAAAAATTAAAAAATATTTTTTAAAGATTAAATAATCAGAGAGTATTTTCAAACTGAGCTGTTTTCATCCTACCGCAGGCTTGGTTTATTCTTGCTTTTGTTCCTAGGCTGATTTGCTGGTGGGTGCCTTGGTACCTCTGATCTCATTTAAAAATGGAGAATGCCCAGGGAAGTGGTAGATGACTTTGTTTTTCAAGGAAAAAATTTCAAGAGTTTGGTTAGCTTTTTTAAATGATAAAGAAAACTCATTCCCTTTCTTGTCCTTTAACATGCTCTATCGGGATTTAAGAACTGTATGGGGTCCCTGTTAAGAGTTTCATCACGGGAAAAAACCATAATGTGTGCATGTGTTCGTATGATGAGAGTTTATTGAGCACCTACAAGGTGCCAGGAATTGGAGATGAAAAGATCACGTGATGTAGAGAACCCTCTTTGCGCCCATCTATAAGATCAGGAGGAAGGCATGGTCCCAACTCCTCGGTGAGCTTTTGATGTGAAGGAGACGTCTGTCCTGGATACTCACTGGGTTCTTCTTGGGGACACATAAATCCACTCTGTAGAATAACTGAACCCAAATCACATGGGCCTTTCCCGTAGGCTTCAAATTCAACTTGGAATGTGTTATTTTAACCTTGTACAGAGTAGAGCTCTCTTTTACTGGATATTCCACTTTCCTGTCTGTTTTATTTTGTCATCCTAGTATATAAAAGCTCAGAGCACAATAGAGTGAATTTGCGTAAAGCAACAATTAACTCCTGTATTCCTCAATAAAGAAATCAACACAATAACAAGAGGAACACGTTAGCCTTGGAATCATAATGCATAGGGTTTAAATCCACAGTTAGGGGAATGACTTCTATTATTTTCATTCCAAGGTCTTTGTCAGTATGTTGCATCCATCAACAAGAGCTGTGCATTTAAAGCATTAATGCGTAATTCAGCCTGTTGAATACCAAGTTTCCAACCAGGGAAAAAAGGGGTATGAGGTTAAGAAATAGATTTGATCCCAAGGATGGAAATGCAAGAGGGTTAATGGAAAATCTGACAGATATTTAACTATAATGTGCATTAATGTAGGTGACTCAAACAGTCCCCTTTGCACCTATTCTAATTAGTTCTGCCTTTTCTAATCAGATGTCAGTTGTTATCAGTTTGGTAGAGGGGGGTGGTGATTTCTTTTTGTGAAATCAAAAGGAAGCAACAACCCATTTCGCCGGTGCAGTAATCAGTAAATGTTCACGTTAATGGTTAATTAAAGTCAGGCACAGAAACTTGAGATTCTGAAGGTGTTTATTATAAGGAGCTCTCGATTTGAAACAAAAGACGGCACAAATGTTTAGACTACCAGGATCAGAGAGATGAAATGGGAGTGAATCATCTTACTCTTTCACACTGCGTTTTAAGCAGGGAAGACCAAACTTACACACACAGAGCCTAGGCAGCTCTCTGGATACTAATTAGAGAACTCCAGCTGAATATTTGCATTTCATGCAATGAATCTGAACAATAAAGTGGCACTTTATTCTCCACGCAATAAATTGAATAGCGCATAATAGAGGGAAGCCAATGACTACTTTCCTGTGCATCCTGCAAAATCAAGTTTCAAGGCCCCCAAGGAAGAAAGAATGGGGGTGGTTGACCTGTTTCCCTTTCTTTCTGCTGCTAATTCCCTCCACCATGAATCACTGGCATTTTCCACAGTTTGCTTTTCACAGGAGCTTAAGTTCGGCTCCACCTTTAGGAAACATGAACTTCATAAACAGGGAGGTTTGGGCGCTTCTTCTTGGTAGTCCACAGGCCTGTGCGGGTGTGCACATGAGCCTGCGGGCTTCACGCTCTGGGCTTGGGCTCCCCTTCTTACTGTGCCTCTGGGTCTTTGTCGCGTTCCCCCTCCCTTCGGCTCTAGCCTCTCCTCCTCCACCCTTTCCCTACAGATCAGTTTTTGAACTCACCCCTTTTCCCTGACCTCCTGGAGACCTGTTCGATGGCAAGCCTTAAGTGGGAATGGGGGAAGGAGAGGACATTTAGCCACTGAAGTTGTTGTTAGCCACAAGGATGAAGAGACTTTTCCTGAAAGAGGATCTGTCCTGGGGAGAGCCACGAGGCTAAATGAGCTGGCAGGCCCATCTCTCTCCCACAGGCCTCCGGCACAAAGGAGTGAATTCTGAATGGACATACCCATGGGCAGAACATATCCTGAATAGCTTCTGACCACTGTCCCTTCTCACGTCATGTGCTGGCTAAACTGGCCTGCCTCCCTCCAGTCTTGCCAACCTGCTACTGGAGCGAGCAGGCTTAAACAGGGATGTGGTCAAGTCTGTCACCTACCTGGGGCCCGCAAATGACCTTCATTTTCTCAGAATAAAATCTCAATCTTTATGTAGCTTATAAAGCCCTATATGACCAGGCTCCTGCCAAGATTTATTGGTTTCCACTCCCAGCTTTTGTTTATTCCTTGACTCCCACCCACTCATTCACTCATCTTTACCTGCCATGTTCACACACACTGCACTCTGGCTCCTGCCATAAAAGGTATACTCCGATTCCTGAGAAGTACCATGCTTTCCCTTACCCTTAGGTCTTCAAATATGTTGTTCCTTCCATTGAGAACATTCTTCTGTTCTGCTCTGCACAGCTTATCTAACTCTATGCTCTCTCAGTCTCAGCTGAGATATTTCCCCCACAAGGTTTCCCTGGCTTCCCGATTTGGATTAGCTCCCATCCTATACTCTCTGGTAGCTACCTCTGCTTCCTCTGTTTTAGCTGATATCAGTCTTTATCTACCTGTGTTCTTGTGTGTCTTCCTCAACTAAACTGCAGGCTACTTGAAGGCAAGGATTGTGTCCATCTTGTTCACCATTGTATTCCAACTTTTGACATGGCTACTGCATGGGAGGAACCCAAAACATATCTGTTGAACAATGAACACACGAATTACACCATTGAACCACCATCCATTCTTCTGTTCCCGGGAGTTAAGGGTGCCAACATGCTACCCTCTCATCCCAAGAAGGAAGGAGCAGGAGCTATCATTTCCACCTTCTTCCATAACAAGTCTGCCTTTAAAACACCATTTGCCCATGGATCTGCACCAGCGGTTCTAGTTTGCAGGGGTAGAAACTAGAGAATTCACTCTCAGCTATGCCCCGGCTTAAACCTGGGGAAGGCTCTTCCTTGGAAACTAGACTGACCTATACCACAGGGAATCATATGAGTAAGAGTCAACCAAGAGAATTTTATCAACAATATTCCAAATGATTCTTTGCTTTTATGAAACATATGGAACATCAATAATTTACCAACAGTGACCAAAACGCACTCCCTACCCATAGGTAATGGACAGAAACAAGTGATTATGTAGTGTTATAAGGTTTCTGATAGAAGTGGCCATAGGATATTCAGAGAATACAAAGATAAAGCACCTTTGGGAACTAGAAAATGCTTCCTGAATAAGGCATCATCTTCCTCACCTTTGTTCCCTGTATACTCACATTATTGCAAGCCTCCCTCTTTCCAACTCCCTTGTCCCTCTCAGTAGTGGGCTGGATGGCATGTCCAAGAAATTCTACCTCATTCTGTACTCCGTAGGGCCGTGGCCAGTGGCTGGGCTTCCATTTATCTCTGTTGCTTTGACCACGCCTTCTCCCTGGAAATGCCACTTCACTGCAAATCCAGTCACTCCCCGAGGCTCTCTTTCACTAGACTGGCTCTCCTTCCCATGAATGACTTTTGCCCAACAGTTCCCTTTTCCCTCCTGCCTGTGGCTTCCTGCCCAGCTGCTTGGAGAGTTCCAAAGTGTCTTAGAACCCCAGTCTCTGCCCTAACTGCCTATGTTGCTGACATCACCTCTCCCCAAGCTCTGAAATAAGTAAAATTTGTTTCCTCCTCCTCTAGTACATACAACAGATTGCCAACACTGTTGGTACCATTCTTATATCGTGTGGTAATTTTGTTTAGATATCTGACTGGTCCAGCGAACGAGGAATTCCTAGAGAGTTGGACCATGGAATTTCTTTTTCTTCTCTGAATCTACAAAGCTTTTTGTATCTCTCATTGCATTCATTGCTTGCTACCTTGAATTATAGTTAAGTCTATACGTCAACCCCTCCACTAAACTGCAAGCTCCTTGAGACTGGAGTCTACATATAATTTTTCTTTGTGCCTCCAAGGGCTAACAGAGTACCTGAGAGAAAGTCCCAACATAAGGACACAGAAAAAGGAAAGAAGGGAAAGACGCCTCAGTGTGTGTGTGTGTGTGTGTGTGTGTGTGTTACAGGTTGTATGGTCTTGAAATCAAAGGGAAAGAAGTAGGGTTGAAGAACTTCTGACATCAACCTGAAAATAAAAAGGTACATTATTGAGAATTTATGCATGGTTTACCTTAGTGATCAGATAGCCTTGGTCAAATTACTTGGAGTCTCTGAAACTAAGCTGCATTATCTGTGCAGTAAGAATTATGACACTATTTTGCAGTATTATTGAAAACATTCCATGAGACTTAGGACAAATGTAGGGCCTTGATGGCAACTCACAAGTGTTAGCTTGCTTTCCTTTGCACACTAAGGACTACCAGAAACAAATCCACTGAAATAATCCAAATTAAATGTTAGTAAACACTTGCAGTGGTTGAATTCCAAAGCTGACTGTAAGTTTCCAGGAAATTAAGGCAAAAAGAAATTATGCGGGGGATATAGGGGTTCTTCTTCTCTAGCATGAAAGAAAGCACGCCAGTTCATCAGTGGAGGCAAACTATTTCCTGGAAATGAATTCAAAGGTACATTTATCACTGGGGGAATTAGGTAACACGATGGATATCTTCCACCAAACATTTTGCAAAGACACCATGACACCGTTTCCTTTGAAGTTTCTGTTTTTAAGCTGCATTATAAAACCCAAGGCCAAAATCCTGGATTTTAATTCAGTGAATACTTTTCCCTGGGAAGCTGAGATAATGGGGTACAGATGTCATGTTTTCTGAAGCTCTGTATCAATGGTTTTTGCACTTTGTTTAAGTAAGAATACATCTCTTTTCCCCTCCCCCTTTCAAAGTTTCCCTGAGACACCTCCCTGGAACTTAGATTCCTTCCGGACAGTCTTCAACTCTGGGTTCTGGCTTATCCCAAGGTAGAGTTTAGAGACTATATGGGAATGCATAATTCAAGTTCCCTGTAGACTGCATCACTCAAATCTCAATGTCTCGAATGAAGCTCTGGCAAACCCAAGCATTGTGTAAAGTAGATGAGACCTATGAAATGTCTACCTCTGAGCCAGCTTTCAAGGAGAGTGTTTCAAAAATCCTTTTAAGCTATAATCTTATCCCTCCACATAGAACAAAACTGTAAATTTCAGATGTGACCCCTCTGCTCACCAGAGCAACCTCATTAAAAATCACTGTGAAAACATTCAGCAGTTGATATAGTTATTTTTCGATCAAAAAATACGTAACCACTTCCTGTACACAGAACACCATGCCAACTGCTCTAAGAAAGGTGCCGAAGGGGGTGTGCCATGTGGTGGGGACCGCAGGGGCATGAGAAATAGAAGATTCTGGACGTGGACTTCCTTTAGTAATTAGACCTTGTTTACCCCCTTTGTTACAATTTTATTCTGTCATCCTTGAATTTTATGATTCTAAAATCCAATTACTGTCCTCACCCTCATCCTTTTTATCAAAGGAACCCAGGCAAATAATTTAAAAAGACAAGTCTTGCTAAAAGGCAAAAGCTATTCCTTGGCACCCCCTTCCCTCAGCAGTCATCTAGAGGAAACTACTTTCATCATTTTGAGTTTCTTCTTCTGGTAGTTATCATCAGATCACTAAATTCATGCATGCCTCAGACCTCTTGGTATGTTCTTTTTTACATCTTACACAATAGATGAAGATTTGAGTCTTTCTTTGTCTCCCCCTTTGCCACCGCAAGGTTTTGTCAAAAATTTGCCTAAGTCCATATCAGTGTCTTCAGAACTATGAAGACATTAGTAATGTTTACAGCTAAGACAACCAGAGTACTGAAACCATAATTCCTCTGAAAGAGCTCAGTGTCTAACTTTCTTTTCATTTGTAAAGTTTCTTTGAATCTCTGGCTGTGTCTTCTCATTCCATCGAACAGCTCTGTGAAACATCTGTCTGTTTTTCACCTGTAATTCCTGTCAGATGATCTGTTTGTTGTTTCTTTTCCTGGGTGCCTCTTCCCAGGAGCCTTCTCTCCCCAGCCCAGACCATCCCGACAGAGTTCTATAGGCCCCCAGATAGTGCTGTCACCCTAGGACTTCCTGCCTCCACGCTGGGAATGCCTTCATTTCTTTCCTTTATCGGATTTCCTCTTCTGGGTCCCATGTGTGGCTCTATTTGCTTATTCAATCTCATTTTGGTGGACTATGTCTGCTGATAGCTTCCCGACAAAGGATATATGAAAGGTAAATGTTGAAACCTTCAGAGACATTATAACTCCTTTGAGACAATAAGAAGAAACTCAAAGCATCAAGAAAGAACATTGTCGAATAGTGATAATGCCCTCCTGGATACATTCAGTGCTATGGAGTGTGCAAAGAAGGGATGAGAAAGAAAGCTTCACTTATTGAGCACCTACTGTGGGCTAATGGTTTTTCCATGACATTTCTAATAAACAGGCATCATTTTCTCCTCCTTATCCATGAAGATCGATAGTCTTCATGAGCAGAATGCATAGTAATTGGCCTAAATCACACAGCTATCAGGTGGCAGAAGTGGAATTCAGATGATGTTTGTCTGTTTCTAGCCATGCTCTGCACACTGCGTCTCAAACATAAATGCACAATCCTTGCCCTAAAGGAGTTTGTTCAGCCACGTCTTTAATCCAAATCGGACATTTGCTACTTTTTTGCCCACTATACTACCCTCTTACTGTGTGTGTGTGTGTGTAATTTAATTCTGATTAATGCAATATCTATTTTCATAGTTTCATGTACATCAAGTTTTATTATATTTTTCCATGAAATTCTGGAACATAGCTATTTCCAAAGAAGATTTTAGTTTTTGATTCCACTCTATTTATTAGGGATTAGGCAGTTAGTCTGATCTGGTTACCACTGAAAATGTGTCCATGGTTTTGCCGTTCTCCCTGGTGGATTTTGGGTTCTATGCCAGTCTGTTCATTTGCTGACATTTATCACACTTAGCTCCTGCCTCAGAGACATCCAGGATTATTGGTGGAGAATGACTCCTGGCCATGACCTGTAACAGCAGGCTCTCTAAGCTCTCTTCCCCCTGGAAATCTGTATTGGTGTCTCTCTCCAAAACAAAACAGAACAATAAGTACAAAGGATAAAAACATAGGAAGGGATTTAAAAATGAATGAAAAAAGATAGAATCATTGATTTTGTATAATCAGTTACTGACCCATATGCAAACAAATGAGATCAACACATTTCATTTACGATGCTGTTGAATCCCTCTGACAGCTTTTCTCACCCAGAGGCCTTGACCCTTGACACAGCTCTCAGTCAGCGAGGGGTACCAAGATCAGGGTCAGCGGCCAGACCCCAGCCCAGGGACCGTCCCCACGGCATTCTCGGGCAATGTCTCCATTATGGCGCCAACACCACTGTTCCCTGAAGCAGAAACACAGAACCCTTTCCTCCAGTTAGAGATCAGAACCAGGTAACCGTCCTCTGAACAGTCTCTACTTTTGAGTACTAGGTTCTAAAAGTTAATTTTTAGTTTGGTTGTTTGACACTCCTGGTGCATTGTGTCTATAGGAGCAATTTAAAGAAACTTTATCATGTCCCAGGCTGGCCTATTCGAAGTCTATTTGACTCTTCTGGCCATTGACCTGTTAGAGTACTGACCACAAATTCTCAAACACTGCATTTCAGAAAAAAAAAAAGGTTGTTCAACGTACACTGGTTGAACCAGGCCTAGGGGTGGAATCAGGAATATAGTCTACTTAGTGAAACAGAGAATCCCTGTTCAAGACAGAAATGGGAGTCCCATGTGTGCACAGAGAACTTCGCTCTGAAAGCCACGGAGTATGAAGGGCCTAACTCCTAGGCCTGGCTCTGGGTTCTGAATGAGAAGACAAGGAGTATTTTGGCTGGACCTTCATGGCAGGGGGAAGCAGGCCTTCAGACCAAGGGAGGAGGAAAAGTGAGATTAGTCAGAGCCTCACCAGTGAAGGGCCACAGAGCTCTTCCTGTCTAGTGGTCATTTATAGATATTTATAGATTGGGGGCTACCTGAATGCCTATCAGTATCTATGCCTATCCACACCAGTTTTGTGGACAAAAGTTTGTTGACATGATTTATCAAGGTAAAAAGGTTTTGAGCCATCAGTTCTATTTCCAAAGTCTATACAGAGCCCTGGGCAGTAAAGGCCTTGACACCAAGGCAGCCAGGCCCAGGGGCCTTTCCCAGGCTGTGCTCTGGACACCACACCAGCCTGGGGAGGCAGAACTTGGTAGCGGAGGCTGTGTTTTGCATATATGAATAGAGCCCCCCAAACAGTTTGCTCCCTTCACTCCTGTTACAGCCATGATGATTCCTAAAATAAGTTTTGACCCATGTGAGTGATGAAATTGAAATTGTCTACATAGTCAAAGCCAGAGAGAAAGCCAGCGGGTCAGAAAGATGGGATAAAAAGTAGGAACGAGTAATCCCAAGGGAGAAATGAAAGGAAATTGGGGCCAAAAAAAGGCATTTCTGACCATCTCTTCTACTGTGTAAAGATACTTTATAAGGCAATTTAAACTCTGACAAATTGCCTATTTCTGTTTGCAACTACAGATGAAGCCAACCATTCTCACAAATTTCTCCATTTGTTTTTCCTCCTCATGTTTCATTCAGTTCTTTTGGGGAGGGTGGCTATTGTAAAATTCTTTCACATTTCTCTGAACACTTGAAATGGGGTCAAATCTAAATGAATGTGAATTCAGCATGGATCCCAAGGCCCCAAGGTCAAGCTCCACTTGGACGGTTTTGATGTGTAAAGCACTGCCAACATTCATTTTTCTAGAGCAGCGAGAGAAATAAGCCGTGTGCTGGTGAAGATTGATGTAGACCTTATTTTCCCTATACTCAGAGGCAAGAAGTTTCTAGTCACCTAGAAACTTTCTGCGTGATTTGGGGAATCGTAAAGAGCCCTCATCAGTCCACTTTGGGTTACACATTCCAAAGAAGCCCGATGCCTGCACGTGGGTGAGAACCTCGCCAGGCAGGGAGTCTGAGGGCAGCCCTAACTTCCATGGGAATGGGATTCTCTGCCAAATCCAGATGCCGGAGGCATCCCTCAGGGACCACAGCCCATCTTAAATGGAGAGAGTTGCTGTGAGAAGTTAAGCAGGAAGTTCTAAAGGGCTATGCACCTCCCATATGTGTGGGTGTGTACACACGCACGCGTGTCAGTAAAACGAAAGAAGCCCTCCATCACTGTTTGCAATATATACACGTGAAGCTTAAAATTTCGGGGAGAGAAAAAAGTGAACAGAAAAGGAGGAGAACTTGTTTACCTGTCCGAGACTTGCTCATGATCACTTTACAAGATGCATACGTTCATGCCTCCAGGTCTAACACGTTTGTCTTTCTCCCCTAAATGTCTCCGAGACTCCCCTTGGAGGGTAACTCAGGTGACTGTGAGGGTCACACTTTCAGTGGTAATTCTTTTAAAATGAAAAAATTCTTCACCTCCTCCTTGCCTTGGAAAGAGGAGAATTTATTCACAAATTGGTCTAACGGTGGAGATAAGGGACCCCCAAAGAAGGGTCAATGAGGTTCACTTCAGTATCCAAGTTTAGGGGAGAGTGGGAGTATTGTACCGCAAGACCGAAGAGCTCAGCATGTGATCAACATGAAAGGTGCTATCGGAACTCAGAGCAAAGAGTGAAAACATTTTTCACATCGACCATTGTAGCAGATGACACGCTGGACTGTATCTTCCCAGCCACAAACCTCACCAGCTTTTCCAGTAACCTGAAAAGACAAAGAAAAAGAGAACTTGGGGGAACTCCTACTCATCAGTCAGGTTTCCCCTTAATCGTCACTTCCTTTAGGAAGCCGGTCAGACAGATCCACCCCCACCTGACTTCCCCTCGCTCAGCTCTTCCTGCTCTTTATGTCGTGCCTTCTAGAATTATCTGTCTTCTTCGCTGGACAGTCTCCACTTCTCAACCCCCAGCAGCCAGCACACTCCCCAGCCCTTTGCAGGCACTTAAATATGTGCTCAGTGACTGATGGAGTACTGAGGAGTCTGTGTTATGTCTTGGAGACACAAAAATTAAGTTAGAGGGGTACCTGGGTGGCTCGGTCATTAAACCTCTGGCTTTGTCTCAGGTCATGATCCCAGGGTCCTGGGATCAAGTCGCACGTCAGGCCTCCCTGCTCAGCTGGGAGCCTGCTTCTCCCTCTCCTTCTGTTCTGCCCCCTCCCTGCTTGTGCTCTCTCTCACTGTCTCTCTGTCAAATAAATAAATAAAATCTTTTTTAAAAAAATGACGATAGAATCTCCACTTTGTCTGGATAAGGCCGGTAATAAGAAGATACCACACAATCTGGCAAACTTGGCAACACCTGTAAGAAGAGTTTCTGTCCAGGAGAACAAAGGGGAGGCTGAACTTTTGAGCACCCTCGTGATAAAACGGACAGCCATATTAGCTACTCCCAGGTCTCATTAGCTTTACTAACAAGAAGTAGTGAGTCGAATTCTATTTCCTTGCATTTCAGGTCTGCTGCAGGGAGAGCATGATATCAATAACATTAGGCAATGGATTTTATTTGGGAGAATATTATATCAGAAAACATGAAATATTATCAGTACCTTTCCTGGGAAATCAATCTGCTTTGTGGTATCTAATATTACATTTCTAAACTGAAGAACCAAATATATAATTGGCTTTGTAGGAAGGGTTTAAAGAGTGATGAAGAATCATGCTTAAGTTTCTGCTTGCCCACTTCTATTCTTCTGCATTTAATTCACTTTTTTCAGAGGAACAGTCCAAAGTAAAGTAGGTACCGTCCACTCGCCAGCGTCCTGCGCTCCGTGCAACACTCTATCCAGCACTGTTGGTGTGCCTGGAAAACAGACAACAGAAAGGGAAATCTCTTCCTGAGGGTTTGCTGGTTCCATCAGAGCCCCCTTGACAAAGATCACTTGCAATCTCAGACAGAGAAATCTAATGTTTATTCAGTGTCAAAATGACTTGAAACCTTTTTCGTATTGGGGTGTTTGCGAGGACCCCTTCTGTCCTTCTCACGGGCGTCCAGGGAGCCCTTTGTGCTTAATAACAACAACAACAACAACAACCATGAAAGTTAGAACCCAAATGCTGTTGCAAAGGTGAGTGACGGCAGATGGCCTTGAAACCGCCATCATCATCTGCACCAAAAGTGGACGGACTCTACCCCGACCTCTCCGAGGGCAGAGTCCATTGAAGAGGTCAGTCTTTGGGGACCACTGGCCTTGGTTGTTTTTCTGATTTTGTTCTCTTTAGAGAGAAATGGTATTTTTTAAATGCCGGCTCTGACTTTCATGTGACCAAACAAACAGCAAACAAGAGCATGGTAAACAGAACACAGCATTTCAGTCTCCTCAGTGTGACTTTGAATTTGGTGCGGACATCACATACTCTCTTTTACGCAGGGGTATAGTTTGAGAAGATGAGCTTATCCAAGGCCACGGCCTCTGATGCCATTGACTATGCAGGTGGCTGCCCGCAGGCCAGGTAATCACTCCATCTCATTTCCCCCAAATCACAATGAAAGAGATGATCAGACCAGATGTGTGGCTCCTAGATTTGAAAGACCATATTATAAATATGACCATATTTATAATAGGGTTGCTGACCCTGACCTGTTATATTTCATTTTCCTGTGTAAAGACATTAAAAATGAAAAATCGCCATCATTTCATGGAAAAAAATACATTTTAGCATTAAAAAAAGAGATCATAATTGCAGAGTAAATGATCATCCTTTAAATTAATTGAATAAATTTTAGCTCTTTGATAAACTCAGTGAATACTCCTTATTTTTTTGGTCCCATTAGCAAACAACAAATTCCCTGGTGGTGGGTATGTGTCCCTAGAACACTTAGAACACCGACAGACCAGATGATCTCCATGCTCCTTCCATCTGTCTTACTTCAAGCACGATACTGAAATACACAAATAAGTAAATAAGCATATAAAGTAAAGTTACAGCTACAGATGTGTCCCCTTCTCCTTTGCTAGGGAGGAGGTGTTAATGTTTTCCAGCACCCAGCTAACAAGAATGTGCAAGGTACTGCCAACCATATCATCCCACTTCTACCCAAGGTGGTAGATCTGCTTCACTCCATTAAATTGTCATTGTTTTCAGCTGCATTGACTCTTCTAATTAGGAGTGAATATAGCAACAAGGAGATCAAATAAAAAGAAACAGAGAAGATGCCAATGGGGCAAGAGAATATAAAAGCAAGAAAAAAGCTTTTATTTTTTTAAAGCTAAATTGATTTTTTTGCCCAAAACACAAACATAAAGGAAAGGATTTATAGCACAAAGAATGTAATACAATTCAGTTAAGTTATTCAGTCTTATTACAGTATTAATGCTGCAGCCAAGTTTCATGGTATAAAGTAGATACACAGTCTATTCCCTAAGATAGTACTTGGTTTCCATAATAGTTTTTAAAGTCCTCCGAAATTGGAAATATAAATATGGAAACTCACAGTGGTCAATATCTTGAGCCAACTCTAAGTGAAAGGGGTTTGGACTGAGGTCTAAGAGCACTTAACTGAAACAGAGCCACCGAGAAAGAAGTTTAGTCTTAGAGGCATGTCTGAGGAGGGGACAAATGGAGTTTATCATGTTGTGAGGATCACGGATTTGCCTCCTGTTTCCTTTGACGGTGAGGGGCAAGAGGCTGGCTTGGGCATTCATTGCTTTAAATGCTCAAGTCAGGGGCACCTGGGTGGCTCAGTGGGTTAAAGCCCCTGCCTTCGGCTCAGGCCATGATCCCAGGGTCCTGGGATCGAGCCCCACATCGGGCTCTCCGCTAGTCAGGGAGCCTGCTTCCCCCTCTCTCTCTCTGCCTGCCTCTCTGCCTACTCGTGATCTCAGTCTGTCAAATAAATGGATAAAATCTTTAAAAAAAAAAATGTTCAAGTCACATTGGCCTGAGATCGCTGGTTCTGTTCATGGTCCTGTTTTTAGAATGAGATAGGTCTTATAGAAAGTGGTCCTTTCTTCAAGAGAGATCTCTTTCCCACTGAGGAGACTCTCCACCCACCCCTTCTTTTTTTTTCCTGGCTGTGTACCACCCTGACTGAGGAGGAGGCAAAGATAGCTTTATTTCAACTACGTAAATGTTTAGATTTAGGTTCAGTATTTCAGAGGTGGTAGAATCTTCAAGATGTTTCTAATAAAATCATCACTCCCTTTTTACATATGTGAGAAAAATTCAGTGGCTTTTCCAAGTTCATCCAAATCGATGCTGGACCCCTGTAATCAACTGCATCTCTCCGTGACTATGTGGAATTGAAGAATGAGCAAGCACATGGATAATCTGTGTAGAAAGCATGCAAAGGTCCATTGACTTCTATGCCCTCGAGATATACCCTGAAGCAAGGTTTTAATTGTACAGAAATGTGGCCTAACTTCTAACAAAATCTTTGGTCAGCAAGTGGGCTAGGCAAGATCACTGCAAATTGGAAATGTTTGAACACCAGAGGAATCAGAGGAATTCTGTAGCAACTTGAAATACGTGTGTGTGTGTGTGTGTGTGTGTGTGTATTCAGGATTAAATTAATTGAGTGCATCTCTGTATCTCCCCAAGTCTTACACTTCACCTAACGTAGTTTTCTTTACTTTCAATGCAATATACATTTTGAGGATTTGGAGGGTATTTGGGTCAACAGTCCAGGTATAAATGAGAGGAGGACTTCTCCCTAAGGGTCTGCTGATGCAATTAAAGAAAGCTGCCTAGAGGGGAGATTTGCTGTGGCTGTGACTGGTCCAATTGTCCGCCTGTGAAGACAAACAATCTTCAAAGTGGCCAGTGGTGATAGGTCATGTGGAACTCTCTCTGTGTATGTTAACCACGTGCAGGACAGACTGGGGTGGAAAGAGAAAATGGGACCTTTAGGGTAATACAGATGAGGTTTGGTAACTGGGAAATTAAGGATGCATCCACATATTCCTGTTTTGTTCAGCCCATCGGTGCAAATGAGGTTGCATAAGATCGAAACTAGAATCTCACAGACTACAGTTTTCCCGCCCCACCTTCTCACCTGAGACGTCTAATCTTGTACAAAGTTACTTCCAGTCCTCACCTGCACCCCGGTTGTCTGTGTGAGTCCAAAATAGGAGTTTTATATGCTTCTTTTGAATCAGTAGGAGTGACTGGTCTGTACCAGCTACTGCCACTCACAGCTACACTCTGGATCCCCCTCCCCCATCCCCCAACCTCCACCGCCTGGAGCAACGCACGTCCAGGGCTGTGGCTCCCAAAGCGTTTCCAAGTGTGCTGCAGCGTCTCTTCCCTTCCCACATGGCTCCTTCCTTCCCCAGGTCACAGGAGAAGAGCTCCCAGCAGGAGAGCTGGCTCAGAAACCAGTGGTCATCTTGGCAATACCCCTTGTTCTCTAGTCCTATTGCTGAATCACTCTGTTTATACCAGACTCTACATTTCTTTGTGAAGGGTATCTTTTTCCTCAGGAATTTCCAGTGTGTCTCGACAGCTTGGTTTCCATCAGACTCTTCTACCATTCTGAATAACTGAGCACAGGTTAGGGAGAGTGTTCAAACTTCTACCCACCTTAGTCACTGAGGAGGCCCCTTACCCTCCCTGTGAGACCTTCACACTCACCCGTCTCCTCCTGGCAGGTGTATTCGAGTCTCAGCCACACAAGAGATGGTGAAGAAACAACAAATTATTCACTGAAGTCCAAAGTGAACAACAGACAACAGTCAAAGACTATTGTAGTCAGTGTCCCTGAGGCTGAATGAGATTTATCTGTTGTCTGCATTAAATATATTGCTGTGTGTATCTGTGGTTCCAAAATAAATTTGAAAATCTGAATGAATCAAGAACCACTGATCTAAACAATGTGATTTCCCTCTCTTTATAGTGTGCTTATATCTTCTATTATTACAGCATTATTTATCTGGAATTTTCTTTGCTCATTTCAGTTGAAAATAGAATCATTTCAAATAGCTAGGCACTTTAGGAAGAAAGGGGGGGGGGTGGCTGGGTTGCTCAGTGGGTTAAGCCTCTGCCTCCGGCTCAGGTCATGATCTCAGGATCCTGGGATCAAGCCCCACATCGGGCTCTCTGCTCAGCAGGGAGCCTGCTTCCTCTCTCTCTGCCTGCCTCTCTGCCTACTTGTGATCTCTGTCTGTCAAATAAATAAATAAATAAATAAATAAAATCTTTTCAAAAAAAAAAGAAAGATGGGAACAATGGGGAAGGAAAGAAAGAAGGAAAGAAACAGAGGAGGGTGGCGAGAAAGAGAAGGAAAGGAAAGAAGGAAAGAGAGAGAGAAAAGCTAAGTTAAGATTCCTTTTAGATTTATAGTTCTTAATATGATGTGCACATTGTTATAAATGCCCAGGCCAGGGGTGCCTGGGTGAATCGGTCACGTAAGTGTCAGACCCTTGATTTCAGCTTAGGTCATGATCTCAGGGTTGTAAGATCCAGCCCTTCATGGGGCTCTGCTCTCAGCGGGGAGCCTGCTTGAGATTCTCTCTCTCCCTCTCCCCACTAACCCCACACACTCTTTCACTCTCTCCAAAAATTTAAAATAAGGTAAAAATGCCCAGGCGCATCCGGGACCAATTAAGTCAGAACATCTGCAGGTTGGGCCTGGGCACCTCCTCTCTGTCTCTTGTCTCTGTCTCTGTCTCCCTCTTTCCACACACACATATATACATATATGCATATGTGTATGTGTGTGTGTGTGTGTGTGTGTGTGTGTATGTGTGTCTATTTTTCTAAAGCTCCCCCAGGAGTTTCTACTCTGCATCAGAGTTGGGACTGCTGTTCTAGGGGAAGTACCGGGAGAGGGGAGGTTCACAAACTTGCTTTACCTCCATCTGCAAAAAGTCAGGCTTTCTTATGTAATATTGAAGAGCATCAACCCAGGCCAATTATTGTAGTAGAGAAAGTCATTGGAAAAACATTATCTTCTTTCGAATGGCTGTGTAAAGCTTCTTGTAAAAGCACCTAATGAACTTGAACATAAGATGTTTCCTAAGTGAAGTGATATGTACATTATCATTGTGACTCAGGGTACTTAGATAATTAAGAAGTAACACTTTTGTTTACATTTAACTACATCGAGAAGAAAACTTGTTGGACCAGAAATGTCAGAGGGTGACAGGTTTAAAAAAAAAAAAAAAAAAAGACTCTGGCAGGGTGTTTTTTTGTTTTTTTGTTTTTTCATAAAACTGCATCTTTTCTATGAGAGAATTTTCCATTCCATCATCACCCTCAGGCCAACAAAGTAGGAGAAAAGAAAAAAGTTAAAATTCTGTACAGAGATCAACAAGACCTTAAATCAGCAACTTGAAGCCACGAGCTTGCAAAATATGGCATTTGAAGTTGTTCTTTGGGAAAATATAGGTAATATGGGTTTGAAAGGAAAACTAAAGACAGGTAGTCATGGATATGCATTTTCATGTCTCTCTTCCAACATTCATACTAATATGAAATATCATATTCAAGAATTCAGTGGACCCCAATAAATAATTATTTCCTCTTTTTTCTTGGATTCTCATAAAATATCTTTGAGGCAATTTAGATTCTAAATCCTTTTCACCAATGACAGGTTTAAAAAGATGATTTCAAAACAAAACCCAAATGGTATATAATTTGTGAGAGAAAGGTGTTTCATTTGTTGGATCCTGATTTATCCTGCCTAGAGTAAAGGGATCATGTGGCAACTTTGGATCCTTAAAAGGTTGTTTTTGACATAATAGACTTGCTTTCTGAAATAGACACATTACTGTTAGAGGACCGTGCTGTTGGCTGCAAAGAAACACATTTGCTTTGATAGAAATGGCCCCTTGTTATTTATTTAAATGCATGTCCTGTTGCATGGAAAAAGGCATTTTGTAAGACAGTCTCTGTCTTGAAGGGTTGTACTTAAAATGGTGTCAGGCTATACTGGACAGATGAGCATTGATACTGAAGATGCTATGGCCAGAAAAAAAATGTATGCAGATGGTAATTTAGCAGCAGAAAAAAGAGTTCTGAAGGGCAAGTCTAGTATACCTGCTTAGAAAGCAGGTTAGTTTGCTGTATGCTGCAAGGAACTCTGGGAAGTCTGGCTTTGCCTTCGGTCATGTCTCTTCCCCATTCAGAGTCCTCCACCAGTTTCCCATATCAGTAGGTGTAAAAGCCAACCTTCTCCCAAGGTGTTCCCAGACCTGACCAGAAGTGCAGGAGAGTGCACACATGCGTGCACACCACTTACTTCCTCCCACCCTAGCTTCCATCCCTGTCCCGGGTTCTCCATCCTCCAGCCCTACCTGCCTTCCCAGAATGCACCAGGTTCCTGCCCATCTCAGACTTTGTGCTTTTGATCCCTTCTACGCCTCTCTATCTTCCTTACCACGTTTCTTTTTCTCCGCATTTTTTTATCACCTTTGGACACACTGTTCAATTACTCATGTTTTGTTTATACCAGCCCACCCTCACTAGAATTTAAGCACCATGAAAGCAGAGGCTTTTTCAGTTTTGTTCACTGTTTGAAATCCCAGCACCTCAGATAGGTGAAGGACCAAATGAAGGACTTTTCATCCTACCCTTATCTCATTTAATCCATTCCTGCAGGTCTGGTCCCAGTGATTCAGTGGAATGTGGTCTCACTTTAGGTCAACTTTGACTCAAGGAAACATCATTGATCTGTCACCGATAAGGAGAACGTAGAACGTATCTAGTGAGGTGGTTCAGGGCTAAGTCCTGCGTGTTTTGTGCAGTCCGTCTACAACATCATATTCTCCCGCTGTTCCCCATCTCCTTCCCCACCCTTCCCTTCACCTGGAGCCATAGCATGGCGCATGGCAGCAGTTACTCAGTGACTTCAAAGAGCAGGGACAGGGAAGCCTTTGGGACTGAAGACTTGTTCCTCTCCTCCTGGAGGAAATCTTGTCCTTGCATTGATAAAGACAGGGCTCTGCCTTGAGCCTTCAGAACTGCGGTGTGTGGTGGCCCCATTGAATCATGCACGTGACAATGCTGTGGACACACTTGTTGTCACCATTAGTGAGAGGATCCTGCAGCATGAACATCCTATCTGCAAGGTTCAGGCAGTGCTAGAAGAGTAGAGTAAGTAACTCCTCCAACCCCTCCCCCGCCCACTCCCTACCTCTCACCTCTCACCTAGCTCCCTTTGAGGTTGAGTCCTGAAGAAGTATGGACGGTTTTGTTAATTAAATTGCACAGCTTCCTGGGAGGGCTAACAACGTGATTGATTACTAGTTGCATTTTCCTTTGAGGGAGTTTTCAATCTTCTTTTGGAAAAGGTTGAGGAGGGAGAGGAGAGCAAGCCTAGGAAGGTCAAGACCAGTCTCACCAACTTCTGTTGTGTCCAGGCCAAGCACCAAAGCAGGTAGAGTTCTGGGAGACCGGCATATCCCAATAGCACCTGCTGTGCCCTGGGCACCTCCCGATGGAAGGCAGGGCAGACAGTGACCAACCTTACCAGCTCTGCAGTCATACAGACCATGGTTTGCATCCTGGCTTTTCTTCCCCCAGTCCCTAGCTGTGTGTATGTCCTCAAAGTACTATGCCTAATCTCTCCATACCTCATTATCTAAAATGAAAGTTATGGGGCGCCTGGGTGGCTCAGTGGGTTAAAGCCTCTGCCCTCAGCTCAGGTCATGATCAGGGTCCTGGGATCGAGCTCCGCATCGGGCTTTCTGCTCAGCAGGGAGCTTGCTTCTCCTCCCCTCTCTCTGCCTACTTGTGATCTCTGTCTGTCAAATAAATAAATAGAATCTTAAAAAAAAAAAAAAAAGGAAAGTTGTACCTACCACACAGGATGACTATAAGGATTAAGTGATATCACTTATGTTAAGCAATTACCACAGTTCCTGGCGCATAAAGGTTCACAAGAAAAGACCACTCTCCAGAACCAGACAAGACGTGGATCATTCTTTAAGAATATTAGATTTATGGAATGAATCATGATTCTTCTTGCTGGATTGTCTACGTTGTCATCCCAGAGACCTTTGGGACATTAACAGCTAAGCTAAGTTTCTTTATCTTCTTGTGTGTGTGAGTGTGTGTGTGTGTGTGTGTATGAGAGAGAGAGAGAGACAAAGGGACAGAGAGAGACAGTGTTCTATGCCAGTGTGACACAAGAGAGGACTAGTAAGACCAAACCTGTGTCACTCTGCACTGCCACAAGAACCAATATCAGGGCGCCTGGGTGGCTCAGTGGTTTAAAGCCTCTGCATTCTGCTCAGGTCATAATGATCCCAGGGTCCTGGGATCCAGCCCCACATTGGGCTCCCCACTCAGCAGGGAACCTGCTTCTCCCTCTCCCTCTGCCACTCCCCCTGCTTGTGCTCTCTCTGTCAAATAAGTAAATAAAATCTTTCAAAAAAAAAAAAAAGAACCAATATCAATTGTTAACTTGGGCCCATTAAAAGAAACTCTGTTTCTTTATCTTGACTTTAGAATAAAGACTTGTAAAAATAGGGCAATTTTCTTAGTAACTTTTCTTGGGTCTTCTTCTTCTTTTTTTTTTTTTTCTTTTACTTTTCTTGGGTCTTCTTTTAAAAACATGTGGAGAAGCATTTTTAAATCTATCAGACATGTATTCGGAACATTTTCCAAATTAAAAATCAATTTTGTTCAGGTACTTTAGGTTCTGGAAATAAGCTATTTCCTGTCCACTTTGACACAGAAACATTCCTTCTAGCTTTTTAAGACTACGATCCCTTGTTGAGATGGTAGCTGCCTGGTTTAGGGTGTGACGTCTACTCATTTCTAAAATTTCAACTTTTATTCTACACTGAGAATTCAAGCAAAATGACAAACAGTGATGGAATTTATAAAATAAGAAACTCCTAGATGAAAGTGGAAAACTGTGAGTTGTTTCCAAGAGGATAATAACAATAATAATTAAAACCAATTAAAGATTTTTCAGAGCCAGGCACTGTTCCAAGCCCTTTACATTGTTAATTTATTTAATCCTCACAGTTTTTCTAGAAAGATACTATTATCCTCCACATTTTACCACACACTGAGGTTCATGACAGTTAGTTAACTTGCACAAGATCATGCAGTTAGAAGTCTTATTCCACACTCTGAACATATTGCCTTCTACAAATATAATAATAGATATTATTCATGGAAAAGAAATTGAAGCTTCGAGAGGACTAAAAGTTTGCCCAAGGTAGCAGTTCATAAGGGCAAAGAAAGGACTCAAACTTAGGAAAGTCTAAGCCCAAAGCTTGAATTCTTCATAAATACAGTTTACAACTGTATAGTCTACAATTATTTTTCGACATTCAGACAAACCATCAGAATCCTTTACATAGGGGCACCTGGGTGGCTCAGTCGGTTGAGCACCTCACTTTAGCTCAGGTTCTTGGGGTCAAGCCCCACTTCTCTCCTGGCCCCTTCCCCCTTCTTGCATGTGAGCTCTCTCTCTCTCTCAAATAAACAAAATCTTTTTAAAAGATAATCCTTTACATAGACATTTTTTCTCAAACATCCCTTCTCATAGAATTTGAAAGGATATTACTGGTTCTCTTGTCTAACCAGTCACCCAAAGTACACATCATTTTCTAGGGTAGACTTGAACAGTGGTAAGCTAGCTTCTGCTCCTATCATCCCTTCTCCAGGAACACAGATGGCCCTTGACTGAATCACCCTGCTGGCTGGGAGTTTTCTTACATATTGAGCTGCCATGCTTGACCCAATTTCATCTTTCCTAACTGGTGGGGTACCCTGGTACTACTAACCTGGCACTCTGTGAACCATGTATCTTTAGGAAAATAGAGTTACTGGGTGCCTTATAGTGGTGTCCCAATCATAAGCTTTGGAGCCCTTAGGTAAAAATGTCCTGGCCACTCTTGGCTCGTGGTACAGACATGAACTCATCTCACTTCTAAGTAGACAGGCAGCATCTGAGCACAACCCTTGGTTGAACTCTGTCTACTGCTGCAGACACTATATTTTAGGGGGGAAAAAAAAAGTAAAGAACTTGAGGACTGGACTTTGGTGTGGAATTTAGAGACTCTTATTGGAATTAGAAACAATTCTAATCACATGAACTCAAATAAAATACAATTACGAAGAGTTTCTCAAATTGGAAGAAACTAATATAGTCGTGTGTGTGTGTGTGTGTGTGTGTGAATGAGCATTTACTGGGTAGCTATTTGCCTTAGGTTTTGGAGTGAGATAGCCTTGAGCTCAGATCCCTGGAATTTTTTGAGCTAGGTAACCTAGGTAGTTAATAACCTCTCTAAGACTTGTTTTCCTCATCTAGAAATAGGAGTAATGATATGTATTATAGATATAATGGGACCACTGTGATGATTAAATGGCATAATGTATATGTAAGTATAAAGTATGGAGCATACATACTTTGGCACATTCAGTCCGTGGTGGTTATTATTACAGGAGCTATTTTTTTTCCCAATTTATTTATTTTCAGAAAAACAGTATTCATTATTTTTTCACCACACCCAGTGCTCCATGCAAGCCGTGCCCTCTATAATACCCACCACCTGGTACCCCAACCTCCCACCCCCCCGCCACTGCAAACCCCTCAGATTGTTTTTCAGAGTCCATAGTCTCTCATGGTTCATCTCCCCTTCCAATTTATTACAGGAGCTATTTATTCACATACTTAAAAAGCAAAATTTATTGAGTTCTCATATAGTAGGACCATACATCCAAGCTTCATGCCCTAGGCACTGTAGGTACAGTGCTAAAAAAACATAGAGACAGCACCTGACTTCCCAAACCTGGCAGTCTTGCTTGGAAAAGAGATGCTAAACAAGTAATAAAAATGAAGGACGGGTTCTGAGTGGTGGGAGCATAGGAAAATATGGGGGTGTATAGCTTTGTTTGAGGGTTAGGGAAGGAGTCTTTGGAGCAGATGATGAGCCCCGGGGCAAGAGTCAGCCACAGGCAGGTGTGGGGTGGAAGTGGGGGTACAGCATGTCCCGGGCAAGGGAGGAATGTGCACAAAGCCAAGAAGTAAGAGATCAGAAATACGCTGGGAAGGAAAGATCATGAGATGCCAGAGAGATTGACGGAAGGGTTAGGATCTGACTGGAGCCAAGTTGTGAAGGAGCTTGTATAAGCCATTCTAGAGAGCTTGTTTGGGTTTCATCTAAAAGCCTGTGTAAAACCATTGAAAAGCTTTTATGGGGATGGGTGTTGACTTTGGGGTAATAGAGAGGAACAATTGTGGATCATAGTGACGTTTAGAATCTCAAGGTGAGAGAGGCTGAAGGAGAGGAAAGGGGACACTAAGTTAAGTACACAGTTAAAGAAGGCCCAGAAAGAAAAACACTCTTAGATACAAAGTTCTAGGTGAGATTTTCTTTTTAAAGATTTTATTTATTTATTTGAAAGAGAGAGAGAGAGCACATGAGCAGGGGAACAGGTAGAGGGAGAAGCAGAAGGAGAAGCAGAGGGAGAAGCAGGCTCCCCGCTGAGCAGGAAAGCCTGATGTGGGGCTCGATCCCAGGACCCTGGGATCATGACCTGAGCCAAAGGCAGAACTCTCAACTGACTGAGCCACCAGGCCTCCTTAGATGACATTTTTAGAAATGGGAGTGACCCCATCTCATGGAGATGGCATTTGAGACAGATCTTTAAAATGAGCTCCTTTTGGTTAAGAAGAGCTGACGGTGGTGGGCAGTGCTTCCTTCCCAGATACCCTAAGAAGTCAAATTTGCAGCCATACTCTAAAAGTCCTCCTAGCTAATGTTAAAGGGGTCCCCACACTTCCTTCCTGCCCCCCCCACCCCATCCAGATTTCAGAACCAATTTGACAGAAAACTCTGCCACCCTTATTGTCACCCTAAGACCCATGTCCTATAAATTTCAAATGGTTACCATGTGTTACCCCTCCTCCATTCTTCCAAGGTTATTTCCAGCTGGAGGCCTTGTGTAAGCTTACAGCTTTGCAGAGCACTTCCTAGGCCCCCCCTCCAGCTGTGAACTTTTTACCTGTGCTACACTCCAGTGTCTACATGCTTACTGAGAAGTTAAAGCAGTGCAGGAAATACTACATCATCCCTCCGGTATTAGCAGTGAAATCGCTGAGTGTCTGGGCCTTGTGAGGTGGAAACATTTATTACAAATGCCACATCACAGTTGTAGTGACTTTTTGTTTCCTTGGAGTCATCCAGTGTAACACAAACCACGGCAAGAAAAGTACCCCGTTCCAGCCCTCCCAACTTTAATTGACTTTATCTTAATGGATTAACTCTATGAAAAGAGTATCAAAGCAAAGTAGGATTTCTTTTTAATTCGATTACTCAAATCACCATTTTTTCTTTCAGATACACTCTTTCCTTTAAATAATGGCCCCAAGTGGAACTTCTCGCGCGTGCGGGCAGTGTGATAGTTTTCTATCTTGTTATGAGACGTGCGTCCTGTGAAGGGCCCGGGCTGCCCAAAGCTTTCACGTTAAACATCTGATTCACCACCATACTTGGAACATGGTGGGTTTTCAGTAAATGTGTCTCACGCTGCTTTGAAGAGCTCTCTGTTCACCGAGGTTAAATACTGGTCAGGTCACACTTTGGATTTGTTTTCAGTTCGAGTTACTGTGACTACAGGCAATCGGTCAATCAGAAAGTGTTCCTTGTAGGAAGCCGTGAAGCTCGTAGTCCCGTAAGCTACAGAGGCGCTTAGCAGGGTACTGTAGTCATCGTTTCAAACTTGCTTTCCACTTTTCTATTCCCTCTTCTGGTGACCTTGCTCAGAAAAGAAGACTCCTTGTCGGGCTTTCCTGCCTCCAGGTCACCTAAAATGGCCCTGTCGCCCTTCAGATAGGCAATTTGTCGTGGGAACTTTGGTCTTTCATCCAGCTGTGGACATCCCACCGTCTCCCGAAACACTAGTGGGGAAGAACAGTCCAAGCAGACAGTTTTCTGTAATCGAAAGAATAGCTGTCATTCTGCTAAAAACAAATCCAGAGGATTTCTAGATGAATCCCTGATGCGAGCCTTTTCTTGAGAATTGGACAACCTTGAAGATTTCCTTAAGAAGAAATTATAGAGCAAATGAGCATTCTTCCAGGATCACCAGGTACACAGGTTGCCTCTTCTTCCCCCACCTCCCCGCCAAGTTTTTATTTAAATTCCAACTAGTTGGGGCACCTGGGTGGCTCAGTGGATTAAAGCCTCTGCCTTTGGCTCAGGTCTGATCCCAGGGTCCTGGGATCAAGCCCCACACTGGGTTCTCTGCTCAGCAGGAAGTCTGCTTCTCCCTCTCTCTCTGACTCCTTGTGATCTCTGTCTGTCAAATAAATAAATAAAATCTTTTTTAAAAAATAAAAATAAATTCCGACTAGTTAACAGTGTGATAGTAGTTCCAGGTGTAGAATTTAGTGATTCGTCGCTTACATACACACCCAGTGCCCATCACCCACGCTTCCATCACTCCCATCCCCTCTTTCCCCCAGCCCTCCACCAACCTCCCCTCTGGTAACCACCAGTTTGTTGTCAATAGTGAATAGTCTGTTTTATGGTTTGTCCCTTTTCCCCCGCTATGCTCAGTTGTTTTGTTTCTTAAATTCCATATATAAGTGAAATCATATGGTATCTGTCTTTATCTGACTCACTTATTTCGCTTAGCGTAATACAGTCTAGCTCCATCCATGTCCTTGCAAATGGCAAAATTTCATTTTTTTTATGGCTGGGTAATATTCCAGTGTGTGTTTTGTGTGTGTGTGTCTGTGCACGCACATACCACATCTTCTTTACCCATTCATCAGTTGATGGACATTTGGGGCCCTTTCCATAATTTGGCAATTGTCAATAATGCTGCTATAAACATCAGGGAGGGTACCTGTGTCCCTTTGAATCAGTATCTTTGTATCCTTTGGGTATATATCCAAGAGTGCAATTGCTGGGTCATAGGGTAGCTCTATTTTTAACTTTTTGAGGAACCTCCATACTGTTTCCCAGGGTGGATATACCAGCTCGAATTCCCACCAATAGTGTGAGAAGGTTCCCCTTTTTTGCATCCTCGCCAACACCTGTTGCTTCCTGAGTTGTTGATTTCAGCCATTCTGACTGGTGTGAGGTGGTATCTCATTGTGCCTTTGACTCATATTTCCCTGATGCTGAGTGATGTTGAATATCTTTTCATAGACCTGTTAGGCATCTGGGTGTCTCCTTCGGGAAAATATCTGTCCATGTCTTCTGCCCCTTTCATAACTGGATTATTTGTCTTCTGGTTGTTTGAGTTTGATAAGTTCTTTATAGATTTTGGATACTAATCCTGTATCCGATATGTCATCTGCAAATATCTTCTCCCATTCCATAGGTTGCCTTTTAGTTTTGCTGATTTCCTTCACTGTGCAGAAAGTTGTTGTCTTGACGAAGTCCCAGTAGTTTACTTTTGCTTTTGTTTCTCTTGCCTTTGAAGACATATCTAGAGAAAAGTTGCTGTAGCTGATGTCAGAGAAGTTGCTGCCTGTGTTCTCCTCCAGGATTTTGATGGTTTCGTATCTCACGTTGAGGTCTGGCATTGATTTTGCATGTATTTTGTGTGTGATATAAGAAGGTTGCCAGGGTTTGTTCTTCTGCGTCGGGCTGTCCTTTTCTTCAAACAGCATCACAGTTGCCCTCTTCTTTTTGGTTTCTCTCATCTAGGAATCTCGATATATTTCAAATTCAGAATAATTTGAGCATCAGAAGAGCTGACCTCAGGTCCAACTTGGAAGACTTCGAAGTCACCCCACCTCTTGGGTTCTCAGTTTGCCCCTCCATGCCGCCAAAAAATGTGACTAGAGACTGGTCTCATGACAGACAGATTATGATATTCAGGGCATGCATTCTCTGCATGACTGCTCTGCCATGGTTTTGCAAGTCATAACTCTTTTAGATCCCAGCCACAAGACTACCATCAACAAACTAAACTTAGTGGTGATTGTGAAAGAGGTAATTTTATTCCCAAAGAACTCTAATTTTCTCCCAGGGAGTAGTAACAGTGAATATGGCACTTCATTCATAAAAAAGGGGCCTCACCTTTAACGAATTGCAGCACATTTACACTCTTGAAAGAAGTGCAATACCGTGTAATTTTCACTTAAATTCCCATTTTCTCCTCATTAGTTCTTTTCATTTAGACCCAGAGCCTCTGTGTATGCATTAATGTTCTTGCTGAAATGTTATAAAGGGTGATTTGGGTTATACTTGGGTGGTTTTGTGCTGTGTAATAATATACATAGCAATGTTTTTTAAATGGAAAAAAAATCAGGATATATGGTCTGAAGAGTTCAGAATTGCAGATATACAGGACAGAAATTTGCAGTCGAAGGAAGACCTGCGAAATAACACAAGAACGGGCTCCAAATAGAGCCCGTTTCTATTTGGGATATTAGAAGCATCATCAGTTCGTGGTAGTCTACAGGCTTTCTGCAAAAATTTCAACTTCGTGTTGCATCTGCCTATAACTGTGTCTGAAAATTTCTTCATACATTTATTTAGTCATTGAATTTACAAAAATGGCCATTCAGATGGTGGAATTATTCCACAGAATTCTTTTAACCCTCAGCTCACAAAGGCCCCACCTCACTTCGCCACTTCGGCTCATGGCTTCAGCCATGGTAACACACTACACACAAAGCTCTTCCATCCATCCGTGCTGTTCCGTCTGCCCCCAAATACCCTTACCCTTCCCTCCTGGCTTTACTCAGCTGCCTCGTCCCAGCTCATGGAGCCTCTCCTTCAGCCAAGTTCAGTGTTAGGTTCCCACGACACTTTTTAGCCCGTTTCTCTTTTAGCATTTAACACATCCATCTGGTCGTTTCCTTAGAATCCTCTTGCTCCCTTGGAATGTCCGAAGCTCAAGGATGAGGACCAGTTTCTATCCATCTTAAAGTCCTCGGTGACTAGGAGACTGTCTGCCCTGTGGTCAGCACCCAATAAATGTGTTTGGATGTGAAAGAGGGCAGTCTTATCCACTTGTATGTTTATTGCATCATGTGGGCCTCTGTGCTTTCCTTGACCTTATAATTCCCCATAAAGCATACACAAAGAACACACAAGTAAGAGATTAGAAAATCTGAATCGGTGTCTGCAAAGGGATAAGCAATGAGCTAAAATCCAGATTGATTTTTTTTTTCTTAATGTTGCTTCCTACTATGATGCAGCCCTCATCTTATAACCCGGTGGTATCATCGGGTAGAAATTTGAAGTGATTTAAGAAACTTCATCAACCATATTAGTCATAGTTTTGCAGAGTCAGCATCTTGGGCATGCGAATGTCTGTGACAGAGTCAAGTCCAGAGGCCAGTTCCCCCGCCACCCACTTGCTAGATCACCCTAGGTAAATTACAAGCCCCCTGTGACTGAGTTTCCTCCTGTGAATTGAGATAGGCATGTCTCCTTCACAGAGTTGTAGGGATTATCCGAATTCCTGTTACGTAAAAGGGCTTGATAAGGGACTGGTCCGGAGGTCACAATGAAGTGAATCTGGAACTTCTGCACTATAAATCGTGGAGCAGGAGATGGGGGGTTGGGCAGAATTCCATGACACAAATAGAGAAAATTGGGTACTGCTTAAATCAAGTACCTCAAAAACACAATCTCAACCCTTGTTGAAACTGCTCGGGCTTATACGGACCCATCATAGCTTTCTGCTCCGGGGATAAGATGAGAAGTTCTGGTCTGAGGCTGACTGCAGTGTTGGCCAGCTCGCCTAGAGTCATGGCATCCACACACCTCTCTACGTCACCCTAAGCTTAGAAATAAAGAAAAAAAAACTTATGTCATTTTGGTCCCCAAATACACCCATTAAAGCACCTATATCACACATCCGACCCTTACTTGAAGCCTTACTGACTCTGACACAGATTTAAGATATGATTTTGGATAAATTTCCTGAAATGACTCTTGGCCCTGCAAATTAAAAGAGATTATGAAATCACTGCTAGAAAGGAAGGGCAACTTGCAGTGAAAATCGCTAACTGCCTTTTCTAAGAGAGACCTGGAAAATGAGATACAGAACAGGATCACTGTCCAGTATTATCGCCCTCGACCCGCAAGGACGACAAGAAGCCCCAGTTCAGATGTATCTTCTCTCTCTTTATTTCCGCAAGTCTACACACTTGTATACGTTTACATGACCAATCAGCGAGCAGGGTACAGGAGGGAGCGAATCAGGCTGTGCACCTAAACGAACAACTTCACTAGCAACCAATGCTGTTTACTTCCTCCTTGGACCTTCCGCTTAGTCTCAGGAGGCAATCCTAACCTGGCAACTAGCCAGGCGCCATCTTTTAATGGCGGAGGCCGTCCTGGCCAGGGGCCTGCCTCCGACACAGTATGATAATGGATGTTCCTAAGAGATCACCCTGAGTCATGTTAAAAAAAAAAACACAACTTAAGTTGTATTCAATATCCTCTGTTTCTAAAGGCAGAGGAGTATGAAATATACCCTAAGAACAATTTTTGTTCAAAAGTTTTTATTTCAGTGGTCTGCAGAGTTTACTTATGCAGAACACCTTGTTCTCTGCCAAAGCCAAATCAGTGAAGTATCTCTGTGTTTAGAGAATAGGAAAATGGAACATTTGTTGAAATAATGTTAATCTTTTTTTATATATATAACTTGTTAAGAACTATAAAGCTGACTTTTTTTTTTCCCAAAAGATTATTGAAAGCAAACAGAACTATACTATGAGCCTCTTGAAGATCAGGGATATTTTATTTTGTTTACCTAGTCCAGATCAGGCCTTGGTATCTGAGGTTATTTGTTTTTGAATGGAGAGGTAGATGGGTGCCTGGGAGCATAAGAAGCATGGATGTCTAACCGATCCCGATGTGTAAGTTAAAAAAAAATTTCCAAGATCTAGTCTCACTTCTGCTACTGTGCATCTGGGGGATTTGGGTGCAAACCTTTTACATTTCTGGGCTTCACTGGTCTTACCTATAAAATGAGGAAGTTGGACCAGATCGTTGTATAAAGTCCCTTCCGATTCCAACAGCCTACGATTTTATAGGAAAAAAAAAAAAAAAAGATCAGTTCTTTTTTGCATGTGACACATAATTGAAAGTCTCGACTAAGTGTTGATGTCGATCAATACACCAAACAGCCAATTTCATTTCAAGGACATTGGTATTCTTGGAATACAGTTAGCATCTTTTTGGCTTTGTCTGAAGCACATACTATGCAGTCAAAATGGCTTGTCCACATTTTTTTTTTTTTGAATGAAAGGATTTGTGCCTCCCACATGTAGGGCTTGGCGTATTGTAAATGGTAGCCTACACATACGCAAATGAGAATGGGGAAGATAATTAAATCTGAGGTGGAAATAGAGTAGACTTGTGAATGAACAAAGGAAGTGTATTTCTCTGGAAGCCAAGATGTCAAAGATACATTTTATTAGTACTGTACACTTTCAGCTTTCATGTAAATCAGTATTCAGCTGCTTCAAATGTTCTAACTCTGCATTTCTGAAGAATTCATTGTGTGTATTAACTGTGGAGATGGCAGGCATTTTAACATTCTAAACTTGGAGAGAGATTCGCTGACATGCGTGACGCCTCTACATGAAGACTCAGATGGTCAAAATGCACTTTATTTTTGAGCTAAAAGTGAGAACAAGCAGATTCATTTCTAAGACTGCTTCCAAACCTGGGCTCACTTGGTGGTGGTGGTGTTTTTGTTTTGTTTCGTTTTGTTTTGTTTTTCTCAGAAAATGGCCATGGAACTAAAAAGTGGAAAATGCAACTAAAGGCTTCTAAAATGCTTCCTTACCACATACCTTTCCAATGGCTCAGTTTGGCAAACTCTTTCCAGACCCTACCACTCTCCAAGCTCCCACTGTCCTTCCTTATGACTCACACTCACCTCACACTTGAGCACTAAGAGGCTGCTCTGTGGCTACAGGGATGCCCCTTAGAACAAACACAAGCTGAACGGGAACCCAAAAGTCATTTGGTCCAATCTCCTTATATTACATAGATGGAAACTGAGGTCTGGGGAGGTGACGTTATTCACACAAAGTAACACAGCAAGTCACACAAGTCTCTTGATTTCTAACTGACTGCTCTTTTCATAGCCATGTTGATCCCTGAAATATGAAAAAAAAAAAAAAAATACAACGAGAGAGAGAGAGAGAGAGCGAGAGAGAGAGAACCAGACCCTTAAAAAGAACAACGGGGTTATAACATTATTACGTTTTTTTCCCATGCTCATCTTTCACCTTTTTACATTGTTGCTTTTGTCTTGTCAGTTTCTTATAGAAAGATGACTTACTGCCTGGAAATTCAACTTGGCATTTTCTTTAGACAAAGTGATCTTTTAAACGTAGCCAACATTTCTTTTGGAGTATGACTCCATTTCACATAACACGTCTGAAGATTGATGTTTACTAAGTTGGTTGTTTAAATCATGTTCGGAGCTTGGTTCCATGGGCTGTTTCTTTGTCTCTGTGTCTCCCTCTCTCTCCTTTTTCTTTGTGCTTGACACAAAAGGAGGGGCCCAGGATCATCTGGAAATGGATCAGTGTATTCATGTGTGAGCTCTACAAAGCACGGGAGCCAAGGTGTCATTAAATGTTAGGAGTCATTCAATCACACCCATCTCTTCATATAAAGTAAGGAGCAAAAAAGCTCTGGATGGTAACTCTCCATAAAGCTTTGTGTATCCAGTCACCTCTTAACTTCGTGTAGGAGCTGGCTCCCATTTTTCTTCTCTGTCTCCTAGAGGAGGTTTGAGATCAGCATTGTTTTTCTGAATCTGACCTTAATACTCAGCTCTTGTTTCATGCTGAAAGTAACTCAAGTAATAGATTTTTTTAAAGAGAGCTTCTGAGTTTAATTTTCATTATGTTTCCTTTCAAACGATGGAGGTTTTCCTGTGTGTCCCTGATGCTGCCACGGGCGTAGCAAGAGAAAAGAATGACTCTTACCTCAAAAAAGGGAATTAATTGTCTAACCTTAAGTATGTTTCTAGCAGCCCTTTTTTAGGTGTTAAATGTAGAACTCAGTTAAGGGAGGTTTCAATGTATCAGTATCCTGTTTGTCCTGAAATATAAATGGAATTTTTGAGAGTTTTGAAGCAGATGCCATCTGCTGGATAGTTAAGATACTGTAATTAAAAAAAAAAAAAAAAAAAAAAAAGACGTGAATAGAAAGTTGTGGAACCCTCCTTATACCTTAAAGAACAAACCAATTGCTAATTTAAGTAAATGCTATTCCCAGGCCCTAAGTCGTGTACAGTCTCTCTAATTTACTCTCTATGGTCTAAATGCTTGTTTTTCTAATCTGAATAAAGATATTCCCTCCTATTCATGTGCAACACTAGATCCCCAAACTCTCCATCTAGTTTGCAATCCTAAGAACAAATGCAAAGTAAGTGCTCATCTCCTGAGAAAGGATAACTTTGCAATAACGCATTTGGGACCCCCCCCAAAATTAAAACCAGAGGGAATATAAGAAAATGGAAAGAGAGGCAGAGATGAAATAAGGTTATGTAGGAATAAAGGGTGAGTATATCAAATGAAAACCACATGTAAGACATAAATACAGGCTAAACAGCTAATTCTTTCTCTGAGGGACCCTTTAGCAGGATTGATCTCTACCTAACACCCCCACACTCCCCACACTCCCTCAGTAGAGGATCCCATGGATAAAGCAGACACTCCTTAAATTACCCGACCTCCCTTAGAAATTCTATATTATAGTCATATACCATGTAACTCCCGCCAATGCTGGGTCCCAGCCTGGGCTCTCCCTCTAACCATCGGAGCAAGAGGTTTCTCGGTTTTAGGACTCAGTTTCTTCTTTTGTTAATTTCCCTGTCCCAGTGAGCTATTTTTTTAAAGTTGAGATGCAAATTAATAGTATTTCCATAAACAGAAGGCTCCCCCGCGCACCGCCCCCCCCAGCCACTGGGAAAAAATATCCCCATCTAGAGTTACAACTTAGAATTAGGACACTGGCAAGTAAGAGATGTGAAAGAATGGTGTTTCTCCACAAGTAGAAAAATATCTTAAGATGTGAGAAATTTCAGAACTCCAGTCTGCATCTGGCTAGAAAGCTCTGTGGGGAGTTTGTGGAGAGGGAGCAGTGAGAGACCCCCACGTTGCTGTCAGGTCGTTCATTTGTTTCTCCCAATTTTAGAATTTTATAAAACAGTAAAACTCCAGAAATGTCTTACATGAAGAGCTCTGAAAATGAGGGCACCCCAGCTGTCTGTTCCATCTTCGTTTCTGAATCCCAGATACACATATATGGCTAAAAGGGAAGGAGCAGACAAAATACCAAACAGATGAAGAGAGAAAGAAAAGATGTTCCCAAACATATTAATTGTTCGCCCACATGACTTTGCTGCTATGTTAATGTCTCGCATCAGCCACTGCTAATAAGAATATTGCCCCTTATTTCCCTTTTAGTTTACAAATGGAGTAGCGTTATGTAATCACCCTAATGAGGTAATAGAAACATAAGTACACAGGAAAATTTGATAGGGTTTTCTCCTAATTTGTCCTCTGTTGCGTTGGTCACCCCCTTCCCATTAACCCTCCCTCTCCCCTCCTCACTTCCCCCACAGACTGGCTGAGTCTTCAGTCCCAAAGGACATATTGTTGGCTATTATTTATAATAAGTCTCTCTCCTCTTGGCAGGATATAGAACAGCTGTTGGTCTATTCTCTGCCACAAAGACCAACTTCCCTCTTTTGCCCTGGATGATTGGAAGAAAAGTCAGGGAGATGAGCAATTTATAGTTGAATTATAGCACCTCTGTTTTCTTTTGTGTTTATTTATATTGCTTCCATTTCTGTCTGGGATTTCTGAGATAATCAAGATCACTTCTGCTACAGAATTCTCATTTGGGGAGGCTCTGGTGGCAGTTGATGGTGGTTTTCTTCACTGAGTCAGACATTTTAGAACTCCAGGCTAGAGGAAGCGGCGAACATTTTCTCCTACGAGAGTTTGAGAATTGTTGTTGTTGTTGTTCTTCCTCATGAACTGATGAACGTGTTCTAATGTTACACAAATAATAAATGACCTTGAGTTTCTCAAGGGAAGGTACCTTGTCTTCTATTCCTTTCTATTTCCAAAACGTAACACGGTGTCTGCTCAGTAAACATTCGCTGAGTGAACCGAGCTGAGTACTCAGTGTGGTTCTACCATGTTCTGCATTCAGTGTCAATTATTCTGACCGAACAGCACCTAAATCTCACCCCAGACTTCCAGGCCAGGCAAGCCCCCTCCCCAGAGGTGGGTCCTTCTCCTGAGATCTTTTATCTTGGATTATTTTTGGCTCCAGGCGTCATCCCAGGCAAAGAAATACAAGAACTCAGCGTTTCAAAATCTAGGATAGGTACTGAATCTTCAGATACACCTGCAATCTCCAGAAGCAGAATGTGGGAAGAATGTCACTGTTATTTTAGGAGCTGACAGAAACTTGCAATGTGGGAAACTGGTCTGAGATCCCAGCCCAGAAAAGATCCAAACAGCTCTGACACTAGGTAGCAGTGTGACAGAGGACAAGACAGTTGAGGGTGGACAGAAAGGAATCATAGTCTGGTATTGAGGTTTTTCCTCATGACGAGTGTTTAGAACTTTCACAGTTTGGCTGCTGGTCAAAGCCATGTTTAATAAAGACTGGGCTGAATCTGAGTGGAGTAGATACATTGGAGGCAGGGGGATGTGGCGAAGAGGAGATTGACTTCTGATTCACGTGTTTACTTCTTTATGAAAATAGCTTGGTAAGGATGAATAATGGCTACTGTCTTCCACAGTCTAACCAGGCTCTTTCCTGAAGAGAATTGGAGACCTGACAATTTTTATGTGGTTGAAGCCTTTCTGTAAGGGTTCTGAAGGCACTGTCAGATTTCCTTGTCTGTGTTGTTAAATGTGTCCCAGGCATCCTGACAGACCTGGCTGTCCCTAAGTTCTCTGAGCCAGCCCACCCACTGAGTGCTTTCCCAATGTTCTTGACAGACTCACAAAGAACATATACAATTAAGGACGCACAGTGTGCTGAGGCCCTGCGATGGCTGCCCCTCCAATAATATTCAGCATTTTGCAGTCAACATGAGAGGAAAAAGTAACAATAGCCGTGGTTTGTAGAGTGCTTACAAAATGATGGGCACAGTACTTGTCGCTTTACATACATTATTTTGTCTCATAATCTCGGTTCAAAGGGGAATTATTGAAGGCCTGAAATGTCACAGCGCTCACTTGGCCCCAGCGGGGAGCCTGGCCTTCAGAACTGGAAAAGGAAGCTAGTGAGGCTGGATCAGAGAGGAGCATAAGCTTTCTGTGGAGAAGGGGAGACCCTGGCCTGGCGCCCAGCTAGAGCTGCCCCTTCACCCATCCCCCTGGTTGTCCTGATGATTCCGTGTTACCTCAAACCCATTTCAGTTGGTGGCCTTTCAGGCACCGTAGGAGGTGGAGAGCCAGCAGAGCCTTCATGGAAACTTCTCGAATGAAGACACTGGTGAGGACCACTATTAAGGTGCATATCACATTAAATAATACGCTGGTTAAGGGCTGGGATTTGGGGTCCGGCTGCCTGAATTCAAATGCTGTACTCGACCTGTAACTTTGTAGCAACCTCTCTGTGCTTTGATTTCACCATCTATAAAATACGTAGGGTAGTATAGACTTTGCAGAATCCTTGTTAAAGATTAAATGAGATGATGCATGTAAAGAACCTGGTATTTAAGAAATACTGGCCACTATTATTACTTCTGTTAATAATCAGTCTATGTCTCTTTTCTTTCTATAAGATATGAGGGCTAATTGAAAGAAAGGAACTTGAATATTTTTGTATCTACACACTGCTTGGCACATAGTAGATTCTGATTAAAAGTTGGCTGGTGGGCAAGGTGGCTGGCTGGATGAGAAGACTTTCATTCGAATGTTCCAAACCCCTTCCCAGAACCCATGTCTCACAGGCCACCCAGCGGATATGACCATGGCATTAAATGAACTTACAGCATTCAACAGGCAGTTTCTGAGGCTCGCCTAGACGTTGAGACCCCCAAGGCTACTATCCCCCACATTGACTTCAGTGTACTCAGAAGGACATAGGATAGGAACCATAGCTCGCTAGCCAGCAGCATCAGGCATCCTTCTGTAATTAGAGCCCTATCAGGTCACGTGCTAGATGATGGAATCCGTATTGGGCAGGTGAAGGAACTGCTTTTGCTTAAAAACCTTCTGTCCCACAGCAGTCAATAACTCTTGTAATTACTTCAGAGATGGAGTTTGCAGGGCCCTAGCAAGTGACGTTGTAGTTACAAGAATTGCTACACTCACGGAAGTCCAAAGCATGGCATGCCCATCAGGTATTTGCAATCCATTTGTAGTTTCCCCAGTCCAGATGCCGTCTGCCAATGAGGGGTCATTTTTACCCTATGCAGTGTTGCCTAGTAACACAGTTGACACATACCATCTTTATCTGTTTCCAGGGCAACCAAGCTAAGAAGTTAACCAAAGGTCAGATTCTCATGCAAAAAGGAAAGGAGTTTTTCTTAACCCACACCATCTAAATAACTCCAAACCGCAGAGCCTAAGGAACCTATCCAGTGTCTCCATGAACCACTCACTCTTACATCATATACCTGCCACAATTATTTCCCAAAATGGAATAATAGAGGCACAGCTACATCCACTATTCTGCACCCTCCCTCCTGCTCTGTGATCTCTGACACCATGCCTCACCACCCCCATATCAGCATTCTTATCCTTCAAAGCCCAAGTATAGGCTGCTCTTTAACATACACACTCATTTTTTTTATAAATACACAAGAGATCTGTGTCATCCTAAAAGATTATCCCAGCCCAAGAACCACACCACTAAGAATCTTTTGAGTTTTGCCCTTCCTTACAGAGTTGTTGTGAGGATAAAATGAGATCAAAGAGGTAAAGAGTTGAAAGGACCATAGTAACGTCTAAGATAGCTCAACTGTTCAGAGAGTGGGAGTGAATTCCAATCACAGTTGAATGGTGTCCAAGCTACTTAAGTGGAAGGCACAGAGACGTCTTGGCTTCCCTTATTTAAATTATTAGTGATGATAATCATCCTTGCTCCAAGTGGTCAGGGTTATTTTTCTTTTTTAACAAATAAGAATTACTAAACTCTCAGATATTTCACCTTTTAAACAGCCACAAGATGGTAGAGAGTCTGGCTAATACCAACTTGCCTTGGGGAAAAGATTAAGTACTTATTCATGAATGATAATGATAGTTTCTGTTTATTAAATTACTAATATGTGTGCCAGGCACTACACGAAGTGCTTTACTCATAGTCTCTTTTTAATCAGATATTGCTAACTCTGTATCTCAGCAGAAACCAAAGCTCAGAGAGATCACAAGACTTGCCCAAAGTCACTCAAGAGGACGTGGCAGAGCCAGGAGCGAGGTCATGTTCAGTGCCTGTCCAGATCCCATGTTCTGTGTACTGCGATACCGTCATGGAAATGGTGTACCAGTTATGCATTGTTTCCATTATGCCAGTCTGTAAATGCAGTGGGAACAAATTTTACATTGACTCCTTTTGTCGGAGGGGAAAACAAAAAAGAAAGGAAAGAAATTGAAACAGAAAAGAGAGTTAAGTTTAGATGAAAATACGAGACAAAGGGAAACTCTCATTTTACTTTGATTTCTTTTCTTGCCTCGATTTTATATTATTACCTATTCTAAAATGGAGCTTATAATTCTGATGATCCACAAAGAGCTAAAAGTACAAAAAGGAGTAAAGAAAAAAATTAAAGCAATATGTGCAGACTCCCTAGTAGTCACCACTCCGCAGCTGGGCCTGTCAGAGTCCTTTTCAAGAAATGGTAATTACAACTCATTATCTACCTTGAAGATGTGCTAAATAACATAAGGACAGGTTCCAAATTGATACAACCCTATCTGAGATATTAGAAGCTCACCGGTTCATTATAGTGGAAAGTTTAATAGCTTTTCCAAAAAATTTCAGCTGCATGTTTTGTCTACTTAAAATGTACTTGAACATGTATTCCTGCCAAAAAAAAAAAATTAACCTAACTTCTTTCACTGTGACTAGCACGTTCCTACTTTGTTCTGATTAATTCACAGATCCGTGCAATGAAAGAATTTGCAATTGGCAGGAAAAATTCCAAATTGGGCAGTTTAATTGTCAAATAAATTTTTAAATTCGCACAGAGAGCGGGGAGAAATGTAGGCATCTCAGCATTTTAAAGCCATGAGTATTTTCTTGTAGACTCTGCCAACATAAGATAAGGAAAAGAAGAAAAAAGAAAGACTTTGGTCTGTCAGATAACATAACCCTTTCTTTGGGAAACCTGAAGAAATCCATTCAATCATACAATTTTTCAGTGAAGGTATATTTAATAAAATTGTATAATTTACTTTCTTTCTTTCAACTCCTCTTAAGACATTCTCGTAGGAAACAGTTGCCTAAATAAAATGGCCTACATGTGTAAGAAAATTTTGTTATTTAGAATCATTTTCATCCTGTCTGATTTAGAGTACAAAAGATGAGTTTTATAGAAAATACAGAGTAGATTTTTTGTGTTTTTTTTTAAATTTAAGTTCAATTAATTAATATATAGTGTATTATTAGTTTCTGAGGTAGAGGTCAGTGATTCATTGGTTGTATAGAACACCCAGGGCTCATTACATCACGTGCCCTTCTTAATGTCTATCACCCAGTTTCCCAGCCCCCCACCAACCTCCCCTCCAACAACCCTCAGTTTGTTTCCTGTGATTAAGAGTCTCTTATAGTTTGTCTCCCTCTCTGATTTTGCCTTGTTTTCCCCCATTCCCTATGCTCCTCTGTTTTGTTTCTTAAATTCCACATATGAGTGAGATCACATGATAATTGTCTTTCTCTGACTGACTTATTTCGCTTAGCATAATAACCTCTAGTTCTATCCACATTGCTGCAAATGGCAAGATTTCATTTTTCTGTTGTCTGAGTACATTACCTTGTATCTATACCACATCTTCTTTATCCCTTCATTACAGGGGGAATTTTATGAGAATGGTTTCATCCTCCTAAGCGTTATTTATTGGGGACATCAAAAGAAAACAAAGGTTTTCTTCGTTATTTATTTATTTGTTTTTCTATGTTATTTATTTATTTATTTGTTATTTAAAAAACAGGTATTTATTTTGTTTTCTTTAATCATGTAATCTGATAATGCATTTTGATTTTTATACATTCTTATTTCTCAATCTAGCTTTCTTTTTTTTCTATTAACTTGCTATTAAATAATACTAACTGCAGTATATATGAACGTTAGCAACCTTTAGATGTGGGGCACCCCGTTAGGACCCCCAGTGTGGAATGCTGGGGTAACCGGAGTGGACTGACTATCCAAGCAAAACCCAGAGAATAGAGGTAGGACAGAGTGGAGGGAAACCGTGAAAAGTCCCAGCTTCTCAAAACGATCCTACCTCCCATTTCCATTTTTTCTCCTATGGGCTAGAAAAACTAAACCCATTCCTCATTCATACCTTAGCATGACTTCTATTAACCAGCCTTTTGCTGATGCTTGATGAAGACCATCAGGAGGAATGGATGGAAAAGGACCTAATCAGTATCCTTCAGACACTCACTACATGCCAAGAGATGGGCTAGGTGTTTTATTTAAGTTCTCCATTATCTGCTGAATCCTCAAAGCACACTTGTAGAGTGAGTTTAATTAATCCCATTGAAAGTGAGGAAGCCGGCAGAGAATGAGACGATTGGCCCAAGGTTTCTAATTATAAGATGCCAGACCCAGGATTTGACCTAAAATTGCTTGGAGTTTAGGTGGAGGGGTGATCTGGTTGACTAACAAGAAACTGAAAGGAAATTTTGAATAGGGCATCTGGGGGGAAAGTATTCATTTATTCATCCTGTAACTATTTGATTAGATGTTAAACGTGCCGGCCCCACACCGAGCACCAGGGAAAACAGGAGTGAACAGTAAGTATGAGGACACCCTACTCCTATCACTTTGCTGAGAACTGAATAGCCACGAGCAACAGGACTAGAAAGTAGAGGTGAAGAGGCTGGTAGATGGGGTGCCTGGGTGGCTCAGTGGGTCAAATCCTCTACTTTCGGCTCAAGTCATGATCCCAGGGTCCTGGGATAGAGACCTGCTTCAGGCTCTCTGCTCAGCGGGGAGCCTGCTTCCTCATCTCTCTGTCTCTGCCTGTCTCTCTGCCTACTTATGATCTGTCAAACAAATAAATATATAAAATCTTTAAAAAAAAAAAAAGGCAGGTAGAAGGTGTCCATGACAAATTTGGGTCAACTTCTTCTGAAAGCTGCAACTTACACATTCCCTTGTCCTTGTGAGGTTCTGACCTGGGCGTGGGCTGAGCTCTTTCTCAAGAGTAAGACCTTACACATTCATTGTTGGAAAGTAGGGGGCTGTGATTCTGGGAACTACATATTTCAAGAGAGCTTGAATCTAGACCCCTGAAGTAGGACCTCTGTAATCATCCTGGCTGGTCTGAAGGGCATCCATGTTGGGGGTTATGATCTGGATTCCATTTCTCTACTGTATCTTCCTCTAAGCAGACCCTGGCCCTTAGAAGATACTTTACAAGTAATCAGGAGAAAAAGAGAAAGGAAGACCAACTCTTCTCGGATCCGTGCTCAGAGTCTACCTGCCCTCCTCAGGGACCTCGCACAGAAAACAGTTTGCTCCGCAAATCCAGGGGCTGAGATTGTCCTATGTACTGAAATGTTCTAAGTAACTTAGAGCTGTGCTATCACATCAGTCCATTTTGGGGAAGCATTAATCTCTTAATTTGAAGGTAAGTTGCATCTTAGAAATGTCGAGGTGCAAGGAATGCATTCGTCTGACAGATGTAGTCTACCATTCATAGTTTTGAAACGAGAGCATTTTGCTGACAAAGAGAAATGTATTTTTAAGCCTGAGTTCTTAAAAAAAAAAAGAAAACTTCGATCCTAGTCCTCTAGCCAGGCTATTTCTGCCAGCTCTCCGGCTATGAAGACAACACATTCTTGCAATTCATCACTTCCCTTGGCTCAAGCCAACCTTTAAAATGGCTGGTGGCATATGCTTCTCATTAGCTCTGCCTCTGCCTCACCTGGGCTGGTCAGACTCCTCTCTCTTGCCCCCTGCCTGCCCCCTTCGCTTTACCTCCTCCTTCCCCAACCCCAGAGCTGTGCTCCTGCCAGCTTCTCTTACCAAGCAGCGCTGCCTGCTGGCATGGCGGGAGGCAAGCTAAGACGAAGGAGAAGGAAATCGTTCCGTTTTTTTGAAAGTAAATTCTGCGGTTCAACAGCCTTTCGTTCAGAAATGAGGCTGAGGAAAAGAGAAAGCCAAAGGCAAAACCAAACACAATAACAGAAATGAAAAAAAAAAAAAAAAAAGCCAGAAGTATGCTGACTGGGAGAAAAAGAGAGAGGGGGCAGCAAAAGGTTAAGAGGGAAAAATTCCCATCGTTACATCACTTTGGCAGCCAAATGTTTCTGTAGGTCACCAGTTTTCTGGTTTGATTTATCTTCGGGGCTCTACAAGGAAGTTTTACCCATTTGGAGGGTATTTTCTGTTTAACTCGGCTATCTGAGTGACAAAATACTCCTTACACTTGGTGAATTCTGGTACCCTCTGTGACCCAGTGCATAAATTAAGATTTAGACTGAATCAAGATTTTTGGGCCAGCCCTAAAGAGACTTACCACACACACCAAATCCTTCTCTTGCATTCCCTCTTGTGTGGTAGCTTTTGATGAACACTTTGAATCTTTGACTTACTTTCCAGAGGAATCAAGAAGGTAAATTCTCTCACTGTGTTTGCCTAATGTAACTGGTCAACTCTGATCCCAGCTTATTCATGCTGCGCGGGTGGGCAACTTTTTTGAAACTGGCTATTTGCGGCAAGAAAGGAGTGTTGAAAGGGTAAAGGCACCTTTTTTGGTGGCATTTGCAGTGGGTCATTGATATCTGAGTTTGGAGGGGACCGCAGAGTTTCCCTAATCCACACCCTTCACTGCACAGATGAAGACGCTAGGGCTAAGAGGGGACGTCCCACTGTCATACAGGGAGGAAGTGGTGGGGCAGGGATTCACCCCGGGGTCTTCAGCCCCTGCCCTGCTCTCTTTGCTGGAATTTGCAGACACCGCCCACTCCTCCAAATCCCACATGTGCACGCAGAGACAGAGTTCTGCAATCTGTAGACCCAGAGTGGCTTTTTGTTCCACATTCAACAATTAAGAGAACCTAAGGAACAAAACTAGCTTTGCTCCATATCGGTGACCCATGACATCCATAAGGCAAGAGAAAACCTCCAGAGACAGAACCACCCTGAGAAAAGTAGAAAAAGGTTTCTCGTCTTCGGGGCGTACTGACCTCCCTTCCCCTCCCCTCCATCCTGGTGCAAGGCTTTGGTGAAGCGGGGCTGGATCTATCTCAGCCCATACTCACTCCCTTAACCAGCTGCTCTTGTGTGGGCAAAACTTCTGGAACTGCATCATCATGGTCGTGACCAGAGGGTGTTCGTGGACCGAGAGAATCACACCAGGAGCCTCCATACCCAATTCATGAAAGTGATCCTGATGTTCTCATCTGGAAAAAGAGCCCTCTTGTTATAGTGGATGAAGGGGCAAAATCTCCTCTTTAAGAACTCAAATGGCATTTTTTTCCCCTTAACACCGCTCATTTGCAAACAGTGGACCGAGATTCAGCTCTGAACAAAATCATAGGGACAAATGTACCAAGACACCTCTTTTCCTCTTGGTCACCTTCTTTCAGCAGCCAGATGCTTGCACACCCTCTCCCACACCTGCTCTGTCACTCCCTCCTGGCTTGCGATCACCATCCTTTCTAAGGTGTTAGCAGCTAATGACCACATGCGTTCATTCAGAAACTATTTACTGAGAACTCCCTATGTGTGGAGATGAAGGTTTCACCCTTCCGAGGGTAATGATTTTTTAATAGTAATTCCCAAGCCTAGCACAATGCGTGGTGCATAATATACACTCAGTAAATAGTATATAAGAAAAGGAGGAAGGGAGAGCATGAGAGGTATTTTGTACTCCAAGAATGGTGGAATTTAGGAATCAAATCAGGCAGCGCCCAGGGAATGGAAAAATAGGGGTGGGGGTGGCGGCTGGAGTGCGGGACAAGGAACCTTTATAACCTCCTACATGCATAACAGATAAGGCTTGTGTTCTGTTCCCTATTCTTCAGAGTACTTAGGACATCAGAGCAGCCACATGAAAAACTGGTGCAAACACCTCTATTCTGCCTCCCAAATTCTTTCAGACCTGTCTTCCTCTTGCCCAGCCAGCCACCCCAGGAGTCTGAGCCCCTTGATTTTGTGGATCCTCTTCTGGTCCCACAGCTTGGTTTCTGCCTCGTGTTTAGCCCCTTGCTTAGCAACAGTCTTGGATTTCGACCTTGGCTTCAGCCTTCACACTGGTGCGAGGGGAAGTGTGATTTGGGGGGTTCTCTCACACCCACCTTTGTTCCCTGGCCGCCACTCACCTGGCCAGCATAGCTACTTACGTCCGTCTGCTTATGTGAATTAAGTCTGTAAACGGGCAGTCTCAGAGTTTCTAACACCACTTATAGAATTCTTTCGTTGAGTGGTTCTGTTGGAAGTCTTCCCTTGGTTTTCTTCCTATTAGAGATATTTATTATATACCTTCCTACTCCTTTCACCTGGGAGTTCCTAGAAAGAAAATGCTCTGCCTTTGTCACTTCTGTATGATACTGTGATCACTTAGCTCGGTGCCTGATACCTAATATTTGCCCCTGAGATATGTTTTTCTTTGCTGAAATATTCGACCAGATATTCTCTTGTCCATTTACTTTTCATTGTTGTTTTAACCAGAGGAAATTAACAGGGATTTCTCACTGATTCTGGTCTTCCTCTGATGGGAAAATTTTTATATTAAATGCAAAGTACTTTGCCATCTGTGTGTAGCATACGTTCTGGAATCCTTTCCCTGTATATGGGAAAAGCAGGTTTCCCACCAATGACCATTAAAGTACATTTGGCAGCCCTCACAGCTTTTTCTCCCTAACCCAGATGGCAAAGTTTTCATCTCACTTCCACTCGAGGATTTTTATAAGGCTTCTTTATGTTGCTCCTTCTTTTCAAGTACTTTTCTGTTCCTGGACAGCGGGATCGGGCCTTCTGCTTGGACCTCCCTGTCCGTGCTCTTTAGTCATTCCCCGGTCTGTGACAGGAAGCCTGTTTTGCTAGTTAGAACCCAAGTCCATTTGCTAACGTGTCTGATCTTTTGCGTTTCTGCTTGCAAAACAGTATCAGCGTTCATTGCTGCTCTCTCCCTCCCTAGGTTGTTACATAAGTCGAGTAATCAAAGTTAGCCGACTGAGAAAAAGATGGTGATCTTTGCCGGGTCCTCCAGCACACCTAGCCCTGCATTAAACGCTGTACGTGGATTAGAGAGTATTAAGAATTGGCTGGTAACCAGCATACTCTTAGCAAGGTTTTGCTTTTTGCTCTGTAGCACAGTCAACAAGATGGAGAAAAGGTTTCACAGAGACACAAGCCTGACTTCCAAGATAAAAAAAGGTAGGATGGGAGGCAGTGGTGAAGGATTTTGATTTCTAGACGGAAGTTTTAGACTTCATTGAGCAGGGAACCACACTGGGATTTTAACAAGAGAGCAACACGATCAGATATGAGTTTAAGAAGCTGCTCTGACTTCAGCATGGAAAACCAGTGGGGGGTCGCAGGTCATTGCAGGAAGGCAGTGCAGTCCTGGGGAAAAGGGGAGCGCCTGGATCAAGGAAAACACTGGAAACTGAAAGGACAAAGAACAGATTTAGACATTTCGGGGGGGAAAGTATACTACTTTTTTCTACTCCTTCTCCCTCTCCCTCTCTCTGCTACTTTGGCTTCCTCCCTGTTTCTCACACATCAGGCACAGTCTCGCCTCATGACCGTTCTCATTGCCCAGACTGCTCTGCCCCTAGGTTACCATGGCTCACTTCCTTGGATCCTTCCAGGCTTTGCTTGAAAATCCCCTTCTTAATGAACCCTACCCTGATGAACCTGTTTAAAAATCCACACCCTCGCAGACATCATGGATCACAATGCTCACGGCAGTAAAGTTGCAGTAGCCAATGATCGGAAAATGTCCAGAAGCCCACCAGCAATGGAAAGGAGAAAGTCTATAGTTACACACCGGAATGTACGAGACAGCGATCAGGATGGACGATTAGTCGACAATCACATGTGACAACAGGGACGTAGCTCATAAAATGTAATGCTGAAGGAAAGGCACCTGATGAAAAAAAAAGCACATCATACACAATCCCATTTATAGAAAAGCACAAAAAGGCCAACACTGAGCTCTGTGATTGGAAGCAAGGTAATGGTTCCCTTTGGCGGTGGAATTCGTTACTGGAAGTGTCCAAGCCGTACTTCTGCCTGTAATATTTGGAGTGGGTTCTGCGCACTGGTTTCACGGAGTGTGAAAATTCAGAGACCTTAATGATGTGTCTCCTTTTCCGTATGTTTATTATACTTCAATAAAAATTTTTAAAATGCAGCCCATCCCTCGATACTACTCATCTCCCTTACTCCGTTTCTCCACCAAACTTACTGCTTTCTGATATATGCTGTAATTATAATGTGCATGGCGTTCTTTCCCCATTAGAATGTAAGTTCTGTGAATGCAGGGATTTGAACGTTTTGCTCACTCCTCTGTCTGTATCACCTTGAAGTGTAACCTGGCACATAATAGATGATACAGTGAACAAGTGAACTACTGAATCTGAAAAATGTGAGTAGAACAGGCCAGGCTCAGGATGTAAGTGGAACCGTGGTTTGAGGACCCATGTTGCTTGGGCGGTTTCTCCTTCCCACGTGTGGTGTCTAGGCAGCCGGCCCAGATTTTGGGACAATCTCTTTTCCTTGCCTGTTTCAAGGCTACATCTGGGCCTTTAATTAAGCCCTTTTCCTATCCTAGTTATCCCGTTTGCCTCATGTCCAAAGCCTTCCCATCTTCAAAGCCAAGTTCAGATGCCATCTTCTCCAGAAAGCCTTTCTTATAGCAACCTCAACCTAAAGTCCTCCACCCCTCCTCTTTAACTCTTTCTGTGGTACACTTATGGAATTTTTTTCATTCACTCATTAGTTCATTCAACAAATATTTATTGAGCAGCTACGGAATACTAGGTACTATTTTAAGTTCTGGAAATACAAGGTTGAATAAGATAGACATGTCTCTCCAGGGGTTATAGTCCAGTAGGGTAGATCAGCCGTGAACAAAGAAATAAATATGTACAATTATTTGGAGTGCTTTGAAAGAAATGAAGGAAGATAAAGAGATAGAGAGCAATGGTGCTATTTTAGGTAAGTTATGAGGGAAGACTCTTCTTTACTGACAACATTGGAAGAGACCCAGGTGAAGTAAGGAAGTAAGCTATGAGGAAGAACATTCCAGACAGAGGGAATGAGTGCAAATGCGGACAGTGAGAGGAAGCTTATATATGAGTCTTGTGTGTGAATTTGTTCGGATAGGGCTTACGTGCCTCGCACATTGTTTTGGACGGAGAAACTTCTGTAGGACTGAATTTATTCAAGCTTTAGTCATTTTCTAAATCTATTTCAAATTTTTCTTTTGATAAGCCTTTCTAAGCTGTGTTCAGTAGACTGTATCCCAAGCTAAAGTATACAAAGTCTCATTATGGCACACACGTGCACACACGCATACCCACACACACACATGCATGCACAAGTTCTGTGGCCAAATGAGTATAAGAAACAATGAAGAGTCCTAAAGCACACCAATATAATACAGGTGTTTTTGAGTCTTGCAAGTAAAACAAACAAACAAACAAACAAACCAAGCCTCTCTAATTCATTATTTTCTGATAGGTATTTTCCCCCATGGAACACACATTAATAATGCACAAAACACTAGAATTCCACAGCATTCAGTTTAGAATACGTTGTCCCAGATTCCTTCATTTTTTTTCTCTAAGTATGTTTATTACTACTATTTATCTGACTCGTTCATAATTTCACACATAGACTATTGATATCCAAATATTGCCATAGTAGTCTAAGTATGATACAAGAACATAGATTTTCAATGTTCTCCTTACTGTGTTCACATACTCCATATTGCCACAGGCTCATTCTGCCTAATTTTAATCTCCATGGAGTGAGCTTCTTTACCCCGTTAACTAAGCCGTCTCTTGGGATATTTGATCACTGTCAGGACCGGGAGTTAAAATACCAAGGGGCAAGTTCGTAAGCCTTGAAGTAAAAAAATAGCAGTCAAAGAAATAGAAACAGGTCTCCGAATGCCCGGTGAGAGAGAAGAGCAGGAGGGTGACATCCACCCAGGATGTGGATGAACAGCTTCCGAACGCAGCTCCTTCTGGAAAAGCCGGAGAATCGGCGAGCCTGACCTGTGTGATCTGGTCTCTCCCCCTTCTGTGAATTGGCCTGCACTAGGTGACCGGTGACAGCCTGAAAACTCAGGAGTTCTAGGATCAATCTACATTCCTTTGCTCCCTGATTGCAGACCTCGTTAAGTATTTAACGGTTTCCCATGGTCACCAGCCAGCTGCAGAGAGACCTGCTTCCGGTGACAAGGCTACATTTCAAGCAGATATCAAGCAAATTTGTAGCTGTCTTCCTACTGTGGATGAGTGTGTGTGTCTTAAAATTCAAGCGCGTATGAGACAGAAAGAGAACAAAAGAGAACACCGGGACTTTTGGATGATAACTGCCCATGAGTTCGGAGCCTTTGGTCATTTTTAAAAGGAGAAAGAGAGTATTTCTTCTTATTTTATGGTGGGTGTGACATTCAGCTTTCAGGTTTAAAGGCGGCAGGGAAACTGCAAAACCAGTTTTTTTCTGAGGCATTAATTGCTGTGAAGAAAAACAAGCCAAAGTTTTGCTTGTGGGCAGAAACATCCCAGAATACATCTGGTGATTGGGCAGAAAGTGAGCACTGGCAGGGGCCCAGGTGCATTGGCTCCCAGCTGCAGTGCAGGAACAACCTAGGCGGTGTTCTCAGACGCAGATCGGATTTCCAAGATGGATCAGGTTCAAAATTATCTTCTTGGCTTTCACTTATCTAAGATGGTACTCAGGTGTAGGATGACTGTCCTCTGCTGGGAACGGAGGCTACGAAGAGAACTCTCTTGGGGGTTTGTATGGACCTCAGAAGGTCTTTTACCTTGTTTAAATAGGTGACATCACACTGGGATGTGAGAACCGTACTGTTATTCCTAGAGAATTCGAGAGAGTACACATTTGGCGTTAACCATTTTCGGGGCTTTGCCTGATACACCTTGACTCCAGAGGCATTTTTGCAATTCAACTTCTTGGCGAAATCTCTAGGTTTAAATGGTTAGGTGATTCCACATACTCTTGACTCTTGAGAACCAATGCTCCTAACCAGTGGCTGAAGAGGAACGGGATAATGCCAAACCTCAGGATCACACTTTACCTCTATTTGCCATCCTGTGGTATGCGTCTGAAATCTCATCTTCCCCCACCTAGTGCTTGTTCACCCTTTGCTACAACTGTGACTTTGGTGGCGGCCAGTCAGGGATGGTTGTTCTGTGTCATTACCACTATAGTCTGGCAGAGAATAGAGCTAAAAAGGTTTAAGACAGATGAATCACAAATCACTCTTAGTCGTGAGAGGAAATGACCCTCTCCCGAGTGTACTGAAAGGGCTGTTCTGCCCCCACAGGAAACTTCAGGCATCCCGTCTTGTTTCTATGGCCCTATGCTGTAGACAGGATGATCTTAAACCCAGCTTTTTGTGTTGGACCAACTGTATGTGATGTCATTCTAGTGGCCTTAATTAAATGAGGCCTCATTAAATGAGGGATTTTCTGTTTGTCACCTGCCTACTTTACTATAAAATTACATGTAAATCTCTGCGAAGTAGCTAACTTCTCCTCAAAATACCACTGAGTTTTGTAAACTTGTGGTAAAGTCAAAAAATAATATACTCATTTGTTATTTTTTCACATATGCCATTTTTTTAGTCTCTGTTATGTGCTAGGCACACTTTTAGGCCTTCTTTCATGTCTAACCCCTGCATCTGTAGTAGGGATTAAATATAGTGATATATATTAAGATATAATTCACAGTGTGTATTATAGTCTTGAATTCCCAGATGCCAAACCTACAGACCAGAGAGGGTGTGTAGCTTGCCTAGGCCATCTGACTGCAGCTAGGATTAGAACCCGGGTCTCCTGATTCTGAGTTTGTTCTCCTCTTTGTGCAGGGGAGACAGTGTTTGACGTCAGGGAATAGAAATCTCCTCCACCTGTCTTTAATGAGAGGAGATGTCCTGGGGGATACAATGGCATCTGAGAGAAAGTGATGTTGGTAGGACCCTGAGATTCAAGGAGATGGGGAAACGGCAGCAAGTCGTCTTCGCTGTGTCTGGGTTTCTCTTTCTGAAATAACCTAGTATCTCACTCCATTCCTCTTGTCCCGGGGTTTCAGCCTACCCAGGGCCTCAGGTCATCCTGACGCCAGACCTTACTCCCTAGGACGTCACAGGCCTGGGAGTCAACAACTGACAGGCTCAGACTTCCTGTCTTCCACAGAACCCAATCTCAAAAAAAAAAAATCCAGGAATCTGACTGACCTAGGCAGAGCAGACTGTCCCCACTGTCGAGGAAATAACGGGCAAGGCTAAAACACACTCTGCTGTTTCTGACACATTCTCCCTCAAATTTTACATTCTGAATTCCTTCCACTTGGCTCCTACTAGATTTCTTCCCATGCAGTTCTGTTTGGGTTTTTTTTTGTTTGTTTGTTTTTTGGGTTTTTTATTTTGCAGAGAGCCCACAGATGATAGTAAACCTCCCTTTTCTTGACTTGTCTCACTCTTGTCTTGATTGCCTCCTTAAAAGCAACACACAATTTGAAGATTCCAGTCTTTTTTCTTTGTGTTGGCTATTCAGATGCTTCCTTCTTTGGCAGTTAATTCTGATTCCCCTTCTTCTAGGGAGCTTCCCATATTACCTAGTGATAGTATGAGTCTGTCCTTAATTCTAGTCCTTCTGCCTGTGAGGATGGCTACAAAAGAGCAAAAGGACCCTTTTAATCTTTAAACTGAATATCCCAGATACCCCTAAACAGTCCCCTGTGACCATATAAATATAAATATAAATATAAATATGATGTATTTATGGTATATTATATATATAGTATATGTATACACCATATATATGGTATATGGTACATACATGCCATATATGTCTGTATCATATACCATATATATGGTGTGTATATATATGGTATGGTGTTTATATATCTATATGGTATATATTACAAAGGGTATGTAGTAAAAGCCTTATGGTTAGAGTGACTGGGATCCAGGACTGGCCCCGTCACTGACCCAATACGATCACACCAATGCCTGGTCCCCTGACATGCCAGCTAGACAAACATCTGACCTCAGATTCATGATGAATGGTCTGAGGCCAGGGCCAAGGAATTGCACCTCTTTTTCCCTTAGACTGTGTCTTTAAAATTTCTCATCATGCCTAAACTATTATGGATACTCAGTAAAGTATCAAAAATAATCTTGGCTTAAGGAATTCTGGGCAGAACTTGAAAAGTTTCAGGACTTTTGTTATGGCTTTTCGACTTCTACAAAGACTTTCTGCATTAAATGAGAAGGAGGTTTATAGTAAGCTGATGGAATCACTTTTAATTCAGTGATTTAATATATAACAAATGTTTCTATCAGAGTTTTAAAGCAGAAATTACACATCAACATACACACACAGACACAACATCAAAGTATTTGACAGACGGCCCTAGCTGGCTAGCTGTACTGTTTTAGAAGCAGGCAAAGCACAGGGAGATGGAGGTCCAACTTCGTGTTTCCTGGATCCCGGGTGTTAGTCATCAGATACAAAGAGTATAAAACCCTGGCTTTGCAAGTTTTCATTATGCTATTATATATCCTTATAAAACTGATTCCCCTTAGGCCACCTAAGGACGAGGATGTTTAGGATGTTGAACTATTTAACTGTAATTATAACAATTAAAATCTTATAACATCCATCAAATACAATAGATTCACTGCTTCCCCTCAGTCTCGTTTAAGAAAAATAGTTACAAGGAGCTCTCTTCTTTCCCAAAGGAGATTAAAATTCAGGGAGTGGCCAACCAATAGGGAGATAAGAATAAAAGGGAAGAAAAGATTTTCCTTAAAAGCCTTTATAAACTGTTTTTATTTTCATCTTAACAAATGAAACCTTCATCATCTTTGCTTCTGGGAAGAGTTTCAAGGCTGAGAAACACAATTGGAAACCCGCCGTGTTGCAGCCCATCCCCAGTTAGTCATTACAACGGGATCCAAATCGAGTGTGCTCCTGTCCAAGAATTCTCCAAAAAAAGCTCATGATAAGAGATGGAACCTAGCCACGTGCAACCTGGAGAGCTGCACATTTCCCCTTGGCCACCAGGTTTTCCAAGAAGCAGCCCAGGCCTACTCTCCCACTCTGCCCTCTTACCAAACCACATCTCTGCCCTTGTCCATTTCTCTGCTCATGCACGATCTTATAAAATCACTATCATAATTCTCTGGAGTCCTTACATTCAGTATTTATTCAAAAAGTAGTTCTGGAGCATTTACAGTGAAAACCAGTTCAAGGCTAGGTATGCATAAATCTTTGTCTTCAGAGGGCTCCCAGTCTTTGACGGACTAGTAGACTTGCCCCTAATACCTAAACACAGATCAATTTACTTATTAAACATTTTTCTAGCACGTCTGCCAGGCACTTTGATGGGTATCGAGATGGAAACAAGTTGGGCATGGTTCTTTATTGCCCCAAACTTAAAGGTTGGGGAAGACAAGACACGGAGAAAAAGCTACAGTAAAAGGTACTATGTGGCAGGTGTTGCAGAAGTGATAGTCAAGATATAATTGTCCTCTGGGACTGGAAGAGATGATGCTGAGTGAAATAAGTCAAGCAGAGAGACTCAATTATCATATGGTTTCACGTATTTGTGGAGCATAACAAATAGCATGGAGGACAAGGGGAGGTGGAGAGGAGAAGGGAGTTGAGGGAAATTGGAAGGGGAGATGAACCATGAGAGACTATGGACTCTGAAAAACAATCTGAGGGTTTTGAAGGGGCGGGGGGTGGGAGGTTTGGGGAACCAGGTGGTGGGTATTAGAGAGGGCACATATTGCATGGAGCACTGGGTATGGTGCAAAAACAATGAATACTGTTATGCTGAAAAGAAATTTTTAAAATAAATAAATAAATAAAAAGATATAATTGTCCCCAGGGCAGATAATGGTTGGGAAGCCAGGTTGGATACAAAGTGAAGGGGGAAGATCCAGGAAGAGGAATTTGAATGAATTATGAGCAGCAGCCATCTTGGGACATTACATGGGTGTCCTCCTCACCATTTTTTTTTTTTAAGTTTTTAAACAACATACATTAATTTTTGACTTCAGAAGTAAAACAAACTTGGAGACAGCTTTGGATGTGGCTTTTTCCCATTTTAAAAATTAAGCTATAATCTACAAACTACAGGATTCACCTTTTTAAGTCATGGTGTCCTAAGTTTTGATAAAAGCATGGACATTTACCTACAGTCACAATCTAGGAACAGAACGCTTTCATCACCGGAAGAGAGTCCCCCATGTTCCTTTGCAGTCAGCTCCCTCCCCTGCCTTCAATCCTGGCAACCACTGGTCCCTTTTCTATTCCTATGGTCTTGTCATGGAAAATGGAGTATAAATTGAGAACCATTTGTACCTTCTTATATCTCACTTTTATTTTGCCACACTTTTGAGATTCACTTACTTAGTTGCTTGTATTAAGTTGATTCCTTTTCAGTGCCGAGGAGTATTACATGGTGTGGGTGCATTGCAGTTTGTTTATCCATTCACCAGATGAGAGATATTTGGGTTGTTTCTAGTTTGGTTTTGGGGGAAACATAAATTTGAATGTCAGTTGGGTGAGTACCTGGAAGTGGGATTGTTGCATTTAACTTTATAAGAATCTGCCCACCTGTTTTCTAAAGTGGCTGTATCAGTTTCTTTCTTGCCTTCAGTGTTCAGACGTTCTAGCTGGTCTAGCAGGACTTAATCCCAGTTGTTCTTAATTCAAAGAAATGTAAACTATGGACTCGCTTTCAGAGAAGGCCATAAAGATAATGAGAAAAACTATGGACTCACTTTCAGAGAAAAGGAGAAACCGCATCTCCCCATCTTGGCCCATTGGTGTGCAGAGAGCTGGGTAATTTCACACCTAAATCAAGCAATTGGGGAACTCATGGTTCCCCAATTGGTTAAAGGCCCAGTCGGTTCCCAGTCAGTTAAGGGCCCTGAGATCTGGCCCGCATGGGGCTCCCTGCTCAGTGGGACTGTGCTTCTCCCTCTCTCACTGTCTCTCCCCACTGCTCATGCTCTCTCTTTCACTCTCAAATAAATAAATAAAATAATTTTTTTAAATCAAGCAATTGGAATTTATTAAACACTTTGCATGTATCCAGTGTATGCCATGCACCACAGGTGTGCCCAGAAAGTACAAAACTGGATTCTTTTAGTCAATCTTTATTTTGCATTTCCCCAAGCTCTAATCTGAGGGAAACCTCTTAAAAAATGCCATTTGGGTTATCAAATATCCTCCTTCCTTAGCCTATCAACAACACTGAGATGTGTTGCAGTAAAGAAATCCATTTAGTTTGCTTAACTGACAGTCTTCCAACTTACATAGCCATGGAATTTTTATTCAACAGAGAAACTTTTCAAATTTCCCTTTAGAGTGGTTTGAAAACACTAGCATATAGTATTATTAGAGAAAGAACACACACACACACACACACACACACACACTGAGCTATTAAATGAGAATCATAATATCTACCTGATAGGTTCTTATGAGGATTCAGTGAGATGACTTGTAAAAGTATCTTTTATAAGACCTGGTAGGCAACAGAAGTTCATTAAAATATAAATTAAATTTGGAGAAAGAGAGAAGAAACACTGCAAAGTAGTAGTAGAGGAGAAAAGGCCTATGATAATTACAGAAGTTTGCTAAGCCCATATTCACACCAGACACTGTGCGAGGCTCTTCATACTTACATATAACCTGGCTTAATCCTCACAGTCACCTCAGGAAGTATAGGTGCAACTATTGTCCCCAGTCATATAAAAAGTATGGGTCTGTTCCAGAATTCAGACCCAGATCTAGATCATTCCTAAGCAAACTGTTAACCTTTCTGTATACCTCCTCAAGACTAGGAGTGTTCTAGGAGTTCAGAAGAGGGAAGGAGAGGGTGCCAATGCTTTTCTTGACTCACCCTTCTGTGAAAGATAGGAGTCCGTGTCACTCAAACTGAGATCATTGGCCTCATTGTGTCATTGGCCACATTACCTTTGGGATCTTCCTGTAACCTTGGGTTCCCAGCTTTATATTAGCACTCTCAAAGCAGTGAAATTGCCCCTGGAAGTGTTCCTGCCTTCTAGGCTGACTTTAAGTGGAGTCCTGGCCATTCTCTGTCAGGTAAACCATCCTTGGCTTCCTCTGTAGCTGGTCCACCATGGAGCTCTTAGAAGACCTGAATGATCTCCTCCATCTAGAGAGCCTGAGTTCTGAGCTGTTTTGCTCAGATGGAAACTCAGCTGTAATTCTGTGGGTGTGGGTATGCCATGATGTAGAGATGTAATTGTGTTTCCCATTTGGATGGACAGTTGTCACAGAAACATTTGTCAAATATTCTATTTTTTTCCCAGGGACTCGTAATGTCCTTACTCTCATGTGACAATTTTCCTTCGATTTGTGAGTCTATTTCTGGACGCTCTCTTCTAGTCCCTTGATCTTTTGACTTCTTCCAAAGCCATTTCACATTGTTCAAATGACAATGTCTTATAAGTCATCACATACCTGGTAGGGTCATTCCCCCTATCTTATCTTTCTTTTTCTTCATAAGTAGGGTCATTATTTTTGAACTTGTATCCTGCCTGCCATACGAATTTTAGAGTGAATCTGTAAAAAAAAAATTAGCAGCAGAACAGCTTTTCTAAACATAATATTTTGTGGTCTGCCAACATGCAACATTGAGTAAAAATTCTTGGCCTGGGATAGAGTCTCTGGAGGTGACCTTTAAGCCCTCCTTCAACCCCTGAAATGGTTTATTTACCAAACTTCTGAGGTGTCACTGTACATAGAAGTGAGAGCTACATGCCAGCAAGTGACTAATGGTGGGAATTTCCAGCTCACAGAGAGAACAATGTCTGAAGAGAAAGTGGGAGGACAGATTGCGGTGGCACATACTCACCCAGCCCATTCTGGGGAGTTTTCCCGAGGACTATCCTTGACCTGGGATCAGGTCAAGGTCAGTAATTGGAAAACTACATTATCTAGCTTTGTTCACAGGAAACCATAGTTTGCCTTAATTATGACTCATTATAGAAACTGGGGAAAAAATGATCTCCCACATAGGTGAAGAATCCCTCTGAGATGACAAACAATTAGAAACCTGGATATTGTCCTTGGAAGACAGACTAGTTGAATTTTTACATTGTAAGACTCCCTCAGATCCCAGTCCACCCCTACCAGGGGAATATGACTGCACAAACAAGATGAGCACCAGTTAAAAGGTAATTTCCTGAGATAGTCTCATGTGGAACAAATTGAAAATCCACAGCCCTTCAAGAAAGACTTTTTTTTTCATTACTTGATCTTTAAAAAAATTGTTTCACTCTTCACTTCCCTAGCAGATGTTATAAATTTCAGAAACAGGCAGGGACCTTTGGACTGAAATGAAAAATCGATCTCTTAAAAATGTAAAATTCAGTTCAAAATGTTTAAAATATAATAAGTTGGGGCCTGGAAAGAGTATAGCCCTGACTTTGAGGATTTCCTTTCTGTGTTACTCAGATGTCATAAATCTAGCAAAGAGCAACACTGGCCTGAAGGTGATGAATAACATTTTTATAACTTTTTTTTTTCATGAAAATGGTCCATGTGTTGCGAACATATGAAAATTGAATGTTAGTATTGATAAGATCTGGCAAATTATTATGTGTTTAAGGAAGTACGAGGAGGTACATAAAGGATGCAACAATTCTATAAATTCTATACACGTGTCACATTTTACTCTGCCTGTTTTAAGAACACATAATTCTTTTTCCCTCTCTTTTTCCTTTTTTTATTCTGACTCTATTCCCTAGATATCAAACTTGGCTGATTTTTTATTTCCTTTCCTTTAAGAAACAACATCCAATACATGCTCACGCATTTCTTCATTCTACAAATATTTATGGAGTGCTGATTACATGCCACTTGGTTGACCCCAGAGGGTAAAGGAGGAAACAAGACCGTTGCAGGCTCTCCTGGTGTTTAAAGTTGGTGAGAGATGACAGACAAGTCAATGGGGCTAAAAGCATGATGATTGTCATAATCAGAGACATTGAGGGGACACTATCCAGGGGATCAACCTAACCTTGGGACCAGGAGGTCCTCCCAGAAGAAGTGGTGCTAAGCTGACCCTCAAAAGATGAGTAGGAATTAGCTGAGTGCAGAAAAGAGGACAACTGGTAAAATGCCTAAAGAGAAACAGAGAAGGGATTAAGCGTGCACTCATGCTGATGAGCCAGAGGACCAGAGGCAACTGTTGCAGTGCCTGAAACCAATGTAGCTCTGTCTGGTAACTACTGGAATTTCAAATGATAATAATAATAATACTGAAACAAAACGATTAATTTTTTTTAAAGAAAGAAAGAGAGTCTTTGGGGCAGGGAGACAGGCAAGCAGAAAGCTACCAAGGTAGGCAGGAATATAAATGGCTGAAGGAACAGAAAGACTAGTAAAAATTATGAGACGCCTAGGTGGCTCAGTCGGTTAAGCCTCTGTCTTCAGTTTGGGTCATGATCCCAGGATCCTGAGATCGAGCCCTGCCTCAGGCTTCTTGCTCAGCAGGGAACCTGCTGCTCCCCCTGCTTCTATGTGCTTGCTCTCTCTGTCTGGCAAATAAGTAAATGAAATCTTTAAAAAAAAAAAATAGTAGCAAAAATTACAAAATTAGTATCTCTAAGACGTTCAATATCCAAAGCAAGTTATCTAATACTTATCTCAACATGTGTCCTCCTTCTGTGGATAACTTCCCCTACATTCGGACCAATAAGAAATAGAAAGGGGTGCAGATAGCTAGACGGATTGGTACCTTGTTTATGGATTAGTCTACTCACAGAAAAAGAAGAACAACGAACAAGAATGCACTAGGTTCCCCTTATCTTTGTATTTCTGCCTCTTGGACCTGATAAATTCCCAGCCCTCCTCCAAGACTGAGCATATCAGCTTTCCCAGAGGAATGGCTTCCTTGACCCTTCTTCTTTGGGTCTGAGGTAAATGTCCCTCTGCTCTCGTCGCACTACACAAGTTCTTTCCTCTGACAAAACACTTCCCACACTACGATTTTCTTCCAGTAACTCCCCTGCTTGACTTTGACTTCCTTAAGGTCTGAGACAAGAATGAGGGAGAAATAAGTGGAGGGATTGGAGTCCAAGAGTCTGCTAAGTTGAAATCTTAGCTTAAGCAATGTCCACAATACTCAAACTATGGAAAGAATCTAGATTTCCATCACAGATGAATGGATAAAGAAGATATGGTGTATATATATATATATACAATGGAATACTATACAGCCATAAAAATAAATGAAATCTTGCCATTTGCAATGACACAGATGGAACTAGAGGATATTATGCTGAGTGAAGTAAGTCAGTCTGAGAAAGACAATTATCATATGATCTCCCTGATATGAGGAATTTGGGAGGCAGGGTAGGGGGTTTGGGGTTAGGGAAGGAAAAAATGAAACAAGATGGGATTGGGAGGGAGACAAACCGTAAGGGACTCTTAATCTCACAAAACAAACTGAGGGTTGCTGGGGGGTGGGGGGTTAGGGAAAGGGTGGTGGGGTTATGGACATTGGGGAGGGTATGTGCTATGGTGAGTGCTGTGAAGTGTATAAGCCTGACAATTTACAGACCTGTACCCCTGGGACTAATAACACATTATATGTTAATAAAAATAATTTTAAAATACATGTGTAAGGGTCAGTAAGGCACCTTATATATATACTTCCCATTTTTAATACAACATTACTGGTTAAAGAGAGGATTTTATGCAATACGTGTCTGGTGCATAAACAATGAATCTTAGAACACTGAAAATAAATTAAATAAATAAATAAATAAATTTAATTAAAAAGAAAAATGAAAAAAAAGAAATCATAGCTTGGCTACATGCTCTGGGCCTCAGCTTCCACATCTGTGAATGGGGATACTGATGGTATATACCTTAGAATCGTCTTGAGTGTTGAAGAATAATATATGGGAAATGCTTGGCAGAGGGGCTAGCTTTAATTGCACGTAGTAGAAATTTGCTGAATGAATGGAGGAGGAAACGTGAGGTTGGTTCAGATGATTGTTGGTTCAGGATTCTCTTTCCACTGTGTCCAATTCAGTGATCAACGTCCCATGAGATCAGTCCTGGGCATTGTCCCTTTAGCTAGAAATTTCAGAGGCACTGGTGTCCCTCAAACAGGTACCGACTGAAACAGCCTCTGTTACACGGCCGCCTGAAGTGTCCGGCTTCCCATCTTAGAGGCTCTGAATCCTGACGTCCTTCTTCCTGCCCTTCCTACAGATAGAAGAGAAAACATCTACAACATGGTCCATTCACTTGCCACTTACCCATCCATTCATGCAACACATGTTATGTACCTACTCTGTGCCAGGGACTGTGAGAGATACTAGTGATGTGATGGAGACCCGATGAGATCTTTTGCTAATTTATTTATTCGTCAACATGCTCGACAAATTAATGGCACGCAAGACCTTCTTTTGCCCCGTGGCACCCTGGGCCGTCTCAGCCCTACCTCGTGTTGGCCTCTCATAGTCTTGGATCATGCCTCCTTTCTTTCCCCTTCTCCTAGCTGTAATAGAAAGATATTTTTATATATCCTGTTTAATTTTAGTATGTGTGCTGAGCACACAGGTGCCAAAAGGAACACTTCCATCACAATGAAACTCTGTAGATGAGGTTACATAAAGAAGAAGAGAAGACCTCCAGCCCTCTGCCTTGTCTGAATGCTGCAGACTGTAGGAATCCGTCCTGAAGGCTGGGAGGTTTGGGCGTATCTCTCATGTCTGTATCATCTCTCCACATAAGAAGCTGATGCTCTTAGTGGTGTTGCTAAGAGGACAAAGCACAGATGAATGATGGCCTAGGACCCATGGCAGATATAACTATTGTCTCTCTTGGGTGGCATAGATGATATTGGCATTTACAGAGATATTGGCATTTGGGGTTTGGTTCGTGAGATTACCTCATGCTTTGGCTCAAAATGAAAGGCACTCACCTTCTCATCCAGCAAACTTTTACCGAGGGCCTGCACGGACCCTGCTGACTAACATGTGGTCTCTCTCCTTTCGATTCGCTTGGTCAAGGGGGTGGGAGGAGGAGACTACGGGGTGAATAAGTTACTAAGTACAAGATGGTGGTGAAGAACACAGGTCTCAGAGAGCGCTGCCTTCGAAACCAGTTAGGGACTTCCTTGCAGTGGAACTGAGGCAGTTGCTCCACCTCTGGGAGTCTCAGTTCTCTCGTCTAAAAAATGAGGCTAACAGCCGATAACAACAGCATTACCTGAGAAATTCTGTTGAAGAGTTTATGAGGTTATCCCTGCGCAGTAATGCTTGTAGTGTCTGGAACATTGTAAGCCCCTCATAAGTGTGAGCTGGAGTTTGTTCTTTGTTCTTATGTCTGTTATTACCAGAAGCTATGACAGAGTCTTCCGCAGAATGCTAGGGGCACATGGACAGGGTGTGACCAACTGGACCCACACGAAGGCCTCCCCAGGTGGCATCAGAGCTGGGCTTTGAGGGCTGAGTAAGAGGTGAGCAGAGGGACAACCGGGGAAGGGCATTAGAACGCTTCCAGAATCACATGCACCTAGTCACAAAGGCATGAAAAATCTGGAACAATTCAAAGAACTATCCAGGGAAGTTCTGTAAGGTGAACGGGTGAGAATGGCCAAAATAGTAGTTAGGAAACTGGTAAAAAGCCAGATAAATTGATAGGAAGCCAGAGGAGGTCTTTTAATTGTTCCTTTTATCTCTGTCCACTGCCAAACTCTTCAACCGAAGACATGGCTTTTAGCAATGTGGATGCACGTCTGCATACCTAGAATGTGTAAAAAATACACTATAGAAAAGTTGAAAAATGCTGTCATCATAGTTAACATTTGTTTGAACTTCATGGATAGCAAAGAACTTTCAGACACATGATCTGTTTTAAGCCTTATGATATCCTGGGGCGCCTGGGTGGCTCAGTCTGTGAAGCGTCTGACTCTTGATTTTGGCTCAGATCATGATCTCAAGGTCGTGAGTGAGAGGGAGCTCCCCCACCTCCATGCTGGGGCTTAAGAGTCTCTCTCTCCCTTTCCCTCTGCCCCCCTTCCCACTTACACACTTGCTTTAAAAAACAATAATAACATCCTTGTGGTTTGGCATTACTAAGATTTCCAGTTCATATAGAGAGAAATGGGCTCAAAGAGGTTAAGCAACTTTTACAAGATCGCACAGTTCAGCGTAGTGGAGTTGGGGCCGTAAAGCCTTCTAACACGAAGGCCCAGGCACTTTGCAGAAATGACTTTCTCTACTATTGTAACACCTTTGTTGTCAGTCTCAACCTTTTCCCCTAAGAACTCTTAATTGTCTGCTAAAAAATAAACCTTTCCCCTCACTGTTCTGATTCTCTGAGATCTCCCTGAAATCTCCTTTAACCAGCTTTCCCCTCATCTTATCTTCAGCTATTTCATATCTTTGATATCTGGATTTTCCATTTTTATGTCTATCCTATGTCTCTGCTTTCTCCAAGCCTAGCCACGTGAGCGTACCAACTAGACCAATCCATTTCCAAGGTGATGCCAGCCTTATTCAGCAAAACCGCCTCTTATTCCCGACATCTTGTTAGAAGCCCCTCAACTTGATAATGTGACTTGCCCCCCAGCTTTCCTACCTTCTCCCTGCATTCTATTACCCTCTGTCTTGGGTGTTCTGTTTGCTCTAAGCTGGAAAAGGTTTGGGTCAGGAACAACCTGTGTAGGAAAACCATGCCAGGTGCAAAGGCCTCAAAATGAATGGCCGCCCCTCACCAGGGCCTCTTGTGAGAATGTCTGGAGCCCGTCGGCACTTTCTGAGAGCCCCAAAGGTCCCTCTCCCACAGATGGGACGTCCCACAGAGCAGTGTCCCCCGTGCTCTAGAACATGATCCCACATTCCACATCAGTCCTCTAACTCGCTGGGTGGTCCAGTCTCCAGTCCTCGGAGACTTGCCAGCTGCTGATGCCTGGCTACTGGGCAGCAGGCATAGCTTGCACATGTGTGGGAACTGAGCTAGGAAGGCGGCGAGGAGGCAAGGCGAGCTCAGCAAGTGGGTGCGCTGGGAATTGAGGAAGACGAAGGAGGGCCTCCAGAGGCCCCCAAGCTACCTAGCAACAAAATATGCAAACAGTGACTCCCTCCATTGTATGGCAACAGTGCCCTCTGTGGCCTGTCTGCCTGCACATCTGCCCATCTCAGCTGCAAATCGGGGGTGGGAGGGAGCAATGTGGGTGAACTTGGTGATGGAGGAAGATTGGGGTCTACATTCCATAGCGTCATTAGCTGAATGTCCTACCAGGACCATGCTGGCACACCCTCAGCAGAGGGGTTTCATCCTCTTCTGACTGGTGTCCAGGACCTCCTGCTCCCGAACTCTCTTCCTCACAGAACCTTCCTTCAGCTCTGCATGCCCCCCCCCCCGACAGGTTCGGCTGCCTGTCTGGTCTATCCCCCTCACCATAACATCGCCTCCCATTAATAAAACTCCACCAGAGGCCGAGTGCTTCTGTGACATTCTGTCAGGTGATCTTACAAGCCCCACTCAGCCCCATTATGGGCCCCACCAGGGACATTTTATCAGCTTTCTTGTACACCTGAATAGGTTCAGAGAGGTTAGCGGGTCTGTCTGAGGTCGCGCAGCTAGGAAATGGCGCAGCTGGTGCTTAGACCCATGTTTTTTTTTTACTCTAAATCTAGTGCTCTTTCTTTTATAGATATTTAGAGGAACAGACAGGCAGGGACACTGAGAGTGGACTAAGTCCATCGACTGTCACATATGCTTATAGGGCCAAGTGACCCTTTTCAAATCAGCTCCCCAGCGTCCTTCTCTACCCTCACCACCAGGCGAAAGACTAATCCTTCTAAAAGCCCTCTGCTCTCTGTTTGTTACCTTAATCCCCAAGATCCCATCTGTTATGTCTCTGAACACAAATACACATGGCCCATTTAATGGCAGTGATTCTGAGAAGAACAAGAAAGGCAGGAAACTGGGACAAAATTCCCTGATTATAGCAGGGTGGGCAATGGGGTTTGGGGACAGATTCAAGACAGGGACTAGCAATGAAATCATCATGGCAGAAAGAATACAGCAACAGATAAGCAGTAGGGGCATGCGCACTGGATCAGCACAACATGGAATTTTGCACGTGTCTTCAGGGTGCCCTGTCCCATGGGTGGGTCCCACAGATGGAGAAACAGGGGCAGTGCTAGAGATCCCAGCAAACAGACAGGAGGAGCTGCTCTCAGAAGCATGATCACGATGCCTGGGATGACAAGAGCAAGACCCCGGAGAGTCTGGGCTACAGACCCGGGAACTTAGTCCCAGACCCTCCAACTAGAACCAGCTTCAAGGTGTGAACTTGGTCTCAGGAACAAAGGCAAAAGCCTTGTTTTCAGAACCAGAGACTTGGTTCAGGGCTACACTGAAATCCAGAAGCTGAAATCCAGCTTCTCAAGGAAGAGAGATGCTGAGCCTGGGAATAGGTAGGAAGAGGCATGTCTTTATACTAGGCAAACTTTATACTAGGCCTGCCCCCCATGGCCTGTCTTAATCAGAATAAGCAAAGTTATGCCACACTAACAAATGCTGTGGAAATCCCCACGGCGAAAATGCAAAGTTTTCTTTTTCACACAGTGTATCCACAATGGGGGTGGCAGATCTCTTCGAGGTAGCCATTTAGGGACTAAGGGGGACAGCGCAGCCAACACTCAACATTGTCAGGTGCTGAGCCAGAGTGAAAAGAGACAGTCTTCAGAGGTCTTGCATTAGCAAATGAATTCTAAGCAGGAGAGTGACACTCATTTGTCCAGCTTACCACTCATTGGCTTATCTCACATCCTCACAAGGAGGCCGGAAGTCCAATCCTGACAGGCCCGGTAGTCAGAGAGGAGAAGGCAGTGAGCAGCCCTCAGTGAGGCTCTGAGGTATTAGACTCCTGATGGATCATTACCTGCAACCTTTGTTGGGAAACTAAAGGTGTCTGTTCTAGAAATCTGGAAAGCTTAGATTTTTCCATTCACTTAGCAAGCATTTTTCCATCATTGCTCTATGTGACGCCATTCTGATGGCCGTGTGTACAGTGAGCACATACAATTCTTCCTTCAAGTCCCAGTCTAATGAGGAAGTGAAGAGACCCACAGAGTGTGACGAGAGTTCCAATAAGGAGAAGCCCATGATTCTGTGGAACACACGTGAGAGGTGATTGGTCTAGGCTGAGCGGCGGGGAGATAAGGTTAAGGAAGGCTTTCATGTTTACATGTAACTCTTCTCCTTAAAATACACACACACACACACACACACACACACACACACCCCGAAAAAAAAATGGAGTAAGTGAATAATGTTCAGTGCTGCAGTCTACTCCTATCCATTTAGCATAGTTGTCCCTACCCTACAAAGACCACACTTCATAGAGGATTGTTTCTGGTTTCATCCACTAAAGTCTAGCTCCAGACTGCTGGTGACTTGAAGGTAATTCTATTTGAAAAGGACTAAGAGCCTCTCTGTCTCATTCAGACAAAAATGTACTCCCTTAAACTCTGCCATTGGCACCTAAAACTTGCACTGCATTCACTGTTCTGTCCCATGCATAAAATATGCCTGTGGAATGCCAGAAGTTTTCAGAAAGCTGGTCTGCGATAAACCCCTACCACCTTAGTTCCCAGTAAGCCTTAGTATCCACTCATCGTCAGTCACATGACTTAACCAAAAGTAAGGTCTCTGGACCAGCAGCCTTGGTATCACAGGGGGAGGCTGTGAAAATGCAAAAACTCAGTACAGTAGTGTCCCCCCACCCCCTGCCCACCCTCCAACTCCAAGTCCTACTGAATAAGGCTCAGCCTTTTAACAAGATCACAAAGTGACTCATATGCATATTAAAGTTGGAAAAATACTAACCCGACCGAGAATAAGAGAAATTGACCATGAGATAGATTATTTTTTGTATCAAAAAGGGGATCTTTATAAATCTGAGGCATGCAGTCCTAATGGGGGAGGCAAGTACAGATTAGACTTCAGAAGCCAGCGGCAGGGGGGCGGGGGCGGGGACAGACCCCTGGGCTGAGGAGAGTTGCTTAAGAAAAATGAGACTCTGATGAAAGGTGGGGAGAGAAAGCAGATAAAGGAGTTTTGAAGGTACACTTTATTCCCCCCCCCAACAAACTTTATACTCTTTTGCCTAAGGTGGTCTAGGGAACTATGCTGGCCTTTGTTGGAGTGTAGATGTGAAAGGAGGATTCAGGCCCCTTCCTCTTCTTCCTCCTAACTCAGTCTGTGCACACGGAGCTGCTGCATCCACATGCACTCCCCTTCCCGGACTTGCCCCTCCAGCCTCGGCCATGCAGGACTGCATTCATTGACTAACAGCACTCTGTAGCCTCATTAAATGGCACTTAACTACCAAATAGCATAAACTCCAGAAGTGGGAGACTCAGAGGGACAACCAAAGCCTGCCCTTTTGAATCCTGAACGTGGTGGGAAATTTATAAACTAGCAGCTGGATTTTTTGGTAATTTGAATGATAGTTCCACCTAAAGTGGATGACCTTGTCCAGTCATATCCTTCTAACATTCAGGCCTTCTAAAGTTGACCTGTTCCCCCAGCTGAGCTGTTTCCAGTAGCGTGCCAATCCACTACTGCCTGCTGAGAGTCTGGTTCCACGTCCACAGTATTAGTACTATTGTGGCTGTTAGTCTTTCTCTGCTGAAGGAGCTGTAATGGGCAATTCAAGTGTGTTTTTATAGGACTCAGAGAGTTGAGTTACCATAGCCCAGATAAAATTTACTAGGCCAAGAGTTATATCTGAACTGAGTGAATGGTTAATTCTTTCCATAGCATTTGTCCATAATGTGGCTTTAACTGTAGTTTGCTTGTCTGTGATTTTTGGAACACATCCCTCGCATTTCCACCCAGAAGACCTCTAGGTGAAGAAGCTTTCTGTCGCAAAGGTAGTATAGACCAAACCCTATAGAGAATATATTCAAAATGATTGCTATGCTCAGGATGATAAGTAAAGACTATTATAACTTCACCAGTAATACTTATTAGTGATATTATTTGCTGTATAAGCAAAACCAACATACTAAACCACATATATTTTGAAGCAGATGAAATAAGAGTAAGAGTTTGCTTTACTAAAGCATTTGCCATTTTTCCTCTAAATCATTTACATAAGCATATAACCCGAAACAAACAAAAACCCTCCACATTTCATTCTGCTACTTCTCCACTTCTTGCCCCGCTTTACAGCAGTGCTCCTTGAAAGTGATCTCCAAAAACCCACTTCTCTTCTCATTCTATTTCAAGCCCATTCCAATCAGGTTTTTGTCTCTAGATTTCCAATGAAATAGTACTTGACAAAGCCAGCAGTGCTGTCTGTTGTCCATTCCCGTTGTCAGTCCTCAACCGTCATCTTCCATGACTTAGCAATGCTGATCCTCTGGATCACTCTCTTCTTGACACCCTTCTCTCACATGGCTCTTGTGACATCACTGTCTTATGGACCCAGGTCTCTTCCGCAGGTTTCTCCTTCGTCTACTGGTTCTAAACAATCGGGTGCCAGGAGGTCAGTCTTTGGACCTCTATTCTTCATCTATACCCAATCCCTAGGTGATAACATGCAAATTCATGGCTTGAAATATCTCCTCTGTGCTGACAACCCACAGATGTATATTTTCAGCCTGGATCTCTCTCCTGAACACCAGACTCATAGATCAGGTTGCCTGACAGTTACACTTGGTTGTGTGAAGCATCTCAACCTTGACATATGCCAAGTTAAATTCTTTACCTCCAACCCTCTCACTCTCCCCCTCAAAACCAAAAACAAAGCAAAACTATGTTTCAGTCTTCCCCATTTCAGAAAATTATCATGCTGTACCTGCCTTTGCTCAGACCAAAAATCTTCGACTTGCCCTTGATGCCTTTCTTCCTCTGTCCACATCCCATCCACTGATGAACTTTGCTGGCTCTGCCACTGAGCCTGTCTGACACCCAGCCACTCCCCACGGGGACCGCTCTGGTCCAAACCTCTCTCTACCCAGAGGTGGTTATCCCCACTGCCATACTGGTCTCCCTTTCCCGTGCAAACATAGCTGATCTTTAAAACAAATCAGATCATGTCACCTCTCTGCTCAGAATCACCCACTGTCTTTCTATATTTCTCAAAGTCAAAGTTAAAATTCCGACTATTGCATACAAGGCTCTCCAGGATCACCCGCCCCTCCACGACCACCGCCACCCTTCCCTCCTCAACAGCGGCCACGTGAGTCTACTGGTCTTGCTGCAGACATGCCGAACATGCTCCCACCTCAAGACTTCAGGAATTCCTCCAGCTATCCCTTCACTCCAAATGTCAAGCGTCATCTTATCCCAGATGTCTTCTCTGATCACCCTGCCCCTCAGACCCGTACCTCCCGCATAGCCTATGCCCCGGTCCTGCTTTCTCTTTCTCTGTAACATGCATCATCATGTGATATATTCTTTATTCATCTGTTTATTACCTGTCTTTCTACACTGAAATGTCTGCTTCATGAGGGCCATGACTCTGTTTCATTTACTGCTGAAACCCCAATTTATGATAGTAGGAGCTCAAAATATACTTTTCGAAAGGAGAAAAGGAATGAAGGAAGGAGGAGCAGGAGGGAGGAAGGCAGGAAGGAAAGAAAGAAGAGATACCCATTCTCATATTCTCCTAATCTCAGAGTATAGTTCCATTTTTAAAGATTTTATTAATTTTCCAGATCAGGGGCTATATAAAAACCAAGACACACCTGTCCATTAACTGGATGTCAGTTTACCATTTACTAACTGAGGGGTATTGTGCAATTTACTTGACTTCTCTAAAAGCCTCATTTTCCTCATCCGTGAAGCAGGGGGCGCACAGAATAACAAATTATACCCATAGATGTATAAGACTTGTGAAGATTAAGCAGGATAATGACTTTCGATTGCTTAGTAATATGCCTCAGTCTTAACGAGCCCTCAGTACCTGTTGATTATTGTTATCACTATTATATTGTTATTACTGGTTACTTCTCATATGTTTCATCTTACTAAAGTATTTTAAAAATTACTACAGCTTGGGGTGCCTGGTGGCTCAGTTGGTTAAGAGTGCCTTCCACACTCAGGTCGTGATCCTGGTTCCTGGGATCCAGCTGCCTCGGGCTTCCTACTAGGTCGCGGAGTCTGCTTCTCCTTCTTCCTCTGCCCCTTCCCCCACCACCAGCTCTTTCTCTGGTGGGCTCTCTCTCACATTCCAATAAATAAATAAAATCTTTTAAAAAATTACTACAGCTTAGTATTGTTTCCAGAAATTGTAAATTTTATATGGTTCCCATTGTATCACAAGAAAGGACAACTGGAAACATTTCGATGGGCTCTTTCCCACCCCACCTCAACCCCCACTTTTATTTTTTAGCTCTTTAAACCAATCTTTTCCTTAAAATGTTTGGCTTTGGTCTTCTGGCTCTGTATTGTAATTGGAAAACATTCTAAATCAAAGGTATAGTCTTTTCTTCTTTTTCAGCTTTTTCAGGATACTAACAGTGTACAGTGGATCTACCCTTTTCCTTCTGTTCTAAAGCCCATAATTCCATGCAAATGTGCATGAAGGGCATTCAGGGTATCTGTATCTGAATGGACACAAGGAGCCTTCTTTTTTCCACAAGCCCTTGTAAAACATTATCATAGTTTCTTACATCCCCACAGTTAGTGTACCTCCTCAAATCTGCGTATCTTTGTCCGTTAGGATGGTGCATGCTCCCTTCAGACTTAGGGAGGGAGAAATTCAACACATCAGCAGGAGCCAGATGTAAGAAGGTTGGCAGAGGAGCATCACGTCTATTGAGGGTCCTGAACCTGATGTGGAAGGAAATGTGATAATGTGATCACCAGGCAGCTTCCTGCCCCTGGGAAGAGCAGGGTGGTCCCAGTGGCTCTGATCTCCAGATCAGATCCAGATGGATCTCCAGATCCACCGTCTAGCCTCCTTCTCCCTTCTCCTTCAGGCTGTAGCTCTCTGCCCCTTCCAACAGGAACTATGTCTCTGACCCCACCCATATGCATAAGCAGCATCTATTCTCAGACCTCCTCAGACAGTGGCTCCACGTTCCCCTAGTAAGTTGAAGTACAGCGTTTCATGGAATGACATGACGTCTGTCTATAGAGACAGAGACACCCAGTCTGAAGTACTGATAAGAGCTTACCATTGGGGCCAAGTTTTAGTAAAATTAACTCTTGAGCAAAAGGACTTCGGAATCAACGTGATGATATACTTAAAGGCAGCCCCAAATGCTGTGTATGTGTTCCCTAGGAACTGCCTGACTTCACCTCCTTTGTTAGGGCTCTGGAAGCCACAAACGTTGTCTCTGTGCCGACCTCTCCTGAAATTGTATTCTTCCTTTTAAACTGTAATGACAGGAGAAGTTAAATAATATTTATAATAGGCACCAGTATTAACTGAGCCTTGTTAATATGAAGCACTTCACATGCCTTATCTCCTCTAATCCCTACATTCACGATCTCCATTTCACTAATGAGAAAAACAGAGATCTTAAGACTTGAGCGACTTGCCCAGGTTTTACACTGAGCTCTAAATACAAAATCTACATTCTTAACAGCGAGGCCGTCACGCCTGCTGAAAATTAACTTCTTTTTCAGTTCACTTTGGTTTATGTCTTCTCTGCAGTATAAGGGTGTCTTCTACACATTTTGATGCACAAGGGTCTTAGCTAATACGCTTCCGTGAAATTGGCTTTACTTTTTTTTTTTTTTCCTTCTTAACACTTTCATGTTATTGTTCTTTGCTCTTCCACATTTATTGGATCGGTTCAGTAGAAAATGTGTCTGCAGCTTCATGCTTTTATTTTTGCCAACTGAAGTACCGCGTTTACAAAATGCTTTTTTACGTATAATATCTAATATACAAAACTGGGAATTAAGCATCATACTACTTTTCCAGACGAGGACCCTGAAGTTCAGAAAAATGAGGCAACTTTATGTCATGTTACTCCATTATCAAATACAGGCCCTTTATCTTCAAATCGTACGCTCGTTGCACTGGACTACATTACTTTCCATTCCCATGTTATGTGCCTATAGTATATGCTCTGGCTGAGTTGGTCGTTTTATTTCTTATACTAATAGTATAGCAGGGCTCAGAAGGCAGGCTGCCTGAGTTAGAATTTTGGCTCCATTGCTTACTATCTCAATGAATTATTTAACATCTCTAAATGTCAGTCCTCTCATCTATAAAATGGCAATATTGGGGCGCCTGGGTGGCTCAGTTGTTAAGCGTCTGCCTTGGGCTCAGGTCATGATCCTAGGGTCCTGGGATCGAGCCCCACATCGGGCTCCCTATTCAGTGGGGAGTCTGTTTATCCCTCTGCCTCTACCCACCCCAGGCTTATGCTCTCTCATGCACACTTTCTGTCTCTCAAATAAGAAATAAAATCTTTTTTAAAAAATGGGAATGCTAATAGGGCTCTCAGAGAAGGTTGTTGCGGTTATGAAAAGTGATATTACATAAAGTGAGCCACAGAGTGACTGATGCATGATGAGTTCCCAACACCTGATACCTACTATTGTTACTTATGGATAATGACTCAAATAAACATATACAGAATTTCTTTGAAATTTGCGTACCCTGTGATTTCAAAACTGCTCTAATATCCCATGCCATCCACACACAGTTTTAGAGTCCCTTAATTTATAATTGATGTTGGTATTTGCCCTAAGATCTTGACATAAGCCCCTAAAGTTTACAAGCTTAGCTTCTAATTGGAGTAAGATTGAGGATGAGCAGAGCAGTGGAAGCCAAATATTGTGTTTTAGAAGTAATTTGTGTGAGATAAAGACCCTAACTCCATTTACCCTAGACCCATTCACCCTAACTCCAGAGAAATGTAGAACCAGTTAGAGTAGATGACTGCAAGTTGAATCGAGTTAAAGCGATCTGTTGGTTGATAAGAAGGTCGTCTAAGACCGTCTCAGCTCCATCTCGGCTTTCCTCCCGTAGTCCCTCATTGCTTTCCTTCCCAGTTCAGAGTTCACTATTGTTAGTTTTAAATGTTGATCCCAGGAGGCTCCAGTTAAAAGATGTTCATTTTCTGAATGGGGCTTTCTAACAGGCTGCTTTCATCTTAACATGAGTCAGCAGCCATTATGTCATCCCTGTCACATACATTTGGGTGAAGGGCTTAGCTACCAATAATAAGGTGGTCTTTTTGTTTGCGGAATGTCATTGTCATTTGCCCTTCCCTAGTGAATATAATTCAGTTTAAAAACATTACAACTGTACGCTAAAATGTGGAATACCCTGGAAGAATTGTATGTTGCATATCTGTGATTGGATTTCATGCTTTACTTTTTCTATTGTTGACATACTACTTAAAATCTTCTTGAATAACTGGCCATTAGTTAATTCTGACTGGTTTGGAAAGTGTCATTAGGATGATCCCACTTTGGCTTTTGTTGTTGTTGTTATTGTCAGAAGTGATATTTGTTGTTGAAAAACAATGTATCTCTTGTTAACTGCCTTCCCTTGGTAATTTTGTTGATGCCATTTCCATTAACCCTTGCCCCTCACCTCCTTGAAACCTGTGTTTCATGGCTACTCTTCCCTCCTCACCTGACCTCCTAGTTCATAGGTAACGTAGTGTTATTCACAGTTCCATTTCCATGTTAAAAGAGGAAAAAAAAAAAAAAACAGAACCTCCAAGGCAGCCTATTAAGCTGAATACCTATACCATTGCATAACCAGCTAAAATAGATAAATAGTACCTCGTCAACTAATTAAAAACACACAACAAAAGAGAGCCTTGAATAAAATGATGACAGTGTCAGTTAACATTACGAATCCATTACTTCGTGAAATCTGTTGCTTTGTGAAACAGAATTATTCGAAAGAGGATTTCTGAAAATATTTTATTGTGTTTTAAAGCACGGTGCCTTGTCAGCATTGAAGCTTTTTAGGTAGAAGCATTAGTGAAGGTATCTTACATACGCAGCACAAGAAAATTACATCAACGTCTTGCGTTGCTTAAGGAAACAAACAGATTTCAAAGGTTTATTCTAGAAAACAGTGTTTAATCAATTTCTTATACGGTCTTTGAACATAATCTAGTAAGCAGATGGGGAGTTAAGGGCTTATTATGTTCTCACTGCCTATATCCATTCAGAGTCTGCCAGGCTCAGAATAAAAGTCAAGACATGTGCACATAGAAACTCTGTAGATGTTTGTAGCATTTGAAATTAAAATAGTGAGTAGGCTGCCTGGGTGTCCCTTCAGACATGGCACAGTGGAGCACGGGGACAGGAAGTATGCCAGACGGCCTCTGCAGGAGGCTGCTGAGAACACGTGCATCAAGGAACAAGGAACTGCTTAATGATTAATCACTGTCAACCTTTGTTCTCGTTAAAGACTTGATTGTCGGACAAGGCTTGTAATGAGGGACTGTTTTGGTGTCTGTTGCTATGAGATGGTGTGCACTGATCCTCAGTTGATGTAAGCCTCTGTTCCCGGTTTGCCCCAGTCAAACACACTAGAATGAAAGTGCTCTCACAGTGCCTGCTAGTGGTGCTTGAACAAGAGGCTCTGGACATTCTGTTTCCAGAGCGTTGCTCTAGCCCCAAAATATAGGACAAATATCCAAGGGTTGGGATCGGCTAACTCTTGGCATCTTAGATTTTAGCAAAATAATTTTGAGAAAGTTTAACAATAAAAGAAAGAGATGGAAGTAGATTTTATGGTAGTGATGGTACAGAGACTCTCCCCTCCCCCCAGCCCCCCCCCCCGACACCTTCTCTTTTTGACAAACACAGATCTTTGGAAATCAAAAAATTTAAAGGCCTGTTACTGTTCCTTTTGACTTCTATAAATAAAATATTGTATCATGCTTTGCAAACCAAATCCTTAACCACCAAATCATGTGAGGCTGAAGTGTGTATTGGCATCTTTCTGAAGGCTAAGGGAAAAAAATCCCACTTATTCTGTTATTGACTAGCCGGCTTATGGACTTCTGTGTAATCGTTTTTGAATCTTTATTTTATTGCTATAAAAAGATCAATGGGACATTTTAAAGGAGGAAAAAACACTATTTTTAAACATAAAAGATTATTCTTCTGGGTTGATGTGACCTTAAAAAACTCTAAAATTCTTATAAACGTCACTGCATCATTATCATAAAATGGCTTCTAAAATATATCTTTCTGTGGAAGAACTGAAAGATAAGAAGAACTAAAACTGTCGGTGATCCCATCACCGTCGATGGTATCGATGTCGATGTTGATGATACCTACTACCCGCTACTACCCCCTAGCCAGAAAGATTTCTCTCTATCAAATAAAGCCTGCTATAATTTTTTGATATCTGCAAGAAGAGATTTTCCTCCAGATTTACATCTTCTATAATAATTATTTGGCTCAAAATATTACAGGTCCTTCTTCTTTCTTCCTTTTTTCCCTGTTCCTCAGAACTCATCCGCAGTATAATCAGGGAAGTTGAGTAGGGACTGCTGGACCTCTAGCAATCTAGAATGGGGCCCCTGTCAGCATCCTGTGTGGAGTCTGTGGATAACTGAATATTCTGCCAATACCAGAAATGATCTCGTATAACCCAGGAAACTGCCTCTCCAGAATGTGCCCTGCCTGTCAACGTGGCAGCCAGGGGCCTGGGAAAGCCGTTTTGGTCTATCTCTGTATCTCTCAGTAGATTTGCTCTAAATCGCCCCAAACAGGAAATCCCGCTTTTATTTACATCTCTAAATAGAAATCCAGCTTGCTTGGCAAAACAGTCACAGTATATAACTTATAAACACCGGTTTTCATAATTTCACCTCTGCATTTATAGACATATCCACTTGTGATGAAAGATATGGCTGTGAATGTTCTCTGACCACGGTATTTATCTGCGGAGGTTACAATAAGGAAATATCCTAAAATAAGACAGAAACCAGGAGTTTACAGTGATACTGATTATTATAAGTGGCTTGGTCATTTAAGACATATTAACAGTCTGCAGTAACTAGACCATCTCCAGGGCTACAGACAGTTCCCGAGTCCATTCATGGAACCGCAACCCTCTAAGGCATATCCGTTAATAAGCCATGCTTTATAAATCCTGGTAGGCCTGATTGTTTTTTTTTATCCTTGACCGTAGATAGATAGAAATGTTAAGGAATACTTGACCATGCTGTATGGGAGAGCCTTGAACAGACGTCCTTGGACAGTATTTCTAGCGGCTAGCCTAAAATCCTGGCGGAAAGAACACATTGAAATAAATCACTCTCTATACAACAATGTGAATTATTATTTGCATTTAAATAGAAACACTGCAGCCTTCCTTCACTGTAACAGATGCTTACAGGTAAATTACCGCACTTTTCATGGCTTCCCTAAGCCATGAAGGGATCGTATATCAATGCCCCCGTTTTCTTCTACCTTCTAAAGACCAGTGTAGTGGTAAGTACCCAACTTAGTTCCACTGATGTTAAGTTCGCTAAAAGTTATCCTCCACATACCAATAGCCCCTCTTTGTAAGTGATCAACATGGTCCAATTACCAAAATAAACTACATCATCCAAATGTATTGCTTTTCCTCCTAAAGACAGTGATCATCTCACTTGCTTTTGCAAACAAATACCAGGTTAGATCCAAACATTACTATCTTTTTGTTATGGAAAGCTGTATAGCAGGCTATATGAATGAATGGTGTATTACCTAGGAGAAAACCATGAACCCAACTGCCAAAATTAATTAATTGATTGATTGATTGATTGATTCAGGTAGAATAAAAAATGTGTGAGAGAAAATATTCAGATTTAATTGAGAAGTAAAGGAAAAGTTGTAGCATTAGGGGATAGAAGAACTGCTGTCCATGAGGAGGCCATCTTCAGCATTGAGTGGGCTATTTATTTCTTTTAGAGGAACTGAATTGCCCTACCTTTTTATGGTCTCTATAGCTGGTCAGTTTGTATGTTAACATAGCATCTACCAATGTTATTCTGTTTCTAAAGAGCTCAAAATACTTTAGCTTAATTAACCCTCAAAATATTGATTAATTAATTAATTAATTAATTTAAATATTTTATTTATTTATTTGACAGACAGAGACCACGAGTAAGCAGAGAGGCAGGCAGAGAGAGAGGAGGAAGCAGGCTCCCTGCTGAGCAGAGAGCCCGATGCAGGGCTCGATCCCAGGACCTGGGATCATGACCAGAGCTGAAGGCAGCGGCTTTAACCCACTGAGCCACTCAGGCGCCCCAAAATATTGATTAATTTAATCGCAGATGGAATACTGGGACACCTGGGTGACTCAGTTGGTTAAGTGTCTGCCTTTGGCTCAGGTCATGATCCCAGGGTCCTGGGTTCAAGCCACATATCCGGCTCCCTGCTTCTTTTCCCTCTCCCTCTGCTTGCTCCCCCTGCTTGAACTCTCTTAATCTCTCTCTCTCTTAAGTTAAAGAGAGAGAGAGAGAGAGAGACCTGGCAAGGATTAAATAAATATGATGAACTTCAACTAAAAATCCATCAGGTAAATCAAGTCCTTAGAAAACATAATCAAGCTGTGTTTTACCAAAAACAACCGTTTGATTCAGTTAATTTGCTTAGTTAAGTAACATTTTCAAGCCAATTATTTGGTAATATTGTAGGCAAAGAAGATAGTTGGCAGGGTTTAAGTCTCCACCATACCCAGTATTGTGACATTTCACATACTTGGCCCACATTCTTTTAAGTTTGTGAACAGGCTAGAAAATTTAAAAATTATATTTGTGAACCTTTTTTTCTTACCCGGATGGCTAGATAACAATAGTGTTAAATTATAAAGGGAATCCGATTCACTCAAATGTCATCAGAGTTTTGATTTAAATACTCAGAAATGCTCAGATAAATACTAAATGAACTGTTAGTTGGATGCAGCCAGCAGCTGAAGGAAGAGCTGTTCCAGTCCCAGATGTATATCTACATGGATCTGGAAAACACAAAATCGTGTAAACACTGGTAACGGTACAATATATCAGTCTCCCCTCATGCATTCTCTCCTGATCAGCCGTTAGGAACATAAGCCACAAATGTTTACCCAATTGAAAAATCGCTGGACAGTTATGTTCAAATCAAGGATCTGTTTCCAGTTACAAGTAACAGAATCCAATACAATCAACCTACTCAGATTGCTGAGGGAAAAAAAAAGTTTAAAAGTTCACAGAACTCTGTATGTGCTAAATTTAAGTTCAAGGTTTTAATTAGAAACAAAAAGACTTGTATAGTATCTTTAACTGACAAATGATAATAACTATTCTTATGTGAGGCATTTTGTATGATGTTTGATATTGACACTTGTCATTTCACTGAAAACTTTCGATATATAGATTACTTTCTTAGTAACACCTAAATAATTGCAAATCATCTTACAGATTAAGTTTATCTGATTTTCAAGTAGTTACTTATTATTTATTTAACAACAAATATATTCCAAGTGTCTATTTTATGTCAGGTTTATGTGTGCAAGTAGAAATGCATAGATGAAAAAACAAGTCCATGTTTTTGAAGTAATAATAGTGTAGTAAGAGAAAATATACATGTAAACAAATAACTGATATATTCTATAATAAAGATAAATGCCAGACATGATTAGAACTCAAGCAACAGCAGTCATCAATATTGGAGAGTGCCAAGACAGATCTGACTAATTCTGAAATCTCTATTCAGATGAATTGATGGGTTCAGCTTATGAACCCAAGGTTATCCTAGAAATCCTTGTAAATGAAAAAAATGTCATAAAAAGTGATCAATGTCTAAAAATATTCTAGTAGTCTCCACCGTCTCATAATCCAAACAGACACAGAGAAGTCAAAATACTGTGTGTGTGTTTTGTGTGTGTGTGTTTAAGACATCCTTAATCTTACTACTCAACAGAATTAACATTTTTAAGTACCTTCTTTCTAGACTTATATCCCTAAAGTAGCAGCAGATCTGGTAGTAGTTGTATAGCTGATTTGATCAATGTAGACAGATAATCAAACCAAAGAAAGTTGACCTTCCTCTTCTTTTCCACAGTGGACTTTTCACTTAAGGTTATCATTTTTCTAAAACATCATTTTGGTACTCTGCAGATCAAAATGTGTTTGTATAGTTTGCATAAATAAGATTTGGTAAATAACCTGATTTTCTGGGAATTGGTCCAATTGAAACCTCTGATCTTTTGAAGTTCATCTTTAGTGAGTCTTAGGGAGAACTCAGCTTTTTTGAAGTCCCACTGAAGTATTTAGTGGCTTGCTTTGCTAATCCAAGGGAGACTTCAGGGCTACATTTAACAGAGAACAGATGGCTCCTTTTTAAATGTCCTTTGTGGTCATTATAATAATATATTCAAAAATAGCTAATCATGTTACATTAGAGTAGATGGACACATTCGAAGATATTGGCCACAGTCACTATATTGTGTCAGTGCCTCCAGATTTCTATATTTAGTAGATAACCTGCAATCATCAAGGTATTCTCGCATTTCTCTTAAGAAGAGATATGTTAGAATATGTGGGCTACTTTGTACGTTAATATATTTTGTATATTTTAGCCATAATGTGTAGTCAAAACATAAAAATTACCTCTAGCAGAATGTTTTGTAGATTTTTTTTCAGAATCAGAAACAAAAACAGACTTTACAGAATCAGTTTAGGAAAGTCCAATGTTATTAGCAAAGCTTTGTACTTCTATGTTGTGCCTTCCACACTGAGGTATATGAAGAGATACAGAATTAAGGTTGAATTTTCGCAATATTCCCATCCCCAAACCTCAATTTTTGCTTACTTCAGTCACTTTAGAAGAAAATAGCCAGTGTGATTTCCTGCTTCTCACCCCCAACCAGATCAATCCAGCATTTATACATTATAGTGGCAAAACCATAGCACATCATGTTGTTAAATTGCATTGTAGACTCGATGAAAAAGAGAAATTGAATTACTTCATGACAGTGTATTTATTGTTAGCTTGATTCAATAAAAGTAGAATTTCAATAATTTTAGCACTAGAATGGAATTTAGAGTTTATAATCTAACTTCCATATCTTAACATTGAAGACAATAAGGCCTAGAGAAGTTAAAAGAGAAGACTACAGCATTAGCAAGGTTCACAGGTCACATGAACCAGATTCCTACAAGAAGCAATGAAATAATGTCAGGAAAAATTGTCAAAGAAAACCATAGTTTCAAAGAAATGCTAACTTCTCTTGCATACCTCCCAAGAGCCAAAGACTGCTGCATATTTTACCTACTTAATTTTATTTAAGCCATACACCAATTACATGAGGAAAGCAGTATTATTTGCCCCTGAACAGAGGAGAAACTGAGACATAGAGACTTTTATAACTTGCTTGAGAACAATTAGTAAGTCATGGAGGAAATATTTAAACCTAGGCATTTTGACTACAGAGGTTACATTTTTCATCATTACAGTGTTTTGTCATGGGATACCACAGGAGACATGAGACAATCTCCTTAGCTTTCTCATTCTCTATCTTAAAGAGATAAGAAGCTCAAAGTAGTCAATAACATTTTCATTGAAGTGAAATTCTAGAGTCAAAATTCTGTATTTTTTTTTTATTATTTCCAAAGGAAAAATCTTACATTCCTTCCCAAGTATTAGAAGCCCCCTAGGGAGGGGCGCGTGGGTGGCTCAGTGGGTTAAAGCCTCTGCCTTCGGCTCAGGTCCTGATCCCAGGGTCCTGGGATCTAGCCGGGCATCAGGCTCTCTGCTCAGCAGGGAGCCTGCTTCCTCCTTCTCTCTGCCTGCCTCTTGGCCTACTTGTAATCGCTGCCTGTCAAATAAATAAATAAAATCTTTAAAAAAAAAAAAAAAAAAAAAAGAAGCCCCCTAGGGAAATTAATTTGTAAAAATTCCAGATTTGTTTTGTGTATAATTTGGACATCATTTTGATTTAAGAACCAGCCGTTTAAACAGTATTTCCTGCCTTCTGAATTGTGGTGTTACTTACCCCTTCTTCCTTCTCCGTTACTACTTGTTTACTGTGTGGCCTTCACTTTCAGTGAGAACAGAAAATGTTGATATGTATCTCATCCAAAACCATAACACCTTCCAAACACTTCTAGAGGAAGAGCACAATTTTAGGGTAGAAAACCGGTTCCTAATGTATGTCCCTTTGAAATGAATGGGTTTCTTTGTTTATTTTGTTTTATTTTGGGGGGAGGGGTTCTTGGTTTTTTTTTTCTTTTTTTTTTTAAAGTTTTATTTATTTGAGAGAGAGAGAGAGCATAAGCAGAGGAAATGTAGAAGGAGAGGCAGAGAATTCCATGCAGACACCACTCAGAGTGGGGAGCCTGACTCAGGGCTTGATCTTACAACCCATGAGATCATGACCTGAGCCAAAATCAAGATCTGGCTGTTTAACCAACTGAGTCACTCAGGGGCCCTGTCTTCCTTTGATTTAGGTATCTATAATAGGTCTCTTTCTACACTTTTTCTTTCAACATATGTATATTATAATTAAAATTAATTTATTTTTACAGCATATTTGTGTCACATAATTTTTTTTATTTCTTTTCAGCGTAACAGAATTCATTGTTTATGCACCACACCAAGTGCTCCATGAAATACGTGCCCTCCTTAATACCCACCACCTGGCTCCCCCACCCCCCCAACCCCTTCAAAACCCTCAGATTGTTTTTCAGAGTCCATAGTCTCTCATGGTTCATCTCCCCTTCCAATTTCCCTCAACTCCCTTCTCCTGTCCATCTCCCCATGTCCTCCATGCTATTTGTTATGCTCCACAAATAAGTGAAACCATATGATAATTGACTCTCTCTGCTTGACTTATTTCACTCAGCATAATCTCTTCCAGTCCTGTCCATGTTGCTACAAAAGTTGGGTATTCATCCTTTCTGATGGAGGCATAATACTCCATAGTGTATATGGACCACATCTTCCTTATCCATTCGTCCGTTGAAGGGCATCTTGGTTCTTTCCACAGTTTGGCAACCGTGGCCATTGCCCCATAAACATTGAGGTACAGATGGCCCTTCTTTTCACTGCATCTGTATCTTTGGGGTAAATACCCAGTAGTGCAATTGCAGGGTCATAGGGAAGCTCTATTTTTAATTTCTTAAGGAATCTCCACACTGTTCTCCAAAGTGGCTGCACCAACTTGCATTCGAGGTGGGTTTTTTTTTTTTAAAGATTTTATTTATTTATTTGACAGACAGAGATCACAAGTACGCAGAGTCAGGCGGGGGAGGAGGGAAGCAGGCTCCCCGCTGAGCAGAGAGCCCGATGCTGGGCTTGATCCCAGGACCCTGGGATCATGACCTGAGGCGAAGGCAGAGGTTTTAACCCACTGAGCCACCCAGGCACTCCTGAAATGAATGTTTTTTTATGGAAGAGTTATAAGCCTAATGTTGTTACATATTATACCGAAGGGAGAAGAGGAAGGTATTAATAGCAATATGAGTTATAGAATAGGCTCAACAAAAGATAAAGTTACCCAATTCCCTAATCTTTTTTTAATTGGTGGAGGCAGTGGTGAAATGCTTGGCTATTGTGAAGCTCAAGTGACTGAGTACATTCCTGGATAATTATTGCTTGTTGGTTTATTGCTGGTATTATTATAAACAGCATGCTGTCCTCACTATCTGATGATCAGAAATTACATTGTGTTTAGTCCAGTACCTTAATGTGTGTGTTTGATATTCAGTAAATATCAGATTTACTTAAGAGAAGATATTAACATTTATTTCAAGTCTGTTGCATGCCAGATACTACTATACTAAGCAATTCACTTACTTTTTGCCATTTGTTGAGGTAGGAGTGAGGAACATATTATTACACCCAAACAAGTGGGAAGAAAGCAAACTTTGGATTTGAATCCAATTCTTCACTTTTCACTATTGCTGCCTACCCACTCAAATTGCTTTTAGAACAGAGAGGTATTTTTAAAATATTTTGCCAATTACCTTATTCTATTAAACCTTTGGGGTTCTTTGCATTTTAAAGGCATATGTTTTTTAAAAAAGACAAATTTCTTAACCTATATCCTCATCTTGAAATGGGGATAATTATCAGACACATGAAAAAATGCTCATCATCATTAGCCCTCAGGGAGATTCAAATTAAAACCACATTGAGATATCACCTTACACCAGTTAGAATGGCCAAAATTAACAAAACAGGAAACAACATGTGTTGGAGAGGATGTGGAGAAAGGGGAACCCTCTTCCACTGTTGGTGGGAATGCAAGTTGGTGCAGCCTCTTTGGAGAACAGTGTGGAGATTCCTCAAGAAATTAAAAATAGAGCTTCCCTACGACCCTGCAATTGCACTCCTGGGTATTTACCCCAAAGATACAGATGTCGTGAAAAGAAGGGCCATCTGTACCCCAATGTTTATAGCAGCAATGGCCACGGTCGCCAAACTATGGAAAGAACCAAGATGCCCTTCAACGGATAAATGGATAAGAAAGATGTGGTCCATATACACTATGGAGTATTATGCCTCCATCAGAAAGGACGAATATCCAACTTTTGTAGCAACATGGACGGGACTGGAAGAGATTATGCTGAGTGAAATAAGTCAAGCAGAGAGAGTCAATTATCATATGGTTTCACTCATTTGTGGAGCATAACCAATAGCATGGAGGACAAGGGGCGTTAGAGAGGAGTAGGGAATTTGGGTAAATTGGAAGGGGAGGTGAACCATGAGAGACTATGGACTCTGAAAAACAGTCTGAGGGGTTTGAAGTGGCGGGGGGGTGGGAGGTTGGGGTACCAGGTGGTGGGTATTATAGAGGGCACAGCTTGCATGGAGCACTGGGTGTGGTGAAAAAATAATGAATACTGTTTTTCTGAAAATAAATAAATTGGGAAAAAAAAAAAACCAGAATTGTTGAAGAGATTAGATGAGATAACAAATGTCAAGTCCTTAACACAGGGGCTCGTGCATAGCTTTCAAAAAATGATAACTACTGGTAGAAATTATACTCCAGTGGTGTGCTTTCTTCCTGCCTTCCAACATATCTACTACCCACCACCACCATTATCATCATCATAATCATCATCATGCTCTCCATCATTGCTCAACACTAGCTCCTTTCCTTTCTAGAATATCCTTTACGCTGTGGGCCATTCTAAAGTGGTATCCCAAGAAAAACAACACTGGATTCAACAGTGTTGCTCAACTTTTGCCTTTCTGTCCTACATTGGCTTTCCAGTTGCCTTTGAAAAGAGCTAGCATTTTTATCCCATGTGCCTGAAAGCAGAATATTCTGACCCAATTTTCTACTTCATGTGGCTTCTTCGTTTATCTATGTATTTATTTATTAAATAAACACACATACACACACACGTATGGAGAGTCTGCTGTATACTGGGAAAAACATGATGAACATCCCAGCCTTCTAAGCTCTTATAATGGGAGGTAGATAATAAGCAAAAAGGGTTGTGATATAGGGAAAAAAATGGTTCCTAATTTTAGGAACCAGTACCAACTGTTATGGAAGCACAGAGAAGGGCACCAGACAGTGCTGGGAGGCCAGAGAAGACTTCCTGAAAACAGGACATCTGAACTGAGCCTAGAAAGAATGAGGGATCCTTTGGTAAGGAGAAGCAGAGGAAGAGGACTCCAGGCAGAGATGTAAGCAAATGCGAAAGTGCAGAGGAGAAGGAGCTTCTTTGAGTTTGAGGAATTGCAAGTAGGTTAATATCACTCTAGGATAGAGTGAAGAAGGCATATATTGAGAGGTGAAACTGGGGACAGATGCAGAGGCCACATCATGGAGGGCCTTTTCCGCCATTTTCAGGAGCTAGACTTGATTCCAAAGACTGAGAGGAGCCATGGATAGTTCTAAGCAGGGAGTGCAGTGTAGAGGACATATCCAAGTGGAAAATCATTTCATTACTTTCATAAACACTAACCTTTGAGGAGGAGGAGGTGGAGTTCTCAACCTGAGGTCAATGGGTGGTCTGTGGATGTTTAGAAAATGTGTAAACTCCCTGAAAGTGTAGACAAAATTGTTAGTTGTATGTGTACTTGGGGGGAAGGGAAGAGAGGCAGAATCCATAGCTTTGTGAAACCCTCAAAGAACTGTGTTATCCAAAGAAAAGTTGGAAACCACTGCTCTGGGGACAGAAAGCTAGAAGCTAACTTACAGAGCAGAAATTTCAGGTCGCCACAAAGAGCCCTTCTAAAGTTAAAGAGTTTCTCTTTTAAGAAAAATTTCTCATTCCTTCCCCTGAGTTACCAAACTCTTCCCACTCCACCCTGACCCACTGACGTTTTGTTCCTGGCCACTCTCCCACCTAAATGCTGCTTCCTTGCTCATGGAACTGGTCTTCCATGCCAACCCATAATAAGTGTCCACTGCAGAGGCTAAGAATAGATGCAGTGTCCTGGTGACTTGAAAATTTGGTAACATCTGAAGGATGAACTGCACAGTGACCACAAAATTCATTCTGATCTTTCGAACCAAACAGATTATAAACATGTGATCATGGTTTCCCTGTGAGGTGAAGGAGGAGATTCTAAGCAAGCAAAAAACAAACAAACAAACAAAAAGAAACAACAAAAAAAACCCTATTGAATAGAAGGAAAAGGCAGCTACTATTCGTAATTGCAAAGAACAAAGAAAAATACTCACCCAAATACAATCTTCTGTGTTTGCATGTTTTGCCTTTCCACCTTTTTCCCTACCCCACCCCTTACCCCCAACAAGCCAGTTCAGTCAGACCAGCTACAGTTCTCCTAGGAAGATAGATTTTGTTCCATTGGTCTCTCCTTAATACATTTTCCTGGATTTGGATATGTGTTCTTCATCTTTTAGTTAAGTCTGTGACCTCATGCAAGTCATTTTGTTAACCTTTCTGGGCAGTGTCTTCTGGAAGATGAAGCTAGATGGTTTTCAGTTGCCACAGTTTGTAATGGTGGCTGGAGTGGAGGGCGATTAAAACAGATCTCGAGATAGCTATTTCTCATTCCCAACTCACCAGTCCCTTCCAAGGATTGCTGGGTACTTTCTTGAAGGCATTTTATCAATTTCACATAAGTATTCCTCGACCAGTAGAGCCAAATAGGGCAAAGGTCAGGAAATTTTTTCCAGGAAGGGCCAACTGGTAAATATTTTAGGCCTTGTGGGCCATAAGGGCTCCACCACAGCTCTTTAGCTCTGTGAGGAAGGCAGCTCTGTGGTATGACCCAGACAATGCGGAAATGTGCATGCGTGGCTATGATCCGCTAGAACTGTGTTTATCAGGAAAGGTGGCAACCTGGGTTTGGCCGGTCATACCAGAGTTTGTGGATCCTTGAAATGGAAGATGGACAGCCTGAAGACAAGAGTGTTTCATCCCTTCAGTCTTTCATTTTGGGAAGTTGCTTCTTGGACAATTTCCTGATAATTGTTTTGTTGTCATTATTGTCGTGAAAGACATGAACTGTTTGATTCTTTTAGCCCCACACAACCACCTCACTGTCTGTGCTCCCAATAAATAACTTAGTGGGGCTTCCAGCTTGCAGGGGATCTGAAACAGTTCAGGCAACTTGTTTCTCAGGCATAGAGATAAATAAATGGCCTCATAAGTAGACAGTTCAGAAGATGAATAGCCTGAAGGAACAGTTGAGTAGTTAGTTCATTGAGACAGGGAAAGAAGAGGGAAAGAGAGAAGGGAGGGAAGAAAGATTGATTGAATAGCAAACTAGTTTATGAGATCTACTGTACAAACTTGCCCAGCTGGGTACTTTATCTTGAATTTGTTTTGCAAATTGCAGATGCCTAGCTCTGGAAGCCAAGAAAAAGAAAGGGCAGTCATCCCACGCCAAAATACTCCCATGGATCCCAAGTAACTTACATTACTTCATTTTTGTGGGGAAAAAAAAAATCATTATATATCCCCCTTCCAAAATAAGAAAAACAGAGAGCTATTTTACCCAGATGCCCAGAAGAAGACAAATATTTTTTAGAGGGTTTTTTTTGTGTGTGTGTGGGTTTTTTTTTTTTTTTTTTTTTTTTTTTTTTTTTAATATTAAGAGAACAATACCTGCCTGGTAACTTTGCTTGCTTTGTGAAACTAACTATGGCATACTGTTCAGTCCAAAGAACTGTTTTAACAGTAAAAATGGCTGAGTTCAATGAGTCCTAATATCTCAACATACTCTCATGAAACCAGGGATATTTTTGTTTGCTGCTTGAGGACATATCTGACTGGACTCTATTTTACTTTTTGCTAAAATTAATCCTACTTGACAGAGCCTTTGTATTCCATTAAATCAAAGTGTTAATTGCAGCATTTTTATTATTTAACATCTTTTTAAAAGATCTCTCCCATATTAAGCACGACTTTCAAAGATATTTTATCAAAGTAAGACCCAGTGGCTCGGCCTGTCCTTGGATGTTTGATACTAAAAGTTACAAGATTTTTTCCATACACTTCTTTACATTTTGATCGCTGAAATTTTAAAAGAAAAGGTCTTGGTGAATGAGCTGCTAGGGCTAGAATAGTGGAATTTATTTCTAATTGTAAAATTTTGATTTTTTTCAAAAGGACTTCAACCCAGCTTTGTGAGAAATAGAGTTAATAACAGGAAGAACAAGTCATTTATCCTCTAAAGAAAAAGGTGCCCATTTACAAGCATTCAGGTGCCTCCTTAATTTTTTACCAGGTCTTCTAGACACATAGTTTGCCTCCTTGCTGAGTTAGTGATTCCCACACTAATCTGTGAACAAGATACTAAGTCAACAAAGTAACAAATTTGGGAAGGCATTCTTTTACCATGATTTCCATACATTAAAACATGTTTCCAGCTTCTGATGAGTGTAAATCAGCCTCACACATGGTCACTTACTCAGGTACATGTTTGCCTTGGCAAACAGCTTTGGCCATCACATACCTGATTTACCAATAGTTTTCCAACATCCTTGATACCATTCGGGAAGATAAATTTTCCATCAGTAGTCAAATTGGAAAACTTGAAAGTATAGACAAGCTGCAGAGTTTTTCAATAAGCTGCCTGGACTCTGATCCACGCCTAGAAGAATGCATAACACAAAGTAGATGCTCAACAAATATTTGTCGAATAAGTGAGTCAGGTAGAGTAAAGATAATAATTCTAAAGACATAGCTTAATTATTGGCAGAACGTTGTTAGAAGAATACAGATATGTTTTTATTGGCCTGGCCATCATGTGCTGGATTAAAAGAAGGATCAAAAATCTTTAACCATATCTCAATGCTAGCATACCACTCTAACTTAGTGGCTTAACTAATAATGTAACAGGACTTTAAACTCTTAAATACACACACACACACACAAATGTGAAAAACTGTAAGTGCATATTAAATGTAAATTTATATTAAATCCCAGGAGGATAGGGTCAGAAGCCTATTTTGTAGGTTAGCATCAAATACTATAATTTGACAGGTAGAAAGAGAAAATACATGTACATAATATGAAAGATCATTCAAATTCATAATTTGAGCCAATCATATGGCTATTATTAGCTTCCAGATCAGCCTTTTAACTCCAGTTTGTCTAGAAAACTGGGTATTCTGTCATAAAAGATGGCATCAGTGGAAATGGCCTAAATCATTCTCTCTCTCTCTCTCTCTCTCACACACACACACACACACACACACACACACACTCATCTCCCTAGGCTGAGGATGGGCCATTTTTACCATGTCTTCATGAGCTTTAAGGAGACCATAAGTGTTGAAATAGAACCAGATTTATTCCTATTAGGCCAAGTTCTACATGGGCTGAACGGAAGGCAAAGATGAGGCTGAATATGGAAATCAAAGCCAACGCAGTAGAACATATTTTTCTTTCAAAATATTTTATGTACTAAAGTTTGCACAACATCTTGGCAATGACAGCAAGCCTGTGTAAGGAGGTGTTTCGTGTTTCATAGCTAACATAAGGGCAAAAAAATGTAGCAGCAGCCAAACATTACTTCAATCATGCAATGAAAGAATGTGTATGGTAGAGTACATGGTAAGACCCATGCGCCAGAAGCTTCAAGGCTCAGAAATCTTGTACAAAATTCCAAAAGAGAGCTTATCTCTTATTTTTATATTCTTTGGTATTGTGAAGGAATGAAACTAAATTTAACACAGTCCATCTGTTTGATTAGAGAGAGAGAAAGAGACGTAATTGCATTTTCTTGGTATATAGATCGTTTCTAAATCTTAAAGGAGGCTAGTTTTCCAGATTGTCGTGGAAATTGTTTTGAAGTTCACCAATTTTGCCAACCCTAAGCACTCTGCCCATCTCTTTCTCTTCATTTACCCCCTTTCTATATAATTTTTTAATCTCTAGAAAACTGCCTAGAGTAGGTATTCATTAATAGGTATTCATTAAAAATATCGAAATTCGTGGGTGGATGGATGGATGGATGCACAGGTGACTAGATTAGGCATTAGAAGATCTAGATTTTAATCTTAGAGTTCCAGTAGGTATCATACCACCTAACAAAAATTGCTTTTTCCCTGTGTAATTTTGAGTGAGGACCCACATAGGGTATGCAATGTGTGCATCTTAGGTTCCCAGATAAATGACAAGCCAGGGATCTTAACCTCAAATGCCTTTATGAGCCAGGCAAGTAATAGAAATGAAGGAAATGGGCAGATGGAATAAACAAAAAGATAGTGGGGACTGAGGCTCACTGGAGGGCACACCTTGTGTTTAAAATATGATGGGAGCGTGGGGTGTGCTCAGAGCAGGTAGCCTGAAGAAATGGCTCCTCTGTTTATAACACACCCAACAGGAATCTGGGCTCTCTGTGAAAAGGGGCACAAAATGCATGGCCTTCCTATGAACAGACACCCTACACATGTCCCACCCTGCACTTCCACAAGGCTTCTGGATAGGAACAGCAGCCCAAGGCTTTGAAGGCCTCAGTCATGGAGGCAGTAGCCCTGAGAGTGAGCATAGATGTGAGGCATGGGCTGGAGGCCCAGGACAGCCCCCTACCCACGCCCCGCAGGAACGGGGGAGGGGCCACCTAGGAGCCGCTGGTGCACCAGGTCTGCCCGGCTGGACGTGAACGTGTATGTCGCAATGAGGTACCTGGAATACAAGATGGTCCTCGGCAGCCGCCAACCCAAGTCTGAGCTCCTCTGGGGCCTGAGAGTCCTCCACCAGACCAGCAAGATGAGCGCGCGAGAGTCCTCACCCAGCAGCAGAACCGAGACCCCGGGAAGGGAAGGCTCATTTCTTGAAGGCTGTGGATGGTGCCTTCAAGACAATGGATGTGGATATGGCTGAGGAACATGTCAGGGCCCCAATGAGGGCCCAGACGGACATTGGGGATGAAGCTCTGATCGGACAGTGGCTCTGGGATGACATACAGGTAGAGCTTCTGACATGGTATGAGGATGGAGATTTTAGCAATTGCTGGGGCCAGGATTCCTTTGGCTTCCTGGGCCAGAAACCATCGTAGAGTCTGAATGGCAACCATGCCAATAGAACCACTGGGAGAGCTGGAGTCAGCCCTGGCGCTGATGGTGGGGCCAGCACCGCATTCTAGATGGGCCCAGCACCAGCAACACTGTCCCGACCAGAAATGCCACCAGAAAGATTGCCAACTTCCCTGAGATCCAACAATGCTGATGAATGGCAGCAGTCACTCACCAAGCCAGGGTGCATCCCCTGACTCCTTCACACAGCACTCGGGGCACCTTCCAAACGTGCTCATCTGAGATGGCATGCATGAGGAAGCCGTCTTCGCCCTTCTTGCTTTTGTTGTGTTTTCATATTTTTGGTATCCATGTTACATTCAAGTTGCAAAATTAAGAAAAGAAAAAACAAAAATAAAATATGATGGGAGCTAAGCACACCGTTATCTGCAATCCACATAGGCTTACAGCATAAGCTTCTTCACAGACGTAACTGTTTCTAAAACACCTCTGCCATATACAAAATAATAAAGGAAGAAAGAAGAAAAATGTTAATTGCTAAAATGTAACCAAGTACTTACAAAGTGCCTAGAACTGTTCTAAATTTCATCTGGTTTGATTTTATTTTATATATATATATATATATATATATATATATTTAGATTTTATTTATTTATTTGAGAGAGAGAGGATGAGAGACAGAGAGCATGAAAGAGGGGAGAGTTAGAGGGAGAAGCAGGCTCCCTGCTCTGCAGGGAGCCCAATGCAGGACTCCATCCTGGAACTCCATGATCAGGACCTGAGCCGAAAGCAGTTGCTCAACCAACTGAGCCACCCAGGTGCCCATGGTTTGATTTTATGTCATGAATATAATTACTGCTCTTTTACAATCAAAGAAATTAAGGTACAATACTCAGTAAGTGTATGTTGCTGCTCTATTAATAAATAATTGGACGTTAAGAAATAAAAACCAGGAAAAAAAATGTATCAGGGCCCTGAGCCAAACCCCTAATCCAGATGAAAGAAGCATTCTTCCAAAAGAGCTTCCATCAGAGAATGGATGACTCCCAGCTCCTCTTCTGATGTCTCCAGGTAGAGGATGAAGGTCATTCCCCGAGTCCATCGGTAGCTCACTCTCCGCAACGTAACTGAGACCTCTGCATTTCTGGAGTCAACACAGAACAGCTTTGTGCCATCTGCAAGGCCTGTCTCCTTTGGTTCACAGTAATCAAAGAAAACACACTCCTCCTGTGTGTGTGGAAATAATGTGAACAGTTACGTGCCACCGTCAATTACTAAGTGCTTAACACTGTACGTAGTATCATTTCCTCTCATTCTCACAGCGGCCCCATAAAGTCAGTACTGTTATTGTGCCCAATTTACAGATAAGGACATTGAGGCTCATGGAGGTAAATTAACATCTCCCAGATCACTCAGCCAATGAGTGATGGAACCAGGGTATGAATTCCAGCAGGCCCATCTGCAGAGTTCATGATCTTGTGCACTGTGACAGGGCCAAGAAGGCTGAGAAGAAAAACACATTGAATATTTCTGAGTATGTTCATCAACCAGTTTCTTAAAACACAAAATCCTCTTCTCATACACCCTCTTGCACTAAACTTCAAACTATTATATCGTAGAAAAGAGCAGATGGGTTTCTATTCTGGTTGCGGTGGAGAGTGAAGGGCCAGCCACCACCTCCACTATATTCTCTCTCATTTTGATGTCCTCTAGCATCACTTCCAGTCATTGTTACTCTTGTCTGACCCCACCCCCCATCTCCTCACCCCTGTTTCTCCCTGTACCGATCTCTGCTTCGCTCTCATTTGTGTGGGCAGACCAAAGATTCAACACTCAGTCCTCTAGGTACTTCCTTCTCTACCCGCCCTGCAAGAGTGCTCAATGCCCAGATCACCCACTGCCATCGTGGTAATGACCCTCACGTGTTTGTCTGCAGACCCATATCCCTAGTGGCTTGTAGGACATGTGGGGTGAACCTTTTCCCCCAAGAACCAAGTTGGATTTAACTTTGAGAGAACTAACTGGGCATTGCACTCAGAGGTGTCTGGAGATGGCTATTTAAAGCTGCACGGAGGATGTGCTTGCCTCAGAGATGGCTCCCATTATTTTTAGTTAACTGGTGAGGAGGACCGCCCCCCTTCCCAACCCCCACAGACTGCCCTTCTTGCCACCACACTCCCTTCCTCATGCCTGATGGAGGGTGCTTCCCCGTGCAGAGGGTGCTCAATCAACACGTTCTGCACAGGCAGGTGGGTCTGCACACTTCAAAAGCAGGAGCACCTTTTTTCCTCAGCACGTCTCGTCTGAACTGAGAGACAACAGGGTACAGCGATGGAGGAAGAATGCAGAAGTCAGACAGACCTGGCTTCACATCTTCTCAACTACTTGTGTGATCTCTGAGCTCATGTTTCTCATCTGCAAAACTGGGAACATAATACTAGTTCCTGCTCATTGTTTTGTTGAGAGGATTCAATGTGGTCAGTCATGGAATGCACTGAGGATGGTGCCTAGTCTGTAATAAGGCTCAGTGTCTGGTCATCTTTAGGATTATTTTGTAACCCTTTGCTTTTGAGGTAGTTGGTGAGCTCTGTAGCTTCAGGAATTACTGAATAGGCCACATTGCCTATTTCTCGAGGCTGTGGACTTTTTTTTAGCATAGTAGGTAACTAAAGAAAAAGAAGGAGATAAAAGAGAAGAGACTTTCCACAAAAGGAGTGTATATGACTGCTCATCAGGCATCATGAGAGCTGCTTTATCTTTGTAATCTCTTGTAACTTCATGCAGTCCAGATGGGGAATGAAAGTTGGGTTTTATTGCTCCCATCATCCAGTGTTTCTCAAAGAGCATACCTTTGACCACTGAGTATTAGAATTTCCTGACCAGGAACCAGGAACCCTCGGAATTTCTGGAGCAAGGCCAGAGCATCAAAGTGTGAGGACCTTTGACTTAGGAATTGTATCATACCTAAGACTTGGTTCTGTATTTTCTTGTATTTTTACATGAAAGCATGTCATTTCTTCCTTAATTAGATACATTCTTCAAGGTGGGAAGAGTTCTTGTAACCCCAACAGTATACAAGCCTGAACACGGCATTGGGAATTCATGAAAACATTTGGGTAGGTTTAGCTTTCTGCACTGCAGGGTCAATACCTTAAGATCCGTAGAGACCTTGAGTTAGAAAAGCAATACCCAAGATTCCCACTATTCTACAATGTTGTTTTTAATCAATACTTTCTCACTGTCGGTCGGGTGTTCTTTTACTGATTGATCCACTGAAATTCCTGACTTCCTGACCAGGGAGCAAAATTGACAAGTCTCTGAAAAGTGAAGTCCCTGCTGGGTCTCAGAGTGTTTGTAAAACAGAAACTCACAGGTCTTCTCTTCTTATCACTGAAAGCTCGGCCCCTTCTGACCAAAATGGTTATGCAACTTTTGAATATATGCATTAAAACATAATTTCTGTTACAGGATCTACAATGATATGTGCTAGCTTTAAGGAAAAGGAAGAACTTGTTACTTTATGATGTGTTTGTTCCTGAGCAATTGAGAGGTTTGCCGTATGTTTTTATGGTCGTTTTCTTTGAGGTTCCATGAACGCCTTCTGGAATGTGGAGGTTCCACCATCAGAGACATATGGGAACTTTTCCAGTGTCCTAATGTCATTAACCCAGCGGCTTTGGTTGTCATAATACACATTTATTTCTCCTACATTTAAAAGGCAATTCTCTGATCTCCAGCTCATTTAAACATGTTTGATCTTAACAAGATGAAAAATGTTTGGAATCTAAGCTTATGATCTCTGTGCTACATTTTTCTTCTTTTAATTCACAGTAGCTTCCCCTACCTCCTCCTTCTCTTCTTTAGGATCAACACTCTGTGGTCGGCCAGAACACAGGCCCCAGTCCAAGTCCCAACCCCTGCTCAAATCCAAACACCGGAAGTGGTTACATGAACTCCCAGTCATCACTGTTGAATCAGCAATTGATGGGAAAGAAACAGGGTCTACAGAGGCCGATCATGGAGCGGAAACAGCAGCTTCTCCTACAGCAGCAGATGCTGGTTGATACGGTAAAACTCTCTCCTAATGTCTACTGCACATACCTATTGACCTAACAGGGGGAATTCATTATTTCCCCTTTCTGGTCACTGCCCTTTTCTCTGTGCCTACTTCGATGAGAGCAAGGAGAGAGTCCTGGCTATAAGAAAAGGGAATTCTATACGTAAGTTATCGTGCTGCGGGGAAAAAAAATAAAAAAGCACTTGATTTACCAGCTGCTGGACAGTTGGAATGCATGGCACCCCACCTAACTAGCCCTGCCCAGCCCAGGAATGTTAAGAACCACCAACATGAGTATTTGGATCAGGCAAAAGGAGCCATTTTTATGCTGCAGCCCTGAGGGGCAGAAATCGGGGACAGAACTTTAACTAACTTGAATCCAAACTGATTTTAGAGGTAAAAGGAATTTCTAAAACAGTTGTAAAAGCCAGCATGGAGTTTCAAAACTTAAGATTTGGCTTCCAAAATAAAGCATCACAGAAGGGGGGATGTTTTTAAAGAAAACTGAGGATCTGTTTCCAGCTTTCAGCATAGTTAAGTGACCTTAAAGAAAGGCAAGGTGGTTCTTTCCCCGCAGGACCCAAGCTCTAGCCAGGCTTCACTGTAATCTGCTTTCCCCACCGTGTCCTCAGACATACCATCGGGCACAGATTCAAACCCCTCCAGCCTCCGAACGCTGAGTTCTCCAGGTTTCATTCTCTCCCTTCAGACAGTTTGGTCAAATGAAAGGAAAAGGGGGCAGAGTTAGCCATCTCCAGGTTGACAGAGTCAAGGTACACAGAGATGTGACAAACAAAATAAAAAATGTTTATACTCAAGGAGCTTTGTAGTAAAAGTCAGAAATCTAGGGTGTGATGGGTGCTATCATTCATTCGGTAAATATTAATGGCTATAAATAAAAGAGACCCTGCCTTTGTCCTTAAGGAGCATAGAGCCCACAGGGATGTGAAATAAATAGGCAAAAGGCAGGTGATTAAATGCTGTGATGTGGCAAATACTAAAAATACTAGAAAACCTCCTCTCTCTTCAAAGAGGAGGTTTTATCTACTGAGGATCTGAAGGTGAAGTAGGTGATGGGGTAAAGAGCAGGGGAGCTTTCAGGCCAGAAGAACCAGCATATTCAAAGACTCGGGGACGATAACGTATACTGCATGTGATATAGTAGATGGCAGTAGAGGATTAGGAAAATAATTGGCAAGGAGGCCAGAGAGGAGAGGCCAGAGCTTGATAAATTTACATTGTCTGAAAAGCAATGGCAGGGATTTTAAGGATTTGAAACAAAGAAGCACCAAACTTAGATTTGCATTACAATAAAGTATGAACAGAGTAAGAGGAAAGGTAATTGAGCAAAGATATCATCCAGCCTGGAGAGATTAAGGGTAGTCTCCCAGAAGAGGTACAATTTGACTTTGACTTTGACCTTGAAGACTGCAGGATTCTGATGGGTAGAGTAGGTGAGGAGGGGCTAGACAACAAAAGGTCCAGCCCAGGTGTGTATTTATTGATGGGTTTGAGATTAAATTCTGAAATATTTAATTCACAATGAATGGGGGGATATAGGAAGGGGAGACAAACCAGGAGAGATTGTGGGCTCTGAGAAACAGACTGAGGGTTTTGGAGACGGAAGAGGGTGGGGGGTTGGGTGAGTCTCATGGTGGGCATTATGGAGGGCATGAATTGCATGGAGCACTGGGTGTGGTGCGTAAATAATGAATTTTGGAACACTGAAAAAATAAAATAGTATAAATAGTAACATAATCATTCATTAATTTTAAGGAATGACAAACGGAATAATTTCGGGGTCTAGAGTAGGTGAGAAGAAATAGTGAGGGACAAATAAGGAATAGTGAGCAATTAACTTACTGATGACCTTGAGTACTGCCATAAGGGGTAGGGGTGCCACGGACTAGATCACAAATCAACACAACCAGTTCCTTCTATAAGTCTTCTGTAATTCTGGAAACTCCAGCTGTCCCACCAAGTCCCTCCCTTTTTTTTTTTTTTTTAATCTTTGTCAATTAAATAGCTTAGAAACAAAGGCAGCAGGAGAGAAAAACATACAATCTAAGACTGACTCTCATTGTTCCCATCAGTCCTTCTCATGTGTTGAATTACAACACGCAGAGGTTGAATTTCTGGATTTTCAGCTCTGATTCAAAGGCAAGGAGATGTGTCCCGAGGATCATGTCCTGGCACTGGCTGAACTCTCCTTGGGCCCCGGTTGAGTCACCACTGAGACAGGTGCAAAGGGCAGTGGATGAGAAATGGGACTGCTGTTTTTGCGATTTTTATAAACCATTCACATTTCTCTTTGTTTGGACGCCATTGAGGGTGCCTGTGCTTGTTAGCATATCCAGGAAGAAACAGTCTTTGATATGGCTTTACATTAGCATATGCTTTGTAGTCATTTCCAGTCAGTTGGCAAGGCCAGAAAGGCGCCTAAATTGAGACATTTTCTCACGAAAGTGCGTCATCCTTACTCCCTGTTATTCTCTCACCAATGAAGCACAAAGAGGAAAGATGAGTCGAATCATATGTAAGACTATGGGCGTCATGGTAACCAACACATTTTGTGCACCTTCTGTGGGCCAGGGGCCACACCCAGCCTTTACAGTGGTAAAGGATTAGTCCTTCTGATCGGAGTTATGAGGGTGGTCCTAGATTTATCTACGTGTCAGATTTTGAGATGGCAAAACTGAAGCAGGACAGATAAACACAACAAAGATTATTTCTATAGGGGGTTTTCAGGTCCAGGTTATTGGGTTGAATTACTGGGTCCAAGATCATGAGGCATTAGTTGAGAAGTTCAATTTCACATTCCGCAGAAGTAGTCTCAGAGATGGCCTCTGAGTTACACTTAGCCAGAATGGGGCGGTCATCCTCTTGCATAGAATGGGACTTGGAGCAGCCTGCCTTCCGTGCTGCAGTCTGGTCTTCGCTACTCCTGAGCCTGCAGGGATGACACAGTCATTCCAATGAACAGTCCATATGCCAGGCCGTTAAATCTAACTCACTGGTGAGCAAGTACTTCAAGAAACTCAGGTTTCCAGGGATGTGTTGTTAACCCTCGGAACAATCTAATTTAGCCCTCGCGGAAATAAAAAGTCAGTAAGTACATTGAATATACATAAAAATAAGTTCAGATTTGAGATCTAGTCCTTAATGGGGAAACCAAGAGCCTGATCCTGTCTCTATCTCTATCTTTGTCTCTGTCTCTTTCTCTCTCATACACACATGCATGTGCACCCATGCACAAATCCTGTTTACTTCAATATAAACAGCAGAAACACCTACTGACATAAGAAAAAAATGATAGTTGCTTTTGGAAAAAGAGAAGAATTCAGAAAGTCCCATACTTGGCAAAAAAATAAAACTTGTCAGCTTGCACAATATTTTACAACAGTCAGGGTAGAACATCACCGCATTTGGGTTCATGGAACATCTCAAGCTGCTTCTTAAACATTTAGGGTTTAGGCAAAACAATAAAGACTTTCACCAACCACTTTTTTCCTTCATTTGTAAACCCATATTTAAAAGAAATGTAATCCATATGTTTCTGATTCATTTACACTTAGCTCATCAAAATCATGTTTTTTGCGAATTACTTGATGCCCCAAAACCCCTGTGAGTCTTTCAAGTTTTTTTCTTAGAAACAAAAATTTGAACTTGGTTTGTTGTTGTTTTAAGGAACTGAGAAGTACATGGTTCAAGTGGGATCTTGGGAACTTGGCCAGTGCACATGTGGCCTCCATCTAATTTATCCCTCTATCTTTACACAGTTTTCTATTTATTGATTGTTCTCTTTCTACCTATGCCAGTTAAGTCTATCTTTGAAAATTTGAAAATGAGGTTGCTTTGGGGTGCATACAATGCTACAGTAAAGCAGTTCTAAAAACTTCCTGATCCATGATGAGAAGGACTGATAAGAGTCCAGATTGATATGACGCTTGCAGCCGAGCCATTTTTGCTTTTGTCAGACGTGAACCATCTGATAGGACACCAAGCTCAGATGGGGTTACTTGGAGACCATGATAAAATGAGACACAATAAGGCCACTTCGTAATTTGATCTAAATACAGACACAAGGTCACTCTGTAACCCACAAAATACCACCACCCCCCTTTGCTAAGTGAGCAACGGCTGCTTCTTTACTCAATGATAGAACCAACCTCACTTTGACAGCTTACAACCTAGAACAAATCTTTGCCTTCTTAGACCCTCCCTAAATCATCCAATCAACACTCAAATCCTAGGATAGGTTCTCTCTAACGCTCTAGTGCTGAGGCACCCCAGGGTGCCCCCATGATGTGCATTCTCCCTTGCTGCAATGAATAGTAAACCCAGCAGGTGTGTTCCTGGTGGTCTTTGACTAAAGGCATTGAAAATATAAAAAGAACATACCTATTTCCTCTCTTAGCTCACAAATTCACCTATTCTAGAGATCTAAAGGTGGCTGATTCCAGAAGGAAGAAAAGAAGGGGGCCTAGGAGACATCTGTGCTTTAAAAATGGGGCACAGAGAAACAGGGAAGCAAATACTGTATTGTGTGGCAGGGAAAGGACCAGAATGTTTGAGTCAGGATTCGATTTCTGTTCTACTACTTGGATCTTTGGCAAGTTACTTGGCCTAAGGAAACTTCCATTTCTTCATCTATTAAGTGGAAATAATTACTCCTATTTCAAGAGTGATTTTAGAGGGGGAAAATTGAGTAATATGTGTATAGTGCCCCCACCAATCCTGATAGATTATCCCCTGGCATCTCCTCCTCTCTAAGGTTGCCAGATTTAACGAATAAAAATATATAATTTCCAAGTGTTCTGTATTTTCTCTGTTAACCCTACTTCTATGCCTGCCACACTCCATGGGACTAGAATTAAATAATAGGTACCAAAGCATCTCAGGTGTGCTACAAAATAAACACCATCTCAAAAATCTTAGGAATTTAGCTCTCCCTGAAATCTAATTGCAAAATAAAGGAAATGAGGTTAGTTGCTAGACCCAAAACACACTGAGTGTTAAGGAAAGTTGGAATTATACTTCCTCACAGGAAATTTATTGAAATTGAAAAGACCCGTCTCTGAAGTAACGCTAGTAAATAAGGTATGATTCACAGCGACGGCTGCAAAGTTGTTCTTGCAGGCTTACTTTTTTGAATGACAGTCTATAAATGTTTACAAGTGGGAAAGGAAACATGCAACTTAATATGTTTTTATCTGTGTTTTCAAGGAGAAGATTGCTCCACAGGATCAGATAAACAGACATTTGACCAGGCCACCCCCAGATTACAAAGACCAAAGAAGAAACACGGGCAATATGCAGCCAAACGCTGCTCCATATTCTGGTAAGTATTCTTTAAAATCAGTAAAAATAGGGAGTCCTGGGTGGCTCAGTCAGTTAAGCATCTGCCTTTGGCTCAGGTCATGATCCTAGAGTCCTGGATCAAGCCCCACATTGGACTTCCTGCTCAGTGGGGAGTCTGTTTCTCCTTCTCTCTTTCTGCTTCTCCCTCTCCCTCTCCCTCTCCCTCTGCTACGCCCTCTCCCTCTGCTTCTCCCTTCTGCTACTCCTTCTCCCTCTCCCTCTGCTCCTTGCCCCTGCCCGTGCTCTCTCTCTCTAATAAATAGATAAAATCTTTTAAAAAATCTGTAAAAATCGTAACTGCAGAAGAAAAAAACTATTCAGCTTTTAACATCTCCTCCTCTTCTGCCTCATTTGGAAATAACATCTTTCTTAGAATCCTGCACTAGTTCCCATTTAACTTCCCATTTAACTTTCGGATCAACTTGAGTGGTTTTCAGTCCTTTCTTCATTTCCTGCTGATTCTTGTCCTCTATTCACATATTTCACTGCCCTTCAAATTACCTCTGAGAGTTCAAGAGAACTTAAATATTTTCTAACTCCTCGGTTTGACCGTTCTCCTCCCAGCAAGGTATCCTGACCCTGATCATGTAAGGTAAGCAGTCATTCCTCTCTCTTGGAACTTGCATGAAGCCTGATCCACTTATCTCCACTTGTCCTCAGCATGGCTGAAAGACAAGATGGAAGTTCCTTTGGAACATGGCTTCTTACACCATAGCCTATTGGTGGGTTCAAGGGAAGCTCGGAGTTTTGGAAATATAATACAAAATTCAACGTGGGTGTTTGGGCTTTTCTTTTCCCATTCATATAAAAGAATCTCAAGGATAGCAGCCTCAGGCTGATTAGGTGGCTGTACTGTGTTGTCAGGGGTCCAGGCATCTTTTGTTTTTCTGCTCCACCTTCTTTCACGTGGAGTTTCCTCCCTAAGGGTTGCCTTGAGACCAAACACACCACCATTCTTCACATCGTATTCCAGGTAGAAGGATGAAAGAAGGGGAAAGGTAGAACGCCCTCCCAAATGAGTCAGATTCTCCTTTTAAAAGAAGCTTCTTGGGGGCACCTGAGTGACTCAGTCGGTTAAGCGTCTGCCTTTGGCTCAGGTTGTGATCTCGGGGTCCTGGGATCAAGCCCCACATCGGGCTTCCTGCTCAGCTCAGCAGCCTCTCTCTCTCTCTGCTGCTCCCCACGCTTGTGCTCTCTCTCTCTCTCTCTCAAATAAATAAATAAAATCTTAAACAAAAATAAAGTAGGTTTTTTGGACTCTTACCTAATAACTTCTACTTCTAGCCAGAATGTATTCATCTGGATCCCTCCATCACCAAGGAAGCTTGGGAAATATGGTTTTTCAGCTGGGCATATTGCTGCAAAATCAAGGGTCTGTTTCTAAGGGAGACAGGGAGACTGGATGCTTGGTAGGCACCTGTGAGTCCGTTTCACAGTACACATGGACTTTTCCTAAGGGTGGATCCTTGGCATCCAGTTGCCAGTTCCCAAATGGATTAAGAACCAGTACCCAGAGCGCTGTACTTCCCATGTCTTCTGAGAATGAAATAAGCAACAAGCACAACACAAACTCCTTTTGTCATTTTCTGCTTTAATCTTAGTGCAATAATAATCACCTTGCCCAGATGTTAACATTAGAAATGATGTATGAAAAGCACATGGAACAATTTTCACCATATATTAGGAACTTCTAAATACTAACTGTGATTACTATTTTGTGACTTTCATGGAAATTCTGTCTATTGTGGTTGTTTGAAACTATTGCTCTCCTCGTAAACCTTCTCAGGGCATTTTGTCAAAATAGAGGGCACCTACGGGGAATGATTTTTAAAACCTTTAAATCTGGGGTGCCTGGGTGGTTAAGTTGCTTCAGTGTCTGCCTTCAGCTCACGTCATGATCCCAGGGTCCTGGGATTGAGTCCCATGTTGGGCTTCCTGCTCCGTTGGAAGTCGGCTTCTCCCTCTGCCTCTCTCTCTTGCTCTGTCTCTCATGAATAAATTTTTTAAAATCTTAAAAAAAAAAAAAACTCTAATTTTTTTTTTCTCATAGCACTTTCATAGTGTCCTTTCCCTTCTCATGAAACCCGTAGATACCAAGATGCTGTTGCTTACCCTTATCAGCTGTCTGTCAGCTTTTTACTATCCCAGCATCTCATACCCGACTCTGATCCCTCTTTATCAAGCAGGGTGTGTGCTCAGTTTGGATATACAGGGAGATACAAGAGACTGTTCCTGCCTTTGAGGGGTCCGTAGTCTAGTGGGAGACATATTAAAACAAACAACAAGGACGTCAGCCTGTCAGGCTGTATGCCATGTTAGTTATCCCCGAACAGTTCCAGGCTTCCCTACAGCTACAGCTACAGCCATGTTCTTCTTCCGTAGTGCTGTTCTGGTATTTCCATGTGTGTCCCATTCTCGTTTCTTAGTATTTCTGATTCTGTGGGCCTCCCTGCATCTGTGCAGGGAGAGTACTTTAAAAGAGTATCTTTCTCCAAGTTACATATTTAATTCAGTCTCTCATTTACTCATTCATTCATTCAATATCAAGCAAATACCTACTTTGCACTCCACTAGACTTAGAGAATAGGACAGTGAACCGAACGAGCAAAAATGCTTTCCCCCATGGAACTTATCATCTACCAAGCCCTTACTTTTATCTTTCTCACATGTCATTTTTGCTTCTCAAGATGAATCTCCATGATGACTTTGATTGCCCCAAGTCAGGAGGGTTTTAACATGTTGACTCATCACTGCCCAATATGTGGTGCCTCCCTAAAGGGCAGCCTACAACTGATGGTTCCACTTTGAGATTCCATGGATTTCCCAATACAAAAGCTAAGTGCGGAACAAAAGCTTCCAAGAGCAAATCCCACTGGGAAGAGCAGGCTGGAGTATCAGGCAAAGCTCAATGAAGGAGCTTGGACTTTGGCCTGAGCTTTGAAGGAAAAGTGGGGTTCAGAGAGTAAAGAAGGGCATCATATGAAAGGGAACTGGTATGAGCAAAGGTGGTTTGTGGTATGTGGATAACAAAGCAATAGTAACTCTACCTCCTGGGGCAGAGGGCGTTCCACGTGGAAATCATCACTCGAACATGGACACCCCGAATTCCAGACGTTTAAAGAGATGGGAATTTTCTCTTTGGACACTTGGGGGTCACTCAAGGAAGCTTCTTGAATGGGGATGATGCAGATGAATAACTGGACATGGTGTTCAAGGCCAGAGGTGCAGAATCTAGCAGCCATGTATAGGATTCTTCCGCACTTTCTTATTTGGACTCTGGGGTAACCAGTAGCCTGGACTGCACAGCAGCTGGTTAATCAAAGTTCTGGTCTTTGGTCTTGGAACAGATAAAGCTAATTCAAAATGAAAGAAAGGTTGACTATCACCTCCCCTTGGTGACTCCAGAAGAGTAGTAAAGTAAAACCTAAAAGCTAGAGCCATTTTATGCCTTTTTCTCTATATTATATAAAATCTTGACCAAGGGATGACCTAGGGAATACTTGCCTCTCAAAGCTGTCTTACTCCTTTTATAAAAGATGGCATGATGGTTATTTCTATTTGTTTTGTACCTGAAAACAGTTTCAGGGTGGATAAGTTATTGCAAATTGCTATAAAATACGTGGTTATGAACTAATATAATTATCTTCTCTTTCTCAGGTGGCTCATCTACCGTGAGTTTAAACTCTAGCCAGGCTTTGGCAAACCCAGTTTCCACACATACCATTTTGACTTCGAACTCCAGCCTCATGTCTACTTCCCATGGGACAAGAATGCCATCGTTACCCACAGGAGTTCAGAACATGGGGATGTATGGAACTCTGCCTTGCAGTCAGCCTGGCACGTACAGCGTCCCTTCAGGAGTGACTCAGCTGACCCAGCAGAGGAACCCAAATCAAGTGATAGCAAATCAAAACAACCCTCTGATGCCACGGCAACCTACCTTAGGGGCAAGTAATAATAATAACGTGGCCACGTTTGGAGCTGGGCCTGTTAGCAATTCCCAACAACTAAGACCAAATTTAACCCATACCATGGCCAGCATGCCAGCACAGAGAACGTCAAATGTAATGATCACGTCCAGCTCAACAACACCAAACTGGGCCTCTCAAGAAGCAACAACCAAACAGCAGGAAGCCCTGAAGTCCACGGCGGTCCGCTTCCCCACAGGGACGCCTGCAGCCTACACCTCAAACCAGTCCCTGCCACAGGCAGTAGGCAGCCAGCAGTTTTCCCAGAGGCCAGTGGCTCCTCCTAACCAGTTAACACCAGCGGTGCAGATGAGACCCATGAACCAAATGAGCCAGCCATTAAACGGACAAACCATGGGTCCACTGAGAAGTCTGAACCTCAGACCCAATCAGCTCAGCACACAAATATTGCCTAATTTGAACCAGTCAGCCACAGGGTTGAGTCAGTCGAGGACGGGCATAAGCCAGTCGCCATCCCTGACACCAGGCAGTTTCCCTTCACCCAACCAAAGTTCCAGGGCTTTTCAAGGAACCGACCACAGTGGTGACTTAGCTTTTGACTTTCTCAACCAACAGACGGATAACATGGGCCCTGCCCTGAACAGCGATGCTGATTTCATTGATTCCTTATTGAAGACAGAGCCTGGTAATGACGACTGGATGAAAGACATCAATCTTGATGAGATCTTGGGAAACAACTCCTAAAGGAGAAGAGGGAGACAATTAATAAACTCCACACACTAAAAGGCAGTATTTTACAAAGACGCTGTAAAGGCCAAACTCTTGACTTTTAGTTGGACTATATGAAGATACCTTAGCTTACACATGGAAGCAGAAAGTAACTACAGTGCTTGGTTCAAATGGTTGTTTTAAGTCTCCAACCCGAAAGTAAAATCTTGGGATCACTCTTCCCTATCTAAACTCCAGGATACAGTATCCAGTTTGCCCAAACAGAACTGTGATGTTGACGTGTAATCAGCTGTGTAAAATAGGTTTCCTGAGCTCCTTTCCTCCCTGAAAGAAAAGTAATAGAGCTTGTGGCTTGTTAAACCCCACGTCATACGGAGGTACCAGTTCCCAGCGACAAGCAACAAATTCCTTCGTTTGCTCTAATAGGTAGTCAGTGTGGTTTAATCTTCCCACTCTTGTTTTTTCCTTTAGCTTTCCTAAAATGTTCAGGGTAGATTGGGATGTTGTAGGTTTGTTTGGAGTAACCAAACAGTGCTGCAAGTAGAGGAGAGCCCGAGAAACTAGAGAACATCCAGTGGATCATAGAGTTTCTTCCCCAGATTCACCTCTCACTTGGTCAGTTTTCCCACATACGCCATACTTCAGCAACATGCCGTGTCCGGTGCTGAGACAAGATTGCAGAGCTCTCCAACTTTGTTTGGGTTTCCACAACCCATTCCCGGGTCCATTTCCAAGTCTTAGATACAATCACAACTTGTCCTAATCATACTGAAATATTGGTGCATGCCTGTCTGCATCAGATTTCACTATTTCAAAAAGAAAACATCCCACTGAACATGGCTACGAAGCAGATTTATCTAGCCACAGATAACCTGGGGTGTTGCTTATTTTGATGATGCCTGCTGGTTAGTTCCCATGTTGAGTGAAATTAAGATTTGTCTTCCCTGCTTATTTTGATGACCAGAGACTGATTTGTAAGAAAACGGAGAGAAGAAGGTATCTTGTTTTGATTGGAGATAAGAAACAGAAGATCAGGACAAGAAATGGTGGGTATGGTTGGGTACAGATCTATTTGACAGGGTTTGAAGGAAAGCATAATTGAGAGAGAAAACAATCTGTCCTGATTTGGGCATATTTGGGTGAACAGCCAAAGAGAATGTGATCCGTTCCAGTAGCAATGTATCCATTCTTGGCTCCCTAATGTGATGTATCGTTACCACATGCTAGATGGACCTGCGTATCCAGGTTTTCTCCCTCAGGGCCGCGCACTGTATCAAACAAAGAGTTATTATTGAGTCTTGTCACCTCAGAACCCACACACAGATCAGCTATAAGACGGAGAGGACGTGTGCTGATTTGGAATGGATGCAAAATATCACTATCATTTTCCTCATTACGGAAGAACATAAGTTATCTTCAGCCTTTTTAGTTATACACCCGCATAGTCAATTATCAGGTGTAATTTAACTGGTAATAACTAAGTCTTTCAGTATCTGTTCTAAAAAGATCATATTTTGAAAGTTACACAAAGTCCTCTGTCAACCCTTAAACTGTCTAGAAGCACTCTTCTTCTTTTACACAATACCAACGTCACTGGCCCAGAATCTTTTCTGTGCTAGGTTGTAAATATGAATAAATGACTTCTTTTGTAAACTTTTGTAAAGAATATTTTGGTAGTAATACTTAAAACATATTCTTTGGGTTATATTTATACATATGTGAAATAAATATACTATCAAAAGGTTATATTTTATACAAAAAGTAAATTGTTACCTTTTGTATGCTAATATACGAAGTTTTGTATAATATGATGGTTTATTTTTAGCTCTACACTTAAACCGTAAGAGGTCAAGTGGGAACTTTTGAAAACTATCAAGAGGCTTGTGTGACAAATTTCTATTCTGAAACCTCAAGAACTAAGCATTCCAGGTTTCAATTTTTCTTTTTTTTTTTTCCTCTCCCTAATTATTTTTAAACCTTTAGTTCTTTTGTCTTATTTGATCCTACTGCTGTGGACATTGTATTGGTCCTTGTTGCATGTGGTCTACTGTGTGTTTTCCCATTTTATAAAACAGTGTTTCTCCATGCAAAAAAAGCAAAAAAATATGTACATATAAACACTTTTATTTTATAACTCCTCCATGTTACTGTACATAATGGCCAGCACTTCCCAGTTACACTCCTGTGATTCAGCTTTTCTCTACTCTAACATAAATAGTATGTTTTGTAGTAGCTATCAAATTTAAGAGATTAAGCAATCAGAATGTTTGGATTTTCTTCTATTTCAATGTGAATTTCATAATTAATGTCTATTTATTCAGCTATTCATTAAAATACAGGATTCTTTGGGGAAAAATGGTGTAGTCTATAGTTTCTGTTTTTTGGCAGCCTATGACCAAAGATGATGTAATTTTCCTGAAAGCTGAGATGATGACAATTTGATAGACAGAATGTGGCTAAAACTTTAAGATTTACAATGTAAAAGCTATTGGAATCCAATCTCCCATTTATAGAGATACCAGACTACTTAATTGTTGGCATTGTTTATCATTCTGACATATTATTACAGGAGATAGAAGTCATTTTTCTTTCTTTTTTTATTCAAAGATAGAAAGCAGTTTAGGCAAATAATTCATTCTTGGCTTTGTGCTAAGCCCAATGAAGATAAATAACCCTGCTCTAAGTGAATGCACTACTACTAATTGCATTACTGTAACTGCACCCATGACTGTAAAGATTTCAACTTGTAAAACAAGGATTTTGTATTGTGTGTAATTTCATGTGTTAAAAAATAGTTTTAAAACATTCGGAAGTGGTTCTCTTGTATGAAATCGTACTTTCAGTCACCAACAATATTGTTGCTATATCACAGAAAGTTCAGAGAACTAGTAATAGTGATGGGCAGATTTATTCTCTGGGAAGCTTCTCCTACTAGTGAAATGTTGCCTAGTCTCCTTTCAATGTTCGTTAGTCCACTTAGAAGGTTTGTATTAAAATCCTGTATGCACAGTATCACTAAATACCGAAGACACACTCCCTAAGCCTCAGGCATGGTGGACCTTTGCTTGGGCACTGGCCAAGTCTGTTCAGGCCAGTCTGAGTGAACACAAGGCCAGGTAAACACAGCTTCACGGGAACACATTTACACATTCCTTCTTGAGAGTCAAAGAGGTTAAGAAAAAGGTGGGAGGAGGTGATGGGAATCGTTCCTACCGAGGGTCTTTTTTTTTTTTTTTTTTAATTTATTTACTTGACAGATAGAGATCACAAGTAGGCAGACAGCAGGCAGAGAGAGAGGAGGAAGCAGGCTCCCTGCTGAGCAGAGAGCCCATGAGGGGCTCCATCCCAGAACCCTGAGATCATGACCCGAGCCAAAGGCAGAGGCTTAACCCACTGAGCCACCCAGGTGCCCCCCTACCAAGGTTCTTGCTCCCCTGTTGAAATATGTTGCTGCAGTTCCATTGTCCCTCCCCCCCCCCACTGCCAGAAGGATGTGTGGCATTATCCTCTTTACTTGTCTTATTCATGGAGCAATGATAAAATTGACATTCTGTAGGGTCCCTGTCCAGTGACTCTGGAAAGTTTGATAGTAAAGAAAGAAAATCAACATTGATAAAAAAAGAGAAAGAAATATGTAATTCTAAAATTGTCTATGAATCCCAGTATGTACCCATGGAAGTAGACTTGAGAGAAGAGATGAGAGTAAAAACAAGTACAAATGAACCAGGAGCTCTGCTTCTTCCCATGCTGTTGACAAACGCAATTCAAATTCTTAAACATTTTATCTATTTCCATTTGCTGTCTCTGTGACTATTGTTTTCTCACCCAAAAATGAGAACGTGGGGCTGAAATAGCTCCATATTCCTTTTCAACTATAAAGTTCTGATTTTCTTTTTTTCAAAGCTAAATAGAAAATTAACCACACACAAAAAAACTCAAATAGTGTTATAATTTTTAAACTAGAGAAATCACTGTTCAACCTTTTGAAAATCTTCAGGTTTTCAGTCAACTTTACATCACAAAGCAGCCATCTCCTTTCAAATTAAAACAGGAAGGAGAGAGCTCCTCATAGTAAGCTAGAACTAGACTGTTCACAAACAGGCAGTGTCGATGATGAGCCCACCAACCAAATACAAATCAAGTCCTAAAGGTTGAAAGCTGGAATGTGATATTAAAAGGTCATTTTTTTGTGAGATCATAGAATTTCATAAAGTAAACTTTGCCTGCCAGGAAGGAGGAAACTAGTACTTTGAATAGTGTCCGCCATGGGTATGTATTAATGAACGTTTGTGAGTTTATTTTTTTTTTTTTTAAAGATTTTATTTATTTATTTGACAGAGAGAAATCACAAGTAGATGGAGAGGCAGGCAGAGAGAGAGAGAGGGAAGCAGGCTCCCTGCTGAGCAGAGAGCCCGATGTGGGGCTCGATCCCAGGACCCTGAGATCATGACCTGAGCCGAAGGCAGCGGCTTAACCCACTGAGCCACCCAGGCACCCACGTTTGTGAGTTTAAATGATAGTGTAACATCTTTTAAATATACCTTCTAAATTGCTATAATAGACAAAGTACAAGTAGTGGCCTAGGACCAACTTCATTGGCAGCTTTAACATAACTAAAACATTGTATCATGGAAGTCAACAAAACACATTGACTTTAGATTTTTAAAACAAATGCTGTAGTCACTGCCTTGCATGCAGTAATAATAAGAGGGGCGCTTGGCTGGGTCAGTTGGTGGAGCATGCAACTCTTGATCTTAGGGTGGTGAGTTCAAGCCCCATGGTGGCTGTAGAGGTTACTTAAAAATAAAATCTAAAAAAGAAAAAGAAGAAGAAGAAGAGGGCTTTTTTTTATTTACAGAAATAGCCTTTAAGTTCTCTTTTAACCAAATTTAAGTCATCTTCAACTCCAGGATATGCATGAGCATAATTTTTTAAAAATATTTAGGGCTCTTTCTGCATATGGGAGGGAAAGAAGAAGGAAAAGGGAAAGAGGGGGGAAAAAACATATCTCAGATAGGCTTAGGGAAAGAATTCACTGGTTGACACAACTAAAAAGTTTACAAGGTAGTTCTGGGTTTGGGCACAGCCAAATCCCGCAGGTAAACCATGTCATCAAGAATTGGCTCTTTTCTCTTTCTCACCTTTGCTTCCCTGTGCCTTGATTCCATTCTCAGGCAAGCCCAGCTGTCATGGTGGCAAGACGGTAGCTAAAAGCTCCAGGCTTACATCCTCACAACTCCAAGTCCAACATAAACAATAATGAATGCTTTCCTTTCAAGAAATTTAGCTTTGCATCTCAGCAAGCTTTGATTTGGCCAAGAAGAATCAATGTTCTAATTGGCCAGGACTGAGTCAAATGCTTTCCCCTGGAGGCAGAGTTAGTGTTAGAACTCAGAGTGAGAAAGAGGTGATTTCCCCAAGGAAAATCAGGTTGCTATTGTGAGAGAAAAAAAAGCAAGAGGGAAAAGAAAGAAAAGAAGAAAGGAAGGACAGGAGGGAGGATGAGAGAGGTTGAGTGAGCAAGAGAGAAAGAGATCTAAAATAGAACCACAAATATCTACTGTCCCTTTCTAGCTGTTCGAATTCTACACATACTGTTTTTCCAATATTTTCCGTTTCAAAATGTCACTAACCCAAGCATTCACCTCCTCCCCATAAGGAGGCAATTCCGTCGCACCTACGTAGGTGAGGTAAACTCTTCTCTGTTGGGTCAAGATGAACGAGCAATCCAAGTCCAAAATATGTTTATTTTTCCCAACGTATCCAAGTGGAGAATGAAAGAGGTAATAATGCGCTCTATTTAGAAGAAACACTAACATGCGTCGATCACTTCCTACTGAACAAGAAGAGTAAAGACTATTTTTTCCCTGGCTTTCAAGTCAATGACCTGGAGAGGGGAAGTATTAAAAACTCCCCTCTTTCCTCAGGATGCATGCCAGATGCATTTTACAATGGGAATAATCACCCCGTCCTCAGGGAGTATATTACATTCAGTGCTGGGGAGGGGCCCAGGGAATCAGACTTGAGTTCTCAAGTTCCAATCCTATCTCCTGCTAGGAATCCCATCTGTTTGACTTGGCATGCAGTACTTTCAGCCTGGGACTGAGAATTCACCTTTTCACAAAGTATTCCTGGTTTTTAGTCAGGGAAACAAAAACCACTTTAAATGGTCCAAGTGTCAGAGAGATTTTAATGCAAGGCATAGGTTACACAGATGACGGATGAGCTGAGAAGCCAAATAAGGATGGTGAGGCCATCATCCTGAGATGAGCAAAAGCAGAAAGCCACTAAGACTCCTAGGATGGAAGAACAAAAAGACAGGGGGCCAGGCATCCCTGAGCAGACGCTGCAACGTCGGCTGGCAAGTCGTGTAGGGGCCAGATCTGGTGAGAAGCTTCAGTCGCGGTGATGCCACTGATGACAGAGGGGGAGGAGAAGGAATACAATTTGTCCCTCCTCTCTTCTTCCACTGTCCAGGTGATGCATCTCTTTGGCTGAACTCAGCTGGTCATAGCTGACGCAGAAGGTGGGGGAACATAGCCTGGAGGCTTACATCTCAGGCAAGAAAAGGGCAAGAAATAAATCTGCCAATAATGTAGGCCCTCTTTAGCATATGAAAACTCCACTGAAACCTCCCTTCCCCTCACCTTCCCCCAACTGCAGGGTACATAACCTGCCATCCCTCACAACCTGGGGCAGCAGCTCTTCCTGCCCACGGGTCCTGTCCCTGTGCTTTAATAAACCACCATTTTGCACCAAAGATGTCTCAAGAATTCTTTCTTGGTCATCGGCTCTGGACTTCAGCCCACCGAACCTCACCTAGGTTCTAGAACTTCATCAGTCTGACACAACATGCTTGTGGATTTCTGGGTCTCAGCCATTTGGGATTGCTGACCTAGAGCAAGAAGCAGATTTCTTAGCAAAGCCCGATTTTCTTCCCTACCTGCTTTGAGATACATTAATTTCAATCTAAATCTGTCTACTTATTATAAAATGGCATCAATTAGGAAACTGTTCAGTTGCAAGTATTTGAGAACTCAACTAACAAACATTTAAAAAAAGAAAGTTGTTTTTGTAATAATTTTTAAAAATTTTTTATAAACATATAACGTATTATCAGCCCCAGGGGTATAGGTCTGTGAATCACCAGGTTTACAGCACACTTCACAGCACTCAGCATAGCACACACAAAAGAAGGGTTTTTAAAAAATATTTTACTGACTCCTAGAAACACGTTTTTCAAATTTTCTTGTTTATGAAATTAGGTTATCATTGACAATGATAGTGAAATGAAAAGCATTATATTGAAGTGAAAAGAAAGCATTATATTATTGTATAGTTATCAGCACATTTTTCTTTCATAATGATACATAAAATGATGCTATGTCTTACAGTCCATGACATCTCAAGTGATGAAATGCAATGCTGCAAATCCTTCATGCAACAGAGGGTTTGAGGTGGGCAGACCTAACTTGGTTCACCCATGCTATCAGGTACACAGGCCATTTCCACCTTCATTTCTGCCATGAAGAAACAGAAATTTTCTTCTTCATTCTTGTCTCCTTGTGGTAACAAGAGAGTTAACTCAGTATCATGCCTATGTCCCAAAATGGAAAAATGGAAGGGAAAAATTATGAAAAGCAAAAAGGATTGCCTATAGCAAGTCTTTACTTTCATTTGGGAAAAGTCACACAACCCAAAGACTTACCCATGCTCATTAGTCATGCCTGAGTCTATGGACTTTCAGATTGACAAGAGAAGCTGGGTGTCAAGGAATTTGTGTTATAGCCTCTATAGCAGAGGATGGCAAGGGAACAGGCAGTCGGAAATGATGGTAAATAAGAGGATAAGACATTCTTGGGAATGATAAACATAAATTCAGGATGGTGACCATCACGGAGGGAATTTAGAGAAATGGGACTGAAAAGGTATACACGGGGACTTAAATTATGTTATTTTCTAAGCGGGATGGAGACTACATGGTTGCTGCATTTTAAAATATCTTTTTGTATACCTGAAATAGATTATGAGAAATGAAAGAAATTTGAAGTTCTTACTGAAGGCATTCTGCTACAAATAAATTAATAAATAAATAGTGATTGATTTAGATTTATGGCAGTATGTAGATGAAACATACTGAAAGGTCCTCCTGACTAAAATAACAAAAATGCTACATTTAAAAATAAAAAGGAAGATTTCAAAACTTCTTAAAAAGCTACAAAAATAAAAAACTATGTGGTATGGGCATGAGCAAAGACATAAAGACCCATAGAGCAGAATTGAGACTCGAAAAATAAACCCTAATGTTAACAATCAAATGATTTTCAACAAAATGCCAAAACAGTGCAAAGAGGGAAGACAGTCTTCAAAAATCATGCTAGGACCAGTGGATATCCATATGCAAAAAATGCTATTAGACCCCTACCTCATATCATACACAAAAGTAAACTCAGGATGGTTCATAGACTTAAATTAAGAACTAAAACTGTCAAGTCCATAGGGAAAATAATGTAAATCTTTATGACCTTGGATTAAGCAATAATTTCTTAGATATGACACCAAAACCACAAGAAATAAGAAAAGATAGATAAATTAAACTTCACCAAGATAAAAAAAACTTTGGTGATTCAAAAAAGCCACTATCAATAAAATGAATAAAGAGCTGCTTTAGGGATCTCCAGAGTAAAAGACCCACAACAAATAGAACAAATAGATATATCTATGTATGTATATCTGTATGTTTATATCTGTGTCTCTATCTGTCTGTCTGTCTGTCTATCTATCTCCAGAGAGAGAGAGAGAGATTTATTATAAGAAATTACTTCATGCAGTTATGGAAACTGAGAAGGCCCATGACCTGTCATTTGCCAGCTAGAGCCCCAGAAAAGCTAGTGGTATAACTCAGTCTGAGCCTGAAGGCCAGAGAACTAGGGGAATGAGGATGTGAATCTGAATCCAAGGGTGGAAGAAGATGAGATGAGCTGTTCCAGCTCAAGAAGTGAGGCCAAAGAAGAAGAAGAAGCAGACGGAGAAAAAAGAAAGAAAGAAAGAAAGAAAGAGAAATCCTCCTTCCTCCTTCTCTTGTTTTATTCAGGTTCTCAAGAGATTGAATGATGCCCGCTCACATTGGGGAGAGCAATCTACTTTCCTGAGTCCACTGATTCAATTGCTAATCTCATCCAGAAATGCCCCCAGATACACATTCAGTACATTCATAATAATGTATAACCTGGGCACTCTGTGGCCCAGTCAAGTTTTCACTTAAAATTTACCATTAAAATAGCCCATAGAATGGGACAAAATATTTGCAAATCATATATCTGATAAGGGACTTGTATCTAAAATGTATAAAGAATTGTCACGACGCGGGACGCCTGGGTGGCGCAGTTGGTTGGACGACTGCCTTCGGCTCAGGGCGTGATCCTGGAGTCCCGGGATCGAGTCCCACATCGGACTCCCAGCTCCATGGGGAGTCTGCTTCGCTCTCTGACCTTCTCCTCGCTCATGCTCTCTCTCACTGTCTCTCTCTCTCAAATAAAAAAAAAAAAAAAAGAATTGTCACGACGCTAATAATGAAAAGACAACACAATTATGGTGCACCTGGGTGGCTCAGTTGGTTAAACGTCCTGCTCTTGATTCTGGCTTAGGTCATGATCTCAGGTTTGTGAAATCAAGCCCACATCGGGCTATGCTCGGGATTCTCTCTCTCTTCCTCTCTCTCTCTCAAACACAAACAAACCAATTTTAAAATGGACAATCTAAATAAATTTTTCACCAATGAAGTTATACAAATGCTCAATAGCACATGAAAAAGTGCTCGATATTTGTAGTCATTAGGGAAATAAAATCACTTCACACATACTAGAATGTCTAGAATCAAAAAGACAGACAATAGCAAGTGTTGACATTCATGTGGAAGAATTGGAACCTTCATATACTGCTGGTGGGAGAGTAAAATGCTACAGCCACTTAAAAAAAACAGTCTGGAAGTGCCTCAAAAAGTTAAACAGAATTTATGTGAAAACATCTACGTACTCGAAAATGTATCCATGAATATTCATAGCAGCATTATTCATAATAACTGAAAGCAGAAACATTTCAGTGTCCATCAATTGATGAGTGGATAAACAAAATATTATTTTAAAGGATTATTAATTGTCAGTGAAGGGAATGAAGTACTGATACATGCTACAGCATTGAAGAACCTAGAAAACATTCAGTGAAAGGAGACAGTCACAAAAGACCATGTGCTTTATGACTGCATTTCTAGGAAATGTCCAGAGGCAAATCCATAGAGACAGAAAGTAAATTAGCAATTGTCTAAGGCAGGGAGCTGGGAGGAGAGGAAGTTGACTGCTAACAGGTAACGGGTCTTTTTGGGATGAAGAATGTGTCCCCATATTAGATAGTGGTGATGACTGAACAATTCGAAAAGTAATAAAAATCATTGATTGGACATATTAAAGGAATAAATGTTATGGCCTGTGATTTAAATCACAATAAATCTACTTTAGAAAGAAAAAAATACAGAGGCGTTTAAAAAATAGGTCAGTGAGTTGTCGCCAAGGTGATTAACATACCATGCCCAGAAATGAAGTAAAACCAGGAATCCCTGGACATAAGCAAGTATCAACGCCAGCCTTGCCTTTGACAGATTCTGCTGAACTCTGGCGAATTTGAACCTGTATTGTGGTAACTTCACAGGGTGTGGGGGACAGGATATACAGACTAGGCATGTTAAAGGGGAGGATTCTATCATAAGATCCCCTCTAAAAATTGGTACTGCATCAGAGTAAGAGTGAAAATGAAATAAATCCTGTCATGTTACAGAGGGGAAAAATTCTTCCTTGAAAACATATAACCAAAATTCTGCATTCACATGAGTTTAGATTTGTATTCATAAAAATCTGTGTATTCAAAACAACAGCAACAAAACCTGACTATAGAATTTCACATGAAGTGTCCTCCCCCTCAGTTGGGTGCACCCTCAGGAAACAGAAGAAAAGCAAGTCGCAGAAAAATGCTTACAGCTCTAGTCCATTTATTAAAAAAATAATAATAAAAAGCAAAACTAAAGATGTTATTTAACGACATATATGGGACAGTGAAACTGTAAAGAAAACTGAGAGAATAATTATCATTAAAGTTTGCTTAATGGTTCCCTCTGGGGTGTGGAACAAAAGGGGATCTTAAGGTACTGGTAATATTACATTTCTTAACCTGGTCATTATACATCAGTGTTAGTTATATTTTTATTCCTTATGATACCTATGTTTTTATTGACACTTTGTGTATTTGATGTTTCACAATAAACAATTTTTAAATGCTGTCAGATTACTATGTGGCAGACAGAAGGGGAATTGCAATCAATCAGCCCATCTATCATTAAGTACGAGGATTTTGCACTTGGATTGCTTTGAACGAGTTTTAGGTTTTCATTCCATTTTAATGAAATCAGAACTTGAAATCACAGAAGATACATTATGTATGTGATTCATGCAAGAAAGACTTCAGAGACCTCCCATCAGCAAAACCATACTAAAAAGAAAAGCCTTGGTACTAACATCAAAAGATTTATGAATGAAGGCAATTTATAAGCTATAAAATGTTTAAATTTTAGTTTTAAGTTTCAACATTAAATGTATATTTGTAGGCAGGTAGTGCATGTATACATATGTATAATTTCCTTAATCCAATTTTATTTTCTTTCTTAAATTAACTGACCAACCATCAGTTCTATTCATACCATATAGGAAAACATCTACACTATTAAACATTAAGGAATTGGACCAAAATTTTGATTTGTGCAAGGTATTGTTTAGGAACTAATGTGAGTTGAGAAAAGAATAGCATAGAGTTTATGCATGCTGAAAAAAGAAGCTTGATCTTTAACTTTTGTTCCTGAGAAAATATAAAACTTAAATATTAAGAAAGATTATCTCCAATATGAGTGAATATAGCATAAATCGTCTTCAAAGTAGTTTTTACTCATTACTTATTCATCACTCTAACTTGAAAAGCAATATGTCACTTTTCAAACTACTGAAGCAAAGTTAAATATATATAAAGAGAGATGGATATGTAAACCTCATTTATATATATGTGTCTCCATTTGTTTAATTCTGCCTTTCAACACTCACTGGAAAAACAGGAGATTATTCCACATCTGGTCTTTTGGTTAAAGTTAGTAGCGATTTTTTTGTTAATCTTTGGAGTGATCAGGAGATTTGAAGGATGTATTAATCCTACTCTGAGTGTGTCAAAGTAGATGTCTTTGTTCATTTCACAAAACCAATAAGAGTGCTGTTGTGAGGATTAGATTCTGACAATTCGATCCAGATGACTCCTTTATTATGGAAAATTATTCTGCATCCCCATCTAATCCAGAAAGCATATTCATAGAGAAGGCTGTGTAGCTACACTAAAATACAGTGGCAAATATTAAAATTAAAGGTTATAAGAAGAAACACAGCTGTTAAAGGGCAGTGACTGAGTGAATTCATTTCAGTGTTACATATCTATGTTGTGCATTATTCAAGATTTTTTCCAAAACTCATTTCAAAGGCACTCACTTTAGCATTTCAAAGGTGGTGGATAATATTTGGGCAAAAAAAAAAAGTTTCACTTCTTTTAAATACAATAATAATAGAGTTTGAAAGCTAAATATGCAAAGGCTTATAAAATAATGTGTGCCAGGGAGTTCTGAATGTCAATTGTGTGCACAGATGTCTCAGTTGGAGCATAAAATATTGGCATGTTTCATAAGCAGTTTTTCTTTCTGGAAGAACTTACTTGCACTTGTGCAGTGACATGAGTTTTCTTTATGACATAGAGGAAAACTGATAATCTCAAAAAAAAATAGGTAAAAATGTGGATCTCCGAATTCAACTGATACTGGGTGTGAGTTATTAAACTCATAAAATGTTTCATAGAAGTATTATCTGGTTTTTGCTTTTATTTTAAAAATTCAAAACATATCAGGACCTATTTCACCTCAGAGAAATATGTTCAAACTACCTTAAGCTTTAAAAGTTAAAGCTTGTGGTGCTCCATTCCTGAAAGTCCATATTTTAGAAAGAATATTGATTTAACTCTACATTTTTCCAAAAATATGATGCCTCTCTTCCCATTGCAATATAAAGTCAGAGGCTAGTTTATGAATATTTGCTATTAGTCCATTAGTGATGCAATTGGATTCAAAGATTATAGAGAATTTGTCCAAGAGCAAGATTTTCTACCACTATGTATAATTCTTCCTCTTGAAACTCTGCTTCCCAAAGTGTATTTCATGAACTACTAGTTTGGGTCTTTGCAACATATAGTCAAACAAAGTTTTCCATTGTCAAAGTAGGTTGGAAAGCACTAGAAGGCATTCTTAGAGATATATGAGACCATGGTGTTTTGAAATTTTTCTGTAGTAGACAAAGCTGTTTAATTTACTTTTTTAAAACTGAAACTTCCTGGTTTGCATGACCTTTTGCACATAACTCCAATTCATATCCTTTGATATGGGTAGGCAAATGCTGTCCTATGTAATGTAATCGAAGAATGCATTCTGGTTGGCTTTTAAATGAGTATTCATTTCTATGAAATGCAAACAGTGATATATTCATATTTGTAGTAAAAAAAATACTTTGTATGTAATTGTTAAAAAAGCCTGGTATTTTCCTGATTTCTCTTCAAGGTCAGCATCAGGCTTCCCAGAAATTATATTTGTTTATTTGCTTTGCCTGAGTACAGTAGTACAGAGATGAAAGAATTTGAGGAGTATAGTCTCATAAAATATGGGATAGTTTTCAGATAATAACATCAAGAAACTAAAGCTTTCAAATGAGAGAAACAGAGTGAGGGAAACCTGAAGCTCTAACCTCTAAAGAAGGACCCAATTCGTGGTCTTTTGAGGACTCCAGGCTTTCCAAACCCATCTCAGGGACTTTATGTATTTTAGAAATGTTGCCAGGGTTTGAAGGGCAGCTGTGAGCATATTATACTATGTGACCCACACGTAGTTTTTTTTTTTCCTCCATTTTCATCTCTTCTTGTAGGAACCAAGCCAAATATAGTTTGAGATGGGATTACTCAGTTGAAGTTTATAGAATGGTAGCAGTTGTATCTTTTGTTGAGTTACTTGTATAAACAAGAAATTATTCATTAATTATGTCATAACTACATGAACATCAGAGTACTCCACTGACCTACAGTTCATTCTCTTGCAAGTGCCCTTCCTGCCTGTTGTCACCTGGCTAATTAATACATCTCAAGGTCCTATATCGTCTCCAGGAAGCACCACAGACCTAGCCCTGAGTATCCTTATTCAGTGCTCCCAAAGGAACTTGTACTTATTTCTGATCAGGTCACCCATTTGTACTTTAAAAATTATATTACAAGAAATAGTCATAAATACAATGGAATATTTCTCAGCCATCAGAAAGATGAACACCTACCATTTGCATCAACTTGGATGGAACTGGAGGGAATTATGGTAAGTGAAATAGGTCAATCAGAGAAAGACAATTATCATATGGTTTCACTCATATGTGGAATATGTAGAGGACCATAGGGGAAGGGAAGGAAAACGGAATGGGAAGAGATCAGAGAGGGAGACACACCATGAGACTCTTGACTGTGGGAAACACATTGAGGGTTGCAGAAGGGAGAGGGATGGGGAGATGGGGTAACTGAGTGATGGGCATTAAGGAGGGCACATGATCTAATGAACACAGGGTGTTATGCAACAGATAAATCACCAAACACTACCTTAAAGACTAACGATATACTACATGTTGGCTAACTGAATTTTTTTTTTATTTATTTATTTGAGAGACAGATCAGAAGTAGGCAGAGAAGCAGGCAGAGGGAGAGGAGGAAGCAGGCTCCCTGCTGAGCAGAGAGCCCGATGCGGGGCTCGATCCCAGGACCCTGGGATCATGACCTGAGCCGAAGGCAGAGGCTTTAACCCACTGAGCCACCTAGGCGCCCCTGGCTAACTGAATTTAAATTAAAAAAAGAAGTAGTGACAAGATGGCGGGGAACTAGGAAGAGGCGTCTTTTCAGCTGGTACCCCAAAGTGAGCTGATTACCTACCAAAGAACTCCGATCACCCATGAAATCAGCCTGAGATCAGAATTATACACGTCTGGATCTCTACAGGGGCAGAAGACGCCAGTGAGCAGGTAAAGCAGAATGGGAAAAGTGGACTGATATCGGAAGATAAACAAAAGGGGGAGGGAGCCACTAGAGGCGACCAGTGTAAAAGTCATACCCCGATACGAGCAAGAGTGCCCTGCGTCTGGGGACCAGCATTAACTCGGAGACTGGTTGAAAGCACTCCAAAAGAGCAAAGGATTGCGGTGGGAAATTGTGGGAATCGGGGCGGCTAGGGACAGGGGCTTAAGTCCCCGGTCCCAGACGGCCTCCCCGGCGCAGAGGCAGAGAGAGTGCGGCGGAGAAACCGGCTCCTGGTCCCTAAGCCGCCAGCGCGCCCCAGAGCGCGGGGGTTCCGGCTCCTGTGAGGGGATGGGAGCCGCGCCGGTCTGCAGAACGCGCGCTCGCCCGACCACAAAGCTGGAGATGCGCGTGCACGTCGCTCCAGCTCTCCTGGGTTTCTAAGGCCCGGGGGCGCTTCTTGACCCGCACCATTCTTTCAAAGTCTAAGCCGCGCGCACGCAAAACTCTTCCCCGGACAGAGGCGCGCAAAAGCCCAGCCTGCGGCTTACGGACCCGCGCCCCGTTCTCAGTGCCCCAGACGCGCGCCCGACCCACAGCCTCTGAAAAGAGGTGCGCGCAAGCCAGGCACTCCCAGCCCGGGCCGGCGGCAAAATCTCAGTGTGCGATCGCTGCTGGGAACCTCTCTGGCAGTCGGAGCTCCCAGACAGCCGCCACTGCCTTGGCTTTGGGGACGAGCAAAAGATCCTGCGCCCCCAGGGTCTTTAACTTGGAACCTGCACTGCCAGCGTCCAAGGGGGAATTTATTCAGCTTCTGCACCCAGACTGAGGCTTCTCTCTGAGACGGAGATCAGGAAGTGTTCCAGGGTGCACCTGGACTGCACCAGCGTTGATACATCTAGCTACATCTGTTCAGTCTTCTCCCACCAAAATGACTAGGAGGAGGAATGCCCAACAGAAGAAAAATACAGAGGATGGACCTTCCGCAACAGAGCTAACGGCTATCAACATAGACAATATGTCGGAAAGAGAATTCAGGCTAACAATTATCCAGGCAATAGCTAGGTTGGAGAAAGCCATGGATGACCAAACAGAATTGATTAGGGCCGAACTGAAAGCGACCAGACAGGATGTTCACAATGTTAGGGCGGAGCTTAAAGCTACCAGGGAGGAGGTCCACAATGCTCTCAATGAGTTCCAATCTAATCTAAACTCTCTCAAAGCTAGGGTAACTGAGACAGAAGATAGAATTAGTGATCTGGAAGACAAACAGATAGAGAGAAAGGATCAGGAGGAAGCCTGGAACAAACAGCTTAGATCCCACGAAAGCAGAATTAGGGAAATAAGTGATGCCATGAAGCGTTCCAACGTCAGAATTATTGGAATTCCTGAAGGGGAGGAGAAAGAAAGAAGTCTAGAAGATGTCGTGGAACAAGTCCTTCATGAAAACTTTCCGAATCTCGCGAATGAAACCAGCGTTCATGTACTAGAGGCTGAACGGTCTCCACCCAAGATTATACACTCCAAAAAAACATCACGACACCTGATAGTCAAATTGAGAAATTATAATTGTAGGTATAATCTCTTGAAAGCCGCCAGGGCAAAGAGGCTCCTTACTTACAGAGGGAAACCCATCAGAATAACGTCAGACCTGTCCACAGAGACCTGGCAAGCCAGAAGAGGCTGGCAAGATATATTCAGGGCACTAAATGAGAAGAACATGCGGCCAAGAGTACTTTATCCAGCAAGACTGACATTCAAAATGGATGGAGAGATAAAGAGTTTCCAAGACCGGCAAGGCTTAAAAGACTATGCAACCACCAAGCCGATACTGCAGGAAATATTAAGGGGGGTTCTATAAAAGAGGAAAAATCCCAAGAATAGCATTGAACAGAAATATAGAGACAGTCTACAGAAAGAAAGACTTCAAAGGTAACTCGATGTCAATAAAAACATATCTATCAATAATCACTCTCAATGTGAATGGCCTAAATGCACCCATAAAACGGCACAGGGCTGCAGATTGGATAAAACGACAGGACCCATCCATATGCTGTCTACAAGAGACCCATTTTGAACCTAAAGATACACGCAGACTGAAAGTGAAGGGGTGGAGAAGCATCTTTCATGCCAATGGGACTCAAAAGAAGGCTGGGGTAGCGATTCTCATATCAGACAAATTAGACTTCAAACTAAAGACTGTAGTCAGAGATACAGAAGGACACTACATAATCCTTAAAGGGACTATCCACCAAGATGATCTAACAATTGTAAATATCTATGCTCCCAATATGGGAGCAGCCAATTACTTAAGAAAACTGTTAATCAAGATAAAGAGTCATATTGATATGAATACACTAATCGTAGGAGATCTTAACACGCCTCTCTCAGAATTAGACAGATCATCGAAGCAGAAAATCAATAAAGAAACAAGAGCATTGAATGACACATTGGACCAGATGGACCTCATAGATATATACAGAACATTCCACCCTAAAACAGCAGAATACTCATTCTTCTCAAGTGCACATGGAACCTTCTCCAGAATAGACCACATACTGGGTCACAAAACAGGACTCAGCCGATACCAAAAGACTGAGATGATTCCCTGCATATGCTCAGATCACAATGCTTTGAAACTGGAGCTCAATCACAAGGAAAAGTTCAGAAGGAACTCAAACACCTGGAAGCTAAAGACCACCTTGCTTAAGAATGCTTGGATCAACCAGGAGATCAAAGAAGAACTGAAACAATTCATGGAAACCAATGAGAATGAAGACACTTCGGTCCAAAACCTATGGGATACAGCAAAGGCGGTCCTAAGGGGAAAATATATAGCCATCCAAGCTTGCTCAAAAAAATTGAAAAATCCAGAACACACCAGCTGTCTCTACACCTTAAAGAACTGGAGGATCAACAACAAATCAAGCCAACTCCACACATAAAAAGGGAAATCATCAAGATTAGAGCTGAGATCAATGAGGGAGAAACTAGAGATACAGTAGAACATATCAATGAAACTAGAAGCTGGTTTTTTGAAAGAATCAATAAGATCGATAAGCCACTGGCTATACTAATCAGAAAGAAAAGAGAGAAATCCCAAATTCATAAAATTATGAATGAAAAGGGAGAGATCACAACTAACGCCAAGGAAGTAGAAACAATCATCAGAAGTTATTACGAACAGTTATATGCCAATAAGCTTAGCAACCTAGATGAAATGGATGCATTCCTGGAAAAATATAAACTACCAAAGTTGAACCAGGAAGAAATCGACAACCTGAATAGACCGATATCTAATAACGAGATTGAAGCAGTGATCAAAAACCTCCCAAAAAACAAGAGCCCAGGACCTGACGGATTCCCTGGGGAATTCTACCAAACCTTCAAAGAAGAAATAACACCTATTCTCCTGAAGCTGTTTCAAAAAATTGAAGCAGAAGGAAAACTTCCAGACTCTTTCTATGAAGCCAGCATTACCCTGATCCCCAAACCAGGCAAGGACCCTACCAAAAAGGAGAATTTCAGACCAATATCACTGATGAATATGGATGCTAAGATTCTCAACAAGATCCTAGCCAACAGGATCCAACAGCACATTAAAAAGATTATCCACCATGATCAGGTGGGATTCATCCCTGGGCTACAAGGATGGTTCAACATTCGTAAATCAATCAATGTGATAGAACAAATTAATATGAGAAGAGAGAAGAACCACATGGTCCTCTCAATTGATGCAGAAAAAGCATTTGACAAAATCCAGCATCCGTTCCTGATTAAAATGCTTCAAAGTATAGGGATAGAGGGAACATTCCTGAACCTCATCAAATATATCTATGAAAGACTAACAGCAAATATCATCCTCAATGGGAAAAAGCTTGCAGCCTTCCCATTGAGATCAGGAACAAGACAAGGATGCCCACTTTCACCACTCTTGTTCAACATAGTATTAGAAGTCCTAGCAACAGCAATCAGACAACAGAGAGAAATAAAAGGTATCCAAATTGGTAATGAAGAAGTCAAACTCTCTCTCTTCGCAGATGACATGATTCTTTATATGGAAAACCCAAAAGACTCCACCCCCAAACTACTAGAACTCATACAGAAATTCAGCAGCGTGGCAGGATACAAAGTCAATGTGCAGAAATCAGTGGCTTTCTTATACACTAACAATGAAAATACAGAAAGGGAAATTAGAGAATCGATTCCATTTACTATAGCACCAAGAACCATAAGATACCTGGGAATAAACCTAACTAAAGAGGTAAAGGATCTATACTTGAGGAACTATAGAACACTCATGAAAGAAATTGGAGAAGACACAAAAAGATGGAAGACCATTCTATGCTCTTGGATAGGAAGAATAAACATTGTTAAAATGTCTATACTGCCTAGAGCAAACTATACTTTTAATGCCATTCCAATCAAAATTCCACCGGCATTCTTCAAAGAGCTGGAGCAAATAATCCTAAAATTTGTATGGAATCAGAAGAGACCCCGAATCGCTAAGGAAATGTTGAAAAACAAAAATAAAGCTGGCGGCATCACCTTACCTGATTTCAAGCTTTATTACAAAGCTGTGATCACCAAGACAGCATGGTACTGGCATAAAAACAGACACATAGACCAGTGGAACAGAGTAGAGAGCCCTGATATGGACCCTCAACTCTATGGTCAATTAATCTTCGACAAAACAGGAAAAAATATACGGTGGAAAAAAGACAGTCTCTTCAATAAATGGTGCTGGGAAAACTGGACAGCTATATGTAGAAGAATGAAACTCGACCATTCTCTTACACCGTACACAAAGATCAACTCAAAATGGATAAAAGACCTCAACGTGAGACAGGAATCTATCAGAATCTTAGAGGAGAACATAGGCAGTAATCTCTTTGATATCAGCCACAGCAACTTCTTTCAAGATACGTCTCCAAAGGCAAAGGAAACAAAAGCGAAAATAAACTTCTGGGACTTCATCAAAATCAAAAGCTTCTGCACAGCAAAGGAAACAGTCAAAAAAACAAAGAGGCAACCCACGGAATGGGAGAAGATATTTGCAAATGACAGTACAGACAAAAGGTTGATATCCAGGATCTATAATGAACTCCTCAAACTCAACCCACACGAAACAGACAAACACATCAAAAAATGGGCAGAAGATATGAACAGACACTTCTCCAATCAAGACATACAAATGGCTATCAGACACATGAAAAAATGCTCATCATCATTAGCCCTCAGGGAGATTCAAATTAAAACCACATTGAGATATCACCTTACACCAGTTAGAATGGCCAAAATTAACAAAACAGGAAACAACATGTGTTGGAGAGGATGTGGAGAAAGGGGAACCCTCTTACACTGTTGGTGGGAATGCAAGTTGGTGCAGCCTCTTTGGAGAACAGTGTGGAGATTCCTCAAGAAATTAAAAATAGAGCTTCCCTACGACCCTGCCATTGCACTCCTGGGTATTTACCCCAAAGATACAGATGTCGTGAAAAGAAGGGCCATCTGTACCCCAATGTTTATAGCAACAATGGCCACAGTCGCCAAACTATGGAAAGAACCAAGATGCCCTTCAACGGATGAATGGATAAGGAAGATGTGGTCCATATACACTATGGAGTATTATGCCTCCATCAGAAAGGATGAATACCCAACTTTTGTAGCAACATGGACGGGGCTGGAAGAGATGATGCTGAGTGAAATAAGTCAAGCAGAGAGAGTCAATTATCATATGGTTTCACTTATTTGTAGAGCATAACCAATAGCATGGAGGACAAGGGGCGTTAGAGAGGAGTAGGGAATTTGGGTAAATTGGAAGGGGAGGTGAACCATGAGAGACTATGGACTCTGAAAAACAGTCTGAGGGGTTTGAAGTGGCGGGGGGGTGGGAGGTTGGGGTACCAGGTGGTGGGTATTATAGAGGGCACGGCTTGCATGGAGCACTGGGTGTGGTGAAAAAATAATGAATACTGTTTTTCTGAAAATAAATAAATTAGAAAAAAAAAAAAAAAAAAAAAAAAGAAGTAGTCATATAAAATAAACCAGTGCACTTACTATAAAAATGTTGTTGAGAATGTTATTTTAGAAATCACTTTCTATCTTTTATATAAAATTTCAGGGAGCTCTTTTTTGTATAATTCAGTGCTATAAAAAGCTTTTGTCTCTTCTCAAAAACTCATGTTATTCTTCCTTTTGATAATGAGAATGATACAACTCATTATGTGTTTACTTTTAGATAAGGCTGCCAGGAGGCTTTGGGCCAAATCTAAGGTTTATTTCAGAGAAACTTTGAAGGTTCCCATAAGGTTCTTTTTGTATAATTTTTTGGTCCTTTTTTGCCATTTCGTTTGTTTTAATTTCATGTATCTTTTGTCATAAGCCACCTCACAACTTTTGTGAAAAAAGTCGGGCTTTGATAAATAGTTATAAAAATAAAATGTAGAGGAAGAGGCCAACAGTCTAGTGAATTCCTTTGTTCTTGAGCAAATGTGGATTATTAAAATCCTTTATTTGTTTCTCTTTTTAGTTTGGGTTCTTTGTTCATTAAGCCAATTGCATCAGTTTTGACCTGTTTGAATATTCCTAATGAATCTGGTTTTGGTAAGGAATAAATTTATTAAAACTGAAACTGATTCCAAAGGTTTAATTAAGGAGATCTGGCCCATGTACAACTCCTGAAAGCACACTTCACAATTAACCTCCCTCAACTTGTTTGCACTCATCTCTTTTATTCCCCCCTCAATTTCACTTAAGTAAGTTTCCTTTATGTAAATTCTGGTGACCTGGGAACGCATATATAAATTCCCCATATTTTGAAACCGTAGCCCTGAAATGCTGGGGCATGTGGGGGTCATTTTCTGCTTGCCTCTCTTCAGTGCCACTGAATTACTCCTAAGCATGTCAGTTTTTTGAGATTTCTTATTACTTTGTTTTTCCATTTAAAAAAATTCAGTTATCTAATTGCCTTAAGTCTTTCAGAGTATATGAACAACATTTAACAACAGCATTGTGATGGCAGAATCCAAACTTTGGAATTTAGACCCAGAGATCTGAAGATCTTACTTTGGGTGATACAAAGAACGTTGTTTGTTTTCTCATCTTTGTTGTACTGCACAGATGTTCTACTTACACTACCAGGGTATTATAAATCATGAATAATGTTAAAGCATTACAAAGAGATGAACATACATTTTATTTTATTATTTTTTTAAAGATGTATTTATTTATTGTGGGGAAGGGCAGAGGGAGAGAGAGAGAGAATCTCCAGCAGACTCCCCAGTGAGTGTGGAGCCTCACCCCATGATCATGAGACCATAACCTGAGCCAAAATCAAGAGTTATCCACTTAACCGACTGAGCCACCTGGGCACCAGAACAGGCATTTTAGAATTAAACCTAGAAATGGACAGGCTGTCTGGAAAGAAGAAAGAATACAAATTGGTGCTGCTTAGAGAACATATTCTTCAGAAAGTCATCACTCACCCAAAATATTGTTAAGCGTGAACACCCTTTTCCCTTGTGATTGGCTCGTGTCCTCATGAGTACTAGCACATCAAGTCAAGAATTTTCTTGGAGGCTCTTATGAGACATGTTTATTAATTTATTCATTCAAACATGTATTTATTAAATGCCCACTTTGTACCAAGCTCTCTTCTCTGCTTGGGACATATCAGTGGGCAAAACCGCAAGGATTGCTAGTGATTCTTTATAATAACAGACAGAATAAATAAGTAAAGGATATGACAAGCAGAAGGTGACAAACATTACTAAAAAAAATTAGGAGAGGGTAAGGAAGATATGAATGGAGGAGCATATAGGAAATTTTTAAAGGATATTCAAGGTAGGCCTTGAGAAGGAAATGATTTACAATTTGTTGTTGTTGTTTTTTAAAGATTTATGCATTTGTTTTAGGTGAGGAGGGGCAGAAGGAGAGGGAGAGTCTTAAGCAGAGCTCAAAGCAGGGCAGAGAATTTGGTCTCAGGACCATGAGATCATGACCTGAGCCGAAACCACCCAGGCACCCAGAGAAGGAGACATTTGAACAAAGATTTGGAAGAGGTGTGAGAACACTCATATGAGGATAGAAAAGTTGTTAAAATCATCTGGCTCTGACAAGATAGAAAGAAACAAAAAGAGACATCATGTTATTTTGACTCAATTTTATCTTCAAATCGGAATGTTTCAAAGCGATTACAGCCCTAAGTGAAGATAAGCAGGTTTTTTATTAGTTTTTAGTTCCAAACACAAACTTTATTTAAAGTCAGGAAGATGTGGTTGTTCTCACACACCCTCTATGGTTATCATGAGTTGGAGCAGAAATGCAGTAGATGACCTTGAAAATAACAGCAACTCACATCACATAAATGTGATATACATTAGATACCTAACATCAGACACTGCAAACAGGTACCAAAGCTTGACAGTTCATACAATGTTTTCCAGGAGATTCAATAACAATACATCAAGATGTAATCTTTTCCAAGACAAATTCATCCTTCCCAAGCTGCCAGAAACCTTTTATCTGCTTCCCAATGCCTGAAGTCATATATCAGGCAGTCATGAAAATGCCATGAATGCAAAAGTAATTTTAATGAATCAAAAATGGAAGGCAACATGTCCACAGATGTGTAGTTTAGGAACTGTGATCAAAAGGACAATTTAACTTATTCAATGTGAAAGTGACCATTGCTAGATTAAATCACAATCATAGAGATTATATTATTAGAAAATACGAGATGAATAGATTCAAACACAGAGATTTAAAAAAAAAATGTATTTTCAGGTAGTTCAGTCTACTGATACTGTTTAACAGGTCCCCACGGTCAACAGAAAAAACTAGACCTGGGGTCTTCACTTACTGCCCAGACTCCAGCAATCCTCAGCCTCGGTTCTTTCATCTGTTCTCCTCCCCGCTGTACTGTGTTTCTTGGTTCTTTTAATGAATTACATAGAGAACTACCATCAGAACACATTTAATATGCCACGTGCCGTCCCGGATGTTTTTACATGAATCATCTCACTTCATTCTCACATTCTGATATGTATGTGTGTTCAGCATGGAGGAAGTCAGGGGAGTACATGGAATCTGAGTGACATTTTATAGGAGCTCAGGGAGGATGACTGCTCAAAATCCACACACACATAAGAAGAAGTAAAGCTAGGATTCTCTGCTCAGGTCTTGTAGCTCTGTTGAGCCATCTGCTACTGCAGAGAGGCCATTATGATAATTACTATTTGCGTAGCATCGTATTGTTGATAAAGTACGTTTATATTTTATTTATTTAATTATATCATGATTCCCTAAGATCATTCTAATTATCTTGGTTTTCTTAAAAATTATCAGTCTATAGGACTGATAAAACTTTGAAAACCCTACAGAATGTACGAAAGCCACATGCCTGTCTTTTGTGTAAGAACAATTATAAACTCTGCTTATATGACAGACTCATTAGATTGCCTCTATCTCATGATTACAGAAGACTGAATTTTCAGTAAATACAATCATGCAAAGTATGGCAAATTACTCAAGGATATTTCCTCCATAATAAAATGAAGGATAATCATATCTACCTACTTACCTACCTCACAGATTGTTGTAAAGGCAGTGTGATAATATTACATAAAATAAATACACATACAATCAATACAAAGATAATGCAATATAAAAGAACTTTCAGAATTGTTTGTTATAATAATAATGTTTTATATTAATGATGATTATTATTAAAGATTATTTATAGGTATCTTTATATATGCCTCTTTAATGCTTTTCAACTTACATAAATACATGCTTGATATTAAAAGTTTAGAACATATCAAAATTTATGAAGAAAGTTAAAATTTCATTTCATACTTAGCTTCCTCAACCCAACTAATTTTCCTTTTCAAGAGATGATAATGATTACTAATTTGATACTTGTTCTTACAAATCTTTTAATATGCATATATATTCATGAATATAAGTGTATTTAATTTTTTCCAAATACATATCAATCAAATATATTTTACTTGACATTTTTGTTTATTTTTGCTTAACAATGTGTTATGGAGACCTTGAATCGCTATGTAGTAGTGTAATACTCTATAATGGATAGTTAAGCTATTTCCTGGGGTGCCTGGGTGGCTCAGTCATTAAGCGTCTGCCTTCAGCTTGAGTCAAGGTCCTGGAGTCCTGGGATTGAGCCCTACATCGGGCAGGCTCCCTGCTCATTGGGAAACCTGCTTCTACCCCTCCTACTCCCCCTGCTTGTGTTTCCTCTCTTGTCCTCTATCTCTCTCTCTGCCAAATAAATAAATCAAATCTTCCTGAAAAGTTAAAAAAAAAGATGTGCTCTATATATGGAATGGAAAATTACTCAGCCATAAAAAGAATGAAATCTTGCAATGACATAGACCTAGAGAGTATAATGGTAAGGGAAATAAGTCAAAGATAAATACCATATTATTTCACTCATTTGTGGAATTTAAGGAAGAAAACAAATGAACAAAGAAAAAAAAAGACAAACCAAAAAGCAGACTCTTAGAGAAAAAAACTGATGGTTAACCAGAAAAGAGGGCCAGTGGGGGATGGGTAAAATAAGCAAACAGGATTATGAGTGCTATTATCATGATAAGCACTGGGTTATGTATAGAATTGTTGAATCACTATATGTACACCTCAAACTAAAATAACATTGTATGCTAACTATACTGGAATTAAATTAAAAGGAAAGGAAAGAACGAACACTGTTTGTAAGCATATTATATTGCTGCAATAAGTTTGAAATAGAGCTTTCTTAGAAAAATGCACAGATTGCAGAGTGATTTATTGACGTATACTAGCATAATTTGCCAACATCATTTGTTTTCTGGAGTCTGGGACAGGATCATTAAATTTTGGTGGGTGAGTGTTAGGGGACTTCCAGACCACAGAGGAATTTAACTGAGAATCCTATAGAAAAGTACACACTTAATGGCCAATCCCCAATCAACATTCAACTCAAAGGCTTGTTGTGAGAATTGCATGAATTATTCACAGAGAATCACAGCATAGTGATTAAGAAGATGGGCATCAAAGTGAATTTGACCTAAACTCTAGTCCCTTATCGGCTTCCTGTGACCTTGGGATTTTTAAACTTCCTAGGCTTCAGAACTTTTTTCATCTATAAAATAGGGATAATAATGATTTTTTAACAATAAGATTCTTAGAATTTATGTTGAACCATTTCACATAAAATATACAAACTTTGCAATTATATAGTCCCATTTACAATGAATCCCTGACAAACGCTTTGCTCTAATTTTCATGTATATTACATACACATACACTATAAACTCCACAGAAAATGTCATAATGTTTGCTTTAAACAGTCTTATGTATTTTGAAGAAATTAAGAGAGGAAATAATTTTACACTTACCCAGATAGTTCTGATTTTTTTTTTTTTTTAGATAAAGAGAAAGAACATGAGTCAGGGGAGGGGCAGAGGGAGAGAGAGATTCTCACACAAACTCCCTGCTGAGGGTTCAGCCTGACACTGGGCTTGATCTCGTGACCCATGAGATCATGATTTGAGATGAAATCAGGAGTCTAATGGTTAATTCACTGGAGCCACCCAGGTGCCCCATATTTCCCATTCCTAATCTTTTTTTTTTTTTCCCCTTAATGCCCATCTTTGTTATCATTTCTCTTTGGCCTGAAGAATTTCCTTTAGAAAATTTTGTGTTTCTGTTGACAATACATTATCTTAATTGTTCTTCATCTATTTTTTTTTTTAAGTAAACACTATTCCCAATGAAGGACTTGAACTCACAACCCTTGATCAAGAGTCACATGCTCTACCAGCTGATTCATCCAGGGACCCCTGTCCTTCACGTAATATATATATTAAGTTTTGACTTTTATCTTTAAGCACTTTAAAGATTTTGTTTTACCGTTTTTTATTATCTATAGTATCTGCTGAGAAATCTGTGACTTTTAGAACTGTGGTTCCCCTATATGTAATGTATCATTTCTTTCTTGCTGCTTTGATGATTTTCTCTTTATCTTTGGTTTTCATGATGTGTGTGGGTATGGTTTTCTTTGTATTTATCCTGTTTTGTGTTTGCTGAACATCTTGAATTTACAAATTAATGCTTTGGACATATTTGGTAAGTTTTTGGCTGTAGTTTTTAAATAGTTTTCTCTGCCTAATTTTTTTCTACTTCTTCTAGGATTCCAGTTATTTGCATATTAGGTTTTTTGATATTGTCCTGCATGTCCCTTGGGCTCTGACAATATTTTTTTTCCCGATAACTTTTTTTTTAAATTTTATTTATTTATTTGACAGAGAGAGACAGTGAGAGAGGGAACACAAGCACGAGGAGTGGGAGAGAGAGAAGCAGGCTTCCTGCTGAGCAGGGAGCCCAATGCAAGACTCAATCCCAGGACCCTGGGATCATGACCTGAGCCGAAGGCAGGTGTTCAACTGATTGAGCCACCCAGGCACCCCCTGATAATGTTTTTAAAATATTTTTAATATATTATTTATAAATATATTTATATACAAATATATATAAATTATAATTTAACATAACATAAATTTTATATATTTTATAATTTAATATAAATTATATATAAATATATATAATAATTTATATATTATTTATATATATAAAAGATATATATAAAAACATATATATATCTTTTTCATATTGGACAATTTCTACTGATTTGCCTTCATGTTCTTACGTTTTTATATGTTAAATCCATTTTGACATTAGGCCCATCCAGTAAGTCTTTTTATTTAGGTATTGTACTTTTCCTAGGTTGTTTTTTTTTTTTTTTTATCTTTTCTATGTATATGATTCCCCTCTTGAGTTTTACTATCTTTTCATTGATTACAGTATAGTTTCCTTTAACTCATTGAATATAGTTATATCAGTTGCTTTTGAGCCATTATCTGAGAATTCCAACACCTGTGTCATCAGGCATTTAGCCTCTCCTTATTATCTTTTCCTTAAGGAATACATTCCATTGGGGCACCTGGGTGGCTCAGTCCTTAAGCACCTGCCTTCAGCTCAGGTCATGATCCCATGGTCCTGGGATAGAGTCCCACATCTGGCTCCCTACTCAGCGGGAAATCCCCTGCTCCCTCTCCCACTCTCTCTGCTTGTGTTCCCTCCCTTGCTGTGTTTCTCTTTGTCAAATAAACAAATAAAATCTTAAAAAGAAAAAGAATACACTCCATTTTCCCATTAGTTTTTAATGCCAAGTAATTCTAAATTTTGTCCTTGACATTATGAACATTGTTTTGGAGTCTCTGGATTCTGTTTTATTCCCCTCTAAGGAGGTGGTGCTTTTGTTTAGCAAGAAATTAACTTAGTTTGAAACAAACTGAAGATTTTGTCTTGCAAATAGTGGATAACAGCTTGAATCTTATTTCAGTTCTTTTATCTGGATGAGTAGAAGGAAATTCTATTTTGAATTCTTTTATCTGAGCTGTTTGTATTCTGTCTTTGTTATTTTAATTGAATTAGGGTTTAGATAGAAATTGTCTGAGTACATATACGGAGTTTAGAGTTCTCTGGTTCTCTTTTTTGGAATTCCTCCCTCATTCTCTAGCTGCCCTGGGCTCCCTTCTCTTGTTTCCTCAGGCTAGAAAGATAGCAGGAATTCTGTGTGGGTTTTTGCCACCTTGCACCACACCACAATTTTTGTCTGTCCATAGGTCAAAGCAGCTCAAGATGGGACATGTATTCTGTGTTGGTAACTTCCTACACAATTCTGTGTGCTTCTGTCTACTCTCTTGACTCCTCAGGTTGTTGTTTTACTGTCTGGAGTTTCCATTTGTTACCTGTGGAAAGGTCAGTTTGTTATAAGTCTACTTCTCCATACTAGAAGAGGAACTCTCCAAACCAAAATAATCAAAAAATTATCTCTTTGCATATAAATAATGAATTATAAGAATTATCAATGCTTGAGGTGCCTGGGTAGCTCAGTCAGTTAATATCCCACTTTTGGTCTTGGTTCAGGTCTCCTTCTCAGGGTCAATAGTTCAAGCCCTGTGTTGGGTTCCACACTGGGCATGGAGCCTACCTAAAAAAGGGTGCGGGGTGGGGGGGAGGCCTGGGTAGCTCGATTGGTTAAGCATCTGACTCTTGATTTTGGCAGCTCAAGTCATGATCTCAGGTTCGTGAGATCAAGCCCTGCATCTGGCTCTGCGCTGGCATGGAGCCTGCTTAAGATTTCCCCTTTCCCCCTGCCCCAGTCCCCCTGCCCCACACACTCTCTCTCAAAAACAAAAACAAAAACAAAACGCATGCATGCTTGATCTAAGGATTTTGTTTTTGGCATGTGTGTTTAAGGGAAATTTCCCTCTACCTGTCCCTTCCTAACCACCATGTTACTATCATATGAGAAATTTATTTTCTTATTCTGTTTCAGATTGTCTAATAATCACCCTTTAATAAGCTGATAGGCAACAAACCTATAGATCCAAGTTGGTGCTATTCAGATTGTGGTTTGCCAATCAGTGCCTATACATGAACTATTGATTGCCTGTCCCTGATGAGATGAGAGCAGAATTTTGAATATGTGCTTAGGCACCTTCTTGTAACTTTCATGAAGTCATTTTAGATCCCTCACATATAAGAAAAAAAAATTGGTCTTGCATTTTGCCTGCCTTCAGTTTTTGTTTAAGTTTCATTTATTTAGTAACTAATTTTTAAGCATTGGTTGATAATAGCTTGGAAATTAAAAATAAAACACTGGTTCTTCCCACAGATCATTTGAGAAACGCTGGCCCAGATTTCAAATAAGAAAATTACTTTTTGGAAGGTCTTTAAGTTAACCATTTAATAGGAGAGATTGAAAGAGGACTTCATCTACCTCCATTTTGACCTCTGTCTATACCTTTTAAATGATTAAAAATTCTTTTTTCCAGCTTATTTCTTAACTCAGGCAAAAGACCCGGTGGGCAAAGCATCCCCTGATTGGGAACAGAAACTACACCCTCAAGCAGTCAGGACTGCCCTGAGCCAGTAAGACTCAGCCCATGGTCCATGATGGACTCTGAGATAATGATCAGTTTAACCTTTACTGCCTACCCGCACATACCCACAGACTTTGTCCCCACATTTTCCTTTTATAAACTTAGAAGTATTTTCAGCACTTTGGAGATAGTCGAGAGGATAGTTTGCTGTTTCCCCGGCGTTGATCTCACTGAGATACATTCCTTTCTTGTTTCCCCACCACTAGTTTTCTCTGCCTTTGGGTTTTGTCATCTGGGAGTGGCTGCTCCTGGTCTGTTTGGGAATCCCTGGAGCCAGTGATCTTGCACACCTGTGCCCCAGGGTACATGATAAACTTATGCTGTACTTTAATTTTAGCAAAAGTTCCTGAAGACCTTGTTCTTTTAAAAGACAAGAAAACTGAGGTGAAGAAAGTCCTAATCAAGGTGATTTCTCTTGGGTAAATGACACAGCAGCCAACATGTCAAAAAAAGAATTAAGCACTAATTTAACTTTCACCTGAGAGTGATCTTTCCTTGTTGTTCACACCCTCAGAAATTACTGCTTTAATGATTAGAAGTAAAACAGTAAGTTCAGAGGAAGAACAAATAATAATCGCAACAGATCCATTGACTGAGATCCTTCTGTGCAACCAACTCTGTATAGGGAAAAACAATTATTTTATGTGGATATTTTTATTCCCATTTTAGGGATGAGAAAGCTGTGTTGGAGAAGCAACTTAATTGAAATCATAGAGCAGGTATGTGACAGAGTCAGGATCCCAATTCAGATTTGTCTGGTTCTAAAATCTCTACACTAACTTTATTTATTTGATTTTTATTTTTAAGTAATCGCCTCACCCAACGGGGCTTGAACTCACAACCCCAAGACCAAGAGTCTCATGCTTTACTAACTGAACCAGCCAGGTGCCCTGCAGTATTGTTATTAATCCCCAGATAGACTCATATACAAATTATTACATCATTAGGCAGATGATTTCAAGTGCTCTATTAACACAGTCCTAGAAACAACTGGGCTGTAGAGAGTGCTTGGGTCTCCCTCATCAGTATTCACCAAACCTAGCCTAGAAAAATCTATGTCATAGTATCAGGTGACAAGTGAGTCAGCATTTTGGAAAGCAGGTAGAAATCAGGAATCAATAAGCAAATTCTTTATGAATTGTTGTAGATGTTTATGCTTGTTAAGTGTTTCTAACTGCCTATTGTCTTTGCCTATTAGAGGAGTACAGTTAAAGGCCTTTTTAAAAACTACATAAATAAAAACTATCAGCTGCCATCCTATCCTTGCAAGCTGGAGAATGGAATGGAAAGGTAAAGACTTTTGTGCTTAAAAACATTTTAATAAATAATAAATAATAAATAAATCTGTGAAGTTACTATTTTTCCCATTTTACAGGTAAGGAAGCTGATGTTCAATACCTTGGGTTAGGGGCGCCTGGGTGGCTCAGTGGGTTAAGCTGCTGCCTTTGGCTCAGGTCATGATCTCAGGGTCCTGGGATCAAGCCCCGCATTGGACTCTCTGCTCAGCGGGGAGTCTGCTTTCCCTTCTCTCTCTGCCTACTTGTGATCTCTCTCTCTCTCTGTTAAATAAATAAAGTCTTTAAAACAAACAAACAAACAAACAAAAACACAAAAAACCTTGGGTTATGCTGCAAGCGACCGGCAGAGGCAGGATTTGAATTCGTGTCTGACTGGTTAAAGCAACTTTTAATCACTATTTGATAATTATTTAATTATTATTTTCAGCCCCAAATCTGGCGAACACTTTGCCATCTCTAGTATCCTCATCCGTTGTGTTTCCCTAGGTTCTCTTCCCCTCTTCGAGCCCCGCCCCATGTCCTTTCCGCCCCTTCATCCCCAGGTTCGCCCGCACTCCTCTACTACCCTGTCTTCTTCCCTATTCCAGTCTCAGTCACCCCCATTCCTAAGATCCTTGTCCCTTTCTTTCTTTCTTTCTTTTTTTTTTTTTTTGAGACCCTCGTCCCTAGTATTCCCTATTTCTCTCTACTTCTGAAATTCTCCCTCCTCCTGTGGGGTCCTCGTCCGCACTCCCCCAGGCCCCGACCCCAGCACCAGAAGAACCTCTCACGCCGGGAAGGGCACCTCCCTTGCCCAGAGGCAGCGCGGGGCACGCAGCAAGCGCACGTAAAGAGCGCAGCGCGTTGGGGCTGCAGTCAGAGGGGAGCCGCGGGGTCCTCCCGCTCCTCGGCAGCCCCCGGGCGCGGTGCAGTCTGGGGGAACATGGCCGCTTCCGGTCTCCCTCCCGGGCCGGCGCTAGCCTGACCGCGGCCTCGGCCCGGCGCACTCCGCCCTCCGCTGCTCCCGCCCCGCAGCCGCGGAGGTCGCTTCAGCCTTTCCCTCCTGCTGCCCCCGCCGCGCCATGGAGAAGAGCTCGAGCTGCGAGAGTCTTGGCTCCCAGCCGGCCGCAGCGCGGCCGCCCAGCGTGGATTCCCTGTCCAGGTAACCAGGATGCCCAGGGCCCCGCCCAGCGTCCGAGAGGGATGGAGAGGGGCCAGGGACCCACTGGATGGTGCCCCAGCTCTTGGACTTGCTTCCCGAAGGCTGCGCCGAAATTCCTTTCCTGCGACTTGGGAGCCACTTCTTCCTCCCTCTTCGGGGTTTAGAGGCTGGGAAAACGGGAGGTTAAAACTCACTATTGCTTTATCGGTGACTCTACTTAAAACGATCTTGGTTTATCCCTGGTTGAGGCAACCCCAGTTCATTGGTTTCTCGTTACCTCTCGGATTATTTTTTTGGACAACCCTCCCCCCCTCCCAACCACCACCCCTCATTTCCTCTCTGCCTTTCTTTACTATACACTTTTCCAAACAGTTCTCCAGTCTTTGTTCCATCTGTCCGTGTGCCTTTGATTTTGGGATTCTTGCCCATTCTTTCCTCTTTTTCCATCACTTCACTTCCTTATGTCTTTAATGATTTTCCCTATACTGACCCCTTCCCCCCATTTCGCCTTAAAAATGTAAATAAAAATGCCCACTGTACGTCTTTTTTCCATATCGTCCAGCTGAAAATAATTATCTAGGAATCTGAGCAGTCCTTAACCCCGAGTGAATAATGAGTGGTAGTTTTTTCCCTTCTTGGGCTACTGATTCTCCTGGTTATTTCTCTTGTACCAGATGTCCCCCCACCTCCAATGTTGAGAAGGACTTTAGTATGCAGTTTTGTAGACAGCTGTTGTGAATATTAACTAGACATGTTTTAGATGAATATTTTCCTTTTGGTTTTAAAATAATGATGGAAGAAATAATAGAGGACCGGTATTTGTTATATAGCCACAATGAAATCAGGTTCTTTCCCATCAAAAAATAGTCAATTATTAAAGAGTTATTGAATACTAATCTGTGTGAAAACACAAATTTCATTTTCCTCTGAATAAAGAGAAGTTTCTCTCTTTTAATTCATTTTGGACCCCACTAAATTTGGGTGACACAGCTATGTTTTCCTATTACTGCTCAGACCATATGGGAAATTATTAGCTGATTCTGTCATTATAAATTAGATTCTCTTCCTAAAGCACTCATAGCAACCTGCCCACACCTTTTTCAGAGTTCTTAACAAACAGTGTAATTGTTGTTGTTGTTGTTTTTTTAAAGATTTTATTTATTTATTTGACAGACAGAGATCACAAGTAGGCAGAGAGGCAGGCAGAGAGAGAGGAAGGGAAGCAGGCTCCCCGCTGAGCAGAGAGCCCGACCAGGGGCTCCATCCCAGGACCCCGGGATCACGACCTGGGCCGAAGGCAGAGGCCTAACCCACGGAGCCACCGAGCCACCCAGGTGCCCCTGTAATTGTTTGTTTAATTGACTTGTCTACTTGAGGACAAGGACAATATCTTATCTTCTATGTTCAGCATTTAACAAAGACCCTGCATGTTAGAGTGCTAAATATTTTTTTGAATCTGTAGATGTAATTATCCAGGGGAGGAGAATTTTTCTTTGCATTCAATCACATATACTGTACTTTTGTTTTAGGTATTTAAAAAGTTTTATGTTTATTACTCTGAAATATAGAAAGCGGAGGATTTACATTCTCAGCTGTAAAATTATGCAGAAAACAGGTTGGAATTGTAATTTTATAGGGAAGTTACGAATGCCAGCTATGGTTCAGAATAGAATGCAAAGAAAACAAATGAAGGAGCCAGTAATCTAATTCAAGTAATAGAATTTGGAACCACAGGAGGCAGCACAGTCTTTTAGAATGAAGAAGGTGCTGGAAGTTAAGAGGCTCAGGTTCTTAAAAGTCCCTGGCTCTGCTTTTTGGTTTGTATCATTGAACCTTTCTAGTCTGCAGTTTTCTTATCTTTCAAAATAAAGAAATTGATCTTTATACAGATCTTCGAGGGATCTGTAAGGTCCCTTGGTGCTCTAAAGTTCTATCATTTTAGACTATTTAATGACAAGAGTGATTATGATACCTTCTTATCAATTACTAAGATATTCCCTGTATAGATTTCTGAAATTATATTAAATAAATGTCTGTTATTACAAATTAACTTCCTAATTGTGCCACCTAAGCACATTTAATTCCCCCCCAAGAAAGCTCAGTAACTTTAAAGTTTATATATGCTTTCTAATTCTTAATTAAAAAATTACATTACTAACATATGAATTTGAAAAAAAACTAACTCCTTCAAAGAGTTTTCACTAGAATATTTTAGCCTCATCCTCTCTGGACAAAAAATAAGTATGATCTACTTTCCATAGGAGAATGCCAGCTTTCATTCCTTTCCTCTGGAAGGTAGAAAAAACTACATTTATTGAATGTCTGCTATGTAGAATTCACCCTGCTGAATTTTTTCATGTCTTTTATTTAATGAATCATTACACCTGGTTCATCAACGGTATAGAATAGCTGCATTGTAAGCACTTGTTACCTTAAATTTAAAATTAATCTAGGCAATCAGTCAATTATAGAGGATCCTAATGCAGAGGCAGGGTAGACAACCATAATTCCAATAGCTATGCTAAGTGGCTATCCAGTTGTTTGAGTTTTTACTTGAAGTCTATGATAAAGCAAAATATCGATGTGTGGATTGTATTGTCTCAGCCTTTTGTGGAAATGTTGTTTTTAAATTGTAGTTCATTTTTATCCCTTCTGTTTTTTACAATTAGGAAGTTTTCAATTTTTCAATTAGGAAATTGCCATGTGAATTTGTTTCAAAACTAACTATACAATACTAGTATGTTCAGTGTTCCCATATGTCTTTTACACACTAGATTGACAAAAATATCTGCTGTGTTTATCTCCAAGAAAAATTATTTATGCAAAAAAGTGTGCTTCCTATTTGTTTGAAAATGCAAACTATGTAACTGCATGTTTCTCTTCAATTCAGCAAAAAGACTTCAGTCAAATATATGACTGAACTTGGTAATATATGCTTATCTAATTTCTTCAAATACTTCTATTAGATTAATTCCGTTTAAATATTATATTTAAATGTGCTAATTTGTAAGTTGTTTTATACTTTTCTGGGAAATAAGAATATAAGTCTGAAAAATTATACACTAATCCTTCTGGTTGCCCATTGTTTTTTTGAAAAGGACACACTCCATTGAAGTTGGGTGACAGGCTTTTGTGGGGTCTCTAGTTCACTCTAAACTTAAGTTGAGGCTTGTGGCACCTGGGTGGCTCAGTCAGTTGAATGTCCGACTCTTGGTTTCAGCTCAGGTCATGATCTTGGGGTCTTGGGATTGAGCCTGGAGTCAGGCTCCATGCTCATTACTAAGTCTGCTTGAGATTCTCTCCTCCCTCTCCCTCTGTCCCTCCCCCCAGGGCACACACGCTCTCTCTTTCTCTCTCTCATAAATAAATAACATTTTTAAATATATATTGAGTCTTGATGTGTCTGTCTGTGTATCTATGTGTCTATATTTGTGGTCATCTCAGAGTTGCTATTGCTTCTGGCTTTGCCTTCTAGGTCATCATAAGCTTAATGCTTTTGGCCAGGAAGGAGTGATTTTATTTTTTTAAAATATGATATCCAGATAGCAATTTCCTAATCAGCTATAGTTATGTCATCCTGCATCCTTTTAAAATTTATTTATTTATTTATTTGACAGACAGAGATCACAAGTAGGCAGAGAGGCAGGCAGAGAGAGAGGAGGAAGCAGGCTCCCTGCTGAGCAGAGAGCCCAGTCCACAGGGCTCAATCCCAGGACCCTGGGATCATGACCTGAAGTGAAGGCAGAGGCTTTAACCCACTGAGTCACTCAGGCTCTCCTGTCATCTTGCATCCTTAAAAAAAGTCATTTTCTTTGGTGAATCTTACTTTGTGTTAGTCTACTTCAGTGAGCTATGCAGCCCCTCTTGTGTATCCCGTGTTGTCTGTCCTTCAGTGCGTCCAGCCCCAGAGAGAGAGTTGTGAAAAAATTCACTTCAGCACACTGATAATATGGCTGTATTCCATACTTTAATACTTGTTGCCCTGACTCTGATTCTTGACATAAGTATGATTTATATAGGATAGAGATAAAGCAGTACTGTAGGCTAGGTATGATAGCTAGGGTAGGCCTGAGCCTTAGAATTGTGTAAGTTCTACAGCAGGATTTGTCAGTATATTGGTAGTATTTCTGTCTTCTTAGTCTGGTTTTCCATTTTTTTTTTCAGTTTATACAGTGTTATAAAATGTACTGCCTGAGTGGGTTTCTTGTTAATTTTTTACTCTGCATAATCACATGCTAATATATCTAGTGCCAAATAGGTGTCTAGTAAGTGTTGAATAAAGACATGTTCAATGTTCACTGCTCTTTTATTTGCAGTCTCCATTCAAAGGATTAAAAAGGGCTTTCCTATGTTGAATTTGGCCCATAAAGACATAGCTTCAAGTTAAAGCTCATCTTGTATGAAGCCTGTTGATACACTGAGCTGATTTTATTGGCTGCATTATCTTTTCTGTGCCCAGTAATATATTTTCACAACATTGTGTTCCTTTAGCCTGCCTACTTTTCCATCTGCTACTCTTGATTATTTTGGTCTCTTGTCTAACTTATCTCATCAGACTTTTGTTTAATACCTGTTTCTCTCTTTGCTTCTTGGCCTTTTGGCTGAGATCAAGTGTAATACCTGTTCCTTTCATCTTTTATATACCCTCATATCCTGCGGTTATTCTGGGTACCACTTGTTTATCTCAGATTATTTTGGTTTATCAGTTGAGTTCTAGTCTATAAATTCTTTACATTTATATTTATGTGTTTATATGTACATACTTACATTTAACTTAGACAAAACAAAGTGTGGTACACTGAATATACTCAAAAAAGTAGTCTTTAGCTAAATACATTTTTAAGTTGATGTCTTCCTTTAAAATTATCATCTGAAAACAGCAAATCCTGGTTGTTTCCATGAATTTTGATAGTACTTATTGTCTGAAAAGGAAGAAGAGTTTTTAAGATTTCTGAATCACATTTTTTGTAAGGTTTCATCTCTAGTATTAGCCTCAAGGTCACTTAGAGCTGACATGTTGGTAGGAAATGTGCTTTTGGGTTGTTTTCCAGTAGTGGTGATGGATTTGTGTCCAATCACACATTCTTACCTACTCCCTTTGTGACTCTTGGCATATCTTCTGAGGCAGCTGGCCAGAATTAGTGGTAGAAACTAGTTACGGAACTAAATGAAACTTACAGGTTGAATTTCCAACCCCGGCAGTATAATTAGGACCTTGCGTCAGACATTGGACATACTTAGTTATTTTGTATTTCATTATTTCAGGACCCTAAAAGAACTTTCAAGTTTTGTCAGGTAAGAGCCAATATTATTGTGAACTTGAGTAATAACTGTGTAGATTTTTCTGAAAGAAAATTTAAAAAGATTAAAGAAAATTAAAAAAAAGATTAATTACTAGTCAAAAGTATACAAGTGTACTTTGAAACTGAGATTGGGTCCCATACGTGTTTTTTTCTTTCCTCTTTATGCTGCCATCAGTAGTCTTCTATTAATGTAGTTCAGTAGTTCCCAGATCAGTAGCATCAGCATCCTTTGGGGGTTTGTTAAAAATATAGATTCCCTGGTCCTACCTCAGATGCAATTGGATAAAACACTCTGGCAGTGGAGCCTGCAGTTTGTTTTAACAAGTCCTTCAAGTGATCCTCAACTAAAATTAGAGTTTGAGAACCACTGCCTTAGGTCTTTTACTAATTTTTTTCTTGTATCTCCATCAATATTTGTTGAAACAGACTCATTTAAGGTCTGTGTTAAATCTACCATTAGCCTATTACTTGAAAGCATTTTTGTAGAAATATTGAAGTTGTGAAAGGTCAAAGTTATCTTTTAGGGATTTATGATATCTGAGCTTTAGGAAATTTCCTGAGGTTTTTTTCTTTTCAGTTAAGAGTAACACATCAGGAATACATGTTTTAGGTCCTTTCTTAAAAATTGGTCCTTGGGGCGCCTGGGTGACTAAGTCGGTTAAGTGTCCCAACTCTCGGTTTCAAGTGGGATCATGATCTTAGGGTCATGAGATTGAGCCCTGTGTGGGACTCTGTGCTCAGCAGGGAGTCTGTTTGCCATTCTTTCTTTCCCTTTGCCTCTCCCCCACTCACACGTGCACACCCTCTCTCTCAAATAAATAAACTTTTTTTTTTTTTAAAAGGTCCTTGGTGAAATCCATTAGTGGTAACAAATTAAAAAAATATATTATAAATAAGTAATTCCAGGAAGCCATCACCTGAACCAGTAAAGTCTGGATTACGCCCAAGGGAAGGAAATAACCCAGATACAGATGTCCAGAAATCAGTAAGCTTATTTTGTAAAGCTGCCAAGTTCATGCTATTGTATTCAAAATCACCAGGGCCAAAGGTTGCTTGTGATTCAGGACTTGACCAGTGGAAATTCTGCACATTTTCATAAAGAGTATTTTTTTCTTTTTAAGAAAATTAGTTTTGAATAGGTAAAGCATTTGCTAGCTCTGTCCCATTGTTTGATTTAGTTAAATCTGTGGATAGGATTAAAAACTATTGAGAGTTGTTGGTCAAGGATAGGGAGTGATTTTATAAGCCTGCTTCCCACAGGAAGTCAGGTTAAAAATGGAACTATTGAAAAAAAAAAGACTGGTACAAAGTTATTAAAATCAAAAGGACTAGAGAAGATGCTCTCTTAATGAAAATAATAATCTCTTGTTCCCTTTCCTGTAATTTTATTATACAGAACTAATTGTGCTGTTCCTCTTACTGTGCTTCTGTGTGTGCCACTGGTGCCATCACTGTAGACCACGAATGCACCACCTTCATAGCTCTTTCCCTGCTATGCGCTTCGTTTTTACTCGTGGCAGCCATCGCTGATGACTTTTCGAAGACTCTTATTGGATGAAATTAACTCTTGGACTCTTCAAATACTTTTAAGCCTAGATTAAATAAGGGCAGATGCTATGTTTTCAATATAATAATTTGCTTTTAAAATATGTTTTGAATTATATACTTCAAAACCCCTAAATACTGATACTTGGAAAACTCTTATTTTATTGTTTTTGAAGTTAGGTTTTAGCTTTAACAGATTATAAAAGAAAATCCAAGCCAGCTGTGGCGTAAAATAGATGATTTTAGTTTTTCTCCCGTACAAAAGCCCAGAGACCGTTCATACTGATCTGATATAGTGGACCTGAAGTATCGAGAACACAGAATCTTTTTGCAAGTTTACCTCACGAGCCAGAATTGCTGTTGGAGCTCTAACCATTGCATTCATTGTAGTCAAAAGGAAGGATGAAGGGAAGAAGAAAGTCATGTTTTCTTTCTTAAGGGATATTTTTTGAGGTTATAGTCTTTTAAGATTACATCTAGTTGGCAAGACCATGGTTCCATGGCTGTACTTAGCCACAGGGAAGGCTAGGATGTATAGTCTCTTCTGGGAAGCCTGTGCTGAGCTAAAAATGGGAGGTTCTGTCTGTAGGAAATACTAAAGAATGGGTACTGGAGACCGCAGCTTCTCCATAGCATATTAATGAATCATTTTAGCAAGGAAGACATTTTCTGGTTAAAGTCGACAGTACTTCGTACAGCAGAGACATTGTTAGACTTGTAAGAGCAGTGACCAAAGTAGACAATTCTCTGAGATACATGACATATTGTGGCAGACCAGAAAAGAAAACTGTATCTTGGAGCACTCTAAACTCAAGTTTTTTAACTTTATACTTTTTCTTGTGTATTGTCTTGGGCCAGATTTTTATAATCCTAACCAGGGACCATAACATAAAAGGGATAATCCATAATTGTCAACTCATTAAGTGAAAGGCAAATGGAAATCAAATGAAGAATGATCAACTGTGCTATTTCATTTTTTATTTCATATGAAGAGCTCAAGGAATTGCGTGTAAAGTGGTGGTGGGAATGAGGATGGTGGCCAACACTGCTTACTTCTCTGCTGTTTCCAGTTTGCTTCCAGTCTTGTATCCATACGTTTTATCTCCCCCTGAAGATGTGCCTCAGGTTCCACTTAGGTATTTTCTCTCATTTTAGTTCTAAAGGTTTGGTCTGCTAGAGGAAATAAAGCGGGCCATTTGGGGCCATGTTAGTTTATGAATGCTGTTGCCAATATTTTGTGTGTGCTTTTGTATCTTTGACCTAAAAATTTGAAAATTCAGAGAAATTTGTTTATGTATTTTTGTTTCTGAGCTTAAATATTAATATTTTAAGCATGTAGTGTCAAACATAAGTGTTGAGTCATTTGGAAGTGGGTAGAAGAGGATAGAGAAGTCTCCTCTGGATTGGGATGGCATTATTCTTTGGGCTCAGAGGATTTAAAAGGAATGAGTCATAAATTGCCTTCACAGATCACTGCAAGTAGAACTTTATTAGAAGGTTGTATATTAACAAAAGGAATAATAACTTTGGCTGAAGACAAACTAGTGATTTCAAGCCTTTTTCTTGAGCTGTTTCAAGCATTTTCTTGAGCTGAGCCAGGATGCCCACCAAGGTCAAAAATAAAATTTTATATGATACAGATGTCCTCTGTTACTGGTATTGGATAATATTCTTCCATTATAAGCAAAGGCAATACATAAAAATAGAAACACCTAGGATAAACTTTGCTTTTCAAGTGTTAGACAGTTCTATAAGTAAATTAATATCATTGTTGTCATTGTTAATACTAATATAAATAATAGCACTTAACATTTTTGAGTGCTTGCTGGGCATGGTGCTAAATCCCTTAATATGCATTTTCTCATTATCATCATAATTATATAAAATAAACAGTATTATTATTTCCATTTTACAGATGAGAAAACTGAAGATTAGGGAGAGCAGTTTGACATTTGGACCCAAGTCTGCTTGACGTCAGGGTCTCTGTAAAGACCTGATCATGCCTGAAGACCTAGGTCTAGGCTCAAACCAGGTTGTAGGTCTAGGTGCAAAATTGGTGCATAGAGGGTGGTCCCAGGGCAGGATGGTTGGGTTGTACTGGCAAGGAAATGAGTTTCTAAGATTGGCTGCACTGCTGAGCAGGACAAGGTTAATGTAGACATAATACATCAGTGAGTTCAGAGTATCCATATTTGGAGGGAATTTTATCTGGCTTTGAATGTTTTTTGCTTCTGACAGAAGATAGGATGACTTTTTTTTCTTTGCTTGATGAGTAAGAAGATAGTGTCATTAGAAGGATACTAAGTTTTGAACGGATACATCACGAAGCAGGTAAACCTGGTACGAAAGCCCTCCCACTGCTCCCTCCCCCGCAGGCTTTACAGAATAATTTAGAATACTTTAGTTTAGGGTTCCTTAAGTATCTGAATTCCCCTAAGTTCCTTTGTATGTTTGTTTACAGTTAATGTGTTAAGAGCCATTGACATTTGAAGATCATCAGAAGTGAAGATAAAACATCTCAAAAATTATAATGTAAGTGAATGGGAAAATGGAATTAAAAAATGGACAAAAGTTAATATTGTCACCAATATTGTTCCAATATTCCATATACTTTTATCCCAAATGAAATTTATGCCTTTGAGTAACCAGTAACTTCAAACTTTAGTCCCAATTCCAACTCCCAGTCCTTAAAATTCTGTGTTCTCTTCTACCCGGAGTAAACAGTTGCTATGTTTTAGTCACCAGTAATTTTCCATTAAAATTCTTTTGGCTTCTGTGTACTGTTTTTTCTCTTTTTCTCTTTAGTAGTTTGCTGTTCGACAGCGGCTCGTGTTATATTTAAAATTGGATGTGTATAGAGACTGAGGTCTTTGCTCTTTGGCTGCTGATATTTTACTCGGGTTTTTTATATTTTATTTTATTTTATTTATTTATTTGACAGACAGAGATCACAAGTAGGCAGAGAGGCAGGCAGAGAGAGGGGAAAGCAGGCTCCCTGCTGAGCAGAGAGCCTGATGCGGGGCTCGATCGATCGCAGAACCCTGGGATCATGACCCGAGCTGAAGGCAGAGGCTTAACCCAGTGAGCCACACAGGCGCCCCTCGGTTTTAATTTTACTATCATTTTGTATGTTTCTTTGTCAAAAATATGACCACTTAGCTAGCTAGCCTCCTCCCTCCCTCCCTTTCTTCCTCTCCAGAAGTATTCGTTTAGCATCTACTATGGCCTACACATTATGCTAGATCCAGAATTCCTAAGACCTTTGTGCTGAGATGAGTTGTGTCATCTTTTTTATACATTTAGGGACATTAGAGATCATCTGGTGTGACTAGGACTTGTGATGACCTTAGTGTGGCTGAGGACCACCTGCGTATTTCAGTAACCTGTGGTGCTTAGGAGACATTTAGCTTTCTAGCTTCCAGCGCCAACATTCTGAACCACTAAGAGTGGGCCCAAGAATCTGCACTTAAAGTGAGAATCTTCAATCCAGATGCTTTTTGGACTCTATACGTTTGTAGATGCAGGAAGAGACCTGGAGAAATTTAATAACTTACCCAAAGGTATAGTATGTATTAGAAGGCCAGAGACAATTGGTGTTATTTCCTCCAAAGTCACAGAGCTAATCAGTGTTAGAAGTGATTTCCTGACTCCCAGTTCTAGACTTCACTAAATCACACAGTGACTTTTGTTGGGCCAGGCAGCTTTCCTGTATGTATATAAAATCGCAATGAATCCATTACTCTTATTGAAAAAAATTAACTGAATGCATATATGAGTTTTGTGCATGAAAAACATGGACTATTTCTTTAGTAGATATGTTACTTGTTCTGATTTTGAAATCACTAGGTAGAAAAATGCTCTAGTTGTCCAGGAATACCCCAGTAATCCAAGTAGAGGACCCCTCTCCTCCACCACGATACTATTCCAACTTGGCCTTTAAGTTTCATGCTTCTGAGAAGGGATTTGATTTAATTTTTAAATGATAGTAGCTAGCCTTTGTAAATAGTAGGTTCTTGCTCAACTGTAATGAGTAATTTAATGTTAAAACTTTGTTTCCCCCCCCTTGGATTCTATGAGATACTTTTAGAGGTGGTTTTATTTTCTTGGTTCAGAATCTGATACTTCATATACCAAGCCAGAGACATTAAGCATTGAAGTTATTTTATATGTTTAATACTGAATTATTATGGCTGATAGTCACAGTATCTCCGAGTGACTGAAATAGTCTAAATTATTTTCTTTTATTTATTTATTTATTTATTTGACAGAGAGAGATCACAAGTAGATGGAGAGGCAGGCAGAGAGAGAGAGAGAGAGGGAAGCAGGCTCCTTGCTGGGCAGAGAGCCTGATGCGGGACTCGATCCCAGGACCCTGAGATCATGACCTGAGCCGAAGGCAGCGGCTTAACCCACTGAGCCACCCAGGCGCCCCTCTAAATTATTTTCTGAACTGTAGAGTTCAACTTAGTTTTAGTATTGTGTATATTTTATGTTGTATTGTATATGGTATACTGATAGTTACTGAATTTTAATCTTATGTTAGTAAAAGTAGTTATCCAGTTTTGGGAGATATTCTGTAATTCTCGAATTTATTAGTAAGTTTAACTATAGAATGCCATTACACAATTTTCTGGATATTTTGAGACATGTTTTAATGATAAGATTTAAGAAAAGAGATATTTTAAAATCACATATTCATTTCTAATAAGTTTAAATATAATGAATTTTCTTTCCATTAAATGTTTTTTTGCTCTTTTTTAGCCACAGACCCAAAATCATAAATATGATAGCTCTAAAAGGGAACTTTTTTAATGTAGTCTAACCCCTTCATTTTTATGTTCGGACACTGAAGAGTGTCTGAGAGTGAAAGTTTTATGAATGTTAACATATGTTAGTGAACAGAACAACATGATATTTCTATGCTGATATAAGTGAAATGCTTTCAGAACTGTAAAATATCACATAAATATAATGTACTATGATTGCTGCTATGATGATCATGTGTCTGCTGAGTTTCCTTGTGACTTAATTGAAAATAGTCAGTATCACTTAGTTTAAAATAAGGAAGAGAAATACGTATGTTCGTTTCTTGGTCTCTTCTCTTGTTTCCTGTGGTCAGACTTTACTAAGTCCCCTTTAAGCACATGGTTTTAGAATAGATACTTTGCAGGTTACCTAAATTTCTCTTTCACTGTGTTAATCTAATCCAGATTGTCACCTTATAAAATTATACACTCAGGGTGATTTTTTTTTTTTTTGGAAGAGTTCTCTCAGCCATTTTCCATGGAAGAATGAATGAATGCTCAATATTATCCCTCAGTGTAATCAAAGTAGCTAATAGTCACGTTAACATTTTGGTATAGTTTTTGTAGTTACAACGCTGTTTGACCTACATCAGTTCCATTGTTTCTCATAGCAGCTTCATGAGGTACGTCTTCATTTGACAGCTGAGTAACTGAAGCTCAGAGAAGTGACATGACTGTCCACTGTCTCCTGCTTATAAGAGATGGAACTGGAACTTTGACTGTAGATGCCATTCTCTTTCCACTGCCCAGCATGAATTGTAACATGGAACTCTTAAAGTTTCATGGGGTATACATCTTGCTCTTTAAAGGAAATTCTGAATATTGGAAAATTGATGTTCATCTGGTCCAGCCAGCCTGATTATTCAGCGCATACTTCTCTTTAGAAGTCTGACTCATGTCGCTACTCTTGAAGTAGTAATAAGAGATGCAGGTATCTTTTGGATCAAAGACTCATTCCCAGCATGGTTACCAGTGTGTGCTGCTTAAAATTTTTGAGTGTTTAAATGTTTAAAACAGTAGTAATTATAGCCTTTAGAAGTATGTTGAACTATATAAACTCAAAAAATATACTGTGATATGATAGAACACAGTCCTTGGTTCTTTAATTTTTTAATTCTACTTCTGGACTGTGACTCTGGATGTGTCACTTGATTTCTGTGAGCCTGATTCCCTTATCTGGGAAAAGGGTAAAATGATAAAATGAAATGAATCCTGCCTTTGCAGGATTGTTGTGAGGCCTAAATATGGGGATTGATGATGACAATAAGAAAAAAAAACAAACCAGCTAACAGCTATGTAGTGTGTACCATGTGGTAGGCACTGTTTTAAGTGTTTTATGTATATGAGTTCATTAATTCTCATAATGGTCCTGTGAAGTATAGGAATTACCATTATTCCCACTTGGTAGATGATGAAACTGAGAGGTGAAGTAACTTCCTCAAGGTCGTACAGGTTGATTGAACCAGAATTTAGTATCAGGCAAAGTAGCCATAGAGTGGGTAGTGTGTATGAAAGATAATGTATGGATGAGAGCAATTTGACATTTGTAAAGGACTATGCTGATGATCGGTATTAATATTTAAATAAGATGTTTAAAAAAAGAGATGTGTTCCCCATCCTTATTATACAGATAGAGGGGAAAAAAGGCAAAAACAAGTAAGAAAAAAGTGTCTTGTTATGATTTATGATTTTTAACAATTGACCGATCTCGTAAACTTGGAAGTGTCTTCAAAATTATGGAGAGATACATGACTGAATGATGCTTATACATTTGATTTGTAGTTTAACCTTTTTAGGCTAGAACAAGAAAGAGATATTGAATGCTTTTCCTACTGAATGTTTTAACTTAATGACTACAAAACAGAATACCTGTGTTAATTTATGGGATTTTGAAGTTGTGCAGAAAAGTTTTATTTCATTACGCTGTAGGAGTGACCGATTAATAGTAATGATTAGTTTCTCTCTCTCTAGGATTAAAAAAAATCTCTCTAGATAACTTGAAGAATGGATATGTGACTTTCTGATTTTAATACTGAATTCAGATTAGCATGTTGGGATAAGAGAATTACACGTGAGGTCATTTATCAAGGCATGAATTCCATGTGTGTTTTCCATTTGTCCAGGCAAAAGTGTTTTCGAGCAGGTATTTATTGCATAGGTCAACTCTCCTTTTTTAGTATTTCTGACCTTATATTTCAGTTTGGGATGGAAGTGTTTGTTTCTGAAAGGAAATGTAATTTCAGAGTCCTGCGCTTTGAGTTCTAATGATGTGACCAGTTTTCAGTTTAGTATGACATTTTCTTAGCTAAGCTGAAATATAAATAACTTTCCCCCTCTAGGCCACTTATGAATCCACATAAGTTTTAATTTTAGCTCTTGTCTGAGTTTGAGTCAGATTTAGAAGTTCTGAGAAATTCTTTTAAGAGGGTGCTGAGGGTGTAGGGATTGGCACTGGGACTCAAGGTGCCTCTTACTCCATTTTTACCCCATCCCCTACAGACACACTCATTTTGGCTAGAATGCTTTGGCTTTTGCTTTTTTTAATTTATTTATGTTTCCAGGTAAGAGCTTTGAAGAAACACTACTCTGCAGAAAAAAAGAGAAATATGTAAGGCATTTCCTTTACAGCCTGGTTTTTTGTACTTGCTGCTGGATTACCAAGTTACATGCCCTGACTTTTATTTTGGGAAATATGGTTGATAGATGTGAAAACAAAAATGCAAATTAAACTGTACCCAAGGTCACATGTACTTTAGAACCTTGGGATTTTCCAGACTAAATGCCAACATGAGCCAGCTGTCCCAAAGCTCAAATCCTCTTTGTTTGTCCGAAGAATGCGAAATGTACTCTCTCATCTCTCTCAGTCAGATGCCATGATGATAAGACCATTTTTGTCCTGTCTTTTATTCTAAAGACTGGTTAAGAAATTTAGGTATCTGGTGTAGCATTTCAAAAAATCGTTGTAAGCTGTAAATTTGTTTTTGGTAATTGTTTTTCTATTTTGGGGATCCTGCAAATATTCTGACAATAAGTCTTTTGTGTCTCAATGTTATATACACACTGCAGGCCTTTTATTATTTTTTAAATAAAGTTTTGAACAGAATGACTAATAGAGCATGAATAGTCGTTATGACACTGTAGTCCATTGTGTAAGTACTGAAAGCAAATTTGCATTCCTCGAAAAGCTTGTTCACAATCAGAATATAGACCACGTTCTTTAATGTTCTTGCACAAACATGTTATGTGTGTGCTCAGGACATTACTTACAAGAGAATACCTTTCAAAAAGAACCTTTTCTTTCCATGGAATACTGAAGGAAAGTTAAATTGGCGGAAGGAGTGAAGCTGTTTAAGGCAAGTGGTTTAGATTTTATTGTAATGACTATGATCGTTAATAACTGGAAATAAAAGACATGCAGCCTCTCCTAAATCCTCTGGAGGCATTTGTTTACTAGTATATGTGAAAAGATAGGTGACTTGTTTTCAGGTTGTTTTGAACTAAGAGTGAATAATGCTTGGTATGTTTCTCTGCACCTTTAGTTCTCAGACATACTTTTTCACTTTTGAAAGAAATTTTTTTATTGGATTTTGAAATACTAGATCAGGAGAGGTAAGAGTAATATAAATATATTTAGGGCTTCTGTCAAGGCTTAGATTTTATATTTCTATTTATTATTGTGAAATACCTCCAAGTGTACTGTGAATGACAGTAGAGGAATGATAATTCCATTAACAGTCCAGCAGACCAGTAGAGTTAGAGGGGTTCAGTGCTTTTGATAATGGTTACATTGAAAAATACAGGTAATGGTTTTGTGATTGAAGCTTTTGGCAGACTTCTGTTTGGTTATATCTGAAGTTACATAAGGTGTGTCTCTGTGTATGTGTGTAATATGTGTATACATATAAATATATAAAATTTGAAAACCTAAATGTGATATATTTGTATGTATATAAAAACCAAAATGTAAAAGCATAAATTAACATATTTGTACATGTATAAAAAATTTCACTTTGATATTTGTTAAGTGATTTATCAAACTCTTTTTTTAAGTTTAAAATTTTGTACATTCAGTTACCTTAATCAAATGAGGACAGTTTATAGTACAGATCTAAGTGAAAAGTACTTTTAGGGCCAAGTGCTTTTGCTCCATTTTAATTTAATTAATGGATTCCTTCTTAAAAGGAGACCCTTACTTCTCATCCCATCTTGTTTTCCCTTCTGAAGAGGATACTCTTATATTTCCACAATGCTATTTGTTGAGCTTCTTCTACCACTACCAGTTATTTAGCATGAATGGCTTCATATAGATCATGCTTTTTGTTTAGCTTTAGAAAGTATCATTATTTTATCTTACAAAGAAAGAACAGAGATTAAGTAACTTACCTGAATTACTATTTGCTAAGTGATGAAACCAAGTCTCTGTGACCCTAAAGCTTATGTTTTTGGCCACTAAGCACTTCAACATCTTGTTCTGTGTGTTATGTCCTCTTCTGTGTATCTGTTGGTGTCCTTTATATTCCTCCATTTCTATGCTGTACTATTGCGAGATACTTACAGATCTGACACCTTCATTATTAGACTGTAAGTCCCTTGAAGAAAATGAATCTGTTTTCAGCTCTGTCCCTGGTACATAATACATTGTTGATGTTAGTGAACGTCTGTGGAAGAGATAGATGGGGGTCTGTGATAAGGGAGACGCAGGAGGTTCCCGCTCCCCAAATGGAGGGGAGACATGGGAAGAGCAGGAGGGCAGATGGCCACGAGACCTCCAGTTGGAGGTAGACATTTTCAGTGTCCATCCTTCCAAGGAAGCTGAAGGGTACTTTGAGGCAGGGGACTATTTGGAGGTTAGAGGTGAACCCTGCTCTCTCGAGGCAGATTTCTCTACTTCTGCAGGATTAACGGTGATACTTGTAAGTTTAGTAGTATTGAGACATGAAATACTGCTGTAGATACCAGAATTTATTTGTTTGGACATAACTGTCTTAATTTGCAAGTTTTTAGCTTGATTAATTCTCAGGAATAATTATGATTTTTTAAGAAAAATCTCCCAACTGAAACAAAAAATTAAAAAAAATGCAGAGGACTTTATCTTATGTAATGTTACTCATTTGAAAAGCACCTAAAGAATAATTCCTTTCCCCCTACCAATAATTAGTTTGTATAACTCTGTTCACCTAAATGCTGTACTTTGAAATAGAATTTTTGAGACGGAAAGGGTGGAGCGTTGTTCTTAGGATTAGCGTAGCAAAGGAAAAAGACATTCTGTTACAACAGCAGACCAGTAAATGTGTGGGAATGACTAAGAGTCAGATGATGGGATTTCTGTTTTGATCTTGCGGTGGAAGGAAAACTGTGTCACTCTGGCTAAGACAGTGGCAGGGCTATTAAAAAACAGAGTATGACTAGTGATGTTCTGTATTGTCCCATTCTTACTCACTGTAAACCTAAGTTCTGTTATTCTGTGTGAATGTGTGTTCATTTGGTTATTTTGTGGAACCAGAAGTTAACATTTAAATAAGATTGATTTGAATCTTTTTAATTAGGAGTAAAGAGAGCAATCTGGTTTAGGATGGAGTGAGGAGTGGGTTAAAGGGGGAGGAATTCTGGTGAGAGTGACTTTCCATTCACAAGGGCCATCGCTCTGCAAATTTGGGTAGATGCGTTTGTGAAGTAAATTGTTTGCGTGTTGGTGTAGTCTTTAACTGCTCTTCCTAAGACTTGATAACCAATCAGAATTTAGTACAGTAGACTAGAATTACAGTTTTATTCTCAGAGGTATTTTGAGCCTCTTAGGAAACGGAGTCTATCTATGAATAAATATAAAGAGTAACTGGTATTATTAACATGCATATTCCACAGTGCTAGTTATCTTTTGATCAGTTTGGCTTTTGAGAAAATATTCTTCTATAACAATTTGATTAATTTCTAAAGTGTGAGTTTTATTTATTTATTTCTTTAAACATGGCACACTTATCTGAATAAAGGTATTCATGTTCTTGAGGGCAGGAATGTTTTACCTACCTTAGAGACACTATGATTGTTTTTGTTTCAAAGTACACTTAACCCTCCATTATTCTGAATCATTTTTTTCTGCAACTATTTAAAAAATTTAAATTCAATTAATTAACACATAGTGTATTATTAGTTTCAGAGGTACAGTTCAGTGATTCATCAGTTGTATATAGGTCCCAGTGCTCATTATATCATGGGCCCTCCTTAATGCCCATCATCCTGTTTCCCCATCCCCAACCCCTCCCTTCCCTCCAGCAACCCCTAGTTTGTTTCCTATGGTTAAGAGCCTCTTATGGTTTATCTCCCTCTCTGAGTATGTCTTCTTTTATTTTCCTTTCTCTATGCTTCTGTTTTCTTAAATTCCACATATGAGTGAAATCATTTAACAATTGTCTTTCTCTGATTGAATTATTTTGCTTAGCATAGTACCCTCTAGTTTCATCCGCATCATTGCAAATGGCAAAATTTTTTTTTTTTTTTGATGGCTCAGTAATACATTATTTATTCAGGGCCTGTGAATTTTCTCATATATGGTTTATAGATTTAATCTTGTCAATGGTTTTTTTTTTTTTTTTTTGGTACCTCCATTGAAGGACTGATAGGAATAGAAGGGAGGCATGATTATAACTTAATTCAATTTTATTTTTAAAAATTATTTAATTTATTTATTTGACAGAAAGAGAGAGAGCAAAAGCAGGGGGAGCAACAGAGGGAGAGAGAGAAGCAGACTCCCACTGAGCAGAGAGGACGCTAGGATCGTGACCCGAGCCAAAGGCAGATGCTTAACCGACTGCGCTACCCAGGCACCTCTTAATTTTATTTATTAATCAGATCATGGACTAGAGATTTTGGCAGAAAAGTGCTCACACTAATTAAAAATGAGGAACAAAATCTCATGCTGCTGCAGTTGGGTGAGGGTCTTTCCATGGGGAGAGTTTATGCAGGACAGCTAAGAAATATGTGGAAGTTTAAGGCCTTTATTTCCTTGTTGATCTTTTGCTGGGATGATCTGTCCATTTCAGTGAGGGGAGTGTTAAAGTGCCCTACTATTATTGTGTTATTGTTGATGTGTTTCTTGGATTTTGTTATTAATTGGTTTATATAGTTGGCTGCTCCCACGTTGGGGGCATAGATATTTAAAATTGTTAGATCTTCTTGTTGGACAGACCCTTTGAGTATGATATAGTGTCCTTCTTTATCTCTTATTATAGTCTTTGGCTTAAAATCTAATTGATCTGATATAACCAGTCAGAATGGCTAAAATCAAGTCAGGAAATGACAGATGCTGGCGAGGATGTGGAGAAAGGGGAACCCTCCTACACTGTTGGTGGGAATGCAAGCTGGTGCAACCACTCTGGAAAACAGCATGGAGGTTCCTCAAAATGTTGAAAATAGAACTGCCCTATGACCCAGCAATTGCACTACTGGGTATTTACCCTAAAGATACAAACGTAGTGATCCGAAGGGGCACGTGCACCCGAATGTTTATAGCAGCAATGTCCACAATAGCCAAACTATGGAAAGAACCTAGATGTCCATCAACAGATGAGTGGATAAAGAAGATGTGGTATATATACACAATGCTTAATACTATGCAGCCATCAAAAGAAATGAAATCTTGCCATTTGCGACAACGTGGATGGAACTAGAGCGTATCAAGCTTAGTGAAATAAGTCAAGCGGAGAAAGACAACTATCATATGATCTCCCTGATATGAGGAAGTGGAGATGCAACATGGGGGCTTAAGTGGGTAGGAGAAGAATAAATGAAACAAGATGGGATTGGGAGGGAGACAAACCATAAGTGACTCTTAATCTCACAAAACAAACTGAGGGTTGCTGGGGGGAGGGGGGTTGGGAGATGGGGGGTGGGGTTATGGACATTGGGGAGGGTATGTGCTTTGGTGAGTGCTGTGAAGTGTGTAAACCTGGCGATTCACAGAACTGTACCCCTCCGGATAAAAATATATGTTTATAAAAAATTAAAAATTAAAAAAAAAGAAATATGTGGAAGGACACGTCTTTGAATCACATTTATAAGTGGGACAATGGTTCATTTGTATGCATGTATGCATGTGGGTGTGTGGGAGGGAAAAGTTGGGGCATTTTAGCTATCAAGAGATGAAGGTTTATAAAAAATGGTAAAACGCAGTTTAGCTCATATTTCTAGTATTTAGAACTGTAACTCTTCAACTCATTTGTGATCTCAGATTTCTGTGTCTTTGCTCTGAATTATAAAATCTTAGATTTGAACTTTGAGACCGTCTTGTAGTGCAACTCAACCCTTTAGTCTTCCTTATGACTTGAATGTCACCATTGAGTTGAATTCTTTTGAATGTCATTGAATAACATCATGCACAAAGCCCTCACGTCTTTAACACTTCCTGCTCCGTTTGGAAGACCACTCTCATGATGAAAAGAGGACTTGGTTATAAGAAATGCGGCTTTTTGTAGCCAGCCAATTAAATGGAGTATGGTAATGGGGAATGATGGCTTAGTTTGGATACATAATTGTATTTTTCAGTTAGGCATGCATTGGGAAAAATCTGTGTGTGTAGGGGCGGGGGATGAGGCATTTACTGACTAAAGCAGGTACTATGCAATGGATATAATTCTATTTGAATAGTAACACCACAGTGCTTCTAATCTTGACTGAAATCTTTCTATGAAACTATTACAGAATAAGAGCCATTTAGAAATGTATTTGGATCACTCACCTATGAATCTGTATATCATCTTTTCATTTGTGTGCCCAAATGCTAAGTTGGCTTTTGTTAAAAATGAGATGACATGATTTTTTTCATATTTTATGGCATTTCCCCCCATTCTTTTATTCTTTGTAATGATAGACTTGATCATCTCAAATATTTATTTAATGTTATTTTTCCTATATATATATTTTTCCTGTAAGTTATTTTAGTGTAAATGGGTTGAGCCTATTATTTTATTGATGCCATTTTTAATGCAGCTGATATGTTATAAATCCTAATCTCTAAAGGGTTCTGATTTTCATTTGAGAAGTTTTCTTGGTGATTAAACATTTATTGAGTTTGTACATTTCATCAAACTGGAAAACATCCATTTGCTTAACAACATTAGTGAAGAACCAATAAGAAATAGTTATGAAATGCTGAATGAATCTGGGAAGTGTTCCTGAAAGGATGTCTTGTTTCTTAGACAGCCCCATACATACTTGTTTTTTGCTTTAAACTTAATTCTTAAACATTTTAACAATAACTTCATTTTCCACGTTTTGGCACATTATCAGTTGCAGGATTCCCACCCCAATTCCTCTTTTTTAGCAGTGGGATTTACCTAGAAAAGAATTTTACAATACAGATAGCATTTTCAGTTTTTTTTTAATAGCTACCCAGTGAGGTAAGAGGAGCAAGTATTTTTATTTCTACTCCTACTCGTAATATGAAGTCAAGACTCTGAAAGGCTAATCGACTTTCCATGATTTATGACCCAGTTTTTTTTTCTTTCTCTTCTTATAGTTTTAAACTCACATGTCCTGGTTGAGTGGGAGAGTAGCTTATCTGTGTGCTAGAATTTGCCAAAGTGTCCCTTGCTTCATATTGTGAGGATACTTTTTTAGTTTGATAATACAATCCACTACTAAATACTTAACTGTAGACATCCTTTTTTGGTTATAAAATGAAATAGTACATGACATTTGTGATGGAAGTAGAATCTGTTTCCAACAATGATTTAATAAGTTGAATGGAGTGCTAGAAGGGAAATATAAAATTTCCTTCTCTAGAGGTTATTTTTGTTTGCTTGTCTTTTTCTTTTAAAGATTTTATTTATTTATTTATTTGAGAAAGAATGTAAATGGGGGGAAGAACAGAGGGAGAGGGACAAACAGACTCCATGCTGAGTGTGGAGCCTGACACAGGGTTTTATCTCCCAGCCCTGAGATAATGACCTGAGCCAAAATCAAGAGTGAGAAACTTAGATTGAGTAACCCAGGTGTCCGTGCTTCTTTTGTTTTAAATGAGTTGTATTAAGTGTTCTGTGGCAGAGACTGATTTTTGGGCAATTTAGTTCCTTGATTCCTTAAGGATCAAATTATTAGGGGCACCTGGGTGGCTCAGTGGGATAAGCCTCTGGCTTCTGCTCAGATCATGATTTCAGGGTCCTGGGATCAAGCCCTGCATTAGGCTCTCTGCTCAGCAGGGAGCCTGTTCCCCCTGCCCCCCACCCCCCGCCAGCCTACTTCTGATCTCTTCCTCTCTCTCTGTCAAATAAATAAAGAAAATGTTTAAAAAAATAAGGATCAAATTATTAGAGGCTCATTCGTTTTACTCCAACCCTCTGTTTGACCTTGTTCTGATAAACTAGCATTCTCTGATGGCAGTAGGGGGAGTCCTATTCTAGTCTCCATTAGGTAAAAATAGTTTACATAGTTTTGTTGTTTCTTTTTGTTAGGTAATGTCCTAAACTCTTTGCATGCATTATTATATTTAATCTTTATGAGAAGGTGAACTCTTCCTGGCATATGGTAAGCAGTCAGTAATTATTAACTAAATGGAGGAGATATAAAATAAATAAGTAAAACACAAGTGTGTCAGAAGGTAATAAGCACTGTAGGAAAAATAAAGCAGGAAGGGAATAGAGAATGAGTTAAGAGTGGTTTGCACTTTTAAGTAAATTGACCAGGGAAGGTCATACTAAAGAAGGCAACATTTGAGCAAAGAAGCTGAAGGAAGTGAAGGAAAAAGCGGGAAATATGGGATAAGAGAGTTAGAGATGACTGAAGGAAGGTCTTCAAGTAGGAAATTGCCTAGTGTGTTTGAGGACCAGCAAGGGGTTATAGTGCAAGGGGGCAGAAGGAAGAACAGTAGAAGTTAAGATCAGGGTGTGGGAGCAGATCGTGAAAGGCCTTATAGGCCATTTTAAGAACTTTGGCTTTTATTCCGAGTGGGATGGCAAGGTAGTAGAAGGTTTTTTTTTGCAAAGGAGTGACAATATCAGATGTTTCAAAAAGGATCACTCTGGTTGCTGGCTGAAGAACAAACTGGGATGGGATACGAGGGCAATCAGGCTGCCCAGGCAGGTGTCGCCTTCCTCCCTCACCACTCCCTGTGCATCCCTCCCAAAGCTGTTTTCTGGGTTAAAGAGGATGACCTTCCCTGATAGAGGAGGAGCATTCTTCTTAGGTCCAGGGTATATGAGTAGCTTGGCTGCCCTGCTAGACAGGAAGAGTAATCTGCAAATTGGAACAAGGCCCAGTTTGCAGACACAGTGGTGGGAGAGGGGTACAGGACAGAAAGTAAGGCTGTATTTTTCCATTTGAAAAATCTATGGGGAGAGCAGTGACCTTGGGAAGACCAGGCTTTAGTTAGAGTGAAAGAGGCTGTTGGAGAGAGAGTAGAAGAAATTGTGCTGATATTTGACCTTGAAAATCCAAAGTATAGGAATTGGGGGTGAATGGAAGATGGGATCAGTGTTTTATCTCCCCAGTTAGAGAATTAAGCACCCTGAGGGATTCTCGGCGAGGAGCCTGCTTCCCCCCCACTCTCTGCCTGCCTCTCTGCCTACTTGTGATCTCTGTCAAATAAATAAATAAAATCTTAAAAAAAAAAAAAAGAAGCAATGTGATTTGGTCAAAAGGATATCTGATTTTATAGCTGGCTCAGCCACTAATTTGATAAGATATTTCAGACCATTCCCTTCACTTTTCTGGGCTTTATTTTTATATCTTTATCTTATCTAGGCTTCACTTTATCTGTGTAAGTGAGAGGAGTTTTACTAGAATGATCTCAGAGGTCTTTGGAAGTGATAATATCCTATAATTCATTGGCTGGCTATCAGAATAGTTGGCTAACTGATGCCTCTACTTGTATTTGAAAGAAACATTTGAAAAATATTATGTCATGTAATTCTAGTTACTTACCACACAGCTTCATGTCATTGTAAGGTGCAGGCAGTCACCAAGCAGGATCAGAATGAGAAGTAAGCCTGGAGAGAAGGTGGGGCCAGATGGTTCCAGTAGCAGTATTTGTGGATGCAGGACTGAGAAGACAGAGGATATGTTTGAAAATCTTCTGCACAGAGGTGACAAGTGAAGCTGTAGGAGTCTGTATTTCTGAGAGATGGAGTATGGAGAAGAGAGCCAAGATTAGAAATTTCAAGAGAATCTATATTTAGAGGGTGACTGGAAGAAAAGAACCTAGAGAAGACTATTTGAGTATAGAGAACACCAGTAAATTTTAATGACAAAGGAAGTTTAGGGAGAAAAGCATCACAAGAGGGATGCAGTGATACAGTATCAAATCCTGTGGACAGGTTACGGAGGGTGAGACCTGAGAGGAGCAAGGCGCCCCGCTTTAGTTCCCGAGATCAGTAATGACATTGGGAGAGTGGCATCAATAGAGTAGTTCAAGTAGAACTCAGTATGTTGTTAATGATGCCAACATAGATTCAGCCACTCACCATTGAGTTCCTGCTAACTGTCCAGTGTTGTGTAAAGCCTGTGCGTGTACACACACATGCATGTACACACATGCACACTCACTTTCCAAAAGAGACCAGATGGGATAGAGTGAAGAACATTGGAGAAAAAACTGGCCTGAACCCGAGAAGAGACGTGAGACATGCCATCCATCACCTAAGGAAGGAAGAGTTGGTTTGGATATAGATAAATTTACTGAGAGATGGTCAAGAAGTTGAGACAATTTGTGCCTCATTATCTCAGTTTTTCTCATTCATACTAGGTTATTGTTGCTGAAACATTATATAGACCATGTTGACATAGTACTTGATTTAACATATGTTAATAAATCCATTGGCTTTTTCTCTTACTTTACTGCTCTGTAGTGTTGCATGCTATTAACTATTGGTTTTTAAAACACTCTTCTTGGCTCTCACTAAACTTTTCTTTCAATTTTTCCATATTTTTTTTTTATACTTCAACTTCTCTAGTCTTTATTCTGTGAAAATGAATGTAATTCCACTCACTGAATCTCATATCTCTTTTTGCTGTATATGCTGTTCCTAGGTTACATGATTCAGTTTCGTGGATTTAGCTGAATAAATGTAGCTGTAACCTATCCAGCGAATGTGAAAACTGGAAAAGTTCTGTGTTGCTACTTACTCGATAAACACATTCACGTGGGTATTTTGTGAGAACTTCAGATTCAACAGCATCATCAACATCAAATTCTAATGGATGTTTCCACATACCTCATTATTCAAACTTTTTCTTCTGTCCTATTTTTATTATTTTGTGGCCTATTTCAGTTGTTCATTAAGACCTAATTCAATAACCTTAACTAAGTTTCTTTAGAATTTTTACCCTCCAATCAGTGCTCCCTAACTCCAGCAGAATAGATAGCAGTTCTTACAAATGTTAGATAGCCTCCCATCGAACGTCTAGAATAGAGTCTGCAGTTTCTTCATGAAACTTCCACCCCTGCCGTGACCCACAGAGCCAGTCACATTGGCCTCCCCAATCATCTGTTTATGCTGTCTCTGACTTGGATGTTTTCCCTCTTCCGCTTTACTGTCAAAACTGTCAAAACCTACTAACAGACCCTCAGAAACGACACATCTCTCAGGTCGGCCTCAACCTTTCCCACTCACATTGAATCTTTTCTTCCTTTTTTCTCCTATAGTATTTTTTAACTGCCCTTACAGCATTCATCATGATCAATTCCTAGGTGAATAGGAGTTTGTCTTTCCCATGAGGCTGCAATTTGGGAGCACATGGAAGACTGTTGAATCACATGTGTTGTCAGGATGCACTCATTCACCCCTGAGTAAGCAGTAGCTCAGCCCTGCCCGGGTGAGTGAGTGAATGAATGAATGAATGAACAAACGAACAAATTCATGACCAGGTAAAATCTGACTGAAATCTTTGGGCCTATCAGTGTATGAGGGGCTGCATATTTTCCCTGTGGATGTCTTGAGGCCACGTCAGTCTTAACGATTTCAAGCTGGAACTCTCAGCTGCCCATAGTACCTCCTTTTCTTTGTTACTATTTTGGCACACTGGTTTCTGAGTCAGCAAGACTTGGAATCATATTCTGACCCTTTTCTCTCCTTTTGTCATTATGTTGAGTTCTTTGCCAAGTTCTATTGATTCTGTCTCCATGGTGTCCCTTGCATCCACTTGTGTTTCATTTTTACTGCTAGGTTAGGCCCTTAGTTCCTCTGCTTGGGGAGGTCTCCTAATAGATTTTCCTGCCCTTATCATGGGTTCTTTGACCTGTTCTTAAAATAATCTTTCTAAAGCACAGAAACTTTCAGTGGCTTCTCAGTGCTTTCAGTACTAAATACCTAAATACTCACTTATTTGTTATGACCTTCTACAGTCTAGTCAAAACCTACTGTTTCAGGCTCATCTCTGATTGTGTGTTATAAATATCCTGTACTCCAACCAAAGTTGCAAAAGCTTTAATATCCCCTAATTTCTCACTTATTTGTTTGTTTGTTTTTTCATGCTGTTTTTTTTGCTTAGTGAAATTGTTGAGAAGGTGTTGAACCTTTTCTGTATTTTGGCTAACCTCAGATACCAACCATTTCTTTCATAAAATCTTTCTCAAGCCCATAAATTAAAGCTGTATATGAACTTTTCAATTCCAAACTTCTAAGTGCTTTATTTCTCTTTCACTCAGTTTCTTTTTCTTTTTAAAAATATTTTGTTTATTTGACACACAGAGAGAAAGAGAGTGAGTGAGTGCACAAGCAGGGGGAGCAGCAGGCAGAGGGAGAAGCAATTTCCCAGCTGAGCAAGGAGCCTGATTCAGGACTTGATCCAGGATTCTGGGATCATGACCTGAGCTGAAGGCAGTCGCTTAATCCACTGAGCCACTGAGGCATCCCTCTCATTCATTTTTCATATTCTGCATTGTGATGTGTGCGTGTGTGTACTTAAATTAAATATCTAGGAGTGAAAAGTCAGCAGAGGCAGAAAGCCCGTTTTTTATCTCTGTAACTTTAGGAGTTCCTAAAACAGTAGGACCTGGAGTATAGTGGGTGCTCAAGAGTACTGTTTACTCTTCACCTGAGATATGAGATAACCAAAACCATATGCTACTGAAAGATGAGAATGTATAGTATCAGAACTGAGAAAAGAACATTAAAACTATTTTATTGTTATTTTTTCTTACAGTTGGGTCATTAGTAATCCAGAAAGAGCCATTTTACAGAATTCATTAGATGCAGAAGCCAGATGGCTAGGGATTAAGGAGTGAGTGGATATTGAGAAAATGAGCCAGTGAGAATAGACACGCTGTTGTGATGTGGAAGGTGGCAAATCTTGTAAGAAATGGAATATGGTCTGTAGATTTGGAAAGAGACTTGTGAAGGAAAACCACAGGTGGTGTTTGAAAGAAGAACGAGTGTGCTGTCGAAACCTCCAAGTGCCAGAATTCTTCCAAATCATACGTTTTCATTTTTCCCCTCTGCGGAGGACTGCTTCGAAGGAGTCAGGTCTCTGAAGCTAATACCACATTGCAGTGGCCTGAGGTCGCAAGGTTAGAGTAAATGTTTGCACTGTAGAGTAAGAAGGCGTGTAAACATGACTGTGTTGGGCACTGGCAAGGGTGATGTTCCCGAATCAATTGAGTTTATGTTCCTCTGTTCCAGTTCAATGTTACGAAATTATTTAGAAGATAAGAGTTACTGAGCTGGTCATATATATATATTTAGAGGGTCTCTTTCCTAATTATTAAGCACATGTATTTGAAATGTAATAAATTTGGAAAAGAATCATTACATAGCTAAATTAGAATATCTTTCCAACTCATTTTCAAAGATCTAGTTTCTGGTAAAATCACTTAATATGAAAACAATAAAAATATTTAAAGAAATTGTAGCTTATATTTCTTGATAGGATATCATTAATGTTTACCTATAAGCAGGGGTGTTGAATTTACACAGTGGTAGCCCAGAGCTTCTCAAATAAATGTAGCTATTGGGTTTAGTTTTCCTTTGATTTTATTATACACAAATATTCTCTTAAAGACTTTATTGTAAGAAATAAAATATTAGTATATTTCTATTTATTCTGAGTCTTCATATTTAAGACTAAAACTGTGATTATAGAATTAGAAAATAGAGATAGATACAAACACATACACTTTGTGGACAGTTTAATTTTTCAGTATTTGTTTAGGTACTGTATGGATATATTGAAAGGTAGTACTCATTTCGGAAGCCCTAGAGTACATTGATCTAAAAGGGGTGCCTTGATGGCTTAGTCGGTTAAACATCTGCCTTAGGCTCAGGTCATCTGAGGGTCCTGGGACTGAGCCCTGTGTTGGGCTCCCTGCTCAGCGGGGAGTCTGCTTCTCTCTCTCTTTCTCTCCCTCTGCCCCCCCACCCCCCCGCTCATGTGCATGTGTATAAATTCTTTAAAATAAAAGGTAGAGGGGATCATCTAGGCCAGGATTCTTAACCTTAAAGTCCCTGACATTGTAAACAAATCAGAGAATAGCTTTGAGATTGTCAAAGAGGTATTGGACCACCAAAAAGCACCCCTAAAATAGTCTAATTGTATTGGGGAGTCGGGAATAACTCATTTGGCCAAGGATACTGCTGTTAGCTCGATACTTCTAAAATCCTGGTTTTTCAGTTCCGAACCATTTTTTTTTAACCATCCCAATGGAAATAGCACATAGCCCAAAACCAGTTCCCAGCAGTTTAGGATTATTTGTCATTCACTAAAGAGATAATGTCTTTAAAGAAATGTTTGCCCAAGTATGTTAAGAAATGTTTAAATGGAAATGCGACACTATGATGTATAAAATAATATATACACAGTAACTCCAGAAGCCAAATGAGACCATTTATCTTCATCTGTCCTTGTTCTGCCTCCTCCCTCCCTTTACCAGGTCTCTTTGTAATTTTGTTTTGGATATTCTAGTCATGGCCTCTGATGATTTTGATTAGAATAATCCAATGTTTTGATCATTCTCATTCATTCTTTCACTCATCAATTAATTCAAGAATTATTTCCTGAGTGCCTGCTCGGTGGTCCTGGGAACAGAATGGTAAAATTGACATGGTTCCTTCTTTCTTGAAGTGTGTGGTCTTAGGGGACATGGATGTTAATCAAGCATTTGGGAGGAAATATAAGAATAGGACTTCCTAGGTTAGAAAGAACTAAAAACACAAAGAGCTATGAGCCCACAACTACTGAGAGATCGGATCTGAGGCATCTGATCAGATTTCCCTGAAGAGGTGATGTTTCAGTTGAAAACTTAAGTCAGGAGGGCGTTTGGCATGACCATGGTCCGAGCAGCAGAGCTGCATATTCAAGGAGCTCAGAGACCCAGTGGGACTGAGCTGAGGAAAAGCAAGGGAAAGATTGATGCACAAGAGGAAGCTGAAGAAGGACATGGGGAGCAGATCCTGTAATGATTTGAAGGCGATTTGAGGTAAGAGGAAGTGGAACGTCATTGGAGGGTTTCAAGCAGGGGAATGACATTGACTGGGCTGGACTTTCTTGCCATTATGAGTAATGCTGCTGTGAATATTCACGTACATCGTGTGTATTCATGTGTTGTTTTGTATAGACATATGTTTTTATTACTCTCGGGAATATATTTAGGAGTGGAATTGCTGTGTCATTTGGAAATTCTCTTTCACATTTTAAAGAAGTGCCAGTCTGTTCTCGAAAGTGGCTCTTATCATTTTACAGCCCCATCAGCAGTGTAGGAGGGTCCGATTTCTCCATATCTTTTCTGACGTTTGTTATTGCCTATCTTTTTGACTGCAGCCACCTTAGACGGCATGGAGTGGTATCTTACTGTGAATTGCTTGCCTTTTCCTAGCAAGGCTTTTTAAGCCTTGTCCTTTTATCCACTTAGTTTGAATAAACTACTCATTGTCCACAAAATGTGCCCTATACTTTCCCAAGCTGTTTTTTAAAATTTCTTTTCATGTATGCATATGCTTATATATGCAGTGCCCTGATCTGTGCCTCACAATCTTTGAAGACCCAGCTAGATTTTTTCCTGTCTTCTTCATTTTATCTCCTTGAGCCCTATGGAATAGTTGATACTTGACCATTTTACCTGTAGACGTAGCAGTTTCAAATGCTTCATTTTAATGTATTTCTTGATTTCCTCTAATCCTGAAATTATTTCCATTGCCTTTGAGCTTTTTCTCCTAGTACTTGTTTGTACCTTCATGGTATTATTGATGTGCTGATGTGGTACAATGTCTCTTACAGGGCTGAAATCTCAAGGGTGGAGGCTATTCTATAGCCCAGTGTTTTTTATAGGGTTTGATCATTGTTAACTCTCTTTAAAGGAGTATGTATACTATATAATGAATCCGTATGAAGAGAATGAGTCAATATAAACGTAGTATATCCAGTATATGTAACTATAACTGAATTCACATGCAAAGATATTGGAATGCCTAGATCCTGTAAGAATAACTTAGGAAGTTTCTTGCGGAAAATGAACTTTCAACAGAAAATTTAGGTAGTTAGAAACCACAGTTGGGGGTGCGCCTGGGTGGCTCAGTGGGTTAAGCCTCTGCCTTCGGCTCAGGTCATGATCTCAGGGTCCTGGGATCAAGCCCCTCAGTGGACTCTCTGCTCAGCAGGAAGCCTGCTTCCTCCTCTCTCTCTCTGCCTGCCTCTGCCTACTTGTGATCTCTGTCTTTCAAATAAATAAATGAAATCTTAAAAAATACAAAAACAAAAACAAAAAAACCAGAACAAAAAACAACCCCACAGTTGGTCAGAAAAGACATTTGGAGAGTAAATTAAACAATGTTCAAAGTAGAAAGTGGGAGGAGTCTGATTCTCCTGACCAGTGGTAACGAACAGGTTTGTATAGCTTTAGTGAATGTAAGCATGGGCTAGAACTAGGTATGGTGGAGAGCTCTGACACTCCGAAAGCTGTGATGATGAGATTTAATTTGATTTGGAGGCAGTTGGGTGCCCACATAAGCACCTTTGTCATAATAAATGCAAGTGCTAAGGAATTGTTGGAGTAATGCTTGAGGAAAATTATGCTTATAGATTTGAAAATATAGTAGGGACAGATGAGACTAACATCTCTGAGATAAATGTAGGTATGTTGTGGCTTTTGCAGCCAAGCTTTATTGCTAGAATGAGACATGAAAATAGGAAATAAAAATTATATTCAATGTGAAAGAAAAGAAGGGAGGAAGAAAGGTACAGACTGTTTCTTCTTGGAAATTGGAAATTAGTTTGTTCATTGGAGTATCTATTAAGTTGAGGTAAACAGTTCTGGGAAAACAAAAACAGTCCGAATGAATGAATATTCATTTACTCACAGTTTTCTCAGAGAACTGTTTTTCTTCTTCTTCTTCTTCCTTACCTACTCTGGATCTGGACAGTGCTGGTTTTTCACTTACTAGCTGTGTGACTTTGGGCAAATTACTCAACATTCTCTTTCTAGAGCACTTAAAGCTATTTTTAAGACATTGGGAAAATCATTTTTTAAGTAATTGGGAGAAAGGCCCAGGGTCGCACATTTCTTACTTGATGATGTCAGAACTATAATCTAGGCCAACTGTATTTTTCGTCTAGTGATATTTCCATCATCCACCACTGCCCTGCAACCCCCTTGCCCCCACTGTTTTAAAAACTGCTGCTTGTCAAAGTTTGGTAGTTGAGTTTAGATAAATACTGAGATCTTAAAATTACTAGTATTTTTTCTTTTCTTTTTTTTTTAGGATTCTAAAGCTATTATATTTTTAAAAAAGTTTTCAAGTATACAGAAAAGAGAGTTGTACAATAATTCTCTGATGACCCATCACCCACACTAAATTGTTAGCAAGAATTTGTCATATTTGCTTCATCTCCTTTTCTCGTTCTTTTTTTTTCCTGAACTGTTTTGAAGCAAATCATGTCTTTTCATTCCTTCATACTTCAGTGCACATCTTTAAAACTAAAAACTTTTTTTTCCACATAATCTCATAATCACACCTGATAGAATTAGGAACAGTTCTTTTTATTATGTAATGCTCCTCCATACCCCTGGATGGCTTAACGAACAGTAATTTATTTCTTGTAGTTCTGGTGGTTGGGAAGTCCAAGATCAAGTTGCCAGACAATTCCGTTCCTAATGAAGGCTTTCTTTGACTGTTCTTGTCTTCTTGCTATGTCCTCGCATGGCCTTTCCTCTTTCCTAGGTACATTCATTGTTGGGAGTTGGGGAGGATTGGGGAAAGAAGGAACTGGGGGAAAGGGAGAGGCGGGCTTTCTCTCTTTCTCTTCTTCCCATAGGGTCACTAATCTTAATGGGTTAGGACTCCACCATTATGACCTCATTTAATCTTAATTACCTTCTAAAAGCCTTGTCTCCAGTTACAGTCACATTGGGGGTTAGAACTTCAATATAAGAATTTGGGTTAGGGGGCACCTGGATGGCTTAGTCAGTTAAGCAACTGCCTTCGGCTCAGGTCATGAGATCAGGGTCCTGGGATCCAACCCATGTCAGGCTTCTGCTCAGCAGGGAGTCAGCTTCTCCCGCTCTCCCTACTTGTGCTCTCTCTCCCTATCTCTGTCTCTCTCAAATAAACAAATAAAATCTTAAAAAAAGAATTTGGGGTGGGGACACAATTTATCCCATAGCAGTGACAGACTTCATTTTTAAATGGTAGTCACAGTGGGACAGACACCTGGGTGCTCAGTTGGTTAAGTGTCCTTGATTCTTAATCTCAGCTCAGTTCTTGATCTCAGCATCATGAGTTCAAGCCCCACATTGGACTCCACACTGGCCGTGGAACCTACTTTAAAAAAATGACATTTATAGCGCCAGCATGCATGCTACTATAGTGATGATGATAGTCATTTTTCCTAATACTTTTAATCTAATTCTGTCCAAGAGATATAATTACTTCTTATTTTGTAAATACCAGGTCTTTAATTGTAGTTCTTGCTGTTTTTTTTTCCCCCTTAGTAACTCTTTGGTTACAGTCACTGGGAAATTTATATTCTTACTTGTAATATGTCAGAGCAGAAATAGTATTTATAAGAGGTGACACAGTAGCTTTGCCATTATAATTGTATTTATGTAGCTAATCTGACTTGGAGGATAACACTTGTGCAATAATATTAATTTGTCATAAATAATAACTAACAAATGTGCCAGGTATTCTTTTCTTGACACTTTCTGTGTTTTATTGAGAGCAAGGAGGGGAAATGATCTGTGGTAAAGAAAGAATCTTGGAATAATATACAATAACAGAAATATCTGAGAGGAAGAGCTTGCAGATTATTAAAGGCAATAAAGTATACAGGTATTTTGATAAGAATACATCCAGTGTACAGTAAAGGAAGAAAGAGTCATGCCTACAAGATGAATAGGGGCAAAGAGGGCATGGAAGTCTATGAAGGACGTTGCAGGCAATTATCAGCAGGGGTAGCAAAGGAAAGAGGCGTGAAATGGCTAGAAGATAATAGGCACTCTGTAAGCCATTCCCAATGGCTTCAGATGAGTTAAAGCTACAGCAAGTTACATAGAACAAGGTCCAGATCATGGAAGACTTCAGGTGTTATGCTAAGGAGTTTGGGCTCAATTTGGGAGGGATTGAGGAATCAATAAAAATTTAAGTTAGGGGAATGATATGATAAGATCTCTGTTTCTGAAGGACCACTTTGGCATTAGTTTGCGGTGATATATTGGGTGAATAGAAGAAGGGACATCTCCTTTCTGTGATTTGCTGTAGTTCAGGTAAGAGATGTTGAATTAAAGCAGTAAAAATTAGGATGGAAAAATGGATGCATTTGAGGTGATGGGGAGGTGGACACTATAGGACTTCGGATTAATTGGACGTGATGCATTGCTGAGCACTGCCTTGGGCCTAACTCACATTTCTAACTGAGTCTTACGGTACCCAACTTTGAAGATTTCTTCCATAATAGCTAAACTGTAGCACAGAGAAGACAGATAGTTATATTGATCCAAATTTAGGGGTTGGCAAAGCAGTGATGGCCAATGAATAGGATATAAGGATGCTGAAGGTTTGCTGAAGAGATATAAAATATTCCTATACATTTCAGGTCAGATAGGGAGAGAAGTGTATGGGAGAAGGAGAGCAAAGAAGCATGAAGGATAATGATCAGTGGAGGGGCTGAGAGATGATTTGTCTCCAGTGTGTTGAAGATTAGATGAAGGAAAGGTTAAGAAAGTGAGATATTTGGAAAGGATACCATCTGTCGGTAGACAGAGATTGGTTTCCTTGAGTTTAAGATTGTAGACACTGAGTAGTTCCCAGAATGATGAAGTCCAGGGTATGACCACATAGCTGAAGTGGGAATGTGGGTGAGGGGGTGTAGGAGCTGAGGAATTTTGCCGTAGGTTGTTGCTGGTTTATCCTTGTTGCTGTTAAAATTGCCATGATGGCTTTGGAGCAGAGAGCAGCTTTGGAGAAGAAAAGGTCAGACAACTGAAAAAGTCCTTAGTGAGTGAGCAGTAATTAAAAGGTAGGTGGATGACAGTAATAGGGAAGCTATACACACAAATGCCAGAAGAGGAAGAAGTCTTTTACCTGTGAAGATGGAAAAGTAATACTAGTGTGGAAACGTGAGAGTGGAGCTGGGGAAGTGCTGGTTTCGCCTTTGGGTTTTGTTAGGTGCTGGAGAAGAGTCTCCTTTAGAAAATGCTACAGGGGAGTAGGGTCTCCCAGGAAGAAGGGTTAGCTGAGGCAGAGAGGTGGAGGGAAAATTCCATTGAAGATGTGAGGCATTTGAGTCACTCTGAAATAATGACTCTGATGTAAAGGTTAGGACCAGTTAGTAGCTGAAAGAAGACCTGAGCAGGGAAAAATGCATGGAGGAAACACATAGAGAGGAAGGTCTGGCATTTTTGCAGAGAGGCTCAGGATGACAAGGATGGCAGGAATGTTTGGACCGACGGCAGTGAAGTTTGTGGGCCTAGGAAAAGTGAGGACCAAAGTGGTATTGGTTACTTAATGAGGTTAGCAGACTGCAGTCTTTGCTCTGAGTTCAAATGCCTTGCCAGTTACAAAATTCTTATCCTCTAGCAGTTTATAATTTAAAAAAGAGGAGGCCATGTAACCAAAGAACTCTGGTCTAATGTGGAAAGTGTTAGGTGTAATTATAGAGTATAGGCAGAAGTCTGTGAAAGTGCAGAGGAATGAGAGTTTAGCTCCAGCTGGAACACCACGGGAGGACTTCTTGGAAAGCTTGCTTTTTAACTGGGTCTTAAAGAGTTGGTAGGATGTCAATAAATAGACGGGGATAAAGAGGCATTCTGTTTTGGAATGGCATGAGCAGAGATGTGAATTCAGGGAAATACAGAGCTTGCTTGTGGAATAGTTCATAAAAGATCAACATAGAGAGTTTGACCTCAACAGAAGCAAGGGAGCAATGGAAAAGAGCAGCGGACATTAGATTGTATTATACCAGTGGCCTGTGATGATCAGAAGCATGCACAAAGCCCATCTGACAGAAGAAAAAAAAAAAAACACTGAAAATAGAGCTCTGCATTCTAGGGTGTCTGTGGCCACCTCTAGTCTGAGTGGCCATAAAGGGCAGCACATCCTGTTTATACTGGGAGAACATTGAATAGTTCTGTTGTGTGTATGGGCATGTGTGTGTCTGCCGTCATCACAAGAACAGCAGTAGGATATACTCTACCCCTGTCTCTTCCAGCCTCTACTCGTTTGCTTGGGGTTTAAAACCTCTTGTAAACTGGTCACCTAGAACTACACATCAGCGCTGCTTCACATATAACACGGTGGGTCATAATATCTACTACCCATGTTTATGCATGTCTGGAAAGAGAAGTTAATAATTAAAAGCTATTTGCCATACTTCTGCTTGAAGGACTAATTCTTTGAGATTGAAAGTTAGTTACAGAACCTAGCTTTGTTATTTTATGTCCCTTAGATATATTTACTTTATACTTTGACTTTAAATAACCCTTTGGTTTCTCAGTGCTATTATATCTTCTCTGTCAAATCATTTTTTGTAAGTAATACACTACCCATAATTCCAAATTGTGTTTTATTGCCTTTAATTTTATCTTCTCTTAGAAGGTCATATGTTTAAAAAGTAGTATTGCACATTTGAACTTGTCCAAAATAGACATATTTATGAGGTGCTGATTGCCACATCATTTAGAATTGTGTTTGGCTGTACAGAATAAAAAACTCCATTACAGTGTTTTTAAAAATTGAACTTCAGGGGCACCTGGGGGGCTCAGTCGGTTAGGCATCTGACCCTTGTTTTGGCTCAGGTCATGATCTCATAGGTTGTGAGATCAAGCCCTACATTGGACTCCGTGCTCAGCGGGGAGTCTGCTTGAAGATTCTCTCCTTCTGCACTCTCTCTCTGCTGCACATACCCTCTCTCTCTCTCTCTCTCAAATAGATAAATAAATCTTAAAAAAAAATGAACTTCATTTTTTTTTATATAACAAAAATTCGATACGTAGGGAGCTGGTGTGGATTCGGCTGCTCAGTGATGCCATGAGGACTTTATGTTCTTCCTGTTGTTTGGGTTCCAGTTCTTAGCAGGTCAGCTTGTTGGTCATATTTACAAGATGGCTACAGTATACCTAAGCTTTGCATTCTTGTTCCAGCCAAGAGAAAATGGGAAAGGTTAAGGACTGTCCTGCTGTTCCTGCTCACCTTTATTATGAAACCTTTGATTTTTGTAACTATTAACATAGTTTCTCTTTAATCTCATTGACCGAAGTTGTGTCACATGGTTCTCCTGGCCACAAGGGAGCCAAAAGCAAGCCTGTCATGTTAGGCTGGGCACAAACTGCCCTAATCAAAGTCAGGGAAAAAAAAGTTATGTATGTATATGGAGTAGGCAACAAATAATGTCTCTCAAAGTACTGTGCCTAAAGTTTGATTATTTTACCTGTTATTTTAACACAGATGGCATTTAATTAGTGAGAAGTTGGCTACAACAACAAAAAAGAAAAAAGAAGAAAGGAAGAAAACATTTCTCTGTCAGTTTCTCTATCTTTATATTGTAAAATTAGATAATAGAATTTCTTGTGACTACTCCTTTGTGTAATATTACACAAAGTTGTTGGGTCTAAACAAATAACAACTTATACTCACACCTTGAAATAGTTAATAAAATAAATACATGTTTGCATTTGAAAAAAATGTTATGAAGTCTTCCTACTAGAATACTGTTTTTAATCCATTTAAGTGAATTTATTTTGAGAGAGATGATTTTCCCATTGTATGAATATATAAAAACATTTTTCAAGGCACCTGGTTGGCTCAGTCAGTTCGGTGTCTGCCTTCAGCTCAGGTCATTGTCTCCGGGTCCTGGGATGGAGCCCCACATAGGGCTCCCTGCTCTGTGGGGTGCCTGCTTCTTCCTCTGCCTTTGCCTGCTGCTTTCTCTGCTTGTCCTCTCTCTCTGTCTGTCAAATAAATAAATAAAAAATCTTTTAAAAAACCAAACATTTTGCAGATGGCATGATCTGTAAAGATCTGTAAAGAACTGTAAAGGCTCTACCAAGAAACTGTTAAAACTAATAAACAAATTGAGGAAAGTTGCAGGATGCAAAATCAACATGCAGAAATCAGTTGTGTTTCTATACACTAACAACTCTCCAAAAAAGAAATTAAAATAATTCCATTGTGGTAGCATCGACAAGAGTAAAATACTTAGGAGCAAATTTAACCAAATAGGGTAAAGACTTGTACAAACTGTAAAACTGTGATGGAGAAAACTGAAGGCATAAATCAATGGAAAGTTATGTTGTGTTAATGGATTAGAAGAATTAATCCTAAGATGTCCATGCTGACCAAAGTGGTCTACAGATTCAACACATTCCTTAATAATTCCAGTAGCAATTTTCATAGAAAAAAGAATCCTGAAATCATTGTGGTACCACAGAAGACCCCAAATAGCTAAAGCAATCTTGAACATGAAGAACAAAGCTGGAGGCATCATACTTCCTATCTTCAAACTGTATTGCAAAGCTGTAATTTTCTTTTCTTATTTATTTATTTATTTATTTATTTATTTTTCCAATTTATTTATTTTCAGAAAAACAGTATTCATTATTTTTTCACCACACACAGTGCTCCATGCAAGCCGTGCCCTCCACAATACCCACCACCTGGTACCCCAACCTCCCACCCCCCCGCCACTTCAAACCCCTCAGACTGTTTTTCAGAGTCCATAGTCTCTCATGGTTCCTCTCCCCTTCCAATTTACCCAAAAGCACATACCCTCCCCAATGTCCATAACCCTACCCCCCTTCTCCCAACCCCCCTCCCCCCAGCAACCCACAGTTTGTTTCGTGAGATTAAGAGTCACTTATGGCTTGTCTCCCTCCCTATCCCATCTTGTTTCATGGATTCTTCTCCTACCCACTTAAGCCCCCATGTTGCATCACCACTCCCTCATATCAGGGAGATCATATGTTAGTTGTCTTTCTCCGCTTGACTTATTTCGCTAAGCATGATACGCTCTAGTTCCATCCATGTTGTCGCAAATGGCAAGATTTCGTTTCTTTGATGGCTGCATAGTATTCCATTGTGTATATATACCACATCTTCTTGATCCATTCATCTGTTGATGGACATCTAGGTTCTTTCCATAGTTTGGCTATTGTGGACATTGCTGCTATAAACATTCGGGTGCACGTGCCCCTTTGGATCACTACGTTTTTATCTTTAGGGTAAATTCCCAGTAGTGCAATTGCTGGGTCATAGGGCAGTTCTATTTTCAACATTTTGAGGAACCTCCATGCTGTTTTCCAGAGCAAAGCTGTAATTTTCAAAACAGTATGGTCCTGGCATAAAAAAGAGATACATAGATCAATGGAACAGGATAGAGAGCCCAGAAATAAAACCACACAAATACAGTCAACTTGTCTTTGAAAAGGGTGCCAATTCTTGTACAGTGGTTTGGGTAAAAATGGATATCCACATGCAAAAGGATGAAATTGAACCCTGATGTTACACTATACACAGAAATCAAACCAAAATGGATTAAACATTTAAATGTGAGGCCTGAATGTTTAAAAATCCTAGAAGGAAACAAGGGAAAATCTCCTTATCATTGGCTTTAGAACAGTTTCTTGGACTTGACACTACTAGCATAGGCACAACAAAAGCAAAAATAAACTGTATCAAACTGAACAATTTCTCTATAGCAAATGAAATAACAAAATGCAAAAGGGAACTGCAGAATATGAGCAAGTGTTTTCAGACCATAGATCTGAAAAGAGGGGGATGGGGAGATACTGAGCAAAAGGGACTAAGTGTTAGATATAATGTGAATAGTTCCAGGGACCTTATGTATAGCATGGTGACTGTTGTGAGTAATACTGTACCGTATACTCTTGAAATTGCCAGAAGGGTAGATCTCAAATTTTCTCCCCACAAAAAAAAAAAAAAAAAAAAAAGTAATGATGTGAGGTGATGGGTGTTTGTGTTGGCTTGATTGTGGTACTCATTTCACATTTCAAGGTGTATACATATATCAAAACATCATGTTATACACCTTAATGTGTCCTGCATAGTTCTCTTTTATCAGTCACTCCTCAGTAAGGCCTAAAAATATAACAAGAGAAATTGAAGTGACAGTTTCTTTTGGAGAAGATGGTTTTCACATTGTAGAAATAATTTAGTTATTGTTACAGCAGGTTTATGGTGAACAAATTTTAAAATAAAAATCTGGTTTTTAAGTTTCACATCTCAAGATGGTTTATTTTATCAAAATCTGATGAAAAAAATTTGATTTTCGGTGTGAGGAAGCCTTTCAATATGTTGGGAGTGGAGCTTTAGAAAAATATATTTTTTAATCAGAACCTTAAGCTTCGATTCCAAGTGTCTGAGATTTTTTCACCTTTTTTTTTTTTTTTTACTTTAAATGATTTTAACTTTGTTTTACTGATATAAGGAAATGATGTAAATCATTCAGTTTGTGGTATAGGCATATTGTCACTGTTATAGAATTTAACAAAAATAATACATGTTAATAGTATATGTAGACACTGAGGTGGATTTTGTGGAAAATGAAGACAGTTCTTCCTTTTGGGGTAGTTAAATTAATTAAATTGTGATTACTTAATGTAATGGAAGAAGTAGATATTTAAGACAGGCTTATATAGAATCTGATTTAGTGGAAAGATACAGGTGGAAACAGGCGACATGCACCTGTATCTGTTCCACTTCTCTAGCCCTGTGAACTTTTTGTAGTTTCTCAAGTGTTCTGGGCTCTTCGATCATTCAGGATCTTTGCAGTGCTTTTGGTTTGTATGTTTTTGGAGTCCCCTTACTTGTTTGTCAGCTTGGCAATTTTGTCTTTCAAGACTCGCTTCAAAGAATATCTTTTCTGTGAAATCTTCCCTGAAGTTCCTGGGGAAAGTTGGGTTCTTCCTTTGCCTTTCCCCCACGGTCCATTTTCTCTCTTTCTGTCTCTGTCTCTGTCTCTATGTTTTTCTCTGTGTTTGTAGTGTGTAAACCTTGAAAATAAAGCTGTCAGTTATATTTCCAGCAAAATGGATTTATCAGGAATAACAGAATTGCGGTTTGAGACATGAGCATTATGGCACAACCATAAGCAAGTCCAGAGAACAAAGGAGAGGGATGCTCTTTTATGTGGAAAAGGGGGATACAGAGGAGCAGTTATAAACTTTGTGTTAGAAACACAAAGCTCATTGGACTAAACTGGTGTTTGAAGTGTAGTGGCTTTAGTTGGCTGAGTTGGGACAGCTTCTCTTTGGCGGAGCTTTTGCCAGGCAAGGAGAAAATCTTCCTTCTCCTGGGGTGGTAAAATAGAGGCTTCTTCCTGTTGGGAATGCAGAGGATTGCAGAGAATGATAGGGTGTGAGAGATCCCCCCCTTCTTGCCTCCTGACTATTTTAAAGGGGGCTTCCTTTCTTCAGTTTCACAGGGCTTAGTATCGTCATCACAACACACCATTTATTTACTTGTCTGTCTCTGCCACAGTTTGTGAACTTTGTGAATGTGAGGGTTTTATCCCATTTATCTCCAAATCTTAGAGCCTAGTGTAATGGTTTTGTATATTGGATCATTCAGTGAGTGTTCATTGGTTGGATGAAGGAGTGGATGATTGAACAAAAAGAATTAGACCCATGTTTATTCAGGAGTACTGGGGGTCTGTCCAGAGGGACTGTGGTAAAAATACTTAACCCTGCAGGTACAGGGAGTTTGTAATTTATCAGTATTTGAAGACAGGCTTGAATAGACAAAGTAGGACTGGTTGGCAATGGAGGTTTTAATAAATAATGGAGTTACAATTAGTAGAATTTGGAGTTAGAATTAGTAGAATTTCTGAAATTGTGTTTTAAAGCCCTCATTTTTGAAACGTACTGTGCTTTTGTATTTTGTAGTGCTTCCACTTCTCATTCAGAGAATTCAGTGCATACAAAATCAGCTTCTGTAGTATCATCGGATTCCATTTCAACTTCTGCAGACAACTTTTCTCCTGATTTGAGGGTATGTATGCCATTTTTTTGAGGTATTTTGATATATTTTTTGTTAGCTGTTTGTGGCCAACACTATGAGTGTAACCTTGCCCTAAGTGCAACCTTGCACTAAGTTACAACCTTGCACTAATTAGTCTACCAAGACCTGTTTTTATAGTATATCCCAGAACAGGCCCCAGGTCTGGAAATCTTATTTGTAAAAGAAAAATATGTAATTCATTTCTGAGTTTGATAACTTTGAAGTTCTTTGCAAAAAGATAATTAGTGGGTTTGGTTGTCATGTCAAAGATGTTCACAATTACTCCCATAATGGTGGCCAATAATAGCTAACCTTTTTTGAGTACTTACCATATCCCGAGTGTTGTTCTACGTCCTGTAATGAAATAGCTCTTGTAATACTTCTTCGAATTCTGTGAGGTAGAGACTATTTTCATCACTATTCTAGGGATAATAATAATTCATAGAGCTTAATACCATGTTCAAAGTCTCATCACTAATAAATTCTCTAGCTAGTCTAGCTCACCTCCAGTTCTGGAGCTAAGTCACTTAAATATAGTGTTGTAGTTGCTATGTATCTCATTATAGTTTAAATATTCTTGTATTTGTTCAAGGTCTTATTGCTATGAAATTAACCACACCAGTGATATCCTGTAGCACTTTGAATGTTTTTGGATTCATCGGCCTTTCTACAGCTGCTTATCTTTGAATGATGGAGAAAATGAATTTCATGTGCAGTGCTAACCCTTAAACCTTGGAGTCTTTTTATCCTGACCAAGTGGCTGCTTTCCCAGTGGTTATACTTCCACAATTTTAATGAGAACATTGCTTATATTAATGAAGTCATTTGCTGTTAAGCATATACTGAGACTGTATCTTTTTTTGTGTTACATTTTCAAGACAGAATCCAACAGATGTAAGAATACAGTTTACAAAACATCTATAAAGTCTTCCTCTTTTTTGTTCTTGTGTTGTGAAATGTCATAAAATAATAGTTTGGGTATGACCTGACTTTAAACATTACTAAAAATAATAAACATTTATCTTTATGGTATGGATATATTGTGCTAATTATGAAGGCTTCATAATATCTTTAGCTATTATTTTGTTGCATATTATACATTAAGGGCAGGGTTCATCATTAATAATGATGGATATAAACCCATCATTCCCTCTCCTTAATTCATTGCTATTTAAAAATTTATCTTTTGGGGCACCTGGGGCTCAATTGGTTTAGACACAACCTTTGGCTTAGGTCATGATCCTGGAGTCCCAGGATAGAGTCCCACATTGGGCTCCCTGTTCAGCAGGGAGTCTGCTTCTCCCTCTGACCTCCCCACTCCCTTTATGCTTTCTTACTCTCTTTCTCTCAAATAAATAAAATCTTCAAAAAACCCCCTATCTTTTATATATGTATCTAACTTTTGTTTATTCATTATGTTAATACAAATCCACTGAAGGCCTGTGAATCTTTTTGGGCTACTTCTAGGCAGATTAAATTAGTTAAAAACATCATTTAAAAAAAAAGATTTTATTTATTTACTTACTTGAGAAAGAGAGAGCAAGTGAGGAAGGTGGGGGGGGCAGCAGAGGGAGAGGAACAAGCAGACTCCGTGTTGAGCATGGAGCCTGATGTGGGGCACAGCCCCTCAGCCAAAGCCAAGGGTTGGATGCCCAACCGACTGAGCCAGCCGGGTGCCCCACATTGTTTGCTTTTAACTCGTGTTGTGATGATAAAGAACTCCTACTAGGAGTGGGAGAAATGTCAGTTTTGCTTCTGGCTATGCCTGCATTATTAATATTCAATCTGCCTTTTCTTGCCTGAAATGAAATATAAGTAAATGGTTCAAAATAAACAATTTTTGTGTTCTTGTGAGGGTTAAGTTAGTTAAACTACTTAACTAGGCACACCTGTGAATCACAGCTGAAAGGTGGCCTCTGCTCTCAGCTTTTTTGAAGGTAGGTCTTCATTTCCTTGGGACACCAAACTTATAAATAAGGGTGACTGACTTACATTGGGACAAAATGAGGATCATAATTTTTTAAAAAATATTTTATTTATTTATTTGACAGAGAGAGAGAGAGAGAGAGATCAAAAGTAGGCAGAGAGGCAGGCAGAGAGAGGGGGAAGCAGGCTCCCTGCTGAGCAGAGAGCCCAGTGCGGGGCTCAATCCCAGGACCCTGAGATCATGACATGGGCCGAAGGCAGAGACTTAACCCACTGAGCCACCCAGGCGCCCCCATAATTTTAATTTGTATATTAACATTATAATTTATTTCTTACTAGATATTTTAAAAAATTTAAAACACTTTGGTTTACAGAAAAATTGCAAAGATAGTATGGGGTTCCTATGTACTTGACCTCCACTTTCCCCTATTATTAATGTCTTACATTTGTATGATACATCTCTCAAAAATAATGAACCCATGGTATAATTAACAAAAGTCCACACTTTTTTCAAGTGTCCTTAGTCTTTACATGATTTCCTTGTTTTTGTTCTAGGATCCCATCTAGGACATCATACCACATTTAGCAGTCATGTCTCCTTAGGTGTCTCTTGGCTGTGACAGGCTTTCAGACTCTTTGTTTTTGGTGATCCTGACAGTTTTAAAGAGCACTCATCAGGTGTTTTGTAGGCTGTCCAATATTTTACCCATAGACTGGGGTTATGTCTTTTGGGGAAGAAGACCACAGAGGTAAAGAGCCATCTTCATCACATCATGTCAAGGGTACATCCTGTCGACTTGATTTATCACTGTGGCTGTTAACCTTAATCACTTGGTGGAGGTAGGTTTAGGGGTTTTCAATGCAAAATACTTTTTTTTTCCTCCCCTGCCTTTTTATACTGTAGTCTCTGAAGGAAGTGGCTATGCACAGCCTGAATTTAAGCCCATCTTGTTGAGAGTGGAACTTCTACATACATTTTTTGTAATTCCTCTGCCTGGAGATTTGTCTCTCTTCTCTCATTTATCACTTTATGCAGCCATTTATTTATATCAGTATTTACTTACGGATATCTATTTTATATTTTGGATTTTAGTTCGGTGCTACCTTGTTGCTCAGATTGTTCCAACTCCAAATTGAGAGTTACCTCAGTCAAATCATCTGTCTTTTTGATGTATTCCTATCATTGTTTTGTTTTGTTCTCAACCCTGTGTTACTTTACTAAGCAAACACTACAGGATAGTCCAGCCTTATTTTGATATTTCCTGCCTCAGTTTTAAAATCATCATCCATTTCTTTCTCACATTGAGGTCCTTTATCCATTTTGAGTCTGTTTTTGTGTGTGGTGTAAAGAAATGGTCCAGTTTCATTTTTCTGCATGTGGCTGTCCAATTTTCCCAACACCATTTATTGAAGAGGCTGTCCTTTTTCCATTGGACATTCTTTCCTGCTTTGTCGAAGATTAGTTGACCATAGAGTTGAGGGTCTATTTCTGGGCTCTCTATTCTGTTCCATTGATCTATGTGTCTGTTTTTGTGCCAGTACCATGCTGTCTTGATGATGACAGCTTTGTAATAAAGCTTGAAGTCTGGAATTGTGATGCCACCAACTTTGGCTTTCTTTTTCAATATTCCTTTAGCTATTCGAGGTCTTTTCTGGTTCCATATAAATTTTAGGATTATTTGTTCCATTTCTTTGAAGAAAATGGATGGTACTTTGATAGGAATTGCATTAAATATGTAGATTGCTTTAGGTAGCATAGACATTTTCACAATATTTATTCTTCCAATCCAGGAGCATGGAACATTTTTCCATTTCTTTGTGTCTTCCTCAATTTCTTTCATGAGTACTTTATAGTTGTCTGAGTATAGATTCTTAGCCTCTTTGGTTAGGTTTATTCCTAGGTATCTCATAGTTTTGGGTGCAATTGTAAATGGGATTAAATCCTTAATTTCTCTTTCTTCTATCTTGTTGTTGGTGTAGAGAAATGCAACTGATTTCTGTGCATTGATTTGATATCTTTACACTTTACTGAATTCCTGTTCAAGTTCTGGCAGTTTTGGAGTGAAGTCTTCTGGGTTTTCCACATATAGTATCATATCATCTGTGAAGAGTGATAGTTTGACTTCTTCTTTGCTGATTTGGATGCCTTTAATTTCCTTTTGTTGTCTGATTGCTGAGGCTAGGACTTCTAGTACTATGTTGAATAGCAGTGGTGATAATGGACATCCCATTTCTCAAGGAACCCAGGTTTCTTTTATTGGAGAATAGTATTAGAAACCAAGATCTGGGCACTAGGCTTTCTTCCTATCTCCCTTCCTCCCCCTCTCCCTCCCTCCCTCCCTCTCTCTCTTTCTTCTTTCCTCCCTCCCTCCCTTTCTCTCTCTCCTTCCTTCCTCCCTCCCTCCTTCCCTTCCTTCCTTCTCTTTCTTTTTTCTCCCTTCCCTCCCTTCCTTTTCCCTCCCTTTCTTCCCTCTCCCTTCCTACCCCACCTCTTCCCTCCCCTCCCTTCCTTCCTTTCACCAAAAAGGAACAAAGTTATTTTACTTCTGAAGCAAAACGTCATTTGTGTGCATTTTATTTGGAGGTGATATCATGGGTGGGGTGATCATATATGCACATTAGTCTGGAGTAGTCTTATATTATACCTGTTGTCCCTTCAGGTTTAACATCAGATACAAAAATGTACCAGATTATTGACTTTCTTAGCGCTCTGGAGTACCAAGGGAATCTTCTGAAATTACATATCAGCTCCATAACTGTCGGGATTCTCTCCATTAGTGCCTTATGAATTTAGCATCTTTCAAAGCTTAGAGGGTCCCTTGGAAAATCTTTATGAGATGAATGAAGAGACAGTTGTTAAATGTTAAACTGAAGAGAAGATGGTTTTGGGCAACAAAGGTTAATTCTACTTTCCATAGTAGTGTGTAGGCTGCCTGTTACCCTGTTCCCTCATTTTTAAAGTTACCTTTGATTCTTAGTCTTTTTTTTCAGTTGTGGAAAGGAGATGAATGATTAACATTACATTAAATGTTAGTATTCTTTAAAAAATGCCGCCTAATTTCTCACCTCTTTTCAGAGGTGAGATGGGAAGAATGTGCTTCTAATACTTGAAAAAAATCTTCTTGCTACTGGTAAACATTTATATAATGCCTCATCTCAGTTTTGTGCAGCGTCAGTATCGTAGCCACTGAGGTTTATCCGAGGTGCGATTATTGCTATATAAGCCTCATCTCATTTAACTTCCACAACAGTCCTGTGAGACAGATACTGTGACTCCATGTGACTAGTGAGAAACCTGGTATTCAGAAGAGATTAATTAAGTCCCGTGCTTAAAGGCATGCAGCTCCGTGTTTGCCTTACTTGGTCTCAGGTGGGTTGTGTCCCTGTATAGCACATTACCCAGAGTGACTGGCCTTCTTTGACTTGGCTGTTGTTTTTAGACATGTAGTGAGCTTTTCTGAAGGGACAAAGAATATCCTAATACATTTTTTGAGGTAGCAGTAGCAGTTTTGAACATTACTTCCTTAATAAATTAAAATTCCTTTCCTAAATAATCAGAAAAAGAGGCTTTTTGTAGTAAAGGTTTGATCTCCCCTCAGTTCTGTTAGTTGTTGATATTTAGTGCATATAGTGTGTATACCTTCAGTGGCCCTAAAATATAAGTGTGCAAGTTAATTATAGATGGGCCCAACTGCAGACAGCTGTGTGTTGTTTTCTGCCTGATCGTGGTTTGGCTCTATGCTTGAGATGAGGGGCTTGGTATGGTTGGTGGTTGTGAAAATCATCATTCACAAATGATTTGAAGTTGGTTAAACTCCAGGCTTTGAGTTCTCCACATAGCCTCAGCTGTTTATCCCTGCCCTGAGCCTTAACCTTTTAAAGCTCCTTTAGTAACAGCTTTTAAATGGAAGTATGAAAAGCATCATGCATTGGAAAGCTAAGCCAATTTCATTAGAAATCTTAAATCAAATTGTAAAAATTTTCTGCTACAGGTGTTGTGTAGTGACCCTTTTCCTGAGAAGATAGTGTTAGTTGATAAACAGCTGAATGTGAAAGCTTGTGTTGAAGATTTCTTATTGAAACAGGATGAAACTATGCTAGATATTTGAGACTTGTATTTATTCAAGTGGAGTTCTCTTTATATTTTTCATCTTTTCAGCATTGCTTGTTGTGGAAAGAGTCATATATAGGTAAAATCCATACATGTGTTTCTGAAAAACTGAGCACAAATTTGGGCTTGGTAAATTCAATCGTGGTTCCTCAGTGAATAAATGTAGAGTGTTTGTTTGTTTCTTTTCCTCTTCATGTGGTAGAGAAACTTATGTAATTTCATTAAAATTTTTCAAAAAAATCCTTTCAAAATTCCCCTTCCCCCCTTCTTTCTTCCTGCCCCCTTTCATATAAAACTTTCAACGCAAATGCATTTATTTTTTATAAATCTGCAGTTTTTAAAATCAAGCTTTCTTTAATAAGGACATACTTTTAAAGTTTAGCACTTAATGGAATTAAGAACCTAAGGAACTAGTGTCTGGTTGGTTTATTTGCTGACTGAAATAATTTCCATGAAATGCAGGATTTGAAAATTCAGATGCTACAGCTCTATTTGTTTATAAAGTGTAATTTGTATAGTGTTGGGTTTTAATTAAAACAAGCTCCTAAATGGTGGTGACTAAAAGATAAATTAGAAGTTGTACTATGCAACATTTCCTTTGTGGTATCTGTGATAAGGCATTTATACCAATGTTTGTCTATAATTCAGAATTAAATATTAGAACGGAATTTTATTTAAATCTTTTATCTCTATTTTATAAGGCCTGTTTGATCTTGGAATATATATGTTATATGACATGTATAATTTATGTATATATAAATATTATATATGAGATAAAATTTGTAATATTTTCAGTTTTTAGCCATCTGCCCTTATCTTCTAATAGTTGATAGGCTTAAATCAAGTAAATTTGCTTGTCTTTTTATATTATTTATATTTTCTTTATGAAACAAAGGTCCCAGATAATTGGATTATTTCTTATCTAGAGTGTGTGCATGAATATTGACATGTTCTGAAAATATGTAAATATACTCAGAATGAATTAAGACTCATTGAGCAGATACTAGATAGTGAACATTGTCTATTACACATAATCATTTCAATAGTCAGAGGAAAAATGGTCGAAGGTAGCACTCATTAGCAGAAGTTAATACCGCTACTGCTCACACCAGCGTCAGTTCTTGAGAGCCTACGAAATGAAAAGAATAACTTGAGCCAGGTAAAGGATATCCATCAGAACTCTTCAATAAGTCTTACACTTAATGGGGAAGTGTTAGAAGCATAGCCTTTAAACTTAAGAACATGATGCTAGAATTCCTACCCAGTAAAATAAGAAAAGAATAAATAGTATAAGAAATGAAAGGAAGAAAGAAAGCTTTTTTTAATTTACAGATGATTGTTTACATGGAAAATATAAGGAAAATCTGTATGCAAACTATCAGCTCTGTTGCTGGATACAAGATAACTAAAAAGATAAATCATGCTTCTGTACCTTAACAAAAATGTTTAGACAGTGTGATTTTAAAAAGATTTCCAGTCACAAGAGCAACAAAATGACATTACTCAGGGATGCGTGTAATAAAAGATACATAAGAACTGTATGGGGAAGGTTATAAACTTTATTAAAGAACTTAAATCTAAATAAATAGATGAGTAGACACAACCATCTGGAGATGTTAAATATTTTCAGTATATATCTGTTAATGCAATATAATTTCAAAACAAATTCAAAAGTTTGTCTTGTAGAGCTTGGCAAGTTGATTCTAAAATTTATATGGAAAGGTAAAAGGTCAAGATTACTTAAGAGGTAAAATGAAGGGGGAGTTCACTTAATTATTTGTAGAGCTAAAGTAATTGGAATGGAAATAGATCAGGGAGGCACATGGCAGAGTTCAAGAATGACTGATATTTGTAGGGACTCTGTGTATGACAGAGTTGGTATAACAAATCAGTGGGGAAAGAATGAACTGTTTGGTAATCAGTGCTGGGTTAGCCATATTGAAATTAAAAAATAAAAAAGTTGAGTTCCTAATTCACATATATACAAACAATGGATTCATTAGATTAAAAACCTAAAATTGAAAATCAGAATATTAAAATTTTAGAAGAAATTATGTGATACTATCTTTATTACTTGCATCAGGCAGGAATTAGTAAATGAGACCTGAAAGATATTAATCATAAAAATTATTATTGAATAAAGAAATTTAAAAAGTTTTATTTATAAAAAAAAAAGTCTTATTGTGCTAAAATGGTAAGTAAGGACCTTTCTTGCTTATTGATTATTGTTCATCTGACCTCTCTCATCTTAAGCTCTACCCTTATATTCCTAGTTCACAGAACAGTACCTGAATGAATGTGACTTAAAAGCTCTTTCATACTTGTGGCCAGTTGCAGCACTGGAAACATTTGTCCTCTCATTTGCTTTGTTTAGTTGGTGGAAAAGTTTGAGGAACACTCCTAATCAAGTGACTCCTGAAACTACTTTTTAGCCATATCTGGAAAATGGAAGAGGAAATTCTGTGTTTTATTCATAGTTCCAAATAAAATCTATATATTTACTCACTAAGTCACTGCATTCTTGAAATTTCCTGGGTGTTCTGAGGAAACAGTGTCCTGTAAGATATGGTTTCTGCCAACATGAAGCTTGGAGTCATGTAGTGGAAAAGGAGGTAAGCAAATCAGTGATTATTGCATGATAAATACTATGAAAAGGCATACTATGGAAGCAAAGAGGATAGGACATTCTAAAACATTCTAAAGCAGAACACTCTAAAGTTCATAAAATTAAATTCATTGGGTAAAATAAAGGGCTATGACTGTAAGCAGGACTCTGGGATCCTACCCTAAACTGAAGACAGATGCCTAACTGACTGAGCTACTCAGGCATCCCATAGGTCCTTTCTTTCTTAATAGTCCCCTAAGTCTTTTGTGTGGTAGGCCTACCTTTCTCTGATTTAGTTAATGCATCATGATAAAGCTAATCTTCCTCTGAAATCACTTTCATAATGTGATACTCCTATTTAAAAGTTCTTCAGGAAGGAGGGCTGCCTGCATGGCTCAGTTGGTTAAGTGTCTGACTCAGACACTCAGTTAAGTTTCAGCTCAGAGCATGACTCAGGATCCTGGGATTGAGCCCTGTGTTGGGCTCCCGCTCAGTGGGGAGTCTGGTTATTTCCCTCTGCCCCTCACCCCACTTTCTCACACTCTTTCTCTCTCTCTGGAATAAATTTTAGAAAAAAAAAAATCTTAAAAAAAATCCTTCCAGGAGATCCTGTTTCTTACAGAAAGTGTGGACTTCTAAGCCTTGTGTTTAGGGTTCTCAATGTTTGGTCGCATCAAAGCTATCACAGAGTATGTCCATCTTTTCCAGAATATAACCCCACATCTATAGATAGGTTTTTTTTGTTTTTATTTTTTTTCAATAGTCCCTTAAATGTCATGTGCTTATTTCAACTTCCATTCATGCTGGCTCATGCATCTGGAATGTACTTCCTTTTGCTCTTCAGTGAAATAAATCATGGTATGTTAATAATAGACTCAGCCCCATCAGGTGATTCCAGTCCATTGTGATCTTTTTTCCTGATAGAAGATATATGGATAATAATCAGAGAGATAATGTTAAAAAAACAAAAACAAAAACTGGGGCACTTGGGTGGCTCAGTGGGTTAGGCCTCTGCCTTCGGCTCGGGTCGTGATCTCAGGGTCCTGGGATCGAGCTCCGCATCGGGCTCTTTGCTCAGAGGGAGCCTGCTTCCCCCTCTCCCTGCCTGCCTCTCTGCCTACTTGTGATCTCTCTCTCTGTCAAATAAAATATTTTAAACAAACAAACAAACAAACTTTGAAGAAATTTTAAGAGGAAAATTTGGAAAAGAGACAGAAGTGGTCACTAATTCATTTCTGTCATCGAAGAGCCACCAAAATCCATTTGAAAATGTTCACAGTTGTCTCATATCCAACCTTATTAGGGGAATGATTTCAGTCCAAACTCTCATGATTTCTGTTTTACTGAATTTTTTTCTCCAAAGTTACCATTAACTCTCTTTTATAAGATTTTATTGTTTATAACAATTCTAGTTTTTTTTTTTATGAAAGTAATAGAATGAAATAAAAATTTGTGGCAAATAGAAATAGAATTATGGGAAAAAATTACCAGCACTTTTACTACTCTTACTCTTAGTATTTGATATGTAGAAACTCCTCCTTAAAAATTTCTCCTTTGGGTGGGGGAATGGGTTAGCCTGGTTGATGGGTATTAAGGAGGGCACATATTGCATGGAACACTGGGTATTGTACACAAACAATGAATCATGGAACACTGCATCAAAAACTCGTGATGTACTGTATGGTGACTAATATAACATAATTTAAATAAACATAAAAATAAAACTTAAAAAAAATAAAAAATAAAAAGTTAGACCCCCCCCGCCAAATTTCTCCTTTGACAGTTAGAAGGTTGGGGACCAGAGTAAAAGCTCCTCAGCTCTGCTCACCACAAGCTCATGATGTCAGCAGTTGACTAGGCTCTAGTAAGTAATGTCTTGCCCACCATTCTGTTGGGTCTGTAATTAATTTGATGTGATTTGAAGATATTATTAACCCCCTTAATGCTTAAAAGAAAAAATGTCTGAATGTGTTAAGATTAGTAAAAAGAGCCAAATCATTACAATAGAGAATCATAAATAAAGATTATTTAAAAATTAGAAAGTATGAAAAAATGATATAGTGAAAGCATAAATCATGATGCAACAGGAATAATATTGACTGTATTCAATTCATAGTAAGGAGATAAGGAATAGTATATGTGCCTAAAGGTTATTTAATTAGGTGGAATACTAATTAACATGATAATTCTAGAGAAGACAAAAAGTGTTTCAGACTACAAAACTGAGCATAAAGTGCTGTTGATATAATTGCTGTTATAACCCACACATGATTCCATATAATCACCTTCATATATACAGAAAAGGCACATAATGAAAGATATTTGACAAAATTCAACATCTCTTTCAGATTTTTAGAACTTTTTAATTAGAAAGGAATGGGTAAATGCTTATGTAAGCATCTTACTAGTACAGTATTAAAGCAGTAGAAATAGTCCCACTAAAGAACAAGATAGGGCTACCTACTATCATGCCTGTGTTATTTATCATTGTTTATAGGTACTGTCTGATGCAATTAGATAAAAAGAAATACATGGTAGACATATTATTGAAAAGGAACGGGCAAAATAAGCGTATTTTTACCTGGAAATCAAGAAAATCAAATGAATATTATTAGAAACAAAGTAATTAGATGACTGGTTATAAGGAGCTTGGAAGTCCTCACTCTATTTTAACAAATAAAAAGCAGAACAAGGGGGTGCCTGGGTGGCTTCAGTGGGTTAAAGCCTCTGCCTTCGGCTCGGGTCATGATCCCAGTGTCCTGGGATTGAGCCCTGCATTGGGGTCTCTGCTTAGCGGGGAGCCTGCTTCCTCCATCTCTCTCTGCCTGCCTCTCTGCCTACTTGTGATCTCTGTCTGTCAAATAAATAAATAAAAATCTTAAAAAAAAAAAAAAGCAGAACAGGTTGAAAGTCAACACCTCTTCTTAGATCCGTCAGAGAACTGAGGTTGCAGGCCAAATGGCTGCCCTCCACATTGGACAGACATGGTAGAGCAGAAACCCACAAGCAGAAACCTTCTCAGGAACCAGGATGGGGTATCAGCATAGGAACTGTAATTGATGAATTTCTGGAGGCTCACAATGGACAAGTCTGAGAAATGTAACTCCAGGAGACCCCACATCTAGGAGGTCTTTGTACTTTCCTGAGTTTTACCAACAAAATCCCTACCAGGTTCATACAGAGAAGAGTGAGAAAAATCTCTTTTCTGGCAGAGGGAAGGGAAAAATAGCCAGTTTTTGAAATAAGTTGAGAACATTCTGTTCTCTTTGGTAAGGCCTACCCTTGAGAGAAACTATTTTACTGGCCTACCCTGCCTGGTTTTGTCAGAGCCTGCCTGACCTGGGAGAAGGGAAATACCCAATTCTAGCCTCCTCTAGTCTCCTGTCTAGGGGAAGAGAAGTAGAAATATAAACTTCAGTACCATCCAGCCATCCTGTCCCACCTTGAGGGTGGAGACTAAGAAGCAATTGTGAGTGTCAGGGCCCAGGGGTACAAGCTCCTTAAAAGACTGAGGACTGTAGGACTTAGTCATAGGACTATAGAACACTTCCGCTCCCACCGCCACACCTTAACCATGATATCACTAAAGGCCTGCTTATTTTAGTTCTTTTTACCTAGTACATCATGTCCAACTTTGAACAAAAAAAATTACAAGGCATACTAAAAGCCAAGTTTGATATATAAGAACCAATAGCTTCCTATTATGAAAATACTTTTAAGTATTTTAAGTATACTTAGGTACTTAAATATATATATTTAAGGGAGGGAAAGATCCTATTTATAATAACAATATAAAATATAAAATATCCAAAAATAAACTTAAGATATATGCAGAAATTTTATGAAGAAATTTTAAACTATGATGAATAATATAAAAGAACACTTAAATAATTGGAAAGACATACCTTGTTTGATATGAAATTGAAGTGCTCAATATTGTTCAGATTTCAGTTCTTGCTTATTCTGTAAAAATATGGTTCAAACTTGACAAGTTGATGCTAGACTTTGTAATGACAGAAGTCTGGAAATAAATGTTTTTTGGGGGATGATTTTATGCTTATAATTGAATACTGTACAGTCTTTGGAAAGAAGAGGTGGATCTCCACATATGAATATGAAAATATGTTGAAGACAGTTAAAAACAATCAAGAATTGAACATTGTGTTTAAGTTCCCATTTGTTGGGAATTGTGGGGGGAGGAGCAAAAGAAACTTGGATACACAAACAGGTAGTATTACTTAGAGGCAGGTAGAATGGAGACAAGGAGACATGTTTCGAGGCTCTGAACAATTCCAAGTAAAAATTGATAAAAAGACATGAACTAGGGTAGTGACATAATGCAAAGTGAAGGACAGATTTGAAAACATATGTATGTGGACATAATGCATGAAAGCTGCCTGAATGTTGTAGATTAGGGGGAGAGCAGAGTCAAAAATGATGGCCCCCAATTTCAGACCTGGTGACAACTTTTGGTTCAGTTTTCTGATTGCCTCTCCTTTGTACACTTCGTGCACAGCCAAAAGAGATGACCTTAATGTGTCCTTCAGTCCTTGCTCACTCCCTAACTCCCTCTTTCTTCCTTCTGCTCTTTTTGGCCCCCTCATAGCTTTAGCTGTTGTTTCTTTACGAATGACTTCCACCTCTCACCTCGGGTCCTGGTCTCTTTCTCAGCCTCGCATCCCTCGTTTTGTTGCCTGCTGTACAGTTGCACCAGAATGCTATCCCGTCATGAGCATAATCTCAGTACAGTTACACGGTGCACGTTCAGCTGCCCTTGCAAGGTATATGTCACTTTGGAAAAGTTGCTCAACTTCTGTAAGGTCAGTTACCCCTTTTGTAAATAGGAATAGCACTACTACTACTTCTCTTTCAGGCATATTATAAGCACTAAATGAATAATGATCTAAAAGTGGTACATTAACGAGGCTAGTTCATGATGGTATTTTCCTTGGTGTGGGGTGAAATGTAAGTAATTGAGATAATATTTCATCTGTCTACCTATCCACTTCTATTTCGTTTTTGGCAGATACTCTTTTTTGAGCCATCTTTTATCAAGGTAGGACTGTTCTGTATCACAAGAGTACATCCTCCTAACTTTTTGGCTTTAAAGATCTATTTCTGGGACGCCTGGGTGGCTCAGTCAGTTAAGCGTCTGCCTTCAGTTCAGGTCCTGATCTCAGTGTCCTGGGATCAAGTCCCTCATTTGACTCCCTGCTGAGCAGGGAGCCTGCTTCTCCCCATACCTTTGCCCTTCCCTCTGCTTGTGTGCTTGCTCTCTGCCTCTCTCTCTAATAAATAAATAAAATCTTCCAAAAAAATAAAGATCTTCTATTATAAAATAATATCTCTCATAGATAGTAGTCATTATTATGGTTATTTTAAAGTTCTCAGTTATTAGAAAATAAAAAGTCTGCAGCCCTACGCTCCCCTTTTGCGACCCCCACAGTTTCTCCTATTTATATCTTGTATTAGTGTGGTGCACTTGTTAGGGTTGATGAACCAGTACCGACACATTATTATTAGTTAAAACCTTTAGTTTACATTAAGGGTTTACTCTTTTTGTTGTACATTTTGTGGGTTTTGACAAAAGTATAATGCCATATTTCCACCATTGCTGTATCGCGCGTAATAGTTTCATTGCCCTGAAAATCCTCTGTGCTCTGCCTGTTTGTCTCTCCCTCCCTTTCACTGAACCCTGGCAACCACTCATCTCTTTACTGTCTACATAGATTTGCCTTTTCCAGAATGTCGTATAGGTGGGATCATCTAGTACATAGCCAGATTGGCTTACTTTCACTTAATGGTATGCCTTTAGAGTCCCTCCATTTGTTTTTTTGTCTTGAAAACATTTCTTTCTATTGCTGAAAAATATTCCTTTGTAGGGATGTACCACAATTTGTTTATCCATTCATTGAAAGACTTTTTGGTTGCTTCCAAGTTTTCACAGTTAAGAACAGCTTGCATTTAAAATTATTCAAGATTCAGATTTGAACATTTTTCTTGATATTAGCTGTATTCATTTCCCAGGCTGCTGTAACAGAATGCTGTGAACAGAGTGGCACAGAACACAGGAATTTAGTCTTTCATAGTTCTGGAGTGTGATACTGTGATATAATAAGACATACATGTTTTGGTCTTCATGCTCAGCTCCTGGCCAGAGCTCCTAAAACCTTTGTAATTTTACCAAGTGATAAGGCCCATAGGAGGATCTTTTGATATAATATTTGGTTTTGGTTTCTGACTCCTGGCAGTTCCAGAGTGCTAAAAGCGAAAGAAACATCTTTGTTATAGCACACACCTTTCAATCTTAACCTGAGTTTATGTTAATGAGGTGACCTTTGGAAAGCCTCTAAGAATGGGGGCCTGGTTGTCAGGGGAACCACCCTTGTGACTAGAGGTTTGGTACTTTCAGCCCAGACTTTGACTTAATCATTAATGGTCAGTGATTGAATCAATCATATCTGAGTAATGAAGTTTCCATAAAAACATCCTAACCTAAAGGTTTTGGAGAGCTACTGGACTGGTGAATCCTTGGTGGTACTGGGAGGTGATGCATCTGCCCAGACAGGGCATGGAAATTCCATACACCCTCTCACCTTGTACCTTGTCCTCCAGGCTCTTCCAGCTGGCTGTTTTTGAGTTATATCCTTTACAATAAATAGGTAATGTGGATAAATGTGGCCCTGAGTTTTGTGAGCCGTTCTAGCAAATTATTGAACTTGGGAGGGGAGTCATGGGAACGTGACTTACGGGTGGTTGGTCAGATGTACAGGTGACAGTCTAGGACTTGAGATAGGTGCTTGAAGTGGGGATCAGTTGTGTGGACTGAGAGACCCTACATTGTAGAGTTTGTATAACTTGTGGGTTTTAGTGTAATAATTGAATTGTGGGACACCCAGCCAGCTGGTATCCACTGAGAATTAAAGAATTGTTTCCTATGGAAAAACACACCATGTTCAGTTATCAGAAGTTTTGAGAGTAGAGAGTGGAAAACTGTTTTTCTTTTAGGAGGTTAGAATCTGAAATCAAGGTGGGAAGATTGGTCTATACTTCTCCCTTAGCTGCTGGGAAGTCCAGTGATCCTTGGTGTTCTTAGGCTTATAGATCCATCACCTGAATCTGCGCCTCTGTCTTCGCATGGCATTCTCCCTGTATCTCTGGGTCTTCATAGGGTCCTCTTCTTAAACGGACAGCAGTTATATCAGGTTAGGGCCCATCTGACTCCACTATATCCTCATCTTAACTAAGTACATCTACAGTGACCCTATTTCCAAATTAGACCACATTCCCAGATACTGTCAGGACTTCAACCCATGTTTATTCAAGGGAGGAAGGCACAGTTAACTCGTAGCATGCAGTGATGCTTTCCAGACTGTTCTTTTTTCTGTACTTAAGCTTTTTTGTTCTGGAATCATTGTTAGTGATGTAATGTTACCCAGCCTTTGGTAGGTATGATTTCAACTGAAAACCAAATTGTCCTTGGCAGTGTTATAAAAACAGTGTTCCTATGCTCAAATTTGTACTTTCAAATACACAACAAATAAGATTTACCCAGATGCCAGTTTGTGGCTCTACCCTGTTCAGTTTGTTTGTATGGTTCATTTGCCTACTTCATGGTTTGTCAGTGAAGTTGTATAAAAAAGTTAAATTGATGTTAACAATTTTTTAATTGGAATTATCCAATGAAGAATGAGTACTTATTTTTTTTCCTTCACAGTTTTTAGTATATAAAGAAACTGTGGAAATAATTTGTAACTTCTGCAGCTCATTTTTCCCTTTCAGGTGATTATAATCGGGTTTTGCAGATTTCCAAAACACTCTTTCCTGTTTTTCTGTCATCTGACATTCCACGAGAAGACTGACCCATAAACTTGCTCACATTCAGATCATCATTTCTAGACAAGGTTTCTGAATTTCCTTTATAGTAATTTCCTGATTAGAGTGAAAGGGACAGGGAGGGAGAGAAAGGGAGGTAGCTTAAAGTCACATGGAAAGTTACTGAGCAGTTTTAAAATAGTTTGATCAAGAGGGCGTGGAAGAAAATGGGGAACATTTTCATTGGGGAGAGAGCAAAAGTGAATTATGTTTTAGGTATAAAAGAATTATAAATTTCAGTCTGTATGGCAGGGTTTTTTTCACCAGTAAGAATTTAATATGATGAATAAACTTTTCTTGACAATAAGGAAAGCATTAAATATTGTATAAAATGCTATCAAAGGACAGACCTTATATCATCTTATCTACTGATACAGCCAGAGTTCCGGAGGCAGGCAAGGATCTCTCATATCTGTGTCACGTTGTATGTATTCCGGGGGACTTCTTTCCTCCTCTCATATCTGAGAGTCCTAAGACTTTTTCTACACTAAAGATGTTTCCATGTTAATGCAGAAAGATCTAATGAATCATTCTGGGTTTGCTGTCTTCATTCTTCAGACCCCCTTTTAGGAAGGTAGGCCCTGGTGTTTTTGAGTTGTCCTCTTGTTTTGTTGAATCTCTATTTCTTCTTTATTACTGAAATATCTAAAATGTACTTCTTCTGAAGTAAAAATCATCAAGTGTTACTCAAATAATTGCTTGCATTTGTATCATAAGCTTAGGGCCAAATCTGATCACTTCTTCAAGTATCAAATATTCCTCTTTATTTCTACTACCACAGAGTAATCCAGGATTTTGATATTTCTGATTATTATAATTTCATCTTTATCATATTTAGTTTTTTATACCTCCCTAACAATGTCATTTACCTCTCTCAGAGGCCTCCAGTGATTTTCCTTTACTTGACCAGTTAATTTTAAAATCCTTACTCCTCCCCCACCCAGCCAATATTTTATTATAAAAATTTTCAGATACGCTATTGAGTTGTAGGAATTTTTTTAATATATTTTAGAAATTAACCCCCTACCAGATTTGCAGATATGTTCTTCCATTCAAGTAGCTTGCCTTTTCATTTTGTCGCTGGTTTCCTTTGCTGTCCAGAACTTTTTAGTTTGGTATAGTTCCATGTGTTTATTTTTGCTTTCGTTGCCTTCGGTTTTGGTGTCAAATCCAAAAACCATTGCCTAGACCAATGTTAAGGAACTCACACTCTGTGTTTTCATCTAGGAGTTTTAACTTGTTTCAGGTATTATCTTTCAAATCCTTAATGTATTTTGAGTTGATTTTTTGTGTATGGTGTAAGATAGGGGTCCAGTTTCAGTCTTGCACATAGCTGTCCAGTTTTCCCGGCACCATTTATTGAAGAAACTGTCCTTTCCCCATTGTATATTCTTTTTTTTTTTTTTTTTAAGATTATTTATTTATTTATTTGACAGAGAGAAATCACAAGTAGATGGAGAGGCCCGCAGAGAGAGAGAGAGGGAAGCAGGCCCCCCGCTGAGCAGAGAGCCCGATGCGGGACTCGATCCCAGGACCCCGAGATCATGACCTGAGCCGAAGGCAGCGGCCTAACCCACTGAGCCACCCAGGCGCCCCATTGTATATTCTTGGCAGCTTCGTTGTAATTAATTGGCCATATATATGTGGATTTATTTCTTGAGCTCTGTATTCCACTGATCTTCATGTCTGTTTTTTTTTTTTTTAAATATTTTTTTTTAAAGATTTTATTTATTTATTTGACAGAGAGAGATCACAAGTAGGCAGAGAGGCAGGCAGAGAAAGAGAGAGGAGGAAGCAGGCTCCCTGCTGAGCAGAGAGCCCAATGCGGGACTCGATCCCAGGACCCTGAGATCATGACCTGAGCCGAAGGCAGCGACTTAACCCACTGAGCCACCCAGGCGCCCCTTCATGTCTGTTTTTATGGCAGTACCATACTCTTGATTACTATGGCTTTGTAATATGGTTTGCAATCAAGAAATGTGATCCCTCTAGCTTTGTTCTTTTTTAAGATCACTTTGGCTATTTGAGATCTTTCGTGTTTCCATGTAAATTTTAGGATTTTTTTTTGTTCTATTCCTGTAAAAAATGTCATTGGGATTTTGATAGTGCATTGAACCTTTCATATTTTTAATGCCACAGTTTACCTCTTTTTATATTGTGTATTCGTGAAGAAATTATACTGGCCACAGTTATTTTTTTTTTTTTAAAGATTTGATTTATTTATTTATTTGTCAGAGAGAGAGGGAGAGAGAGCGAGCACAGGCAGACAGAGAGGCAGGCAGAGGCAGAGGGAGAAGCAGGCTCCCTGCCGAGCAAGGAGCCCGATGTGGGACTCCATCCCAGGACGCTGGGATCATGACCTGAGCCGAAGGCAGCTGCTCAACCAACTGAGCCACCCAGGCGTCCACAGTTATTTTTAATCTTCTTTTCCTTTAACCTTTGTAATACAGTTAAGGGTTTAATAACACCATCCTATTTCAGAATCTGTTTTCTGAATCTGATGATACTGTTACCTTTACCAGTGCAATGTGTATTTTCATATATTTTTATGTTTCTATTAGTGGTTTTTTTTTCTTTTTTTTTCATTTCAGTTTGAACAAGTCCTTTCAGCATTTTTTGCAAGGGAGACTTTGTGGTGACGAACTCCCTCCGCATTTGTTTTTCTGAGAAAGTCTTTATTGCTTCTTTAGTCCTGTCCTTCAGTCCTATCCTTCTGAAGGATACCTTTGCTGGATAAAATATTCATGGCTAGCAGGTTTTTTTTTTTTTTTTCCTTTTAGTACTTTGAATATCTCATTTCCTTCTCTCCTGGCCAGGTTACTGCTAAAAAATCTGCTGATAGCCCAATGATGGAGGTTCCTTTGTAGACTGCAGAGTGAGGAGGGTGTGGGTTTGGTGCATGGGATGTTGAGGGTTTCTGTGGCTCAGAGGAGGGCATCCTTTAGATGAGGTTTTCCCAGTGACTCATGGGTGGGCTTCCTATTGGAGTACAGAGTGGAGAACTGCATCCCTTTCATCTCTGAAATTCTTACCTGTCTCTTTCCTGAACTCCTCCTTTCCCCTGTCACGGAGCTCTTGTTTTAATACTTTAGGTGCTGTGGAAGAGAGATGGGTTTCTTTAGCTGAGCACTGACTCACTCCTCCCCGTGGGAAGGATCCCTAACCTGCTTTTTCTCTGAGCTGTGGAACCTTGTGGGTTCCTTGTGGGGAGAAGTGGTGATGGCCAAGCTCCTCTTACCCACTCTCCTGTGTCCAGACTTCTTTTCTTCCTGCCAGTGGCATGCTGGAACTTCTCCTCTAGAAACCTGGACTTCTGTGAAGGCTTTCTCATCCATGGGGATCGGCCCAAGTTAGCGTTTTCCAGGTGCTGTAGCCAAGAAGGTTTGGAGACTGTTCATAGCTTCCTACTGTTTCCATAGCCCGTACCAGGTTCTGCCTGCCTGTTACCTGCTGCAAAAGTGGGTGAGGCTCCTCCTGGGTCCCTTGATTCCAGAGCTCCTGTGGAGGCACTTGGGTTCGTGGACAGGTGCCAAATTTTACATGTGAAGGGACAACAAAAATGAGGGCCATCTTAGGCTCTGATGCCACGATGTTGATATCACTCTTCTTGCTGCTTTCCTTATAATATTAGAAATAGTAAGATGTTTGCTATTTTGTAGCTAAATTTTCAGGGGTGAGAGAGATTTATGACATGCAGTCTCAAATATTAATACCTGTCTCTTTTGGATCAGAGGGACAAAGCATCATGTGATTAGGGCCATGGTGGAAAGAGACAGTAAAAACTTAACTTGATGCTGTTAAGAATAATAAGTATTTTTTCCATTTTACTAGCATCTTACAAAGCCCTTTGTAATGCAACTCTCTCATTTCATATTTGCAAACCTGTAAGATAAAATCTTTCTTGATAATATAAATGATGAAACTAAGATTCAGAGAGTTTAGTAGGGTGGCAGTAAGTGGATTTTTTGGGGGGAAGGGCAGGAAGGTAGTTAAGATGTAAAACTTAAGTCTTTGCTATACATCACAAATTTCTTTTTTTTTAAACTAAATTAAATTAAAATTCTTTTGGGGTGTGTGTGTTCCAAAATTCATTGTTTATACACTTCAGCCAGTGCTCTGTGTAATACCTGCTCTCCTTAATACCCACCACCAGGTTCACCACCCCCCCCCCCCCGGCAAAACCCTCAGTTTGTTTCTCAGAGTCCACAGTCTCTCATGGTTTTTCTCCCCCTCTGATTTCCCCCAGCTTACTTCTCTTCTCCATCTCCCCATGTCCTCCGTGTTATTCCTTATGATCCACAAGTAAGTGAAACCATATGATAATTGACTCTCTGTGCTTGACTTATTTCACTCAACATAATCTCCTCCAGTCCCGTCCATGTTGATACAAAAGTTGGGTATTCATTCTTTCTGATGGAGGCATAATGCTCCATTGTATATATGGACCATATCTTCTTCATTCATTTGTCCGTTGAAGGACATCTTGATTCTTTCCATGGTTTGGCGACTGTGGCCATTGCTGCTATGAACATTGGGGTACAGATGGCCCTTCTTTACAGTACATCTGTATCTTTGGGGTAAATACCCAGTAGTGCAATGGCAGAGTCATAGGGTAGCTCTATTTTTAATTTCTAAAGGAATCTCCACACTGTTTTTCATAGTGGCTGCACCAACTTGCATTCCCACCTGCAGTGTAAGAGGGTTCCCTTTCTCCACATCCTCTCCAACACTTGTTTCCTGTCTTGTTAATTTTGGCCATTCTAACTGTGTAAGGTGATATCTCAATGTGTTTTTTTTTTTTTTAAAGATTTTATTTATTTATTTGCCAGAGAAAGATCTCAAGTAGGCAGAGGCAGGCAGAGAGAGAAACAGGCGGAGAGAGAGAGACAGGCTCCCCACTAAGCAGAGAGCCCGACGTGGGGCCCCATCCCAGGACCCTGAGACCATGACCTGAGCCGAAGGCAGAGGCTTAACCCACTGAGCCACACAGGCGCCCCCTCAATGTGGTTTTGCTTTGAATCTCCCTGATGGCTAATGATGATGAACATTTTTTCGTGTGTCTGTTAGCCATTTGTATGTCTTCTTTGGAGAAGTGTCCATGTTTTCTGTCCCATTATTTGACGTGATTATCTGTTTTTTGTGTGTTGAGTTTGAGGAGTTCTTTATAGATCTTGGATATGAGCTCTTTGTCTGTACTGTCATTTGCGAATATCTTCTCACATTCCCTAAGTTGCCTCTTTGTTTTGTTGACTGTTTCCTTGGCTGTGCAGAAGCTTTTGATCTTGATGAAGTCCCAAAAGTTCATTTTCACTTTTGTTTCCTTTGCCTTTGGAGACATGTCTTGAAAGAAGTTGCTATGGCTGATGTCGAAGAGGTTATTGCCTTTGTTCTCCTTTATGATTTTGATAGATCCTGCCTCACGTTGAGGTCTTTTATCCATTTCAGGTTTTTCTTTGTGTATGGTGTAAGAAAATGGTCAAGTTTCATTCCTCTATACATAGCTGTCCAATTTTACCAGCACCATTTATTGAAGAGACTGTCTTTTTCCCACTCTATATTTTTCCTGCTTTGTTGAAGATTATTTACCATAGAGTTGAGAGTCCATATCTGGGCTTTCTACTCTGTTCCACTGGTCTATGTGTCTGTTTTTATGCCAGTACCATGCTGTCTTGGTGATCACAGCTTTGTAGTAAAGCTTGAAATCAGGCAACGTGATGCCCCCAGTTTTGTTTTTCTTTTTCAACATTTCCTTAGCGATTCAGGGTCTCTTCTGGTTCCATACAAATTTTAGAATTGTTTGTTCTTTGAAAAACTCTTTGAAAAAACTCTCAAAAGATCTTTGAAAAATACTGGTGGAATTTTGATCAGGATGGCATAGTATAGATTGCTCTAGGCAGTATAGACATTTTAACAACGTTTATTCTTCTGATCCATGAGCATGGAATGGTCTTCCATTTTTTTGTGTCTGATACTTTATACGGAAAACCCAAAAGATTCCACCCCCAAACTACTAGAACTCATACAGCAACTCAGTAATGTGGCAGGATACAAAATCAGTGTACAGAAATCAGTTGCTTTCTACACACTAACAATGAAAATACAGAAAGGGAAATTAGAGAATCGATTCCATTTACTATAGAACCAAGAATCACAAGACACTTGGGAATAAGCCTAACCAAAGAGGTAAAGGATCTGTATTCGAGGAACTACAGAAAACTCATGAAAGAAATTGAAGAAGACACAATTTTCTTATATATAAGTTTTAATTCCCCTTTTCAGCTTAATTATTGCCTCAGGTAGTTTTTTTTCTTCTTTCTAATTTATTTAAGATTTTATTTATTTATTTGACAGACAGAGATCACAAGTAGGCAGAGAGGCAGGCAGAGAGAGAGGAGGAAGCAGGCTGCCTGCAGAGCAGAGAGCCCAATGTGGGGCTTGATGCCAGGACCCTGAGATCATGACCTGAGCCCAAGGCATAGGCTTTAACCCACTGAGCCACCCAGGCCCCCCCCCCTTTTTTTCTTTTTTAAAAGCAGGACATGTGGGTTATATTTTTGGTGACTTAGTATATCTGAGAATAACTTCCTGTCGCCATCAAACGTGTCAGTGCATTTTCTTTCAAAGATCTGGTTACATTTTGTTACTGTTTTTTGGAGTATAGTTGTAGGGATCAGTTGAAGCTGGCCTGATCTTGCTTTGTAGACAGCTTCCCCCAGACCCTTCTCTCTTTTGGCCTGTTGCTTCATGGGTTGTCTTTTAATTCTTATAGTTCAAAAAAACATTTGCTACAATTCACTTACATAAACCTCTGTTCATTGATTTTTTTTTTTTTAGGGGGTTGGGGGCAGAGGAAGAGGTAAAGAATCTTAAGCAGGTTCCATGGTTAGCCCTGATGTGGGACTCTCGATCTCACAATCCTGAGACCAGAACCTGAGCTGAAATCAAGAGTCAGATGCTTAACAGACTGAGCCACCAAGGCATCTCTGTTCATTGATTTTTATGTGGATCATAGCAAACTATTTTGATTAGCGAACTTAGAAAATCTTTATTCATTTCAAAAGCGTGTTCTTCACTTGTATCTTGGATTTTTGCTTGTATTCTGTTTTGATTTTTTTCTTTTGGGAAATAGAATTTTTTTTATTGGCTCTTTATCATCTTCCTTCATGTTTTGATTTGCCTTTTTCCTACAAATTCTTAGAACAGTTTTCATGTTTGCCCTCAACATAAATGCTGTTTTCTGATTAATCAGTTCAGTTCTTTATTATTTCCAACACAAATTTTATTACTACATTTAAAATTTTTGTAATCATTCTTTATCTTACCCATTTTTCTTAGTATCACTGTGTCTCTCCTTATGACTTTCCGTTTTATTTCTTAGGGAATATGGTTGATTTCCAAATAGCTTATGTTTCTGCTAATGCCTATAGATAATTCTTTTCAGAAGATTGCTTTTTTTGTTGAGCCTCAGGCTGATACCTCCTTTTCCTTGTCAAATAATCTTTTTTTGTAGACCCTGTGGTTTTTTTTCCTCTTCTGTCTAAGGATAGATTTGTTCATAATCAGTGTTTGCCAACAAAGGATCTGTATTGCCCTTGGCCCTGCTCTGTTCACTCTTTTGAGTTCCTTTTATATCTTCAGCTCTGAAGTGAGTTGTATATCCTCTGGTGTGTGCCTATTGTTAAAACTCTGCCACCGGGGGCAGCTTTTCTGGGCAGATAACTGGATTTTGACGGGCTTCTCTTCCTTGCCTTGCTCTGTGACATTCTGGTCAGAGCAAATATAAGAGAGCCTATGGCTCTCAACATGCATGACTTGCATGTCTCTTTTCTCACTTTATAAAGCTTTACTTATGGGGACGCCTGGGTGGCTCAGTAGGTTAAGCGGCTGCCTTTGGCTTAGGTCATGATCCCAGCGTCCTGGGATCAAGTCCCACATCAGGCTCCTTGCTCTGCAGGGAACCTGCTTTTCCCTCTGCCTCTGCCTGCCACTCTGCCAGCCTGTGCTCTCTCTCTCTCTGACAAATAAATAAATAAAATCTTAAAAAAAAAAAAAAAAAGGAAAAAGCTTTACTTATGAAGATTATGCCTCCTGTTCTGTCCTGTGTTTGTGCCGGAACTGCCTTCCTCTCTTTTCCTGCATACAACACACATTTTCTGGGCTTTGCAGTTTTCTTCAGAGTGTAGAAATACAGAGAGACAGAAAAAAGTCCTGGGAAACAACACTGTAGCAGTCACAAGAATGTATACCTGTGCAGTGTGGGAACTCCTGTGGCTTTGTAAGGGACATAATCTCTGTATTTCCAAGTCTGGTGATAGGCAAAGGGTAAAGCATTTTATTTTATTTATTTTTTAAAGATTTTATTTATTTATTTGAGAGAGAGAGAGAGAGAGCGAGCGCATGAGCAGGGGGAGGGGCAGAGGGAGGAGCAGACTCCCCCTGAGCAGGGATTCCGACTTGGGACTCAGTCCCTGGACCCCAGGATCATGACCTGAGCTGAAGGCAGACCCCTGACTGACTGAGCCTCCCAGGTGCCCCCAGTGTAAAACATTTAAAATGATTTTTCACATGGGCAGCATGTTTGATTTTTGTTCTTTGTGTACTGTTTTAGTTGTTTTTGTGTCTTTCAATATAATTCTGTTATTTTCATAATTAGTAGAAGTTCTTACCAGATTCTAGTCATCAGTTATTAGTCTAAATTTTTATTGTGCTCAAGAGAAAACACTTATTAACTATATATTATGTGACAACACTGGTGTAAATGTATTAACTCATTTAACACTTTTGTGGAGTAGTATGATTATTACTATTTTATAGAGGCATAAAGAAGTTGAGCACTCTACCCAAGAGGACTTAGCATGTGGCATGGTCAGGTTTTGAACCCAGGAAAAGTGTATATATTTGCATATTGCAAGTTTCTATCCTGTTTTTCTGCATTGTCACAAGCTCATTCTTTCTCTCTCTCTCCTTCCTTCCTTCCTCCTGCTCTCTTTCTCTGACTTCCTAAATTTAGAATGCAGAAGATAAAAAATTAGATGTTTGTGTATGTTTTAGTTCTTTAGGTGTTGCATTAAGGTTACTTTATGAAACAAATAATTAAGCTTTCAAAAGAATGACATTATTTGTTTAGATTGCAAGTTTATTAAACAGAATTAATTTGTTCTTTGTAGTTCTTAGTTTATTGGCCTTAGGTGAACACTGGGCTCTGGCAATAGTATCTAACTATTTTGTCTAACCCTCCCTAAACACCTAACTTAAAGTGAGGAATGACTTAATTATCAAGAGGAATTAGATTCCTTAGATTAGTACTGCCCAATATGGGCACCGCTAGAAATATGGCTGTTGATCATTTGAAATGTGGCTGCTCTAGATTGAGATATGCTATAAGTAGAAAATACACTCTGGGTTTCAAAGGCTTAGTATGAATAAAAGAATATAAAATACCTCATAAATACTTTAAAAATACTTACTACATATTGAGAAGACAATATTTTTATTTATTTATTAGATTAAATAAAATATATTAGAATCCATTTTTCCTGTTCCTTTTTACTTTTTTAATGTGACTACTAGAAAATTAAAAGTTACATATATGGGTTGTGTTATATTCCTGTTCAATATTCAGAAGTCTAAGATATGATACCTCTTCTTTCAGAGTCTGGTAGCAAGAAGGCAGTTCAGCAGAGGGGTGTGGCAAGTGCTAGATAGAAGCGCATGCAGAAGAGACCGCTAACCAAGTTTGAGGGGCCTGTAGAAGGTGACCTTTAAAACAGCAGTGGTGTTTTCCTTCCTTTTTACCTTCTTTTGAAGTCTCTAAATCTCCTTTTTGGATTGAAGGAAATAAGAGTTAAAAGCTACTTTAAAAAGTGAGCATCTTTTTTCTAGTGATAATTGGTTCTCAGTCTAATGAAATGGGTCAGGGTTGAAGCAGAAGGCCTGAGGGTGCACAGAGACCCCTGCTCCTCCCTCCGCCAGAACTGGCTTAGACAACCAAACTGATGCTGGTGTCCTTTGCTAAGTATGGAACACAGGTCGATTTGAGATCTGTTGAGTTCACAGAGTCTGGGGGACCTCTGGTTGGGGAGGAATATTAGCAGTGGGATGAATGGAACTTAGAGTCCAAGAAAAATCTTAGCTGACAGTATAGATTGAAGTTAGGTGAAGTCACAGATAGGGTATGAGATATCAGCAAGTGAGTAAAGTGAGGTACAGACAAAGCGCTGGGGAATGAGGAAGGTTGAGGAAAGGGAATAAAGGTCATTGAAAAAGAATGGTCAGAGAAGGAAGAGTTTGACAGGACAGTATGCTTTAAAAATCTTTAAAGAAGCAGGCAAGTGTGGATAGTGTCAAATGTAGTTAAGAGATAAAAATAAAGACTGAGAAATGTTCATTATCTTTAGTAATGAGTAGGTGATTGGGAAGAAAGTAGGTTCCCTGGAAGGATTGGGTTAGGCAGCAAAGCCAGATTGCAGAACGTTGAAGAATTAATGGGAACTAAAAATTCTGGAGACAATGAAGATTATTGTTTGGTAGTGAAAGAGGAAGAGGTGGGGAGGCTCGTGGTAGCTAGGATGACATATTTATATTTAGTATATGACAACGCGTTTGTGTGCGTGTGTGTGCGTGTGTGTGTGTGTGGTTGTTTGGGTTGTGAATCTATTATACAGATACATGTTTCTGTATCTATCCATTCTTGGAATCCAGTATAGTGTTGATCGTGATTTTAATCTATTTAAGATCTCTCTTCAACAAGATACTTTATTACCATCATTTCCAGATTCTCTAAACATTAAATCTACGTAAGAGCCTGATTTTATCTGGGTTTAAATGCACTAAGGCCCCTGGGCATGGCTTAATGGAAGAAACATGGGCTTTGCAGTCCACTAAACTATAATTCATATCTAGATTCTGACTTGTTACTGTGTGATCTTGAACAAGTTAATTGTCACATCTGACTTGTTTTTCTTCATTTAGGAAATGAGGATAATAACAGATATCTACCCTTTAGGGGGGTGTTGTGGAATTCACTGAGAAAAATGTCAAGTGTTTTGTACAGCACCTTACATGAAGTGGGCACTCAGTCAATGCTGGGTAGAAAAACTGCAGCTTCACATGTTATACATGCCAACATCACAATCTCTATAACTTAATTTAAAGTAGTATGTGTGATATAATGTTGTAACTTTATTTATTTATTTATTTATTTTTTTAATTAAAAGTTTGCTTTATTTTTCTGTTGAATCAAGTATTAGCCCCCAGTTTACAATTTGATTTTTTTATGCCTTCCAAACAGTAGCACAGGTAATATGTAAAATTAGTCCCAGTGGTTCTATCCATGTCTAGATTGTTCAGGTGGTCAGGAATTCTTACTTGTTTGCTTTAGCTTTTAGTTCTTGGTTATATCTCCAAATACAGAAGAGCTGAGACGCTCCTGCCGCCCCCACAAAGAAATTAACAGCAAACAGACTCCATTTTTTTGGGATAATTACAAGGGAGTATCTTGACCAAATAAACCCTGTGGCCATCAAAACAGCAGATTGAGCTGTGCTGAGTTTCTCAGCAGGTCTGGCCATGTCAGCCAAGCCAGCACACACCAAGCCCCATTTCATAATTAGAGCCCAGAAAAAAACTGTTCTGGGACCTGCCGGGTGGTTGTACAGTGGCCTCAGTTTCTCCGGCAGCAGCAGCTCCACCTTGTCCAGGGCCCGGTTGGTAGGTGGCCCGAAAGCCCCGGGCGCCGGCGGCCGACATTGCTGCGGACCGGCGCGTCGTGGGCAGCCGAGGGGGACAGCGGCCGAAGGGGACAGCGGCCGCGGGCTCCTCCCTGGATGACAGCGAAGGACACGCGTCACTTTCTCCTGCCCTAGCGCCTCGCGCCCGCCTCTTGCCCGCGGCGCCCTTCCCGCCTAATGTTGTAACTTTAAATAAGAGCAAGTATGCTCAATTGAAATTGGAGTGAAAAAGTAGCCTTTGAATAAAACATGTTTCTTTTCTTGTTCCCTCCTCCCCTTTCCAATCCAGGTCCTGAGGGAATCTAACAAATTAGCAGAAATGGAAGAACCACCCTTGCTTCCGGGAGAAAATATTAAAGACATGGGTCTGTAATGGTATTTTTTGTTGAATTTCCTTCTCTTTTCTGAGTGCACAGACTATTCAGTATCTCAGTGTAGAGAGAACAGGTTCATTGTCCAAGACACCTCCTGTCTGGCAGCGCTCATTACTGCCACCCTTCCCAGGATCTGGTGTGGCCCCTAGGCCTAGACCCATTACACCTGCTGGTTTTGTAGTTGGACTGTAGGGTAACATGCAGATTGAGTTATATTCTGCTTCTTTTCTGGTTTGCTCTACATTCATTGAAAGTAGGGACCTTTTTTTTTTTTTTAAACTTGCTGAATTTTCAAGAGTATTTCATTATTTTGAATGACTGCAGTAAGAAATTGGTTTGCCTAGATAAAACATTGGGGATTGTTGCTTTGTACAAGTGATTTTTCTTAAAACACATTCTTTCTTTCTGTTTCCTTTATTTTATCTGTTCTGAATAAACTCGTGTCAGTTTTTGGATGAAGGTATTTCATCTCCATTGCAAAGCAAGCTGTTTGCATGTAGGTGCTTTTCTTCTGCAGCCTAAAGAACTAAGCAGTAACTGATTGTATGGACTTTTTTTTTTTTTGTTCTTATGCTTTTACTTCACTAAATCTGTATGGTGATCTAAAAAATACCATAGCTTTTGAGGAATGAAGTTATGTGTTAGGAGAATAAATGGTTCTTAGCCAGAGAAACAGCACCTTTCATTTTATTGTCAATTTACAACATGGGGTGGAAGAGGAACCAGGGAGGGAAATTGAGGAGTGAAGAGAGTGTGATTAACAGTGTGAGCTAGAGAGAGCCAGACTGTGTACTTACCTTTGTCCAGGTAGGTGCTTTACTTCTCCCCTTCTGTATTTTGGATTCAGTTCATCCTGTGCACCGGGCGCCATCTCACCATCTCTGCCCATCTAGTGGATACCTGCCATTGGGGCACAACTCACACGCCTCTCCGTTCCTTGAACTTTTCTCATCCCACAGCAGAACGGACTTCCCCTTCATTGTATTACTTAGTATATATTTTTATGTCTCTTTCTGTACAGATTGCATGCTCTCATCTATTACATTTGTTTGTATATATTTTATATCCTTACAGACGTATTTTCAAGGTCATTTTAGTCTACCTTACCGAAAATATGGCTTCTTCCCCTTTGAACTCAGTGAAAATTTGAGAGGGTTAGTAAATCTAACCTCTTTTGGTACCACCAGGCAGTATCAGTATTCTAAAATTTAGAGGGATACCTAATATATTAAATATTCTAGTTGAAAATTATCTGTCTAGACTTGATTATATGCAAAAATGACATTGAATATAAAGTGTAAGGCTAGAATAACCCTGAATATGTTAATTCCTCTAGAAGAGTCATTTGATTTTTAGTTGGCCTAATGTAAATCTTCAGTGTAGTTTTTTAAGTTAGAGTAGTGTTAGGAACATCAATGGCATGCTTTAAGCAAGTAACAGTCTCAGAGTATTGTGGTCTGGGTATATCAGAAATAGAGATAGCCCCAGACTACAGTATTTCAACCTTTAACACAGGAGTCAGATGGTGCTATGTTAGTGGCTTAGCTTTGCATGACATGATGGAAAGAGATTTGGAATTTGAAGTCAGAGGATCTGCTTTCAAGTCTTAATCTTAGCAGTTCCTGGTTCTGAAATATTAGGCTTTCGTTATACTTCTCTCAGCCCTGGTATTTTCATTTAAAATTTATAGGTGTAATTATAAGTCTTATATACAGGTTTGTTATGAAGATTAAAGGAAGTACTCAGGTGAAAAATACTTTATAAACTCTGCAGTGCAAGGGCATCAGTGCTGGGTGTTCCTACTGTCATTTTCTCTGGTGTGGTTCCCGGTCATAATCTCTCATCTATTTGGTGCAAATCCTGCTAAGCACAAATTCTTTCTTCAGCGTGATTTAGCTACCACCAAACTGAGAAGGAAGGATAAAGGGGACAGAACAAATGATCAATGATAATAGTAACATAGATATAAGCCCTTTTGTATGTATAGTACTTTCATGAATATTATCTCATAATTTTAAAGTAAAAGGTAAGATGTAACAAAAACATGGGGCTAAGAGGGACATACCTTGAGGCAGCTTATAGATTAATGAGGTTGATTTTTTTGTGTAAGTAAGAAAACTGGCTCTGGAAAGAATCCAGAAATCTTTTAGTAACATTGAATAAAGCCTTTCTACTTGAGGTAAAAATTTATAAGAGCAAGAAAGTATATGCAAGGCAAGTTTGTGTATCTTTCCATAATGATGGGTTTATTTAATTTTAAAAGTGCCCCTCTAAATGAAACATGCATTGGAGACAACAATTTAAAAAATGTAGCTCATACTTGAACATTCCTGAGGGAACTACTTTGAAGGTTAGAAATGTTTGTTGTAAGATCAGTCTCATTTCAGATTCCATACAAAATGTTGAGTCCTTCAGATTAGTGAGTAAAAAGCAAAGTCAGGAAGTTGTAATACCTTATTAAATGTATCTTATGTCCCTGCATTTTCCCAGAAGTCCTTTGGAAAGTTCTTTGCAATTTGTTGCTCCTAGTTGTGCCTTACTTTCTGGAGTGATGAAGATATTCCTTTACTTGCTCATTTGCTGCTATAATGACATACCAGGGATTTATGAATATTTTAAGATGTAAAAAAGTTTGTAGTGGGCATTATGAACTCTACCATATTAAATACTATTTTGAGCTAGTGGTAGCTGAGTTATCCTGCTTAATTAATGAATGTTTTAAAAAGCATTATACTGTGTAGATCCATTATTTATCATTTAATAAAACAATGCTTGTGATTGTTTCTTTCCAAAATTCGACATCAGTTGCTTGGTCAGGAATCTAATATCCTCTTATTTTACTATTATCTTCCTAAGAGATAATGTTTCATATACATTGCATTTCTCCTACAGTAATTTTCCCATAAGTATAATCAGGTCAGGAGTTTCTCTTATATATTTCCGATATATTTTTAGAGGAATGTTGATACATTAGACTGACCAGAAGACAACCAGCAGATTGATGAGGTGACCTGGAAACTATGCTGACTGGTGACTGTGGCTCGAGACATCTGCAGTTATTAACTGAACCTCTACTACCCTTCCATCCACCACTCTAGCTTCCGCACGTATTTTATCCAACAGGGATAGAGGCTAGCCTTGTCTCCTGTCAGAGGGTAGGGGTCATCTCTACCTCTTCAGTCCCTCCCAGATTTCTTCATGGTTAGAAGCCTGGGTTCTGTTGGAACACTGATTCTGACATTTTAGAGCATAGGTGAGAACAGCAGTCAGAATTTTAGTAAATTTCACTTGTGAAAAGATGAGAGTGCAGTTTTTAATAGTGCACGTTGTATAGTAAATTGTGGACTCTTTGCTTTTACAGCCAAAGATGTAACTTATATATGTCCATTCACTGGTGCTGTCCGAGGAACTCTGACTGTCACGAATTACAGGTTATATTTTAAAAGCATGGAACGGGTAAGACTTGTTGGATTGGATTTTTATATGTACATCTGTATGTTCTTTGCAGTTTTGTTCATTTTTGATCATTTTTCATTAAGGCATTTCTAATTAAAATAATTGTACAGTATCGATTGCTTAGTTTTAATCGTTTTTTTTCTTTCCTTCCCTTAGGATCCCCCATTTGTTTTAGATGCCTCTCTTGGTGTGATAAGTAGAGTAGAAAAAATTGGTGGTGCTTCTAGTCGAGGTGAAAATTCTTATGGACTCGAAACTGTGTGTAAGGTAAATGTTATACTTACACAATTTTATTTGGTTTGAAAAGCTTTCTTTTAAAATTTTATTTATTTATTTGACAGACAGAGATCACAAATAGGCAGAAAGGCAGGCAGAGAGAGAGAGGAGGAAGCAGGCTCCCTGCCTAGCAGAGAGCCCAATGCGGGGCTCGATCCCAGGACACTGGGATCATGACCTGAGCTGAAGGCAGAGGCTTTAACCCACTGAGCCACCCAGGCACCCCTTTGAAAAGCTTTCTATTAAATAGAGCCTATGTGCAGAAACTGGTTTCCAACCTATAAAGTACATTTCATGCTGTAACATCATTCTAGAAGACAACAACAACATTTAAGAGTAATAAAAGGTGATCTATCATGAATTAGGCTTGAATTCTTTTGGACCCAGTACAAGATACTTTGACATTGATTATTTCATGTGTATATATTTATATATGTGTGTATATATACACACCTCATCTTCTTTTCCATTCATCTGCTGATGGACACTGCTTCCATAGTTTGGCTATTGCAAATAATGCTGCAGTAAACATAGGAATGCATGTATCTACTCAAATTAGTGTTTTTTGTATTTTTTGGGTAAATATCCAGTAATATGATTACTGGATTGTAGGGTAGTTCTATTATTAATTATTAATTTTTTGGAACCTCCATACTGTTTTCCACAGTGGTTGTACCATTTTGCATTCCCACAAAGAGTGCAGGAGGGTTTCTTTTTCTCCACATGCTCACCAACACTTGTTTCTTGAGTTTTTGATTTTAGCCCTTCTGACAGGTATGAGGAGTTACCCCATTGTGGTTTTGATTTGGAGATGTCCAACTTGTATTAAATGCATTGACACTTGAATGAAACTTAAGATTTTTACACTTTCATCATTCTGTTCAGTCATAGACATTTCATCTCTGGTGCCATTTCAGTTGGTAGCTGTTCTCATTATGGCTTGATTAATACCCGTGCACATTTCAGTTCTAGATCACCTTTTTTTTTTTCCCCTGCTTTTCTGCCAGTGCCAAAAGTAAAAGCAACAGCACATGCATAAATTTCAAGTTACTTTCTTTCGTTCTTTCTTTTTTTTTTTTTTTTTAAGATTTTAGTTATTTATTTGGCAGAGAGATCACAAGTAGGCAGAGAGGCAGACAGAGAGAGAGGGAGGAGCAGGCTCCCCGCTGAGCAGAGAGCCAGATGTGGGGCTCGATCCCAGGACCCTGAGATCATGATCTGAGCTGAAGGCAGAGGCCTAACCCACTTAGCCCCTCAAGTTACTTTCTTATGCTAATCTTTAGTTCTGTAAATCTAGTAATAAAGGTAATGACTACTAATTATTTTTATACATTTTCCTTCATAGTCAAAAGGGCTCTAAGAGTATAATAGCTGTGAAAAATGTGTCAAGCACATTGTCTCCTAATCACTTTATTGTAATCTAATAGTAAATGGAGCGTAGAATATGAGAGGACATGAAATCTTGATCATTTTAAATACAGTTTTTTCCATGGAGCAAGACCATTATCAACAAATGCAAACATTTGTAGGGCCCCGTCTATGGCACTTTTAGATAACCCTCCAATTAACAAGAATGATTATGAACATCTCTACTAGTTGTAAATATATTTACTGAGGAAGAAACAAGGTATCAGCTTAGGTTTCCGCACATGTTTGTTTTAAAGTAAGGTAAAGCTAGCGTCCTAGTTTTGGATCAGATTTGTGATAAAATGTCCTACTTGTTTGTGTACTGCAGATGCATTAGAGTGCAGTGTTCCTGTATTCAGTTTTATAGAATAAATATAATAAAGCTATTTTGAATTCTGCTTAGATTAAAACACTTAGATAAAATGGGTAGTCTTGAAATTATTTTTTTTTAAGATTTTTATTTATTTATTTGACAGACAGAGATCACAAGTAGGCAGAGAGGCAGGCAGAGAGAGAGGGGGAGGCAGATTCCCTGCTGAGCAGAGAGCCCGATGTAGGGCTGGATGCCAGGACTCTGGGATCATGACCTGAGCCGAAGGCAGAGGCTTTAACCCACTGAGCCACCCAGGCTCCCCTCTTGAAATTATTCTTAATCCCCAAGTTTTTCTTAGTGCAGTTAGGATGTCAGTAAACCAGAACATGAATATCTATATTGAGACTGAGCATAGAAAATTGCTTGAGGATGAATAACAAAAGGGAGCCCAGGACTGACTGTAGAGGCAGGATGATATCAACCAAACATTTGGGAGTTTATCTGCCAGGAGGTGTTTGAAGAGCTTGGACCTGGAGAAGAGGAAGAGATTTATGTACAGTTTGATTCTGTCAGTCCAGTAGCAGAAAACTTAGGAAGATCCAGTGAAAATGAGCTCTGGGAAGGGATCATAAATAGGAAAGTTATCACCAGGCATAATGGGAACAAGGGCACTTATGAAATATAACAAGAGCTAATCAGGTTTTTAATAGGGAAATCCATGACAAAAAATGGGCTTTCACAGGGAAAGGATATACACTGAGCTGTGTATCTACCAGTCATGATAGTGAGCTTCAGATACAGTATCTCTTGGTATCTCCTTTACTGGCCTATTGTGAGTAAATAAGCAGAAAGTTTATGTTTTGCCTTGTATTAGAGTGCCTTTTTTTCTTTTCAATTAGACGTTGTGATTTCCCTTCCTCTAGGAGTTGTTGTCTTATTTTTGTATCCCACATTCACAGATCTTAATATTCTACAAGGTAGTTCTGAGTTATCCTTATGTGTTTATTTTATTTTTTAATTTTTTTTAGTTTTTTAAAGATTTTATTTATTTATTTGACAGAGAGAAATCACAAGTAGATGGAGAGGCAGGCAGAGAGAGAGAGGGAAGCAGGCTCCCTGCCGAGCAGAGAGCCCAATGCAGGACTCGATCCCAGAACCCTGAGATCATGACCTGAGCCGAAGGCAGCGGCTTAACCCACTGAGCCACCCAGGCGCCCCTCCTTATGTGTTTATTAAATAAAAGGTGAACAGGGATCGATGACTTGGATCCTAAATCTTTTCTAGGATATTCGGAATTTACGGTTTGCTCATAAACCTGAGGGGCGAACAAGAAGATCCATTTTTGAGAATCTAATGAAATACGCATTTCCTGTCTCTAATAACCTGGTAAGATGTTTTTTGTCTTTGAAAAATGTGTATTGTAATTCTTGGTGTAGTGTAAAGAAACTTGTCTAGGCTACCTAGAATCTATCATTTGTTATCCTACTTTGTCATTAAACCAGATGCATAATTTAAGTTTAATCTAACCTCTTGGAGCAGTTTCTTTTAGGTATGAAATGAGGAGGCTGAACTAGCAGATTTCTGAGGTCCATTCCTGCTTGCTGACGTTCTATAATTATATGATCTTTCTATAGAGGGTGTTCCCACGATGAAAAGCTCTCTGTGGTCTTCATTAGGATTTGAAATCTCCTTTTTATTATTATTTTTTAAAGATTTTATTTATTTAGTTGAAGTCTTTTTAATTAGGAGCTGAGAGTTAAGTCTAGCAATTTTAGGAGGAAAGAGTGAGCAAATCTTAGCGGAGTTTCTGCTACCTGCTAGCAGTGGTGCCTCCTTATTAATGTTATATAATCTAATTAATATTTTATAATATCCCGTGGTGGTAAATATCATTTATCCTTATTTTAGAGTTGAAACCAGGGGCAGGTAAGCAATTAACTCAAGGGTACAGCTAGTAGGGAGTAACATTTGTAATCAGAATTTGTTTTTTGATTCTTGTTTGAATGTTTTTCACCATAGTTGTTTCTGTCCTTCTGTCTACAAAGATGATAAATTAGATTTTCTTTTTTGGTACACTGATCACATGCCAAAAAACAATATGTTTATTCAGTATGTTTTAGCAAATGTAGCATTAACTTCAGCTGCTTAACTGCTGACATCTGTGATGTCAAACTACTTAATTTTATCAGAAGATGTCTTTTGTAACCTAAATAGCTTATATCTGAAGGAAATATGGTGATATGTTAGCATTTGATACATCTTGGTGGTGGGCCTCTGTGCTTTCCTATGTGTTTGAAAAATATGGAAACAAAACAAAACAAAACAGTACATTTTCAAAATTATAAAGCAAGAGCCAAAACAACAATATGAAAAAAAAGGACACCACTACAAAATACCCTTGTAGACGAGTAAATGAAAACTTTGGGTATGATAAGGATTCATTTCTGATTCATGACCCTCTGAAATGTCTTTTTGTAGCTATTAACTCTGTTTGCTGTTTTGTAGCCTCTTTTTGCTTTTGAGTATAAAGAAGTATTCCCTGAAAATGGGTGGAAGCTATATGACTCTCTTTTAGAGTATAGAAGACAGGTATGTACTTTTATTCTTTCAGTTTTAACATTTTGCATTATTTTCATTACAACAAAAAACTTAAGGGTAGAGGTATATATCTTTATATAGTTGTGTGGGTCGTGTTGTTTTAATGAAGGCTAATCTTGATTCTTTGTCTACCTTTCAGTTTCTCTAAACTGTTTGAGACTGTTTTAGTGATCTTTTATTAATTTCCTTATCTAAGAAATAATAAGCAAATCAGCTTCTAAAAATGTTTAATATTGATAAAAATTAAATGGTAAATATATTTACATTTTAATATTCTTATATACCATTCAACATTATTCACTCACCTTTTTCTCTTCTGGAGATCCTATACTATAATTCTGAAAAAATTTCATAGTAGTGCTGCTTATAACATAGCCCCCCATGAAATTTTGAAAGTTTTAGATCTTCATAGAGGACACACTTATACATAAAATGTTATCAAATCAAATCTGATAGTATACCAAAGAGATAATACATCATGACTAAGGTTGGTTGGTTTACTGTGAGAAACCTATCTGCATGATATACCACAGTAAGAGATGAAAGCAGAGTTCAGTCTGGAAATCTGTGTGACAGTCTGTCATCCTCCCTATTCTCTCTCAGGACACCACTTCCCAGAGCCCTTCACTGAATATTTAAACTCTGCCTAAAATAGTCTTGAACGATCTGCATGTTCAGTCTGCTTTCTTGGGAATTTAAGTTAGGACACATTGGTTGTTTCTTTGGTAATCATTAGATTTGAGATCCAGGTTACTCTAGAATTCAGATATGAAAATAAGCTGTTATTTTTGTATTTAGATTTCAGACATTGTGTTTGAATTATAGAGCTTCTAATTTATTTAAGTTTGTTTCACAAAGCAAGGAAGAGTAAAAATCCACCACCAGAGAACTAAAGATACCCAAATGGTTTGAAGTATCATTTGTTGCTCAATAGCATGTAGTCAGTAAAATAAAATTTCTTAGTTATAAAGCCATCAGATTGGCAAAGTATGAAGCAGAATATTCAATAAGTGAATCAACTAGAAATCATGAGTCTACAAGTTAACATTGTAAGATTTTTGCTAATTCAAAAAGCCAGTGTCAGAATTAGGTGGGAAAGCAATCAGAAGCTCTAACCATGTCCTGAGAATTGTTAAGATGAGAAATATTCTCTAGGAATCTAGGCAAAAATTGCCATCAACATAGAACTTTGGAAAGCAGGCGAATAACTGTGTCCACAGAAAAGAAATAAGTTATTATGGAAAAGAGAGTAAGTTAAGGAGTAAATAAACAACTATACCCTTGGGGCGCCTCAGTGGCTCAGATGGTTAAGTGTCTGCCTTCGGCTCAGGTCATGATCTTAGGGTCCTGGGTTTGAGCCCCGCTTCTGCCTCTCTCTCTGCCTACTTGTGATCTCTCTCTGTCAAATAAATAAATAAAATCTTAAACAACAACAACAACAACAAAGAACAACCCCCCCCCAACTATACCCCTATAGAAGGAGAATTAAGAGATTAGGAAATGTGGCTGTCAGAATAGAGCATTGAACTCTATATGCAGTAATGCAGATGCTTTATGATCTTTGATTTACTAGATGAATTTTTGACTTTTTTTCCAGCAAAGCTAGACACTTTGTCTCTGATGCAACTAAATTGAAGTATAGTGTAGAGAACTGTGTATTTCTTGTGGTTGGAAGACTCAGGTTCAGGGGTGGATTTTGATGTATATTAAGTTTATTACAGAAGAAAATGAAGGTAATATTTTAATATAAACCTTAAGACTAAAGATAATGCATCAGATTATTCCTTTTATTCTTTTCAATTAAAATTAAAAGTGGTGACACTTGCACTCTGCATAAAATTTAGAAGTTGAATTTGAGTTGAAAAGTAGGTTTCCCTTCCAGGACAACCTTGTCCCCCAGCCACTCCAGTTCCTCTCTCTTAAGGAAATAATGTTGTTGGTTACCTATGTATGCTTTCAGAGATTTTATGCCTTCTTTTTCATTTAATGTGTTTTGGAGGATACATGCCATCTCAGAACATACAGACCTGCCTATTCCTTTTTTTCTTTTAGGTGGAGGTGTAATTCACGTACCATAAAATGTATCACTTTAATGTACAGGCTTTTAACATATGCACAAAATTGTGCAACTCTTACCACAAATTCCAGAGCATTTAGAAGACTGAGTTTGAGTCATATCTTTAGCTCTTACTTAGTTCTCAATCTTAGGTATGTGTTCTTGAATGAGTCATTATGTCACAGTGCTTTTATTTTTTTACTTGGTCATAGGAACTGTTTTATAGGAATGTTTGAAGGATTAGTAATATACGGGAAGGTATTTTATTAACCAAAGAAATCTATCCAAGTGATTATTACTGTTTTTATTACTTTGTAGAGCTCTAAAAACGGAAATCATGACTGGTGATGAGATTCATTGTGTGTAGCCACTAAAACACTAAAGGAAAGTCACATTAATTCTGTAGACCTGTACATTATAGTGCTGATCATGTGTTATTTTTAATGCACAAAATTATTAATAACTATTTAAATTTATTATGTAAGAGGATGTTTCTTGAATTTATTCTTGATGCATACATATAGTGATTATACAGAGGACTCTTGAAATTTGTGGATAAGATCAAGAAAAATCATCAAGTTGCTGAAACAGTGAAAATCAGTCTTAAGGAAATGAACATGGTCTTCTGCAAAAATATTCAGTCACATGGTAGATAGATGTATTGCTTAGCGAATTTGGAAAACACTCAAGTCCAGTCAAGGAAAACAGAATTTATCCACAGCATTGGAATGTGAATAACTAAGGAAAGCTATCATCCAGTTAATTGGGTAGTAACTTGACTCTGACAAACGGATACATTAACTGAAGGACAGTGATTTGCAGGGAGATTATAAAAATGTATGCCAAGGATCAGTAGCTGTCAGAATGTGTTTAGTACTGTCTACAAAGAGTGTGTGCTGACTGGTCAACTCCACTTGTCGGTTTGGAAGGCAGTTCCTTCAGTGGAGGTCAGTATACCACCTTATCTAAGAATAGGAAACAACAGACCTTCGTGTAACTTAAGTCAGTGGTTCTGCCCCCACCCTGCCAGTTTCCTGGAGAATGTGACACAGTCCCACGGGTAATAGCGGTTCTCCCTGAGAGTGATTTTTCAAGGATATGAGAAGGGATTGAGAGATGAGAGTACTCCCTGGGTTGGGGATGGTTCATCAGGATCTCAGGTGAGGTATGCCTCTCCGGTGATCTGGCAGTCTTAGCTCTGACTCCATGTTGCCTAAGAAAACTTGAAAAACTACTGTCGCTTTTTGTGAAGGCTTCCTTGCGGGTCATTGATTTAGTCATTAATCATTCCTTCCTTCACTCATCCATCCATCCATCCATCCAATTTATCTGGCACTACATATACTAGTGGCTAAGTCTATGAAACTAGAAGACACAATCCTGATTTCCAAAGAGCATATACTTAGTAGAGGATCGAAAGGGGTAAGCTGATAATTAAAATACACAGCGATAAATACAGTGACAGGTAAAGCAAGGTACTCCAGTGAGAGAATATGAAGCCCTTTGGGAACTGAAAGTATTGGTATAGGCTTGACTAAAGACTGGAGTGGCAAGAGATCAGACTGGGGAAAGCTGAAGTGTGAAGGGCTGGGTTTTGCTGAGTCTCATAAAGGAGTTTTTTTCACAGTTTTATTGAGAAATAATTGGCATACGTCACTGTGTATGTTTAAGGTACATGACATGATGGTTTGATTTGCATGTATTGTGAAATGATTGCCAGAATAGGTTCAGCTAACATTCATCTTTTCATATAGACAGAATAAAAACAAAGAAGAAAAGGAAACAATTTTCTCCTTTTGAGGAGAACGCATAGGATTTGCTCTCAGCAGCTTTCCTGTGTATCACACAGCAGTGTGTGCTGTAGTCATCATGTTGTCCATGACGTCGCAAGCAGTTACTTCTCTTATAATGGAAGTTTGTAGCTTTTTGCCACCTGACCACTGTCCTCCAGTTTTCTCTCCCCCAACCACAAGTCTGTTCTTTTTCTGTCAATTTCTGTGAGTTGTTTTTTATTTTTTTAACATTCTGCATATAAGTGAGATCATACAGTATTTGTCTTTTTCTGTCTGATTTATTTCACTAAGCATACTACCCTCCAGATCCTCCTGTGTTGTTGCAAATGGTTAAGATTTGCTTGGTTTTCATGGCTGAATAATATCACATTATCCATTCCTCCACCAGTGGACACTTATGTCCATGTCTTGGCTGTTGTAAACAATGCTGTCCTGGTTATGGGCAGTGCAGGTATCTTTTCCAGTTACTGTTTTCATTTCCTTTGAATATATCTGCAGAAGTGGAGTTGTTATAATACTGTAGTTCTGGGTTTGATTTTCTGAGCATCCTCACACCGTTTTCCATAGCAGCTGAACCAGTTTACAGCTGCACCCACAGGGTTTTCTTTCTCCATATCCACACCCGCTTCTGTCATCTCTCTATTTTTAAAATTTATTTTTATTGCTTATTTTATGATGGCCATTCTGACAGGTCTGAGATGAGATCTCATTGTGGTTTTAATTTGCATTTACTTAATGACTATATTGAGAACTTTTCATGTGTCTATTGGCCTTTCATATTTCTTTTTTGAAGAAATGTTCATTCAGGTCCTTTGACCATTAATTTTTTTTTTTTTTTTTTTTTTTGGGTATAGCTGCCATACTGTGTTATATCAGTTTCAGGTGTACAACATCATGATTTGGTTTTTGCTGCTGTGTTGCATGGGTTCTTTATATATTTTGGATATTAACCCCTTAATAGATATACTGTTTAAAAGTATTTGAATTTCTGTATTAGCAGTTGTAATGTTTCCTTTTTCATTTATAATTTTGTTGATTTAGACCCTTTCTCTTTTTAACTCAGTTAGTCTAAGAGTTTGCCAACTTTATTTATCTTTTCAGGGAACAAACTCTTAGTTTGTTTAATTCCCCTCCCCCCCCTTCTTTTCTGTTTTATTTATTTCCACTCTAGTCTTTATTGTTTCCTTTCTTCTGGTAACTTTGGACTCAGTTTGTTCTTCTTTTAGTTAAGATATGCACTTACGTTGTTATTTTGGGATTTTTCTTGCCTTAAAAAAAAAAGATTTTATTTATTAGAGAGAGGGATTCGGAAGGGCAGAGGGAGAGGGAGAGAGAGAAAATCCAAAGCAGACTCCATGTTGAGCGTGGAGCCCGACACAGGGTTCAAACTCAACAACCCTGAGATCACAACCTGAGCAAAAACCCAAGAGTTGGATGCCTAACCAACTGTGCCACCCAGGTGCCCCATATTTTTCTTGCATCTTAATGTAGGCATTTATTGCTGTAAATTCCCTTTTAGAAGTGCTTCTGAAACACCCTACAAGTTCTGGTATGTTGTATTTCCATGTCTGTTTGTACAAATTTTATTTCTCCTTTAATTTGTTTTCTGACCAAATGGTTGTTGTTGGTTATTCAGGAGAATGTTGTTTAATTTCTTTGTGATTTTTTTCAGTTTTTTTCCTGGTAGTGATTTCTGGTTTTAGGCCATTATAGACAGAGAAGATACCTAGTATGGTTTTAATCTTCTTGAATTTGCTGAGCCCTGACATGTGGCCTATAATAGAAAGTGTTCCATGTGTACTTCAGAAGAATGTATATTCTGCTGCTGTTGGATAGAGTGTTCTCTAGGAACCTGTTAGGTCTATTTTGACCATAGTGCTCAAATCCATGTATTGATTTCTTAATGATTTTCTGTTTGGATTATCTATCTGTTGTGGACAATGGGGTATTGACATCCCCAACTATTACTATATTACTCTTTTTTTTTACCTTTGCTGTTAGTTTTTGCTTTATATATTTAGGAGCTCCAAAGTTGAGCACACAAATATTTATAGTTGCTTTATCTTATTAATGTATTGTCCTTTTCCTCATTATATCATGGCTTTCTTATTCTCTCTATACTATTATTGTTTAAAATCTGTTTTGCTCAGTGTAAATAACCCTCCTTTTTTTTGTTTATCATTTGCCTGGATTGTCTTTTTCCATCTTTTCATTCCCAGTCTATGTGAGTCTTCGAGGCTAAAGTGAGTCTCTTATCGGCAGCATATGGTTGGATCTTATTTTTTTATCCATTTAGCCATATTGCATCTTTTAATTGGAGAATTTAGTTGGTTTATGTTTAGAGTAATTATTAGTAGGACTTACTGTTGCCACTTTGTTAACTAATTAACAAATCAATTCTGGTTGTTTCGTAGAATCATTATTCCTTATTTCTTTTTTTTTTTTTTTAAAGATTTTATTTATTTATTTGACAGAGAGAAATCACAAGTAAATGGAGAGGCAGGCAGAGAGAGAGAGAGGGAAGCAGGCTCCCCGCCGAGCAGAGAGCCCGATGTGGGACTCAATCCCAGGACCCTGGGATCATGACCTGAGCCAAAGGCAGCGGCTTAACCCACTGAGCCACTCAGGCGCCCCGATTATTCCTTATTTCTTATCTTGCTCTCTTTGTGCGTGTATATTTTGATGTCTTTTTGTATCAGTACACTTTGACTTCTTTATCATGTTTTTGTAATTACTACAGAATGTTCCATGTGGTTACCATAAGGTTACATAAATATCTTGCACTCAGAACACCCCACTTTTAAACTGATAACACGTTAATGTCAATAAAGCTTATAAACTTTATATTTTTACTGCTGTTCCCCCTTATTTTTAAGTTATTGCTGTTATAAATTACATGTTTTTTATATTGTATAACTAATAACCAGATTATTGTAGTTATGGTTATTTTTACTATTATTTTTTTAAGATTTTATTTATTTATTTGATGGAGAGAGAGACCACAAGTAGGCAGAGAGGCAGGCAGGGAGAGAGGGGGAAGCAGGCTCCCCGCCAAGCAGAGAGCCCGATGTGGAGCTCAATCCTAGGACCCTGAGATCATGACCTGAGCCAAAGGCAGAGACTTTAACCCACTGAGCCAATCAGGTGCCCCTACTATGTTGTTTTTTTTAACTTGCCAACTGGAGTTGTAGGTGAATTACATGCCGCTGCTACTGTATTGCAGAATTAAACTGATTGTTACCAATGAGGTTTATACTACCTTTCTGTGTTTTTATGATGCTAATTAGCATTCTTTCACTTGTACTCAAGTATTTAGCATTTCTTATAAGTCAAATCTGGTAATAATGAACTCCCTCTACTTTTGTCTACCCTTCCTTCAGTTCAGAGAGACAGTTTCACTGGCTATAGAATTCTTGGCTTAGTTATTTTCTTTGACAATTTTGAGTATGCCTTCCCATTCTCTCTGGCCTAAAATATTTCTGTTGAGAAATCTGCCAGTATTCTTACAGGGTTACCCTTGAAAGAAAGCCCATTCTTGTTGCTCTTAAAATTCTTTGACTTTTGATGGTTATTTTTTGTTTGTTTGTTTTGCTTTTTAGGTTTCTTTATTTAGTTATTTGACAGAGAGAGAGAGGGAGTGAGAGAGAGCGTGTGTGCACAAGCAGGGGGAGCAGCAAGCAGAGGGAGAAGGAAGCAGAGGGAGACAGAGGGAGAGGGAGAAGCAGGCTCCCCGCTGAGCAAGGAGCTGGATGCAGGGCTGGATCCCAGCACTGTGGGATCCTAACCTGAACTGAAGGCAGCCGTTTGACTGACTGAGCCATCCAGATGCCCTGACTTATGTTTTTAATTGTAATGTGTCTCAGTGTATCCCTGTTTAAATTCAACATATTTGGGGTGCTTTGGACCTTATGGAACTGGATGTCCCTTTCTTTTACTAGATTCAGGGCATTTTCAGTCATTATCGTTTTAAACATACTTTCTATCTCATTCTCTTTCTTTTCTTCTGGAATTTGCATAATGTGAATATTGGTTTTTTTTTTTAAAGATTTTATTTATTTATTTGATAGAGAGAGATCACAAGTAGGCAGAGAGGCAGGCAGAGAGAGAGAGGAGGAAGCAGGCTCCCTGCTGAGCAGAGAGCCCGATGCGGGACTCGATCCCAGGACCTGAGATCATGACCTGAGCCAAAGGCAGCGGCTTAACCCACTGAGCCACCCAGGCGCCCGTGAATATTGTTTCTTTACGTATGTCCCATAATTCATGTAGGCTTTCTTCATCATTGTTTTCATTCTTTTTTTTTTTTTTTTTGTTATTCTGATTGCCTTTTTTTTTTTTTTTTCAAGATTTTATTTATATGGCAGAGAGAGAGTGAGAGAGCACAAGCAAGGAGAGCTGCAGGCAGAGGGAGAAGCAGGCTTCCCACTGAGCAAGATCTCGATGCAGGGGGCGCCTGGGTGGCTCAGTGGGTTAAAGCCTCTGCCTTCGGCTCAGGTCATGAACCCAGAGTCCTGGGATCGAGCCCCACATCAGGCTCCCTGCTCAGTGGGGAGCCTGCTTCTCCCTCTCTCTCCCTCTGCCTGCTGCTCTGCCTACTTGTGCTCACTCTCTGTCAAATAAATAAATAAAATCTTAAAAAAAAAAAAAAATCCCGATGCAGGACTCAATCCCAGGACCCTGGGATCATGACCTCAGCTGAGGGGAGATGCTTAACTGACTGAGCCAACCAGGCATCTCTGACTGGTTAATTTCCAATACTTATCCTCCAGGTCCCTGATTATTTTGTATGGTTGAATCTGTTTTTTTTTAAAGATTTTATTTATTTATTTATTTTAATATTTTATTTATTTATTTGACAGACAGAGATCACAAGTAGGCAGAGAGGCAGGCAGAGAGTTGGGGGAAAGCAGCCTCCCTGCGGAGCAGAGAACCCAATGCGGGACTTGATTTCAGGACCCTGGGGTCATGACCTGAGCCGAAGGCAGAGGCTTTAACTCATTGAGCCACCCAAGTGCCCCTTGAGTCTGCTTTTGAAACTGTTGAATTCTTCAACTCAGTTACTGTATTTTTCCACTCTAGGATTTCTCGGGTTTTGTTTGTTTTGTTTTTTTATGCTTGGTATTTTCTTGTGGAACTTCTTGTTTTGCTCATCATTATTTTCCTAATTTTAATTGTGTGTTCTTACAGCTCATTAAAATTCATTAAGAGGATTATTCTGAATTCTTTGCCTGACAGTTCATATATTTCCATTTCTTTAGGGTCTATTATTGGAGCTTTGTTAGTTTCCTTTGGTGGTATCATATTTACCTGATTTTTCATGATTCTTGATTCCTTATGTTGGTATCTGCACATTTGAATGATTGGGCATTTCTTCCAGAATTTATAGGTTTTCTTTGGCAGAGACCATTCTTCACTAATCAGTTCTGTTTGGGTGTGTGGGAATGTCTGCGGGTACTGTCCTTTGGCAGGCGGGGCCTATTATTATAGTCTGTTTTGAGGCAAGTCAACTGTTTGAACTCAGAGGACAGAGATTGGGAAGGGTGTGCTACTGGTTGAGAGCAGTTGAATGAGATTGCTGACTTGGTTCCCTACCCGAGTGAGGGTGTAGGATGGGCTCTACAGTAACCTGGATTCTCCGGTCAGGTCAGGTGTACTAGATTGCTGGGACTGGGTACTCTGTTCAGTTGTAGGTGGGGCTCTTAATGGCAGGACAGCATGATGGGACCCAGGCCTCATTGTTTGGGGACCCAAATTAGGCCTGTCACTGAATTTCCTGGTCGAGCAAGGCCACTGGTTTTAGTCTGCACCCTGGAGAGGCCACAGGCTGTGTGCTTTGTTCACATATCACTGTACATAGGGCTGTTTCATGGGCTGTGGAGCTTCTTGTGTTCCCTAGTTAGGGTCCCCGGCCAGACAAGCTGAGAGCTATATTCAGCAATGAGCAGGACAGTGAGTTAGGTGCCCTTCTTGGGTGCGGCAGGAGAAACAGCTCTAAAGCCAGTAAAACTCTTTGCTGTATTAACTCAAGATGATTTAGATCTCAAGTTCCTGACCAAACAGGGCCCTAGTTTTGTTCTGTAAAGTCCTGGCTATCTGTCCACTTCTTGGCCCGAGTACCATTGGAGTACAGTGCTACCATGAGTTGTTGCCAGCCACTTCTGGTCAGATGGGGCTAGAAGACACACTCCGTCTACAACTGGTTGGTCTGTGTTTTAGCTTCCTTGCCTTGGTGAGAGGAGGCGGGGCCTCCCTAGTTATTCTCCATTTCCCAAGCAGGCTCAGCGGTTGGGAAGGGCCTGGAACTACCCTCAGCCCCAGCTAAGAATTAATTACCCTGTTTGGGAACGCTGCATTCCTAGGACTTGCTTTGCTCCGGGGACAGTCAGCTCTTCTCTCCTGTCTCCCTGCTTGAGTGCTGCCAGTCCACACTGCTTCCAGTTTTTGCCAGTCCTTATGGTCAGATGGGGTGGGAAGACACTTTGCAGTGTGTGGGGCAATGATTTAGCTTCTGGCTTGGGGGTGCACAAACTGAACTCTAGGGCTGGCAAAATTCCTCGTTTGAGGGTCCAAATTAGGGAGTTCTGGACCCTCCTGAGTTCCCTGGTCAGAGTGTGTGCGTCCCTGACTCTGGTCTGCAGGTGAGCAAAACCACCCATACAGGTTCCTCCTTCACACCAGGATGCATGAATCAGTTTGTCAAGATCCATGTGCTGGTTCTTCAAGCCCTTCCCCACTTCTCCATCACAGTCATATTCCTAGTGTTTGAGCCCCACAGATTCCCCTGCTGTTCCTGGGCGGCAAGATCAGCGTAGTGGCTCCAACAAGGTGACCCATAGTGCTGGTGAGGAGCTGGTTGTCTCCCTTGGCTTAGGGAACACCTCTCTGTGTGGTGCTGGACTGGCCTGGAGGGGAGGGATATTACCCTTCTAATGCAGTCTGGGTCTCTGAAGTGCAGGAGCTGCTTCAGTCCCGTGTTCGAGGATTCACTCAGTGCTGTCTTGTTCTGGAATAGTTGTCAGTTGTGCTTGTGAGGGGAAGCAAAGTCAGGAACACCTATGTTGTCATCTTGGTGACAGCACTCCTCATGAAGGAGTTATGCTTCATGTGAAAAGGACTAGGTAACCACTGATAGTTCTTAGAGGAACGGCATGATAATTTGCTTCTTAGACGAATATTATAGAGACAGCATGGAGAATGGATTGCAGAGGGACAGGAGGGATTTGGTAATGGCTTGAATTAGGCAAGTTACATTGAGGGTGGATGATAGTGAGCAGAGTTTTCTTTTGGCACTTTTAGATGGACAAAAATCATAGAAGTTGGTCATTGATTAGATGTAAGGGGGTTAGGCAAAGGGATGAATTAAAGATGGTATCTGAGGTTTTTGCTTGAATATCAGCTTTATAAATTTGCCAGTTCACTCTACTTTTTTTGCTATTGCATGGAAATATATTTTTAAGCCTTTAATCCAGTCTTCTTTTATTTCTAAAAATAAATAAGGATCTTACCTAAACAGTTGTTTGCTGTATAAAAAAAGTTGAGGAAAGCAAGAGGGAGGGGTTATGTATATCATATGAAGCAGGTTGGGACAAGGCTAATTAAATAGGGTATAGAGTATAAGGCACCAATAAAGAACCAGACCATGGCTCGGAATTCACGGAAACTCTATTTACCCTATGATTACCAGGAGGGAATTTTCTCTCTTTCCTTAATGTTAATACCCTCTTGGATGACTGGCGGGCACTTGAGAAATACCTTTTAAAGAAGAGTACATTCTTCCCATTCATTTCAGATTTTTTTTTTTTTAAGATTTTTTATTTATTTGCCAGAGATAGAGAGAGAGAGTACACACAAGCAGGCAGAGAGGCAGGCAGAGGCAGCGAGAGAAGCAGGCTCCCTGCCGAGCAGGGAGCCTGATGCGGGACTCGATCCCAGGACCTTGGGATCATGACCTGAGCCGAAGGCAGCGGCTTAACCAGCTGAACCACCAAGGTGTCCCTCATTTCAAATTTTTATAACAACTTTTTTTTTTTTTTTCAGGAACAATGTACTTTTAAATAAAAAGTATAGATATGCAATGTACTTGGAGTTCTTTATTACCTCCTTTGTTTCTTCATCTATCAAATGCAGTTAACAAAACCTGGGTACAATAATATGTGCATGTGGGTGTGTGTAAAGGCTGCTGACATGTACTGGTGCCTAATAGGTGCTCAATAATTTTTTTCTTTAACTACCAGTTTGGTTTCTTTCAGTTCTTTTTCGGATTGATTTTATGAGTTGTTGGAGGCCATACAATTTTAAATATATATATTTTCTTAGTTCCAGTTAATTTCATGGCTTTATTTTCTGTTGAATGAAAGATGGAAAAATTTTAAGTATCTACTTCTTTACATATCTACTACTTCACATACCATTTATGTGAAGTAGTAGACTAGTTATAGCTAATACTGAAGATCAAATGAGAGTTTAATAATTGTGTGTTTTTAAAAAGTTAAAGTATTTCTTGTCTCTTGGCTTCTGTTACTCCCTTACTTTTCAAATATGTGTTAGATTAGCAACATTCCCATTAGTACTATAATTTAAAGGGAAAAATTCACTTTAGTTAGGTGAATGATAAATATATGTCTGGTGTTCTGCTGGATACTGAGTACTTGCTCCCTGAAATTTCTTTATGTAGACGAATGGCAGCAAAATCAACCATCCAGTCACCTACAGTGAGACTTTTTGTTTTTAAGACAGGGAACATTTGCAGTCTTACTGTGTCCTTCCTTCCTATTGCATATGTTTAGCACAGACCCAGCAGTCTCTCAGTATTTAGTGATTTAAGAAATCTTTCAATATATATTTAGCATCAAAATGAACACAGATCCCTACATTAGAATAGCTCATCCTAAGAGCCTGGTCACTACAGGTAGACAGTAGCTATTCCACCAACTTAAGAAATGGATAGTGGAGATAAGAGGGATTTAAATAAGATGGCTTTTCTTTCAGTAGGTTTTAATATTTTAGGTGGTGATTTGCCTTGTGTTCTATTTCCCATGTAGGGAATCCCGAATGAAAGCTGGAGAATAACAAAGATAAATGAACGCTATGAACTTTGTGATACATACCCTGCCCTCTTGGTTGTGCCAGCAAATATTCCTGATGAAGAATTGAAAAGAGTGGCATCCTTCAGGTCAAGGGGCCGTATCCCAGTAAGTGTGAAGCTTTGGTGCAACTTTGCAAATGCTTTTGTACTGTATGTAATGCTGAGGTTAATGAATGGGAAAATGTTGCAGAATAAAAATAGCTACAGCAACATGTCTTTTATGGGGATTGAGAGAATGAGTTATTTAGTAAAATTAAAACTGGAGGAAAGACTTAGATTAAGGAAGTTTCTGGAGAGTCTGCCATTGGTAGGAGAGAACTTCACAGAATTGTGACTCTTAACTTGAAAACAAAGTTGACTCTATTTTTCACTATTTCTTTATTTTATTATGTATTATTTAATCATGGCAATAAATGCTCTTTTCCTTTAAATCCTAGAAAGAAGAAAACTTTACAAATTTTGATGAATCACTGTGTTTTAGAAAGATCAGCTCAATTTTAGGTACAAAAGTTATAGCTTCTGAAGACTTTATAGTTGGACAGTCTGTTGCTTTAGTAATAAAACTTTAAGGGGTTTACTTAACCCCCTTTTAATGTATTTTGATTCTGGATACTTCTGAATAATCATGATTCCCATAAATCAATACCTGATTAAAGGATTAGACCAAATTTTCCATATGCCAGAGTTGGCTTGAAAAAAAGGTGATGATTTTTATAGCAGCCTTGAATGGACTTTGGTGTCTAGGCTTTGGAACCAATCAGAAAGCAGTATTTTGTAGAGTAATGTTTTAGAGAGGAATTATAAACAGAAATATATAAAGAGTATGTCACTATTTTTTCCCCCATTAAGGTTTTATCATGGATTCATCCTGAAAGTCAAGCCACTATCACTCGGTGTAGCCAGCCCATGGTAGGAGTGAGTGGAAAGAGAAGCAAAGAAGATGAAAAATACCTTCAAGCTATCATGGACTCCAATGCCCAGTCTCATAAAATCTTTATATTTGATGCCCGGCCAAGTGTCAATGCTGTTGCCAATAAGGTGAGATTGTCTTTCAGTAATTAAGATCACAGTTACAGGTTCGTGCATCGGCTGAGTTTGGTGGGGGCCACAATGCGTAGTAGAAAGGGTTCAGGCTCTCCAGTGATGGAGACGTAGATTCTAATACTGGCTGTCCTACTTATGGTATGACTTTGAGTTAGTTACTTAATCTCTCTCTCTTTTTTAAAGATTTATTTATTTATTTTAGAGAGTGAAAGCGAGCAGGAGGAGGGACAGAGAGAGAATCTCTAGCAGACGCCCCACTGAGTGCGATCTCACGTTCCTGAGATCATGACCTGAGACAAAATCAAGAGTTGACTACTTAACCAGCTGAGTCACCCAGGTGCCCCTAGTTAGTTACTTAATCTTTTAATTTTTTATTTGTCCACTTTTTGTTGAAGTACAATTGAGATACAACATTATACTAATTATTGGTTTATAACATATTTCAGTATTTGTATAGATTGTGAAATGATCACATTAAGTGTGTTTACCATCTGTCCCCATACAGAATTTACAACATATTCTCCATATAATGAACACTTTTAAGATTTACCTTCTTAGCAGCTTTCAAAGTCATGATAACGGTATTACTGACTATAGTCCCCATGTAGTGTGTTGCATTCTCATGACATTTATTTTATAACTGGAAAGGTGTGCCTCCTTATCTCCGTCGATTTTGTTCCCAGATAAACCCTCCACCCCGTGACCACCAGTCTGTTCTCTGAATCTCTGAGTCTTGTTTGTTTGTTCATTTGTTTTGTTTTTAGATTCCATATATAAGTGAAATGAGTCTGTATTTGTCTTTCTCTGTCTTACTTATTTCACTTAACATGATACTCTTGAGACCCGTCTGTATTGTTATAAATGGCAAGATTTCATTTCTTTTGATGGCGAGTAGTATACACACGTACGCAGCACATCTTTATATGTTCATGCACTGATGGACACATAGACTCTTTCCGTAGCTTGACTATTGTAAACAATGCTGCAGTGAATATGGAGTGCACAGATCTTTTTGGATTAGTGTTGTTTTCTTTCAATAAGTGACTAGTGGTTCATTTTTTTTTTAAAGATTTTATTTATTTATTTGACACAGAGAGATCACAAGGAGGCAGAGAGTGAGGCAGAGAGGGGAAGCAGGCTCCCTGCTGAGCAGAGAGCCCGATGCGGTCTCCATCCCAGGACCCTGAGATCATGACCTGAGCCTAAGGCAGCGGCTTAATCTAGTGATTCATTTTTAAGCTTTTGAGGAAACTTCATGCTCTTTTCCATCATGTTTATTGTTGTGATAATAGCCATTTTGTCAGATACGAGGTTCTATCTCATTGTGGTTATAATTTGCAATTCCTCATGATTAGTGATGTTGAGCGTCTTTTTGTGTGCTTGTTGGCCATCCGTTGTCTTCTTTGGAAAAATGTCTATTCAAATCCTCTGCCTATTTAAAAAAAAATAAATTTTATTCTTCATGTTGTTAACATGTCACAGTCATTGTTCTGTAGATGTTAAACCATCCTTACATCCCTGGAAGAAATCCTACTTGATCATGGTGTATGATCCTTTTAACGTATTGTCAAATGTGGTAATATTCTGTTAAAGATTTTCACATCTATGTTCATTAGGGATATTGGCCTGTAATTTTGTTTTTGGTTTTGGTTTTTTTTTTTGGTCATCTGTTTTTGGTGTCAGGGTAGTGCAGGTCTCATAAAATGAGTATGGTATTGTTCCTGCCTCTTCAGTTTTATAGGTGTTTGAAAAGGATAGGTATTAAATCTTCTTTGAATATTTGGTAGAATTCACTGGTGAAGCTGTCTGGTCCTGGACTTTTGTTTGTTGGGGAGATTTTGATTACTGATATAAGTTCCTTACTTGTAATCCATCTATCCAGATTTTCTGTTTTCTTCCTGATTTAGTCTTAGAAGATTCTGTGTTTCTAGGAATTTATGCATTTTTTTCTCTAGGTTGTCCAGTTTATCGCCATATAATAGTTCATAGTAGTCTCTTATGATCCTTTGTATTTATTTCTTCAGTATCAGTTGGGACTTATTCTCTTGTACTTCTTTTTTTTTTTTTCTCCTTTTTTTAAATTTTTTTTTCCTTTTTTAAAAAATTTTTTAATTTTTAAAATTTTTTAAATTTTTTTTCTCTTGTACTTCTGATTTTATTTATTTGAGCCCTCCCTCTGTTTTTCTTAGTGTGTCTGTCTAAAGGTTTATTTATTTTATTAATTTGGCTTAGTTTCATTGATCTTTTCTATTTTATGTTTTATACTCCGTTTCATTTATTTCCACTCTGATCTTTATTAGTTTCTTCTTTATACCAATTTAGGCGTTATTTTATTTAGGTGTAGAATGAGATTGTTTATGTAATATTTTCTTGTTTCTTCAGGTAGGCCTGTATTGCTAGAAATTTGCCTCTTAAAAGATGTTTTTGTTGCTTCTTATAGATTATAGTGTGTTTTATTTCCATTTCATTTGTCCTCAAGGTATTTTACATTTCTTCTTTGATTTCTTTGTTGACCCATGGGTTATTCAGTACTGTGTTTTTGCTTTGTGGTTACCACGAGGCTGATATATTACTGCCTTTATATGTAAAAGTCTATGTTAAGAGGATAGCATTTGTTTGAATGCATTTTAAAAGTCTACACTTTTACTCCCTCCGATATATTTTGTGTTTTTGATGTCACATTTACAACTTTTTATTTTGTATATCCTTTAACTGTTTATTGTGGTTATAGTTATTTTCACTATTTTTTCCAACCTTCATACTGTATAAGTTATTAATACACTATGTTTACTATAGATTTGTTTTTACAAGTGAAATTTTTACTTTCATATCTTTTTGTTATTAATTAGTGCCCTTTCTTTCTGCTTAAAGAAGTCCCTTTAACATTTTTTCTAAGTTTAATAAACTCTTTTAGCTTTTGTTTGTCTGGAAAGCTCTTAATCTCTTCTCAGTTCTGAATGATAACCTTTCCAGAAAGAATATTCTTGGTAGGAAGTGTTTCCTTTCAGTACTTCGAATATATCATGCCACTCTCTGGCCTACACGTTTTCTTCTAAAAATACTGCTGATTGTCTTATAGAGGTTTCTTTGTATTTAACAAGTTGATTTTCTCTTGCTGTTTTTAAGATTCTCTCCTTATCCTTAACTTTTGACATTTAAATTATAATGTGACTTGGTATGGCTCTTTTGGGTTTATCTTATTTGCAACTCTCTGGACTTCCTGGACTGAAATGTCTATTTCTTTTTCTAGGGAAGTTTTAGCCATTATTTCTTCAAATAAGTTTTCTGCCCCTTTCTGTCTTCTGTTTCATCTGGTCTACTGTTGAACTCCTCTTGCATTTTTCAGTTTAATTACTGTATTCTTCAGTTCTGTGACTTCTGTTTGGTACTTTCTAAAATTTTCTGTATCTTTGTGGTAGTTCTTACTGTGTTCATACATTCTTCAAGTTTGGTGAGCACCTTTAATGACCATTACTTTGAATTCTTTTTTTTTTTTTTTTTTTAAGATTTTATTTATTTATATGACAGACAGAGATCACAAGTAGGCAGAGAGGCAGGCAGAGAGTTGGGGGAAAGCAGGCTCCCTGCCAAGCAGAGAGCCCAATGCGGGCCTCGATTCCAGGACCCTGGGATCATGACCTGAGCCGAAGGCAGAGGCTTTAACCCACTGAGCCACCCAGGCACCCCTACTTTGAATTATCTGGTGAATTATTCTTCTCCATTTTATTAATTTTTTTTCTGTTGTTTTAGTTTATTTTTTCATGTGGAACATATTTATCTTTTGGCTCATTTTGCTCAAGCCTCTGTTCCTGTGTTTTAGGTGAAAAAATAGCTATGTCTCCTGGTCTTGCAGGAGTGGCACTGTTTGGGAGATAAGCCTTATCATTTAACCTTGGTCTAGTTTTTGGTTGTCTTTCAAATCTTGGTGATTGTCTAAGCAGCCTGTTGTTTTTTTGGTGGGTCCCAGCTGTTGAGGGTGTACCAAGCAAAACCTTAAGTGTTGCAGGGGGAGGGATCTTAGTCATCTTCTAGTTTCAGGCTGATTGGAACCTAGACCCTCAGGCAGGAGCATTTAAGATAGGCAAATATATACAGTCCTATGGGACTGCAGTTACAGATCTTGATGGCCTCCAGACCAAGTGATCTGGAGGTATCCCCTTAGTGACAATTGCAAAATTTGAGGCTTTGGACAAATATTTGGGCTTTTTTCCTGGAGGTACTGGTAAGCTATAGCAGGGTGTAGTGAGAGCTCATAGGTAAATAGTAGCCCCTCAGCTTATGTTTTCTGAGAGCATTTCCATAGATCCTAGATGTGTTACAAATCTGAAGGCTATGCCTCAGGCTGAAGCTCCAGATTTAGTAGGTAAGCCATTTTCAGAGGAAAGACTGAGATATACTGAAGTCTTCTGACTGTACAATGCCCCAAGGCTGGTAGTCTGCCAAGAGCAGCATCTCCAATTCTTTCAGACCCTCAGGGCCCAGAAACACAATCCCCCTTGGACACCAGAGCTGGGCCCTCAGTGAGTGTCTTCTCTATGGGCTATACACATGTACCAACTGGCTTTGTTGGGGCCAAAGTGAAGTGGCATATGGGGATGGGTTACTTAATCGTCTTAGACCTTAATTTGCTCATTTGTAAAATGGGAATAATAATAGCTAACAGGGTTGTTTTGGGAACAAAACACACCTAATAAAAAGTAGTGCATAACCCCATGCTCACGTACATAATAAATATTCAGCAATTACTAGTTTTCTTCTCCTTTCTCCATACTTGACAGCTAACTGAGCTTATGACTGACTGAAGTCTGCACAGCATGGCTGTAGGAATTGGAAAGCCGTGTTCTCAGTGACCAGTGGTGCCCTCTTCTCACTGCCCTCCACTAATCAAGTTATTCACCCTGAGGACTTGCAGCTAGCTGGAGCAGTAGCCCTGCTTTCTGCTGTAGAACAAATATTTATGTTGTGGAAATAAACATTTTTGTCCAGTTGACCAAATCTACCATAGAGGAGAGAGAAGGGATGTAATTTAGCTTTAGTCAGTTACCTTTTAACCCCCAGGAAGCAATGTATCTATTTTATAGAATCAGCTAATGCAGATAAGCAAAAAGGAGAACATGTTTTAAAACACTCTAAATCCTTTAACACCATGAAACTTTGGTTGTTCTTCCAGACCGTCTATGAGTATTTGCATGCACACACATATTTGAAACAGTGGGATAATTGTAACTTCCTTTTTAAAACATTGAACTGGGGGAGCCTGGGTGGCTCAGCGGATTAAAGCCTCTGCCTTCGGCCTAGGTCATGATCCAAGGATCCTGGGATTGAGCCCCTCGTCGGGCTCTCTGCTCAGCAGGGAGCCTGCTTCCTCCTCTCTCTCTGCCTGCCTATCTGCCTACTTGTGATCTCTCTCTGTCAAATAAAATGAATTTTAAAAAATCCTAAAAAAATGAAAAATTAAATAAAACTGATACTGTACCTTTCTGTGCCAATAAACATTTATCCAAAACATTATTTTAATGGTGCAATAACTAAGAATATCAACTGTTACTGGATATTTAGGTTATTTCTTTTTTTTTTCTTTTATAAACAATGCTGGGATGATCATCCTTTTAATTAAATAATGGTGCCTGTGCCTGATTATTTCCATCCTATTTAGTGTTTTGAGGGCATTGTGAATTGCAGGCATTCTCTATTAAACTGTAAATGTTTCCTCATAAGGAGAAATGAGATAATGTCTATGTGAAGCTTGCAGCACGGGACTAGCATGTATTTTTCTAGTAATTACTTGTTCCCCTTCTAGAACTTTACTCTGAATTAGCAGGAGAGAGACTTAGTATGTTTTCTAGCGTAAGAGAAGATGGAAATAGAAATGTAATGCAAAAATGGTGGTACGGCAAAGTCTTACATTTTTTATCTTATTTTTTAAAACATTCTGATACTTATTTTAATATGGAAATCCCCTCTTTTTTTAAAGACTGATATATTTTGTTTATTGGCATGTTTTGCTGGTTACAAGATATCCTAGACAGGATAGGAAAACTCAGCAGGCATAGAAAAAGAAAGGAAATAAAAATCTACCCATATCCACTAATATTTTGCTATATTTTCTTCATTATTTTTTGGGCACACTTATATGTTGATAATTTTGTTTCGTTGTTTTTCCTCTTAATACTATAGGAATTATTTTTTCTAGTACAATATTCATGAAAAATACTTTAATAGTAGTTGTTACAGCTGTGTCATTATTCATTTAGTCATTTTTCTCATATTGAGTGTTTAAGTGTTTAGTATTTTAAATATCACTGAAATAAATATCTTTTGTTGGCATCTATATTTCCTTAAAAGAGTACCCTAGATATACAGTTTCTGTACTAAAATTTAAAATATGTGTTTTTTAAGAGTTTTGTTATACATGGTCAATATTCTTCAGGAAAGTTCATTCAATTTACCAGCCTAGTGTCTTTCCCTCTGGTTTTATTGAGATATAATTGATGTAGAACATTGCACAAGTGTAAGGTGTGCAATATGATTTGATATGTATATGTATTATGAAGTGATCACTGCAATAAATTTAGTTAACATCCGTTACCTCATATAATTAAAAATTTTTTTTCCCTTGTGCTGAGAATTTGTAAGATCTGTTTCCTTAGCAACTTTCAAATATGCAACATAGTATGGCTAACCATAATCATCAGAATTTATCTTTTAAGTGGAAGTTTCTACCTTTTGACCACCTTTACCCAATCTCCACATCTGCCCCCACCTTAACTGGCAAAAGTGTATATCCTTGTTTGTAACCTGAACTCTCAGAACGTTTTTAATAACTTAATCAATATGAATATGACAAATCCTCTCGCAGTCATGATCCATGTCAAGAATTAAAATGATTTCTTTTTCAGCTATTGGTTGAGCTCTTTCTATAAAGAGACACTTTCTTTTCATTATATTTTGGTTAACCAGCAATTTAGATCCATTTTCCCAGGGATGAACTTATTTCCTGTCATCCCATGAAGGTGACTAATTTTTTAAAGTACCATTATAAGTGTGTGTATTTAAATATATTCAACATTTTTTAATCCATTGCAGATAATATTTTTTTAAAGTTAAAATTTCTCATCTTTGGTCAGAGAGAGGCTTTTCAATTTATTTCCTGAGTTTTTTTTTGACATAACTGTAGTAATGTTTGCTATCTGGTGTAGGGAGATATACTAGACTCGTCAGGAAGTCTTGCGCATTGCCTAGCCCCAGACTCGAAACAGCTCTTTCTCCAAGAAGTTCTCATTCCTGTTAGTACCAAATGGTGTTGCAAACCATCATCTGGGGTGCTGAGGATATTTGTTCCTGGATTGGTACTGTTTCAGTGTCTTTCCAGTAAAAATAGAATTAGGGAATATTTACGTACTTTTAAAGATAAAGTACCTCGGGAGTTCATAGTGGTGCTTTCAATGTAAATTCAGTGTTAAATAGTTTTTACATAACTTCTTCTAAATTACATATATATCTCCTTTCTTCCACACCAGCAATCCCAGTTCTCAAAGACTCAGGGAATGATAAGTATGTTCCATAATTATTTGTGTGGTTTCTCCCACCAGTTTCAGAATAACAATATTAATACCCCCATCATCAGTACTTACTGGAAAGTTAATTTTTTTTTCATTTGCTCTCCCCATTCTCCCCCATTTTTAAAATATATTGTATTATATTGACATTGTCAGCACATACAACCTTAACACATTCTCCCTTTTGAACACATATTCCCATTCACCTCTGACTTCCACAAGTAGCTATTTATTTTGTGCTCACAATTCGTATGTCAATGATTTCTAGACATTATTCTGACTCTTCTTATTGTCTGATGTTGTTCTCCTCCGAATATTTCAGCAGGGACTCATGGGAACAATATTCTGTGTTTGCTTGCTAATAGGAGCTTCTTGTTTGAAAGTTAGTTTGGCTAGACATAAAACCCTTAGCTTTCATGTGATTTTTCTGAGTTTCTTAAATACAGTGCTTATTTTCTTTTGGCATAAAGCTTCAAAGGCTAGTGATAAACTAAATTTCTTTACCTTCTAAGTTACTCTTTTTACTTGGATATTCGGAGGACTTTTTTCCTTTGAAGTACAGTTATTGCCAGAATATGTCTTCATGATGTGTGCTCTGGGTCTGTATTCTTAGGTATGCATGTGTGCTGTTTCAGTATGTAATTTCCAATTAAAAAAAAATTCATGCAGTTTTCTTTAATCACAGTTCTTAGCGTTCTGTTTCCTTGTTCTGACTTGTTCTTCAGGACTCCCGTGTTGGCTCTTCTTTGCCTTTTTTCATCATTTGTCGCCTTCTCTTGACTCCTTATGTCTTTCTAATTTCATTTTGGCTTTAAATATTTTCCTTTTCTCTATTCTTTTAACTTGATATCTGCTATATTATTTATTCTTGTGTTTCTTCTTCTTTAGTCTTCCTAATTTTTTTCCCTTTTATTTCTAATTTTTCCCCAAGTTCTGTCACTTCATTTTTGAGTTTTCTAATTCCAATTTATTTTGTTTTTCATGCCTGCTATTATTTTTTAATGTCTTCAGCTTGCTTGGAAAGAGATTTCAGTGTTGAGAGGCCTTTTCAGTGGAAACGTTATGAATGCTGGTCATTCTCTTTTTAGGGTAGTGCCTAGGGACTTAGCCTTGATCCTTTTCTGTTACTCATTTTTACATGAAATTAGTAATCTTCTGAATCTTCAGGATGGTTGGTTCAGTTAGAAGCCATGGCTCAGAAGTTAGGTGTACCCAGTAGTGAGAAGAGCTAATTTCACTGAGCTGCTTCTTTTATTGTTTGCATGTAGCATTAAAAAATATGAAGTCTTACTTTCTGGAATTTCCTGGCTCTGTCCTGTCTCTCCCATCTAATACCTTCTCCCCATCCCTTATCTGAAACTTCTTTTTCTTTGTCTTTTATCTCTGGACCATCTCTTCACCTCTGTTGACTCTGTCCTGCTCAGTTTTCATGATGTACCTAGCAGAAGCGATCCATGGCTGGTCCGTTAGAAGAGTTCAGAAAGGTTAGACTGCTTCAGCACTTTTAGATCTACTGTAGATCTCTTAGATTCATGGGCTGTTAGAATGGACAGAACCCTTCCTGGTTTCAGCTGCACTTCTTAAATTTACCTCTTGGACTTCCTGTAGTTCCAGAAGATGAAGGCCAACATGGAAAGCAGAACAAACACTAAAAAGTATAAGGCTCTCTTGTGCTTCTCCATTTCTCCTGTACTTTAATACCCATTACTTCCTCTGCTTCTTCCCATGCATTTACTGACGACATTCAGATCTTGCGGCTGTGGGTGGTTTTGAGGTTTCACAGAATTCTTTGTCCCCATTTCTGTTTTAAATGATTTGTTTGTTTTTGGTTTTACTGTCTAGTTGCTCAATTTTCTTTAAATGTCATTTTTAAAAAAATATAATACACATGCCAAAAAATACACTCTTTTCAGGTGTATATTTCAGCAGTTTTAGTATGCTCACAAAGTTATACAGCTTTCTGATTACCGAGATTTTCTTTCTGCTTGTTTTTGTCACTGGTCCTGTGTAGTTTCCACTGCCATCTTTCTAGAATTTGTTGCAACCAGTTTGAATTTAAAGTGTCTCTTACCCCTGACTTGTTCAGTTCCCATGTTCCAGGAATAATCCTTGTTAACAGGTACCCATTGAAACACTGTTAACTTTGTACCTGTGCCAGTCTTGAATCCAAACTATTTCCCAAACTGTCAGTGTCAGAAACAGACCTTCTGTTTTTTGGTGGTTTGTTGTTGGTTAGGAGTTAGTGGGTTTTGTAGTTTTCAGTGGTGTGAGTCATATGAATACTTAATTTTTCTGTAGATACAATGACTATCCTAGTATTTTTCTAAGTTTTTCCCCATTATTTCTCTAAGAAGCTTGATTTTATGCATGATAGGTAGGAGATAGGAGAATATTTTATTAAGAAAAAGAAAAAAAAAAAAAAAGGAAAGGAGCAGGGCCAAGATGGCAGAGGAGTAGCAGACTGAAATGACTTCAGGTCCCAGGAGTTCAGCTAGATAGTTATCAAACCATTCTGAACACCTACAAATTCAATAGGAGATATAAGAGAAAAAGAGCATCAATTCTAGGAACAGAAAAATGACCACTTTCTGGAAGGTAGGACCGTGCAGAGGAGTGAGTCCGAAGCCACAGGAAGATAGACTGCAGGGGGAGGGGCTGGCTCCTTGAAAGTGGTGGAGAAGCAGAGCACAAAATCAGAACTTTTAGAAGTCTGCTCCACTAGGGACATCACTCCAGAGGCTAAGCAGGGGTGGAGATCTCACAGGGAAAATGTGGTCTCAGGTCCTGTGGGGTCACAGAAAGACCAGGGGTGTCTGAGTGTGGCAAAGCTTCCTGGTATCAGAGCAGGGAAGCCAGCTACAGAGACGGAGCCAAGGAGTGTGCTTTCAGATTGGGGTTACCTTAAACTGTGATCCAAGGCACAGTCGGACCACTGCTTTTTGAGGCGGGACCCCCCACAAATGGCAGATCTGGAGAGAACCCCTCTTTCCTCCTCCAGGAGGAGCGGCACAGGAATGCGTGGCAGGAATCTGCTCAGTTTGGAGACTCCACAAACGGGGCTGTGCACCAGAGATAGAAACGGTCAGGTGCAAGGAGGGTGAGCCTGGAATGTGACCAGAGACCAGGGAGATGGGAGGGATTGTCTGCTTTGCCTGAGGGTGCACTGAGGAGTGGGGCATCATGCTCTTGGCTTCTCTGGGCCGGAGATTGGGAGGCCGCCATTTTTATTCCCGTCCTCCAGAACTCCTATGGAAAGCATTCAGGGAACAAAAGCTACCAAGAGCAAACCAAGTGGATTACTTAGCCTCACCCCTGACAAGGGCAGTGCAGTGGAATTCCGCCTCGGGCAAAGACATTTGATACTCACTGCAACAGGTCCCTCCCCTAGAAGATCAGCAAGAACATCCAGCCAAGACCAAGGGGTGGACAATTTACTATGCTAATGGACATCAAAAGAAAGCTGGGGGGACGCCTGGGTGGCTCAGTTGGTTAGGCGGCTGCCTTCGGCTCAGGTCATGATCCCAGCGTCCTGGGATCAAGTCCCACATCGGGCTCCTTGCTTGGCAGGGAGCCTGATTCTCCCTCTGCCTCAGCCTGCCACTCTGTCTGCCTGTGCCTGCTCTCGCTCGTCTCTCTCTCTGACAAAAAAAAAAAAAAGAAAGCTGGGGTGGCAATCCTTATATCAGATAAATTAGATTTTAAACCAAAGAATATAATAAAGATGAGAAGGAACACTATATCATACTTAAAGGGTCTGTCCAACAAGAAGATCTAACAATTTTAAATATCTATGCCCCTAACACGGGAGCAGCCAATTATATAAACCAATTAATAATGAAATCAAAGAAACACATTGATAATAATACAATAATAGTAGGGAACTTTAATCCCCCCCCTCACTGAAATGGACAGATCATCCAAGCAAAAGATCAACAAGGAAATAAAGGCCTTAAATGACACACTGGACCAGATGGACATCGCAGATATATTCAGAACATTCCATCCCAAAGGAACAGAACACAACATTCTTCTCTAGTGCACATGGGACATTCTCCAGAATAGATCACATCCTGGGTCACAAATCAGGTCTCAACCAGTACCAAAAGATTGCATTCCCTGCATATTTTCAGACCACAATGCTCTGAAGCTAGAACTCAGTCACAAGAGGAAAGGTGGAAAGAACTCAAATACATGAAGGCTAAAGAGCATCCTACTAAAGAATGAATGGGTCAACCAGGAAATTAGAGAAGAATACAAAAAATTCATAGAAACATGTGAAAATGAAAAAACAACTGTTCAAAATCTGTGGGACACAGCAAAGGTGGGCCTGAGAGGAAAGTATATAGCGATACAAGCCTTTCTCAAGAAACAAGAAAGGTCTCAAGTATACAACCTAACCCTACACCTAAAGGAGCAAGAGAAAGAACAGCAAAGAAAGCCTAAACCCAGCAGGAGAAGAGAAATAATAAAGATCAGAGCAGAAATGATATAGAAACCAAAAGAACAGTAGAACAGGTCAACGAAACTAGGAGCTGTTTTACTGAAAGTATTGATAAAATTGATAAACCCCTGGCCAGACATATCAAAAAGAAAAGAGAAAGGATCCAAATAAATAAAATCATGAATGAAAGAGGAGAGATCACAACCAACACCAAAGAAATACAAACAATTATAAGAACATATTATGAGCAGCTCTATGCGAGCAAATTTGACAATCTGGAAGAAATGGATGCATTTCTAGAGACATATAAACTACCGAAACTGAACCAGGAAGAAACAGAAAACCTGAACAGACCCATAACCAGTAAGGAGATTGAAACAGTCATCAAAAATCTCCTAAGAAACAAGAGCCCAAGGCCAGACAGCTCCTGAAGGGAATTCTACCAAACCTTTAAAGAAGAATTAATACCTATTCCCCTGAAACTGTTCCAAGAAATAGAAATGGAGGGGAAAATTCCAAACTCATTTTATGCCAGCATTACCTTGATCCCCATATCAAAGACCCCATCAAAAAGGAGAATTACAGACCAATATTCTTGATGAACACAGATGCAAAAATTCTCACCAAAATACTAGCCAGTAGGATCCAACAGTACATTAAAAGGATTATTCATCACGACCAAGTGGGATTTATTCCTGGGATGCAAGTTTGGTTCAACATCTGCAAATCAGTGTGATACAATACATTAATAAAAGAAAGAATAAGAACCATATGATACTCTCTGTAGATGCTGAAAAAGCATTTGACAAAGTACAGCATCCTTTCTTGATCAAAACTCTTCAAAGTGTAGGGATTGAGGGTACATACCTCAATATCCTCAAAGCCATGTATGAAACACCCACAGCGAATATCATTCTCAATGGAGAAAAACTGAGAGCTTTTCTGCTAAGATCGGGAACATGGCAGGGATGTCCACTATCACCACTGCTATTTAACATAGTACTAGAAGTCCTAGCCTCAGCAATCAGACAACAAAAAGAAAAGGCATCTGAATTGGCAAAGAAGAAGTCAAACTCTCACTCTTTGCAGATGATATGATGCCTTATGTGGAAAACCCAAAAGACTCCACTCTAAAACTGCTAGAACTCATATAGGAATTCAGTAAAGTGTAAAGATATAAAATCAATGCACAGAAATTAGTTGCATTTCTATATACCAACAGCAAGACAGAACATAGAGAAATTAAAGAGTCAATCCCATTTGCAATTGCACCCCAAACCATAGGATACCTAGGAATAAACCTAACCAAAGAGGCAAAGAATCTGTACTCAGAAAACTATAAAGTACTCATGAAAGAAATTGAGGAGGATGCAAAGAAATGGAAAAACATTCCATGTTCATGGATTGGGAAAATAAATATTGTGAAAATGTCTAAGCTACCTGTAGCAATCTTCACATTTCATGCAACCCCTATCAAAATACCATCAATTTTTTTCAAAGAAATGGCACAAATAATCCTAAAAGTTATATGGAACCAGGAAAGACCTCAAATAGCAAGAAATGTTGAAAAAGAAAGCCAAAGTTGGTGGAATCACAATTCCAGACTTCAAGCTCTATTACAAAGCTGTCATCATCAAGCCAGTATGGTACTGGCACAAAAACAGACACATAGATCAATGGAACAGAATAGAGAGCCCAGAAATAGAACCTCAACTGTACGGTTAACTAATCTTTGACAAAGTAGGAAAAGAATGTCCAATGGAAAAAAGACAATCTTTTCAACAAATGGTGTTGGAAAAATTGGACAGCCACATGCAGAAAAATAAAACTGGACCATTTCCTTACACCACATACAAAAATAGACTCAAAATTGATGAAAAAACTCAATGTGAGACAGGAATCCATCAGAATCCTTGAGGAGAACACAGGCAGCAACCTCTTCAACCTTAGCCACAGCAACTTATTCCTAGAAACATTGCTAGAGGCAAGGGAAGCAAGGGCAAAAATGAACTATTGGGACTTCATCAAGATCAAAAGCTTTTGGGGACGCCTGGGTGGCTCAGTTGGTTGGACGACTGCCTTCGGCTCAGGGCGTGATCCTGGAGTCCCGGGATCGAGTCCCACATCAGGCTCCCAGCTCCATGGGGAGTCTGCTTCGCTCTCTGACCTTCTCCTCGCTCATGTTCTCTCTCACTGTCTCTCTCTCTCAAATAAATAAATAAAAATCTTTAAAAAAAAAAAAGATCAAAAGCTTTTGCACAGCAAAGGAAACAGTTAATAAAACCAAAAACAGCTGACAGAATGGGAGAGATATTTGCAAATGGCATATCAGATAAAGGGCTAGTATCCAAAATCTATAAAGAACTTATCAAACTCACACCCAAAGAACAAAGAATCCAATCAAGAAGTGGGCAGAAGACATGAACAGACATTTCTGCAAAGAAGACATCCGGATGGCCAAAAGACACATGAAAAAGTGCTCCACATCACTCGGCATCAGGGAAATACAAATCAAAACCACAATGAGATACCACCTCACACTAGTCAGAATGGCTACAATTAACCAGTCAGGAGACAACAGAAGTTGATGAGGATGCAGAGAAAGGGGAACCCTTCTACACTGTTAGTGGGAATGCAAGCTGGTGAGCCACTCTGGCAAATAGCATGGAGGTTCCTCAAAAAGTGAAAAATAGAGCTACCCTATGACCCAGCAATTGCACTACTGGGTATTTACTGTAAAGATACAAATGTAGTGATCCGGAGGGGCACATGCACCTGAATGTTTGCAGTAGCAACGTCCACAATAGCCAAACTATGGAAAGAACCTAGATGTCCATCAACAGATGAATGGATAAAGAAGAAGTGATATATATATATATATATATATATATATATATATATATATATATATATATGTAAAATGGAATACTATGCAGCCATCAAAAGAAATGAAATTTTGCCCTTTGGAAGGACATGGTTGGAACTAGTGGGTATTATGCTGAGTGAAATAAGCCAATCAGAGGAAGACAATTATCACTTGAAGTCCCTGATATGAGGAACTTGAGAGGCAGGGTTTGGGGTTTGGGGGGTAGGGAAGGAAAAAAATGAAACAAGTTTGGATCAGGAGGGAGACACCATAAGAGATTCTTAATCTCACAAAACAAACTGAGGGTTGCTGTGGGGAGGGAGTGTATAGAGAGGGTGGTTGGATTATGGACATTGGGGATGGTATGTGACATGGTGGGTGCTATGAATTGTGTAAGCCTGACAATTCACAGACCTGTCAAATAATACATTATATATTAATAAAAATAATTAAAAAAGTTTCAGCCCCTCAAAATAAATAAATAAATGAGTTCTTTTCAGCCACAGCGTATTTTGAACACCAAATATTTCTCATCCTGTTTTGTGGATGTAGATTTACCATATACTATGGTATTCTATGCTTTTATAACTGTTCTGTCTTTTTATTTGGAAATAATTATGTGGTTGAAATAGAGGCAAGTCACTATGATTGCAAGGCATCTTGCAAATATTCCAATTAAAATGAGGTGATGAGGACGGGAGGTGAAGAATCATGGACCAGAATGAAACCAACTAGATGTTTTCTCTGCACACAGAGCCAGTGATTTCAGCCTTCTCTAATAAATTTTGTTTGGGTAGAACTGGAAATATTGGTGGGAAAAGTTTAGTGCTTTAACATGTTGAAGGACCTTCATATATGGTATCACATTTAAATTTTATAACAGCCACATAAGAAAGTCAGAGTAAGAGTGTATGTTCCCATTTTATAAAGAAGAACGTGTAGTGAGAGTGGCTGTTACGATGTCCTGACCTGTTGACATTTTCCCATGGAGTTTTCCTATTCATCAGTAATATGTATCACTGGGGTACCAGGGTGACGCAGTTGGTTAAGCATCTGACTTCAGCTCAGGTCATCATCCCTGGTTCCTGGGATCAAGCCCCGCGTCAGGCTCCGTGCTTAGCATGGAGTCTGCTTCTCCCTCTCCCTCTATCCCTGCCATTCCCCCACCTCTGCTTGTGCTGTCGCTCTTTCTCTCAAATAAGATCTTTAAAAAAAAAAAAAAAAAAGCATCTGTCCTGCTATTGGATATTTTGTGGCACCTGTTCACATGTTTATGTACAGTGGGTGTACCTTCATTTATGATTTCCTGCGGTGTTTGCTTTTTTCCCAGGCGAAGGGTGGAGGTTATGAGAGCGAAGATGCCTATCAAAATGCAGAACTAGTTTTTCTGGATATCCACAATATTCATGTTATGAGAGAATCTTTACGAAAACTTAAGGAGATTGTGTACCCTAACATTGAGGAGACTCACTGGCTGTCTAACTTGGAATCTACTCACTGGCTTGAACATATTAAGGTTCGGTATTTGTTATTATTCCCTTATATTATTACAGAGTATCAGACAAGGGGTTTCTCTGCCCCTCTATTTCCACACTCTTCTTACAATGGAACTGTAAGATGAAGGTATCTTTCCATACAATGAAAAAGGGATAACTCTTTGAAAATTGTAAGTACTTCTAAGCTGTGTTGCTTGAATGAATTAGTTTCCTGGACTGCGCATTTGGTTCTCTTGTGGTCTTCTCTCCGCCTCCCTGCCCCGCCCTGGCTGAATTCTTCTTGTCCTTCAGACCCCAGTTCTGACTTCTTCTCTTCCATTTTCTCTGCACTTTCACTTTGCTTTCTCTTTCCAGCTCATCAAGTACGACCTTACACTTCATTTAATGGTCTTGTGTCAGCCAGTATATATTCCTAATTCATGGAAACCTGGGCTGGATAATTTGTTAATGTTTTTGGACCCCTCAGGAGCTAGGGCAGCACCATGTGTGTGAGGGAGGTGAAGCGGTTGAATGAGGGTGTGAGGCTAAATGATGTGGAGTCTACCCCGTGAACGCTAGTGTGCCTAGCCTGTCACTGTCATGTTTGGAGCAGCAGATGCAATTGCACTTTGTACAGTTACATACTTTTCTCAGACGTGGTCTGAATCCCAGTAACACCACGTCCCAAGATGGAGACTAGCTGTACACACGTTCATACTGAGAAATAAAGAGTAAGGAGCAGACACGTGCTCACATTAGAATCTCTCAAATTTGGACAGAACTGAAGAGAAGGCCAATTTGATCTTACTGAGAATTATAGATTAATTTTATTCTTTCTCTTCCAGATGCTTAGAAGCTTGAATGTAGCAGAGTGCACACTCTCCTCAGGCAGGGAACATGTTCCCGGGGGGCCCATCTGTTGCAGCGCGTGAAGTGTAAATAGAAAACCGGGACACTTGATTTGAAGCGAACATAAATTGCAGTGTCGGCATCTGTAAATGGCAGGGTGTTCTCCCTGAGCATATAACAGCCTCTCCAGAAAGCTTGTTCTGGCAACAAACAGATCCCCTTAGAGGCAGAGGAGATCCGGCTGTGCCTGGCCTGCCTTCTCCACCCGTAGTCCTCACAGCAGCAAAGCGTACCTCCTCACCTTCTTCAGAGCTCTGCTCAAATACCACCTTCTCAGAAAGGCCTTTCCCCACCACACCTTACAAATACCGGCTCCACTGGCAGGGTGCTCTCACTTCCTGTCCTCCGGCACAGTCTGTATTTTCTTATTCACATGTATCTGGCTGGCCTCACCTGAGTAGAATGTACTAGCCCTTTCTCTGTTTGGTTCACTGCTCTGTCTCTAGCACCTGGAGCAGAACCTGCCATATGGAAAGGGGCTCCAGAATGTTTATTTTATAGGGGAAGGAAGGAGGGAAGGAAGGTGGGATGGTGACCATGGTCTTAACTTTCCAGCTGTTCTAATACTTTGGGTCAGTGATTCATAAGTCTCAAAACCCACTGAATTACAAGTGGAAGACATTTATAAAGTAGTAAGCTAGGATTAGTGAAGATGGGGCCCAGACACTTAAAAAATTGCTCACAGGTGACTCTGATGCATAGTCAGGATTGACATTACTTCAGAGTACCCCATTTCCAGAATATGCCTATAGTTACAATTAAAAGGAGGTCATCATGAGATTGTCCAACCCTAGTAAATCTACTTTCTTTCATTCTGATCCATGTTTGTGGACCCACACTGAGTATGGATCATCTGAGTATGGATCTCTGAGTATGGATCATCTAGCCATTGCAGAGAAGACGAGAACTGTATTATTCACTTTAAAGAATATTGTGCTTTTGTGCTGCTTATTTGGCTATATCTAATTCTGTTTAGTTTTAAATCAAGTTCAACTTCAGAAAAGTTAATTATTTTGCAGTGTCTGCATATTTTTAAAAAAATCTGAAATTATTTTAAATACCAGATGACATCATAATCTATTGATCTGATGAGAATTTTTCATTCATATTAATACAGAAAAATAGCTTCAAGTTTTATAGTGGGCTTGCTGTAAGCTATGTGACATATATAAAAATAGTAAAATAAATGCTCTAGAAGCTATAGGGTAAGAGATCCAATTTTACTGCTTTCCTCTTTATTCTGTTTTGGTTAGGTAGGGATTGTGTAAGTAACGTGTATGACTTCACTTGGCATATTTTTTTATTTAAATAGATGACGTTGGAATATTTGAAGATTCTTAGAAACAGATCTCTTTAAAACCGAATCCTTTTCTCTCACTCATACTTTTTTGATTTGTACAGAACCAGAACGTACCCTTCATTTGGCTCTTTCATTGTGCGGATTAATAGGAGCCTGCATTTATGAGGTTTTTCTTGTGATAAAGGCAAAATCTTCTGCCACTTACAAGAATTCTGTTTAGGAAGGGGCTTTTTTCTCCATGTGTTGTTGAGACAGTTGTCCGTAATAAAACTATTTGTTACTTTTGAAGAAGGAAGCACTTAATTTTAAAAAAATTTCACTGAAAACTCTATCTTCCAGCTCATTCTCGCGGGCGCTCTTCGGATTGCTGACAGAGTCGAGTCCGGGAAGACGTCTGTGGTGGTGCACTGCAGCGACGGCTGGGACCGCACGGCCCAGCTGACTTCCCTGGCCATGCTCATGCTGGATGGCTACTATCGAAGCATCCGAGGCTTCGAGGTCCTTGTGGAGAAAGAGTGGCTGAGCTTTGGACATCGATTTCAGCTTGTGAGTATAGAGCCTTGACTCGCAGCGTCACGTGCATCCCACATGAGGCGTGTGAAGACAAAGCCTTTTGTTCACTAGATACTCACGGAAAACCACTCCTTCATACTAAAGGGGTAAACTTCTAGAGAGAATGTTCTTGTTAGTTGTGGAAAGCCTTAGGATAGCCTCTTGCGAGTGTGTAGTCTGACCAGGGCTGTCGGGACACCTGTGGCTCGGTCTCTTCTGTGATCCCTGCTGGGGGAGACATTAGATACCATTCCTTCATCTGTGCGCGTATCTCTGCCTTCAGGCATGGTTGCAGAATTACAGGCCGCTTCTGATCTCGATGTAAAAGGAGCCAAGGATGGCTTAATTATTATTCTTTTTTTTTTTATGTTTTTATTATTATTCTTAATTTAAGAATACTTCCAAGTAGCAGTGCTCACGCAGGAATGGGGTTTAAAAAAAAAAACAGGCTGGGACCAAAAGAAATATCAGAGAAAAAAACGAAAAATTTCCCTCAGAGTGGGAAATAAAACAGCTTTTTGATTATCCTCCTAAAGCATTAACATTGTAATGCGTATACATATGGAGAGTGCTGCAGTTGGTTTTATGGGAATAACACATTTTCCTGCCCTCTCTTTGCCTCAGAATTTATTTTGATGTTGTCGTTCGTCTCACATCTGAGTTGACAGGACCTCAGTGTCCAGGCATTCAGTGTTGAATGTCTTCTGTGGTGTTCCCATGAAATGATTGTATAGTTTCTGCATTAACACCTCCAGAAACCAGCAGCCAGGCTCTTCCTCAGGCTATCCAGTCTCACTTCAGAAAATCTACCTACTAGAAAGTTCTTTCTCATAGTAAACCAAAATTTACTTCCCATTTCCCCTTTGAAGACAAGAACAGATATGACTACTTAACCAAATGAGATAGCCCTTCAAATATTTAGAAGTAGGTGTGTACCCCTGTCATGCCTAACTTCAGTTCTTCTGGCTAAACATTAATTTTCTTCATTGTTTTCCTATCTCAATCCCCTCTTCCCTCCAGTTGTCCTCTGGACTTTGGTCATGTCTTTCATCAAGTGTGGTACACAGAACTAATCACGGTTCCTAAAATAGAGGAAGGGTTTATTATGTCCCTTTCAAAGGGTATTCAGCTTTCAATTTTGCTTTTTTGCTACATCATACTTTGGAGTCATGCACCTTTTAATTAAATAAACATTCATGTGGTTTTTAGCTGTGTTTCTGCTAAAAACTAAATTTGCGATCAGAAAACTTGAGAACAGTAAGCGTGTAGGCCTTGTTTTTCATGTATTATTCATCTGTGTTAGTTGTAATCACAGATTTTAAGGAGTGAAGAGTAGGAATATTTTCCCCAAAAGGAGGAACAGGGTGAGCAAAAGTCTAGATGACACTGAGCTTGCAAGAGTAGAGTTGAGGGAAGGGTGGGGTTAGAGAATCATGGAGGGGGAGACTTAGATTGTCAGAGGCGTTGGAGCCACGGTGAGTGTGCGTGGCTCCTGGCAGCACATTTCTAGAGTAGCTGAAAGACTTTCTGAAAGATGCTTACCCAGATGCAGTCTCGAATGTTAACCTGTACCAGCGGTGTTTACAAGTACAGATGACCCTTGCACAATGCACAGTGTAGGAGAGAGGGGTGCAGTCAAAACTCCACACGTAACTGTTGACTCTTCCCCGGAACCTAACTCCCTGTATCCTGTGTGTGATGGAAGCCTTCCCAATAAGATAAACGATTAACACCTATTTTGTATGTTGTATGTATGATATACTATATTCTTATAATAAAGGAAGCTGACAAAAGGAAATGTTACTAAGAAAATCATAAGGAAGAGAAAATACTTTTACAGTTCTGTGAAAATAAATCCACATTTAAGTGAACTCGCTTGGCCCATTCGTGCTGTTTAAGAGTTCAGGAGTTAACTTGAAAGAAGCAGACAAATTTAAAGGTAGTCTGGTTTTTTGAACTTGAACTGTTAAATAAAACTGGGCTTTTGGAGGATCTTTTCTGATGGCTCACATTTTTCAGTTCTCTCTAAAATATACTTACTATGAAAAAACACATTACAAAAACACTCTTACTTCAAAAATGACGTTTTAGTCATCCAGAGCTGCACGTGTTTATATCAGTGTGATCAAAATAGTAAACATTTAAGACCATTGGAAATTGCTGTGGATTCCTAGATTGCTAACTCTGGTTCCCTACTCCATCCCCCTCCCCCTACCCCCAGTTTATCTGAAAGCAGAATTTGGCAATTAAAGGACAGCTGGTCAAGAGGGTCCATTCACCTGGTTAATGAAGGGCAGTGAGTCTCAAACTTTTCATTGTCAGGGTCTCTTTCCATTCTTAACAATTATTGGTGACCCCAAAGAACTTTGTTTATATGGTTTATATCTACCAGTATTTGTCATATTAGAAATTTAATTTTTAAAAAGATTTATTTATTTATTTGACAGAGAGAGATCACAAGTAGGCAGAGAGGCAGGCAGAGAGAGAGGGAGAGAGGGTCAGCAGGCTCCCCGCTGAGGAGAGAGCCTGATGCGGGACTCGATCCCAGGACCCTGGGATCACGACCCGAGCTGAAGGCAGAGGCTTAACCCACTGAGCCACCCTGGCACCCCTAGAAATTAAATGTTAAAAAATGTATAAATATTAATGAAATAATAAATCTTACTCTGGGTTGCTGTTAATGTCATACCACAAACTGGGTGGCTTGTAAAATTTCAATAGAAATTTATTTCTCATAGTTTTGAAGGCTGGAAATCCAAGGTCAGGGTGTCAGCGTAGTCATGTTCTGTGGAAGGCCATAGATTGTGGGTTGTAGCTTGTCGACCTCTCTGTCCTTATGTGGTGAAGAGAACCAATGAGCTCTGTGGGGTCTTTATTTTTATTTTTATTTATTTATTTATTTAAAAAATTTTTTTTTAAAGATTTTATTTATTTGACAGAGAGATTGAGAGGGAGAGATCACAAGTAGGCAGAGAGGCAGGCAGAGAGAGAGGAAGAAGCAAACTCCCTGCGAAGCAGAGAGCCGGACTCGGGGCTCTATCCCAAGAGCCTAGGATCATGACCGGAGCCGAAGGCAGAGGCTTTAACCCACTGAGCCACCCAGGTGCCCCTTTATTTTTATTTTTTTTTAAAGATTTTATTCATTTGTTTGACAGACAGATCACAAGTAGGCAGAGAGGCAGACAGAGAGAGAGAGAGGAGGAAGCAGGCTAGAGCATTTTATTTTATTTATTTATTTTTAAAGATTTTATTTATTTGACAGAGAGAGATCACAAGTAGGCAGAGAGGCAGGCAGAGAGAGAGAGGGAAGCAGGCTCCCTGCTGAGCAGAGAGCCAGATGCGGGACTCGATCCTAGGACCCTGAGATTATGACCTGAGCCGAAGGCAATGGCTTAACCCACTGAGACACCCAGGTGCCCAGGCTAGAGCATTTTAAAGAAAACGAGTTGTATTTTCCAAAACAACAACGATAAAAAGGTTAGTGTGAAGGGTGGCATTGTTTTACATTTTGTGCAAATTCCCTTCACGTCTGGCTTATTAGAAGACAGCCGAATTTCACAACTACTTTATTGCAATGTGTGCTGCTGCTTGATGTAAATGAGGAAAATCTGACCACACGCAGATATGCAGGTTGAAATCAGAGTGTTTTGATAGCATTTTCAGGGAATTGTGGATATTCTTTCATACTGTGCCTAAATTTAACAAATGCTGATTTCATTGAGGTTTCTTGTAATGTAAAATCCAAAACTAGATCAATGAGGTTTTCACTGTCCTTTCTATTAAATTTCATTGGTCTGTCTTGAGCTTTGAATAGAGCTTTTACCCATGTGTGATTCTGTAACATCAGGTGTTGGTTATTTGGAAAATACTGGCTTCCTTATTTACACAGCTCTTCGAGTATTAATGCATTTCCTTATAGACTATCATCTCATTTGTGAGCATCACCAGTGATTTTATCAGAAACGTCTATTACCAAACTTATTTTGACAGGTAGTTTCCCAAAAATCTAATGTGCACTCAAAGCTTGAAAGCTTGAATTTTATCAGTTTTCCTTGAAATGACACATTTGCTTTGTACATTAAAAAAAAAAAAAAAGCCTGCAAGACTTTCGAGTCTTAATAACTGTAGTTTATATATATCAGTTCTTTCAAGTCAAAACGATGTTCCATGAAAACGTGGTGTTTTGTACCATCAGCTAAGGTTTGCAGCTGCAGAACATTATGTGTATTTCCCATTTTGTTATACAGGCTGTCCTTAAGGGGAGAAGACTTAGCGGGATTAATTTTTACTGCTTCATCAAGGAAACTGGCTCTCCCCACCCTTTCATTTGACTGCGAGTGTGTGGCAAGGCAGGGCCTGACACTACTTGTGCAGCTGGATTCCAGTGCCTTGCTTGAGTTCTCCTAAGGAACCCAGAGTTTTATCCTTCGTCACTTTTGCACTCTCAGCGAAAATGTTAGTGCATTGAAAAAGGCAAATAACGTTTTAGTATTATTATGAAAATAGTTTTGACATCACAGACCCCTCTCCCTCCCCCACCCCTACCCCCCAGCCCTACCCCCTGGCCCCTGGTAATCTGTGGACCAGACTTTTAGAATCACTGTTTTGGAGTGTGGAGGGTCCGTTACAGTCATCTGGGGCAAAGGTCCTTAGAAGAGAAAAAAACTGAGAAAGGAGGTGAGTACATGCTTGGAAGACAGATGTCAAGCATTCTTTACAGGTTTTCAAGAGTTTGTGCTGATGTGATTCTTCTTGATAAAGACAGATGAGATAAGATATGACAGGGCCCCCCTGCACTCCCTGGGCACATTGTTAAAGGAGACCCGTGCTTCCTGAGGCTGTTGGACAAGTATCTGTTAATATTTAGGGAATATTAAATCTCTGGGACAAAAAATCTGGGGTTCTGAGGTCTGACTGCTCCTGTCTTCCATTATCAACCTCTTAAGATCTGGGTTCCTCTTGTTAAAGCTGTAATTTCCTATAACAAGCATTCATGTCAGTAAATAATATGGCAGTTTGTACATCAAAATGATAACAGAGCCTTCTGCTTGGTAAGACTATGAGTGATTTCTGTTTTCCTTGCTGTGCTCTTTTATTTAATTAATTTCTTAAAGAGTTTGTTTATTTTTGAGAGAGAGAAAAAGAATGAGTGGGCGAGAGAGTGGGGCAGAGGGAGGAAGCAGGCTCCCCACTGAGCATGGACCCTGATGCGAGGCTCCAGCCCAGGACCCTGGGATCATGACCTGAGCCGAAGGCAGAGGCTTTAACCCATTGAGCCACCCAGGTGTCCCCCCTGTGCTTTTTTAAAAAGACTTTTGAACTTTAAAAAATACTGGAAGATATTACTTTAATTGGAAAATAAATTTATTTCCATGAAAAAGAAAAATTCCACAAAGCTCATACAGATTTTCACTCTTTTTGCTCCAGAGACTTGGCCATGGAGATAAGAACCATGCAGATGCAGACAGATCACCTGTTTTCCTTCAGTTTATTGACTGTGTCTGGCAAATGACAAGACAGGTAACTTATCTGGGATAGTCATTCTTACATCTTTCTTTTAAGCCATCCAGAGTTGGGAGGTGTGGTCAGTGATTTTCCTACATTGCATGTAAAATGGAAATTCTGGGAAGATTTCTTGGTAATAGAACTATTACTTATTACATTATGAACTAAGTTAAAGGACATTATTTGGAGATCGTATTAAACACTTGACAATTTGATCCATTAGCATTTCAACCAGTGGCATTAATAATAACCCGAGAGGTTTACTCCTTTGTTTTGGACAAGTAGTTAACTGTAATATATTTACCCAGAAGGTCGTCTATACATTGCTAGAGAAGGTAGAGGTGAAGAAATGAAGCAAGTTCACTGGAGCAAAATAAAATCCTGTTTTAAGGAATGGAAAAATACATTTACATGGGAATAATGAGTAGGTAGATATGTAATAGATTCAGTTCTTTTTGTTCTTAGGCATAGAGAGATTGTTTTTTAGACCTTCTATTAACTTTCTAACAAACTGGTTTGAAATATTAATGGTAATGGATTTAGTCTTTTGGAAAGATATTGGGGGAGATTGAAAAACACCTGCTTTGCTCTGGGATCACTTCACTAGTGAGGCGAGGGGTTGGTGTCTTAAACATATTGAACTCAAGAAAAATCATCCCAGAGCTTGGCTACAGGTCACTGCTATGTCAGCTAATTATTTGCCCAAGGGTTTATTAGACCTCAGACAACTGGGAGTCCGGTTTGTTCTTAGTGAGTCCGCCACACGAATATAAAATAGGGCAGTTGCTATCTCTGCTTAGCTTTAGGATTACATTTTAGCTTCGAGAAAACACTATTATTTCATTAAAAGAAAACGAATGGTGATCTTTAGATGAAATACACCAATTATATAAGCATTTCCCCCAATGGCATATCGGTTTAGTGGATTATTTTGAAATTATTTGGATTATTGAAATTATTTGGATTATTTTGAAAGCTGCTGGGTTAAATGCATTGTTGTAGTAGATATGATGATGGAATGATGAGGCTGGAATTTAAAATATACCTGCTAATGTGTATGACACTTAGAGTTTTGTTCTATAAAAGGCTCTTGGTGTGTTGGGAGAAGGGGAGAAACTTAACTGTAGAGTTTAATGGTGTTTACTACTTTTGGATGAGGTTTGAATTTTTTCTTTGGAATTGCCCTTGAGTTTGTAATGGCAGCTCTGCAAATCCTTGCCAGTCCTTTTTTGGGTGTTTGACCAAAAACAAGAAGAGCCACTATTGACTAGTACCATATTTGATTTTTAAATAACATTTGACTCTTGGCGAAAATTAAATATGCCCTTTGAAAAGGCTCAAAAAGCGGTTTGAAGCCATGTCACCATTGATGGCTGGGCACTGCTTTCCCCAGGGAATTCCCCTAAAGGGGCAGCCTGTGCAGATATATGAGTTCTGATATGTTTGTTAGAAACAAAATCCCATTTGCCAGTTGTTTGCATAGAAGAGTACGCGGTAAGTACCTGCCTCCCTAAATTACTACACACTGTAGACCTAAAAGCAGCTTCACTCCAATTCTGAGCTTAAGTTACTGCATAGAAAATCAGTTTCATTTTACATTTCTCTGATGGAACTGAAAGTATGTCATATAGTGATGTATCTTTATCTTAGACATCCAGGTCTGTTTTCCTGTATATTCTGGAACATAGAACCTGTTAGGCATGTTTATGGGCCATCACTCTTTCTGTAAATAATTGAACTTTTGTGCAGAGACTTAAACACACTTGTGAAAGTGACATCGGTTATGTGGCGATTAGCCAGATTCTACCTGTCCCCCAACTCCTGGCCCCAGCCCCTCACTCCTGGGTCAGGAAGCAGTTGGTGAAGGGCCCTTCCAATTCTAAAGCCGTCAGGAGGAGAAAATATTCCTCCTCTTCTCTGAGAAGTTCCTGCTCCACTGCCTCTGTTTTGGGGTAGGGACCTGCCTGCCATTGCAGCTCTCTTCTCTTCTCATGACTGAGCATGTGCTTTTGTTGAAAAGATGAGAAACTGCTCACAGGCATAGCTCCTTTGGATGGCTGTGTAATGAGTCAGAATGCATTCACAGTTGGCTAATAAGGCTGTTAAGGGTGTGTAACAGTACAGGGGATGGGATTTATTTTGTAAATGAGTGACTGTGATTTGACCAGGTTTCTTACAGGTAATTGGCTTTTTGTTGACATGTGCTCCGATCACCTGGTTCAGCTTCACAGCCACAGAAATGATCATTCAAGGCAGGCTAGTTAGCCTTCCTCGTTCGAGAAATTTGCTGTTACCTGCTTCTAAATTTAGGAAATGTGGAGACAAAGACAGTTTCATTCTTATCCCTTGTGAATGCAGTTCAGGCTGTTTTCTTGTACTACTAGGTAGGGATCATTCTAAGACAGACTTGGAACCAATATCTATTCCCCAAATCTATAGTCCATTTATTCGTAGACTTTCTTTTTCACAGTCCTGCAATTGGTACAGTTTTCATGGAGACTGTTAAAAAATTTTTGAAGTATTAGCTGGATAAGGGTGGATTATATGAACTCTTTCCCCTCCTGGGATCTGCCCTCCATCCTTGATAAGTTCACCCCCACCCCAGATTTGTTGTTTAGGTAATATTAAGATACCTGGTCAAGCTCTTGTCCTAGGTTAAAGAGGAAGGGCATTTTCTTTTTGTTAGAAAGAGGCTGCTGAACTGCTGATCCCAGGTTTGAATAGGCTGGCTTTTAAATGATCTGCACATCTGCCTTGGATCTTTATTTTTGTGCATTGCTGACATTATCTGGAGACAGTGATATTTTTTGTGTAATCCCTGAAACAAAAACTATGTTGCTGAAAATTTAAAGAAAATCTTACTATGCTGTAAGTCATTTTTGGCAAAGAAAGGCCAAGAATTGTCAGAATTGCCAAAGTCAAAATTCATCCCTCTTCAAGGTTAGGATTAACAGATACAGGGAGATATGGAAACACCAAGGTCACACCATTTAAACTCTCGCTGCACAAGAAAAGGATTTCTCAGGGGGAGAAATCTCAGAAAAGTGGTAGAGTGATTTTTGAACGGAGAATGAAGATAATGCTACAATGGCTTAGAAAAACATAGTTTTGAACATTGTTTAACCTAATTTTAAGAAGTATTACAAAGAACCTCCCCATATATGGGGATAAATATGCTTGAAAAAAATGTCCTAATAATTTTGTGTTTGTGGTATTCAATTTGCAGTTTCCTACAGCATTTGAATTCAATGAATATTTTCTCATTACCATTTTGGACCATCTATATAGCTGTTTATTTGGAACATTCCTCTGTAACAGTGAACTTCAGAGAGGAAAAGAGGTAAAATATGAGCCATGACCCTCCCCCCTTCTACTCCCAATATATGTGATGTTCCCTGCGACAGTGCATTCTCTGATAGTTTTCAACCTAACAGTCCTCTTGGGTGATTTCTTTGGTCATGTTTTATTCCTGTGTATATGATGTATACGATGGCTTCTTTCCATAAATCTGATCCTGATTGGTTTTCAAGTACCTCTGTTGTGAGGCTGAAGGTACCAGCTAGCTGTCAGGTGCAGGTGCGTTTACAGCTGAAAAGTAGTGTCTGCTAAAGAGAATCGAAGTCTGTGTACTCTCAGGAGCACCAGTCCTTGCGGGATGGAAATCCTTCAGAGCAGGTGCAGAAGCATCTAATTAGCAAGAAAAATACACATACGAATGAAGAGATCCCCAGATATATGGTGCATATGTATGAGCCATTTTAGGTTTTTTTTTTTTAAATTGTAAAATAATACCATAAAACCACCGAACACTGAAGAGATACTGTGTAGAAAGAAATAACACCCTGTGTAATTCCACGATTATGACACTAATCTTCTCTGCTTCCCCAGGGAGATCACTGCTAAGTGGTTGGTATTTAGAAGAAACCGTATAAGGATGACATTTCAAGTTTTACTTCTGACCTTGAAATACATGCCTCCGATGTATGAAATTCCAAATCCTCTTGATTGGGTGTCTCCCCCTGCATCAATTTTAATTCCAAAAGTGTGGTTGCCAACCAGTTTATTCATGCTCTTCTATAAAGCATCGTTGCAAGGAGTGCTTGCTCTGGGGCCAGGCTGCCTGGGATGCAATCATGGATCTATCCCTTGTCTTATAACCTTGTGCAAATTCATTTCTGCCTTGGTAAATGGGGAAAAATAGTACTATTGTGTGGTTCAATAAAATAAACTACAGAACACCATAGTAACTGCCATGTAGCAGACTGTACGTTCTTTGAAAGCAGGTATTAAAAATGTTTTTCTTAAAGATTATTTGAGAGGAAGCACATGAGAGGTAGGGAGCAGCAGAAAGGAGAGGAGAAAGCAGGCTCCACGCTGAGCATGGAGCCCCACCACAAGGGACTTCATCCCAGGATCATGACCTGAGTTGAAGGCAGACGCTAAACCAACTGAGCCACGCAGGTGCCCCAGGAAATTTTGAAAAAACCGTCTCTTCAGTGGCCAGCTTGCAGTTAGCATTCCCATACAGAAGAAGTGCTTTAAGAACTTACCGGATGTTAGATAACTAAAACCACCTAAGTTCCAAAGATACTTTTTTCCTCATCTTTTGAGAGGCTTGAATAGGATTTAACTATATCTTGATTTTAAGAAAATAATCTTTTTTTGCTGAGCTGTAATTTGCAGTCCATAAAAGTGTATAATTTAGTAGTTTTCAGTTATCTAGAGTTGTACAACTGTTACCACTGCTGACTTTAAACATTGAGAAGTAACCGTGTCCCTGTTTGCAGCTTCTCCCTGGTCTCCTCCCCTGGTCCCTTGGCCATCACTACTCTCTGGATTTGCCCCTTCTGGATACATCCTATAAATGGAATCATTCAAGATGAGACCTTTGTGTCTGGCTTCTTTCACTTAGTGTGTTTCCAAAGTTCAATTTGTAGTATGCATCACTACTTTATTCCTTTTCGTGGTGAAATATTATTCCATTATATAAATAGACTACATTTTATCCATTTTATCAGTTGATGGACTTTTGGGTTGTTTCTTCCTTTTGCTCTTATGAGTAATGCCCATTTGAACATCTGTGTACAGGTTTTTGTGTGCATATGTTTCTGTTCTCTTGGTATATATACCTGAGTGGAATTGCTAGTATGAGAACTCGTTTAAATTTTTAATGAATTAATTGCAGTGTTTTATAGTACTCTCTGATTTGAATGAAAGTAGGGTGTCACTGAAGTGTCCATGTCCTCTCCCTCCCAAGAGATATTCAATAATCGAAAATACCTGTTTCGTTCTTACAGAATCTTCCTAAGAGGACTGTGTCACTGTGGTCTTACATAAATAGCCAGCTGGAAGACTTCACTAATCCTCTCTACGGGAGCTACTCCAATCATGTCCTTTACCCGGTAGCCAGCATGCGCCACCTAGAGCTCTGGGTGGGCTATTACGTCAGGTGGAATCCCCGGATGAAACCGCAGGTGAGTGCTCTCCGGCAGACAGCGTGAGGTTTCATCCAGGCAGTTCTATCATTTAGGTTCATTACCTATAAAGCAACTAGAAAAATTAGGCATATTTAAAACTTTTCCTTTTTTCCTGTTAACATTTATATTGTATAGTAGAAAAAGCACTACATGGGGGTCATCAATGAACTGTGTTCGTGCCTTGTCTTTGCTTGAATGGTCCTGGATGAAGCACTTTTCTTCCCTTCTCGGGAAAATGAGTGTGGGGGATTGGATGACTTCTGCAGGTCATTTTAATAGGTTTGAGGAAATAGCTTGAAGAAAATTAAAAGCCTGACCAATTCTGGTCCATTCTGAAACACGTTATAGAATATATACTACTTAGAACTGTTTAAAAGACTAAAAATCTGCAGCTAAGTGACAGGAAATCTGTGAGTTTTGGCTTTTACTTACTGTCTTGTTACTTGGTTGTTTTTAAAGTAACAGCTGCAGGGTATACCTGTGGAAGTACTCGGGAGCCCTGGGAAAGTCACTGGAAGAGCGGGGCTGTCACTAGAGTTCAGTTTATTCTCACTGATGTGCTGGAAAGGTTGGCCTGGTCCCCAGAGCCAAGCAAATGCCCATGACAGCACTTAGGGAAAGAACTGTATACCAGCACGATTGGACTTTGGGTTTGTTTACGCCTGCCTCATTGAATGACATTATGGTATTTTGCTCTTGTAGGAGCCCATTCACAACAGATATAAAGAACTTCTTGCTAAACGAGCAGAGCTTCAGAAAAAAGTAGAGGAACTACAGAGAGAGATTTCCAACCGATCAACCTCCTCCTCCGAGAGGGCCAGTTCTCCTGCACAGTGTGTCACTCCTGTCCAAACTGTTGTGTGAGGGGACTGTCCGAGGGGGTCAGCATGGCCATGAACTCCGCATTACAGTGGCAGCTTTAGGAGTATACGGTCTTCTGAAGTTAGAACCCAGCCCTGGGAGAAGTGCAGTTGCTTTATTTATTTTAAATCTCTCCAGGAGGGGTTTAGAACTGGGGCAGTGCAGGTGGCGTACGTGAAGTAACGCCCTATGTAATTCCACGATGATGACACTAATCTTCTGAGTCACCCAAAGAATATTTAGATGCTTCATTACCAGATCCACGGTGGGAGCAAGTTTCTGATTTTAAAATCAAAATACAGACACTTCGGAAACACGCCTCCTGCTGGAAGAGAACTGGCTGCACAGAGGGAAGGAGCATCCCAGTGAAGCTCAGCGCACCGACACTGCAGTTCCCTGCCATGACACGTTGAGCCTCAACGGGACGAAAGCTCAGAATCACATGATACTCCCTTCCCCCGTCGTGGGTTTTTCTTTTCTGTAATAGTGATTTACTTTCATCACCTTTCTGCACCCACACTCTTCATATATGATATGGCAAAGATCTGAGGATACTATGGCATAGTAGTAGTTGAAAATTATTGCTGTCCTTACTGGCATATGTATTTAAGATGTAGTAGATAGCTGTCCGAATGGATGCCTTAGAGATGTGCTTGGGAGCGGGCGCGGGATTGAGAGGCGGAAGCAGTAGCCGCCCAGGACTTCAAAGAATTCCACACCCTTCAGATTAGTTTCCATTTGCCCAGTTACTAGAAACATAATGAAACATATTTACAAATTCATTATTCCCTTTATTGCATTTATGGTTTTTTGTGTGTGTGTCTGAACACAGAAGTTAATTGGCTGAGTTTTGAGGCAATATTTTAAAAGTTTACTAGGATTGACTTTTTTCCTGAAATCTGTATAAATAGCTTATGGGTGGGAAATATGCTCAAATTTTACATGAGATATTTTACTACTTTACTTTGCAAATTCTGTAATTCTACTGAAAGATTAAGTCTACCAAAGAATTTACTGCATGTACAAATATGTTACAATCCCAATGCCAGTAAAGGAGATACTGCTTCACTGTTCACCTGCCAGTAACAGTTCAGCACTGGTGTAAACATTTGACTCCCTGATACCTTAAGAGCCATATGTTATGTACTGTAACAAAGGAGCTTCTTGTCCCTTGGTTCTTTAATTAAAAGGAAATTTCAACTGACTTTTAAAACACTGTCCTTATCCTAAGTTGTTTGCCTTAAATGTCTTTTGCAGAAATGTTTTTGAAGAAGGGTGGCTTAGCACCTGCTCCAGATTGAAGTGTTCAGTTTCAACCCATTTTGCTTTAATACCCAAATCAAGCAGTACTAAACAAGGCAGTGTTCTTTCACTTGTGACCTCAGCCTTGTTGTTGGGTCTGGTGGTGAGGAACTGTAATTTTTCTCGCTACCTCCAGTATTAGCAAAATTAGTACCAGGATGATTTGGTCTTTGTATGATACACATTAAAAAAAAAAAGTCGTCAGGGTATTTTTGAGCAGCCAGCCCATCAACTGAAGCTAAGTTTTCTCTTCCAGATATTTTACAAACCCATTGATGTCCATTCTTTCATTTTCCTCATTTAAGCCTTGATCATTTTGGTCTGATACCACATAAAAATACAGATGACTGAAGAGATCAAGAGTTTCAGACTTTGTCTCAGTACCCTACACATCCACTTTAAATTCCACTCAAAGTTCAGAGCAATGGAAATGCAAATCTATCACTTACCATTTTAAGACTTTTCCAGGGGTCTCCTTTTCACCTTAACAGAAGTCTTTAAAGTGGAGTGCATTTAAGAGAATCCCCTGGGGGCAATGTGAGGATCTTGATGGCCTTGTGAGATGTTCCTCTTTCCTCCGCCTCGACTTACAACCAGCTGGACATCCTTGATTGAACAGAAGCGCCTCTGCACATCAAGTCCAAGGAAATTATGGAGCCAGGGGAGTTACAGTGGCAGTGACCGTGGTGACCTCCTTAGTGGAGGTGGTAGAACGAGAACGGGGTACCCAGAAGTGCTCAACAGCAATGGGCTGCAGTTGGAGGGTTCTTTTGCTTTTCAGGAACACCTAGATTTCTGAGGAGAGACTTCCATGACTGGGTAGAGGGAAAGAAAAAACAAGTCAGAGAGAGCTGAAGGGACATGGTTCCTGCCATAAGCTCTGGGATTCCAGCAAGAGGTCCATCCATGTGCCTTTGGGAATCCCCCACTCAAGGACTGCCCTACCAGGCCATGGGCACACCTAAAGCCCCAAGTGCTAAGCACACACCTCCCCCACTCTGCGTCCCGTCTATTAAAAACAAAACCAAAGATTTTATTTGAGAGAGCTGATGGATGTGCATGCATGGCGGGGGTGTAGAGGGAGAGGGAGTTTCAAGGACTCTGCACTGTGTGCCCCCCCAGAGCCGAGGTGGGGCTGGATCTCAAGACCCTGAGATCATCACCTGAGCTGAAACCAGAAGACCCCCAACCCACTAAGCTACACAGGTGCCCCCAGTGTGTTTTTCTTTTTACCACCTTTTATATACACACATCAAACTTTAGCAGGGAGTTACCGCCCGGAAGAAAACTCAAAAGCTTGCGCTATAGCACCACCTTCTGGGAAACAAAAGAAAGGCTTCTAACTGCCAACCTGATGAATTATTAAAATCAAAGCCTTATGTAAGTAAGAAAGGTGTTTGCTACTTTAAAGGTGGTGGCAGAGGCCCATTTCATTGAATACCATAAAAAATCATGGTAACACAGGACAACAAAAAGGTAATGACAATTCTCCAGTAACTGTACCCAAAGACATGGAACACTGTTCTAACTTAGAATTCAAAGTAACAGGACAAAATTCAACAAGCTCCAAGAAAACTCAGAAAGGCAATTCAATGAACTTAGGAAAATTAATGAACATTAAGAAGTACTTTGCCAAAGAAATTGAAATTCTAAAAAAATTAAAATGAAAATCTAAAGCTGAGTATTAGAAAGCATTGGAAATGGAGAAGATCAGATGGAAGAGAGATTAAGTAAGCTGGAAGATAAGGGTTTAGAAATGATTCAGGAGGAAGAGGAGAGAGAACTAAGATACTTAAGAAGTGGATACAACCTATAACAATTATCAGACTCCAACAGAAAAGCTAACATAAGATTAATGGATGTATCAGAAAGAGGAGGAGGCAGAGTGTTTCTAGAAAGAAAAAATGGTTGAGAACTTCCTAACCTGGGGGAAGGAACTGGATATACAAGAATACAAAGCTAATACACCTTCTCCAAGACACACTAATGAAACTGTCAAAAGCCGGGGGGAAAAACCTGTAAGGCATCACCTGCCCCCACATTAGGCTATCAGATTCCTCAGCACAATTTCTACAGGCCAGGAGAGAATGGAATGATCTATTCAAAGAACTGCCAGGCAAAAACTGCCAGGCAAAAATACTCTATAAGTGGCAAAGTTATCCTTATCTGAAAGAGAAAGGATTTCCCAAACCAACAGAATGTGAGTTTACCACCCCTAACACTGCCTTAGAAGAAATGCTGGAAGTAGATCTTCTAGGTGAAAAGATCTCAATACACAACATTTTTATTAAAGTGATCGACAGAAAACTATAACTCTTGAGAATATAAAATAATTGCAGCAGAAAGGTTAAAGAGCACTAAAATGATAGCTATTAAATCGTAATAATTCACAGCATTCACATAATTCACAGCATAATGAGATCCTTGTGACATCTAAAGTATCAGATTAACTCCCCCAATACTTAGCTATAATAGCCTATTATTGACCAGAAGCCTTACTAGTAAGAGAGTAAAAAAAAAACACGTTTTGGGGGCATCTGGGTGGCTCAGTCAGTTAAGCATCTGCATTCCGCTCAGGTCATGATACCAGGGTCCTGGGATGAGTTCCACATCAGGCTCCCTGCTCAGTGGCAAGACTGCTTTACCCTCTCTGCTGCTTCCCCTGCTTGTGCTATTTCTCTAATAAATAAAATCTTAAAAAACAAAAAACCCACATTTTGTATATGTATTATAAACTATTTTTAAAGTAAGCTAGAAAGTGTTGAGATCATAAGGAAAATACATTTGCAATACTGTAAATTCATGTGTAAGTGGTCCTACACAGTTCAAACTCATGTTGTTCAAGGGTCAGTTTTACACTAGCAAAGCCACAGTAATAGAAACAGTATGGTACTGGCACAAAAATAGAACAGGAAGAGGCCAGAATGAAATCCTGGCATATGTGGTCAACTCAACAAGGGAGTGAAGAACATCTGCTGGGGAGAGGACAGTCTTCAACAGGTGGTGCTGGGAAAACTGGAGAAATACATGTGGAGAATAATGGAAGTGGACCCCTACCCTCACACCACTCACAAGAATTAACTCAAAATATATCAAAGACTTAAAACAGAAGACCAGATGCCATAAAATTCCTAAAGGGAACATAGGAGGAAGCTCCCTGATGTTGGTCTCCTCAATCATTTTTTGGACAGTAATGCCAAAAACACAAATAAGAAAAGTAAGAATTAACAAGTGGGACTACATCGAATTCAGAAGCTTATGTAACTTTCCTATTTGAGAGCTGTTTTATAACTTTCTATCTATGACTAGTGGTTGTGCAGGTGCACTTTTTCCTTTATGATCTCGGATACAAAACAGAGACCCGTGTGGTTATGTCAAAGCTCTTTAGCCTTAACTTGTTGGCTTACTCTTCTATCTTCTAGTCTCACTTGCATATCCCAACTCTTAGGTACCAGTACCGCTCAGCTAGCCACAACTCTCCTACGTCAACTGCAGAATCTGGCCTTTTCCCTTTTTATTTTTACCCCATTGACCTGGAACACTTCGCTTTTCTGGCTCATTCCAGTTCTCCAGTCTAGGCATCACTCCCTCCTCCAGGATGTTAACCCCCCCTCTGCCCTCTGTGCGCTCACTGCACTGCACTTGTGCTGGCACCGCCACATTCACACCAGTGCTGAAATAATTCAGATGTCAACCACCTACCTTGCAAGCATACTCTTCTTAGCCTGGTATCCATTTCAGCATCTCACACACAGAAGACACTTGTGTAAGTGCACTGCACCAGTGCTCTCGCAACAAACTAGGTGACTAACAGCAAACTCCTCCATTGTGAACTCTCAGACAACGAGAATGAGGCGGTTTTGGTACCCTTGTTTTCAACTCTCATCTGACTGTATTAAAAGCCGAAGATGAGAGTTTGACTCCTATCTGAGGGATGGGACGGGTTTTGGCACCATTAAACTTCTCCTAATTAGGACTTAGAGCCATTACCATGCCAAATGTCACACAGTTTAATGACCTGAAATTCAAACACAGCGATAGCAAAAGTTTAATAGTTGAAATGGTGGTCGAGACACAAGAAAATATTTTCCATGTCACCAGAGCAGTGATTCTTTGGGTCTGTGGACTCACTGTTGTGACGTCAAGAGGATACAAAACTGCGCACGCAAGCAAAAGTTTACATACAATTTCAGAACATTCACAAACAGATCCAAATTCAAGGAACCTAAATGAAGAACTCTGTAAAAAAAAATTAATTCAAGTAAGAGGCCTAACAAGCTTAGTGCCCAGATAGGTACTACATTTCATGCTGATTATACGCAGATAAAATCCCGGAACTTCCAACTAGATCCCAGGGAAGGCATAAAAAATCTAACACGTGGTTAATGTGTCCTTTAGTAGTCTTCAGAGTATCTCATCACATGCCATGAGATAGTTCAGTCTTGTTGGGTTTAGCTTCTGTGTAAGCATGAGAAAGGCAAATTATGTAATTATATTTTCTTATTGTTTCTCAAAATATGTTAAATGCCCTATTTAGAAATGCATTTTTTAGAGAGTTTACAACAAATAAAGCCTTTATTAACAGGCTGTTAAGGAAAATTTCAGTGTTTCCTTAAAAAAGCTGCTTTATTGACTTCAGTGGCAAATTTATAAAAAGTTCACATGTCTTGATCTATGCAGAATTATGATTCACATTATTAACATAATGAATTACATGTGTACAGCTAATGCACTCATACTGCACACCGATAACATGTCCAAGGGGCTCGTCTCTCAAGTTTCAAGATTAAAAAACACAATGCCTCGAACTCAACAGCATGATTACAAACAAGTATTATTTAAAACCAACAAATGTATATGCTTTACAACATTTCCTCTTCTCTCTTCATTCTAAAAGCTCATTTATTTCATTAGTACTTTGCTTATACTTCAAAAAATGCTTTTAAAAGTTTTGCAGTGAATGGACTTAAAATGAATGCTGGGTCTTTAAAAATTTTTTAATGGTGGATAACTCAATACAAGTGTATTTAATACTGATCAATGTCTGGAATGTCAAAAAACAAAACAAAGCAATCCTCTTAAATATGTATAAATACTTAAATATAGAAAAGCTCCACCAACAGTCAAAACAAAGTATATTTAATGGTTGTATTGGAAAGGAGAAAGGGGTGATTTGTGTCAGGGAAGATTTAGAAAGATTTTTTAAGCAAACACTGCCTACAGTACAGCCTCGCATTTTGATAATTTAAACCTAATTTTACTTAGATATGTAGGGAACTGTTAAAAAAAAAATCACACCCACAAGTAAACAACTGGTAATTTGTTTACAAAGTGCAGTATTTCAGTACAGCAAATTCATCTCAAAGAAGCAGTATGTGTGGCTTCCTGGCCTTTAAAACTCCCCTGGTTTCCACTTAGGTGGTTTAACATTTAGTCATGATGCGTAACGTAAGAAGCCTGTGTAATGAAGCTTGGGTCCCTTAACACCTGCTATTATTAATTCCAACGTAAGAGAGTAGGAGACCTGGAGAGTAAATTGTCAAAATCTGATTGATGAGGTACAGATTATCTGAATAAAATTTATAACCTGCTACCAGTTAGTAATCCCAACATAAACTATTGCTTTGTAATGAACTCTGTATGGTCTGCATGTCCTTCAATAACTGAAGATTTTTCCTGCTTTTTTCACCAGGTCTTGGTTTGACAACGTCCTTCTTGCTTGTGGTTCCTGTGATTCCAGAAGAACGACTGCTGCTGTTTCCTTCTTCATCAAGGGTCTTTCTAGTGGTTCGCAAGTCCCTCTTCTGCTTCTCTACCTTCTGTTTCTCCAGCTATAGCAAATAACCAAGGCAGGGAAAAAGGAGAATTCAATGAAAACAATCTCTTCTGACAACTGGTATTTTTAACTCTCATCCAAACTACAATGCAGATAATATATTCTGGGTTTACTGTTTTAAAGCCTTCCAAAACTTACTGTACCAGTCACTGAACACCGTGTGTCAAAATATAAAGGAACATACAAACAAGAGTACAAGAGTAAACATCAATATTGGGGCTCTTTCAGAAGGTAAGGCAGTGTTGCCCAAGTGCAGAATAGAGTGAGAAACAAGAGGGGTTGGGGGAAGGTGTCATGGAGAAGACAAAAAATCTGACATGGTAAGTGAAGGATAGGATAGATACTAAAGGTGAAGAGGAGAAGAGTGGTTCTAGAAACTAGTTTGAGGAGCAATGAAACATATTCTAGATGGACAAAGAGACGTAATGGTAATGTATTAATATAAAAGATTTTAAATTATTTCACTATTTTAGAATAATTTAAACCAGAGAATTTATTTCAGAGAGCTTTACTTGTACTTTAAGCTGCTGCCAAGCTGGTGTTCCATTAGCGAGAATAAAGTTAAATCGAATGTACAAAAAACAAATTAGACCATCACTCCTATAGCAATCATTTGCTTATATTTATTCTTTTTTAAATGTGAACTTCACAAAAATACTTAAAATCTCAGGTTTTGGAGTTGAAAAGACCCACGCCTGCATGCCAGCTCTGCCATTTACCAGCAGGCCAGTGTGTCCTTGCATAAAGGTTACTTACTTTCACTTTAGGATATGCCTACCTCCCAAGAAAGAGCCCATTTCCTTATCCATAGAATAAGACAATACACCCATTTCATAGGCATTCCATGAAAATCCAATAAAAGGACATATTTAAAAGCACTGAGCATCATGCCTTTCATATAGCCACCCATCAGTAAATGTCAGCCAAACCTATTCTGCTTCCAGTCTTTCTCCATTTCCATCAGTGGTATGGCTGCCCTCTCCCTCAAATGATATTCAGCAGCAAGCTGCCCTGATCTTTCTACTTCCAAAGCACAATTCTAATCTGTCTGCTTCTCCCCGACTGCAGTCAGTGATGATCTCTGACAGAGAACTTCTCCCTGCCCAGATGATCTCCAGACCATTCTCAGCAGTCACAGTAATCGCCTAAGCCATGAATCACTGTATTTCTTTCCAGACGAAACCCTGGCGTGTGCCCTCCTACTGCACTTAGTAGGTATTAAATACATGGCTCTTCTATTAATTTAATTAGCAACAGAAATATAACAGGATTTTTTTTTCACATATTTATATCTGACTTACTCCTTTGGGAATCAAGAATTTCCAAGTGCTTTCAAAAGACTTAGATACATTTAGAACCATTTAAATTCATCAGGGAAGTTTAAGTTTGTTCATATAAAGGTAAGATTAAATATATTCAGTATTTGAAACATGTATCTTAGATGATGAAATCGACTCTCAGATTACAAGACAGTGTCTTCCTTCCTAGCCCACTGAGCACCAATCCTTAGTACGAAAGGACTGAATCAGTGTCTACATTAGGGAAATGCTCCCTGCAGCTCCCCATCTGTGATACTTTTCAATGTCATCGATTAATGTATTTGAGGAAAGGCTTTTGGTTCTGCTTTGTTCTTTTTAATCATTAGAAACAGGGAAAGGGAAACTGAGTTGGAGTTACCTGGGCTTGGTATTTTCGAACTTTAGTTATTTGGTTGGCTTTGGCCTCCATCCTCCCCACCAGTGCCTCCAGTTCACACTCTAAGTTGTCCTTCAGTTCAACAGTTGGGGATTCTTGGATAAGTTTCGCAAGCTGCTGGTGGTCACTATATAAAAAATAAAAGCAAGGCTTGATTAAGTTTCTGGTTTCATAGTTAGGTCCAACACAACCCACTCACCATAGGACCACTGGTCTGTGCAATAAAAAATGACTCAATTTCTTAAACAGAGCAACAAGATGGTTTTAAGGCTCAAGAAAGGCACTGGAGGCAAATGCACAAAAGGAGTTCTTAATTTCAAAGACCTAATAATTTATATTCCTTCCTCCCCCAGAACAGTATACATATACACGTATATTGAAAAGAAAAGCCTAGAAAGACAGGGAGGATCTCGTTCTTCAAATACATCCTAATTTATCATTTAAGTTGAACTAAACTCCTCCCTGTGTATCAAGCTCTCGATAAGAAAATAAAACTTAAATGTAAACCTTGATCATGAAAACATTTAACAGTATTAAAAAAGGGAGAGATTTCCCCCAGAACGGTTATATTTGTTAAGGTCTTAGGTGATTGGTTCAAGGACTGTGCTCAGATATTTGCTGAACAAATTAACAATATAATTAATGACGTCACCAAGAAGTTAAAATGAAGTTTTAGAACTGTAATTTTTTTTAAAAAAGATTTTATTTATTTGAGAGGGAGACAGCGCAAGCAGCGGGGAGTAGCAGAGGGAGAGGGAGAACCAGACTCCCTGCTAAGCAGGGAGCCCAATTCGGGGCTCAATCCCAGGACCCCTGGGATCATGTCCTGAGCCGAAGGCAGACGCTTAACTGACTGTGCCACCAGAACTAAATATAACTTAAAAAAAACCCCAAAAAACAAAAAACAAAAACTAAAACTCACAAGCTCATTTGCCCAAATTCATCCTGTAAAGTCTGTAAGACTTCTGACAACTCTTCATTAATGCTGTTGGAGGAGGAAGGTGTTACTGACAACTTCTTACTTTTATTACCACTTCGTGAAGAACCTTGCTTTGTCAAAGGAACATTGTTGACCACTCGATCGTTGCACAGGGCTTTACTGTGTTGCTTCATTAGGTGCAAGACATGCTGAACATTGGCTACCACAGCATGACTAGGACTGGTGGACTGAAGAAAAATGAGAATTAATTGAAGCCACATCCCCTAAATCTGTTTTCTTGCTTACTCCCTAAGTAGCATAAAAAGACCCCCACCCACCAAGAGGCAATATAAATCTCCTAGAGTAAATCCTAGTACCAAGTCACACTGAACCTCTGAAATACCTCCAATTCGCCTTTGTCTCCACCCTCCTGTCATTCCCTTGCAACTACCCCTACTACAAGAAGATTCCATTTGGACTCCCTGCCCCTAGTGTGTTCAGTCTTTAACTCCATAGTGCTAAAAGCTCTCCTCCTAAAATATTACTCTAATAGGAATATTAGGTTGTTCTCCTACTTGAAATATTTGATGTTAAGCCCACTAACTTTAATGTCCAAATTCCTTAGCATAGGAAAGAAGTCTTCTATCATTGAGCTGCAACTGATACCCCACTGGCCTTATATCCCACCATCCCCTAATTTCTCTGCTTGCTTGAATTTTTTTATCTAGATTCAAATTAACATATAACAACGTGGATGGAACTAGAAGGTACAATGCTAAGTGAAATAAGTTGGTCAGAGAAAGACAAATACCATATGATTTCACTCATATGTAGAATTTAAGAAACAAAACAGATGAACAGAGAGGAAGGGAAGGAAAAATAAAGTAAGATGAAAACAGAGAAAAAAAAAAAAAAGAAAGAAAACTGAGAGGGAGGCAAACCATGGCAAACCATGACAGACTCTTAACTCTAGGAAACAAACAGGGTTGCTGGAGGGGACAGGAATGGGGGATACAGTAATTGGGTGACAGGCATTAAGGAGGGCACTTAGAAGTAATGAGCACCAGGTGTTGTATGCAACTCATGAATCACTGAACTAGCTCTGAAAATCTGCATTATTTAAATAAACTATATTTGCACATGCCATTTCTTTTGTGTGGCCAACATTTTTTACCATTCTTTAAAACTAAGTTCAAATATATTAACTTTTAAAGACTTCCTTAAAACCTCTAGGTAATGAATTGGTCCAATTAAGTAGTCCATTCTCAGATCACCTACAGCATTTATGCCTATCACAACGTTTATCACAATATATTATAATTGTGTTTGCATATCTATTTCACTTACTAAACACTGTATGTACTTCCAGGTAGGAGGGACTGCGGTCAAATTCATTTCACTATCCTCAAACAGTTAAGATGCACCAAGTTCATCTTTGTCACATAAACAACAACAGGAGAAACCTGGTATCCTTCTCAAAGTTTCTGGTTTTGAATGTTAAACAATAATCTCCATATGCTATTTCAATTTACAAACAGATGGCTGGACAAACTTGGCTCCATGAGCATCATCTAGACAGCTTGTTTAAAATGCAGATTCCTACAAAACACTCCAAACTCACTGTGGTGTCAAGGCTTGGAAATGTGTGTTTGTTTGTTTGTTTGTTTTTAATTTAAAGGAAATTCTATGGAAATGTGTATTTTTAAGATTGCTAGTTGATTCTGACCAGCCAGGTTTGAAAACCACTGTGCTAAGCTAACAGATAGTCTCTTTTTTCTTACTTTCTATTGTTAGGTAGCAAACTGAATCCAGCATTATATATGAAGAAGTTTGTATACTATATCCAAGTAGGGTTTGTTCTAGGAATTCAAGACTAGTTCAACTATTTTAAAAATCGATCAATGTAATGCATCAACAGTATAAAGGAAAAAGCACATAACCGTATCATTAATAAAGAAAAGCATCTGAAAATATCCAACACCCAATCAGGTACTCTCAGCAAAGTAGAAACAGAAGGAAATATCCTCTAGTTGATAAAGAGGCTTGATAACCTACAGCTAACATCTTTCTTACTGGTGAGACTGAATGGTAATGTTCTCCCCCCACTCAAGATCAGACAAAAGGCAAGGATGTCTACTCTCATCACTCCTGCTTAATGTAATATTAGAAATTCTAGCTAATGCATTAAGGCAAAACAGGAAATAAAAGGTTTGCAAATTAAAAAGAAATAAAACTGTCCCTATTTACAGATGACATACTTCTCTACACAGAAAATCCAAACCAATCTGAAAAACAATTCCTAGGACTAGAAAGTAATTCAGTGATATCACAGAATGTAAGCTCAACATACAAAAACTAAATATAATAGCAACGATAACACAAAAACTACATTAAAACTAAATACAACTTACACTTGCTCTAAAAAAAATATGTTAGTTTAAATCTAATAAAACAGACATGGGACCAATCCACCAGAAACCACAAAATACTGATCTGATGAAAGAAATTGAAGATCTAAATAAATAAATAAAAGCTATACTGTACTCATGGTCTGGAAGATTCAACATAACAAGGACATCAACTCCCCTAAGCTGATCTATAGTTATAATGTAATTCCAACCAACATTATGAAAAGATACATTTTTTGTAGACAGAGACAAACTTATTCTAGAATTCTTATCGTTTTCAAAGAAACTAGAAGAGCTAAAACAATTTTGAAAAAGAAGAATAGAGAAAAGAATCACTCTGCCTGATGTTAAGACTTACTATAAAAAGCCACAGTATGGGGTGCCTGGATGGCTCAGTTGTTAAGTGTCTGCCTTCGGCTCAGGTCATAATCCCAGGGTTCTGGGATCGAAACCCGCATTGGGCTCCCTGCTCAGTGCAGAAGCTGCTTCTCCCTCTCCCACTCCTCCTGCTTGTGTTACCTGTCTTGCTCTCTTTCTGTCAAATATATAAATAAAATCTTAAAAAAAAAAAAGCCATAGTAATCAAGGCAGTGTGGTACTGGCAAAGAGGTAAACACATATATCAATGAAACAGAATAAAAAATAAACCTTGACCTAACAAGCCTCATGCTGTATACAAAAATCATTTCAAGTAGATCACAGATTTAGATGTAAAATATGAAATTATAAAATACATATGAAACATAAGTGAAAATCTACAGGATGTCGGTCCTGGAAAAGAGTTCTTAGACCTGACAGCAAAAGCATGACCCATAAAAAGCAAAAATCAATTAACTGGATTTCATCACAACAAAAAGCTGCTCTGTTTAACACTCTAAGAGGAAAAAAGACTGGGAGAATATACTCACAAACTATGTATCTGATATATGACTTTTATCAAAATAAGAACTCTTAAAACCTAACAGTAAAGACAAAAAACAAAAAAAACCATAATAACCAGCCCAATTAAAAAAGGGCAAGAAATGTAGGTAGATATTTCATTAGAGGATATATGGATGGTAAATAGACAATGAAAATAGGACTACCATCATTACTGTAATATAAAATCAAAGCATAGTGAGATATCATACACTCAGAACGGCTAAAATAAAAAGTGACAATACTAAATGCTGGTAAGATAGGGAAAAATTTCATCTCTTGGGCACTGCTATTAGGAATGAAAAATGTTACAATCATTTAAAAATAAGTGGATAGTTTAAAAAGAAAATACACACTTACCATACAACCCAGTGATCACATTCCTGGACATTTATCCCATAGAAACGAATACTTATGTTCACACAAAAACCTGTATACAATGTTTGTACTGGTTTTGTTTGTGAAGACTGAAACTGGGAGCAACCCAAAAAAGTCCTTAAGTGGGTGAATCATTAAACGGTGGTACATTCACACCATGGGATATTCAGCGAAGAGAAAGGAAGGAACTATGGATACACACAACAATTTGATCAATCTTAAGGGATTTATACTGAGTGAAAAGGTCAGTATCAAAAAGGTCACATCCTGCATGATTCCTGTTTTTGAAATGGCAAAACTGTAGGCATGGAGTGCTGGTGGTGGTTGCACGAATATGTGATAAATTCACACTGACCTAAATCTACACATGCATGTGCACACATACACACCCACAAGGGCCTGTGAAACTAGAGAGATCTGACTTAGGTCTATGGATTGTACCAATGTTAACCTCCTGGTCGTGAAACTACTATGTTGTGTAATGTACCGCTGCGGTGGTACACCAGATAAAGGGTACAGGGGCCCTTTATTATTTTTGCAATTTCCTATAAATCTAGAACCTTTTCAAAATTAAAAAGTTAGTCTATGTTTTTATCAAGATGATTTAAATTCACCTACAATTAAAATGGCTTAGATAGACATTCTCCCTTGCAACTCTGTAGTCATTAATACAACCTTGATTATCAAGAACCAAATTCATTTGTCTCGTTAACAATTCATTTTTATTCTTTTTAAAAGAGATTTTGTTTACTTATTTATTTGACAGAGAGAGAGATCACAAGTAGGCAGAGGCAGACAGAAGGGGAGGTGGGAGCAGGCTCCCTGCTGAGCAGAGGACCTGATGCGGGGCTCGATCCCCAAGACCCTGAGATCATGACCTGAGCCAAAGGCAGAGGCTTAACCCACTGAGTCACCCAGGAGCCCCTCTCGTTAACAATTTAATGCTGATATACATAGTAATCATTAGAGTGTGAAAATATGTGAGTATGTGAAATCATTATTCTGCTCATAACTTGTGTTGGCGATACTAATCGTCTATGTATACTCTCAATAAGCATTATGCAGATTTTAAAACTTTTTCCTATTATTTTGCTGATTGTATTTATTAGTTTTTTTGTTTGTTCAATCTGTAATTTAAAACTTAGGACATGTACTTTATGTTTTTTTAATTTCATTTTTCTAGTAATTCATTTTTATTGCCTTTTACAAGTGTATTGGTCTATGACAACATCTAATTAAAAATAAAAACTGAGGGGTGCCTGGGTGGCTCAGTGGGTTGGGCCTCTCTGCCTTCTGCTCAGGTTGTGATCCCAGGGTCCTGGGATCGAGCCCCACAATGGGCTCTCTACTCAGTGGGTAACCTGCTTCCTCCTCTCTCTCTGCCTGCCTCTCTACCTACTTGTGATCTCTGTCTGTCAAATAAATAAATAAAATCTTAAAAAAAAAAAAACCTGATCCTTCACAATAGACAGTTTGACAACACTTGGCTAGGTGACAGCACATTCTTGGCTATTTGAATAATTTTCTTTCAAAGATTTTATTTATTTATTTGAGAGTGAGCGAGTAAGAGAAAGCATGAGTGGGGGAGAAGCGGACTCCCTGTTAAGCAGGGAGCCTGATGAGGGGCTCAGTCCCAGGACTCCAGGATCATGAACTCAGCTGAAGGCAGACGCTTAACCAACTGAGCCACTCAGGCACCCCTATTTGAATAATATTTCACAAAGAGTACAAATAACTTCAGAAGTAGAGTTTAGGTTGAAAAGACTGGTCTTCGAACCTGCCTTGTTCAAACTTTGTATTAATGACTTCAATGAGAATTATCAATGATAGGCAATATTTGGAGATAATACAAATAATGAACTAGATTCTAACGTAATGTGGGACAGGGTAAATCTATTCCTATAGTTTCATTTACTTACAAATTCTGTATAAAATAATTAGATCTACAAGGTAGGACCTACACTATAGAAGCTAATGCAAAGATTCAGGAAAACACTTGTTACTTCAGTTGACTCTAAAATTCATGAGAGGGGGAGCCTGCTTCCCCCTCTCTCTCTTCCTACCTCTCTGTCTACTTGTGATCTCTGTCTGTCAAATAAATAAATAAAATCTTTAAAAGAAAAAAATTCATGAGAGGGATTGATCATGTGGCTTCCTCCAGAACATTAATATGATGCTAGGCCAAGCTTTGTCACCAGAAGGTGACAAAGTGTCTATTCTGTGCTAGTCATACCACATTTAGAAAGGAAGAGAGTGATAAGGAGATAAACTCATTAAAACACATCCGGAATAGCTGAAGAAAACGTGTTTATAACCTAGAATAGAATAGGAGATGAGAATAAAGATAAAGTTATTTTCAAAATTTTTGTTACTACCCTACAGTCAAGGGCTCATTTGTTCTATGTGGATCCCTGAGAGCAGAAAAAGAACAAAGTTAATTTACAGTGAAAGATTTTAACTCACTTAGGAACTTTCAAATAAAGTGCTAGGTCTAGAAAAGTATCAATGAGGTCTCATTAGATGTATTAAAAAAAAAAAAAAAAGATTGTTTTAGAGAGTAGTGGGGAGAAAGGCAGGGGGAGAGAGAATCTCAAGTAGATTCCCTGCTGGGTGCAAAGCAGGACTTGGGGTTTGATCCCAGGACCCTGAGATCATGAACTGAGCTGAAATCAAGAGTCAGCTTTTCAACCAACTGAGCCACCCAGGGGACCCTAAACTAACACAGAGTTTTATTAGAAATGATCTAGTACTTGCTGATATTTGACAAAATTATCATCTCTACATCTAAACACTAAAGGAGGGGCACCTGAGTGGCTCAGTTGTTAAGTGTCTGTCTTCAGCTCAGGTTATGCTCCCACGGTCCTGGGATCTAGCTCCGCATCCAGGCTCCCTGCTCATTGAGAGGCCTGTTTCTCCATCTCCCACTCCCTCTGCTTGTGTTTCTCTGTCAAATAAATAAAATCTTAAAAAAAAAAAATTAAAAAATAAAAAATAACACTGAAGGAACAGAAGATTCAGGTCTATTTCTGACTGCCTCTTGGGAGAATGAGTTCTTAAGTAATAAGCATGTGAGGACAAACAGTATATGATTTCTATTTATTAAAATATCTACCTATATTTAAATATAAATGAACAAGGTTGATACTAAAAATCCAATGCTACAAATATACTATTTCCTATTTCATTTACTACGACTCCTTCTCCAAACCAGGGTGTCGGATTTTGTTCGAAACTTTCGTAACTTTCCTTGCACATATGTTTTACCTGCTTTAAAGTCCCCCTAGTCTCAGCCCTGCTTTCCCAATCCCATAACACCTTCTTCTATCTCATTCTCACATCACTATGATCCATTGCTGGTAAAGGGGCAAAAAAATGTTTTCAGCACTTCTAGGCATACAGGTGTATGAATTGATTTAATTCAAAGAGGTGTATGAGTTGATTTAATTCAAAGAGCTAAGTTGTAAAGAAAAAAAAATCCAGACTTTGACCAACTCACCTTTCCAGCTACAAAAGGCATATCACCCAAGCATAATCTATAATGTGGTTGTGCAGCAAAATAGTTCCTAGAACCTTTCTGAATGGAAAGGAGAGAAAAACAAGTTTATTCACATGATAAAAGCTGACCATATAGCACTAACCTGAAATTTCAGCTTACTGCTGGGCGGCTACTAGCTTTATCGATACTGGAATGTTCTTGAGCCCCTAATAATACTTAACAATATGCATCTTAGCCTAAGAAACGCTAGGAAGGTAAAAACAGTATGTGCCAAAACAGCAATTACAGTCTCAGTAAAAAAACTGTGTATAAGTATGTGATGCACGTATAGTCAGATACACCTAAAAACACTTAAGAGTAAAAGGTCATTAATGAAATACTGAATAATAATTAAGATTTGCATAGTGTTTTGCAGTTCTAAAATGCTTTCATGTATGTTATCTACTAAGGTAAAAATTTATATGTAATTATTACCCCCATTTTCCCAATGAAGAAACTGAATGAAAGAGATCAAAGGTTGACGTACCACACTGTTTTGACTATTTTCACATAAATTACGCTAAGTGATAATCAGCACTTCGACTTACTGGTCCCGTTTTTGTACCTTTTCTGGTGGTTTTGACTTCTTTTTTTTAACTCTTCTTGCAGTGGGAACACATGGAGTTGCCTTATCTTCAAAGACAATTCTATTTGTTTCTAGACCAGTCTGCAACTAAAAAAAACAGGACGGCATAAATTTAATGCTATAGGATTAAAAGCTAGTATTTAAATCTGAGATCTGACATGTAAAGACCTGTAAAAACCTACAGTAGTATCTGACTAGAAAACACATCATAGCTGTATAACCTGTCTTGAATCAATCTTTCAATATTTACCAAATATTTTAAATCAATTACAAGTCTGTCATTTTATCTTGAAGTGCTGTGTTGTCATTTGTCTGTTTTTTTTTTTTTTTTAACCTTGGAACACTTTAGCTCCATTATTTGTAGTTGTTCGATAAATTAGACCTAATGAGTTAAATGCAATATATCTAATTTGAAAACACTGTTTCAATATTTTCTTTTTTACACATGGCAACCATATCAGTGCAAGGCACAAAGCAGTTAAAGAGCAAAATACATTTCTTCCTCTTTAGAAAATTCATACTTTTATAATTTAAAGAAAAAGAAACTGGAAATTTATGTCCAAAAGAACTGAAAGGTAAAGAACAGCAGGTGCTGTTATGCCCTTTTCTCTAGTAACTTAGTGACTACATTAATTTAAAAATAATTTCCTTTGCACATGGTAGAAATTCCATAACCAATTTCTAGGGATATCAAATAAGGGCTGCTGTCATCCCTAAACCAACTTTCAGATTTCTTAAAACAACAACAACAACAAAAACATAAATATACACACACACGTGTGTGTATTTGTCTACAACAGTGGCTTTTCAAACCAGCCTGTCTATCAAACTCATTTGGAGTTTATGAGAAACATTCAGATTGTAATGATTTTCTCTGGACCTCATTGTTTAAAAAGTACTTTAAAGTTCCCCATGAAATTATGATGGAGCTGGAACAATCAGAACCAATGGATTAAAGAAATAGAATACAAATAATTCCTACAATGACTGCATTCATTAGGCAGAGAATCTGTTCATAGACAAAGCAAGAGAGGGATGCTTACCCTCAGGAGCATCTACATTAAGCATTTAACAATGCTTTACAGATAGTAAACTGAATAGACAGAATTCACTGAACATAAAATTACTCTCTGGAATACCTATGAAGACAATGAGCTTGAACAGCATAAAAAGAACAATTTTTTTCTGAATGTTTTAACTTCCTAGTTTATTTATTTCTTCTTGGTAGTGGTTATCTATTTGTGTGGCAGAATTTTACCATTTGAGTACTTTAATACTTTGTCTTTTCTCTTGTTTGATCTCTCCAATACTTGGAAGATATGAAGACCACTTCATCATGTTAAAGCCCAAGTTCTGAATGGTTAAATACCTTGCCCAAGATTAGGAAAGTTAAGGTTAACTTGACTTTGGGGGTGCTTGGGTGGCTTAGTTGGTCAAGTGTCGGCCTTTGGCTCGGCGTCATGATTCCTGGTGTTCTAAGACTGAGCCTTGCATCTGGCTCCCTGCTCACTGGGTAGTCTGCTTCTCCCTATCTCTCTCCTCTACAACTCTCCCCAACCATGTGCTCATATGCTCTCAAATAAATAAAATCTCTTAAAAAAAAAAAAAAAAAAAAAAAAAGGTTAGCTTGACTTGGAACCATGTACAATCCCTGGTCATTGTTATTCCACTATAATAGTGTTCACTCTCAGAACTCAAAACATTTTCAGGGCGCCAGGGTGGCTCAGTGGGTTAAGCCTCTGCCTTCAGCTCAGGTCATGATCTCAGGGTCCTGGGATCAAGCCTCGCATCGGGCGCTCTGCTCAGCAGGGTGCCTGCCTCCCCCTGCCTCTCTGCCTACTTGTGATCTCTCTCTCTCTCTGTCAAATAAATAAATAAAATGTTTAAAACAATTTACTATATTATCAGTAATAAACATTTGGCCCCTTCTTTATGCCCAAGAAATGAAAAAAGAAAGCAAAAATACTGTAATTTAAAATTTAAATAATGAACCTGCTTAATTTTTACTTCATGTACAACAGAACTCACCACCACAATGCCACAATGTATATGAAGCACAATCCACGAGTTTGCATGTTATAAGTGAGGAAATGGAGAAAGAAAATATATCAGGTTTAATAGAGATATGTTAATTCAATGAATTCTGGGAAGTAATGAAGAAGTAGACAAGATGACAAAGAGAACAGAATGTTTACAGTCTTGCAAGCCCACATGTGAACTGAGCTGGCATCTGACCACAGCCTGAACTGCAGAGCCTCCATTCCTAACTGTTTTTGGAATCAAGACCTGCTTCTTGTGTTAATATGATGGGAAGAGATACATACAAATGTATAAAACTTAAAGACTTTGGAAGTGGGAGGGCAATATATGGGAGGTATTTAAACAAATAAGCTCGTAACAGAGTCTTCAGTTACAAACAAAGTATTATTTCTAAGACTTATAGGGTACAAAAGTATTACTGTATCTTTAAGAAATGGAAGTTCTGGTTGGTTTACACAAACTCAGTGTTTCTGTGAATTCACACTGCCCCAGCTATTCTATTTGGTAACCAATGCACAGGATAAAATCAAAGACAGAGCTCACGTTCCCTTTATGGTAGCTTTTGTGAATTAGTATGGGTAACTAGCTAGTGGGACAGCCTATTACCTCAATTTCTGTCCTGGTGTTTTGAGGCCACTAAAGAAAAGGAAAATGTGTAAGATGGAAACTACATGATGGCTTTCAAACATTTCCAGTAGTGTCCCATGTGAGAAATTTTACATAGTTATGTATTACATCATATATATTATCTGTGATGTTTTTGTCAATTATTTTTTTAAAATGCTGATTGGTACATCACAATTTAAACAACTCTAAAAAACTGCTCAACTTTTACTCTCTCCCTGTAAAAATATAGGTTTATTTTCCATATCAAGCTATGTCTGACAATTAGTATATTGGGTTATTCCAAAATATAAATAATTTAAGAAGTCCACATTTAATCTTTTGTATTAAGAAAAGTATGAAATCTGAGGAGCCTACCTGCTGACACTGCAACTTACCTGGGCTGCCTTAGTTTGCATACGTTTCCTTTCTTGTTCTTCTTCACGGAGCTTTGCTTCTAACTCTTGCATTTTTTTCTAGTAATAAAAATATTAAAAGTGGTTAGTGAAAGATTTAGTGTCTTTATGTAAGATTTAAAACAGCAACACGGTAATCTGCTATAAAATTTTAGCACAGTAAATATATGCTTGCTAGTTCACTCTAGTAATGGGACTGTGGTTGCCAGTAACCATGACACTCTTTGTGATTCATTATTAGTCATTTGTGAAGTAGCTGTGAGGCAGTTAAACAGAATTATGGGTAAAATCTATGGCCAAAGCACACAGCTCTGAATGAAGGCATATAGGGTACATGGAAGCTAAACTGGGAACTTAATCTCAGTGGTAAAAATATTTCCCAAGTGAACCAATTAAAACTAAAGAGAACAGCTTAAACCAAGTAATACAAGCCTTAAAGATGATCAAAAACATTTACGCTTCCAACATTTTCAAAAAGAACTATTTCCTTATGTACATCAAGATTATAAAATGTGAACACTTTCTCCAAATTTACATATTTGCCCTTTAAAAATTCCTGTTTCTTTGCTACAAGGTCACTTTTCTTCCTATGAATATCCAGTATTATAAAATGATCAGTTTTACAAAAGAACCACTATTATGCACTGATGAGTGAAAGAAACATTCACTGACTTCTGCCAGGGCCTGCATTGTGGTAAGTTTGTTATACTCCTGCTCCAGAAGATCCAACTTTTCAAGTTGGCTCTGCACATGTGTTTGATCATGTTGTCGTTCTCTTTCGAGGGAAACCTAGGGAACAGTAATAAACAGCACGATAATTTGACAAAACAAAAAGCGACTGACACAGGCATATACTATATATTTTATTTGTTTGGCCTTTCATAGAACTACTTAGATATTACAGAGAAATTCTAGGAGAACATATTAAAATGAAACCAGAGAGAGAAAACAAGTGGAATCCTGTTCTCACCATATACTATTACATTTGGTTCCATATACTGAGACTTTCATTATACTCTGGAGTAGAAAGGATTTATTTGATACACATAGACTAATACTTTCAATGAGTCTGGTTCACTTACATAGTTAATCTCTTAATTAGGGCAATAATTATTTTTATATCTATCATTTATACTGTCTCTGAATTCTATGCAAAATATCTAGTATTATATTTTTAGGTTTAGTGTCAAGGTGTTGAAAAGACTACCATCTGACAGTCAGAGTAAACCATTAAACTAGGCTAGGCTAGTGGGCAGTTAATGCCCTTAAAAAAATACATTGTTAAAAATTGGCATAAATCATATTTTATTTCCAGTACTAATCTTAAGAAATGGGCTATTTTGGAAATTTACTAATGAAACAAGGTTATTAATTCAAAGACATTTATTATATATGCCTAACAGATATACTAATCAAATCATTTTACTCTTCTCTTATAGATTCTTTCTAACCTAAGAACTGGAATACCCCAAATGAAAGAATTGCTATATTACTGTATATAATGGTTTCTATTTCCAATCGTGTGGCAGATTCAACTGACTACCCCTTTCCCCAATGTATAAACAATTCAAGTAATTTCAGCCTTGGGCTGTTATACTGTTCAAAAGCCAGAAGCTATCGAAGCTGTAAGCAGAGGATATGGCAGGGTGTGTGAGGGTCATGGAAAAAGGAAACCTCTTTATAGCTATGCTGAAGAAACAAATCACATTTTCCCCCAAAGCCTACCCGAGCTGTTTCTCAAGATGAACTCCTTGTACTACTATTGGTGATTAGGATAAAAGGAGAAATGACTATCATAACAGAACTGGTAGTCTTTACTGTGAAAAAAGATCTTTAGGTCAGTCTGATTTTCCCCATAACTAACATTCTTGAAAACGAATCTGCGATACACCATACCTGTTTTTCTAAGACAGATGTCCTTTCCATTTCTGCATGCTTTATCATATTGCGCATGTATTCCAACTGTTTTTCTAGAAGATTGCACTTATTTTCTGCAGCTAACAACTGAGATGTCAGTTCTAAAAAGAATACATAACAAAAGGAGAAATTAGCTCACTCATGGGTAGTTTTAACAAGCTATTTAATGGGAATTAATTCTACTATGTATACAACGAACACTTTCTAGTAGCTCTAGAAGCCTATTCAGATGACTTAAGTCATTCTCTTTCTATATGCTAGTCCAATCTGTCTTGAATTCAATCAGTAAATATAATGCAGGACCATTAGCATGTGTTTTTTGAAACGCACCTGAGTATAATGCAATTCTGGAGTGCCCAAAGACACTGACTAATAGAAAATACTAATGTGAAATTGCTTTTAGAATAATTTTACAAGACATTTTGTGTATTTCATTTTGTATTTTGTGTATTGTAGGTTTCATTTCCTTCATAATTAAACAAACCTTGATTGTGCTTTGACTCCTCATTCTTTGAATTCTCTCTTTCTTGTATCTGTTCATCCAATACTTTCTTATACTCAATTGTTTCTCTAGACAAGGTTTTCACACTTTCTTCTGCCTGAATTCTTTCAAGTTCTAAGCGTCGAATCTTATCTTGAAGATTCTTCAGAGCAGAAAATATAGCTGCCAAACCCAAACATGCATAATATAAATATATGGAGAAAGTTCAATTAAAGAAAAAAACTCATCTAAATAAAAAGTAAAACATGGGTGGGCCCAGGGGAGAAACACTCTTTGGGAAAAATGAAATGCTTATTACTGTGACATAATTGTTTTTAAAAAAATCCATTAAAAAAAAATACTCTGAGTCTCTTAAATACACTAGATAGTCAAAAACCAAATCATGGTAAAACATTTTGAAGATTTTATAAAATGGTAAAAATATTTAGATAATCATATAAAATTCATTAACTGTCCAAAAGTACATTAACTACCAATCTGCTTTCTGTTTTATTAATAGGATCACATGCAGACTCAAACTGTAGAGTTACAGAACTCAAGCACAAAAGGACTATTTTTTTAAATCTCAATTTTTCATTATATAGGAAAAATTCTACTCATTCTTTAAACTGTCCCCCCACCAAAAGTTTCTGATTATAAAAGTAATACATGATCTCTATAGAAGGCACAGGTAAATAAAACAAAAAGAACTTATACTCTTATAACGAAGAGGTAATGACTATCACTTTTGGTTACTGCTTTCTATCTTTTTTGATAGGAATAAAACAAATTTAAATCAAAATTTATCTAAGTTTTCTTTTTGATGTTAGCACTATGAAACTGTGAGGATTCCCTCATACAATCAGATAATCTTAAAAGATTACTTCCTCATAGTCAATAACTAAAAATTGAAAAATTAAGTTGCTGGGTCAAAAAAATCCATATTTGAAAGGTTTTTGAAACAAAATACCTTCATAAAAGGCTGTATCAATTCATACTTTCATCAGATGTATGTGTCTTTGACAACACATACCACTATTAATTACAACATTTCTGTTATTTTGATTAAGAAACAAAAGCTCCTTCTGGTTATTTCACTTTGGAGTTCTATTAAAAATTTACATATATAGATAGATATATATATATCTGGCCAATTTTCTTCTGAATTCCTTAAAAAAAAGTCCCCCCATCACTTTATTATTGGTCCTTAATTCCAGAAAATATACCTGCCAGTTTAGATGTTGTTAGTTTTGGCATAAAGATGTTCTGATTTTTCATATTATAACAACTTTAACATCAAGTTTTTATATAGGTAGAACATTCTTCTGTAACTTCAAGAATATATAAACTTCATATTTTCCTTTATTGTACGTGTAGTTTCATATGTTTACATTTAATTCTTTAAGTGAAATAAAAGTTATTTTTGCACTGAAGGAAGAACTTTAAATGGCATCTGTATCATATACCAAATTCACACAGGTACCAATATATATAGATGTAATTATTACTCACACACGTACCCACTACATAGTTTCACACACACATACCGGAAACCACAGTTTCAGGACTTTTATTCTGATTTCGTTATTAGTATTCCAGTATTTTAACTATTAAAACCTTATAAACATTGATACTGCCAGTCTCCCACATTACAGAAATCCTTAGAATATTCCAAATTTATTCTTACAATTAACATATTCAGAAACATTTTGCCTAAACAATGACTTAATGACTAAACAATGACTTAATGACTCAATGAAACGTTATGTAAACCATATAATACCTAGGAAGAACTGTCATTGTGTAAAAATCAAGGCTTCTTACTCAAAACAAGGCACACTTTTCTGTTTATTAATGTAATTCATTCATTCGCCAAATTTTTAGAGCCTAGCATGTTACAGGCTCCAAAGAGGAGACTGATACATTTTATAATATAGTCAGCTTATTCTTTTTATTACGCAATGAGACTACAGTGGAATTAGAAAGAACACAGACATGAAACACATACAACGTAGAAACCTAAAAAATAACGGAAAAGACTGAGGAGAGGAAAATATTCCAGATTTAGAATTATTTAAAGGAACAATTTTCTAAAAAACCTAGAGTAATAAATAACAAATTTAATAGGAAAGGAGAAAATCAATATATGCCTTTTATATCAATTCAGTTTTGTTTTGTTTTTCTTTTCAAGATTCATTTATTTATTTCAGAGAAAGAGAACACGGTGGGGAGGGACAGAGAGAGAAGGAGAAAGAATCTCAAACTGACTCTGCTCTGAGCACAGAGCCTGATGTAGAGCTTGATCCCACCACAAGATCGGGACCCAAGCTGAAACCAAGAGTAGGACACCCAAATGACTGTGCCACCCAGGCACCCCATCAATTCAGGGTTTTAATTTTTATTTAATTTTTTAATTTTCTTAAAGATTTTATTTACTTATTTGACAGAGAGAGACACAGAGAGAGAAGGAACACAAGTAGGGGGGAGCAGGAGAGGGAGAAGCAGGCTTCCCACTGAGCCCAGGACCTGGATCATAACTTGAGCTGAAGGCAGCTGCTTAACAACTGAGCCACCCAGGTGCCTAATTCAGGCTTTTTAAAACCTCTTCTGAAAGACTTTGTAATACCAAACATTTCTTGCATCCCTTCATTAGATTACACCTAACAGTATATGACTTTGCCAGTACTTTATTTCTGCATTTACAGTTATTAGAGCAATTGGCTGGAACGCACCATTTTTGTTCTGCATGTCAGCAACTACAGTATCACAAATGTGCTAGATTAACAAAAAGACCCAGTATGAGGTATATGCTCTCTTTTTCTAGCCATCTGGAATGGCTTATTTGTCACCAAAATTATTTCAATGTTTCTCAACAACATAAAAAAATGGGAAGATAAACCATGCTCATGGACTGGAAGAATTGTTAAAATGTCCCTATTGTTAAAATGTCCCAAAAGCAATCTACAGATTCAATGTAATCCTTATCAAAATACCAACTGGTTTTACTCATAGAACGAGAACAAATGATTCTAAAATTTATATGGAACCATAGAAGACCCTAAATAGCGAAAGCCATCTTAAGAAGCATAAACAAAGCTGGGGTATCACAATCCCAAATTCCAAGATTGCAGCAAAGCTACCATAATCAAAACAGTATGGTACGAGCGCATAAACACAAAGATCAATGGAACTGGATGGAAAGCCCAGAAATAAACTTAAACTTATATGATCAGTTAACCTGTGACAAAAGAGGTGAGAACATACACTGGGGAAAAGACAGACTCTTTAATAAGTGGTACGGAGAAAACTGGACAGCTATATGCAAAACAATGAAATTGGACCACTTTCTTATACCATACACAAAAATAAACTCAAAATGGATTAAAGATCTAAATGTGAGACATGAACCCATAAAATTCCTAAAAGAAAATATAAGCAATAATCTTTTGGACATTGGCCTTAGCAACACTTTTATAGATATGTCTCTTTATGCCTGGGAAACAAAAGCAGAAATAAACTACTGGGACTGTATCAAACTAAAAAGCTTTTACACAGCAAATGAAGACATCAACAAAACAAAAAGGCAACCTACTGAATGGCAGAATATTTACAAATCATGTATGCTGATAAGGAGTTAATGTCCAAAACAGACAAAGAACTCCTAAAACATAATACCAAAAAAAATCCACAAATAATCCAATCAAAAGGAGAAGACATGAATAGACATTTTTCCAAAGAAGATATATCTAGATGACCAAAAGACACATGAACAGATGTTCACGCTAATCACCAGGATATGCAAGTCAAAACCACTATGAGTTATGACTTCACACTAGTAAGAACAGCTAGTATCAAAAAGACAAGAAATGACAAGTGTTTTCAAGGATGTGAAAAGGGATCGCTTATGCACTGTTCGTACAAGTATAAACTGGGGAAGTCACTGTGTTTTTTTAAGGAGGTTCCTTAAAAAAAAAAAAAAAAAAGGAACTACCACATGATACAGTAATAGCAAGTCCATTACTGATTACCCAAAGAAAACACTAATTTGAAAAGACACATGCACTGCTATGTTTATTGCAGCATTATTTATAATAACCAATCTAAGCGCACATCCACAGATAAATAAAGAGGATGTGATATATATAATGGAGTATTAGATATGCCACACATATATACATAATGGAGTATTAGCCATAAAAAAGAACGAAATCTTGCCATACATGATAAGATGGGTCAACTTAGAGGGTTTTATGCTAAATACATAAGCCAGAGAAAGACAAATACCACATGATTTCACTTGTATATGGAGTCAAAACAAAAACAAAAACAAACCCTAACAAACAAAACAGAAACAGACTCATAAACACAGAGAACTGGTGGTTGCCAGAAAGGAGGCGAGTGGGAGATAGGCAGAATATGTGAAGGGGATTAAGAGGTACAAAATCCAGTTATAAGTCACAGGGATAAAAAGTACAACACCCACAACAGAGCCATTAATACCGCAATAACATTGAATAGTGACAGTAAACTACATTTATTATGGTGAGAAGAGTGTAATATATGTCAAATCACTATTCTGTATACCTGAAACTAATAGTGTATGTCAACTACCCTTCAAAAAAAAAAAAAAAAAAAGGTCCTTGGGGCACCTGGGTGGCTCAATCAGTTAAGTGGTTGCCTCCAGCTCCGGTCATGATCCCAGGGTGCTGGGATGGAGCCCCTCAGTGGGCTCCCTGCTCATCAGGAAGCCTGCTTCTCTCTCTCCCACTCTCTCTGCTTGTGTTCCCTCTCTCACTGTGTCTCTCTCAAATGAATAAATAAAATCATAAATAAATAAACAAATTGATTAATTCTTACCAAAGAAGTTTATATAGCAGGCCTGAACCTTGGATACCCTCTGGAAACGAGGCTCTCGAAATGTTCCCTAAGTTACTAATCAATACGGTTTTGTATGCCTAAGGCACTAAATCCTGCCGCATAAGTCTGCTTTGATTGCATAAACAAAAGTGTTTTATGGTGAATATCATGACTGTGCAGGCACAAAGTGTTTTGTGTGACCAGCCCAAATAAAAGCCATAGTGTCTGACACTTAAGTGGGCTTTCCTGAGCAGAAACACTACACATGTCATGCAGTTTATTGCTGCAGGAGGAAGTGTTTTTCTGTGTGACCTTCATGAGGGAGAAATTTGGAAGCCTGCATTTTGGTTTGTCTAGATTCTACTGTACAACCACTTCTGAAACTTGTGAATCCTCTAAGTTAATCTTCCACCATGTAGGTGGTCCTGAGGTCCCAGAATATGAAATATTCAATAATACTTTCAGATTCCACAACACAACTGAATTTTAAGACACCACTTGCTAAGTTTTGGTGTAATATCAAATAAAAATATCCACAAATTGCTGGAAAGGCTATTAAAGTATTACTTCTTTTCCATCTACACATCCATGTAAAGCCAGGTTTTTTCACATACTTTAATCAAAACAATTAACACAAATGGAATACAAAAATAGATGAGAATCAAGCAGTTTTCTATTAATCTAGAAATAAGGGATTTACAAAGTATAAAATAAAACAATGTCACTCTCTGCAGTACATTTTTTAAATCTGGAAAACAGTTATTCTTCATTAACATATTATATAAATATGCAGTGGGTTAATTAGGGTTCCCCGAATTTAAAAAATTGGAGAACCAGTGCCTTAGAAGAACAGATGGGCAGTAAACTGTTATCAATACCTACCTAGCACACTAGCTATAACTTGACTTCTCTCATTGGTCACAATAATGCTGAGCTTCCTCCAACAGGTGTGATACAAATTTGTAATAGATCCATCTCTCTTAGCTTTTATGGAGGCCATGAGTGGCCTGGCACAGTGGAAACACCCAGACTAGTTCCCAACAGCCCCATCAGTTTATCTCCATGTGCTGTACATGTGTTACCATTTCACTTTCCACATGGACTAGGCTAAGTGAAAGGTTTAGAAAGCACTGGCCTAGTAGAATTGCCTCATAGTTACCTTGCTTCAAATGTCCAAGCCATTCTGCACACTACTATGATTTGAAATGTATTAAATAACATGAATAATGGGTTAGACTTCTTTGGATTGACATTAGTTACCATTTTTTTTTAAAGGGCTCCAAGGGGCAGGGAAAAAAAGTGGTTCCAAGGACAATACATTTTTTTGAAGGCAGTAATAACTTCCAATTTCTTGCTCATCTCTTTCCAAAAACTCAAAATGAATATGAAAATGAGAATTAAAAAAAACATAATTTAATTATCTTTCAATGGCATTAATCAAGCTATATTTTCAATGTGATTATTAGATAGCCAAGTGAAATGGTAATTTATCAAATGAAAGTATATTAAACTAGAACTAAAGAAGAGTTAGTCTTCTTTATTGTAATGTATTCATACAAAAAAAGCATTTATTACATGTAAAGAAGAAAAGTTTATCATACAGAGTATCTATTCAAATTAAGACTTCAGTCATTCAAACAGAAGTCTGGTGTTTTGCACAGATAACTTTATTCAATGCTCAACTGACTAACTAAAAACCTCTTACAGGATATAGTGTCTCAAAGATGAAGATAATAAAGAAAATGTTAATTCATGGTTAACAAAACAAGTGATAAAATGCTACTCATCTGAACACAGCAGCTAAAGATTTTGGCAATTTAGAAAAATAAAAGCTGTGTAACATATAAACAACATATGGTAAAAAAGCAAAGAATAAATAACTGAAGCCCACAGTGGATAAAAAAATCTGTTAAGATTTAGTAATTATTATTTAAAAAATAAGCACATACAAAAATAATCATGCAACAAAGTTCTAGCAGAAATACAAGGTCTAGCAATCAGATATCAATCCTTCCACTGCAATATTATATCTAGTTCTGATCTTCACCTCTATTGAAAGAAACTTAAAAAAAAAAGTTCAGAGAAAAGCAATTACTAAAGAATGAAAAGAATGAGAAAAGTGAAATGGGGCAGATTTATTCATACAGGAGAAAGTCAGCAAATGTTTAGCCCTGTGTGTGATAATGCTACATTCTGCTTGTGTGTCACTAATGGTTTTAAAGAACATGTGAGAGAAGAGGGAAAAAGGAGATGAAGAGGAAAGTAAGCAAAAGGAAAAATAATGTATAAATAGTAAATCAGATCTCTTATCCCTTCAGAGCATGGTGTTGTGAACTGTTTAAGCAATGCCTCAGGATATTCACTATGATCCATTATGCTTTTATAGTATTTTTTTATCAATCCAATGATATCTACTTTCAATATGGGACGGCCAGATAAGGAAACCACTACCTGCCATAACAAAAAAATGAAGGCTCTGGATGGTGGGTAAAGGACCAACAGAATTTAGAAGAGGTATCTGAGAAGAGCAGGAAGAGGTATGTGTTGGGGAAGCTGGCAGAGAGGAAGATTTCTCAAAATAATTAATACATAATGTGGGTTTTAAAGACTATAATTCCCTAACAGAAAGATTTCAGTAAGAGGGCACAGCAAGAGAAAGACTTATACTTGACATGGCTGGTGTGACAGCCAGAATGGACATCCAAGAATACCTAAGTCCTAATCCTTCAATCTCTGAATACCTGTTACATGGCAAAAAGGACTTTGGGAAAGGACCCTAAACAGAGAGATATGAAGCATGAAAGACCCGTGACCCATGCATGACTCCTTGAAAGGAGCCATAAAGAAGGCAAAGGAAGGAATGCAGACAGTCTCTAGGAAGAAAGACTGGCCCTAAATAAAAGTTAGCAAGACAATGGAACCTCAGCTCTATCACCATAGGTAACTGAATGCGGCCAAACAGTTGAATGAGCTGAGAACAGATTCTTCCCTAAACTCTCTAGTAAGGAACAGAGCCCAGTCAACACCTTGATTTCAGCCTCATATATGGAACACTAAACAGAAGACCCCGCTAAGCCCATCCAGATTTCTGCCCTAAATAAACTGTGTGATGGCGATTTAAGGTTGTGTTAAAGTTGCTGAGCTGTGGTAATCTGTTAAAGCAGCAATAAAGCTAATACAGATGACAAGTTCTGGGAAAAGATATAGTTCTAAGTAGCCAGAGCAAAGGATATGTGGGTAAGGAAGAACAGAAGAGAAGATAGGGATGAAATTGGTAAGGTAGGTAGAGTCTAGATTAAAACAAAACAAAACCCCCCCAAAAAAACAAACCAAAAAAAAAAAAACCCCTGGGACTTTATTATGTAGGACATGGAGAGATGCTACAATTTGTTTAAAGTAGGAGAGATGATGCAGAATGTTGTTTAAATGGGGATGAGAGGGAAACCACAGGTTAGGCAATTATTTAGGAGTATATCACAATTATCTATGTAATAGATGACAAAAGTCTAAGCCAAAGCAATAAGAATGAAGAGATATAACCAATACATCTTTGGGATATTTCAGAGGCATAAATACTGATTTTTTGGTTCGTGACTCATATTGCATATGACAGAACAGTCCTAGATTTCTCAAAGTATTTAGCCTTGATGATTTAGTGGACAATACTGTTTAACAATCAGTGAACAAAAGAAAAGCACTGTATTTTGATGAGGTTAAAAATAGGAAAAGGGAAAATAGGTACTCTTTTTTTTTTTTTTTTTGAGAGAAAGTGAGCATGTGTGTGTGGGGGGGAGGTCTGGGAGATCATGATCTGAGCATAAATCAGGATCTGGATGCTTAACTGACTGAGCCACCCATGTGCCACTCCTCTAATTTTAAAATACCTAGAAGACAATTAAGAGTTTTAAAGCAGTGGATGAACAAAAAATAAAAAACATCTATTTTGTCAGGCTCTATTACCTCTGCTGTTACTTTCTGGATAGGCAAATGTAGGCTTATTTGGGGAGCGTCGTAGATCACTATTAAGGAAAGGCTTATCAGGTGGATATACTACATACGGAGATGAGGAATGGCGAACCATACTTCCATCAGACCTTGAGGGTTCAACTATGATGTTCTGAAAAATAAAAATATAGAAATTACCTTTCAAAATTTTACACTGCAAATAGGATGTAAATACACACATATACACACACAGAGGTGTGCATGCACGTGTACACACACACACACACACAATTTGTTCCTGAGAACTGTACAGCTCATGTTCCATTGATGGTGACAACAGAAAAAAGAGAGCTCACTGACTATACACAACAGAATTCAATCATTATTTTAAAATAATAAAACTTTTCTGTGTTTCTTATGTGCATAAATATAGCCATGTAACAGATACTGTAAAAAGGAAATAATGTTCAAACAACCTGAATAGAAATGCTGCACAGAAACACTTGAATATGATACTCATAATAAATGTAATATGTTTTACTTAAAAATATGTAGTGTAAAATATAAATTCAGAAAATACTGTCTTTTTACAGTATCTGAAACTGCAACAAAATGACTGAATTAATCTCTCTCCAATCAAGTAAGTAATTCTTGAATATTTATCAAATGTCCAAGACTCTGTGGTATACAGACAGACAGACATAGTTCTTGTTCCAAAAAATTTATATTTAGGAAAAAAAGGTGGGGGAGAGCAATTAGAAATACCAAGTACCCAAGTATAATTTTTTTTTTTAAATGATTTGATTTATTTATTTGAGAGAGAGCATGAGGGGGGAAAAAGGTCAGAGGGAAAAGCAGACTCTCCATGGAGCTGGGAGCCTGATGTGGAACTAGATCCTGGAACTCCGGGATCATGACCTGAGCCGAAGGCAGTCGCCCAACCAACTGAGCCACCCAGGCGCCCTCTAAATATAAATTTTAATTCCAAAAAACCACTATTATGAATGAGATTTGGTTCAATTAGGGATTATGTTCCACATGATTTCAGTTTCAGGGGATGCTAACTGTGGTATATTGTTAATTGTAGATGATTTCCTATTGGTAGAGAGACCTAAAGTGGGGAAAGTAATGGAGAAACTGAAAGCTAAGGTGGAAGATACAATCGCTTGCTGCTCAGAATTCTCATTTATCTTTCTTTCAAATAACCACAGCAAAATCAGTTCTCAACTCTTACCTTTGGAGAACTAAACAAGACAGCACAGAACAATCTGTGTCCAGAAAAACAGAAAGGGACAGTATAATAGTATACTGTACTTTACATACATAAAGAACAATAATGGTAAACAACCTCCTGGAATAAAGGAAGGCAATCAAGAAAACCACACAGTATCTAAATCTTATTAAAAATCAAAGACCGATTTTTAATAAGATTTAGATACTGTGTGGAGACTGGGGACGCCTGGGTGGCTCAGCTGGTTGGACGACTGCCTTCGGCTGGGGTCATGATCCCGGAGTAGCGGGATCGAGTCCCACATCAGGCTCCCAGCTCCACGGGGAGTTTGCTTCTCTCTCTGACCTTCTCCTCGCTCATGTTCTCTCTCACTGTATCTCTCTCTCAAATAAATGAATAAAATCTTAAAAAAAAAAATCAAAGACTGTTTCCATGTAAAACCATATAATTTTCCAATTGATTTAAGAAAGCAAATACAAAACTAAACTATGGCTATGAAAACTAAAGAAGAGAATAAAGACTTGGAAAAGATAGAGGTAAGTCTGAATGTGATACTCAAGTAAACTGATGTTAAATCAACAGAAAAAGTGTGTTCACATGCAACAGGACTGAGTTGACATTTATCAAACTTTTTGGCAAACTGACATCAGGTTTTTGGAGATGGCCAGAAAACAGGGTGAGTTTTCAATTCTTAAAATATATTATACTGCCAAAGCTCTTACAAAGCACCATGAATTATCACTTAGCTTAATTTCAAATATGATTCTTCCCAGAGAACCTTAGATTTTCATACAACCTACTAGAATCCTATAATTTAACAGCTACCATTCACAGTAACTGGCCAGGAATTATTCCTTATCAATATATATGTATGAACATAAAATGCCTGCAAATTTACCTAAGGTTCTCAAAACAATTTTTATTAGAATTACTGAATACTGTACAGATACTAACAGGACTACGCATAAATAATTTACCTTCGAAAAACCCAAACCAAAAAAAGAAAAAAAAAAAAAGAAAAGAAACCATCTTCATTAAATTCACTGCTTGCTAGCTCTTATAAAAACTACCAGTTCAAAATTTATCCTTTCTGAAACATTTTTCCAAAGCCAACAGGTACAATGAAAAGATCCTCAACATTCATTAGTCATTAGGAAAATGCAAATTAAAACCACAATGAAAGGGGCGCCTGGGTGGCTCAGCTGGTTAAATGCCTGCTTTCTGGCTCAGGTCATGATCTCAGAATCCTGGGATCCTGCCCCACACTGGGCTCTCTGCTCAGTGGGGAGCCTGCTTTTCCCTCTCCCTCTACCCATCATTCCCCCTGCTTGTGGGCTCTCTCTCTCTCTCTCTGTTAAATAGGTAAATTTTTAAAAAATTGCTTTAAAACCACAATGAGAGATCTCATACCTGTTGAGACTGACCATCATCATAAAGACAAAAGATTACAAAAGCTGTCATAGACACAGAGAAAAAGGAACCCTTTGTGCACTGTTTGTAGAACTGTAAACTGATAGAGCCACTATAGAAAACAGTATGGAGGATCCTCAAAAAATTACTAATAGAACTATGACATAATCCAGCAATGGGTATATATCCAAAAGAAATGAACACTAACTTGAAGAGTTATTAGCATCTCTATGTTCAGATCATAGCAGCATTACTTATAAGAGCGAAGACATGGAAGCAATGTGTGTCTGTTGATGGAGGAATGGGTAAAGAAGTTGTGACATATACAATGGAGAATTATTCAGTCATTAAGACACACACACACACACACACACACACACACACACACACAAGAAAATCCCACCATTTACAAAAGCACAGCTGGACCCTAAAGGCATTATATTAAATGAAGTCACTGTATAAACTCAATCATATGTGGAATCTAAAACAAAAACCATACTCTATGGGAAAAAATCACACACTTGTGGTTACAAAGTTAAAAAATGGGGGAAAAGGGGAGCTGGAGGAAGGTGGTCAAAAGATACAAACTTCCAGTTACAAAATAAATAATTAGTAAGGATGTAATGTACAACATGACAACTAAAGCCAACACTACTATATGATATAGAGGGGAGTTGTAAAGGCAGGATATCCTACAAGTTTTCATCACAAGGAAAAAAGTTCTTTTCTTTGTATTCATATGAGAAGATGAATATTAACTAAACCTATTTTGGTAACTGATTCACAATATATGTAAATCAAATCATCATGCTGTATGCCTTAAATCTGGGTGGTGATATATGTCAATTATTTCTCAATAAAACTGGGCAGGGGGAGAGATTTATCTTTCAACAAAATTTGTCACATATATATCACCAAAATATTGCTTAGGTTGAGTCAGCAGACAAATTATGAAACTTTATGTAAAAATCTAAGCATATAATGAGATTTTTATTAAAAAAAAGCTTTTCTAAATGTAGTCCATTTTCCAAGTCAGCCATCTCATTTTGAATTTTTGGGTTTAAGCAATGAATGTCATTGTTATTTCAAATGTGTTGAGTCAGTGTCTTCATTTGCTACCAGCAGTTTAAATCACAGGAAGAATACATAAATCAAAAGCAAAACAGAAAATAAAATGGCCTGTAAAATTATTTACAAGAACTATTTTGAAATAAAATTAAACCAAGAAATACGAAACTGGCAACTCTTAACATATGCACCATATGTATATAATAAAAACAGTAGGGGATAAAATATTGCATATACATATAGCATTATTCAGCCTTAAGGAGAGAAATCCCATTACATGTGACATAATGGATAAACCTGAGGACTTATGCTCGATGAAATAAGCTAGTCAAAAAAAAGAAATACTTTACGATTCTACTTATATAAAGTGTCTAAAGTAGTCAAATTCATAGAAACTGAAAGTAGAATGTTGGTTACCAGGACTGGGGAGATTGCAAAGTAGCGCTGTTAAATGGACAGAGAGTTCTGTAAGATGAAAGTCTAAAGTTTCACCACAGTATTATTATACTTAACATTACTGAACCATATACTTAAAAATGTTTAAGATGGAAAAGTGGTAGGTAAATACCCAAGAAGAATAATATAGCAAGAAAAAAACAGTATGTGTTCTTTTTTTTTTTTTTTTTTTTAACAGTATGTGTTCTTAATAGCCATGTCTTTCTAAGTGAGAAAAACAATTGGGGATAAGTTGGAAACTTCAGGTAAGAGAAGAACCACAGAAACAATCTAGTATACTCTCCTTGTCTTATAAAAGAGGAAAAGGAGGTTCAAAACATAGACTTGCCTACCCCACTCCCAAGCCAATCTCATCCCCTGTAGAATCAGAGGTGGTTAACTGAACAAGTATCTAGTTCTCAAAAGAGAACCACCAGCTTACCTATACCTGTTCATACATTTCACCTTCCCTATGCTGAAACAAGGAATGGGGTTTGTTTAACGAACTTATCTCCTCCTACCTGTTCAAAGCCTTGGTTCCTATAAAACCCCTCCCTTCCTGATGCTATTTCTCTCTACAAGATCTCTCACATGGTCATTAAGGACAAAATAAACAAAAGCTCTCCTGAACTTTAGGACTCTCCTCCAGTCCTACCTCATTTCTCTGAGCTTACAACAAAGGCCCTTAAAGTAATTGTTTGTAATTGCTGCAATCTCTTAATCACCCCACCTCTTACCCTCTCCAATCAGACTTGAGTCTTCACCAGTTCACAGAAACAGCTCAGCAAGCTGACTTCGAAGACCTCCCAGAAGCATGTGATACGTATCACTTCATCCCAACACTTGCCTTAGAAGATGGACCACACTCTGGTTTTCCTATCAACACAGGCCTCTTCCTAAGAATCTCCTTGGCTCTCTTCTTTCTCTTTCTAAATGCTGAAGTGCTCCAAAGCTTAGTCCTTCTACTTCTGGTTTTCTTTTACATGAATTCCTTTGATCTCATCAACTTGTAGGGCTTTGAAAAGCCTTTACTTGCTGAGACTTTCAAGTTTAAATATGGAATCCAGAGCTCTCCGCTCTCAAACTTTATATTCACATTAACCTTACTACTCATTATTTCCACTTGGATGGGCACCTCAAATTTTACATGCCTACAACAAATTCTTGAATTAACTCCCAAAACCTGTTCCCCTCCCAGCATACCACAACAATTGGCACCACTATGCACCCAGCTAGCTGTTCAGGTCAAAAACCTTGGATGAAGTCATTTTTCATACACCCCACAACCAATTTTTCATTATATCTTGTTGGGTCTCTGTCTTCAAAATATGTCCAGAAACTCTACAATTTCTCACTAATTCCACTACTAATGCTCTGGTTTACACCACTGTGATCTGTTGTCTGGACTGCATTAATAGCCTCCTAATCACTCCTGTCCATATCCCCTTAGCCTGTCTCCAAGTAGTAATCATTATGATTGTTTTTAAAAAACAAGTATATTAGAGTAATACCCCTAGCTAAAACCCTCCAATAGATTTCCATCACAGAATAAAATCCAAAATTCTCACCATGGTTTACTTATTTGAGAGTGAGTAAATGAGTGTTAAGAGTGCACGTGCAGGCACACGAACAGGGGAAGGGGCAGAGGGAGAACCTCCAGCAGACCCTGTGCACAGCCTGACATGGGGCTCCAATCTCACTACCTGAGGTGAAATCAAGAGTCAGAAGCTCAACTGACTGAGCCACCCAGATGCCTCCTTACCATGGTTTTTATGGCCCCACGCACGTATCTGACCTCAGGCTAACTCTGACTTGATTCCCTCCCACTCTTTCTCCACAACCCTCTGTCCCCTTATTATTTCCCAGCTATACTGACCTACTTTTGGATTTCTAAAATGCACAGTACACTTTTTTCTTTTCTAAGTTTACCTGCCTGGAAAGCTCCCTTTCTCATGCCACTCAGTCATCGGCTCAAAAGTCTTGTCAATAAGGCTTTCCCTGACAATAGTACCTAAAGTAGCACCATTCTGTCACTCTGTTGCCTTTATTCTTTTTTAAAAATGCTTATCCCTACTTGATATATTTAGTATCTCTATGCCCTGTGGAATTAAAAAAAAAAAACAAAACAGTTTTTGTCTTTGGTTCCTAACACAGAGATTCAAAAACTCCGGGAATTTCTTAAGTGGTGGCTGTCCTTGTTATACCAAGAGTGGGATCCTCTAGACAGCTTCGGGATGAGAGCTAGTAGCCAGAAACCCAACCAAGTGACTAGCATTAGATATTTCAGGCCCACACCCTGACCTCAGAAGGGAGGGGCTGGAGACTGAGTTCAATTAATAATGGCCAATGACTGACTAAATTTTAAGTATATGATTTATATACTAATAAAAACTCCTTAACAATGAGGTCCCAGGAGCATCCAGAGTGGTCATGGAAGCCCCTTTATATCTTGCCCTATGTGTCTCTTCCATTTGGCGTTTCTGAGTTGTATCCTCTATAAAAACAAAACAAAACAAAAAAAACCTAACTATAATCATAACTCACTTTCCTGAGTTCTGTGAGTCATTTTAGCAAATTAATAAATGTGAGGAAAAGGGGTCATGGGAACTCCTTCATTTGTAGTTGACTGGGCAGAAGTGCAAAAACCTACCTTCAGCACACCTGGGACTGAAGTAGGGGCAGTCATGTGGGAGCTAGTCCCTTAACCTATGGGGCCTGCACTTTATCCAGCTAGTTAGCAGCAGCACTGAATTGACTGCAGGACACCCAGCTAACACAGGAGAACTGATGCTGGAAAAAACATAGTCATTCCCACTGTTTAAGTGGGAATAAAGTTTAAGTTCCAATAAAAACACCTGATAAAGGTATTTAATAAATTTGTTGAGTGAATTCATTATATAATTCCTCTGTAAAACAGGAAAATTTCACTGTCCATAAAACTGAACTATTTTACTCAAGTATATAAGTTATAAAATTATATACATTTATAAAATATAAATTACAAAATATAATTTCCTTTATGCCAAACAGAGAGCACAAATATCATAGAAAGACTGTGCAGAAAGGATTAACATAGCAGACATGAGACTGCTGTCCTTAAAGATGTCTACTTATGAGGTGGTTCTTGGCTGGTATCTGGGAACCTCAATTTTGGGAATGTTCCATGATTGTCAGCAGTCCCCAGGACCAGCCCAAGGTTCGGGGATTTGCTAGATGGACTGAAAGGACTCAGCATATAGTTATACTCATCACTAGGATTTAATATAGCAAAAGGATTCGTAAGCAAAAGACCCATCGGGGTGAAGTCTGTAAGATACCAGGCACAAGCTTTCAAAATTCCTCTCTAGCTGCTTAAATGATGTGCTTAATTCCTCCAGCAACTAATAGTGACAACTTTTGTGTTTTTTCACCAAGGCTCCTTAGACTCAGTGGCCAAAGTTTTCACTGGGGGCTGTTACATTCCTGACTCCCAGAAAGAAAGCAGGTGTTCAGCATAAACCACACTGTTTGTACAAACAGTTTAGGCAGAGTGAAGTACTCATCTTTTAAAGTTTTATGTTAGTATAAGAAATTGTTTCCATTTAAGTCCACAGCTGCCTATCAAGAACTAACCCTGTCAATAGAACTTTCTAAAGATAGCAGATTGATCTGAGATGATAGAAGATTTCAAGTGAATTCTTCTTGCTTTCAGTGCCACAAGCCATCCGATCATGGATACCTGAGAACTACTGAAAGGCAGAAGATCTTTCAAGTTGAATTAGGCTCCCCCCATATATATGTAATATATATCTACATACGCAAAATAAAAACAACACACACCTCAAACTTGCATGGTACTTTAAAATTTACGTATCCGTTATCTTAGTTGATCCTCATAACAATCCTGACAAGAAAGTATCTTCACTTAGAGTTCAGAAAAATGTATTTTTAAGGACCCTGAACATAGAATCTTCGATTTCTATATTCTACAGAATTTCTATATTCTGTATTTTTTCCAAGCATATTCACATTCTCCTGTAGTTATTACAAGAAACCCTGAAGGTAGCAAATATTACTGTCCCCACTGCAGGTGAAAAAAGCAGGTTAAGAAAAGTTAAACCACACACAGCTACTAAGGAGCCTGAGTCTTACTCCTAATCAGTACGCTTTTCCAAGACCCCAAGCATTCAATAAATATTTTTCCAACTAAAATGACAGGATTCTAAGAGAAACTTTCAGGATTAAAGGCAAAATGTTTAATCTGACCACTTTCTTCCCTGGTAACTTTAGCTCCTACTTAGGAACACTTATGATTCAAGTATTTATGGAACATCTCTGTGTATGGCACTGCATTAAGTATGAAAGATGATAAGAAATTTGTATTATTTGCCTTCTTTTCAAATGGAATGTGCAGGAAGAAATGAGCTGGAAGAAATCAGATACATAAAAACTTAAATACAATTTAGCAAATCATACTCAACTACACAGAAAAAAATACAGTATGATCAAAATGGGGTCATTCTAGGAATGTTTATGAATGACTGAACATTAGAATATCCATTTTACTTTAATGTGAAAATCCGTATGATCATATGTAAAGTAATCAATAAAATTCAATACCCAGCCATTATTAAAGAACTATTTTCTTACTGCAGTAAGCAAGTTTCCAAAAATCATGACAAAGTATTTAATGGTACAAAATTTAAAACATTCCTTTTAAATTCAGGAGCAAGTCAAAGATATTTACAAGGCAACTAGTAAATGTTGTGCTGCATTTCATAGCCTGCATATTAAGATAAGAAAAGATAAGAAAGGATAATAAACATTAAGACTGAAGCAAAGAATCAAAATTTCACAAGTTAAGATCATCTAAATAGAAAATACCAAAAAATCCTCAATTACTAGAATTAGAGTTTAGGAAAGATTGTTGAGAAAATTAATATGAAAAAATGAATATAACAGTTCTATATATCAGTTAGAAAATGCAACTTATGAAAATATATAAAAAATGAGCTAGAAATAAATTTAATAAATGATGTACAAGACCTGAAATTATAAAATTTTATGGAAAAATGTTAATGCTCAAAAAAACTGGAATAACAAGACACAGAATACTATCTTAAAGACATTGGTTACTCCCAAATTAAACTAGAAATTCAATGCAGTTTCAATTGAAATTCCAACAGCAGATATAATTTATAATATATAATTTATAATTTCTATTAAAGAACAGTGGAGGACCAAGAATAGCTAACATTTCTCTTGAAGGAACAAGGAAGATAGGCAGGTACTCTCTCAGAAATATATAAAGGAGAATCATTAATACAGTGAGTATATAGGGATCGACAAATACAATCATGGAACAAAGAGCCCAGTAAAACAAACATCCACATATGGAAATATACTGATAGCTACAAATGCAAACCATTCAGGAAAGATATACCTAATAAGCAATGTTGAAGAAGTTGTGTATTTTTTTTTTAAGATTTTATTCATTTATTTGACAGACAGAGATCACAAGTAGGCAGAGAGGTGGGGTGGGGGAGCGGGGGAGGGAAGCAGGCTCCAGAGCCCAATGTGGGTCTCCATCCCAGGACCCTGCAATCATGACCTGAGCTGAAAACAGAGGCTTTAACCCACTGAGCCACTCAGGCGCCCTGAGAAATTGTATATCTTAAGCAGAAAGGTTAAACTAGATCCCTACCTCACAGCACCCAAATTAACTTCAAGCATATTAAGGACTTAAAAGGCCCCAACTTTAAAACCTGTATAGAAAAACACAAAAGAATGTCATTAAAAAGTCCTTTGCTTCAAGAATTTCCTTTTTTTGTTTTTTTAATTTTATTTATTTATTTGACAGAGATCACAAGCAGGCAGACAGGCAGGCAGAGAGAGGGAAGAGAGAGAGAGAGAGAGAGAGGAAGCAGGCTCTGGGTAGAGCAGAGAGCCCGATGCGGGACTCGATCCCTGGACCCTGAGATCATGACCTAAGCCGAAGGCAGAGGCTTAACCCAATAAGCCACCCAGGCGCCCTGCTTCAAGAATTTCTTAATCAAAAGCACTAAACATAAAAAGGAAAGACAAAAAAAAAAAAAAAAAAAAAAAAAAAAAAAAAAAAAAAAAGGAAAGACTAATAAATTTTATCCATGAACATCAGGAACTCCCATCAAAAGGTATCTTAGACAAGTCAAAGACAAGCTGAAGAGTAATTAGAATAAAGCTAAACAGGCAAGCATTAACTTCCAGAATGCATAAAGAATGAGTATAAATCAACAGGAAAAGACAAACCAATTAAAGAAAGGAAAAAGGCACAAGCAAGCATTTCGTAGAAGAAAAAAAAGTGAGTAAAGTTATGAAAAAATAAAAGGTGCATTGTCTCCATTGATAAGGGGAGCACAAATGAGAACAAGAACAGGATAGCATTTCATACTCCCTTCTTGGCAAAAATTCAGAAGTGAGACCATACTACATGTTCAAGAGGACATGGATTAAAGGGAATAGCTGCTGGGAACATACTGGTACAATTGCTTTAGAAAACAACTCAGCATTATAAAGAAAGCCAAAGATGCACCCTCTATGATCCTGCCATTTCAATCACAACTTTATTTGCTGATCTATTTTCTCTTTCTTCTTCCTCTTCTTCTTTTTTAATGATTATGTCCTTAGTCACTAAACATATTCCACAACCCACCACCGAGTTGGAACCCACAGCCCAACTGGCAGTTCAAACCACTGTTGCCCCTCTCAAACATTTTGGATTTGGGGATTCCTTTACACTCTTAAAAATTACTGAAGATCCCAAAGAGCTTTTTGTTCATGTGGGTTATACCTAGATGTTAACATACTTACTAATTTAAAAATAATACACCCATGATGTTACCATAAATATAATTCTTGAATGAAAACTAAGAGCCATCCAAAATAGTTAATGGAGAATTGTTTACAGATCTCTTTAATTCTTAATTTAAAAAAAGGCTACTGGATTCGTATATTTGCTTCTGCATTCACTCTACTGAATATGCTATTTCGGCTGACACAAAAGAAAATCTGGTTCCCACAAAGTGGCTGGGTAAGGAAGATAACTGTAGACCGTCTTGTGAGGGCCTCAGGGACCCCCAAAGGACTTCAGACCATGCTTTGAAAACTGCTACTTTAGAGAAATTTTTGCACTTGTAGAACTTCTAAGGATGATCACAAGAGAACTATTTTTGAATGGCTGGCAAACTAGTGAGTAACAAAACTGGCTCTGCCATTTACTAGTTGTGTAAACTTGATTTAACCTCTGTGCCTCATCTGGCTCATTTAACAATGGAAATACTAATTAATTAATACATGAAAAGCACTTAAAACCATGACTGCCATATAATACTATATATTTTATAATCCCAAAACATAAGCTGGTGGTATATATGAGAGAAAAGATGCATGAAGAAGCATAAAGGAATTCATTTTATTAATCTCAAAGATAAATCTTTTATATATTTAGTATTAAAAAATCTATGACATATTCATAAAACTTAAGAGGAAAAAAATATGGAGCATATTAATTACAGGGTCTGGTTAAAAAGTCACAGAGACCAGTTAGATTAGTTTATTAAGTCCGAAGTGACGTAAGAGTTCTGACTATGGATACTGGGAAAATAAAAAAGAACTGACAGGAAAGATACTCCTCTATTCCAATACTATGCTGCCTATACTTCTACTTAATGTCACTGTGCCCAGTCAAAGCTGCTTTCCTGAGGCAGCCACTACTGAAAAGATACATAGCAATCATGTTATATGTTACTGGCTGTTACTCTTCTTACTGCTGTTGCAAAAAATACCTAAAAAACAAAACAAAACAAAAAAACCTGAATGTATCACCTGCTTCCATCTTACTCACATTTGAGATTTACATAGTAGCTGCTTTTTCAAGAATGCTATTTATGAATTTACCTGTTAAAAATCCTTACCTAGTAAAAGCATCCCTATTTATTATAGCATGCTCCAAGCTGGGTTTATGAGTGTTGAATAAAAAGGAATTTTTTTTATATGAATAGTTAATAAATCCTAAAATCTGAGTATGAGTAGGCTCTGAGTTTATGCTGTAGTTTTCAAAGGGTTTTGTGTGTGTGTGTTATTTTATGATCGGCTATTTGCTAAGCTGAATGTTTTAAATTTTGTTGGAAATGTCAGCCTTATTTATGATAGGACAGTTAAACTGTCTGAGGAGGGTCATTTCTGATATACTAATAATCTAAATTTAGTCATTTTTGTTTTGAAACTGACTTCCAAATTAGTTTGATATAGCAAGACAAATTAAGAAGGCCGTTACACTTTTGATTTCCCAAAGATCCTAAATATTTGAAAAGTGTATTCTTGATATTTAGAATCCAATTAAAGCTGAGCTTAATATATACAAATATATATGCTTTCCTATTAAATACTCCAGGAAATTTATGATCTGGCTACCTTATGGAATAAGATTTGACAGCATATCCCAATATCAGTGCTCAGCTAAGTGGACTTGGCAGAGTATAGCTCAATTAACATTTGCAGGAGTACTTCTGGCTCAGTCTCCTCAGTCTCCAAGTGCTAAGTTTTGAAAGCAGTGGAGAGCCTTCTTCTCCCATTAAATTTAATTCATCTCAGCTCCTATATAATCTCAACCATCTACTTAGGGACACTTCCTCCTAACAGTTCCTCTTCTTATATTCCCTTTCACTGACCTAATTCCGGAATAAACTCTATGTGCTTCATTCATTCCTTCTCCTCCATCTTCTGACTGCTCTGCAAACTCTACTCCCGTTCTGCAGAAACTCCGAGTTATTTCGGGCCTCATTATCATAAACCTTAAGTCACCAAAAGCTGAAACTGAGGAAAACTGTCTTCCGGAGGTGGCTCTGTTCTTAATGCTCCCCTTTAGTGTGCACGACATAACTTTACCCTGATAGTTTTCTGTTTTCTTCCCTATCGCTTTTTTCACGTTTTTACCTACTCCCACAATTCATCTAACCCAACTCTACCACCACACGACTTTTGCTCATTCCTAGTTTCTTGAAAACCCGTCTTGTCTTAGCATATACCTAGAAATGCCATTGGTGCCTTTTTCTTCTTTTCATTTCTTGTGACAAGCATTTACAACTCCTTCCCCATACAGCTCACCTAGCTAGCTCCATCTTCCCTACCGGGAAACTGTTTCTAGCCTACCAAGAGCTGCTAGCCACTCATGCCTAGGTTATTTTAGGACAGCAACATTGATCAATCTGAACTGTGTGACAGCCTGATTACATGCAGTTTCTCCTCACTGTCGTCTCCTTCAGAGCAGGGATTCTACCTCATTCACCTGTGTCATCTTAGATCCTCAAAGTATGCAGGCACTACGCTTTAGCTGGGAAAAATAAAAGGCTATAATGGCTCTTACTTGAGACTCCTTCCATTTTCTGCCAGATCCCAAAGTGCCGGATCCCCAAATACTAAGCACCGACATTGCAATTCGACAAATAATAGTGACTGAACTGGCTGGGGGCCCTAGGAGAGGCGAAAACCATGTTCAGGTTCAACTGTCCCTGCCGCCTCTCTAGAACGGCACGTACACGTTGCAAAGTAATACCGAAGGGGGAAAGCGCGCGCTCTGGGTACGAGGAAGAACAAAGTCCCTGGGAATACGCGAGGGGAGGCACTGTACGCAATGGAATCAGCACAAGCAGCAACTAGTAAGCGCTTCCGACTGAGGACTATTCAACAGTTAAGCCAACTCTCGAGCCCACCTGGTCTCGGCAAGTTTCCAAGAGGGGCCGTTACACACACGTGACCAAAGCTGCACTGTTTTCGCAAGGCCAGGGCGTGGGTAGACACCCTAGCGAATCCTGGCAAAGTTCGGTAACCTGCGCCTCTAGGCCGGAAGGTGAATGAACAGGGGATGGAGGCGGGCCAGGCCTGTTTCGAGGTAAGGGTGCAGCCTCGACAGGGGAGCACGGGGCGTCTGGAGAGCAAGGGGCGACCACGCATCCCCGGCCATTCCCCAGGATGGGGTGAGACTCTGGGCCCAGAGCGCTTTGAAGAGTGAGGAAAAGCAAAGAGGCGTCAGGACCGAGCCCATTCGAACGTCAGCCGCTTCTTACCGAGATCTGAGAACCAGAGGTCGCAGAGACCGATGCTGCCGCCATCTTCCTGCCTACCGAGAGGACCTCCGCAGCCCTGGGGGGGTCCGGGTTCTCGAGCTTTTCCTCAAGATTCGAGAGCCGCCCACCAGGGGCGACCCTAAGCCGAACCCCTGATGGAAGGGGTTGGGGTGTTGGTGCCCGGTGTAGAAACCCCTGCACACACCCCCACAGGGACGCCCACGCTCAGAGCGCACACGGAAAAGGCAACACGTCCTAACGGACGTCTTGAGTGGCCAATCAAAAAAGCGGACGTCTTCCGGTAGTAGGAGAGATTCCGCCTCTTCCCTCGCTGACGTCACAAGGTAGCGCATCGCTGAAACCGCGGGCGAAGCTAACGCTGCGGGCTACCCCACGGCTCTGAGGGGACTCTACAACAGGGCGGGCCACATCGAGGAGGAAGCGTGGGCCACGGGTTGTGTTGTCTCCAGTGGCAATTGAATAGAATGACTGAAACAATAAAATGCGAAGTTCAAACACTCCATCCGTTCCCCTGGAGTAGACGCCGGAGAGAGCGTCAGCTCGAGTCGGAGACGCCTCTCTAGGTGAAGTACTTAGCTTTTGACCAATAACAAATAGAATCAGGAGGGACTTTAGTGATTTGCTCCAATAGCAGTCAAGGGGGAAAAAAGTGGAGGCAGAGAGTAAACCTCCACGAAAACTTGCCCAATTGGATTGGGGCGTTCTCACTGAAACCTGAGACTGGCTGCTACATACAGGCGCTACTGGTGCCTTTGGGCGGGGCAAGTTTGAAGCGGATTTCGCGCGCTGAGAGCGTCGGTCCTTCATTGGCCAGCAACTTCCTCCCTTTGTGGGAGCTTCCAGCGTAGTCGGGGTTAGGGGTTGGGAGGAGCGACCGAGTGACGCAGTAGCCATCCCAGCCAATCAGAGATGGGGAAGCGACTCCGAGAAGGAAGCGGATCCACTGCCGCGCAGCTAAACCGCATCGAGCTATCCTCTTCGTCTCCCTCCGCCGCTATAGGGGCCTAAGCGGGAGCGGCTGGGACGGCGTCACTGAGAGGGCTGGGGGCGGAAGTGGAGGCGGAGGGAGACGGTACAGTCCGCAGGGCCTTGGGCCTTAGCGGCGAGGCTCTGGTGGGCGCGAGGCAGGGGAGGGGGAGGAGGAGGAGCCCGCGGCCCGGGCGGCGGCGGCGGCGGCGCCCGAGTTCCCCGTAGGGCCCCGCCTCGGAGCGGGCGGCGGTGGAGGAGGAGACTGAGGAGCAGGATGGCGGCCTCGGCCCTGTACGCCTGCACCAAGTGTACCCAGCGCTATCCCTTCGAGGAGCTCTCCCAGGGCCAGCAGCTCTGCAAGGTCCGTGGGCGCTGGGCGGCGGGCGGGCGGGGTTTCCTCGGCCGGAGCCCGAGGGAATCTGGGTGTCCTCTGCGCTGCAGCCCGGCTCTCTTCGTCTGCGCCTTGGGCGCTTGGAGCTCTTTCTTGCCTCCTCACTCGGGACCCCTTTATCGAGGACGTGGGCATCAGATGGGAGGGGCCCCTGAGAGAAGACAAGATTCTGCCCTCTTCCAGGCGGCCCAGGAGGGGGCCGGGCCCCACCAACATTCAGGGGTCTCGGGTGGGGCTGAGAGAGGCGGCAGCCACCTGTCTATGCCGCAGAAACCCTGGGGTGGAGATATTTTCATCTCGGTTTTCTGCCTGGACTGTCCTCTCCTTCCACCCGGAGGTAGGGGACGGTTTTTGCACTTTCTTGCTAGGAACCTGAAGCCGCAAAGCTGATGGCATCCTTCTTCCCTGTCCAGGAAAGCGAAGCGACTGGTTTGGGGACAGAATGCTCTATGATTTGGAGCTCCTCCCATCCCATTAAAGCCAGGATGCTGTCTGTGAACAACGGTGCAAAATTTTAAGTAGTTTCGCATTTAACCAACCCTTGAAATCGGCCCTGACAGCTTTCTTAATTTGTAGCATACCCCCCCACATCAAGTAAAGACAAAGACACCTATGCCTTCCCTAAGGAAATATGCTGTAATTGGCCACTTATATGATAAATTACTCAATTGTGTACGTTGGGGGACAGGTATTATTGATGTTTTAGGAATTTGACTAGGTTGTGTATTAGTTTTCTACCAGAAAAGTGAAATTGGGGACTTTGAGATAGGTACTAATATATTGTCTTATTACAGGAATGTCGGATTGCGCATCCTATTGTAAAATGTACTTACTGCAGATCAGAATTTCAACAAGAGAGGTTTGTATACTAAACAGTTTTTGATTGTTAAAGACACCGTTGTCTGTAAGGAATACCGGGGGTGGTCATCCCGTATTTGTGGTGAAATATTCTTAAATGGTTTATTCTCTTAAATTTTAAGTTGTAAACCTTTTATATGTGCTGGGAGAGACTATATTGACACAAAATTAGTGGCTGTTTTACAATTAGACCGGTTTAGTCTTGTGGACTAAAAACGCAGACATAAAGTTACTGTTAAGCTGTAAAAATGACAAAACATTAGTGCTGACATGGACCTGAAGAAAGGTCTGTATTGTTACCATGTATGTTCCAAGGTGAAATCTAGTAACTTGTTACCAGTGGAAGAACAGCACATACTTTTTAATAGGGTGATTTCTTGTTAAGGGATCAGAGAGCTTATAAGAGAGTAGCCTAAGGAGAAGAACAAATCATTTCTTCATAAGTAGATTACTGGCATCATAATGGTAGGGAAGGCCAAGAGGAAGGTTAGGTAGGCACTGAGATATAAGGCTGTGCATAAACAATGGCAAATGTGAAGATTTTGGAACTAGATAGGAAACATTAGGATTTTTTTCCCTTTGGTTTTTGTTTCCTTTACTAAAAGATACACAATAAAAATGTGTAAAAACATTTACCATTTATCTAAAGTTAATGAAAGAGGAGAAAATGTGTATAATATGCATCCCTAAGAAGATCCTTGGTCTGTATTAGAGGAAGTTTTAAGAACTACTAAAGCAAATGTCAAATATAAACTGTATTTGCTTTAGTTTGATAGTGTGCTAATTACTTCAGAAAGCTATGTAAATTTGATCTATACTCAATTTCCTTTTCAGCAAAACTAATACAATTTGTAAGAAGTGTGCTCAAAATGTGAAGCAATTTGGCACGGTAAGAATGTTTTTATTTCATGCTATTTTGTTACTAGTCAGTGTTTTTCACAAAATGGACTTTGTAAAAAATATATATAGTTATGTCCTTAAGTATTCAAGATGTTAAAATATTCCAGGAAAGAAATTTGCTGTAGACTGTCTGATTGGATGACAATCCAGTCAGAGGATGACAGCGTTTAAAAACAGTACTATTATGTGCATGTTTTGTGTATATTGAATTTCGGTGTGAAGTGTATGATTTTATTCTTCAGAGGCTCAAATATAACAAACTCCTGGTTATGGAGCACCTCCTTATCTATAAAATTGGCATAATCACATCCCCCCCCCCCCTTAAGAACCTCTAACAGCTTTTATGTAGTCACACAGTTCAGGCACTTATTCTTAAAAGTCAGTCTCATAAAAGTCAGGACATTATGCTAGTATAATTTTTTTTTCACATGTATAGGACAGTCATTATTGGTATAGTACTGTCATGATTGGTCAAAGTTCTGGCCTTAAGGTTCTGTAAAATCCTGAATTATTTTTTGAGTATCAAAGAAAATCAAGGTATGTTTGTTACAGTTTAGGTTAAATATGCTTGTGCCAATTCTTAAGGTGAAAGCTCATGGGTAATGTATATTCATTTCATCATCAATAACGGTGTGTGATAAAAAAAAAAGCTGTTCAATGTTTTTTTAATAAATGAAACAGTAATGAGAGTAACTAGATTATTAAATTAGTTCATGCTCCTAAATACTGGATGCATGAAACGTTTCTATCAGTGTGTACCTTTATTTTCATTCTTTGAGAACTTTTTCACATATAGCTTTTATATAACATATTATCCGATCATAAATACATTTTTGATGATGTTATTAAGAGAGTTAACAAAAATTTGCATGATTCTAGAAATAAATGTTAGTAAATGAATAGGAACATGAAGAATGTCATTAAATGCGACAGGGTAACATACTTAACAGAAAGCTTTTTATCTCTTTCCTTATTTAGTCCTAGATATATGTCTGTATACAGGTATATGTTTTATGCAGCAAATTTTTAATTAATTTTTAAATGTTAAAATGTGTTAAAATGTGTATCTGCTTTTCAGCCTAAGCCTTGTCAGTACTGTAACATAATTGCTGCATTTATTGGTACAAAATGTCAGCGTTGTACAAATTCAGAAAAAAAATACGGACCACCTCAGACCTGTGAACAGTGCAAACAACAATGTGCTTTTGATCGAAAGGAGGAAGGAAGAAGAAAGGTATTTATATTATGATATCTTCTGGAAATTAAATGAAACACACAGGTTGGGAGTTATTTCAATGACTACACTACCGCTACATGATGTATGCTTTGAGTCCCTGAAAATGGTTAGATGGAAGTGCAGGAACAGTGCATTTTCTCCATGTTTGCATTATACATAGATTTATGTTGATCAATTGAGATTATTATATTTTTTAAAAATACTCTGATAGCTATGCCATACTATTTGGTTGTCTAACATTTTGTTCAGGAAAATTACTAACTGCTTTTAAATTCTTTCAGCTACTTACCCTTTTGCTCATTACTTGAAGTCACTGGTGTGAAAAAATACCTGATGGCACATTAACACGTATAATTCAAAGTTAGTCTTGTGCCTTTTGACTTGGGGCTCATGTTTTCAACCATTGTTTGTTTTGCTCTGCCTGTAGTGACTTAAAAAGTATGTATGTACCTGTGGCATTCCTCTGCTGGTCGGCATTCACATAGGCCTCCTGTTGTCTGTCAGTTCTGTTGAGTTGGAGGATGACTGTCTCTTTGAGAAGCTCCCCCAGGTTCTTCAACAGCAGTATATGTACCCTAGTTGTAAGACATGGCCCTCCAGCAGTTCTTGTGTGAACAAGTAGAAGAAAGAAACTTTGTTTTATTTTTTCGGGCTTAGTCTTAATTTTGGAAAGAAGGCTCTTTTCCTTCCTCTTGACACATGTATGGTTGATCTTCATTATTTGTGGTAGATAGGTTCTATAAAGTAGCTGTGAACACTGAATTAGTGAATATTGAAGTATTGCTTCTAAAGGGGCACTATAGGATTAGATTCTTGCTCTGGTCACAACATGGTAATCATTCGATCAATACTTAATCTTGTTTTGTGCATGTTTCACTTCAGAGACATCTTATGTAATATAAATTGTTGTTCACTTCCATTGAAGTCATGGCAAACAGCACTATATGCCTGACGGAACTTACCTGAGATAGTATTTTCTACATAAGGTATATCACAGCTTTCTTGTGCTAAAGAACAGGATACATCACTTTAGCAGTACACTTGGGGACCGTTATAAGCACTGGAATCACCAATAAGAAAGCACAAATGTAGAAAACATGGCACTAAATAGATCGTGAAAAGAACACTTGTTTATGGTGTAAGAGCTGAAAGAAGACCACAGAGTGTCACCTTGTTAAACCTCTGCAGGGAATGTTTGCTGTCCATCTACAGAAATATTTTGCTGCCGCATACGTGTTCGTGAATGATCATGAAAGCGCTGCAAGTTGATTTAAGGGTTACAGATAAATTTTAGCAAGTAGGTGGTGAATTTGCAAATGGGAAACCTGGGAATAATGAGAATCAAATGTATATGTTATTCAAGCTTTCCTTATTTCTATAAACTAACAGTTTTCACTGTAGTGGGGATTACTTTGTCATTTTAGTAATCACACAGTGACTTAAGAATTCAGGCCGGTGCTTAGGTAAGATTCTTTGAAATATGTCAATTTATGCTTAATTCCCTGTAATAAGAAAATAAAATTTTCTCTCAAAATTAAAAAAAACCCTCAAAATTAATGAAAGTCTATAGATCATCCTCACCAATTTTATGACCTACCAGATGAGCATTTTCCCAAGTTTCATGAAAGTCTTTTATTTTATTTCCATTTTGTAATGATCTCTGTGTGTGTGTGTGTGTGTGTATGTGTTTGTGTGAGAGCGCGCGCACAGGAGTCTGCGTCTGCGCCAGAAGTTGAATAGTTTATTTTTTACTTAAACTCAGTTTATAGGTACATTGAATCTAATACAAATGTTTTCTTTAAAAAGGTTGACGGAAAGTTATTATGCTGGCTCTGTACTTTATCATACAAGAGAGTTTTGCAGAAGACAAAAGAACAAAGGAAGAGCCTGGGATCTTCACATTCAAACTCCTCTTCTTCATCTCTTACCGAGAAAGACCAGCATCATTCAAAACATCATCACCACCATCATCACCATCACCATCGTCACAGCAGTAGCCATCACAAGTAAGTACTTCCAAATCAGGTTTTCTAAAATCCTCTTGGCATTTAATGCCACGTATTGGTGTTTAACTTTTTGCAAATACTACTTTTGTACAAGTCTGGTTTCTGTTGCACGTGGTAAGCCTCTTGAGTGTTAGGGGCCTTTTCCCTACATTATTCAGTATACAGATGCACCTTATCACATTTTTTCCTTTATTGTGCTTCACAGATACTCATTTTTTAACAAATTGAAGGGTTGTGATAACCCCGCGTTGAGCAGGTCTGTGGGCACCATTTTATAAAATTATTTATATATTTATTTGACAGAGAGAGAGACAGAGATCACAAGTAGGCAGAGTGGAGAGAGTGGAGGAAGCGGGCTACCTGCTGAGCAGAGAGCCTGATGCAGGACTCAATCCCAGGACCCTGAGGTCATGATGTAAGCTGAAGGCAGCCACTTAACTGATTGAGTCACCCAGCCGCCCCTGCAGGCACCATTTTCCAACAGCATTTACTCACTTCACATTTCTGTATCACATTTTGGTAATTCTCAACAATATTTCAAACTTTTTCTTTATTAAATTTGTTATAGTGATCTGTGATCAGTGATTCATGACTTGCTGAAAGCTCAGATGATATGAACATTTTTTTAGCAATAATTTTTTAATTACTTTGTTAAGGTATCTAGTTGTTTTAGGTATAATGCTTTAGCACAGTTTAATAGACTATAGTATAATATAAATATAAGTTAGGTGCACTGGGAAACCAGAAATGTATTTGACTTGCTTTATTGCAGTATTATTTTTATTGCTCTATAACCCAACCCAAAGTGTCATTGAGGTAAGCCTGTATAAAATTATACACCTGGAGTTTGTTTAGCTGTTTACCACAAAATAAAGATAGGACCTTTACGGAATTACATAAAATTATGATCATATGAAGTAAAAATACAAGTACACCAGAGTTAATACTTCATTAAAGACCTCAATATTCTTCTTTTGTTTAAATAATAGGTAGGATTTTACTTGTAAAAGATATATTTACAGTTACAAATACAAATTATAGTCATATGCGGTTATATTTACCAGTGAATAGGGTATATAAATTCAGTGTTTTTGTAGATCATGATAGAAGCATTCTAAATTTTGAAGTTTCCAAAAGTGTGAAAAATAATCTTTTAAACTAGCAGTATTTTGCAACTTATTTTAAAATACATAGGCAGGAATTCTATTCAAATATAAACAATTACTTGATTTTTAAAGTGCCTTGGGAGGGAAAAGTTACTTAGTGGTAATATGTATGTGATAATAAAGTTTTTGAATTGTGGTTTTAGTCTTCATGGAAAAATCAAGAATATATTAAACGCAAAATGGACAAAACAGGGACATGATAACCAGTTTTCAGAAGAACTTGTTTTTTTTCCCAAATTTCTCTGAGTCTTTAATATCTTGGGTAGATAAAACATAATTTCATTTATAGAAAATTGATGCCTAGTATTTAAGAACAGGTTTTTAGAATATAACATAGTGCTAATAAGATTTGATTCTAAACTATAGGCAAGCACATGTTACGAAGTTTTATTGAGGTACTGATGTTTACTTAGCAATTCTTCCACTTGCCCTATCCTGTAGTACTTTTCTGCATGCCGTAGTTGTGGAGTGCATAGTGTCTTCTAATCTAGCTCTTGTGAAGAAATCTTGTAGTGCTTCTGTCAATATCCCAAGGAACAGAAGAACATAAATCTTTCTTGTTTTTGCCTTTTTAAGAAAAACTGACAAAGTAATTATCACAGACCTACTCCTGAAACTCCACTAAACTGTCCTTTACAAATTTTTGTTAGTGTGTGATAGGACACGGAGTATGTTTATAAAGATCAAATTCTGTGACAGTAACTTCATCTTTAGAAAGAATAACAGGTGTCAAATAAAGGAATAAGGATGGTATTGACCCTTAATTTTTTTCCTTTTTATTGCTTAAGAAATAGAAATACTGTTTTGTATTTGATGGATGTAGACCATTTAGTTAGTAGGCAACCTGTTTATGAGGTTCTATTTTAATTTTAGTAGGTTAGAATAGTTAGGAGGAGTGTACATACTGTGATATATATATAGTGGTGGGTGGGGTGGAGGAGAGCAAAAGCAAGTCAATCTGGATCCAGGAACGGCCACCTCAGAAAGGGAAGATGTGAATTCCAAGTGTTTTTGTTAAGCCATTAAAATGTGATTGTTCTCACTTTGAGATTCCAAATAGTGCTGTTAATTCATATGTGATTATATGGCTTGCTAATGGTTATGATGAAATTTGTAAAAGAAAGAGCTGAATTCCGCAGTCCTGTTGCAGTTTATTGCTACAAATAGAGAATAAGTCAGGTTTATAGAATTACAGCATTTTCCCCCAACTAATTTATTTACAGCTGATTTTTAAGAACATGATCTGATTGTTTTGTTTTTTTGCTTGAAAATTTCTAAAGCTACAATAGTAAATTTTATTCTCACAACTATATGTATTTTTATTTATTGTGTATGCCGCCAGTAATGTATGATGTGTTTTTATGTATATAAACTCAATTTAAGTTTGATATTCCTATAAGGTATAAATTATACCCATTTCACAGTTGAGGGAACTAAACACCTCAGGAATTTTAAGTAACTGGCCAAAAGGTCACACAGCCTAGGTCTTTTAACATCTTTTATTGTATAAATATGTGGCGTCTGGTATGTAGAAGATGCTCTGTACATGTTGAATCAATAAATTAGGGGTTAATGCAGGATTGGCTGATACATAACTGCAGGAAAACTTGTAGGGTTCATAGTAAATTATAAAGTCATTATTAGTGTTATGGCATAATGGAAAAGAATTAGTAATATAGCATTAATTATAAGTAAAAGTAAAATCAGTTCTTACTATAAAATTCCCAGTATGTTCAGCAAGTCTGTTCTATAGTTCTGACTCAAGAAACATTAAGAGAGTTTGGAGAGGGTTCTTAGGAAAACCAGGAAAGAAACAAGATTATTTCCTGGTTCAACTTGACACACTATTCTGAGCAACTGGAATTACTCCGAAGGAGGATTATTAGGAAGGCCTTTAAAGATCAAACATTTTCTGTCTGAAGTAGTAAGGGCAGCCTAAGTATGAAGATTGTCATACTTCATAATTAGTAGAGCCTTGTTGGTTTTGTGCTTATATACCCCAACTTGTAGTATGATATTAAATTGGCTTTTGGAAAATGATCTGATAAAAGAGAGAATTTAATCTCTATCACTATACCTTTGTTAAAGAACTTAGTAGCAATTGCCTAGCACTTATCTGATTGGAACTTATCTCCATACAATATGATTTATTTAGAATATGTTAGCTTAGTTCAGAAACTTAATTGAATATTCATTCTCTGAACGGAAGATTCTAAACATAAGCAATTTGAATCCATTGGAAAGAATGTTGTTAAACATATGTATTAAATAAATGTAGTTGTTAGATGTCATTTGTATATTTTTCAGAATCAGCAATCTGAGTCCAGAACAAGAGCAGGGACTGTGGAAACAGAGGTAAATATGTTAACATATTTTCTGAAGTGTTTTGATACATATATATTCTTTTAATGTGCCATCCCTTTAACTTTGTTACTTAGGCTTTTAAATAATCAGTGATATTCAGTAATATTTTAGGGGAAGAAGAATAACTTCTCACTTGGTGCCTCTGCCCTTTTTACTCTAATTATTCTTATTAATGTTTGGTTTCAGCCATAAATCCTCTGCAGCAATTCAGAATGAAACTCCAAAGAAAAAGCCCAAATTGGAATCTAAGCCATCTAATGGAGATAGGTAAAAATGAATTCCTTTAGCGCTACGAAAATTCAAGTTAGTTGAACAGTTACAGTTGATTGCCAGTTATGACTAGGTAAAAGAATAGAAACATTTATCTTCTGCATTGACTTTTTTGAGTCACCTAGAAGAGTAACCATAATTAGTTAACAGTTTTAACTTAATTTTGGCAATGAGCAAGTGGCACTGAACTGTTGTTCTATTTGGGGAATACATTGGGTTTTGAAAAAAGGAGAACAAATCTGAATAGAACATTCTCTTGATCTTAATTTTTCTTCAGTGAAACACAAATCTAAAAATCTAATTGTTATGTTTTAAATTGACCTGCTTGGAAAATGTATTGAAAGTATTATGAGCGTGAGTTTGTTTTTAGTTCATTAGCCAAAAGTTTGCTGATGTTACTGTACAAATTGGCTGCCTATTGCTTTACACTAGAAGTATTGACCCCCTAAAAGCTAATACTGAATTATATTTCTGCAGGTGTATGTAATGTGTGCCATTAGTAAGGTAATTTGCCAGTTGCATCCATTTCTGTCAGGTACATATTTTTTTGCATTAGCCTTAAGGATGTTTGTGGAATTGTCTAATTTATGCAATTTGAACACCTGCTAATTTTCCTTCTACTTCATTTAACTGTGTTTTACTTTTTTCTTTTTAGTAGCTCTATAAATCAGTCAGCAGATAGTGGGGGAACTGACAATTTTGTCCTTATAAGTCAACTGAAAGAAGAAGTGATGTCACTTAAACGTCTCTTACAGCAGAGAGACCAGACCATTTTAGAAAAAGATAAAAAGGTAAGAACATGGTTCACTGAAGCCTGCTAAGATTTACATCTTAAGTTATGCTTGAAAATGCAAGTTTTATTAGACTTCAGTAATTTGGTAATCTTGTGGGTAATTCATATAAGACAAGACACATTATATGTGAAAAATGGTCTTTCAGAATTTTAGTTTTAAGAATTAACTGAGAGCTAATTAGAATTATAATAATTTTTGAACATTAGTTTTCAGCAAACCTGTAGCTTAAAAATAAGCCTAATGTCTTAATTTGAAAATGACGTACAAATGGAATATCCACTGTATAAATTCTTGTGATTTGAGAAAGTAGTTGAGTTTAGTCTTTGACATGCCAATCGTGTATTTCAATCCAGATCAAATAACTGGTGAAAAGTAGTGCTATGGGAATTTCCTATGTGGTAGTCTGTGATTAGCAGTAGGTGTCTAAGATCATTTTGTGGGAACCAAGTATACTTCTGAGGACTTTGTCAGTTAGATTAAGAGTGTCAAATATGTTGTCAATTTTGTGAAAAGTTCTAACACTTTCTGTGTGAACTGGAGCAGAATGCGTTCACATATTTGGTCCTTAGTTTTTTTAAAAAATGGAAGTATTAATACCATCTCAGGAGGTGGTTGTTAGGATTACATGAAATATAAAGTATTTACTATAGCTCCTGCCATGTATATAGTGCTCATAGCTGCTATTTCTGATGTTGGGTCATCTTTGAGGGTAGAGCCAACTTTTGTACTTGTTTATAGTCTTACACTATAAACTATTCTAGTTTGACTTATTTTAAATGCCTTCTGCAATAGGAGAACATTAAAAATATTCCTTTCAAAACCATGAATAAGACTTTATTATAATGAATTATCTCTATGTCTGAGTATCCATAGTGGTGCTTGAATCTGAGCTTGGCATTTAACAACTTTTGTGTTAAATTTTCCCGTGCCTTGATGGTTAGTAGATTTAAATTTATTTTAATACATTTGTATCTTAGTTTAAGCAAATTCAATATATGAAATTTAGGATTGACATAAAAATAGAATAGTTAGGAGTATCTTACTTTTTATGGTTCTTTTTGATTAGCAGAATTTTTTGAATAATGAACTTTTATGGAAATTTGTTTTATGCACAAAATTTTCGAGACACATGTATTGCACAAAGATTTACCTATATTAGCCTAGGAAATCTAGGTAAAATTGAATAACATAGTAAATTTGCTATAAAGTAATAATTCCAAAACCAAGTAGTAATACATTGTGGAATTTTGACTTCATTAGGTTTTTGTTTTTGTTTTTGTTTTTCATAGCATGACTCGTCTGTTTTAGTGCAGTTTGTTTAAAGTTTTCTACTTTTGTTAGTGTTCCTTTAAAAAAAAAAGTAATGGGGATAGAAATAAGCAGGGTTGTAAGAAAAATAATAATTCTGAGCCTAAAATGGCTACATATTTGCTATTTTTTCTTATAATGTAAATATAAGGCAACCAAGATATTTTCTTAAATTTATCTCACTTTATTCAGTGACTTCTAGAGCTAGCCATGTATCCTCTAGTGATCATGAGGATACAAAAATGAGTAAATAAATTGGACATGATCCTTATCTTTCAGAAATTCATAATCTGAAGGCAACACACAGTGGAGTGACAAGAATAATTATCTTAGTTTATCTAATGTGAATTGACATTTCAGAATAGGAATTCCTTTGTAATGTAATAAACAGATAATTCAGTTATTCTTTGAATTTGGCAAAAGAAAGGGCTTTTATTTGGGCAATAAGAATATAATACACCATGACTTTCTTTGTCTTTTTGCTGTTATATATCTATACAAAAAGAACATGGAGGGGCGCCTGGGTGGCTCAGATGGTTAAGCGTCTGCCTCCAGCGCAGGTCATGATCTCCAGGTCCTGGGATCGAGCCCCATGTCAGGCTCCTAGCTCAGTGGGGAGTGTGCTTCTCCCTCTCCCTCTGCCTCTCCCCCTGCTTGTGCTCTTTCTCTATCTCTGTATCTCTCTCAAATGAAAAAATAAAATCTTAAAACAAAAAACGCACAAACCTTTAAAGTTTATATGTAATGAAAACCATTTAAAAATAACCAGAAGCTTTCTTCTCCATGGTTCTGATAATGAAATTATATAGTATCAATTTATTTTTTAGTTCAAGGTCATAAGGATTTTGCATTTTTATGTATTTCATTGATATTTAAGAAGAAAATGTAGCTTCCTCAAACCACTGTTTTTTTTTTCCCTTACATTTGTCTAAGTTAGCAAAAATTTTAAATTAACTCCCTTTTCTTTCTCATTCCATGTTAGTTTTATTTCTGTGCTTTGCTCTCCATTTTACCTCAAGTCTTAGGTGATAGTGGATACATAATTCTGAATGTAAATTTTAACATAAAAGCATTATAGCTCATGGTTGATAAAACCACTCCTCTTTGTACTTTCCCATTGTGATATTTTCCTCTTTTGTCATTAAAAGATTATTTTAACCTGAAATCACCTTTGACATTTACTTTGTTTATATATAATCTGAAGTATGTTGTAACTGAAGCATTTTTCTGTGGTATAAGCCATTAAACTTTCCTGTTGGCATACCAGTTGCCAAACTCTGTGTCCAGCAGAGCCATTTTTAAATTGAAGCAAAAAAAGGCATCTTCTTAAAAGTTTTACTGACAGTTCAGTATTACCTTAACTTTAAAATATACTATAATATAATGGAGTTTTATTTCACAAAATTTCATTTCTAAATAAGTTATAAAACTCAGGAAGCTGCTAACATCTTCCACTTCTATAATGAATTGCGAATTTATAATGAAGGATGTTTAAAATGATGTTTGTACATATTTTTTTTTACATATGCACATATATAAATTTGTATGCTTATTTTTCTGTTTCTTAGCTAACTGAACTAAAGGCGGACTTTCAGTACCAAGAGTCAAATTTGAGAACAAAGATGAACAGTATGGAAAAAGCTCACAAAGAAACTGTGGAACAACTTCAGGTAAATGACATTGTTTACATGTACCGTTATGCAAGGAAAAAGCTAACCTTGCTTAATTGTAAATAATACTGTTTTAAACTGGTATTGGTATCTCTATTTTATGTGTATTTAGTGCATTTTCAGCTTTAATTTGGACTTTTTAAAGTTTTTTTTTTTTTTTTTTTAATTTGAGAGAGGGAAAGCAGGAACCAGGGGCATGGGGAGAAGCAGACTCCCTGCTAAGTGGGGAGCCTGAGATCATGACCTGAGCTGGCGGGAGACACTTAACCTGCTGAACCACCAGGCCACTCCGATTTTAATTTTTTACCATTTCTTAATCCTGTTCCCATTAAGAGTTACTGCTTGAAATCACTTGGTAAGGGGATTGAGTATATTAATTCTGAAAACTTTTGCCTAAACTTGTTATGGGGTTTTCAGAGGAGGATACCAGTGGAGTATGTTTGGTTGATCATTGCATGAAAAACAAAAAATTAAAGATTGGATTCATGAAACTAAGATGAAAATAAGGTCTTTAGTACATTGTACAGTCATTCTTGTATCTTTCCAGATTATGGGAAGGGAGGTGGGTGTACAAAGCCAATTCTCAGGGACCTCAAGTGGAGGAAATTTATGCTACATGCAGTGATGAGAGGCAAAGGAGTGCACTTTAACCTTTGTACTGTGATTTTCAAGGTGCCAAATAGGATTCTGTGTGCTGCAGCAGGGAGCCTCTAGTGATCAAGGCCCAGGCCAGCCTCCCAAGAGTACTGCAAGGTATACTCAGGAGGATTCCAATATACAGAACAACTGAATGGTGAAGCCAAGAGCCACCATAGTGCCAGAGAGGGCAGTATCTGATGTCCGGCATGCAGAGATGGAGAGCATCCAGCAGGGATAGACATTACTCCCTTATTTAAGCCTTTTCCACCTTGTTTTCATAAATTTAGAAATCAGGCCACACTAAATTAATTACATGTTCTGTTGATACACATTCTCACATCTGAGGAATTAATCTTTGGGTAACAGGGCTTTTAAACTTCATTAATTTTAAATCTTAAAGGCATAGAGGGTGCATACCAGCACATAGAGTTTAGACTTCATGGGGGAGTGCAGCTTGGGAAGGAAGGGAGTAATACTGCCCTGAGTTTTTGTTTGTTTTTTTCATTGTAAAACCAGGGTATATGTGCTATTCCTGTCTTTTGGGTTGTATTACTCATACATCTTTGAAGGCAGCTTAAATTGCATGAAGTTGTAAAATGGATTGAGGAACCTGAATTTCAGTTACAGCCCTAGTCTTAACATTGATCTTACAAAGAGTTTTAAAGAGAAACTTTGTGTAGAACCTGGCACATAGTAGGCACTCAAGTAATTTGAATGAGTATTGATTTATGGAAGAGTCCATCTGCCTTCTGTCCTGAGAAATTGCCCATATAATTGTCGTTCTTGGACATTATCATATACCAGTATATATTTGCTTTATGATATTCTTATTTTTCTCATTCAGTTATTATTGCTGAATGATTACCTGGCAACAGAATCTTCTGCCTGATGATCTCTGATTTAGAGTGGTGTAACCAAAACTCTGGAGTAAATCCAGAATCGAGGTAACAGAAAAACTGTGAGCAATACTTAAGTTTATGATAAAACTTAGTACGACTCATTGTCCAGAAGAGCAGTTTGTTTTATTTTGTTGGGGACCTCCTCTTTGACATCTTATCCTGATTGGTATCTTAAGCCTAATAACTCTTCTTGGTCAGTAGCTGAACTTCCATGTAATAGAGTAGCAATGTTTAGATAGAAGTATGACATTTCTAACATGATTTTATGTAGGCTCTCTTATTCTTTATGATAACTTTGAGTTCCCATTTTACAGATGAAATTGGTGGTCACATAATTATTCAGAACTGACATAGAAACCTACATCTTGTGACTCATTAAACTGTACTTTCTCTTGTGTTCCCACCACCTCAGGTCACTCAGGTTTCTGTTCCTTGTTATCAGACCACTTTCCTATATCTTTTGTGTTAATTGCTAGAGACATTCTGTTACAGTTGTGTATCCTCTTTTAACTGTAGTCCCTTCAACCGTGTACTAGTAGGGTTTTCCATGTAGTTGAGTAAACAGAGTTAACTATTTTTCTTACCTTTTTGTTATAACAAATAACCCTGTAGCAGAAAATTTACTATGTTCTAATAGTTCTCAAAACATTTTAAACTGTTAAAACCTGAGAAATAAGCAGTGAGCATCACAAGAAAAAAATTGTGCAAAATACCAAAGTAAACAAACAACCTAAGTTGTCTAACAAGAATACCAAATAAAAAATCTACTTTATGTTTAAGGAGTGAAGTTAATGAAGGGGGAGAGGGGATTAAGATTTGAGTGCCTGCTATGAATCAGCCTCTGTGTTAGGCTAAGTGTTTTATTTATTTGATTAGTTCTTTCAACTCCTTTTGAGGTGGTGGTGAGGTTTCTGTCTTATGTATGAGAACATAGACTCCAGGTTGTACAGCAGGATCTGTGTTACTCCAGGTAGTCTTTCCTTTAGGTCACTGTTTCTAAACATTTTTAGCTTAACTTGTTAAGAGTTTTAAATTATTTGATTGTTGTAGGGCGTGTAATAAAGAAGTAATATTAGGATAAAAATTTTAAGTGCATACATATTTAAGTATTGCATTGTAAAATACATTTTTCTGGAGAAGGTTCCGTGTGCACTTGAGAAGAATGAGTATTCTGTTGTTTTAGGGTGGAATGTTCTGTATATATCTATGAGGTCCATCTGGTCCAATGTGTCATTCAATGCTCTTGTTTCTTGTACCTAACACACATTTGGACTTATCTCCATTTAACAACTGATACATTTATTTTTCTTAAGGGGTTTTTTCTTACATAATTTATCAGCAAATAAATTTATTAGTGGTGCAGTTAGGAGAGAATATATAAATGCAAATTGAAAATTAGCTGCTAAAAAAAGGGGAAACTGTTCTCAAAATAACCTCAAGTTTGAGTTCTTGTGTTTCATACTTAGAATATGAAAATTATAAACTTTGATTTTTATGGTTGCTTCTTATTGAAAACCGAGAAAAGATAATTTGAATGCTGTCAATATAAAAGGTTTTGGATAAATATAATTTACAGAGCTGATGGCAATCTCTTTGAGGCACATTTGCAAAGATACCATTTTTTTATGCCCTTCATTAATCTATATTTTAAAATTTCTGTTAAGATTTGTTTTTGGCAAAGAGAGTCTATGGTAGTTATAAATTAAATAACATGGAGCTAAAGGAGCTAACAATAAAAAGAAAACAATTTAAAACTATTACACTGACGAGGATTGGTCAGCTGAGTAATAAACCAGTTGATCATAAGTGTACTCACTTGACTTACTGCTAATTGCCAGGCATTCACGTTATTTGTCTTCTGAGTTTTTGGACTTTTTAATTTTTTTTTAATGATTTTATTTATTTATTTGACAGAGAGAGAGAGATCACAAGTAGGCAGAGAAACAGGCAGAGAGAGAGGGGGAAGCAGGCTCCCTGCTGAGCAGAGAGCCTGATACGGGACTCGATCCCAGAACCCTGAGATCATGACCTGAGCTGAAGGCAGAGGCTTAACCCACTGAGCCACCGAGGCACCCTCGGACTTTTTAATTTTTAAAGGAAAACAAAATCCTGTTAAATTCTTTGTGATTTTCTAGATTTAAAATTGAAGTCAAATTTGAAATTAAAACTTTTTTTTTTTTTTTTTTTTTTTAAAGAGGGTTGGGAACAGAGGGACAGAGGAAGAGGGTGACGAGAACCACAAGCAGGCTCCATGCCTAGCACGGAGTCCAACGTGGGGCTGTATCTAACGACCCCAAGATCATGACCTGAGCTGAAATTAAGAGTCGGATACTTTAAGCAACTGAGCCATCCAAGCACCCCTGAAATTGAAACTTTTAATTACCCCCTTATTTAATGACTATTGAATAAACAAATGCTGTTAATCAGGCAGACAAACATAAACATGGTTAGGTTTGCAAATATGAAATTGTTCTAAGAATATTTGCATTTAGGAGGTATAGATATTGGGAGAGTTTGGTTGAAGAAAGGCAGGGGAGTAGAAGTACAAAGCTTTGAAAAAAGGTTTATGTTTCATGAGACTGTTTAAGATGTTATACAGAGAAGGCAGGGTGTTACCTTGCCATACAAAGGCCAAAATTAGAATAGAAGATGAAACACTGAGGTTAAAAAAAAAAAGTATTATCTAGATAATAAAAAATGTTGAAACTTGTGAAGGAAAATAAATGGTTTCCCTACATAAACAAGAGGAAAAATTTTGTTCCTTTTAGCAGCACTCAGATTCTAATCTATTCTCAATACTTTCCCCATTTTGACTCAAAAACTCCAACAGAAGTGTTTGGTCTTTAATGTTTTTGTATATATGGAGGGTTCTTATTACCTGGGTTTCCACAGTTAAGAGATCACATAGGGAGACAAAGGCAGTTAAAATAAGAAAGTACTCACTTGAAGGTTGCTCTTTACACATTCCTTTTCACTAAACACTGGTGATTGTCCTAGTGCTTTGGCTCAAAGACAGTGTCTTTGGCAGGTGGAACATTTTAATGAAGGGGACATTCAGTTCAGATCAATGGCAAAGTGAAACTTGGAATCTTTGAAAAGTAATTTCATCCTTTCACAGATCTGAAAACGATGATGTGTAGATGTTCAAATTACATCAAAGGCAGTACCTAATGACTGCTGTGGCAATTAAACAAAAATGAGATCAGAGAGGAAGAACATTTCTGATGGGTGCTTCAAAAAAAATTAGTTGAATAGCATTAAATTGACAGGGTCCCTTTGGCAAAGTGATAAAGTGTGAGTATTTTTACAAAACAGGCCTCTTTGGCTTATTCTATAAGTAGGTAAATATCAAATAGAAGACTGTACATTTTGTTGGGCAGTATTCCTCCCAAATCATTATTTGGGTCATTAGTTAGAAAACTTATTTTCGTTTTATGTTTTTAAGTTAAAGAGCCAGATATTTTTTTTCCTTATTTAAAATTTGACCCACTCTTAAATGGATTGTCTTTAAGTTGCTTTTTTTTTTCATTGATTGTATCTTTGGACAACAGTTACATTTAATATCAACATCTACAAGGGGGGCTGATAAACCAATCTAGAATTTTCCTTCTCCATATGCAGCATTAAAGAGATGAACCTTAATATACCAACTCTTTCATCTGGTCTTAGGGTTTCAATGAAATCTTGTTGTGTAAGTGGAAAGAACGGCTTTAAGTAAGTAGTATTCTTCAACATGACCTGATATTTCAAGCATTTTTCATTTTAAATGTTTTTGTCTCCCACAGGCCAAAAACAGAGAACTACTCAAACAGGTCGCAGCATTGTCAAAGGGTAAAAAGTTTGACAAAAGTGGAAGCATACTAACATCTCCTTGAGAAAATAGTTATTCATGTAGTGTTTCTGCTGAAAATGTAAATTTGAGAAAAATTCTGTGAAGCCCTTAAATTCTGTGTAGTGGAGAAATATTTTTGCACACCAGATGAATTGGCGTGTTTCCTATTCACTTTTATAACTGATATACAGCATTTTTTAAGTTGTAAAACATTCAAATAAAACTTCAACTGGCTTGAAGTTAATTTTTAATGATTTGATATCCAGGAACTTTTTTGCCAGCAATAGTATTAAACACTTGTAAAGGAGTGCATGAGTCGTGCCCTTTATAAAATGCAACATGCAATAATAGAGTGGATGATGGTGTTCAGAAGTCAGAGCAGCAGGGCTTTCGGTTTGTTTTGGTTTTGTTTTTACACTATGCTGATTTCGGATAAACAGTTTTCAATTTAGAAATACAAAAGCTTTTAAACAAGGAAAATGGTAAACACTGGTTTTTTTTTAGTAATTGTGTTTTTACTTTGCATCAACATGAATTTAGGAGAAAATCATGGTGCTTTTATTAAATGAACTTCAGAGTATATGTAAATATGTTTTTAAAAGTTACATCATTAACATTAGTTAGTTAACTAGTATTTTCATTATTGGTATAGGAATTAATGTTTACTGTACAGTATCCAAGGTAAAATGTGTTCTGTTTTGTACAAACTACTGTAGATTTTTACTTACAAGTGCCTTTTTGCCACCTAATGTTTTTATTTATAGGAATGCCAATCTTTTGTACATACAGTTTGTTTTAAAATCATGTTTAATAAATGTTTGTATATAAATGCATATGTACAGAAGCCTATTTCAAAAGGAAATCAAAGTTGTTAGTAAAATGTTTGAGATTCCATTAAGAACCGATAATGCATATAGACTCTAGATGATTTTGTTGTTTGTTTCTGTGTGATATGAGAAGCTGTTGGTCACTGAATTCATTGAATTATGTAAAATACTTCCCCAAAGATTTAATTTTAAATCATTTCTGATAGAGTAATTTTATTTTTTATGTCATACGGCTTCATGTTCATATTTCGTGAGTCACATGTTCTTTATTTTTTCTTTTATAAAAGTTTTTAAAAATTTATAATTTTTCTGCAGTGGTCCATATATCTGCTTTCCTTATAATATGTGGTTATCTAAGTTAATATTTATGTACACCATATTTGATTTGTAAGTTTAAAGCAAATCTGGAAAAATTTAAATAAATCAATCCATGAGTATCTTTGAATAAATTGGAATCTACTGTAAGATACAGGCACTATTTATAAGAAAATTATATCAGAGTCTTTAAAATTGTCTATAAAAGGTTAAGTAGGTTGGGATAGGTTATGTAAAGTTTTTGACTAATTATTTTCTGATCCATTGGTTTTCAGCCTTTAATGCAATTGATCTCCTTAGTAAATTCAAGTTCAGACTTTCAGTTCAATTGTGAAGCATCAGGCAATGCTAGATATACTGTATAGAGTGGGAGAGAGTTCCTTTTCTTGGGAATTTATGGGCAAGGATTAAATTTAAGTAAATTTAATAAATTTATTAGTTTTTAAGTTGTTTTTAAACTGATTATAAATGTCAGGTCAAAGATCATCTTTTCTCAGAACACAGGATGGTTATAATAATTGTTCTTAACATAACCAATGTTTCAGGAGATGATTCCTGCAGTTTTTCATTATATGTTGATATCAAATAATTCTTTATCCAATTTGAAAACATTATCTAGGGTAATTTTGAAGTAATATAGCAAAAGATTGAATCAATCAAACTTGACTTGGAAAAATTAAACCAGTTTATTTTTATGAGCTCTTCATGCAATAATCTTCCTAAATTTAGTATTCTCAACAGTGATAGATAATGCCTTCTTAACACAGATTTTAATGTTTGCAGGATTTGCTAAATTCATAAGGTAGTCATTACCTTTCTTTAAAATTAATACTTTTATATTCTGGTTTCATAGCCAATAATCAATCCACAGTGCTCATTATAGTTTTAAAGTAAACTATGTAATAGTTCTTATAACATGTTGGAGCTGCTACTAAAAACCAAGGTGCCCCTTCCCCTTTTTTAGAAAACAGATTAAAAATTGAAGACTCAGTCTCAGTCATTAAGCTTTGTAAATTCTAAGGCTAAAACTTTTTAGGGGCTTCACAGTATTTAGTCCTAATTAAATGCCCTCTCATTATTCCATGACCTTATTTTATAACTTAATTTTTTTGCAATTGTATAAACTAGTAATTGAGTCCCAGTCCTGGATTTGTAGTGTATTGACATAATGAGCTGATATTTAAATGTGGACCTGTAAGGAGATACTATGGTGTGCCGTATTGTGCTTTTTAGCCCGTTTTCAGCTATTAATTAGCATTTACCAGTGAGGGTCATTTTGGCCCAAGTTATTTATGTATTAATAGCCTGTGAATATTGCAGTTCTTTTTAGATTGTATTGGTCTAAATATGCATTCTCTGGTGAACCTGGTAAGCTGTTCACATGTATAGACTATTGAAATACTGTACTTGTACACATCTGACTGTTGACATTTTGTACTTTTTTCTAAATCCAATATTTCACAATAAAAACTTGTCAAAATTTTTTCTACTAGTTTCCTGTTGCTTCTGCAACAAATTCCATAACCTTAGTGGCCTAAAACACAAAGGTCAATTCTCTGATAGTTCTGGAGACCAGAAGTCCAAAATCAGTTTTACTAAGCTAATGTCAAAGTTGGCAGAGCTGATTCCTTCTGGAGGCTCTGGGGAGAATCTACTTTCTTGCCTTTTCCAGCTTTTGGAGCTGCATTCCTTGCATTCTTTAGCTCTTTGCCCCTTTCTCCATCTTCAGAGCTAAAAAAATGTAGCATATTCAAGTCTCTCTAGCTCTGTCATCATACAGTCTTCTCTCTTTGGTCCTGGTATCTCCCTCTGCTCCCTCTAATAAGGACATTATTGGGCCCACCTGGATGATCAGGAGTCCTCATATCTCAAATTCTTAGTCACATCTGTTGTCACATAAGTAACCTATTCATAGAGATTAGAACGTGGACATTTCGGGAGACCATTACTGAGCCTCTCATAAGCTTCATCTACATTTTCCCCAGTATGAGGCTTTGAAGTTGACAGATTTGATAGAATTGGCTCAGGCAAACACATTCCGTTTTGCTACATGTTCATTAAGACTGCTTTCATTAGCTATTGAGATATTTCAAAGCAATAATAAAGCAAATCAAGCTAGATGTAGTTTTGTTTTTACAAACTTTGGAACATGACTAAAACCATGCTATGTTGTTTGATAAAATGAGTTAAAGACCTGATTTATAGACCTTTATGGTCTGTAGACCTAGACCTTTATAGTCTAGTTGGGGAGACCATATACATGAAAAAGTATCTGGAACTTTGGTATTAGGAAGTGCAATAAGAAGCTGATAACTTTTAGCAAGGGTCTCCTAAGAATTGTGGGGAATGTTAGTCTAAGTCACTGTTTTCTCGAACTTGAGCATGCATCAGTCATAGGGCGGTATGGAGGACCTCATGAGGCACATGTAACTGGGCCTCTGCCCCAGTGTCTTGAGTGCATGAGTTGGAATTGGTCCAAAGAATCTGCATCTCTCAGTTACGAGGTAATGCTATTGCTTCTGGCCCAGAGCACACACTCTGAGAACAAGTGGGATATAAAAAAAGGCATGAAAGATCGAAGGGCTAAAGAGTAGAGGCTATTTTGAGAAGAACTGGGGAGTGAACTTGGGAAAATTATTTGGAGCTGTATTTTCAAGGCAGTTTGGGTAGACTACTAGAGTTTTGAAAAGAAAATGATGTAAGACCAAATACCGAACATGTTGAGAAGAGCACTACAGGCCATTTTCTCCAAGTAGCCAAGGAAGTGGAGCAGGAAGTGGTAAATGAGTATGGACTTTTATTAATGCCCTGCCATTTTCCAAAAAGAATTGAGGTAACTTGGTTCAAGTGACTTGTGCCTAGGTAGTTTGCCACACAAAATCAGTATTAAGGAGGTGTGTGCATAGTCATCCTATGTCATAGCTATGTCATCAGACATAGCTAAGAGGTTGAGGATGATGAGAATCATCAGTTGGATGTCAGTTGGATAGGACAAGTTTATGGGCTGAGAAAAACTTCCCTTCTAAACAATGTCTTAGTATATAAGGTGTAGAATTTGTTTTTTAATTGACAAGGGGATAATAGATGACAAGCCCTATGGTTTTTCTCTCATGTTTGGTGCTGCCATGACTGCTTTTGAAATTGTTGTGCTTGTCACCACTTCTCAAGAAAAATGCAATCTGAGAAGTTAAATGATTAGAGTGTTAAAAACTGTATTTTGACTAAAATGATTGACTTGTTTCTAAAATAAGAAAAAACCAACAACTGTAAAGAAACTGGGCCAGAGGAATAAGTATATCATTCATAGGGTAAGTGCAGATGGTTTTTAACCATGTGAAAAAATGACCTTACTTATAATAAAAGAAAATTAGGAAAAAAAAGTGTATGGAGTTAACTATTTGTCACCTATATGTTTGGAATATTCCAAATCTGACAACATACTTTGTTGACACAGTTGTAGGGAAACAGACACTCTGACATTTCTAATGGCCATTGCCAAATAGTCCTGTGGAGTTTTAATAACTGGCAGCATTACATATACATTTATGCTTTGGTCTTGCAATCCAGTGTCTAGGAATTGGTCCCAAACATACTCTTAACAAAAATGCAAAAACATATGCACAACTCAAAATTATTTGGAATAGCAGAAACAGAAAACAGTTGAGATTAAGGGGTTGGTAAAAACAACAACAACAACAAAACAACTTTGGGACATCCATATAATGAATCTCTTTATTATATGGAATTGACTCTATTCGTTATATGGAATCTATTCATTATATGGAATTATATAGAATTGACTCAGCTACTCCTCATGGTACATTTGTTGAAGTGAGAAAAGCAAAGGAGAAGAAAGTATGCCGTAGCATGTTAAGGGGAGGGCTACACCCACATACATACACAAAAGTATCTGCTTATAGTTTTTAAAAACTGAAAACTCAACCATAATTGTTTAAAAATGGTTACAAATAAGGGGTGAGGGAGAAAATATGTTGGAGGGGACAGTGTTAGAAATTAGAGATCTTTGAACATAATGTTTTATTGATTTGACTTTGAAGTCATTGAGATACTGTTAAAAATTATAAAATAAAACAATCTTTATTTTTTTCTAGTTGAGTATAGTTGACACGATGTTAGATTAGTTTCAGGTATATGGCATAGTAATTTGACAAGTTTATGCATTATGCTGTCTGTCCTCCCCACAGCTGTAGCCACCATCTGTCACCATCTAACACTATCGCAATATCATGGACTATATTCCCCATGCTGTACCTTTTAGTTCCATGACTTATTCATTCCATAACTGGAAACCTGTATCCTCTACTTCCATTCACTCATGAAGTAAAAGTCTCAAAAAAAAAAAAAAAAAAAGAAAAGAAAAGAAACAGATGTACCTAAGACAGCCAGTTGGTGCCATAACCACACAGAGGACTATTCTAATTGCCATAAAATGCGATAGTTTGTACCTCCTTAGTGGGATATGTTCTAACGTTAAAAAAAAAAGGTTAAAAAATTTGAAAAAAAAAGAAACCCTGCAAGAATAATCTTATGCTGTTGACAATAATCGTAGTGTTGGTGGCAGTGTCAATATTGTTATTCTGTAATTATGGTGTGGGATAAAGTTTTGTGGGATAAAGCAAGTGAACAATTATGTAATAATAATCTTATTTCTATTATTTATAAATATATATATTATTATATATAATATATATTATAATTATATAAATAATAGAAATGATATTTCTATTATTTCATTTGTCACTCAGGCCTGGAATTCTTGGCTAAAGAGAAGAGAAGTACATTTAGTAAAATCTGTGTCATGCTCTTATTTAGAGTTTTCAATATAAACTCAAGATATTTTCTCTAAGAAAAAAATGTACATATTTAGTGGGAAAATTATGTACCATCTTATGCCAGATAGTAAGAAAGCTTTCAAAGACTATTTAGTACGCTCTCAAAAAGACTCATAGGGCAATTGGAAGATTGTACAATTTGAACATCAGTATAGGAAATCCTAACTGCAATGCATTGAAACATTGAATATGTTTTAAATACCTGAATTCAAAATGATACTAAATAGACAAATACACCACATGAGAAACAAAGCCTAATTGCTCACCATTAGAGGATGCTAGTGAGCTAACTCTTTATTTTAAAAATTGGTAAATAAACAGAGAAGAATCAGTATTTCCTATGGTTCTCATACAAACTGTATCTCTGGGTAAGTGAGGAGTAAATGAGGAATACAATCGCTCTGAAAAAGTATTCCCAGCTAATAAGTGAAAAAGGAATGATGAAATTACAATATCTCCATTTTGCAACTTCTAATAAATTGATGGAATAATAAGCATTGCCCATGCTTAGGGCAGCTGCTAAAAATACAGAGACGCATTCTTAACACCCCATGCTTTCTGATCGAGGAACACACTGCTACCCATATTTTTTTTCCAGAAAAGAATCAAACCTAGATCTGATCAAACCTGTACCAGTTTACAGGAAATAGGACAGAGATCATGATGAATGACACCGAAGGCACGCAATTTGGTATATTGATATTGTTTCTTCAGTAAGTTGCAGGGGGAAAAAAGTGGCAGAGCAAGAGGGACTTAGGGGATGCCAACCAATCACAACGTGTAGACCTGGAATCGAAGAAATTTAAAAACAGAAGAAAAATGTTTTTAATCATTTATGATGCAACTGGAAATTTAAATGCTGTTTCTTTAATGACATTAAGGAATTACTAACTTTTGAATAATGGTGGTATAGCTATGTATAATTTTTTATTGAGATATAATTAGCATATAATGCCAGTTTCTGTTATACAACATAATAATTTGATATTTGTATAATTGGCAAATATGTTTAATTGTTTAAGCAGTCCTAGAGACATCTATGAAAATACAATGAAATATCGTGGTGTTCGATATTATTCAAAATAATATAGGGCGGAAGGTGGATGGGACTATACATGAAGCAGGACTGGCTGTGAGTGGTTCTTGGAACTGAGGAATCGGTGTACGGCAGTTCTTCACACTATTCAGTTCAACTTTATGTAAGTTCTTCTCATAATGAAAAGTAACTTCGCCAACACCATCACCCCTGCCAAATTCTAGCTCACCGTAAAAACACAGGCTCCACCATGGGTGCCTGGGTGACTCAGGTCAAGATCCCTGCTCAGCGGGAAGCCTGCTTTTCCCTCTCCCTCTGTCTACCACTCTCCCTGCTTGTTCTCTCTCTCCCTGTCAAATAAATAAAATCTTAAAAAAATACACATAGGCTCACTAGAAAAAGAAAAAAAATAGGGGCAGTACAAAAAAAAAAAAAAAAAAGAAAGGGGAAAAAAGACAAGACCATGCACTCACAATTCTACTGAATTCTCTTTTGTACATTTCTTTTGGCATTATTCATGAGTAATGGCTACTATCACTTCACAATATAATTTTGATTCCTGTTTCCACCCTACACTTCCTAGATAAGCACATAGAATACTACCTATAAGCTAATGACTCCCAAATCTGTATGCACAGCCTGGATCTCTCCCCTAACTTCCCATACTATATCTATCCAATGCAGCTTGGCATCTCGTTCAGGTGTCTGAAAAGCCTCTCAAGAATGTAACATGCCCAAATTGTGTGTTCCTGATCTACATTCCTAAGTCCAAACAAATCCCCAGCCAGCTGCTCCTGCTGTCTTCCCACCTCCGTTCATGGCAACTTGATTCTAGTTGTTCAGCCTAAAAGCCTTGATGTCACCTCTGACTTTCCTCTCTCTCACTCCATATCCATTCCTTCAAACTTTTGGTCAGCTTTTAACTTTGAAGTATGTTGAGAATTTGACCATTTTTCTTTATCTCCATCCCTACTGGGTGTCTCTGTTGCCCACAGGCCTGTCTCAACAGAGAAGCCGAGAGCGATCTTAGTAAATGATGTCATGTCATGGTCAGGTCAGCTATTCGACGGCTCTCAACTAGGTGCTGTTTTGCTTCCTTGGGGACATTTAGCAATGTCTGTAGACATTTTTCATTATCAGGACTGATGGTCAGTGGTGGGGGGTGGGGTTGAGTGCCTCTGATGTCAACTAAGTGGAGGTCAGAGATGCTGCTAAACATCCTACAATGCAGAGAACATCAACCCCCACACACAAAGAATTATCCAGCCTCAAATGCCAGTAATGCTGAGGTTGAGAAAACGTGGGCCACTCAAAAGCCTAAAATGGTTTTTGCATCTCTACTCTTACAAAGGCCTAAAAAGCTTTGACCTTAACACAAGTCTGTCTGCTACAGTACAGCTTTTATCGCCCACCAGTGAAAGCAGCTGTTACTACTTCTTTAATTCCATGAATTAAATATTAAAGAAGAACTGAAATATACTAAAGATTTTGCAGTTTCTACTTAAATAAATTCCTACTTGTGACCACTAGGTGGAGCACTTCACTGCTAAATAATACCACAGCGCACTTGAGTCCCTGTGATAGGAGCAAGCATTACTCCTTAACCACCCTTTGTAAGAAGTTTTGTTATATACGATAAGAGGCAATTGTTTTTCACAATTCCACCGCACAATTCTTTAATTCAGTCAATGGATTAGCTCACACACACAAAAGGAGTTTAAAATTGTCTTTAGACAGGCTGTTTTTGAATTTAGAAGTATTATTTTTAAAAGAGTTGCTTAAAATTTGTCTTGAATTTTTGTGCACATTTCTCTTTCTCTTTAAATCCAGTCCCACTTTTGCACGAAGCACAACATATGTTTGGCCCTTCCTCCTCCTACTTCTAAGGGAGCTCCTGCACTCAATATAAACTAAAGTAACTTCTAAGTCAAAAGACCACCATCTCCTACTAAGCTGTGTCTCTGAGAGGTTTGACAGGGACACGGCAGAGATGGTCTTGGCTATGTCAATGTCAACAGCGTTCTGGTCTCCATGCAATGGTGAATGATAGGCTGGGGTTTGGAGTACCCCCAGGGCTGGAATGGTAGGCTCTCTAAGTCGAGCTGTTACATGTGTTGAATGGCTCCAAAATGATTATTTCTTTGTAGATTTTGCTCATTTTTGCACATTTCATGTGACATGGATTTTTCTTTGAAAGGGCGATTAAAGCCTCCCTTCTTCTTTAGTAATGGCACAGCTCTGCCAGGTATCAGGAACATATGAGCTGGGCCATTCCTCTACTGAAAACTCCTCTTTTTTTTTTTAAGATTTATTTATTTATTTGACAGACAGAAATCACAAGGAGGCAGAGAGGCAGGCAGAGAGAGAGAGGAGGAAGCAGGATCCCCGCTGAGCAGAGAGCCTGATGCGGGGCTCGATCCCAGGACCCCGGGACCATGACCTGAGCCGAAGGCAGAGGCTTTAACCCACTGAGCCACCCAGGCACCCCGAAAACTCCTCTTTTTATACTCTCAATTGTCAAGGCAGCAAGAAAAATCATTTCTCCTTTGCCTAGAAAACAACCAACTAAACTGCTAATGGAATCTACATTCTTATTTACATCATTTTCACATTATCTTAAGTTCTTTTCTAAGATAAATTTCATTACTGTAAGTTGATGGTTCAAAAATGACTGTAGGAATTCAGATACTTCTTTTAGAAATCATTCCCAAGTACTTCTTAAAAGGACTGAAAGGCGTTTTATATAATGTTTTCTTTTTATCACCTTGTGATTCCTTGAAACATAATAGCACTGAGCAAACAGGAGCCACATATAAGCCTCTGTTGTCATTGGCTGCCTGCTCCTATGGTTACCAAGATGGGCCCACGATGCCTGATCATCTCTGTCAGTGAAGTGGCCTGGTTCCTAGACTATAAATATCTGTGTAGCTGTACAGAGTAAAGGGAGGAAAGGGCATTTGTCAGTATTTAGTCTCTCCTTTAAGTAAAGAAATAGGATATTGTGATACAAATTATTTTTAAAATGTAAAGCACTGTATGTTTTGTGTGTTCTTTAAATAACTGTGTTCTCAATCCACATGTCTCAAAGTACCTTTTGGAAGCATTTGCAAAGGAGTGCAAAGCAAACATTTGAATTTGGAATTGGGTGATGAATTCAGCTTGAGCACACAGATCATTTGTGACAGGACATGAGATCGAAAATCACAACTGAGACATGAAGACCTGATAGATAGCAGATTCGAGACTGAGATGGGCCACCCTTGGGGACTTGTGAAAAGGATGTAACTGGAAACCCGGGACACAATTCTTAAACCCCTGGCCAACACTGAAGGTCTAAAAAGGTTGAGGAGGGTACCTAGGAGAAGATTTGTTTGGAGACAGCTGAGCTAAAAGCTTTTCGTCTTAATCCAGGGAAGGGCTTTAGTGTGCAATTCCCCAAAAAGAGGATCCTTAGTGAGTTCACGTGAAGAGCTTGACATGTTCCCTGCCATTGTGGGGACAAAATGGACCTGTACCTGACTTCCAACACCTGGTAGCCAGAACTGGCTTGGCTAGCTTCTCTGATGGCACCAACAAAGGAAATGTTGCTATATCAAGATTAATTTCCATTCTCAGAGATTCTTGGGTCAAGGATGCATGAGTATTTTCAGTTGTGGGAAATGTGATTCAGCCAGCTTGGCGCTGTTCCAAATTTTGCTCAAGAGAGCTGCTTTGGGTGGGTGGAAAATGAGCAGTGAGGGGAGTCCTGCAAAGACTCTTCGGTGAATAGTCAAAAGAAAAACCTGGGCTTTGAGGACACAGAGTGAACCACGGGAAAATACCTTGCCCAGATCGTGGAAAGTACAATGAAAGGTTCCAGTGACATGGAAGGAGATCTCAGAAGAACTTTAATGAAAGCACCAACTTGGCCACAGCTACCCATCCCATTTAAGAGAAGACATCAGCTCTAAACATTTGCCAGACGCAGAGAGAGAGAGACTGTCTTATAATGATGACACTAAAAACTCCCACTTTGCTTATTGCCCTTTTATCTCCCTGCTTGGATACTGGCTAGGTCAGAAACGCTGGCAAGCTGCAGAAGAGGACAAATGCTAAGTAGGGAGAAAGAAGGATCATGATCTCTCTACTGACTGCAAATGGCTAGCCCACAGCAGTCTGCAGCTGGAGAAGAAAAGACACGTTAACTTTAAAATTGTGAAGTTTTCATTAATATATATAGGTGTGATAGTTGTCTCCAAAAATTAACCCATGAATCACACCTTCCAGTATTCACATCCTTGGGTATTCCCCTCCTACACTGAATATGGGAGGGTTCGATGTCTCCCTTTAAGTAACAGAATGCAAAGGCAGTGATTCTTTGCCAGTTCTGGGCCTAAGCTTTAAGAATTTCTGGCAGTTTCCAGGGTTGTGTTCTCAGGGAGTCCTTTCTGTAAGAAGGCTATTTATGCTGCTAAGGAGACCATGTGGAAAGGCCACATGGAAAGGAAAAGTCGAGAAGGAAAGCAAGCCAGCTGTTTCACTCAAGTTTAAGGTCAATCTTATTTCGTCTCTATCTATACCCAATTCTCCCCAATTACCTTGAATCTCAAATCCTTCATCATGTAATTTCATTTATAAATATTTTAGTGTGTATCTCTCAATGAAAAAGATTTGAAAAACATAACTCTTAATGCCATTTTCATTAAAAGTTTATAACTTCTTAGTGTGATTAGTATCCGTGTTCAAATTTTCCCAATCATCTTTCACGGGCTAAAATTAAGATCTATATAAGACCCATACAGAATTTTACCAGAGTTGAGCCTGCAATAGAAGATACTCACCAATACTGAGTGGGTCCACCCCACAGAGATCTTACCAGGCTCAGAACTTGGAGGCGTCGGGTACTGGGGAGGTTGGGAATGAGGCTCAGGGCGGAGAATAAGAAGACTGTTTGAAGGTCTCTAGCTAAGAAAAGAAAATTTGAGTTGAGAACTCAGCCATATCCAACATCGTGTGTAGCTAGGGTGAGAGATGGATAAGAAAGCAGGGAGTGAGGGAGAGTCCACGTTCAGAAAATCTAGCCACTCCCTTCCAGCCACTCTCCCTGTCCTGCTTCTAGGCTATCAGAGCCTGAGAATGAATAAAACAGGAGAGACCAAAGGGACTAGGAAACACACACAGCAGGTGTGGTGTGTTAAACATATCAGATACTCTAGATGGGAGAAAGCTGGTGGTTGCCAACATAGCCAAGAGACAATAGGGGAAATGGAAGTGCCTGGAAACAGGGTGCCAACAATGAGGCTTCACTCTGCAGGGTCCAGGAAAGGCTGGGGACCTGAAGGCAGGGTGGGAACAGCTTTATGAAGATAGATTGAAATTTAGGCTATTTGAACCCTTCTCCCATCTTCATAAAACCTGGCACCTAGAGGTTTATTTTCCAGAAAAATTGGAACCAAGACACTCTGGACTTAATGATGATGGGTATAGCCTGGGGTCAGAGAGGGTCACTTTTCTAGCAATAGAAATTCTATAAAATTCTTCACAACAGATGGTAAGATTTCCATCTGTTTAGCTGGTCTCCCGAATCACGGACAGTCAGTGTATGGCCCTGAGGTAGGAGTTTGGGAGAATTTAGCTCTCTAAAGGAAACAAGCATGATGAGACCTGGGGTGATTATTAATGTTATATATAACGAACCACTACAAAATTCAGTGGCATAAAACATAAACCATTTGTTTTGCAATGATTCTGTGGTCAGGATTTCCGATAGGGTATTCTCTAATAAAACTTAAGTGGTGGTGGTTTCTCTGCATTTAACACCTCAGAGTCGCAACTGGGAACACTCAAAAATCTGGAGGGACCCAAATGACCATTGACTGGAATCATCTAGAAAGGTCTTCAACCTTGGGTATGGAGCTTAGTGGGATGGTGGGACTGGGCACAACTGGGATTGTCAGCTAGAAGGTCCACATGCAGTCTCCATGTGGACTGAGCTTCCTAACACCATGGTGGAGTGGACTGGTCCAGCAAAAAAAACGACAGAGACTCCCTGGGCATTTATGACCCAGATTTATAAGTCACATCATATCACTTCTTCTGTACTTTATTTGTCAAAGCAGTAAAAACTTCCCCAGATCCAAGTGGGCATAGACATAATATCTCAAGAGAAGGAGCATCAAAGACTTTGTTGCTAAGTTTTTAAAACCACAATACATAACCATGAAAGCAGTAGGCAAGTAGTCAGTAGCTTTATCAGGGAAATCAAAGTAGAAGCCCAAATTAAAGTCAGACTGAGCCCTGGTTGATAAAGATTATGGCAATAAGAATAATTTCCCAATCTGGGCGCCTGAGTGGCTCAGTGGGTTAAGCCACTGCCTTCGGCTCGGGTCATGGTCTCAGGGTCCTGGGATCGAGTCCCGCATCGGGCTCTCTGCTCGGCAGGGAGCCTGCTTCCCTCTCTCTCTCTCTGCCTGCCTCTCCATCTACTTGTGATTTCTCTCTGTCGAATAAATAAATAAAATCTTTAAAAAAAAAAAAAGAATAATTTCCCAATCCACCTGGTGGTGCCTGAAGCTGCTGCTACCATTCCTGGCTTGATCAACTCTGGCTCATGAGGTTCAAGGGATGCCCTTGAAGGTTCAGGAAAGGTGCCTGTGGGAGGAACCTCTGGAGCCCTATCAAGGGAAGGTTCAGTGTGGACCTTATTTGGACCCTGACTCAGGAAGATAACGGGGAAATTTGAACATTGCTGATACTGAAGGTTTACTGTAATTTTGGGGTATGATCATGATATTATTGTTATGTTAAAATGTCATTGTGTTTAAAAAAAACACCTTATTTTTTAACAAATGTGCTAATGTAAATACGGATAAAATAATATGAAGTACTGGATTTACTTCAAAATAACCCATTGAGGAATGGAGGGGGATATGGGAGTATACATCAAACAAGACTGGCTAAGTAATTACAGAAATGAGTACATGGGGGTTTGTTATACTATTTCCTCCTCTTTTGCATATGGCTGAAAATTTTTGCCCTGAATTTTTTTTTTAAATTTACACAGTAGCACATACACATACAAATAGGAATAAATCTCTAAGGTAGATTTGCCTTATTTATTTATTTAAAATATTTTATTTTATTTATTTTTTTAAAGATTTTATTTATTTATTAGAGAGAAGGGGGGAAAAGAGAGGGAGAGAATGAGCAGAGGGAGGGGCAGAGGGAGATGGAGAAGCAGACTCCTCTGCTGATCATGATCTGAGCTGAAGGCAGACACTTACCTGACTGAGTCTTCCAGATGCCCTTAAAAGATTTTACTTTTAAGCAATCTCCATACCCAACATGGGACTTGAAATTACAACCCTGAGATCAAGAGTTGCATGCTTTATCAACTGAGCCAGCCAGGCACACCTGTATTTGTCTTACATAAAAGAGCAATGGGAACTTCTAATAAACTAAATTTGCATTTACTTATGTTAACGTTTATTTTTATAAGTAACAATAGTGTAGCACTTTATATTTTATGGAACCCTTTGACTTTAACAACAATTCTACAAGGTAGGCTGATGGTGAACTTGGTTATAGAGAGATAAAGGGATATATTGAAGGTCACACAGGTACTGTATGGGGGACCCTACTCTCAAACTTGAGGTTCTGGCTTCATAACTTGTTGTCATTAGATGAAAGTTTACTATGCAGCAGTGGTTCATAACACTTAGAGGTTATGTGATACTTTGATAACCTGATCAAATCTGAAAAAAAAAAAACCTCTTCTCAGACAAATGTGTATGTGCACACATCCAGCAATGTAAGAATTTTCAGGGATGGAGAGTTTCATGGCTCCTATAAGAAGAACATGCTTGTCAGTCATTTGCTGTCATTACCCAGCCTTCGAACAGAGTTCTGGCTTCTTTTTTCAAGCAATTAGCTACATTAGACCTGATCTCTTGCTTTCACTCCTTCTCTCTGATAATGATCTATGCATTGAACATGAGGATATCCTCACTCAACCCAGAATTAGTAACCCAGAAAAAGTTATTTTGTTTTGTAATATTTAACTTAATGATCTTTGTATATCTATGATGTTTCTAGTTCAAAACTTTCTTGATTCTCAGATGCTCTACTACTGAAATGGTATCTGCTCTGGGTAGCTTTTCCCAAGGCATGGAGAATCACGCCCTCTTCTGTGTCCCTAAGTACTCTGAGCACATCTCTATCCAAGTTATATCTATAACAATCTATATTGTACCTATATTATAATGATCTAGTTACACATCTTGCTCCTCCAGAAGACTGCATGTTCCTTGGGAATGGTAACTATATCCACTCAACCCTAGGGAATGGCTAACACAGGGCATATGTGTTTCTGAATTAATAGGTAAATTACTCCAAACATATTATTTAACACATTATTTAAAATAATAAAAATAATAATAATTAAAAATAAAACAAGATAAAATAACAACAATAAGCTAACCTATAAATACTTGCCAAGTGTAACTGTATTATCCCTTGGAAGTCAATTAAGTAGGAAGAGTTTTGAATGCTTCCCTCTATTGCTCTTCTGGAGACTGGAAATTGGGAGATATATTTTGATTTAGTGTTATTAAAAGTCCCCCAGTTTTATTAACTATCTACCTGGAGATTATTTAAAGACCTGATCTAATTAAGATGTTCACTCCCAATGACTGGCCAAGAGGCCTTTGCTCCTACCTAGGCTGATTAGATGTACTCTTTTGGGTTAAACAACAAAGGCAGAACTGTTGTCTCCAGAAGGGGTCTGCTAAAAAGAACAGATGTTACCTTGGTCAAAAGCAATAAACCTTGAGCTAGTCTCCCACCACCACTGAAGTGTGGCCTAAAAATATGGTCCCTGAATGGGGAGTAGGGCTCTGAACAGATGGCTAATTAGGCAGGAAATTCTGTCGAGAGACATTTTGGAAAGAATGAGGGGCATGATGTACTGCATGGAGAATCCAGAACCAAGAATGTAGATGAGGAAAAGTGGAGAGACAGAGAGGTGTTGCTAAGTGAAAAGGCTACATAACATTTTTAATGGAAATCCTGCCAACATAACCTATGGAGGATTTCTTTGACCATTTATTCTTTGCTGTTCCTTAAATCTGTTTGATGATGAAAAGGGATTGCTGTGGTCTTTGAAAGGGAAGGTTAAGTCTTTTATAGGTTAATGTGAATTTTACTTAAATCAGAAAACCATTTTGGCTGCAGTATAACAGCAATTAAAACACAAAGTTTGACTTCCACTTCCAAATATGATGAAGTAACTGAGAAAAGACTTGCTCTCCCACTATAAACACTAGAAAATTGGACAAAAATACAATAAACTGTCTTCATACTTTGGACAACAGACAGTGCAGGATTATGATTCTTGAGAGAAAGTTAAAAAAAAAAAAAGCAATGTGAGGTCACTCAACTATTCCAGTTTTCTGTACTTTCTGGATGAAAGCTCATAGAGGGAGAACCCGAGCAGAACTCAGAGGTCTTGTTGTGTTGAGGACACAGAAATCTGAAGTTGAGGAGGCTAAGGTAGTTGGAATTTGTAGGTCAATGAACTGGAGAGTAGGAAGCCATGTAGAGAAAGAATACCAGAAACTTGCATAGAGATCCACTTGAGTCCATTAATAAATACTAATCCATGCAGAGCATGAAAACTCCTCCTAGCCAAGTAAAGACCCACTAGTGAGCTATAAAATCAGCAATTTTCAGAGATCCTACTTGGCTGGAAGTTATTTAAGTTGTAACTAACTAAAGTAGTGAGGTCTCATTTAACATTAAAAAGGGACCCCAGAACATTCACACTTTAGGGCTAAACTAACCCTAGAGTAAAGGCTACTCTATACATTCCTAAACACATAAAAACAAACCTCAGAATGGTCAAGCTCATATTTAATTACTTGATAAAATGAACAAAACACACTTTCATGGAAGATAACAAAATTTAGGCATGCAGAATGTAATAAGCCACAGTTCTAGTATCCAATAAAAATTATTGGACATGTAAGGAAACAAGAAAATGTGAGGCATAAACAGGAAAAAGAAAAGTCAATAGTAACACCTAAAATGACAAACAAGATAGGAATTGACATAATAGTTTTAAAACTGCTCTAACAAATATGCTCAAGGAATTATTTTTAAAAAAACATGAAATTAGTGAGGAAAAAAGTAAAAAATATTTCAAAGAAAACAAATGGGATTTCCAAGAATGAAAAATCAATGTCTGAAATAAACATGTTAGGCACCTGGTTGGCTCAGTGGATAAGCATCTGTCTTCAGCTCAGGTCATGGGAGTCTGCCTTTGGCTTAGGTCATGATCCCAGGGTCCTCGGATCGAGTCCCACATCTGGCTTCCTGCCCAGCCGGGAGTCTACTTTTCCTTCTTCGTCTCCCCCCTACTCATGCTCTTTCTGTCTCTGTCAAATAAATAAATAAAATCTTAAAAAGTAATAAACACGTTACAGGATGAAGATAACAGGAGAGTAGATAGTGTAGAAGGGAAGATTAATGAAGTTGAAGATGTAGCAATAGAAACTATCCAAGTGGAAACAGAGAGAGCAAAAAAGAGTAAAATAAATGAATACAGCTTCAGCAATCTTTGTAAAGATTTCAAGTAGTCCACATACATATAATTAGAATCCAAGAAGAAAGAAAGGTGGTAGGATAAGTATTTGACGAAATAAAGGAAAAACACTTCCAGATTTGATAAAATCCACAAAATTATAAATCCAAGAAGCTCAACAAATGCCAACCAAAATTAACAATCAGATACATCTTTCTAATGATGTAAAATGAACATGTATTACTTCTAAAATTAAAAAAAACTATGTAGCTACTTTCTTTTGTAAAAATGAACAGAATTTGTATCAGGATCTCATTTTAAAATATGTGTATTTGTATTTGCACAGAATAAAGTCTGGAGAGACACTCAAAAAAAAAAAAGGCAACCCAAAACTATCAGATAAACAATTAAAAAACCCCACCAAGGTATCTTTTAATCAAAGTGCTAAAAGTCAATGATCCTAAAACAGCTAAAGGAAAAGAAAATTATCATTTTGCTTAAAAGAGAACACAGATAAAAATGTCAAACTTCTTTCCAAAACAATACAAGCCAATGCATGATAGGAAAATAGATTTAAGCTACTGAAAAAAAGAAAAAAAACCCCCATTAACCTAAAGAATTCTATAATAAACAAAAATATCTTTCAGAAATGAAGGTGAGGAAAAGATTTACTCAAACACAAACAGCACATTGCAGATTGTGTATTTAAACCCAGTTGTGTCAATAATTCATGATATGTAGATGGACTAAAGGCACTAAACAAACAACCAAGACAGTCAAATTGGATTTTTAAAAAAGCGATGCTTAACTCAACAAGAAACCTACCTTAAATATCAAGACCTAGGCTAAAAGTAAAAGGATGAAAAACTACCAAGGGGGAAAAAAAATCAGAAGAAAGAGAGAGTAGCTCTATTAGACTGAGAGCAAGGAATATTCCACAATGAACAAGAACATTATCTAGGCTTCCACTTTAAGAAGATGGTATTGTGTACCACAGAGGAAATAACCCCCACATAAACAAAGAAAATAATAGACAAGAGGGATTTTTTTATGGCTGAGTAATACTCCACTGTGTATATATATACCACATCGTCTTTACCCATTCATCTGTCAGTGGGCATCTGGGGTCTACCTCTGAAACCAATAATAAATTATATGTTAATTAATTGGTTTTTAAAAAGAAAGTAATGAAAGTAATTAAATAGAAAGTGAACCAACAGAAAAATCAATAAAACCAAAAGCTGATTTTTTAAGAAGATGGCTAAAATTGGTATGCCTATAGTCAGGCTCATCAGGAAAAAAAAAAAAAAAAGAACACACAACTTACAAATTTCAAGAATAAAACAGGATTTAGCACCATAAATTAAAAAGAAAAAAAGGAAATATTATGAACAACTTTATTCTAAAAAAAAATTGAGAACTTGGATGAAATAAGCATTTCTTGAATAGCGCAAATTATCAAAACTAATGTAGGTGAAAGTAGAATATTTAAACAGTCCTGTATCTACAAAATATATTGTGTGCAAAGTTAAAAGATGTGTCACAAAGAAAGCTATGTATTTGCTAGATTGCTTCATTGGTGAATTCCACTGAACACTTATGGAAGTAATAATACAAATTCTATATAAACGTTTTTTGAAAACTGTAGAGGAGGAATTACTTCTTACTCTCGTTTTATGAAGCCGGTCTTACTCCAATGACAAAACCAGACTAAGACACTACAAGAACCTGTGTATCTATCCTAAACATATAAAGAACTCTCAGAATTCAATAATAAGATAAAGAAAGCCAAACTGAAAATAGGCAAAAGATTTGAACAGATATTCCTCCAAAGAAGACATATAACCAATAAACACAGGAACAGATGCTCAACATCACTAATCATCAGGGAGTGAAAATTAAAATACAATGAGATATAATCACACAATCACTAGTCTTACTAAAATTAGAATGATTGGCAATATCAAGTATTGGCAAGAAGGTGGAATAATTGGAACACTTGTAAATTATTTGTGAGGATATAAAATGGTAAAACATTTTGGAAAACAATCTGGCAGATTCTTACAGAGTTAAAACACCAAATTCCCACTGGACCAGCAATCATGCCCAGAAATATACCTAAAGGAAATAAAAACATACGTCTACATGAAAATCTGTCCATAAATGTTCATAGAAGCTTTATCATAATGGTAAAAAAAATGAAAACAGTTCAAATGTCCATCAACAGATGAATGAATAAAGCAATTATTAATACATTGGAATACTACTTAGCACAAAGAAAAAAAAAAAGAAAAAAAAAAGAAAACTCCCGGAACATGCAACAATATGGATAACCCTTAAATACACGTTGCATACAAGAAAATACACAGCAAATTTATAGAAAATTCTTGTAATGGCAAAACTCACCTACAGTAGTAGATGAGTTGTTACCTAGGACTGGGGTGGGGATAAATTATCACCAAAGGGCACAAGGGAGATTTTGGGGGTGACAGAAATGTACTGAAGAGGTGTTAGTTGTATAGGTGTGTCAAGACCTCATCAAAGTGAGACTTTGCCAAGTCTCACTAAACTGAACACTTAAAATGGGAGCATTTTATTATATGTAATTTATGCCTCAATTCAGTTGACTTTTAAAAAAGCATATTGGGAAAAGGGAAGGCCACTACGAAGCATGATTCTTCAAGATGACCGCTGGTCAGCCAATTTACACTGACTCGACATCCAAGCTAGAATGTGGATATAGCCCCCTTGGTACAGCTGTGGGGGTCTGCATCGCTGAAATTTATCATAAGATCCGGATGGTGGAAGGTAAGAGGGAAAGACACCAAGGCAAAGAACAGGGAAGACTAAAGTGCACAAGGCTGCCATGTGGTTAATGGTGTCCTTGACATCCCTTCATCTAGGTTCCAGAGAGAGATCTGAATAGGGAGCAAGGCCAAAGACATATATACTATCCCTTGCCAGACTTTTGGGCTTTCATGCTGTATCAGCCTTGTGAGAAATGGATACTAAGAGATGCAGAAAAGGGAACAGCATTAAGAAAGGGCAATTTACATGGGAGAAAGTGTTCATAAACTTGTTACTGCTATACTACTTGTCCTTCACATAGTAATGGCACAGGTGTTTGTTTTTGTTTTTAGAGGGATGGGGGAGAGACGAAGGGCAGAGGGAGAGGGAGAGAGAGAATATCAAGCAGGTTCCACATCCATCTTGGAGCCTGACATGGGGGGCTTGATCTCATAACGCTGAGATCATGACCTGAGCAGAAATCAATAGTCAGATATTTAACTGACTTAGTCACCTTGGCACCCCCAAATAGTAATGGTGCAAGTTTGCATAGTGTTTACTGTGTAGCAGAACTTTGATAGGTAGGTAGGTAAATAAATAAGGATACAGAGATAGGTAGATATAGATATACAAAATCTATTTACTTAGACAATCCTCATTATTATCCCTGTCTCATAATTTAGTAATTAAGACACAGAGAGGTTAGCTAACTAGCCTAAGGTCGCACAGCTACTAAGAGGCAGATCCAAGATTTAATCCCATAGAGGATGGTGCAGAATGTGTGCTTTCAATTGTTAGGATATTCTATCAGTTGTTCTCTTGTACTGATATTCTATCAGCTGTACTCTAAAGTTATCAGCATTTCAGAATTCTTCCTCACAGATACCTTCAAGCCAAGAGAGCCTTCCCCTCCATCTTTAGATTGAGAAGTGTAAAACAAACAAACAAACAAACCTTTCTCCATCACGCTCAGTCTCTCTCTTTCTTCTTCACTGGGGCTAACTGCCAATCAATGATTTATCTTTTGTTTAGTGGATGTATATCAAGCAACCTCTATGTGCCTGATAGTAGGCGCATCACTGGGGATTCAAAAATAAGCACAATGTAATCCTCGGTTTCGAAAGACTGGACATTTTTCCAAGATAACTTGGTGAAGGGCACCTGCCACACTCACGTATCCATGTTATCAGGAGACGTCTGCACTGGACTAACTGAAGGTCACACCTGGGCATCCCTGGGGGTCCTCTTAGCTTTGCCATTAAGCAATCTGAAACCATAAAATGATTAGGGTTGGCACACTTTGAGAGGATTAATGTTCTAACAAATTAGGTGATTTTGCTCAGCTTGGCTATTGAGGATAACATACTGTGAATTTACTGAGCTCATCTGTGACCAGATTCCTCTGCAGGGTAATTGAAAGTGAATGGAAATGGCTATTTATGTATTCTCAGCCATTAGATGTTGCTTTCATCTCTGATTTCGGTGGATGATGAGTCAAAATATATATTGAGACCACTGCCTGTGGGTGGCTCTTTGCGTGTTCAATTAACTAAAGCCTGTGCACAGCGCTGGTCAGGAAGAGGCAGATGGCAAAGGGAAGCTATACTGTTAGGCTTTGGAAATGACTCCCTGGCCAAATGGGGGGTGTTTCTGAATTACATCTACTTTTTTTAAGGTTTAATGGTCACTAGGGGTGTGTGTGTGGCCACTGGCTATATTCGCAGTCCAATGGCAACATTACCTGAAGTTTTTGCATGGGATGTTAAGAATAACTGTAAAACCCATCAAGAAAAGAGTTCATGGTGAAATAAATTTAGGAAGTCCTGTATTGAACATATTCATATGTTTCTTTAGTGCAGAGCCCCAAGTATACATGTGTGCATTGAAAATCTGGGTGTGGTGCATAAACAATGATTCTTGGAACACTGAAAAAATAAAATTAAAAAAAAAAAAGAAAATATCAAAGAGCAGGAGGTAATACAATTGTCAAATGTTCATAAGGAAGCCAGAGTTTTTCGACCAACTAGGTATTTAGTATGTTTTTTTTAAAAGATTTTATTTATTTGACAGAGATCACAAGTAGGCAGAGAGGCAGGCAGAGAGCGAGGAAGGGAAGCAGGCTCCCTGCTGAGCAGTCCGATGCGGGGCTCGATCCCAGGACCCCGGGATCATGAACTGAGCCAAAGGCAGAGGCTTTAATCCACTGAGCCACCCAGGCACCCCTGTATTTAGTATGTTAAATGTAATACACACTAAATGTTGTACATAGATTACTTCATTTAATCCATATAACTATTCCATGATGCATCTTTATTTTTCTGGAACAATGACCTGGAGTGATCAAGGTCATAATGAGCAAGCGGCTTTGCTGGGATTTGAACTAAAGCAATTTGGCTGCAGATCCCATACTCTTGATCATAAGGCTCTATTTTCTCCCTTTTTCATTTTTTAATTTTCTAGAGAGTATCTTGCTCAGACAGAATCCCAGAGATCACACTTTGAGAAGGGCATTTCTAGGACAAAGATACCAGGTGTTGCTGGGATGTGCCCCAGCTCAGGGCACATTCTTGTACTCTTAAATGATAGAGTGGAGACAAAGAAACACGGAGCCATCATTAGGCATTTTTCAACTCACCCTAGCCTGATCCTATTCTCCAGAGTTCCAAATAAAGTAATGACTCCTGGACTTTTGAGTGAGAGCTGACTCCCCATTTTCCTGAGCATTAGAATTGCCTTGCGCTTATCTAGGTCATTCTTCATATTTCTATTCAAGCATCACAAAATCCCTGACAATATTAGCTCATTAAGCTTACTCACTTCTGAGCTCATAGCATGAGCCAGGCCCTCTGCTTAGCTGTGGCATTCAGAGCCGATTCAGGCATAAATGCGGGAATCTAACAGAGAGGCAAAACGGGCTTTGTTGGGAAGGCTGACTACGCACTGTGGTTTAGAAATGGCATCTGTAATGGGTCATCTAACACTTTACTTCTGAATTAGGCAGACTTACCCACCCAGGCCCTGGAAGAGCATTAAAACTCCCTCACTCTGCTTCCTATCCCATACTCTTACCCCACGACGGTGGCAGTCCATCTGGGCATCCTGAGGGCAGGCCGGCCAGAAAGAGCTGTGTGATTTCTTTCCCCACGAAATAAGCATCCCAGAAAGGGGTAAAAGAAGGCTTTTCCAGACATTAGAAGTTCTGAGGGAAGGAAGGTTCAGTAGTCAAGTTTTCAGGTATTAGTGTGTTTCATTCATTCATTCATTCATTCACTAAAAATATGTTGACTACTAGTATGTATTGAGATACAACACTGAATAAGATGAAGCCAAACCAATTCCACCCCCTTAAAAAAAAATCACCTGGATTAAGTAACTGTGTGTGAATTAATAACCACTGTTTTTTTGGGCGCCTGGGTGGCTCAGTGGGTTAAGCCGCTGCCTTCGGCTCAGGTCATGATCTCGGGGTCCGGGGATCAAGTCCCACATCAGGCTCTCTGCTCAGCAGGGAGCCTGCTTCCTCCTCTCTCTGTCTGCCTGCCTCTCTGCCTACTTGTAATCTCTCTCTGTCAAATAAATAAATAAAATCTTTAAAAAAAAATAACCACTCTTTTATCTGTTATATGGAAAGTCTTCAAGGTAAGGCCATGCAGGAGGTAAGCTTTGGGCAGGGGAGATATGCACAGGTCAGAGCCTCCATCAGAGCCCTGTTCATTGCAAGGGAAGAGAAGAAGAAAAGTGTAATAAATGGATTAAGAGTCTCAGAAGTGAGTTGTGGCAGGGGTTCCCTCCCAGTCATTCCTTGCTTCACTACTTTGCCCAGAGTGGTTATGTCTTTTATTAAGATAGGCTTGTACCCATGGAAGTTCACATGAGGTCCAGGGAGTCAAATAAAAGTTTTAGAATTGAATTGGTAGAGCTCTGACAGTGGTTGGACTACTCTGACATCAAAGGACATGAACCAGTAATTATTCTATTGGTGAAGGGAAGATGGAAAGATTGAGTATTTAGAGATAGAGGAAGCCAAATTAGTTCTAATGAAATATAATGAATATAGAAACCAGGATATCCTAGTATGTCATTCTGCTAAATCCAATCTGGAAATTAAAAGAGTCAAAATGACCATGCAAAATTCTATTACTTGCTTGAATGGGAAGAGAACAAAGCTATTACTTGCCAGTATGAAACCCTGTTCCAGAGGAAAAGGTGTATGTCTTCACCAACCATTGAGAGACCAGGGAAATCCTTCTACCCTTCTCCTCAACCCCGACTCAGCAGGTTTCATCTTGTTGACTCTGTGCTACAGTGCATTTTTTTAAAAAAGATTTTATTTATTATTTGAGAGAGCATGAGCAGGTGGAGGGACAGAGGGGGAGGGAGACTCCCCACTGAGTGGCGAGCCAGATGCAGGGCTCCATCCCAGGACCCTGAGGTTGTGATCGGAGCCAAAGTCAGACACTTAGCCAGCTGTCACCACCCAGGTGCCCCTCTACAGCACATTTTTAAACCTCTAATAGTTGTCACTTAACACATAATATAGTTTGCTTCTTTATTGTACTTCTTATTTTTTGTCTGTCTCCCTCACAAAGACAGAGATCTTTGTTTATTCCTTAATATATTTCAAGTGCCTAGAAGAGCATGTAGCAACTATGGGCCTTTAAATACTTCTTCCATGATGAATTCAACTTCCCTGCCACTTGAGGGAGTGAAGGAGTGAGTCATTAGATACCTGAAGGAAGAGCATTCTAGGTGAAGGGAACAGAAAGATCAAAGGCCAGAAGGCAAGAGTTGTCTCAATAAAGTTAAATATATATTTACCTTATGACCCACTAATCCCACTCCTGGGTATTCACTCAAAAGAAAAAAAATAAAGCAAAACAAATATTCAGACAAAGACTCTGTACTAATGCTTATATTTATATCAGCTTTATTCATATTATCCCCAAATGGAAAACGTCACTTATATCCAAGAGGAGAATGAGTTGTGGTATATTCATATAATGGATTAAATAGAATACTACCATCAACTAAAAAGAAAGAACTAAAAAGCATGAATACATGCTACAACAGGAATTAATCTAAAAAATGTTGTATTGAATCAAAGAAGCCAGACACAAAAGAATATATCTTATTTGATTCTATTTAGTTATTTATACAGTGAGTAAAGCAATAGAAGTTTATTAAGTGAAGATACAGAAAAACTCTCAAGAGTGAGGGGGGTCCCCACAGGTTGCCAAGTGGGTATTTAGGCTTGGTCTTTTATAGAAAACTAACCAGGGAATTTAAATCCTTTTAACATATCTATTGATAACACCTTCAATAGTTTGCTTCCATTTTAAGGGCTAGTTATTCTTTTTTAAAAAAATTTATTAACATATTATTTGCTTCAGGGATTCAGGTCTGTGAATCCTCAGTCTTTTTTTTTTTTTTTTTTTTTTTAGATTTTTTATTTATTTGATAGAGATCACAAGCAGGCAGAGAGAGAGAAGCAAGCAGGCTCCCGGCCGAGCAGAGAGCCCGATGCGGGGCTCGATCCCAGGACCCTGGGATCATGACCTGAGCCGAAGGCAGCGGCTTAACCCACTGAGCCACCCAGGCGCCCCTGTGAATCCTCAGTCTTATACAATTCACACACTCACCATACCACATTCCCTCCCTAATGTCCATAATCCAGCCACCCTCCCTTACCTCACAGCAACCCTCAGTTTGTTTCCTGAGATTAAGAGTCTCTTAGGGTTTTTCTCCCTCTCTGGCTCCATCCTATTTCATTTTGCCCTCTCCCTTCCCCCCACAACCCCCTACACTGCCTCTCAAATTCCTCATATCAGAGAGATCATACAGTAATTATCTTTCTCTGATTGACTTATTTTGCTTAGTGTAGTACCCTCTAGTTCCAACCATGTGGTTGCAAAAGGCAGGGTTTCATTTTTTGATGGTTGCATAGTATCCCATTGTGTGTGTGTGTGTGTATGTGTGTGTACCACATCTTCTTTATCCATTCATCTGTTGATGGATATCTCGGCTCTTTCTATAGTTTGGCTATTGTGGACATTGCTGCTATAAACATTCAGGTGCATGTGCCACTTCAGATCACTACATTTGTATCTTTAGGGTAAACACCCAGTATTGCAATTGCTGAGTCATAGGGTAGCTCTATTTTCCACTTTTTGAGGAACTACTAAACTGTTTTCCAGAATGGCTGAACCAGCTTACATTCCCACCAACAGTGTAGGAGGGTTCCCCTTTCTCTGCATCCTTGCCAATATCTGTCGTTTCTTGACTTGTTAATTTTAGCCATTCTGACGTGTGAGGTGGTATCTCACTGTGGTTTTGATTTGCATTTCCTTGATGCCAAGTGATGTGGAGTACGTTTTCATGTGTTTGTTGGCCATTTGGATGTCTTCTTTGTAGAAACATCTGTTCATGTCCTCTGCCCATTTCTTGACTGGATTATTTGTTCTTTGGGTGTTGAGTTTGGTAAGTTCTTTATAGATTTTGGATACTAGCCCTTTATCTGATATGTCATTTGCAAATATCTTCTCTCATTCTGTTGGTTGCCTTTTGGTTTTATTGACTGTTTCCTCTGCTGTATAAAAGCTTTTGATTTGATGAAGTCCCAATAGTTCATTTACCCTTGCTTCCCTGGTCTTTGGAATGTTTCCAGGAAGAGGTTGCTGCAGCTGAGGTCAAAGAGGTTGCTGCTTGTGTTCTTCTCAAGGATTTTGATGGATTCCTGTCTCAGATTGAGGTATTTCATCCATTTTGAGTCTAGTTTTGTGTGTGGTGTAAGAAAATGGTCCAGTTTCATTCTTCTGCATGTGGCTGTCCAATCTTCCCAACACCATTTGTTGAAGAGACTGTCCTTTTTCCATTGGACGTTCTTTACTTTGTTGAAGATTAGTTGTCCATAGAATTGAGGGTCCATTTCTGGGCTCTTTATTCTGTTCCACTGATCTATGTGTCTATTTCTGTGCCCGTACCATACTGTCTTGACAATTACAGCTTTGTAATCGAGGTTGAAGTCTGGAATTGTGATGCCGCCAACTTTGGTTTTCTTTTTCAACATTCCTCTGGCTATATAGTGTCTTTTCTGGTTCCATATAAATTTTAGGATTATCTGTCCCATTCCTTTGAAAAAAAATTGATGGTATTTTTATAGGGATTGCTTTAAATGTGTAGATTGCTTTGGGTAGCCTAGACATTTTCACAATATTTGTTCTTCTAATCCATGAGCATGGAAAGTTTTTCCATTTCTTTGCGTCTTTCTCAATTTCTTTCATGAGTACTTTGTAGTTTTCTGAGTACAGATTCTTTGCCTCTTTTGTTAAGTTTGTTCCTAGGTATTTTATGGTTTGGGGTGCAATTGTAAATGGGATATACTCTTTAATTTCTCTTTCTTCTGTCTTGCTATTGGTGTATAGAAATGCAACTGATTGCTGTGCATTGATTTTATATCCTGACAATTTACCGAATTCCTGTATGAATTCTAGCAATTTTGGAGTGGAGTCTTTTGGATTTTCCAGATAAAGTATCAGATTATAGAGTTTGACGTCTTCTTTGCTGATTTGGATGTCTTTTATTTATTTTTGTTGTCTGATTGCTGAGGCTAGGACTTCTAGTACTATATTGAATAGCAGTGTTGATAATGGACAGCCCTGCCATGTTCCTGACCTTAGGGGAAAAGCTCTCTGTTTCTCTCCATTGAGAATGATATTTGCTGTGGGTTTTTCATTGATGGCTTTTATGATATTGAGGTATGTACCCTCTATCCTTACACTTTGAAGAGTTTTGATGAAGAAAGGATGCTGTATTTTGTCAAATGCTTTTTCAGCATCTACTGAGAGTATCATATGTTTCTTGTTCTTTCTTTTATTAATGTATTGTATCACATTGATTGATTTGTAGATGTTGAACCATCCTTGCAGCCCAGGAATAAATTCCACTTGGTCATGGTGAATAATCCTTTAAATGCACTGTTAGATCTTACTGGCTAGTATTTTGGTGAGAATTTTTGCATTCATGTTCATCAAGGATATTGGTCTGTAATTCTCCTTTTCGATGGGGTCTTTGTCTGGTTTTGGGATCAAGGTAATGCTGGCCTCATAAAATGAGTTTGGAAGTTTTCCTTCCCTTTCTACTTTTGGAACAGTCAGGAGAATAGGTATTAATTCTTCTTTAAATGTTTGGTAGGATTCCCCTAGGAAGCTGTGTGGCCCTGGGCTTTTTTATCTTGGGAGATTTTTGATGACTGCTTCAATATCCTTACTGGTTATGGGTATGTCCAGATTTTCTATTTCTTCCCTATTCAGTTTTGGTAGTTTATATGTCTCTAGGAATGCATCCTTTTCTTCCAGATCTGTCTCTACGGTTGGCTTCCCCACTCAGATACCTGGGAACTCTGCCACACTCAGACACCCCCAGCCTTTTTGTGACCCCGTGGGTCCTGAGACCACGTTGTCCTTCCTGCAAGGACTCCACCCCTGCTTAGCCTCTGGAGCGATGTCCCTCAGTGGAGAAGACTTCTAAAAGTTCCAATTTTGTGCTCTGCTGCTCTACTGCTTGCTTGGAGCCACCTCCTCCCCCCTGTGCTCTATCTTCCCATCCCTTCAAAGTCACTTCTCTGCACGTTCTACCTTCCAGAAAGTGGTTGCTTTTATGTTCCTAGAATTGCTGCTCTTCTTCTCTTCAATCTCCTGTTGAGTTTGTAGGTATGTGTTCAGAATGATTTGATAACTATTAAGCTGAACTCCCGAGACCCAATGATATTTAGGTCTCCTGCTCCTCTGCCATCTTGCTCCTCCCTTTGATTCTATATTTATATCAAGTCTAAGAACAGGTAAAATTAAACCTATGGTGACAGAAATTAAAGTGTTGCTTAAGGGCATGGGTAAGAATTGACTGGAAAAAGACACAAGGAAACTTTCTGAGGAGACAGAAAAGTTCTAGATCTTGTTTTGTGTGGTGTTTACATGGGTAAATATAGCTGTCAGAACCCCATGAATTGGACACTTAAGATTTACACATTCTATAGTACATAAGTTATATTTCAATTAAGAAAAAAATGTGCCAAGAGTGTTTGTTAAGGACAAGCAGGGAATCAGGATTTCGGTGTGGAGTGAGTGAAGAGGAATGTAGCAGCAGAGGAGGCTGAATTAGAATGGGGGATGAAAATAATCATATAAATCCAGCTAGGCCATGGTAAGACACCTGGCTTTCATTCTAAATGAACTAGGGACCATCTGTCAGATTTTGAACAGAGGCATGATACAATCTGAAACAGGTTTTAACAGGATCACTCTGGTTGCCATGTTGAGAAAGACTGGAAAGCAGGCATATCCATTTGAAGAGCATAGCAATTATTTGGGTTAGAGCTCATGATGGCTTGGATGGGGGGTAGCAGTGGGGATGGTAAGATGGATTTGGATCTTCAATACCATTTTGATGGTAGAGGTGATGGAATCTGTGGAAAGATTGGATATGGGATTAGAGAGGAAGGAATCATATGGTTGCAAATTTTGGCTTGAGGAATGAGAAAGAAGAAGTTGCTGTTAGTTGAGATGGGGAAGACTGGAGCAGGTTTTGTGGACATGTGAAGTTTGGGATGACGATGGACTGTCCAAATAGAAACAATGGTTAGGCAGTTGGATCCTGGGAATTCTTGATATACAGAAATTACTAAAATCTACCAGACTGGGTGAGGTCAATAAGGAATCAAGTGTGAACAACAACAAAAAAAAGAGGTCTAGTGTTATTTGAGTGTCAACCACACTGAAGGGTTTGCTGGCCCATGTTTGGCTGGAAAGGATATGCCATGACAGGAAAGGGATGGCAACCTCATCAAAGGCAGATACAGAAGATGACACAGTTTATTCTCCCTTTCCCACCTCCCTGCCTCAACACTATAGGAAAACTGGAAGATAGGATGGGGAAGGGTAAAGAGGGGAGGAGTCAATACCCCTGTTGTCCTCAGCCTCCTCTCAAGCTTCTGGAGTCATGAGTCTAGCCTGCACTAGGGAGAAAAGAAGGAGGGCTTTGCATCAACTTTGAGACTGAAGCTAATGAATAGCACTGTTTTAAGATCCAAAAGGTGATTTTTTAAAAATAACTAAAAGTGGGTACAAAGCTATGGAGCCTGAATAAATTACCTTAAGGGAGCCTACTACCCTGCCTGGGAAATGGCCAGGACTGGAAAATGGTATGGGGTGTTCATGAGAGCACAATTAGTATTGGTTATTGGGGTTAAAAAAACATTTCACATTTATATCATGTGAATTGAGACTGCTCACAAACCTGAGTATGTCAGCATTTGATACTACAAGATCTGTGACAGAGTTCTAGGCATTAATTCAAATACATAAAATACATAGGTTGGGCAATATGATAATCGGCCAAGGTCATTTCCAAATCTCAAATTTTATTACTTGATTTGAAGCACTTAAGATCAGTCATAGCACACTGGCTGGTGCTAAGCCAACATTTTACTAAATAGTGATTTCTTTTTCTTTGAAGCTACATTTGTGAAAACAAGGTTTGACCAAGTGAGTTATATTGAAACTAAAGAGCTTTTAAAATCCAGTTATTAAAATACTTTTTTAAGATTCTGCTTTTAAGGCAAGCATTACCAATAATAAGGAGCAATGTAATTTCTATCTATATGCAGAACAAACATATCAATGAAATTTCATTTTATGCAGACACCTGCTTTACTGGGCTTAATGAAAATCTAAAAATAAGAGCTAATGTCCTATGTGGAAATAAACACACTGATAGATTTGTTTGACACAAAGAGTTCCCAACACTGAGTCACATATCATTCCAACACTTGTTTTGGCCTTGTAATCCCTCAAACAGGTATCTTCCAGCAAACTGAATGACGGATGTGGTGCAGAAATGATTCCTATAATTCATCCACATTAGTGTACAAATCAGCTAAGGTTGCAGAATGGAAAGCAGTGATTTTACCATACAAAATTTATTCTAATTTTCCACTTGGGAAAACCATGCAATTGAAACACATTGGTTTTGAACATATTTGAGGTCCATTTTGCAACTGTAATATACAGATATTGAAACTCGAACAGCAACTAATGGTCATGATATCTCTGTGACTATGTCTGTTACAAAAGAAGAAAAACTATCTGAGGTTGACTCTTGGAATTCATTGCTATTTTTCCAAAATTTTAAAGGATCAATGAAATTATCAAAAATAAGATTTTGAGGGATGCCTGGATGGCTCAGTCAGTTAATGGCTACCTTCGGTTTAGGTCATAATCCCAGGGCTCTGGGATCAAGTTCCGCATTGGACTCCTTGCTCAGAGGGAAGCCTGCTTCTATCTCTGCCTCTGCCTGCCACTTTGCCTATTTGTGCTCTCTTTATGACAAATAAATAAATAAAATATTTTTTTAAAAATAAGATTTTGGGGGATGCCAGGTGCATCATTCCAATGATAAGAGAGTACTTAGTAAGATCTTACCTGGGTACAGTCCTATGCCCAAGGCAGGTACTGACTGATCAATTGATTGGGGTTTTCATACAGATGGAGGCAACAAATATAGAAAAGGTCATCTCATTCACTTATTTTTTCATTTAGTAGGAACTGAGGTGAAACAGTCAACTTTATCTAAGCAGTAATAAAATAATATACCAACATGTTAATTTCAGTACAGTTTAAAAGTGTAAATTTCATAGTTCTTATCCAGAACATTGAAGAGTTGTAATTGCTTACCTGTGTTACAAATTTTTCTAACTTTTCTTATCCGTGTTACAAATTTTCTAACTTTTGATTTTCTATATATACTTCAAAAATTCTAGAAATACTATTTCCTTCAGAAACAAAAAATATGTGGGTATCATACATATGTACGTATAGTAAGTGTAATAATATGTGTGTGTACGTGTACCTACACACACATAAAGCATACCATATTGTTTATGAGCGACTGTTATGTACAAGTTCTTTACATGGTTCCTCAGAGTAAGTTGTGAGATCAGCAATAGCCCTTCTTTACAGATAGGAAACTAAGGCTTAACAAACCTAAGAAAGCAGTTTAAGGTTCCACAGTTAGTTAATGGAGATAAAGATGGATTCTTAGTCTTTTTGATTTTGTTTGCTTTATTCACTTATTTATTTATTAGTCTTTTTAATTTGATTTTATTGTTTATTTATTTATTTATTTATTTATTTTTAAAGATTTTATTTATTTATTTGACAGAGAGAAATCACAAGTAGACGGAGAGACAGACAGAGAAAGAGAGGGAAGCAGGCTCCCTGCTGAGCAGAGAGCCCGATGTGGGACTCGATCCCAGGACCCTGAGATCCTGACCTGAGCCGAAGGCAGCGGCTTAACCCACTGAGCCACCCAGGCGCCCTATTTATTTATTTTTTAAAGATTTTATTTATTTATCTGACAGAGAGAAGCACAGAGAGGGAACACAAACAGGGGGAGTGAGAGAGAGAGAGAGAAGCAGGCTTCCTGCTGAGCAGGGAGCCTGACATGGGGCTCAATCCCAGGACCCTGGGATCATGACCTGAGCTGAAGGCTGATGCTTAATTGACTGAGCCACCCAGGTGCCCCAGTCTTTTTGATTTTAAACCCATAGTTTTTTCTCACTTTGCTGTGCTGTCGCCTTTCTGCAAACCTGCTAAAGAGACACTACAAATCTATAAGAAAGCGAATGAGAGATGATTATTTCCTTTACAAATGAATTTATTCTAAAACTTTTTTCAATTCAAAACTGTTTAAGATATCATTTATCTTTATATGCAATTCACTGCAACATATAGATTTTTTGGGCAATGGAATACATAATATAGATATGTCTTTTAAGATGAATACAATAGGTGTGTCTGGGGTTCAAAAGATTTTTGTTGCTATAGTTCATATGCATTACTTCCTGATGTCCTGACTAACATCATAGGTAGAATTTTTTGTTGAGGATAGAAATGATACTGAAAGAAGCCAATGTACGTGAGGCAGCAGGATAGCCCCCAGTGACAAAGCTTTATTGAGTTCTTACTGAACACCAGAAAGTGTTTGGGAAAGGGCCAAAAAATGTACAAAACAATTTCTATACCACCAAGTACCATGAAATAGTCTGGTTCGAAGGCAATACTCAGAGAACTCCCCAGATATGGAGATAGAGAGATATTCACACATTCTAGTGATGTATACACAATGTTTCCCCAGCCACGGGTAGAATGAGAGCGTCAGAAGAACAGTGCAAAGGTATTACTTCTTTGGCTCTGTCTCAGTCACTCTGCACTCCTTTAAACACCTTTACAGATTACTTCTGAGTTATCCTTAGAGTGTTTCACCATAATGCATACACCCAAACCCCATCATTTTACGTCTTTCCAGCCCCAGTTTTACTGCCTAGGGTAAGGTCTGTTGTCAGATTTCCCAATAGCAAAGAGCAGATGCTGCTGCCCAGGGCTCTTGCCTCTGTTCCCCTCTACCTCCCACTCCCTGCTTTCCTCAGCACTACAGCTATATGATTGTGCCAAAGCCACTGATGGGGGAAGCTTTAGTGCAGAAATCTCACATCGTGTTCTCCACTGGTCTGTGGAGAATCCCTCTCTCCCTCTTTGTATCACACCCCTGGTATATGTGTGACTCATGTCCTCTGGCTTCTCCAGTCTGTGGGCAGCAAGGCAATCACATTAGCATAATGCCCAGAATTCGCTGGCTTCTTTGCCCTCATTTATAAAACTGTAGGAATTTACCCTTCCCCAGCCCTGCCCAAGTCTTTCCACTTAAGTGAACACATCCTTAGTGAGCATCTTGGAGCATGCAGAAACAGGTCTGTTCAGATTCCTATACTCACTGTGTTGTCTGTGGAGAATGTTTCTTCTACTCTAGTCTCTTCCTCTTTTCTTCAGACAAAAAAGAAAGCCTCTGTGCAAAGAATGTTTAAAAAGAGTCTGGGGGATCATGAGCCCTACCCATGTGATCTTAGATTCTCAGGCAGCACAATGTCCTTGCAACAAATTCCGATGTCTTGCTTTAAGCAGACTGAAGTTAGAGTCTGTCACTTTCGACAGAAAAAATCTCAAAATATGCAAGCGTCAAAGGAAAGGTGGTATGCTCATCTCTGAACATAGTTGCTTTATCTGCTCTAAATCATTCCAGTTCTTAGAATTCCCAAGAATGTCCGTAATACTCCATCACTAATTATATCCCATGGAGAGAGTGAGGCTCTCTCCAGTGAACTACTTTTGTGGGCTTGACTCTTTTTTCTGATGTGATTTGTTGTCTGCATTTATTAATTGGACAGATCGTTAGGTAATTTCATTTTCCTCTGATATTGCAAAATTTAATATTCTCAGTATCACTCATTTATGTTTATAAACCACTAAATTGAAAAGCATTCTTTTTTTATTGAGGTAAAATTGGTATATAACACTCTATTAGTTTCATGTGTACAACATAATAATTCAATATTTGTATACACTACAAAGTGATCACCGAAGTAAGTTCATCTGATGAACAACTCTCACTGCATCTGTCCTGCAAATAGCATCGGGCTTATAAAGGACTTATAAAGCTGTGGCTGTAAGCCAGGAAACCTGCAGTTTGGTTCTGGGTCCATCACTTATTTGCTATATGACTTTAATTTAGGTCCTCAGTATCTTTGAAAGTATTTCAGCATCTATGAAACAAACCAATGAAAGCACTGAAAAACATGGAGCCTATAAAACGTGGAGTATTAATAATAAAAATAGTAAAAAGAAGGATACTGAGACTTTTACATCAGTTTCCCTGTAGAAGATAGGTATGCAACATTTTCTTATTTTATTTAATAATACTTTTGGAAGTACTATAAGAAAAATATTTCAAATAGTATTGGTAGGGAAATAATATGTGTTTGAATCTTAATGATTTTTGGTAGGATAAAGTATATATTCATGAATTTGTAGAGTAAGATAAAATATGTATTTACCTATATTTACATCAGACTCTTCTTTGTAGTATTTTTTTAAAAATTGTTTTAAATTTTTTTATTTTTTATAAACATATATTTTTATCCCCAGGGGTACAGGTCTGTGAATCACAGGTTTACACACTCTTTGTAGTATTTTTAATGTCCAGTGCAGTGATAGCTTCTTCTCTAGAAATACTACCATCAACCCAGTTAAATAGTCATTAACATTTCCAGATTTTAGGATGGGGTGAGGGGAGGCAAGGACAATGTTTAATCTTATGTTTGCTTCAGGGCTGGTAAAGTTGTTAAGATACCCATTTCCTCAATGGGTGCTGGACATCATCACCTGAACCAGACAATGATTTTGGTCTCAAATATTTTTGTCTGACTTCTGATGACAGTTTTCCCAAGGACATCCTCTTATTTGAAGTTCCAAATTGCTTTCTACTTTCAATTCTATCCTAACATTTGCAGCATTATTTTTCAAGCAGTTATTTCTATGTTTCTTGAGCCCTTGGGTTCAGATACAGTAGCTGTGATAATACTAATATACCACATCACATATCCTGAATGAGTGTGACTAAATTATCCCATCCATAGGAACATCTAACAGAGTGTGTTCCCATACATTTAATATAACTTAACATGGATTATTTACATCAGGTCAGTTAATGTAAATAGAATACACCACGAAATCACTGTAGTTGCCAAGTTTCATTTTTATTCAGTAGAAGCACATGAATCCTGACTGAATCATTGAAAATTCTGAATCAGTGATGTACAAATTAATGAGATCGCATCACCTAGATTTTAAGTTCGAATGTACTGTCTAGTTTTTTCTTTCTCTATAGCATATTCTCTGCTTCCAGAAATAAATTGGATGCAGCTTCCCTTCGCCCTCTGCAAGATAAATTGAGTTTCCTTGTGTGAAAGCAAAGCAACTAGAAAAATAATTTTTTCCCCATTTTGATCAACTCTGTTGAGCTATAGCGTCATTGCACAGCAGGATTTTACAGATAAAAAAGTCAGGTGTGGAGAGACAAGAGTTCTCAAGAAGAGAGGGGGCAAATTAGGGGAAAAAAGAGAAACTATATCTAGCAAGTCTGTAAGAAAAGAGAAGATGTGTTGGAATAGAATTTTTCTGGACTAAGGGAACAGACTAGTGTGAGGGTCTAGCTAAGCTGCTGGAAGTAGACATTAAATGTGTTTGGCAATTTATAGAAGCACATTTACTCTTCACACCAACTCTGAAAAGTAAATATTATTATCTGAATTTTACTGGTTAAGAAGTTGTAGGTCAAGGAATTGAAATGACTGAGGAGGGACAGAATGTGGGATGTGATCCCAGGTCTTCTGATTCTAATAGATCCATTCATGCTCTGCTCACCCCCACTCTCTACAGAGTCCCCTTTTTCATCAACTGAGTGTTTTTTGGCTGGGTTAAAAGGCAGCCTGTGGCTGTGAGGCCCAGAATAAAGAATATGATGTTTCCCTCTTTGGGATCTAAGGACATCTTTACAGACTCGGTAGCCATTCTACTTAATAAAATCCTCACAACATAGGTGCTCTCTCTCTTTGTGTATTTGCTGAATGCCACTTCTTCAAATTAGACTAGAAGCTCCCTGAAGTCATGGGCCAGTTCTGTTTTGCTCACTGTTTATATACAGTGCCACACAGTAAAATGCAAGAGTATACCAACATTTGCTCAAGGCAGAATGGATGATTTTTACAACAAAGTTTTTAGATTTACAGAATTATAAATATAGTAATCTTCCCATACATCTCACATCCAGTTTCCCCTCTTATTAATACTTACATTAATATGGAACATTTGTCCAATTATGAACCGATATTGAGAAGTTGTTATTAACTAAGCTCCACACTTTATGCAGATTTCCTGTGAAATCTTTACTTTTTTTTTCTCTGTTTTTTTTTTTTTTTAAAGATTTTATTTATTTCTTTGACACTCAGAGATAACAAGTAGACAGAGAGGCAGGCAGAGAGAGAGGAGAAAGCAGGCTCCCCATTGAGCAGAGAGCCCGATGTGAGGCTCAATCCAAGAACACTGGGATCATGACCTGAGCCGAAGGCAGAGGCTTTAACCCACTGAGCCACTCAGGCGTCCCCTCTTTTTGTTTTTACCAAATGTGCTTTTTTTCTGTTTCAGAATCCATCTACATTACATTAGTAGTCATGTCTCCTTTTGTCTGTGACAATTTCTCTGATTTTCCCTGTTTTGAGGACCCTGATGGTTTTATGGAGCACTAGTCGGATATTTTGTAGAATGTCTTTCAGCTGGGATTGGTCTGGGTTTTTTTTCTCATGGTTAGACTGAGCAATGTATCTGAGAGGATAACCACAGAGGTAAAGTGCCATTCTCATTACTATGTAAGGGCACATAGTATCAAAATGACCTCTCACTGCTGATATTAACCTTGATCAGCTGGCATGAGGTGGTATTCATCAGGTTTTTCCACTGTAAAGTTACTCTTCTCCTTTCCAGTGCACTCTTTGGAAGAAAGTCACCGTGTGCCCCACCCTTAAGCAGTGGAGCACTGTGCTGCATCTCTTCAGGATGGGCTAGCTACATAAATTGTTTGGAATTCTCCTGTACTGGAGATTTGTTTCTTGTCCCCCATTTAGATATTCAGTCATTTATATCAGTGTGACCTCATGGATATTTATGCTTTAAGTTAGACTCCAATGCTACATTATTTTGTTTACTCCAATCACTCCAACCTTTGCTGTTGGGGGCCCTTTCAGTTGGCCTGATAGCCTATTGCTTTTTATTGCTGAATAATATTCCATTGTATGGCTATACCAAAGTTTGTATATCCTTTCGCCTGTTGAAGGGCATCTTGGTTGTTTTCAGTTTTTGGCCATTATGAATAAAGCTGCTATAAGTATTCATGTGAAGGTTTTTGTGTGGATATGTGTTGGGTCCCAACATGGAGCTTGAACTCAGGATCCTGAGATCAAGATCTGAGCGGAAATCAAGAGCCAGATGCTTAAACAATTGAGCCACTCAGGCACCCCTGGATGTGTGTTATCAAATCACTTGGGTAAATTCCGATGAGCAAAATTGCTGCTAAGGCTATATTAGGTTTATAAGAAACTGCTAAACTGCCTTTCAAAGTAGCAATTATATTTCACATCCTTACCAACAATGAATGAGAGTCCTGTTGCTGTACATACTTGTCAGCATTTAGTATTATTAGTGTTTTGAGTTTCAGCCATTCATTAGTAGTGTCGTACCATGTCTTTGTTGTCAAATGGATGCATTATTCACAGAGAAGTAATCATTCACTCATATCTCCTGCGAATGCACAACTTACAGACTATCTTCTGGACCAAAGCCTTGTTTTAAGTTATTAAGTTGAGGACCAGTGACTTGGAAAATCCCTGTGAAGTCTGGAAGAAGAGAAAGCACACCAAGTCTATCTGTGTGATCATTGCTTTATTTTTTATTATTTATGCTAATGAAACTAGCTTTGTTGGGTAGACTTTGAAGAACTCGCACTGGCAACAGATATTTTTAAGTAAGTTATGAGACTTCAGAAATACAGGCAGGAACTATAGTCATGAGCAAATCTTTGTGGCCAGGCACTTAGGAGAGCTCAGGTAATATGGGGCCATGTTTATGAGGCTGAGGCAGTCATTCTATGTCCAGTCCTGTTAGCTTTGTATTAAGAAAGATGCTACTTCCTGACCCTGCAATTGTATCTTTTTAAAATCTTCAAGGATTAAAGCAAATCTATGAGACACTGGAGGAAGAAATATACCCTCCTACCTATTACATTTGCTGTTTATAAAACAAAGAGATGGAATAAGAACATTTGCAGGTTACCTAAACTTCTGATCTGGATATTAGAATCTTGACTATAATCCAGTGAAGTTTCATCCCAGTCTGGAAATCTTTTTTACCAGTATCTGGGAGAATTCTTTATCTTGTGTTTTATTAAGAAAATAGAAGAATTAATTGAGAGTTAACAAATCTGTATCATGAAATTAAGTGATAAGAACTTTACAGTTAGTTGAGCACAATAATTATAATATATAACAAACTAAAAATCCTTTCCTGATAGTAATTCTGATTCCTCCTTCCAAGGAATTGGCGAAAGCCTCTGCCAGATGTAACCAAGGAAAACAGTGCTGTTTTAGGTCTTTATCCAGGGCCTCACTTGCTATTTTGCTGTGCCTCATAATGCTTACACCACAGACTCTCTGTGCAGATAGATTACTTTCTCACAGGTTTCACATTGAATGGCATTAATTTCTTTTTTAATTTCTATTTAAAGTTGCTCAAAGTTCAGATGCAATGTCGGGCATGTAAAGGTGTTTCTTATCTCTAGCCATCTTTGTCATGTAGTTGCTCAGCTAGAGTCAAAGCTCTGAAAGACACTGACTGGATTCATCTCTCTCTATTTCTCTGCATCATGATAGATGCTGTCATAATGGCCAGGGCATGGATTTTTGCTTTGTGAGGGATGAGAGCTTTGCCCAAATAGATATGACCAGAAAGTGTTCCCCAAAGGCACAGAGCTTGTGAATTCTTTAGGTTGGTGAATTTCCTGGTGTGGCACTTAGAACTGGTGCTGCCAGTCAGCATTATTTCTCTCTGTCTGGAACTCGCAGGGGGTGACCCTTGGTGCAGGCTCTTCTTAAGAGCAGTATTTTCTAAAAGTAAAGTATGCCAACTTTGCCAAATTACTTTGGGATCTGTAATATCTGTGTACCTATGTGACCCGAAGACATGAGATAGATCTCAGAAGTTTGGCTACAGGATTTTCTGATATTATTTTATTCTCTTTAAACAGTTGGGGGACTGGGCTGGTAGCAGTCTCAAGGAGTTCTCCTCCAAGGATCTCACTTGCATCAAGGTTCTCAGGTCCTTTTTCTTCAACTTCCTTTTCTATGTTATTCCTCTGAAGACCCTCAGACCCAGGTGACCTAGAGTCCCACTCACACCACACAGCAGCCGCGATGTGGTGCAGGAAGTAGGTCAGTAGAGAGCGTCAAGAAGAAATCTCTTGGAAGAGGAGGAAGTGCTTACTTATAAGACGTGTTTTGAGAGGCTCTAAAAATCCTTTTGACTCCTCTACCCAAATATTTCCCTTCCTGATTCTGCTAAACTGATTGAAATTCCTCAGATTTATCTAATCCCTTGAGCTTAGGCACCAGAGTCTATGTAAAGTACAGGTGCTATTTAGGTTCAGGAGACATAAAGAAATTTAACTCAGATGAGTTTATTGGTTAAACTGCAGTAATTTAGCAAGGGAATGAGGTATTCCTGAAGGAACAGAACGTGTTGATGGGAGTTCTGTTGTGGGAGAGCAATGTTTCTTAGCTGTGCTGGTTATGGACTCCTTAGAGAATAGTTCAAAAGCTGTAGAATGTCTCTCCAGAAAAATGTACATACTGCAGAAGGGACTTTTGTAGCTGGACATGTTCAAAAAAAAAAAAAAAACTAGATAAAAACTTGGGAGAGACAAAATTTTGCTTGCAAAACCATTAAGTAGCCTATGAGGTATGGTCTAAGTGGTTTTAAAACATTTTGCTCTTCATTACTGGTTAAACATATTGAAATTTAATTACCATTGATGCAAACCAAAAGTGAAATAAAAGGAATACATATATTCTGCTGTGTTGCCCTTTCCAATATTCTGCCTTTAAGACTCTCTTAGTCTCTGGAGGAGAAGGAGGGACAGGTATAAATTCTAAAGCTTGCCTAGAAGGCATAGTCCATTCTGGTTTTTACTGTTCAGCAACAGTAATCCTAATACATGATAATACATTGGTTTGGGGTTAAAGATTAAAAAAAAATAGTGACAAGCTTAGGTTCTAAAGTCAGAATAGGAATTAAATTTGTACAAAATGGGGCTCCTCTGTACACACAAAACTAACTCCTGATTTGGAGCATTTGTTATTTCAGGTGGTTGAGAGGGTGGGACGCAGAGCAGCTGGGAAGGGGGTGGAGACTGAAAGCGTAGAGAAGAGAGAGATGGAGAGGATTGTGCTAAAGACCCTCTATGGACCTCGGATTTGTCCTTAGACCGGCCCCAGCTGGAGACTTTTCTCTTTTTTAAGATTCCCTTTGCTCCCTCTTTTGCATGCCTGCCTGTACCCCACCCTCATACGCCCCTCCCCCTCAACTCCTTTCTCTCTCCTGTACGTTCCAGCACTCTCCTCTGGCCTTTTAGCACTCAGCAATGAGGCCCTCAGGAAGTTTGCATTTGGATAAGGGAAAAGCATAAAGCAGCCTTATCACTACATCCCTGATTCCTCTGGGGTTTATTGATATTAATTTTGTTATGCAATTTTTCTGTGAGGCAGCTGTGTTTTCAGCTGGAGAAAAATTTGTGACCTTAAGGACAGAAAGAAAAAAAAAGATGTCATCAAGAAAGGGAGTGGAGAATTTTGAATGTCAGGATTTCTTTAAATAGCATTGATCTGGAACCAGTTGCCATCTTTTTCTACAAAATCTTGCCTGGCTATATAGAAGGTAGATAGCCATTCTTTCTGGTCTGATGATTTCCCATTTCTTTTTTGGCACAGTGTAATGAACGACAAACTTCCTTAGTGTCTGGTGAGACCATTCATTTATTCCCCCTTTAAGCAAGACCAGAAATCTGTTAGTTAGGAAGTTAATTTGTTGTTTAGGAATTCTGGCCATTGCAAAACTGCACTTTGTATTAGTAGGTGGAAGCACATCTCTACCTCTGAGACTATATCCTCATTTGATAGAAAATAGAAGGTCATACCATTTAGTTTTTTCTTTTTTTTGTTTACTGCCAAGATCAAATGAGATAGTATATGTGAAAATTCCAGTCATAACTTAATACATGCAAACAGCTCTGTGCAAGTTAGTTACAGTTTCCTTCTCTCCATGAGTACTCCCATTCTCCACCTGTTTCTATTTCTGTCAGAGCCCAATGCCTACTGCCCAGAATCCTGGCAGGCGGCAATAAAATATAGGACATGTGTGTTCATGTTTAAGCGCCTGCGAGCTTCTACAGGTGGGCATGGAGTCGTACGCAGCTAGCTCGTTATTCATTGTGGTAGATTCCTCCACCTTTAAGTTATATTTCTCAGCCTAAAATCTGACTGGTGTTACAGAGATCTTTCCCCATCTGATTGAGATAGAAAATTTGTGCCATCCATAGCAACCTTATCTAATCTGAAAATGACATGATTTTTGTCGTCAAGCAGCTAGATGTTTAAATTTCTTTCTCAAGTTAGGCTGACATGCAGGATCCATGAAGCCAAAGATTTTTGTCTGTTCTTTTCATGGTAAAATCCCAATAACTCAGCGCCTGACGATGCGTGATGCATAGTGTGAACTCAAAAATATTTGTTGTTGTTGTTTTTAAAGATTTGTTTGTCAGAGAGAGAGAGGGAGAGTGAGCCAGCACAAGCAGGTGAGTGGCAGGCAGAGGGAGAAGCAGGCTCCCCGCAGAGGGGGGGGGGACCCTGGGATCACAACCTGAGCCGAAGGCAGATGCTTAACAACCGACAGAGCCACCCAGGTGATCCTCAAAAATATTTGTTGAATAAATGAGTGAATAAATAGATGAGTGCTCTTGTTCCAACAGTCTAACGAAAGAGCCAACCCAGGCTTTGCCACTCTAGAATATCTGAGAATCTCTATTCTTAGAGGAGTACTTAGACAAAAATGTTTTTGAGAGCTTAGTTTGCATCTGGCATTGTGTTGGGCTTTGGAATTTGATGGTTAACAAGATAGTTATGCTGCCTGCCATGAAATGAGCATCTACTTTAGCAGAGAAGAGATATTGTATTACAGAGTGAGTACTAGAGGATTGGTTTTTATGGGAAAAGAAAAAAAAAAGAAAAAGAAAAAAAAAAAGGTAGAATCTCTTGGTGCACAGGAGGGGGCCCAGCATTAGAACCAAGGCAATATTCCCAAAGCAAGCATTACAGAACATGAAAACATCTTGAAAACTTAAAAAAAGTATTTCTAATGACAGGCAGTATTAGTAAAGGCCCTGTGATTAATTAGCTGGATCTTTCCTGGTGCTCGGTCTCATTCTTGGGATACAGAGGGAGACGTGTAGTTACCGCTGCAATATTTCCCGTGTGGATATGACCTTGAGATGCAGCTAAAGAATCAAGCCCAAACAGGGCAGCAAACAACTTGTTCTAAAATTCTTCTTTTGAGGAAACATCTGTCTCTCTTTCAGGATGCCAACCACCACATGGGTCTTCCAGCTTTAGCATATTTTTCAGCCATCTGCAATGTTTGCCTCCCCCACACACGGGCTTAGTCACTGCACACAAACACACACCTCTGCCCAAACTTCAGTATCAAGCTTTACTATGAGAGACTGAAAAATCTCCTAGGAACCACCTTAAAGCTTCATAGCCCATGCACATTTTCCCCCCAAGAGTATTGTGTAGCTACTTTGTTTATAATACATTTATCACTTTTAAGCTCTTTTGAATGTAAGGGAAAACACAGGAGAGAGACTTTCGGTTTTTTTGATATTATTGATTTCCCTTAGAATCACAGGATGGAAGAAACCCCGAGATACCCTTTGGTTTCACTTCCTACTAGGCAATCAGGGAGCCTACCCTTACATGGAAACTGTAACTCAGTATCTTCTCACTTTTAAGTCAACTGGGTGTGGGAGCAGATGAAATTCCATAGGTTCCTATGGTCAATTATTCCAGAGTTAATAAACCTGTTTTCAAAAATTTCTTTTACATTTAGCTAAAGTTTTCCCATAGCCTCTACAAGTAAGTGTTAAGTTTCTGTAAAAGGACTCGATGTAATTAAGAACTAAGATCTGGGTTCAAATTTGACCCCTGCTTTACATGAACTGTGTGATTTGAGACCAGTATGGGACCATTTTGTATCCTAGCTTCCCCCTCTGTAAACTGAGGAACACAGCACTCGTCTCTGGAGGGTATGTGACCTTGGCACATGGGTCTAGTTTTCCTCACAGGATAAATTTTGATAAATAGTGATTATTCTTATAGCTTTGTATAAAATATCTAATAAGAATAACTTTGGGAGCAGGAACTATGACTCGTTTGGTTTTGTACCACTCACAGTTCTTTGATAATATTGTGGATATAATAGAATTATGCATAAATGATTAACAAAAAAGTAAGATAGTACGTGTAGGAAACAACTTGCTTTTCTATTAACTAGCTCCGTGACAGAGCAAATCATTTGCACTTCTTGAACCTTAGTTTCTTCATTTGTAAAATGGTTGTTTTATAAACAACACTTTACAACTGAATATTTATGAGTATCTGTTCTGTTCTATCCAAACTCTAGAAAAGGAGGTAAATTTCTGGACCTATGAAATATTTTTATTAATGACCTGATTTTTTTTTTTAAACTCTCAGTTGTTTCATATAAGTACCTTTAAAAACATCTTTGAGATGAGGTATTAGAAACATTGTCATCCTTTCTTGGTTAGATTCAAGATGAAAAGAGGTAAATACTGAGTTCCTGTTCATTTCGGTATTACTTCATGGTCAGCACAGGACCAGTGTTAATGGTTTTTTCCACTGGTTACCAAGTGAAAGTGGCGGTGGGGGAAAGAGGTGAGGGAGCAAACTCTAGAATGATTTCATTTCATTTGGTGTTCCGGTGACTAATGGCTTCAGCTTTCTCCCTGGAGTGTTTCCAAAGCTCTTTGCTAGATGTTCACCTTGACTCTGTCCAATATTCTCAACCTCAGCTAAGTGAAATTCCATTTTAGGACAGCAAAGAAGCTGAAGAAATGCAGCTTATAAAGCCTGGGCATAATTCTACTTAGAGAGATAATGATAAACTCACACTTACATTAATTTAGCTCTATTGATTTCTTTGCTCAGAATTTTAGGTAGATCAGGGTAGAGGTATGTGATGGGGAAAAAGGTGATAATTCCTTGGGGGGGTTGTTTCTTAAACACTCTTCGGAGTTTCCTCTTACACCTTGCTCTTTTCTGGGGTTCTCAAGGTTCTGACATGAATATTAATGGTAAGAAAATGAATCTTTTTGTCAGTTTCACCGAAGGCCCTATGAATTCCCAAAGAGCACAGTAACCTTCAGTTAGGTGTATAAACCATGAGGTAGAGTATGTCAATCCCAGCATAATCTTCTCATCTGATCCACTAAACTGTTAATTTTATGGTTTTCCCAATATATATGCCAATGTTGACTATTATACATATTAATGATACATAAATATTAGTGATGCATAAATAGAGAAAGGGAAGCAAGACTATATTTCTTAGGGTATAGACTTACAGAAACCTAGTTATGTGATGGTATTCTATACTGGAATTACGCACTATTTATTTATTTTGATGGATAAGTGGCATTCCTTAGTTTTTGGGTAGGCTACCTTGTAATATGAGAAAACTATCTGTCCAGCTTCAAGTTGATTGATAAAATCAATGAGAATAAAATTCAGGTTAGTTGGTACAGTTTTACACTTTGCTTTATTAGTACTGGATTCATACCTTTATATTCAGCAGTTTATTTTGTGCCAATGACATCAACAAAAAGAAATCCAAACCCAAAGGAAATTTCCATGTTAAATCAAATAACTGTAAATGAGTTATTTCTTCTTAGCTTTCTAAATTCTATGCCAGTGATTCCATCAGATATAGAGCAAAGAGTCTTTCCTTTGAGAACTTCCTTTCCCACAAACTGATTAAAATTATACAAGCCAGGAAATCCTTTTAGTACAAACCAGGGCAAATTGATATGAATAAAAATAAGGTAAAATGAAAACAGTGGGTAGAGTCTGACATATTTATTTGATAAAACATCATAGTTGTAAATGGCACAATACAATTCAGATTCCACTAACATTTATTTAATAACATTATCATATATCTTATTTAATGTTTACATTAAACTTATAAGGTGGCTTTCATTATTCTCTCTCTTTCCTGAAGACAAGGAAATAGATGCAGAGAGAAATTAAATAAGAGCCTCTAACAAGAACTTAGTAGGTGTGGGAATCCAAATTTGATTCTCATGTCATCTGACTGTAGGCCAGTGGTTTTTCTCATTTTGCTCATTTCTCATCCTTTTTTCACTCAGCCAATCTGATGATTCCTGCCCATCAATAGCACTGTTCTTCTCTGGGGTGTGAAGGTGGGAGATTTTCCCTGGGGTCCCATCAGAATCTCTGTGTGGGATGATATGTGTAGTTTGGGAAAGATGCCAGGGATTATTCTAGTTCCCTATCACCTGCCCTGACTGACATTCTCTGCATTATCCCACACTGCATCATGATGGTTTGATTTTAGTCTATTGACTTTAGAGCTTCTTTCAGATTTTCTATTTAATAACTCTGTAGAAAGTGTTCCTTCCTCCCACAAATTTGCCAGGCAATTCCTTCCATGGAATATTTCTGGGTTAGCATATTTCCTTCTTCCAGAAACAAATCTTGGATTGTGTGGGACAAGGAAGTCTTACGATGGAGTTAGATTAAGGCTTCACCAGGATAAAACACTAATTCAGAGGTTACTGTATGAAGCTAGAAATCTCTTCTTTGTCACATCTTTGCATTTCTCCTGTAGTGAAAGTCTTTGACTTTGCTCAATGAATAGGCATCGTTCCACTTAAGCTCGCTCTGATACCCAAGGCTCAAATGTTCCCTGACATACTTCCAGGGTGAGGATTTAATTCCTGTCACCAACCCCTACCTGCAGGTCCTGTATTTCCTGGCCAGAATTTGTCTAGTTTTCCTTGAGGCTCTCTCCCTGAGCCGTGCTCAGCATCACCTACCATCTTCACCCCTCCTCTATGGTACTCTGGCATTTCAGCCAAGCTACATCCATTCTTAATATCCTATTGTGTGTTTAACTGGTTGATTTTTTCTTTCTTCACAGTCTCCTCCAAGGAATACTTGTAAAAACAAAGCAAAACTCAATAGCAAAATGAAGTGGTGAGTTTTGTGATATTAAGCTGGGCATAGGACAACACAATATTTGAGGGTTAGGGCCATGGAGCTCACTAAATTGTGCCCCTAGCCCCCTGGAAATAATAATATCAAGTTGCTGAATTTAATTTCAGGCTTTAGGACAGAGGCTGTATGTTCACATAGCTTTAGGCTCAGTCTTTGGGACTCACTCTGCCTGCTAAAAGGGACATTTCCTCTTTCTCTTTGCATTGGTGGTTTCAGTATCAGAAGGATATTCTTTTAATAAAAAGATTTTATTTATTTATTTTACAGAGAGAGAGAGAGAGATCACAAGCAGGCAGAGAGGCAGGCAGAGATAGAGAGGGAAGAAGGTTCCCTGCTGAGCAGAGAGCCCAATGCGGGGCTCAATCCCAGGACCCTGAAACCAGAACCCCAGCCAAAGGCAGAGGCTTAACCCACTGAGCCACCCAGGTGCCCCTCAAAATGATATTCTTTTAAAATTACTGGAACAGTCTTTGCAGGTTTTACTTGAGAGAAAGGACCTGTTACTTTTCATACAAAGGAAACTGCAGAAGCCAAACCTGGGTGGACTCTTCACAGCTGTGGCCTTGGTTGTTCTAAAACTCGTGTTGGAGCAGCTGGGAGCTGATGACTCAGCTTCTAACCTCAGATTTTAAGTGAAAACAGAGAGCCGCATATTTTACATATTAATCTCCATCTTTCTACTACTTTTAGTCTGCACTCTCCGGGCTCTAACATTTGTGGACGTTGGAGTAAACGAGCCCCCAAATGATGGGATTTGAGCCTCTGTCAAGATATCTGAAATCTTACCCTGAGAGACTGATTCATGTTCCTGGGACTCTCTTCCAGAGTCGCATATAGAAGTGTAAACACCATTGGGAGATACAGTGTTTAAAGCCTTATACTTTTTTTGCACTTAAAGCCACCTTAAGGCAATGTCAGTCCACACCTGAGGGATTATTCACTGACAACCAGCTGAAAGCAAAATCATAGGTAAAACAGCGATTCTCAGAATCAGTATGCCAGGGAATGGTGCTAAAAATAAACTAAACTAAACAAAGCAGGGATACACTCTGACAAGCTCACACCTTTTTGTCCTTCTTATGTGGGTAATCAGCATTCCATTCCAAGAGACTCTGGCATATCCAATCGTAGGACGTATACTATATGTCGTGTTAGAAATTAACAATAGTGAACATTAGTCTCTAATAGTAGACAGATGAGAATACATATTAGAATGTGGAATACTTTATTTCTCAGCAACCAGTGAAAATATAATCACAAAGTTGGATATGTATTCATCTCTCGAATAGACAACTGATATTTTTGCTTTTGTTAGCTAGTTGCTCATTTGGATGTTTGTGGCCCATCTCCCTTCCTTGGAGAGATGAGAAGGGCTTCCCTAGACAGGATGGGAAGGAGAGAAAAACATTCTCTCAGTGTAGAGCGTATGTGGGCCCAGAATGGGACTGCTCAACTGAGTCTAAGAGCATGCTGGCCAGAATACTGGGGGATGTCTTACTCTGTCATCAAATCAGAACCAATCAGAAGTAGAAGTTGGGAGAAGAGTTTAGACTGAGAAGATGAGAGCAGGAGGAGCAGATTGTCTTCAGTGAGTTTTGGGGACAAATGATATACGTTGAGGAATGGGGCCTGGAGTTGAATCTTTACACACTCCTGCTACTTATTGCTCAGTAGGCTAGATCCGTTCCTTGGGCCTGGGATGGGATGGATCTATTCTTGTCTATTTTCCGTGTGTGTGTGTGTGTGTGTGTGTGTGTGTTGAATACTTCCTGTGACCTCCCTGCTAGGTCTTGTGAATATAAACACAACCATTGATTATGCTTACTATTAAGCACTGTGATAAGTGCTTTGCACATATTACTCATTTTGTTCTCACAAATATCGCATTAGGGGAATGTTATCTTTATTTTACATATGAAGAAACAAGTCTAATGATGCCAGGAAACATGCCCAAGGTTACTTGGGATTTAAATGGTAGACAGGAAAATTAAATTCATTTTTTTTCTTTCTCTAAAATTTATGGTCTTAGCTACCATAGTTTAGAGCTGGCTATATCCTTGACATTAATAAAATCAAAGAATTCAAGAATTTCCATAGCATGGTTGGGTAATTAAAATTAAGCTCATTGACATACTGGATAGTGAGGAGCCCCTAGAAGCAAAGAAAAAATTACTCATTCTTTGGTTTTGCTTATGCTCCCACCCATCCTCCTGTCTGCTGTGCCATGAGGACAAGAGAATACATGTTATGGGGTTAACGACTGAATTCAGAGCTCTCTCACAAAGATAAGCTCCTACAAAGAATTATACGGAACAGAATGAAAGAAGTTTTGGGGAAGAAAGGATTAAATAAAGAAAAAGTTCCTGTCAGGTCCAAGGCCCTATTCTTGGTGCTGTGTGCCATGGGTAAATCTCATGTCACTGCTACCCTCCTACCCTCCGGAACTTAAAAGCTTGCTGACAACATCATCCTAAAGCACGATACTACTTATAGAACCAGGAAAGAATTACATAATTAAACTTGTAAGAGGTGCCACTAGGGAGTTTCACTGATAAATAATTGGTATTGCCCATGTGCAGTATGAAGAACTGCAAAGACTGGCAAGAAAGCTTTCATGGTGGGGCAGGTGACTCAGTGGGTTAAAACCTCTGCCTTTGGCTCAGGTCATGATCCCCAGGTCCTGGGATTGAGCCCTGCATTGGGCTCTCCCCTTAGCAGGGAGCTGCTTCCTCTACACTCTCTGACTGCCTCTCTGCCTGTTTGTAATCTCTCTCCCTCTGTCAAATAAATAAATAAACAAAATCTTAAAAAAAAAAAAAAAAAAAAGCTTTCATGGAGAGAGAAAAACACCCTTAACTAGTCCTTGAAAGATAAACAGGTTTGGGCTATGTGCTGAGGCCAAGACAATGGGAGTGGAATGGACAAAACCACGGGAAACAATATAGGACATGGTGAGGAATTGTGTCTGGTGTAGACTCGGTGCAGAGGACTGGCGGCAGAGAAGCCTGAGAAAGTGGACTAAAGCAGAGTGTTTCAGACCTGGTGTCTGGGCAATAAGAAGAAATCTAAAACCCTCCTTGTGAATCTCCAATACACTCTTCTTTCCAAACTTCAAAGCTGACCCTTCCTCCTTCTTTCTTTACCCTACGGTCCAAGACGCACTTGTCCAACTGATGCTTATAAATGTAGGAAGTGGCCCTGGGCTTTCAAAGCTATGGGCTTTGGAATGCTTGGCCCTGAGGGTGTGGTGGCTGTGAGGCAAGCAGTGGGGCAGATACAGTAGGGGGCGCTCTCTGACCAAGACAGGAAGAGTCAGCGCCCCATGACCGGGCAAGGTCAGACTTTAGTTCCACCTTTCCTTAACTCTGAAGTGAGGAGCTTCCCAACCAGATAAAGGTATCACCATGTCTTGGTTAGTGTTATTTCTTACAGCTCCTAAAGACAATATTAAAGTTCATTTTGGCAGATGAAATTGAGAGTTGCAGTAAGAGCTCTTGATATTCTGTCCAGATGTCAAGCAGGTGGTAGTCTTTCAAAGAAAAACAACTTGCATGCCCTTTGAAAGTCCACTTTCTTTTCAAGTGCTGAGGTTTTGTATGGCATTACTAAACTTTATGGCAATAAGTAAATAAATAATAATCAGTAATCACAGTCCTTTCTCAGAAGTGTGAAGAAAAGTCTGTTTCTATTGGAAATGGATCTTGGGAATATTTAGAATAGAAAGTTCATTGTAGGTGGGGCATGAGGTGTTTTCACTGGTATGTTGCTATGGTAACATGTATTCTGTGGCCTATTCCTTGGCCCAGTGGAAGGAGAGTGCTAGGCTCAGGGCTTGACACAGACTAGGGACTCAGAATATAGTGAATTGAGCATCCACTCTCTCCATATTTTCTGTTCAAGAAAGCAGGATATTTATATTTGTCCACTTTTCCTTCACTTTTTATCCCCTGAAGCTTGCAGCAAAAATATCGAGGGCTAAGTGGAAGCATTAGGGCCACTTAGGGCAGCCTTGTGACCTTCTGCTTTTCGGAATCAGTGGATTCCCTTTTCTTTACTCTTTTCCTAGTCTTGTAAATGCTGTGATGCTCTCTAGCGATGATGGCTTCACGCTCCTCCATTCTACGGGCTCTATTGCCTCATCATTGTCCTCCACCATTAAAGCAACCCTGTTTCATGCCTGTGATAACCTAATATTTCAGTTCTTCTAGTACTATTGTGACTTCAAAGTGTTTTAAAGTTCATAGTTACATTTGTACTTGTGCAACTACTTGACTCAAATCTATATTTGGGTCAAGTTTAAAATATGTTTGCTGTATTCAAGACCCCTTACTTGTTGATACAAAGATGTTTGTGTAGATGCTGAGAGCTAAAAGCTAAAAAGGAGCTATATTACATCCTAATATTACACTTCTTTAAGAAAGAGAGTGAAGAATTTCAGGCTCATGCCTGGTTGATGAAGGTGACGATTTGGGGGTAGGTAGGTCACTGAGTTCTGGAAAATCACACTGTCTTTGAGGAGAGTTGTATATGGCAACCAGATCTCCTGGGACTCTTCTTCTGTAGCTCTGTGATCCTCCAGTAAGTAGTGTGGCATACCCGGATAGAAATAATCCTGCTGAAGCAACAATTCTGGAAGGGTTGTTGCTAATGGTGTTTACTCTAATCACCAGAATCTTGGTTTTGATTGTCCACTGGGCACATTCAGTCCAGCTCATTTATTCATCACAGTATTTGCTGGGGGAGTTTCACATTGGTTCTTATGATGAACACAAAAAGGATTAAATGAGGATAATTAAACTCATATCAAAGAATGTACTACGTCCAAGTTCTGCATAGTTAACAGCAAATGAGCACAGGCACACATGAAACTACAAATAGCATATACTCAAGCCATCACAGGATCTTAACTCATTAGAGACCTGGCAATAGATTTAGCCAGAAATGCCAAAGGGAAATATCTATGCTCGATCTATGTATAGATCCTGCTATGTATTTCCTCCTGCTTTTCTTCTACTTCTAAGACATGTCTTCTATGTGGTATGCTATTCCATGTTTCTCATAGGTCTGTATTGGGATGGTTACTTCTTAAATCAGAGTTCTTAAACTACTGAGGATTCTTAGACTCTGTAAGCAACTGCTTGGAGTTCACACTTTAAGATGAGTTTCTGTCAGCTGTGTTTCTTTAGCTCTAACTATTCCTCTCCCTAAGTACTGCTACTGCTGGGTCTGTGTAAGGCTGGAACCTCTGGAGATTTTTCTTTCTTTCTTTCTTTCTTTTTTCTTCAGTCAGTTCATAGCACTGGTCACCTTGGGAATGACTTAACTCTCTCTTATGTCTCGCTTCACTTTTTTCAACCCTCTCACATAGTGGAAGCAGTGTATATAGTTATATACACAACTTTGGCTTTTAATTGAGGAGACAACCACATCCAAGTCAAGAACTCCCCAGAAGGGCACCTGGGTGACTCAGTCGGTTAAACGTCTGCCTTTGGTTCAAGTCATGATCCCAGGGTGCTGAGATCGAGTCCTGGATCGGGCCCCCAGCTCAGTGGGGTATCTGCTTCTCTCTCTACTCCTCCCTTCTGCTTGTGTTCTCTTTCTCTCTTTCAAATAAATAAATAAAATCTGTGAAAGGCAAACAACAACAACAACAACAACAAAAACTACCCTATCATAAAACTGTTATTAACTTTGGGCTAATTATGCCATCTTTCTATGTGTGTGTGGAGGTCTTTAACCATTTTTTGCCTGTTAAGTTATGCAACCCAAGATCTTTTTTGTCCTTGGGTACTCATCCTGATTCTTGTGTTGAGGATAAGACAGCAAGCAATGTAGTCTGTGGCACACTCTGCTGAATGTTGTAGCCATTTTTCTAAAGGGAAACCAGTACAAAGAAAACAGGCAGTACTGCTAAAAGCAACAAGCTGTGAATAGTGGGATAGGTCAGAGAGAGGAGAACAGCTTTTTCCCACAGAAAGAATGCAAGTCCTGAGAATATCCCATCCCTTATAAACTCTTCACTAGCTTAGTAGCTGTTTGCTGGGTACCCGGGTAGTAGAAGTCAGTGAGGTTTCAGGCTTACCCCATCTCCACACATAACCAAGCTGCATCGGGTTTCCTACGTTCTTTCTCTGAAGGCTGTGGTTGAAACTCGGGTGGTCATTACTGTTTTGGGTTGGAGGTTAATTTCTGAACTGAATTGGGGATCACAGAGTCAGAAGAACTAATGACAGGTTATAGTTTTTGTTGAACTGTAAAACGTGTTTATCATTTGAGCACCATTGTTTAAGAAATGCCATGATTCAAGTTGATATGAAAATGTGTGTATTTCAGTATGGTTAAGTCTATATGTGTATATCTGTGTGTCTGTGTCTGTGTATGTCAGTGTGTGTCTATATTCACATGATTCTTTCCTCAGCTGTTAAAGCCTTACCATGATTCACTGCTTTCTTCCCCCCAACAAACAATCATCATTATGTATTAAATTAACTGGAAATAACTGAGAGCAAGGCTTTATCTTATTATTACAATAAACCAGGTCTACCAGAAAGATGTTGACTTGGCAGGTCTGGGCATTTCAGTCTTTGAGTTCCCTATAAGTTGGAGGTTTTCACAAATCAAAAGTATTGACTCTGTGTCCTGAGATTGCTTTTCTGTTTAGGAGCAGGACAGATGAGGAAGAATACTCCCTCATATAAACATGTTTCTCCTGGTTACTGCCTGAGTGAGTGGCTTGAACATTTAGGTTCTTTTTATAGGGAAGTTTTTCTTAATTGGAGGGAAGGAAGTTAAAATGCCCCTAAGAATGGAGGCTGCTTTGTACAGCACTTAACACAGCAGCATAAAGGTGCTCAGGATGTATTTGCTGACTAAGTGATTGAAAAGTCAGCCCTAATCTGCTGCTCGACTCCTTTCTCTATTAATAAAAACAAATGTAATCCTGGCACAGAAACTGTAATCTGGAAATGGGTTTTAGAAATCCACCCTACTGAATAAATGGGCCATTAAAGCCCATCATTATCAAGGTTAAGAAAGTACATTAGATGAGATCGAGGTGGGAGCTGAAGGGGAGGGAGAGATGTAGTTAACTCTTTCAAGATATTAATAGAAAAAAATTTTGCCTTTAAGTTTTGATCTGCCTAATATTCTTACCGACAGACTAAAATATCATACTGTCTGGAAATTGTCAAGAGCTGTGAAGGGTTGAGATTCTACTCTACTTGTAATCTAATACATTAGCCTGCTATGGCTTCATAGATATACAATAGCCTGCTATGGCTTCATAGATACTGGCAGAAGACACAACACTTCTGGGTCAGAGACAGATAACTTTATTACTCAAAGAATTAGCAGAGTATCTGCATTTACTTGTGGCAGTTCGCTGAGCTCCAATTCCTACAAAATGCCACAGAGAGAGCCAGGTGCTACCTGCAGATTGCATGGCAAGAGAGGAAACTTGAATTGGGGAACCCAAAGCCATTACAATGGACAGTAAGTTGGCCTACCCTTTACTCTGAAAGGAACACTGCATCTTCCAAGGCTACTTTCTATACAAACATTCTTGGTTAGATAGTCTAAAACAAAGGGAGCCATTGCCTCTTCTTGTGAGATATGCAGAAACATGAGAGTCCCATGGAGAAACTGTCTTGAAAGAATGTGGTATCCATGCCCAATGCGTGTTCTCTTTTTTCCACTGCTATTTCCAGACCACTATATTAATTATCATTTATTAATTAAGTAATTGATGCAATGGCTCTCACTGCCTCCAGTCTCTGCTCTGAAGCTAGACTTGGAATTACCCTGGGTATCTTTATTTTCCTTGAGTCTCAACCATTAAGGATTCCCAGGGCTCTTTGCAATCAAGAAAGATGACAAATGAAGTAGGTCTCTGGTAGGAGGAAATAACTTTTTCTGGGGCCAATAGTGACCCACAATGGACCTAGATAAAAGGAAGAGAGAATAAATAGGAGAGGAGAGAATACAGTGTGGGAATGATGGGCAAATGAAGGATAAAAAAGAAAAGGAGAAGACATTTCCCTTCGTAATAAATGGGCTGTGTGTTGTGGGGAAGAGAAATAAAACTGAACAGTTATCTGACAGAGATTGACAACCACTGTTTATGACAAGCAAATAGGAGAGCAAAAACAAGAGAGAAAGAGAAGGAGAGAAAAAAAAAGGAGATGGGAAAATTTATCTGCATTAATTAAGATTTTTCCTTGAGAATTGCTATCTACCATTTCTAATAGAATCAAGGGCAGTTATTTAGCATCTATTTATGAAAAGTAAAGCAATGAGTCATAGCACACTGGTAAGGCTAAGGCCTCAGAGGAAACTGTGTGGGTAGCAAAGAAATAAAGCTTTCATATATTGAACTAGCTGTGAAAGATAAAGATACTTGAAAAAAAGTCACTCTATTTAGTATCTTGAACAATTTAAGGAAACTTGAGAAAATACATTATGTAAGTAAAAGGCAAATGTTTGATGGCTTCAACTTACCAAGAAATAACCCAGAATTTTCTATAAGTGAGAATGGGGACTCCACCAGCACCAGCTGACTTTGATTGTGAGTGGTGCCTATATCCACCAGGCATCATCTTGACTGAACTTCTTAATCTTCTCAACATACATCCAAGTAAACCTCTTTAACAGCAGAGGAAACACTGGCACAAAAGATAACCTGCTCATCAGTGGACCAAAAACAGGAACCAAGTCACCTGACTCTGAACCCAGACTTTGACCCACAATGTTAAACTGTAATGGAAAATTATAAAGTAGAAAAGCAAGGAAGAATACAAGTCATTTCTTCCTCTCTCTTTGCTCAAAGTTGACCCTCCTCTCTAATGTAGTGGGAGATCATATAACATAATGTAGTGGGGTTACATATAACATGTAACCGTTTTTCCCACTGACTCATAGAAGTGCTTCATACAAGGAACAACAGCAAAGGCAAACATATGTATGAGTGAAGGGAATGTGCTCTTCAAGTGGGCAGAGATGAGCAGCCTACCCTTGGGATCTTTCTTCCAAAAGGACTTCGGTTTGTAAAAGGCAGAAAAAAAGAGCTTTCTAAAGAAGTTACCCTTAACAATATTTTTGAGTTCTTAAATTCTAAACTTTTTTTAAAGAAGCTGAAATTCCTTATGAAATACTGTGGTCTTTCTTATCATCATTCAAATGATTCACCCTGCCATACTGAAAATTTGTTGAGCTCGAGGCCCAGCTTTCCTGAAGAATAGCTACATGGTCTTTTACCAGTCCTGGAATCCATGGAGAGGATGAGATAATGGCATGAGAGCGTCAAGTTCTAGACAAATGAAAATAATCATTATTATTATGTAAGTAGCATCACAAATCCATCTTTCTTTCCTAAGGAGATGATGATTTATATTAGCTCCATGCAGAAAAATTCTAGCCAATTTTCTTTTTATCTCTAACCATCAATATCCCAACACTGGTCTTATCTAGCACAATGCCATTCTTCTTCTTTCCTCTCCTTCCTCCCCCACTCCCCCTTCTCTTCCCCCTCCCCCTTTCCCTCCTACTTCTTCTTCTTCCTCCTCCCCCTCCTCCACCTCCTCTTCCTCCTCCTCCTCCTTCTCCTTCTTCTATCTTCATCTTCATCTTCTTCCTCTCCTCTTCCCTATTTCCTCCTGTAGAGTACAAATATTACTTTTATGTAGATATTGTTCAATGATTATCTTTCTATTCTGTGTGTTCTCTATGTGTTGATCCTATAAATACTGGCTGTCACAGAGTGTAAATCTCCCAAGGGCATGGAATCTGTTATTGTGAGCACTGTCTACATAAGTGACAAACACAAATAGGTGTTGGAAAATACTTTGTGTTACCTTGAAGACAAGGTTGACGCTGATAATGATAGTAAACTTTTTCACAGTTTACTCAAAGTAAGGAAAGTGATAAATTTATTCCCAAAAGCCTTAGAAAAATAGCCTCAGGTACAGTCAGATTTATGGAGATAGAGCAAAAGTAGGGGGGAAGAAAGGAAGAAAGAAAAAAAGAAAAGCGTGAATGCCTAGACTTGCCCTTTTTAGTGGATGGAGAGCATTTCCACTTAAACATTGCATTATTATGTGAAATTCAACATGCCTTAAACCAAACTCTCTATATCCCCTCTCAAAGCATCCCTCCTGATTAGCATCCCTATTTCAGATTTATTCTTACAGCTTTCTAAGCTCAAAACCCCTGAGTCATTTATTACTGCCTCCTCTTCCACACACTCATATCCAATCAGTAATCAAGTCCTGTTGTTTCTGCCTTCAAAATAATTTCCCTATCTTTCCCTTTCTGTTACCATGGATACCATTGAATCTCTTCTCTCTCTCTCTCTCTTTTTTTCCTTTCATGCCTGGACAACTGCAGTAACTTCCTGAGTCTCTTGGCTCCAATCTATCCTGCATACAGCTGCTCTGGAATAATCTCTTTTGTCATGTCACACTGCTGTCCAAAAACCTTCAGTGGCTGCTCACTGTTGTCCTTTAAAGTCCAAATTCTTTATAGTAACTTGCGAGGTCTTCAATAATCTGACCCTATGTAAAGGATCCCTGCTAATGTACATCACGTCTTTGTGCAAAATTGAGAAAGGGACCCCTTGTGGGCTGCTTGGAGAGCGAAGCAAGCCTTTGTGTGAACTACAAAGGGTGGTTGCATACTCAGGGTGCTTTCTCTCTGCTGTAGGTTACACAGTGCCCTTGGAGAACAGGGCACAGGCTGTTCTTCAGCCCCCAATCACTCAGAGGTCCTTGCCAGTCACAACCTCTACGGCCCTTGGCAGGGTCCTGCAGCTTTCCTATTCAACCTGATTTCTCTCTGCTCCTAGGCTCAGGCCTCCTCTCAGACAACTTTGTTTTCTTTGAACATGCTCTTCTTAATTTCACCAGTGTACCTTGACTCGTGTTTTTTGCATTTCCTGAAATATAATTCTGCTTCCTCATAGCTGGATAACACCTACTCACCCTTCAAAAATTACCTTCCCCATTACTCCTCTGGGAAGTTTTTTCTAAATCCACAGTTGAAAAAACTGACCTTCTTTGTTCCCATCACACTGCGCATACTCAGTCACATTAGGAATGGGTCAGATTTGGTGACCCACAACTTAGAGGGGACAAAGTATGTACTTTTCAACTTTTTGGTAACTGACTTCATCTTGCTCTGGAGTTTTCATTCTGGCAATGCTGGAAAACCTTAAATTTGCCCATTTCAAGGCAGCTCTGTCTCTTCTGGATAATCAGAGACTGCAAATTCTCTAACTTCTCTCTCAGGGGAGTTGGTGGAGTCTGAGCAGGGGGATATTTGTATGAACTAATGGTGTCCAGGAAGAGGTGATTTACCTGTTTTCCTCCTTCGCTTCTTTCTGGACCTGTGCTTTAGCATCTCTCACCTGGTCTTTGGGAGTCAGCCTTTAATCACATTAAAGCTGCTATGGACCATCAGCTGCTATCACTTGATTCTCCTCCTCTAGAATGGGTGTCACATAGCAATTGCTACTAAAGAGCTTGGCCATTGCCTCCTGTCCATTAGGCCCCATGTTGGCTCTTGTTAGTGCTGCAGATCCCCAATAACTCTGTTCCATCCCCTGTTTGGCCTGTCTGTGCCTCTAACAAGTTCACAGCCAGCACTTATGATCCACATCCCATGAAGTCCCCAGAAGTTTATGAATCCTTCCCACACCGTATAAGCACCATACCAGATGTGCCATCCCAGAGTCGGGTGTGCCATCCCAGGCTCATCTCTGCAGACGCCTCCCCCACTCTGCTGCAAGGCCAGCATGGGCAGCTTGGGAAAACAGAACACTGGCCTGGATGCTCTTGATTTTTGCATCAAAATGTTGAGGGTTTTTGTGATAATCTCTACTACTGCAAAATCTTTCTGTCTCCACGCACAACTGGCTGTTGCACTCGGGATATATTCAGGGACCCATGATAATTCTCTCCATTATCTGGTCTTCTTTAGATCTCCCTGTCTGACCACTGTCCCTCCAGTCAGAATTTCTTTCCACTTCCTTCTTACCACTTAAGTGAGTGGCAACTTCCTTTGTATTGTAATACTTACATTTCTATCTAGAGCTTATAATGAAATTTTATGCTTCAAATTTTCAAGTTTTGCTCTTAGTATGAAAAGGCAAGCTATTGAATTTCAGGAATACCTTTATTTCTGTGTAAACTCTGACTTTTATTACCACAGTTTTGCCATGGGCTTCAAGATCTCTCTCTCACAAACTAAAAACTGAACAGTGGCTCCGTCTTTGCATTCTAGTTAAAGCAACAAATCCTCCCAGAGGTAACAATGTACCTGGTCCCACATCCCTGGCAGGGAATAACACACACATTGTGGAGAAGATGGGTGAACATCATTTTGGAAGCTACTGGGTTCCCAAGTAACTAGGTCTTACCTTGAGTGGTAGATTTTGCAGACTTGTCAAAGGGTCTTCCTAAGTGTGAAGCCTAGATAAAGGCTATTTTGCTTTTGGCTGCCTTTAAGTGAGAACCATAGTGTTGTTTTTATGGAGCTGGCTAGGAGTAGTACTGGTATGGAGAATGGCTAGGTTTTCAAGGATTAGGATGCTCATGCACTAGGCTTCAGTGGCAAAAAGAACAGTATAACAATGACCAATTATTGAGCTCATACCGTTTGCCAGGCTCTTTGAACAACTTTATATATGTTAACTCATTTAACCCTTACCACAGCACCATAAAGTAGGTTCTATTATTAACTTCATTTTACAGATAAAGACATGGAGGTGAAGAGAGTCTAAGTGATTTGTCTAAGACCACACAACTAAAAGTGGCAGAGCTACGATGTGAACTTAGGGAATGAAGCTGAGAATTACATGTGATAATCTTACTCATGCAATTCAAACAAAATGTCTGTGCCTAAAGTCAAACTGCTCTATTATAATCAAAGGGATAAGTCTATTTTATACTTTAGGTTTCTGTCTTCAACAAATATAGAGGAGAATCTATTGACCAAAAGGAGAAAAAACTTGTTTCACGTAGCAGATATGCAAGGAGGATCGAAAAGGAAATCTGCCCCACCCCCTTTTTCCTGGAAAATGTATTACCACACGGTCACAGAAAAAATGCTTTCACAATCCAAGTAATTTTCAAGTTTTACTTAAAATTTTTTCCAGTTAAAATCTTACAAAGCTGTCTAATAAGTAATGTAGATAAAAATGAAACCACAAATCTTGAAAATGCAATGAGGACTCAGAGTCTCATCAGTCTCCCGTGTCCCCCGGCCCTCTTTTCACCTGCATCCACATCACTGAGGAAGATGGGCTCTATAAAGCATTTCACAATTCCATTATTCTCCTTCTATGTGTCAGGAACTTTGTTACATTTTACTACAAAATTTAAAAAGTCCAGGTATTATCAAAAGAAAGGGCTATTTTTCAAAATACAGTCAATCTGAGACTTGCTTTATGGTGAGTTGTTTGAACATATATACACATGTGATAGATAAACAGCTAGCTGTTTGCTTACCTGACCAGGTACACAGATCAATTTTTGTTTGGAAAAAAAGAAAGAAAAAAAATTGGTTTTATCTCTTACTGTGATTTTATTTTCATGCATTCACTATATACCAAAGCATTCAACTTTCTGAATAAAAATTTTGGTCTGCTACATTTTCTAATAATGGAAAAGAGGATCTCAAATTCCAAACTGTCTATATAGCTTACTACATATGGTTGGCGGTTTATATGTCAAGTCAGAAAGATTGAGTTTTGAATCTTTTTTTTTTTTTTTTTTTAAAGAGAGTCAGAGTGTGCAAGCATGAGCAGAGTGGGGAGGGGCAGAGGGAGAGGCAATCTTTTTTTTTTTTTTCAGATTTTATTTATTTATTTCACAGAGATCACGAGTAGGCAGAGAGGCAGGCAGAAAGAGAGGAGGAAGCAGGCTCCCCGCTGAGCAGAGAGCCTGATGTGGGGCTCCATCCCAGGGTCCTGGGATCATGACCTGAGCTGAAGGCAGAGGCTTTAACCCACTGAGCCACCCAGGTGCCCTGGGAGAGACAATCTTAAGCAGACTCCATGCTCAGAGTGGAGCCCAACTCAGGGCTTAATCTGAGATTAAGATTAAGATCATGACCTGAGATCATGACCTCACCTGAAATAAAGAGTCAGGGCACCTGGGTGGCTCAGTGGGTTGGGCCGCTGCCTTCGGCTCAGGTCATGATCTCGGGGTCCTGGGATCAAGTCCCGCATTGGGCTCTCTGCTCAGAAGGGAGCCTGCTTCCTTCTATCTCCCTCTCTGCCTGCCTCTCCATCTGCTTGTGATCTCTCTCTGTCAAATAAATAAATAAAATCTTAAAAAAAAAAAAAGAGTCAGATTCTTAACCAACTCAGCCACTCAGGCACCAGAGTTTTTTTTTTTTTTTTTTTTAAAGATTTTATTTATTTATTTGACAGAGAGAAATCACAAGTAGACGGAGAGGCAGACAGAGAGAGAGAGAGAGGGAAGCAGGCTCCCAGCTGAGCAGAGAGCCCGATGCGGGACTCGATCCCAGGACCCTGAGATCATGACCTGAGCCCAAGGCAGTGGCTTAACCCACTGAGCCACCCAGGTGCCCCGGCGCCCTGAGTTTTGAGTCTTGATTTTATATCTGTGGATTTGGGGCAAATTACTTGACTTCCCAATGCCTCGGTTTTCCCATCTGAAGTAGGGGATAACTATACTCTTTACATATCTTAAGAAGGTTCTAAGTAAAATGAAATCACAAAAGTAAGGTGGCATAGGACCCAGCCCATATTAAGTATTAGCTATTATTATTACTTCTAGGCTGGCGAAAATAATATCTTTGTCTTGGTATTCCTTTTCAACTATGACCAGCTCTCGGCTGACAATGAATAAAGGACAATTCATTCATTCACTCATGCATGTATTAAAGTATACTTGTTGCACTGACTGATGCTAGACACTGTGTTAGATACTAGGTGGACAAGATCAATAAAGCCCATCATCTGTCCTCAAGGAGTATATTCTAATGGTGGATTGAGTGTAGACCACTCTCAGTGGGAACTGTGAAGAAGGTAGTGCTATCAATTTATGCACAGTGAAATGTTAATGGATAAAAGGAGGACACCTAAATGCAACAGTCATTAGAATAGGTTTTTAAGAGGCTAAGATTTTAAGAATGAGCTGGTGAATTATGGACAAAAGGAATAACATGCCCAAAGGAATAAAGATAAGAAACAGTTCGACATATTACTGAATTTGTAGTTATTTAGTATGTCCCAAGCAAAAGGTACATAAAGGATGAGTTGGGGAGTGTGGCTAGTGCCAGATCTTGTAGAGTGCTGCATGCTAAGAAAAAAGATTTGAACTTTATCTTGAAAAAAGTGAAGAACTATTATAGAAGTTTAATCAAGGGAAGTGATACTACCAGCTTTGCATTTTAGAAAGATCGCTTTGGTGTGGAGAATAAATTGTAGTGGGACAAAATGAAAATAGGGTAACCAGTTAGGAAATAGTTAAGAAAAGAGGAACTATTATTATAATCAAGTATGAAGTGAAAGAACACAAACTAAGGAATGGCAGTACATATAGGTCAGGCTTAAGAGATCTATAGGAGGAGAATCTATTAGGATTGGCTACATTGTTGGTTTGTGGAAGGGGTGGTAAGGGATGAAGGAGAATATGGACAACACTTATTTTCTTCTAGTTTGGGTGACTGAGTTAGAAAGACTGATATTTATCAAAATAGCAACTGTAGGGGCGCCTGGGTGTCTCAGTGGGTTGGGCCGCTGCCTTCAGCTCAGGTCATGATCTCAGGGTCCTGGGATCGAGTCCCGCATCGGGCTCTCTGCTCAGCGGGGAGCCTGCTTCCCTCTCTCTCTCTGCCTGCCTCTCCATCTACTTGTGATTTCTCTCTGTCAAATAAATATATAAAAAATCTTTAAAAAAATAAAAGATAGCAACTGTAAGAAAATAAGCAAATCTGGTAGGGAGAGAATGATTGGATGTAATCACTTGGAAGTCCTTTGGGATTTCCAAGAGTAACTGTCCCCTAAGACATTGCATATATAGATCTCAAGGTTAACCAGGAGGTAGAAGCCAAAGAATTATGTTTGGATTTAATAATACATGCATAATTAAGAACTGAAACTGTGAATGTAGGTGATATTCTTCAAGGAGAATTTATAAGGTATAAAAGCTAGGGTAATAACAGAGCTCTGGAGGACAAAAATTTTAAGAATTAATTAGTGATTGTAGAATCTACAAAAGAGATTGGGAAAAAGCAGCAGGAAAGGTAAGAGGGAAACCAGGTGAGAACTGGGTTACAGAATCCAAAGGAGAAAGTAGTTTCATAAAAAATAAAGTAGCCTGGAACATCAAGTGCCACAAAGGTCAAGGGAGAGAGAACTTTCGGAATGTCCAATAGAACTGGGACCTAAAGGAAGTCACTGGTATTTTGGAGCAAGGTAGAGTCAATGGAAGAACCGAAATAGACATTGAATGTCAAATAATGTGGCTGTAAAGAAAAAAAGAGATGGAATGGGAGCTTATGGAAAAGAGGGCCCAAGATTAAGGAAGGGATTTTTTTTTAACAGCTAAAACATCCATTTATTATCTCAGATTTATTATACAGATTTATATATGAGAAGTGTGTCATAACTCAACTGGGCTTCCTCCTTGGGATCTAAAATCCCTCCTTGGGATTCCTAAAATTAGGAATCAGTTAGGGTGGCTTTTATGTGAACTATCTAGGAAGAATCTACTTCTAAGTTCTTTTAGGTTGTTGACAGAATTAAGTTTTTTTATGGTTATAGCACTTAGGTTCCTGTTTCCTGGCTGAGCCCAACCTCCAAAGGACACCTGAAATCCTGGCCATGTGGTCCCCTCCATCTTCAAAGCCATGGTGAAATAAATTATTTCATGTTGCAAACCTCTTTGTCTTGGTTTTGTTTGTTTGTTTGTTTTTGCTACTAGCTTGTATTTAAAATCTTTTTTACTTGTGGTAGAACACACATAACTCAAAATTTGCCATTTTAACCATTTTTAAGTATACCATTCAGTAGTGTTAAGTGTATTCATACTGTTGTGCAATCAATCTCAAAATTTTTTCATCTTGCAAAACTGAAACTCTACACCTTCTTAAAAACAACTCTCCATTTTTCTCTCTCTCAGTCCCTGGAAACCACCATTCTACTTTCTGTTTCTATGAATTTGACTACTCTAGAGATCTCACATAATGGCTTATTTCGCTTAGCAAAATACCCTCCAGGTTCATCCATGTTACAGAATATGTCAGAATTTCATGGGGAAGGGAATTTACAAGGTGGAAAATGTGAATAAATAATGTACAGAGTAGGCCACAGGAAAGGAACTTGCTTGTTTTTTAAGACTGGAGGAATTCTGCTTTAATTCCTACCATCTGAGAGCCATTTATTTGAGCCTCAAGGTATTTTGTTCTTTCAATATCTCAGAGAAAAAGCAAATATACCTGAAGGTAAGTAAGACTTTAAATATCCAAGGATTGAGGTGCCTGGGTGGCTCAGTCAGTTAAATGTCTGCCTTCAGCTCAGGTCACAATCCTAGGGTCCTGGGATCAAGCTCCACATTGTGTTCCCTGGTCAGCGGGAAGCCTACTTCACTCTGTCCCTCTGCTACTCTCCCTGGTTGTGCTTTCTCCCTCTCTCTCTGTCAAAAAAAAAAAAAATAAATAAAAATAAATCTTTAAAAGAATAAATAAACATCCAAGGATTGATTCGTTGCAATTGGTCAAAATCTAGGCCCTCCAAGGTATGAGAAGCAGGTGGGGATCTGGAAAGGGGAATGAAGAGTTTCTGGAGAGGATGAAGAAGAGGTGAAGGTTGGTGAAAGAGCCAAAGTTCAGACTGGTGGTTCTTAATAACCTTCTTAAGGTTATTAATAACCTTAATAACCTTCTTAATAACCCTGCAAAAGTCATATAGATCATCTTAGAATGCAAGTTACAACCTTACTGAAGAAGATTGTCAGTTTCATTTCATTTAGTTTAGATAGATGTCAATAACTGCTTGCATTTCAAGAAGACACTGATGATAAAAAGAGAGAACCCAGAAAGAGCCCTGGTAAGTGGGAAATCAGTGAAGAAGTTTTTCTCAGGGCGGGTCAGTGACACAGGGAGACCTGGGAACGACTGTGTTGGAAAGCTGGGGTAGCACTTTGCAAAGGGCTCCTCAGGGCCCCGTGAGACTCCATATCTACAGCTATGACCTCTTGCATACTTAGTTGCCTCCTTGACATCTCTATTAGAAGACTAAAAGGGGGGGCACCTGGGTGGCTCAGTGGGTTAAGCCGCTGCCTTTGGCTCGGGTCATGATCTCAGGGTTCTGGGATCGAGTCCCGCATCGGGCTCTCTGCTCAGCAGGGAGCCTGCTTCCTCCTCTCTCTCTCTGCCTGCCTCTATGCCTACTTGTGATCTCTCTCTGTCAAATAAATAAATAAAATCTTTAAAAAAAAAAAAAAAAGAAGACTAAAAGGGATCTCTAAGTTAACATGGCATTTTCTATCCCTTCCCCAAACCCATGCCTTTTCTGCTCTTTCGCAGTTCAAAAAGTGTCACCAGCATTAACTAGCTGTTGAGGCAAGGTTCTAGAAATCCTTGTCACTTCCCTCATGCAACTTGAGCAGTTCTACTCTGAGAGCCATTTCCTTCGGCCCATCTTCACTGGACTACCCAGTCCAAGCATTATTATTTCTCACTTGAACTCCGCAATTGCTCTAACTGGTCTTTTTGTTTTTCAAGTTTTTGTTTAAATTCCAGTCAGTTAACATAAAGTATAAAATAGTTTCTGGCATACAACACAAGTGATTCAACAATTCTGTACATCACCTGGTGCTTGCACATCATGGCAAATGGACTCTTTAATCCTTTCCCCTACTTCACCGATCCCCCCACCACCTCCCTTCTGGTAGCCATCAGTTTGTTCTCTAGGAAGGAGTTAAGAGTCTGTTTCTTGGGATGCCTGGGTGGCTCAGTGGGTTAAAGCCTTTGCCTTCAGCTCAGGTCATGATCCCAGAGTTCTGGGATCGAGCCCTGCATCAGGCTCTCTGCTCAGCGGGGAGCCTGTTTCCCCTTCTCTCTCTCTCTGCCTGCCTCTCTGCCTACTTGTGATCTCTGTCTGTTGAATAAATAAATAAAATATTTTAAAAAAAAGAGTCTGTTTCTTGGTTTGCCTCTCTCTCTCTCTCTCTCAATCCCTCTTTTCCTCTTTGCTTATTTTGTTTCTTAAACTCCACATATGAGTAGAATCACATGGTATTTGTCTTTCTCTGACTGACTTATTTTGCTTAGCATAACACTCTATCTCTATTCACATCGTTTCAAACGGCAAGATTTCATTCTTTTTTATGGCTGAGTGATAGCCCATTGTATATAAACCACATCTTCTCGATGGACACTTGGGCTGGCTCCATAATTTGGCTATTGTAGATAATGCTGCAGTAAACATCAGGGTGTATGCAACCTTTTGAATCAGTATTTTTATATCCTTTGGGTAAATACCCAGTAATGCACCTGCTGGGTTGTAGGGTAGTTCTATTTTTAACTTTTTGAGGAACTTCCAAACTGTTTTCTAGAGTGGCTGCACCAGCTTGCATTCCTACCAACAGTGTAAGAGGGTTCCTCTTTCTCAGCATCCTTGCCAGCACCTGTTGTTTCTTGTATTGTTGATTTTAGCCATTCTGACAGGTGTGAGGTGACATTTCATTGTGGTTTTGATATGAATTTCCCTGCTGATGAGTGATGTTGAGCATCTTCTCTTGTGTCTGTGGCCTGACTGACCTTACTGCTTCATTTTTGCAGTGTTAGAATCAATAATTCAGCCTTAAATCCTTTAATGTCTTCTCACTGCTCTTGGGATGAAATCCAAGTTCTCTGCCTTGAGCTCTGGACCTTGTTAACCTTTCTGATCTCACCTACTATTTTTCTCTACTGTCACCAATTTCCTGGTGCACCGGACTCCTTTGTATTTCTCTAACTCCCAAGTTTCCTTCTTAAGGCTCTTCTTCCCACCTGCAGCTCTCTTCCTCAAAATCACAGCATCTCTGTTTCATTGTTATTCTGATCTCAGCTCAAATGTTACTTCCTGGGAAAGGCTGCCTACATCTGATGAAAGCTTTCACCTCAGGCCCACTGTGGTATACCACCCTCTTTCATTTTTTTCATCACCCTTTCACTATCCAGAAGGGTCATTTTTCTCTGCATGCTTCTCATTAGAGTATAAACCCCAAAGAGAAAAGATGTCGTCTGTCTTGCTACTGTGTTCCCATAGTGCAGAACAATGTCTGGTACAAAGTAGGTGTTCAGTAAACATGTGTTAACTGAGTAGGTGGATCCTTTATGTTGCTGGTGGATGACACAGATGGCAAGCAGGGTACCCTGTTTTCAGAATGGATTTCTGCTCTTGTGAGAAGATGAAAGAAGAACATATTATTTAACAAATTAACAATAACAGCTCTGGATCCTTCCGGTTACTGGGTAAATGTGTTTGAAGGTGAAAACAATGTGATGTTGATCTCTCTTCCTGGCTTTGCAAAGAACCAGGAAGATGAAATCAGTGATTTCAAAATGAGTCACTGGAAACAAGTGGGTTTCAAAGAACATACCTTGAAGTTAAACCAGGTGACACTGAGGAGGGAAGAAAAACATGACAGTCTTTTAACCCTTGTAAATTTTGAGTTCTGTGTAGGTTCATCGATTGAAATATGTATACTGAAACAAGGGCTATGGCTTCCTCGAGGAGTCAGTGATCCTGGGTAGTCATGACGGCTGTTTTCCTGATAGCTAATGGCTGACTTGTAATTGCTGTGACTGATTGTTTTAAAAATGGAAAGCGTTCTAAAATTTTCCCTTAATTAAGGGAGGTGATGGGAAAACATGGACTTTAGAGCAGGATAGACTGGCTGAGTCCAAGTTTTGCAACTAAAAAATTCTGTGATGTTTGGCATATCACAAGCCTAGGCTGCAGGCTCTTTAGGTGGAAGATAGGACCAGTGGTAGCTCATGACGCATTCTGTGGATGAAATGAAACAACGATCATAAAAACGTCCTCATACAAAGTAAGAATTTTAGAAATGATAAAACTTATGAATATCTTGTGAAATATACTCTTTGAAGATATCAAACCACACAGGCCTCATTGTCAACATCATGAATAGATCATTTCTGCGATGTTTTGTTCAAATAAGTGTAAGTGCACACATATGAAATGTGGGCTGAAATAGTGTCGGTACCACAGGCAGCATTCACATGGTGCTTCCCTAAAAATGACTCTGATGTCAGACTAGTTTTACTCCTTTGTTTCCCCTCTCATAAAATTCAAGTCAACGTGTCAAATTTGTGACTTCCAGGGAAGCCTGCTTTGGCCACCTCCCTGCAAAATGAATGAGTTCAGTAAGGGCTGTTTTTCCACTCATGGACTTTGGTTCCTCCAGAAGGGCCTCCTTTCTCTCTGGCAATGTGCTCTTTTGACAGGCTGTAAGGCAGTTTCTAAGTTTCTTCCATGAAAAAGTGGTCTTAAGAACTGTTCCGGCAAAAAAAAGGATACTATGATGAAATATGTTTGGGAGTCAAATTCACAGGGCACAGTGACATCTTCAGGAACTGTCACTAGAAATGTCTTAGAGCTGGAAAAAAAACCACCCTGATTTGCTTAAACTAGTGTTTGTTAAATTATTAGACTCTATGTTTTTAAACATAAACACCTATTAAGAAATTTGCTTCTACAGAACACATTTGAAGTAATACTGCTATAAGAAAATGCTACGTTTCTTAACAAAATAATAAAATAGATACACTTAATACAGTAAAACCATCAACACCTTTAGGGTTGTCCCTGGAAGGAAAAGTTCCTATGGGGATGAAAGAGACATCATTCTGACTCCAAAGTTTCATCACCTTTGGGAACATTCAGAAATGTGGGGGACCTTTTTTTTTTTCCCTACTGTGATCATATGTGCACATTTACATAGAAAAAAGCATAGAAAAGCAGGGAAATAACTATGGAGAGTTGGGAGGTTCGTGAGGAGGAAGAATCTAAACAATCTGGCCTACAAGGTATAATTGCTACAATGTCTTGCATGATGTAGCCCATCTCATGTATGTCCCAGAGACAGAGAAATGACTGACCCCACTCTGTAACTTCCTAGGATGTGGCTCAACTCCACGAGTTGATTATTAGTTTTTAAATGTGTCACCCAATAATGCTGTCTTAGAAGTCTACATCCTCTAAAACCTAGGCCAGGAAAGAGACACAATGGTTGTTCTTTCCCCCTCATATTTGTTAGAAGTGGATTCAGGGTTTTGGGGCAGAAAATGTAAATATGGTGGCTTAACTTAGAACATTTTTATTATTTCATATAAAAATCCTGAAGGTCAGTATCTGGAGTTGGCTTAAATTTGTAAGACCCGGGGCACCTGGTGGCTCAGTCGGTTAAGTTTCCGCCTTCAGCTCAGGTCATGATTCCAGGGTTCTGGGATCAAGCCCCACATCGGGCTCCCTGCTTGGCAGGGAGATTGCTTCTCTCTCTCCCTTTATCTACTGCTCCCCCTGCTTGTGCTCTCCCTCTCTTTCTCGGTGGGTCAAATAAATAAATAAAACTTAAAAAAAATTGTAAGACCCTCTGGCTTCTTCTGGTTTCCTTCTTTGCTATCCCTTTGGGGCATTGTGTGTATTCTAAGAGGTCTGCTGAAGCCTCAGTTGTTAACAGAAACAGAACAAAGCAGCTGACAGAAAGGAGAAAAGAGAAAATCATGCTTTCTCCCTTGGAAGATACTTTCCGGATTAGTTTGCAACTCACTGGCCAAAATTTGATCGTAGAGTTGTTTACACTTAGCTGCACAGGTGAGTGGGAAATGTAGCCTCCATTTGTTCCTGGAAAACCCACAGCTCTGCTAAAAATCAATGGATTCTTTCATAGTTTTGTTTTGTTTTGTTTTTTTGAAAGCAAAATCTCTGCCATCTTGTTCTAGAAAAGTCTCCAGATTTGTTCTGGATTCTACATTTCCAGACTTGCTTCTTTCCTATATGACTGACTTTAGGAATGACATCATACACTCAGGTGTGACCAGCTACTCTTACAAGTCTAATTAGTCAAGTAATGCCTTATTTTAACATAGTAACATTCATATGGTAGAAAATCATCAAATACTTTATTGGCGTATGAGGAAATATTTTCTCATGTGAGTGCAATTAATTTTTTTCTCTGGTTTCTGTATCACCAATAGTGAACACATCTTCAAAATACATTTTTTTTCCACTTGCCATTTTTCTGATGTGAAGTTATTTAAAGAATCTTTTTCTCCAACTTATATTTAGTCTTCTGATGCCATACCTTGGTTTGAGACATCAAAGTTAGTCCTTATATAAATGTACATGAGGGGCATCTGGGTGGCTCAGTTGGTTAAGCATCTGATTCTTGATTTTGGCTCAGGTCATGATCTCAGAGTTATGAGATCGAGTCTCATATGCTCCATGCTCAAAGGACATCTGCTTGAAATTTTCTCTCTCTTGCTCCTTCTCCTTCTGCCCCTCATCACAACTCCCCCTTTCCCTCTCTTAAATAGATAAATAAATAAATAAATGTACATTATCATATCAGCTTTATTCATAAAAAATTACAATTTTTTATTGAGCACTGAACCAGAAATAAGATAATTAGGACGCTATATGGCTAGAAATCAGAGAAAGTAGTGTAAATTCCTTGCTTTATGTAAGGTGCATCTTCACCATATTCTGCAGTCTTTGATGAGTAACTGTAGTTTCTTCTTCTGAGCATCAACATCACAACAGGTAAACAGTTTTGTCTTGATTAACTTGTGTGTTTTATAATGTTCTTCTTGCTTTTAATCGTGAACTTTAGGTCCTCAAGTTCTCCAGCCTTTAAGAGTCTCTTACTCTGAAAAATTAATGATTTTTGATGCAAGCTTCCTTTCCATAGGCACAGAAAATGCAGGATTTTATCATCACTCCTCCCCACATATTCTCGAAAATCTTCAAAGAGTACCTATATGCCCCACAAATCTGTCCTTGTGGCTTTCGCCTTCAGTGTGTCATTCTGTTCCAGACTACTTCTCTGTTCTTTGACCACCTCTTGCTGCCTTGCAACCAAAGTCTCAGGGTAACTGCTGCTTTCTGTGTACTGATTTGTCCCTGTATGGACACAGATTCTGTCCTTAATTTCCCAAAACATTGATGGGGTTAACAAAAGTGATTGATGGCTTGGGAAATACAAAGAGAAAAGAGAAAGGGCAAGATAAAGGTTTTTCACCAGATATTGCTATTCCTGGACTACTCCCTGCTCATTGCCCATCATAGGGAAAATCCTGTTTTGAGTAACTTTCTCGTCAGGCCTTCAGGAGTTACCTCTTTCTCACGATAGTGTCTTTGCCCATGCCCCTGATCTCTGCCCCTATCCTCTCCCACCCCAAACAGCTGTGCAGACAACCAAACAAGCAAACACTATGGTCCAATATGAGTTAGAGCAACTGGGAACGTAGTCTATTTTCTCTTTTAAGATCACCAAATACATTGTAGAATTTTGCACTTTGTCTTTCATTAAAACATGATAGAATTTAAATCAAGGATTGGCTTCACTGAGATGCTAAACTTCTGGTGCCAGCAAAGTTACCATTAAGTCTTAGTTCCTCCTTGATGCAGTGAACAGAAAACACCTCCACTGACTACTGAGCCATGTACCAGGTGTCATGCCTTTGATGAGGTCCCTGGATGTTTCATTAAGTATGGGATACAAGGCAGGTGGCTGTGGCTTCTCATCTTTTCCAACCCCATCTCTTATGATCTCTTGTGTTTTGCTGACACTCTTCTTTGACCCCATCCCCCTTGCCCAGGTTCTTACCTGTCCTCCTGCAGAGGGCCCTCCCATGTGCCAGCACTGCTCCTATAGTCCGTCTTCACTGCCTCCTTGTGGATTCACATTTCTCACTCTCTTTCCTTTTCTTGACCTTCCTTCTTTCTAGCCTCTTACACTTTCTCTCTTTTTATTCATGTTTCTTGGATAATGAAATATATGGGTATTGCTATTGAATCAGATTCTTTTCCTCCATTTCATAGCCCTGGGAGGAATGTAACTCTTCAGAATTTTGTGGCTCCTTCATTTGATGTTGGGTGTTGGAAATTAATTGCTTCTCTATCGCTGAGAACTTTTTGCTTTGCTTTATTCAAGTTTCTCAGGCATTTTTGCACTTGGAGCTATTCCAAAAGTCTAATGGCTTCAGAGGACTCCAGTTAGGACAGCCAAGGTTTTTCTGTACATAAATTATTGTAATGTTCCTTAGTATTCCACATGTGCTGCATACTATAATGTAGAGAATTGAATCAGAGACTGTGTTTTCCAGGAACGCACATCTCAATCTTAGGAAAGGGTATATCTTTGGGTTATTGATGCTCTAGAAAGATGCCATTTTATTCTACCCATTATTGGATTCGGGAGATTGTGATTTGGTTAACAATGATCTAGGTTATAAAGTTAGCTGAAGGGGCACCTGGGTGTCTCAGTTGGTTAAGTGTCTGTCTTTGGCTTGGGTCATGATCCTGGCGTCCTGGGATGGAGTCTTGCTTTGGGCTCCCTGTTTAGTGGGGAGTCTGCTTCTCTTTCTCTCTCTCTGCCTCTTCCCCCCAACTCATATTCTCTCTATCTCTCTGAAAGAAATAAATACAATCTTTAAAAAAAATAAAATTAGTTGTAAAGAAGAAATAAGTTTGTATGAAACAAGCTGGAAAAGACAAAACAAGAAAAAAGAGTGGGAAAAGGGATTGTATTAGTTGGAAACTTTTTGATTGTAAGTAATGAAATCCTAACTAAAATTAACTTAAAGAAAGAGGAATTCATTGGTTCATGCAGCTAGGAAGAACAAGGTACAACTGACTTTCAGGTCAGCTGGATACCAGGATTCTCTCTTTTCTCTCTGCTCCCCTTTGCCTGGTAGTGTTCTTCTTTTCTATGGTGGAAAAGTTTTCTCCATGCAAATGGCCAAGGTAGCCATGATTTATTCATTGTTCCAGGCCCTTGGTTTAAGGAAATCTTCCCAGCTCAGTGACCACAGAAGAACAGATGGACTTTTCCCTGTCTGCTTCAGTACATATAAATCACAGTGAAAGAATCAGATTTGTTCTACTAAGGTCATGAGCCTATGGCATTACTATAACTAGACTATACCTAGCCTGACCCTGTCATTTGCCCACTCCTGTGGCAAGTGGTGTGTATATGTATGTGTGTGTGCATGGTGGGGGCAGCTTCCCCAGAAACACTTTTTTTTTTGAGGTAGGTAAAAGCAGTTACATCCCCGCCCCCCACCGCCCCCACAACAGTTACTTGTAAAGAGAAAAAAAAGATATATAGCCAGCAAAACAACTGACATTCACTGCAGAGGTGAAAAAAAATAATTAAATCTTTCAACTTTGGGAACAAGGTGGATGCAAAGTAGCATAATAATAATACATGAAATGGGTACGCCTGGGTGGCTTAGTGGGTTAAGCCTCCGCCTTCAGCTCAGGTCGTGATCTCAGGGTCCTGGGATCAAGCCCTACATCCGGCTCTCTGCTCAGCAGGCAGCCTGCTTCCCCCCTCTCTCTGCCTGCCTCTCTACCTACTTGTGATCTCTCTGTCAAATTCTTGAGTAAAAACTTAAAAAAAATAATACCTGAAATGCAGGAGGAAAAAAAGACAAATTTGTAGAGAGGATATGAAATTAAAAACATCAAAAATATTTGAAGATCATCCTAATAATTTGAAGTTTTCAGGCATTGGAGAAGAGTTAATAGAATATGCTATTAAAAGTAGGATAAATCAAAGTTTGGAAGCGATTTGAAGGCTAGAGAAAAGTTTACGGTTAGAAAAATATATGGTCTTAGGTGCCTGGTTTAAATTTTCCCTACTTGTTGGTATAGAATGGTATTGAATGGATTTCCTGAAAGACTCAAACTTCAAAGTGGATTTGCAGTGAAAAGAAAGAAGGAACAAAGGTGGGAGTTTTGTCTGGGACGATATGCAGACATGCCTTCAAAGCTTTAAAGAGCTGGAAAGTGCAATGGTGAACTCAGCCAGAATTCCTTCCTGTGAACCAGCACAGCCAACCACAGACAGCCTGCGCACCAGAGGAAATTTCCAGAGAGGACATAAAAAAGTTTCATCTGGATGGAAGCTTGTGCCAATGTCAGGAATTACACAAACAGTACAATACAGGGAAGTGTGGCCTATGTTTGGCACCAGAAGGTCCAAAAGTTCATGGATTATTCTTTTCTTAGGAAAATAAACAGTTGGAAATCAAATGAGGTAAAAGGAAAATTACTCGGTAAGAACAAAGCGTAGCTTCTTTAGGTTTACTGATTCAGTAAATCCACATACATAACCCCTGGAGAAGTCAAGACTGTTACAAATACCACTCCATCTAACCCCCTTTAACTGTTGGAAGATGCTGATCAGGACCCTGACCTGCCTTCACAGTCGAGTCAAACAACCTGCATCTGGGCTGATAGAATTGTGTGCTAAGATGACAAGAAGAGTGGGCTTCAAATCCTAGACTTATCACTTGGGTATGATGTAGTAGTTTGATGGTCTGAGCCTCAGTTCGCCCATTTGGAAACAGGGAGATTAATAACCTAGGTCTCTTATTTCTAATCTAGCATATTTCCCCCTAAATCACATCATTTTCCCTTCAGTAGGGTAGCTCTTCAAACTGAATAAAAGAATACGTGAGAGCAGTATATAAAGACTAGATGGGAAAGAGAATGGACATTGAGCATATTCTATTGTCCAAGCATTTGGGATACAGTGATGGCTAATGTAGGACCTGCCCTGAAGGGTGTGGTAGACAGAGTGAGGGCCACCCAATATTCTGCATCCGAATCCTCCCGATCTGTGACTATGTCACCTGGCACAGTAGAAGAGATTTTGTAGATGTGCTTAAGTTAAGGACCTTAAAATGGGAATTATTCTGGATCATCTGGTGGTTTACTGAGGGTCCTTCAGTAAAATCAGAGTCAGAGAGAAGGGGATGTGGTAATAGAAGCAGAGGCCTGAGTGATTTGAGGAAGGGGCCATAACTCAAGAAATGTGGGCAGCCTCTAGAAGCTGGAAATGGTAAGGAAATGGACTCACCCTGAGAGTCTCCAGAAGGAGCACAATTTTACCATCCCCTTGATTTTAGACCCACAAGACCCATCTGGTACTGTGAGACGATACATTCTGGTTGCTTAAAGAGGAATTGTGACAGAAACAGTAAGCTCATTCAGGTGCCTTACAGTGGGTGAGAGGAGGAAATCCACAGAGAGAAGTTTAGTTTGGGGTGACGGACGCTACGGCAGGGAAGGCACAGGCTCCTGTGGAAGAAGCAGTGCCCCTCGCCTGGTTTGGGGCTATGTGGCAGGGCTGCCCAAAGAAGACTTGATGATGGCAACAAGCTTGCTCATAAAGGTGGCCTTTCTCTTACTACTGTCAATGTACACCTCTCTGTTGTTTTTCCCTGTCAAACTATCGTTATAATCCTGAATCCATAACTTTAGAATTTTTGTTGTCTACCTTGGCTTTTTCTTTATGTCTGTAGTGCTTCTTTTCTCTTTCGAGCTGTCCCCACTCCCCACTTCTGTTTCATTCCTCCCAGGGTTCCTCTCTCCAGAGCCATTGGTGCCTGCTAACTATCAAAGCATTCCAGTCCAGATCTTTCTTGACCCTGCTGAGTACTTCCTCAATCTCAAATGCCCTTTACTTTTTTTTTCAATTTATTTATTTTCAGAAAAACAGTATTCATTATTTTTTCACCACACCCAGTGCTCCATGCAATCCGTGCCCTCTAAATAAAGTTTTTTTTTAACTTTTTTTTCAATTTATTTATTTTCAGAAAAACATTATTCATTATTTTTTCACCACACCCAGTGCTCCATGCAAGCCATGCCCTCTATAATACCCACCACCTGGTACCCCAACCTCCCACCCCCCCACCACTTCAAACCCCTCAGAGTCCATAGTCTCTCATGGTTCACCTCCCCCTCCAATTTACCCAAATTCCCTACTCCTCTCTAACGCCCCATGTCCTCCATGCTATTTGTTATGCTCCACAAATAGGTGAAGCCATATGATAATTGACTCTCTCTGCTTGCCCTTTACTTTTGTTTCCAGTAACACTTCTCTTTCTTCTCTCTCCTCCTACAAGAAAATGTGTTGGGGGGAATTACAAATGGGTCCGGGGCTGCTGAACCATAGAGAACAGGGAGGCAGCAGTGGGTGAGGCTGGGGAAGCAGTAGGGCCTTGCATGACTTGACAAGGTGCTTGTACCTTATCATGTAAGCAATGGGGAGCCACTGAAGGTTTTGAGTAAGAGACAGACAGGGCAGACTTTATTTTTAGAAATGTCATTCTAACGACATGGAGAAAACACTCTGAAAGGAGCACCATCTTAGGGAAGCCTGTTAGCAGCTTTCCTCACCCGTAAAAGGAACACAGTAAATATTGCTGTGTTTCAGGGTTGTACTATTTAAGTAATAACTGGAAGAAATGTCTTCAAAGACCATACAGGGCTGTAAAAATAATGACTATTTTGTTTTACCAAAATGTGCTCTGCAACTTCTCAGGAAATACCATATATTCCTGTTTACTTTCTTGCATAGGACCATAGAACATTGGAGCTGGAAAGTGTTTGAGCTGAAAGAAATCTTAGATATCTAGGATGACACAATCACCTTAGTTATACATCAGAACTTGGGGCTCCCTTCTCTCACCTCTTGAGAGAAGGGAGTAGTCCCTGAAGCTGGAGTAAAACAATCAAATGTAGAGGAACCTTCTGAGTGGAACAGGTGTTTGATTGAAGGACGTGCCAACTCAAGCTGACTTCACAGGAAGAGAGCCAGGATCACAGATACCCCCTACTTCACTCTCTCTTCTCTCACTCCAGTTTCTGCTGGGGACCCAAGGACAAGGGTGCCCACTGACATTATCTAACGGAGGGGAGGGTGGAGAAAATTGGAGACTGGGTATAGATGTCCAGCACAGAAACTGTGCCTGCCTGATTCACCTGTATGCCCAGTGCCAAGTGCAGAAACTATGTTTTACAAAATAATGAATAATAAATAAAATGAATTTGTTTCCTAGTATGTGTTTTATTCACTTTCCTTCTCTGATTCTCATTACTTTTAAGTGGGTGCTATGGAGATCTGCCTAATTCAGATTAGTCTGAGTACCTTTAAGTGTATGGGCCCTCCAGGCATCCCTCTGCTTGGGGAGCAAGAACTGGATGGGCAGCGACAATACATCACGGAAAAAACTAGAAAAATATCTCCCCTCTTTATAAAACAGTAGCTGGCATTTAACTCTTCTAGTATGTGGAGTGAACTGCCTGCTTGGATACAAAGTCAGGATGTACAAGCTTTGTGCTGAGAAGGAGGAAAAGGACTGACCCCTATCACTCTACTCACACCTCCCCACCAGCCGTGAGTCCATGGTGACAACTGGAGCATGTGCCTGGGACTCTGGTATGAATCAGGATGTTCAAGATAGCAGAACTGCTTACTTCTGGATTATGCAATGATAGAAATACACTCTTATCTTATTTAAGCCACCATTTGTTTCTTTGTAACAAGAAAGGCTGTACTGGGTGCTAACTAAGGGGAAGAGCTTCAAGTGTTGAGGAGACCATCAGAATCCCAGTGCTATACTTTCAGAGTTTGACAGTCTTTGGAAGAGGGATTCAAAGTGCAATAAAAGTGGTGTCACTGAGAGTCACACTATGAACCTACAAGGATGTAAATTAACATTTATTGTTCTGGGGTCTCTGGATCTGGAGGAAGCAGTTCCTAGTGAAGGTGGCTTGTGCATTCTCCACGGGACAACACTGGCACCCAGCTATCATCGGAACATTTACGGGTGTAACCTTGGCGACCTAGCATCAGGAACCAGGTAGAAATGTAGAAGAAACAGGTGGCAGATGATGGGATATTTGGAGATGGTTTATTTTGAGTAGGAGGGTGTGGTTTGGATGTTCACTGAATAGATTTTGAGAAAAAAAATACTATACTACTGATCTTATGACTTTCCTGTACTTAAGAGTGATGGTCCTGAGAATATCTATTACTTTGCCTACTTATGATAGAAGAGATTTAGGTCCAAATCAAATTGCCATGTTTTGGTATGACAAAGCTGATACAAGGGAGGAAAGAAGAAGCCCTAGTGCCCAGAGAGGCCTCATTAGTCACTGGGGAAAACAGACTGTGTCACGAGGAACTCCGTTTGCTCAGTGTCTCAGATTGGATCAGCTCTCGGATCCTAATCAAGATAATAGAACTCTCGGAGGTGGATATGTAAATCGGAATTTGAATTATTCATTTATAAAGTAGTTATTTCTTTCCAGTTTCTGGATTTTATAAAACTATCATCTATGCTCCCTGTTCCTGGTATTAAAGTACAAAAGAAGTCGAGTTACTATATTTCTGTAATTTTTAAATATTACTGATAATTAGATTACATCATGGATTAATTACCACTTTTTTTTTAGAGAACAACCATTTTTTTAAAAAAAGACCAGTACTGTATTAAATATGCTCTTTACAAGATACTTCTGAATGTTATAAACAAAGAAGTATAAAAATATATGCATCACTTCTAAGAAATGACAAAATACTATAATGATCCAGAGGTTCCTTGATGAGCACAGATTCAGAGGATAGACCATAGACATCCAGACTGGTGGTTCCTAAACCAAAGGACCTCTGGTGGCATTTGAAAAGGGGAGTGAGAGGCCTGCTGTCCTTGAATAGCAAGTAAGGCTTTCCAGGAGGAAGTGGGATGCATAATACTGAAAACAGCAACAACAACAATGTATTCAATTTGTAATTATTTAAATTTGATTATATATATATATATATATATATATATAATTTTAATTTCAACTTACCCTAAAGGAAAGGGAAGTTGAATATTTAAAAAAAAGAAATATTCATTAATTCAATAAATATTTGAGTACCTGTCACATGTCAGGCACCATGATAGATGCCAAGGACACCATGATAAACTAGACAGCCTCTTCTTGGATGGAACTGACAGCTTAGTAATAAAAACTGAGATACTCTGGTCCAGGCCCTCGGGCAGCTCAAAGAACAGTGACACCACCAAGTCAGAGAACATTCTGGTGGCCCTGTCAGTTTCTCTGCTCAGAACAACGTGGGACTATCATTGACAAGGTCTCACTTTCTAGGCTCCATGGGCACCATTTTCTTGGTGCCTGCACATTCTCTCTTTAAAAACAAATAAAAATAATAGCGTTGATTAGGCTTCAGGTTTTTTCTTTCTTCTTTTTTTTTCCCCATGAATGCAGTTATTCATTTTCCTGTCCCTGATCTTTTGCTTGCAGAACATAATGTTTTACAAAGTGTTTTCTAGAGATAACAGATCAAGAACTGATTTATTGGTGTAACCTTCAGAGAGAAGCCTTATTTCCAAGCTCTGGTGGGCATCTCAATGTCACCTCAACTTCAAGGACAGAATATGCCAATCACCATCAACTACCCCATTTATTGAGCCTTCAGAATGTGGCCAGCACTATGTTAGACAGGCAGGGTACAAAGATCAAAAGGATATGGTTCTTAGTCTCCAACAGTTCAAGGCTAAGGTATGTATGCATAAAATAATAACCATTCTAATGAGCTTATATGCCAAATCGGGGCATAGACAGGAAGCACTAAAGAGTTCTGTGGAGGAGACCTGTAGTTTGCCAGGATTTCAGTAAAGATATGCTCCTGGTTCTTTTCATTTAACTCCTTAATGTTCTTTCTTTCTCCTGCAAGTTAAAAATCTATCCAGTCTTACAGATTTGGACCAGACCCAGGCTTACAGCTTCACCTTAAACTTTTTGCCACTATCCAGTTAATTCTTTTAGCTTGAGGTACATTTGATCTCTACCCAAACTGGCTCTCAGTGAAGTAAAGAGGCGGTTCTTGAATATACTGTGCTAAGCACAGCGTGAGAATATTGTAATATAAGGCATCTCTTCCTTCTGGAGAGTTTACAGTCTGACTTAAGGTGATGAGATAGGAATCCTGAAGCCAAGATATAGAATAATAGAAAATCTACAGTTAAATACTAAGCTTTGGAATGCAATTAAGGAAACTCTTCCAACCTTGTTATTGATAGGTAGGTTTTCCCTTACCTGAAAAAAGCAAATGTTTTCCATCACCAGTGGAGTGAAAGACAGTTCACAAGTCCAATGAGACTCTGAATAAAGTGAGTCTGGGCAAGGGAGGAAGGGTTGGTTTAGTGATTATTGCTGATGGGTCATGGCAGCTGAGGACTTGAAAGTAGCTGTCTCAGTATTCAGGCCAGACTGGGGAGGCACTGCTGTCCTGTGGTTCAGATAATGCAGGCCATTCAGGTGAGTCCTTCCCATCACATACTTAGAGCTCAGGTGGGCTGTCCAGTCAGGTTGATCAGGAGAGCAAGGGCTGAAGCAAAAGGAAGTGAAGGTGGAATCACCACTTATTTGCACAGACTAAGTTCTAGACAGTATATGTATATGTACGTACACATGTACTAGTATTTTACTTACAATATCTCATCTTATTTTCATAAGAGATGATACATGTTGCCATTTCCCTTTTATGGGGTGGGGGAGTAGAACTCATGGAGTTTGAGCAACTTGTCCACAGTCCTATGCCTAGTCACTAGCAGCTGAGAGCCAAACATTGACCTCACTTATCTGACTCCAAGGCCTGTGCTCTTCTAGTCCTCACTCAGGGTGGATGCTGAAGGTATAAAGGCCTCTCAGGCAGCAACTACATAGGCGATGTCCCCTCAGCAGGGGAGCGGTCTAGCCTTCTTCAGTGCAGAAAAGTAAAGGAGGTTAACCAAATCTTTGGTTGCTTCTCTCTGGCCTACCCTCTGTTATTTAGCTACAGGTTTCCACTGGCAGAGAGTATCATCCACATGGACTAGATCTGCAAGGAGAAGTTATTAGGTCACCTGCAGGGAAGGCAGTGAGGCAGCAGAATATCACATCCCCTTCTATGCTATATGCATGCAGTAAACAGCGAGCTGGGGAAAAAACCTCAACATGCCCAGATGATGAAACAGCTGGAGTTCCTCAAGGCATTCCAGTGGAAAACCCACAAAACTGCAAAAATTCTATTTAATCTTCACTGTCACCTCTTGCTCCCTGCCAGTAACTCTTGAAGAATAATGACATGAAAGATATTTCTTGTTTTTCTCACTTTTTACTAACACTCCCCAGTGAAAACTTTTCCTGCCCTTCCACTTCTTCCTGATGCAGGGTGGAGGCAGAGATGTGTAGTAAAATAAACACAGATAAAGGAATCAGGAGGCCTGGATTCTAGTCCTTGCTTGCTGGTAATAGTTGTATAGTTTAGGCAACTATTGATTCTCTGACCTTCATTACCTCACTGTCCAATGAGAAAATTTTTCTATGAGAACCAGCATCAATACCTAACAGCATAGAAATTGAAATTGAGTTTAGGTGACCTCGTGCAATAGGAAAGATGCCCAGATAACAGTGATTGGAACATGGCTGAATGGCTTACACAGAAGTGCAAAAAGCAGAAGAGAGTGGTAGAGTCATTTCTTTCCTTCTTCAGGGCACACCCAGTAATTATTTTGCTGATTGTTCCCTATTCTTTGCATGATTTGACACCAGTTACCTAGTTATTAAGGAATAAAGCTAAAAGGATGTAGGAAGAGAAAGGCATGCACTTCTAGGAGATGGCAAGGAACTCTTTTATTCTGGACATTTTATAGAGGTTAAAAAAAACAGGCAGATAATGTAGAACTTCAATAAAATAGGAGAATATGAACAGACATTTCTCAAAAGAAGATATACAAATGGCTAACAAACATGAAAAAATAGTCCTCATTCATATGCAAATTGAAACTACAATGACATCACTCCACGCCCACTTGGATGGCTATAAAAAGTGGAAAAGAGCAAATGTTGGTGAAGATGTGGAGGAATTGGAATCTTCATAAATTGCTGATGGAAATGCAGAAATGGCTCAATCACTGTGAAAACTAGTTTGGCAATTTCTCAAGAAGTTAAACATAGAATTGTCATAAGACCTAGAAATTCCACTGCTAGGTACAGACCCATAGAACAGAAAACAGAGACTCAAACAAGTACATGTACATAAATGTTCACAGCAGCACTACTCGTAATAGCTAAAAAGTAGAAATAATCTACATGTTCATCAACGAATGCGTGGATGAACAAATTATGGTTCATGCATATAATGAAACATTACTTAGCCACAGAGGGAATGAAGAGTTGATCCATGCTATAATGAAGGTGAACCTGGAAAACATTATGCTAAGTGTAAGATGCCAGACAGAAAAGATTACAAATTTTATGTTTCCATTTGTGTGAAATATTCAGAAAAGGTAACTACATTGACACAGAAAGTGTACTGGTAGCTGCCAAGGACTGGAGGGAGGGAGGATCTGAGAGTAACAGCTTAATGGATACAAGGCTTTATTTTGGGAGTTGTTAAAATGTTTTGAAGCTAAGTAGATGTGGTGTATGTACAACACTGCGGAATGTACTAAATGCTGCTGAATTGTTCACTTAAAGATGATGAATTTTATGTTATATGAATTTCACTCTCCCCCCAAAAAAGGTAAGAAATGAACATATCTTCGCAAAGAAAGTTCTTTATTATAGAAAATCTACCCTGATATAATCCCATATGCTTTAAAATCCCTTCCACGAAAAATTTCAGGAACTCAAAAGAGGTTGAAACTCTTAAACTGAAAGTTAGCACCACTCCATATATCTGAGATAATCTCAGAATAGATCAGGAACATGCTGATTCCCTGACAGGTACATACCTGCTCATCATACACCTCTGTCATTTTCAATACCTATTTTAGTAAACAAGCCTGCAGCTTTTCAATTCTATCACTCCCAGTGATCTGTCCTCAGGTCCTTTTTGTTTCTTCAACCTTTTTCCTTTAGGATTGCATTTTTTGTTTCATTTTGTTTGTTTTTTCCTTCTGTGCAAAGTTGTGTTTTGCACAATGACCGGAGCAAAAACAACAACAACAACAAAACAAAACAAAAAACCCACCTCTGATGGTGAGCTAGGAAATACCTTGGGTGGTGAGGACTGAGTGTAAAGGAAGGGAATAGTGCCCAACACTTGACACTGAAGAAGACCATAACTCATGTGATCCTGTGCACACAAAACTCTGCTAAGCCCCATCTATTCTGATTTACTTCATCTATGAGTTCCCTATTTTTATTAAATATGACAGTGAATTTTCAACATGACTTAAAAATTCAGTAGAAAGGTCTTGCTATGTTATCCAAAATTGGACCATCTCAGCTTGGGAACAGTCTGTCCAAAGTGCAGCCAGTTTGGTCACACACTCTGTTTACCCCCTCACTCTGACCTTTTTGTGTGTCTGAACTGTAGAGGCACTTTCTTCTGTGGCGTTTTCACTGACCACATCAACTGACCCCCAGCAGTGTGCAGCATTTAGAAATGTTTTTTCTCTCTCAAGTCAAGTTTCCATTTTCTTGTTAAGTGCAATAAACCAGCCCAGAAAATTCTTCCATCAAGCCCTGTCTTTGATTCTCTGGGGTTTCAGTGCAGTACATTGTGTTGCTTATGACATCATGGTCTCCATGGCAACATCCCGATGAGACTTTTCATGGTCAAAAGAAAAATAAATGCAAAGAAATTTCTGTTCAATCTTAATAGCCTTAGTTATTCATTACTGAGAGCAAAGGGAGTAGGAAGAATTGGATTGTATTACTTGAGGCTAACCACAGACATCTGAAGCCAAACATTTACAACTCCCAATCAGTAATCTTCCCTGTTTCTTTCTTCCCCGTTTGTTTCTTACCCTTTCCATAAAGTGTATGGTAATGGAACTCTCTGAGGCATTCTGGGTACTGAGAAGTGAAAGAGAGTCTGACTGAGAATGTAGAAGAGGCCCCAGCATGCAAGAGCCGGGGATTAAGACCCCTGCCCCCTCATGGTAAACATGTTTCTGACTAACTGTGCTATCTTCAGCTAGTCAGTCAAATTCTCTGTGCCAGTTTTCTACGGCACTGAAGGGAAGGCAGTGTTTGTTTCACCACTTTCAGAACGTACATTGTGAGGAAAAAATATCTGATTTCTTAATATCTCAGATTATGCATTTTTAAGAAACCAACTGGCAAAAAATATGATATAGTTGTCCTTCATAATCGATTGTGCAATACATTTCAGTTATGATGGTTGCTACACTTATAATACTTTACAAAAGAAGATGCTTCTTGCCAAAGAGGGGACTTGGGCAGCCATATTTAATGCTATGTAACCCTGCCCTTGCCGTAGCTAGGTATAACAAATCCACAATATGGCCTAATGAGAAGAGGAGATGGACAAACCAGATTCTCTTCATCTGGAATTTGCCTTGGAAGATTACTAGAATTAGGACCCAAAACTGAGGATTTGGGGAAAAAATGGGGAGAAAATGGTCATGAGGAAGGGTCAGGGCCAAAGGAGACTATAGCGGTTGTAAGCAGCATTGGAAGAATCAAGATATTGGCAAAGTCAATTTTGTAAGGCAGCACACACTATGAGCTCAGTAAAAACTATAGGGAAAGGATGAAAAGGTTAAATTAGTTGGTAGCAAGAGAAAAGTCGTGTATGTTGCAGAGGGAAATAGAAACCAGGAGATACCACTTATTCAGCAAACCTTAGCTGAATGTCTATTGCACAATGCTGAATATTAGTAACAACACAGAGACAGTTCTGACTTCATGGAGCCAAAACTGAACCAACTATTATTTTTTAAAAGATGTTAGAGAATATATGGGAGACAGTAGGAGCACTAAGTCAGTCTGGGCAGTTTAAGAAAGACTTCCCAGAGAAACTGGCAATCTTGGAATCAAGTCTGACCTATGGTTAAGTAGGGATAACTCTGGTAAGAAGAGAGAGAGAGTGAAAGAATATTTCAAACTATTGAGAAAATATATGAAAGGGCTTGGTAGTGAGACATCAGCAGTTTTCTAGGACCAAGACACATGTATTTCTATAATTAATTACATTCTCTTAATCTTTGCTTTGAGCAAAACTTTGTTGCTCTTGATCTGTAGGGGGGTAACAAAAGCAAATGGCTACAAGACTTAAGAGAGTCCACATGAAGCTGAGGTGTATAGGGACATATAAGACATGGTCCTGCTTTCAAGAAGCTTTGGGCAGATGAGCTATCAGGAACAAATAAATAAGGGAACTAGTAATGACATGTGCTACATTCTAAATGCCAAGTTAGAAGTGTAGACAGCAAATGGTATATTAATTCAAAGGTGGCAAATCATAATTTTTAAATTATTAAATACAAACTTCTCTTAAAAACAGATATTTTTTTTGTGGTTACCATGGGATTTCAATAAAACATCTTATAACAGTCTATTTTAAGCTGAAAACTTCAATTGCATATAATAATGTCCCACTTTTACTTCTCTCCACTCTCTGTGTTATTAATGTCACAACTGACATCTTTTCATATTGTGTACCCATTAGCATATTTTAATACAGTTAGTTTAAATAATTTTCTTTTAACTTTTATGCTAGAATGTAAGGTTTGATTCACATACTGCATTACAGTATTAACAGTAATCTGTATTTGTATATATATTTAACTTTAACAGTGAGTTTTATATTTTCATATGCTTCATATTTCTGTTTAGCACCCTTTTGTTTCAACTTGAGAACTCCTTTTAGCATTTCTTGAGGTAGGCCTGATGGTGATGAACTCCCTCAACTTTTGTTTGTCTGGGAAAGTCACTTTTGAAGGAGAGTTTTGCTGGGTATAGTATTATTGGTGGTAGTTTTTTTGTTTGTTTGTTTGTTTGTTTTCCTGACAGCACTTTAAATATATGATATCACTCCCACTGACCTGCGAGGTTTCTGCTGAGAAATGTGCTAGTAGACTTATGGGAGTTCTGAAAAGGAAATTAATAAAACTATCCCATTTATAATAGCATAAAAAGGAAAACATTTAACTAAGGAGAGAAAAAACTTGTATACTGAAAACTAAAACATTGATGAAAGAAATTAAAAAAAAACCACAAATGAGGAAACATCCTGTGTTTATAGTTTTGTGACTTAGTGTTGTTAAAATGTCCAAACTACCCAAAGGAGTTGACAGATTCAATGAAATCCCTATCAAAATTGCAAGGGCATGTTTTATAGAAATAGAAGAAAACAATCTTAAAATTTATATGGAACCACAAAGAACCCTGAATAGTCGAAACACTCTTGAGAAATAACAGAGCTTAAGGCATTACATTCCTGATTTAAATATATATTACATAGCACCAATAATTAAAGCAGTATAGTATTATCATAAGATAAACAAATAGACCAATAGAATGGAATCCAGAATCTAGAAATAAACCTATGCATATGTGGTTTACTGATTTTCAATATGTTGCTATGAATACACAGTAAAGGAAGGAGAGTCTCTCCAACCAGTGATGTTGGAAACCTGTATATCCATATGCAAAAGAATGAAATTGGACCCTCATGTTATACCACACACAAAAATCAACTCAAAATGGATTGAAGACCTGAACTTAAGACCTGAAATTATGAAATGCCTAGATAAAAAACATAAGGTTTGGTGAGGATGTGGAGAAACGGGAACTCTTGTGCACGGTTGTTAGGAATGCAAGATGGTGCAGCCTCTGTGCAAAACAGTATGGAGGTTTATCTAGAAATTAAAAATAGAAGTATCAAACAATACCATAATATCCACTTCAGGGTATTTATCCAAAAGAATTGAAGTCACGACCTTGAAAATATCTTTGCTCTCCCTTGTTCAATGCAGCACCGTTCATAATAGCCAATAAGTAAAAACAACCTTTTAAACATCTATTGCTGGATGAATAGATTAAAAGATGTGTAGGGGCACCTGGGTGGCTCAGTGGGTTAAAGCCTCTGCCTTCAGCTCAGATCATGATGCCAGGGTCCTGGGATCGAGCCCCGCATCAAGCTCTCTGCTCAGCAGGGAGCCTGCTCTGCTCCCCCTCCTCACCCGCCTATCTGTCTATTTGTGATCTCTGTCAAATAAATAAATAAATAAAATCTTAAAAAAAAAAAAAGATGCGGTATACACATGCAATGGAATATTATTCAGCCTTAAAAAAGAAGGAAGTCCTGCCTTATGTGACAAGAGGGATGAACCTGGAGAATGTTATGCTCAGTGAAATAAACCAGTCACAGAAGTATGAACATTGCATGATTACATTTATAGGATATGAGGTATCCAAAACAGTCAGACTCAAAGGAGCAGAGATTAGAATGGTGGCTCCCAAGGGCTGAGAGGAGGGAACAGTGTGGAATGGCTATTCAATCGGCATATAGTTTCAGTTATCCAAGGTGAATAAATTCTAGAGATCTGTTGTGAAATACTGTGTCTACTATTAACAACACTGTATTGAACACTTAAAATTTTGTTGAGGATAGATTTCACGTTGAGTGCTCTGACTACAATAAAACAAAAAGAAGAAAGGAAAGTGTTCGGCATGTGTCAAAATTCACTTAAGTGATTAATGGAGGGACCATCAGAATGACAAAGATAGTTCAATGAGGGTATGAGAAACAGACTTATCTGGTCAGTGGAAATAAGAAGAGTGAAATAAGATGACATAAGTTACGTAAAGAAACATCTGGACCCTGGGACGCCTGGGTGGCTCAGTTGGTTGGACGACTGCCTTCGACTCAGGGCGTGATCCTGGAGTCCCGGGATCGAGTCCCACATCAGGCTCCCAGCTCCATGGGGAGTCTGCTTCGCTCTCTGACCTTCTCCTCGCTCATGCGCTCTCTCACTGTCTCTCTCTCTCAAATAAATAAATAAAATCTTAAGAAACATCTGGACCCTAATCAATTGTTAGTCAAAGTGAAATTCCTTAAGAAATTCACATGAGTCTCGGGCCTTAATATGACATTAAAATGTCACACAATCAACTTTTCCCCTTATTTTCAAGTTCTGGATAAATTTTCTTCACCATTGTCTCTGCCATCACAAATAAACTGGATATTATACTAGATAACACACGCATGCACATGTCCTCACAAACACACACAAAAACACTGATCTCATGTATTTTTGTGCTAAGATTAATTGTACTTGTTGCTAAGTTAACTGCCTTCTATAGTTTTTAAAGGGTAATTGAAATTAGACATTGGCTTAAAATATAGCATACATGTACAGCCATGACTCATACCTTAATGGTACAATAATTTATATTATTATAGCAATTCAATGGCAGCTATTACATGTAGTCTCAGAAACTATATCTTCACATTGTATAGCTTCTGTTCTATATGGCCTGATTCACTTACATCAAGTGCAGCAAGAAGCATTGTATCATAGCCTTTTTGCTGAATTGTCAGCAAAACTAGAGAGAAATTCGCCTAATTAATTTCTGTCTGGAAGTTACCTAGAACCAGGGTTTAGAGTTTCGGTAGCCTTTACCATTTCAGAGAGTTTTTTTCCTACCAATTTTATTCGCCTATCTATTTTGAGGCTAAGAAACTGAAAATAAGAGTCAGTCTTCACCAGGTTTTACCTGCAGTACTATAAATGCAAATGAATTCCTCCTTCTGCAGGTTTCCCCAATTCAATGAGACTCAGGCCTGCCAGGAAGAGATCGTCTTTACTACCAGCCGCAAACCTTAGCTGTCCTGAGAGGGCTTTGTAGATATTGATTCCACATAAAAAGTACACCTCTTGCTCCTCAGTGATGGGCCCTTTCATGGGTGATTAAATGGAATTTATTCTCCAACACGACATCACTGTCATGGCTTTGGTTGCACAATAGATCTGTCCAGCTGTATCCTAGCATAAGGACTGATTCTTAAAAATTCTGCATAAATAATTGCAATGCCATTAAAGGTGAAGAGTCTTAGTTCCAATAGTTGTAGTAATAACTGTTCACTATCCTGAGTGTTTTATAAACAAGACAATCACTCTCATGTATTTTCTATAAAATCATCATGGATTATGACAGAGATAAAATCTATGGTATAGTTTTCTCATTTACATATGAATTATAATTAGGAATTAAAAAATCTGAACTTAGTCTTTTTTTTTTGGTCAAAGGTCAGTTGTGATCTTTACAAGCTTAACTAAACATAAACGCATTCTTTTAGATTCTAGTAATTGGCTATACCATCATTCTTAGGTCCCCTTGATGACTCATTAGTTTACAACCTATATTTGAATTTCCCAGGGAATATTTTGTCTTAATTTTGAGGGGCCATTTGGAATAAAATACATTCAAAATGTGTTTTCTTTTAGTTTGCACTAGTATAACCTGTTAAACTGAGCATTTGGAACAGAACAAGAAGAAAGAAAATGGAAAATATTGCAAATTCAACACAAAACAGAGCATTAAAAATACTACCAACAACATTTTAAAACAGATAATCACATGCAGGGTTTCCTCTTTGATTTTATTCAGTCCTACATAACTTATTTATGTTCTGTTGCATCTTGAGTCAACTACTGTCTACTTTCAGTAGTTCATAAAGTTCAGTAGTTTCATAAAGCTGTCTTCCTCTTCTTTTTTTTATTAAAAAATTTCTTTTTTATTATTATGTTCAGTTAGCCAACATATAGTAGTATATCAGTTTTTGATATAGTGTTCAACTATTCATTAGTTGCGTATAATGCGCCATGCTTATCACAACACATGCCCTCCTTAATACCCATCACCTGGGTACCCCGTCCCCCAACCCTTCTCCCTTCTGTAACCCTCGGTTTGTTTCCTGGAGTACAGAGTCCCTCATGGTTTGTCTCCCTCTCTGATTTCTTCACATTCACTGTTGGTGAATGCAAGTTGGTGCAGCCACTCTGGAAAACAGTATGCAGCTTCCTCAAAAAGCTAAAACTAGAGCTTCCCTATGGCCCAGCAATTGGACTACTTAGGTATTTGCCCCAAAGATACAGATGTAGTGAAACAAAGGGGCCATATGCACCCCAGTGTTCATAGCAGCAATGTCCACAGTAGCCAAACTGTGGAAGGAGCTGAGATTCCCTTCAATAGATGAATGGATAAAAAAGATGTGGTTCATATATTCGGTGGAATAGTACTCAGCCATCAGTGTAGCCATCAGTACATCATCAATGATAGGATGAATACCTACCATTTGCATCGACATGGATGGAACTGGAGGGGATTATGCTAACTGAAGTCAAGCAGAGAAAGACAATTATCATATGGTTTCACTCATATATGGAACATAAAGAATAGTGCAGAGCACCATAGGGCAAGGTGGGGGAAAGCTGAATTAGTTGTCTCCTACTGAATCAAAATAGTCCTGTAAATCCTGAGTCAGGCCTCTGGTAAGATTTAGTGAGTACTGCTCATGTTGCTGATGTCAGCTCATCACTGAAAGACTACATTCCTGAGTCTCTTGCTGGCAGCCCTGGTAACTAATCGTGCCTGTTCTAGTCCTCTCCTCCAAAACTCTAAGGTGATTCTTCTTCGTTATTTCTCCTTAGAAGGCCTACTTTCTGGCCTATAGCCAAAAGCAAAGACCTTCGTGCAAATAGGGAAGCCACCCATTAGTGACAAAAATGAAAATGTAGGGTCTACTTTCTGAAGAAAGGAATGAGGAAAACTCTGGGAAAAGAGTGAGTAAGCTATGTCAATCAAAAAAGATAACAGAGTCTTTAAAAAATAACAAGATAAAGACTCCATGAAATAACAGCTGTGCTGAAGTCTCAGGGAAGAAATGCGTTGGGAGAACTACTGGCCAAGAAAAAGGGAAGTGAAGGAAAAAGAAGATAATTAATAATGTTGAGACCATTGTACTTAGAAGTACCTGGATGCGGAGCAGAGCTACACACAACGGCACTAGGAGCCGGGCAGAGCCGGAGCAGTCCGCTCCTCAGGAGGCCGGTGCGGACGCAGGCGGTGATCCATCAGTCCGACATGTACACCCACGTCCTGTCCGTGTTCTCGGAGAAGAAGGATGCCTCCTAAGTTCGTGATCGCCGTCCTGCTGGAGTGTATTCGCTCGCTCAACCAGTTTCAGATCACAGGACAGCACTGCTTACACGAGCTTGTCCTCAAGACGCTGGTCCAGCACAACCTCTTCCACATGCAGCATCAGTTCCTGCAGTACCACGTCCTCCGCGACTCCAAGCCTTTGGCTTGTTTGCTCTTATCCCTAGAAAGTTTCTACCCTCCTGCCCACCAGCTGTCTCTGGACATGCTGAAGCGACTGTCCACCGCCAACGACGAAATCGTGGAGGTGCTTCTTTCCAAACACCAGGTGTTGGCCGCCTTGCGGTTCATCCGGGGCGTTGGCGGCCGTGACAACATTTCTGCATGAAAATTTTTAGATGCTGCGAAGCAGACTGAAGACAACATGCTTTTCTATACTATATTTCGGTTTTTTAAACAGCGAAACCAGCGTTTGCGAGGGAACCCTAACTTCACACCAGGAGAACACTGTGAAGAACATGTTGCTTTTTTCAAACAGGTTTTTGGAGACCAAGCTCTAATGAGGCCTACAACATTCTGAAATCACTTGCTAGTTTATATATATATATACATATATATATATGTATATATATGTGTGTGTGTGTGTGTGTGTACAAAGTTAATTTATTGCATTAAGAAAGCTCTTTAAACTATATAAAAAAAAAAAAAAAAAACAACTTACCAGGGGTAGAATTTGTGAAAACAGTTTTGGATTAGTTGGAGAAATAACTATATAAGCCTAGAAAGGCTCGATATTAGAGATAACTTATAAGCATTAGGGAAATTATTATTTTTTTTAAAGATTTTATTTATTTATTTGACAGACAGAGATCACAAGTAGGCAGAGAGAGAGAGAGAAGGGAAGCAGGCTCCCTGCTGAGCAGAGAGCCCGATGTGGGACTCGATCCCAAGGCCCTGGAATCATGACCTGAGCCGAAGGCAGAGGCTTAACCCACTGAGCCACCCAGGCGCCCCAGCATTAGGGAAATTAAAAAAAAATTCGAAAGGGGTTATTCAATAGCGGGCAGACAAGAGTACTTCTATTGATTGTAGCTTTTTTTTTTTTTTGAGAGAGAGAGGTGGGAGGGGCAGAGAGAGAGAGAGAATCTCAGGCAGGCTCCACACCTAGCGTGGGACCCGATGTGGGGCTTGATCCCATGATCATGACTTGAGACAAAAACAAAAGTTGGATGCTTAACTGAACCACCCAGGCACCCCAGTTGTAGCTCTTTTGAACAATCCTAGAGAGGGGTTTGTTCACTGTATTAGTGTCAACTTGAAAATTACTATGAAAAAGGATAGGGCAAAAGTCATATCCAAAAATTACTACTAAATAAAGCCACGTGGACTGCTCGTTAGTTTGAAGGAAACTCATTAGTTCCCATTAGTTTTAAAGTCATTTTTGAAATATTTTCTCTATCCACTGTCTATCTGGCTATTTAGCTGTGACTAGAAGTCTGGTTAAGTATCCAATTATTGTTTTTCTAGGTGATAATCAATGGGCTTGGAGCCAGTTTTAGTTTTCTAAAATGAGAACAAATTTAGAAGAAAGCTGAACATGAAAGACATGTTCATCTTTTTCCAAGATAATGCTTGCCGGGTCCCTCAGCTCTGTACCCAGAGAAAAGAACAAACACCATCTCCTGTCTTTTCTTTTTGTAGAAACTCCACTAAAGCAGGTAACCTAGCACCTGTTTGTGCCCTACTCAAGTTTATTTCCATGTTGGAACCTTTGTTCTTCTTCTAGAAACCCTCATTTCACTCTGAGTTCATTCTAAATGCCACTTAACTGCCAAGATCTAACTACAATTATATTTCCTCTGTGAAGGCAGTTCTACCTTTGGCTTTTCTGATGACAAAGAAGAAACAAGGAAGACAGTCCATAGCTCCTTTTCCTTTCCATCCCTCATTCATCAACAAACTAAAGGTAGAAAGCATTGGTCGACTGCATGGATCAAGAAGTGAAATAAAAGCAGTTGAGTTAGTTTTGTTCAGTGTTACCACTATTCTGATGGTAAGAATGAAACACATATATATAAACTATGAACTATGAATTGTTTAATTTGGGTGATTTTGCATTCAAGTTAGATATTCTTATTTTGTACTTAAAACTTTCTTTGTACTATACATTTTTATATTTATATACAATTTGTATTTACATACAATAAAATATACAATTAATTTAAATGTTAAAATATTTCTTTCTTTCTTTCTTTTAAAGATTTTATTTATTTATTTGACAGACAGAGATTACTAATAGGCAGAGAGGCAGGCAGAGAGAGAGGGGAAGCAGGCTCCCCGCTGAGCAGAGAGCCTGATGGGGGCCTTGATCCCAGATCCCTGGGATCATGGCCTGAGCCGAAGGCAGAAGCCCAACCCACTGAGCCACCCAGGTGCCCCTAAAATCTTTATTTAGAATGAAACTAACTGCAGTGAAGAAAAAAGAGCTGAGGGGCTGAGCCTGGGATGTGAGCCGCACTGAGACACTGAGCTAAGACCTGCTGGAGGTTGAAGGAGCGCATCATGTTCATATCCCAGAGAACAGCACTGCGGGAACAGAGTCCGCGCTCAGAAGAGCAATCGGTAGAGCCCTGCAGAGCTCAGACCGCACAGATATCTGTGGCGCGGTCCTCTGAGGGAATAGCCACTAGCCTGTCTGGAAAACAGTGAGATCTGTGAGTTGGAGCAGAGTGAGCTAGAGGGAGCATGGTCAGGAGGAAATTGAATGAGGTTATGGGGCAAGGGCACGTGTGGTGACGGTAAGATCTTGGCTTTTACTCTGAGTGAGATTGGAATCACTGCAGGGTTTGGGGCAGAGGTATGGAAGGAATGAATGAAGATTTAGACTGAAGTGCCCCCTCTGGAATTTCCCACCCCTTGGTAGATAGGTACTTCTTCCAAGCTTTACTTTCTTTCCCCTTTGAGATGGGGTTAGTGATTGTGCCTGGTCCAAGGGTTTCGAGAATCACATATGATACTCTACATGAAGTGCTTAGCACACTGTTTGGCCTGTGCTAAATTCTCAATAAATTGTTGTTATTGGGGGCAACCAGGTGCCTCAGTGGGTTAAAAACCTTTGCCTTCGGCTCAGGTCATGATCCCAGGGTCCTGGGATCCAGCCCCCCTTGGGGAGCCTGTCCCCTCCCCCCACCTCTGTCTGCCTCTCTGCCTACTTGTGATCTCTGTCTGTCAAACAAATAAATAAAATCTTAAAAAAAAGTTATTATTAATGCCATTGTGATGGTAGGAACTCAGGAATAGTAGTATTTTCTGTAGTGTGCATTTAATATTTCCCAAGAATCAGGAAAACTAATTATATTAAAATGTTTCTTACTTGGATAAGAATGAATGATATGTTATCCATTTAGGATTATTTACCACTTTAAACAAGATTACCTGTTAATCCTTTCAATTAAAAATTGTATGTTTCAGGAAAGCATAAATGTTAAAATCGCCCAGGGAAAGCATGTGGGCTAGACTACAAGGACTGCATTGATTAGGAACTGACCTCCAGTCTATTCCTCCAAACTATTCTTCTATTCTTTCTAGTGTCTTCTTTTAACCTTCTTTCCTTTTTTTTTTTTTTTTTTTTTTTGTTAAAGCTGCCAGAGCAGCCTACTTCCATAGCTGTCAGCGCATCTCAGTGAGGAAAACAGCTTAAAAGCTTTGTGTCCTCAGGACTTAATTTAGGAGGCGCCCCATGGTTTTGGGAGGTCCAGTCCAGAGAAGGAGAAGGGTTCTGGCCCTTGCCCCAGTAACTGAAGGCGGGGAAGGGGGTGGCTGTGCAGCCAGGCCTCCAGGAAATTTCCCCTCCGTAGCACAGAGCCTTCATTTTCTGGACCATTCCCTTGTGGGGTTTATTCTCTACTTCCTCAGGTAATATTTTAACAAGTGTTATTTTACAGTAGGATCTGGTCTTTAAGGGGCTTTGTGGGTGGAAGTCATGCTGTCATGTTTATTAATGGACTCAGGGTTGTTTTGTGCAAGAAGTCCCCCACACAGATTCAGAAAGACGGAAACACGAGAACAATAGTGAAAGGATCAGACAAGATATTAGGACCATTCAGTCCAGTGAGTTTGGGGACACTGGACATGCCTGGCCAAGACATACAGAACCCCAAGATGTAAGAGAAAAAGTTTAAATTCATATACATAGTTTCATTAATTTTTAATGGTTAATCTCTCCTATAAAGTGAAAGCCTTAGGAAAAAATTCTGAATATGTAAGGAGGAGGTATATTTTAAGTTTCAATATTTTAAGTTTGTCAAAATCACAATTTATTATAACTCTGTTTTTCTGGCTTTAAATTAAGACAAACATCTCATAATATATTTAAAATAAACTTCTATACTTATTTTGTTTTCAAATGAGGATATTGTCTTGTTTGATATTTTCTCATAAGAACAACAATATTAAATATATTTAAAAGCTCACTGAAACATCTTTTGCAGGAATCTACACAAGTGATTAATCATTAGCAAGTGTTAAAGAGCAATGATAAATCCAGGCAACAACTAAATTTTAAGAATGTAACAAGAAAATATCATGAATAAGTTTTAACACAAGGTTTGTTTTTGTTTTTTTTTAGATTTTATTTATTTATTTGACAGAGAGAAATCACAAGTAGATGGAGAGGCAGGCAGAGAGAGAGAGAGGGAAGCAGGCTCCCTGCTGAGCAGAGAGCCCGATGCGGGACTCGATCCCAGGACCCTGAGATCATGACCCGAGCCGAAGGCAGCGGCTTAACCCACTGAGCCACCCAGGTGCCCAAGTTTTAGAAGATCTAAAAGGAATAATGATTTAAAAAAATACCAAACATTGCATGCTGTTTAAAACCATTTAAGATGAAATATATCGAGATACCTGGTGTCTGCCTTCAACTGAGGTCATGAACCCAAGGTCCTGGGATCAAGTCCCACATTGAGCTCCTTGTTCAATGGGGAGCTTCTCCCTCTGCCTGCCGCTCCCTCCGTTTGTACTCTCACTCTCTCTTTCTCTCCTCTCTTGCTCTCTCTCTGGCAAATAAATAATATCTTTAAAAAAGTGAAATATATTAAAATTTAAAACTTCAAAATATCAAAGAGCCAAGACAGTGGGTGCTTTTTGTAAATTAGATATGTTCATTGCACACATATTTTCTCTCGCTAAAGGTGCAAAATTTGAAGACATTTAGTTTAATTTTATCTGTGTACATTCAAAAGGTGAAGTTAGGATATATATAATCTTGTGTATTATATAAGCCTCTTTTCTTTTATTGAATAGAGTTGACAGACAGTGTGACGTTAGTTTCAGGTATACAACCTAGTGATTAGACAACTCTATATATTATGCTCTGTTCACCACAAGTGTAGCTACTGTGTGTCATCATACAAACCATTGACTATATTGCCTATGCTGTGCTTTCATCTCTGTGACTTACTTATTCTATAACTGGAAACGTGTATCTCCCACTCCCCTTCACTGGTTTTGTGCATCTCCCCCTCCCATATGGCAGACAAATCATCAGTTTGTTCTCTGTACTTATGGATTTGTTTGTTTGTTTTGTTTTTTAGATTCCACATATCAGTGAAAGCATATATTTGTCTTTCTCTGACTTACTTCACTTAGTGTAATACTCTTCAAGCCCATCCATATTGTTGCAAATGGCAAGATCTCATTCTTTTTATGGCTGAATTACACACACACACCCCACATCTTCTTATTTTCTTATTCCTTTTTTTTTTTTTTTTTTAAGAGAGAAAGAGAGAGTGTTGGGGAGAAGGGGCAGATGGTGAGGGAGAGAGAATCCTAAGCAGTCTCCACACTCAGTGCAGAGCTCAATGCAGGGCTGTATCTCTCAACTCTGGACCATGACCTGAGCTAAACTCAAGAGTTGGACGCTTACCGGAGTGAGGCACCCAGGTGGTCTTACCACATCTTCTTTATCCACTTAATCTATTAGTGGACACTTAGGTTGCTTCCATATCTTGGCTATTATAAATAATGTTGCAATAAACATAAGGGTGCACGTATCTCGTCAAATTAGTGTTTTCATTTTCTTTGGGTGAATATCCAGTAGTGGAATTACTGGATAATATGGTATTTCTGACTTTTTTTTGAGGCCCCTTCATACTGTTTTCTATAGTGGCTGTGACACCAACATTCCCACCAACAGTGCACAAAGGTTCCTTTTTCTCCACATCCTTGTCAACACTTGTTATTTCTTGTCTTTTTGATTCTAGCCATTCTGACAGGTGTGATATTTATTTGTGGTTTTGATTTGCATTTCCCTGATGTTGAGTGATGTTGAGAATCTTTTCAAGTATCTGTTGGCCATCTGTAAGTCATATTAGAAAAAAAATGTCTATTCAAGTCCTCTGCCATTTTTAAATCAAATTATTTACTTTTGGGGGGTTGATTTGCAGAAGTTCTTTATATATTTTGGATATTGATACTTTATCAGTTATAACATTTGCAAATATCCCATTTAATAGGTTGCCTTTTCATTTTGTTGATGGTTTCCTTCACTATGAAAAAGCCTTTTATTTTGGTATAGTCCGGATAGCTTATTTTTGCTTTTATTTCCCTTGCTGAGGAAATATACCTAAAAAAACATTGCTAAGGTCAATTTCCAAGAGGTTATTATCTATGTTTTCTTCAGGTAGTTTTATGATATCAGGTCTCACATTTAGGTCTTTCATCCATTTCGAGTTTATTTTTGTGTGTGGTATAAGAAACTGGTCCAGTTTCATTCTTTTTTTTTTTTTTTAAGATTTTACTTATTCATTTGACAGACAGAGATCACAAGTAGGCAGAGAAGCAGGCAGAGAGAGAGGAAGGGAAGCAGGCTCCCTGCTGAGCAGAGAGCCCGATGTGGGGCTCGATCCCAGGATCCTGAGATCATGACCTGAGTCGAAGGCAGAGGCTTTAACCCACTGAGCCACCCAGGCAGCCCCAGTTTCATTCTTTTGCATGTAGCTAGTTGTTTAGATTTCCCAACATCATTTATTGTAGTGACTTACTTTTCTCCATTGTAAATTCTTGTCTCCTTGTTATAGATTAATTGACCATATTAAGTGTCGGTTTATTTCTGGTTTCTCTATTCTGTTCCATTGACCTATGTGTCTGTTTTTATGCCAGTACCATACTGTTTTGATTACTACAGCTTTGCATTTATCTTGAAATCTGGGATAGTGATACCTCCAGCTTTGTTTCTCTTTCTCAAGATTGGTTTGGCTGTTGAGGGTCTTTTGTGATTCCATACAAATTTTAGGAATATTTGTTTTAGTTCTGTGAAAAATGTTATTGACATTTTGATAGAGATTGCATTGATTTTGTAGATTGCTTTGGGTAGTATGGACATTTTAACAATATTAGCTATTCCAATCCCTGGCATATCTTTCCACTTGTTTGTGTCATTTTCAATTTCTCCAACAATGTTTAATAGGTTTCGGAGTATAGGTCATATTCTTAATTAAGTTTCTTCCTAGGTATTTTATTCTTTTTTGTGTAATTTAACATGGAATTGTTTTCTTAATTTCTCTTTCTGCTACTTTGTTATTGGTGTATAGAAATAATAGATTTTTGTATATTAATTTTGTATCCTGAAACTTACTGAATTCATTTATATTTGTAATAGTTTTTGGTGGAGACTTTAGGGTTTTCTATGTATAGTATTATGTAAACCACAAATAGTGACAGTTTTAATTTTTCCTTACCAATTTGCATGCCTTTTACTTCTTTTACTTTTCTGATTGCTAAAACTAAGACTTCTAGTACTTTTGAATACAAATGGCAAGAGTCAACATCCTTGTCTTGTTCCTGACCTTAGAGGAAAAGCTATCAGTTTTTTAGCACTGAGTATGATGTTAGCTATGGGTTTGTCATATATGGTTTTTATTATGTTGAGGTATGTTCTCTCTAAACTCACTTTGTCAAAATTAAGCTGTATTGAGATATATTTAGCATTAACTGCTTATGTTTTAATTATGCTCCTGTATTATTTGAAACGTTTTGACACGTTAAACCCATGAAAACATCATCACAATTAAGACCATAAACACATGTATCAACCCTCAAATTTTCCTGTGCCAGTTGGTCATCCCTTCTTCTCCCCCTTCCTGTCTCCTATCACCAGACAATCTCCAGTCTGCTTTCAGTTACTACAGATTAGTTTACATTTGCTAGTATTTTATACTAGTAGAATCATGTGAGTGTGATCTTTTTGTATGTTTTAATTCACTTAACATAATTATTTTGAAATTCATCCATAATGTTGCATTTATAGCTTGTTCCTTTTCATTTTGAAGTTTTGTTCCAGTGTATGAAAATACTTTAATTAGTTTATTCATTCACCTGTGGATAGATGTTTGAGTTGTTTCTAGTTTGTTTCTATATTACTAATAAAAAGTGCTATATATATATGTATATATATATATATATAAAATACATTTTACATAAGGTCAGTGAAAGCAAATAACTTACTCCATATCACTCAGCCAATAAGTGACTTGCTCTAAAAAAAAACTCTCAATTTTAAGAAAGTTTAATTAGGGTCTTCTTAACATCTTTATTTACTTAAATTTTGAACATCTGGAAAACAGAATAATTGGTTTAATGTCTCTCTGATAATTCTAATATTTGTATCATTTTAGATCTGTTTTGAGTGATGACGTTTTCTTCAAATTATGGGTCATATTTTCCTGCTTTGTATGGCTGGTGATCTTTGATTAGATGCCAGATATTCTGAATGTCACCTTGTTGGGTTCTCAATATTTTTATATTCTAATAATTCTTCTTGAGTTTCACCTTGAGATGTAGTTAAGTTTTGTAAAGAGTTTGATCTTCTTGATTCTTGCTCTTATGATTTGTTAGGTGAGTCAGGAGTGAAGATTGGTCAAAAGCTAATTATTCCCCACTACTGAGGAAAACCTTCCTGAGTACTTTGCCCAATACCCCATGAATTATGAGTTTTTCCAGCCTTGCTGGTAAGTATAGGCATAATTCCCAGACAACTTCCTCTAATCTTTCTTAATGGTTCTCTAGACAGATTTCTCACATGTATGTACTGTAGCCACTGTGCTGAATACTGGAGGGGGCTCTGTAGATCTCTGGATGCAGCTCTCTCCTCAGCTTTGTTCTGAAAACTGTAGCTGTCTTGTCTTCCTCTGACTCTCAGTTTCCTCACTTTATGTCAGGGCTCTGCCTCGGTTTGCCCCCTCTGCTCCTCTGCCTGGAAATGTTCTCCAGGAAGTAAGCTGGGGTGGTTATAGGTTTTTTCTCATTTATTTACTGTGTCTGGGGAACACTGGGCTTTGTTGACTAATGTTAAATGCTTGTGTGCCTTCTTAAGATTATACATGTATACTTTGTCAATATTTTCAATTGTTTCAAGGAGAGGGGTAAGACTTATCCTGTTACTCCAAATGAACTGGAAATAGAAATTTTCCTTTAATCTGCATATACAAATTTCATTAAATTTTCAAGACTTTTAATGCCCCCATTCTCATCCATTTTGCCCTGGTTTTGTATACTTGACTCGGTGTCTCCTTCTTTGTGTTTTTACTTCTCAGTGGGTGACCACTCTCAGAGAGAATTTATCCTTTTTTTTTTTTTTGAATAGTATTTAAATATATTAACCTGATTTTTAAATTCATTCATTATGTGAATGTTTTCCAGATTTTTCCTAGGGTGTGGGTGTTTCTTTATAGAACCGTGGACTCTGTTCTAGAAATCTCATAATTCATCTCATACGCAGTTATCTTATCCATCCAACCTCTAAGAAGTAACTACTGTCTTTTAAATTTCTCAAGTTAGAGAAATGTGTCTATTCAGCAAGAAAATTTGGTGCCACTAGTTACTAGCTGAGTGACATGGAATAAGTTATTTTCTTTCACTGAACCTCTGTTTGTTTGTTTCCATTGAGACAATAACTTCTTCTTAGAGTTTTTATGACAGTTCAGTGAGGCTACCTATCTAAAAGTCTCTGGCCCCATGCTTAAAATATAGTAGATGCTCCATAAATGTTAGCTTCTCTCTTTATTATTTTGCCACTTTCCTCCCTCTCCTGATGCTTTCTTTCAGTTATCTTTCCCCCCACGGAGAATCCTGAGGGCATCATCATATGTATATTACTATAGGTGACACAATAGGAAGGGTTGCTTTCTCTAGGTTATAGGCAGGAATTTTGAAAAACATATGAGTAACAGAATCACAGAGTCGGAATTGGAGAGCTCTGTGCTGAAAAGTGAGTTGCTCAGACCCCTAAACAAAACTGGTGAGGTGCTTTGGAAAAAAGTAGCTCAGGGTAACTAAAGTTATAAGTTTGTTGGGTCTCAGATTAATGTCTATCAACTGATATTTTTTATTTTTTAAATTTTTTTCTAAAGTTTTTATTTATTTATTTAACAGAGAGAGAGAACACAAGCAGGGGACCACAGGCGGAGCAAGCAAAGGGAGAAGCAGGCTCCCTGCAGAGCGAGGAGCCCTATGGGGGACTCGATCCCAGGATCCTAGGATCATGACCTGAGCTGAAGGCAGCCACTTAACCAACTGAGCCACCCAACTGTTCTTCAGTTGATATTTTTAAATATAGTCTGATGTTAATACTTGTTAGATAGTACTTCTGAAGCTGGAACTGACAAAAATGCAGATGTTGGGACCGATTCTATATTCTTCCTCATTTCTACAAAAGCTATGACTTCTTGTGTAAAGAGCTTCAGACAAGCATTGATTTCAGATGGAATTCTTGCTCTGTATTTACTGTTTGGAGGAGCCCATCTGCTTAATCCTTACCATGAACAGTGCCTAACTCTATGATGTAAAACTGATATTGCAAGCAGGTGGGTAGCAGACCTACAAAAGTTGTGTCCATATGTTGTGTGCAGGGGGTGGACGGGGGCTGGTTAGGAAAGGAATGATGAACTCTAGTGTCAGACAGCTCTGATAGAAATCAGGCCATTGATATCTCATGACTGTGTGTTGTTCCTTTGAGTTGATCTCTGGGATCCGTGCCAGAAAAATAAATGAGAACCAGAGACCAAATTAAATATTGCCTGATCATTATGTCAAAGACAAAAGCAGGAAGATAAAAATCTCAAAGCCAAATAGATGCAGGACAAAGGGAAAATAATGGCAGTTGTAACCTTAGTCTGGAACTAGGAAGTGGAACAAATGAGACTGAATTTGCTGACCATCTGTTCCCAAGTAGGGGGGAGCCTCACAAAGTGTCCTGGACTTGGGGTCTGGTGTTGGGCTTTTACATCCTTGCTGGCTTCTTATCAGTGGGGTACCTTGGGAAAGGTAACCTGTTCTTTCTGAATTTAAGTCTCCTCACCTGCTAAATGGCGTTAATGATACTCTTCTCCCCTTTATTCCAAGATCAACATACTCATCTCTAACATTTTAATTGCTTGGCCAACTGTCTCCCATTCTTAGCACCCATCCTCCAGCCTCTATGTCTCTTCCAAGGTGCCCTGTCCTTGCTAGAACCCTGCCCACAACAGGCATTGCTACTTTACTTCCACAGGAAAATTCAATGCAATAGCAGGAATGCAGGATTTTTACTGAACCAGTCCAGAGTTCTAATCCGTCCTCTGGTCATGGACGACCTTCCAAAATTACTTACCTTTTCTGGGCCTCCATTTATCCAAACTCACAGCGTTGTTGTGAGGATTAAATCCTTCACAATGTACTTCATGCAAATCTGACACACAGTAAGAAACAGCTGAATATGTATTGTTATTGTTTTTGTTAATATTGTCCAAATGTGTATCCTAAACATTTAAAAACATATACAAGTATGTATTGAGGACATGTCAAAGATTTGTTTAATTCCCCAGTGAGAGATGTGGCAGGATGGTAAAGGGGACTCAGATGGAAAGAAGTTTATATAGTTGGTGAAAGACAAAATGATGAAGTGAGATTGTTAGGTCACATGCAGAACTGTTAAAAACCTTGGAGCCAATAAAATGTTCAGTTCTGAGATTATCATTTTTTACTGGGCATTTTCTGTTTTTACCTCCATTAGGCATAGATACCTCATAACTTATCAAGTGCTAACTTTCAGAGGTATGAGTTAGCACTGCAGTTTACCCAGAGTCTGAGCCCTAGTTGATGAAAGTATTAAGTCGAACTAAACAGCAACCTGAGAGAATCAGGAGAGTCAGGGCTAGGTAGAAAATGTTCTACTGTAATCAACAACAATCTGGCAGTGGTCTTCTGGCTCTATTTACAATTTTGGGGTGATTCTTTTTGCTTTGGGTTTGGTCAATGAATCATTGGCCAGTCTGAGACCTTGGCCTTCTAGGACCTGGACTTTGATGGCTGAGCTAAATTTTCTCACCCTTTGAGCCTTTGGAACTAAATTAAATCAGCATCAGAATGGCTTTATGTTTGAAATTTATAAGGATGTTGGGAAAGGAGGGAGGGAAAAGAAATAGGAGCTTGGAAATGAAACGGATTTAATTTTCATTTTCACACGGGGTGTGACCTCTTTATCTTGGGTATTTAGAAATAAGGCAGGCTTCCCATTTGCAGCAGCCATCTGCATGGAAGCACAGAACAATTACATTTATGTCTGACCAGCATATTCCTTCACCTCAGCAGAAATCTTTTCTGCACTGTCCTCTTCAGACCAATTTCCTGTTTATCAGTCCTTTCATTTCTCTTATTCTTTATCTTTTGCTAATCTTCCCACCCTCCTTTCCTACTCTTCCTGGGTCTTTATATTTACTTCCAGTAGTTTTCCCTCTTTTTCTTAATGGCCTTTTCTCTTGGCACGGTTGAAAGCAGAAAAGATGTGGTTTTTTTTTCTCTCCGTCTCTGATTCCTTTCTTTAGTTGCTTTAATAATATCTCACTCCCCCACCCTCCCAGCTGTTTCTTTATCACTACCCAGGCGCTTTGCTCCCCAGCTTCTCTTCTTGGCCATTTTACGCATTCTTAGGACTTAGCTAGAAGGAAGACAAAAGAAGCAAAACTCTTTGGAAAAATCAACATATTTGGAGAAGAATGTTTAAATATCCTTTATTCTTGGATGCCTTCTTGGTCACAGCTAATAAATTAAATAGATTAAAAAAATACTTTTAAAACTGTGAGGACAAAAAACCAAACTAAAACAAAGAAGTGTAAAGAAAATGATACTACCGAATGTTTAAAAAGAACTAATTTTATTTCATAAGACTGCCACATTAATATAAACATTTTCACTTTTGCATTTTCCTTTTGTCTTTGTCCTCTAATGATTGCAAAAAATATTCACATGTGCATATATTTTAGAAACCTCATTATCTAAGCTGTGGCGTCTGTGGGAGCATATCTTGCAGGTGTAGTAAGGAATAGTTAAAGGTTGGTAATCTAAAACTTACATTGTGACATTTTGTGTGAGAAGCAGAGACCAACCTTCAGGAAACTGTCTTATCTCATGAAGGGTATCCCAGTAATTGAACTGTCATGCTCTGAACATGTAGCCACACTGATACAGTTCTGCCTTCACAAGTAGACAATCAACAATGGACTTGTTTCCTAATTCATTTGAAGCTAGCTAATAAAGGACATTATAATAAATGAACAAAGAACATCCATTGTGTAAATGAAAAGTGGCACATCTAGTATAGCAGTGAGATTGTGAGGCCTGAGTTCAAGTCTTGCCACTTGCTGGTTGGTAAATCTTGAGCAAGCAAGTTAAGTTCTCCAGGTTTTAGTTTCTTCTTTTGTGAAGTGGAGATATTAATAGAAATAATAATTGCCATTTTTGAGGATACTATATGTATAAAATCATCAACAAAGATATCATACTTTTTATATATCTTGCAAACAAGCTACAGGTTATTACAAATGCTCAGGAACTATTACAAATCTTATCGGACCACTTGTTTTTCTGTTTGTCAAGAAACTTTACATGGAAGAAATGAAATTTCAAGCTTTCTTATAGACCTGTATTATTACTATTTTCTTCCCCACAATCCCATCCAACTTACAAGTGGATATCTGCTGGACAACTAGAAGTAATTAAAGCAGTAGCTAATTAAAATCGTGTTACTGATGTAGATTGATAGCTCAAAGATATAGTATGAGGTTGAGAAGTAATCGTACATTTATGAAGGAGTTTAGTATAGGATGAAGATAACATTTCAGATCAGTGGACATTTGTATGAAAATATACCTTTGCATGAAGGATGAAATCTACACATTTTCTGCCAACATTATTTAAAGAAGTTCCCTGATTTATGTTTTAAATTTTTACTAAATTATACAGCATGGTGAGCTGAATTTTCTTCCCAAATTCTCAATGAAATCACACAAAAGATACTTTAAAATCAATACACCCACAACAATGCTGAAAAAGTGTTATAGGGAATAGAAACTTAATTTTTGCAGGATAAAAAGAAAATGGGATCAGATTAATGGAGATAACCAAGAATATCTAGATATCTTAGGAAAAGCAGCATCAAAAATGAATCCAGAAATGGAGGTAAAAATCAGAACCATTGACTCAGGAAACAAAGAACTTTAGAACATTCTAATCTGGGGCACCTGAGTGTCTCAGTCAGTAAAGTGTTTTTCTTTAGCTCACATCATAATCTTAGGGTCCTGGAATCAAGCCCTGTGTCAAGCTCTCTGCTCAGTGGGAAGTCTGCTTCTCCCTCTCCCTCTGCCTCTCCCCTGCTCCCTGCTTTTGCTCTCTCTCTTTCTCAAATAAATAAATAGAATATTTAAAAAAAAATTCTAATCTACTCTCATTAGAGATATTTAGGAGAACATTGCAGGCTTAAAATAAAAACAGGCTACACTGAAGAACAAATAAGAAATAGTTCTTATAAAAATCACGATTGCTAAATGCTTTTCAACAGAAGGCTTATATGGACCTAAAAGATAAAGATGGTGAAATCTCTAAAGATGTAAAGAAACAGGACAAAAAGAAAAAAATAAAATCTTGAAAGAAAAATGAGATGGCAAGAGGTCAGATGCAGAAGCTCATTAGCTATTTATAGTATTTAAAACAGTCTGATGCTCCTGGGAATAGACTGATAGATTAGTGTGGCAGCATAGAGTTCAGCAATTGACCTGCATTTATATGGAAATTTCAATATGATAAAGGTGGCATTTTAAAGCAGTAGGCATTTGGAGGAAAGGGTTCACTGGCCTCTGGGTGCATTGTCAAGTCTTCGGCCTTATTCCCAAATTATTTGATTAAATGTGGACCTGATGCAGATCTGCCATAAGGTCTCATGACCAATATTTCAAATTTGTAAAATTTTAATGTTTATTTCCTTCTATCCTAAAAGTATATTTCTTCTCCTTCAAGCAGAGGGAAATGAAGTAGAAGGCAAAAGCAGATCTGCTCTAGTAGGTGAGGAGGTGGGGGGTGGGTGGGTGCAGGGAGTTCTCTCTGTCCTGCCCACTGTTCTGCTCTGCTGAAGAACTGCAAAAGAACAAGCACTCGGACTCAACTTTCTTTCTTTTCTAGCTTTTATCTTTCCTTGAAAAGAAAATGGGTCTGGCTCCATGAATATCCCCCCAGACAACTTACGTAATACTTAGAGAACTCAGAGATGCAGAGTGCAAAATCGAAGAAGACACAAGGTTGCCTCAATCATTTTGTGAGCTGAGAGAAGAGAGGAAACATTGATTTTTTTTGGGGGGGGTGTCTTCCTATTTCCCTGCACGTTGGAAGGAGAGATGAGAGTGTGATGCGGTGCTCCATGAAGGGACTAGCTCCCATCAATTTCCCAAACTGGAGTGTGCATGCTTTCCACAGCAATTAAAAAAAATTGTGTTTAATTTGAAAATAATCTGAACACAGGAATATAAGGACATTCTGTGCCATCAAATGACTTCCTGAGTCCTGCCACAGAGTTTCGAGTTGGCTTTTGTACTTGTAACTTTACTGCCTTCAAGCAGAAAGAAAAAAGAACAGAGGGGGAAAAAAACAGTGTATTAGTGAAGGCGGATGGCATCAAGATGCAGGCTGTGAACAAAAGTTTCATAGTAGCTTAAATAAAGCACTATGTCGGGAACATAAAGTTCTCTCCGAGTGCGTAACAGCACCTGCTGCCAAACCTAGAAGATCGTGCCCTAGCACTCAGCACCCCAGTCACAGAGTAAAGAGTGATTTTATTTCAGCACAGGAACATCATCTGTCACATTAAATTAATAGAGTTAATTTGAATTATATTGGTTCTGTAAGGCTACAGTTGTGTGAGCATAAGGAATTTATATCCAGGTTTATGTTTGTACATATTTAAAGAGCATTCCAATAAAAATAATTTAATTAGAAGTAAAAGTTAGAGTCATGGGTACCATTGTTTTTATTAGCCAGGAAGCTTGAAGCAGATGTGATCCAAGCTAGCTGACCCTCCCGGCCCCAAAGGTTGCTGCACGTGGTTGAGCTGGAATGGGATCAAGGGCCCATGTGACTTGGCCTCTGTTTCTTCCTGACACAACCCCTTCTAGGGTGTCCTCTCCAATTGCTAGCCAATTCTTTCCCATGTTTCAATTTTCTCTTCATGAACAGGTCTCTCTTTCTGTGGTGTTCACTTAGTCGTGCATACTCCTCAGCAGACAAGAGAATGAGATGTTTTGAAAGAGCAGGGCCTGAGGCTTTCTCTGAGAAAAGATCTTGAGTGGCAGCTGACTTGTAGTTAGCTCAAAACAAGGTAGTTTGGGTGAACCATAAACACCAGCCCAGATAATCGAAGAGGGATGGCGGTTGAAATAATCCCAACCATCCTGTGAGTAAGACTAGTGCTCCTGTGGAAATTATGACCCCTCTTACCCAAGTAAGAGCGGGCAAAATAATTCCCTTTAAGCAAAGAGCTCAGACTCCTGAGCTCTTATAGGGTGTCAATCAGGTGGAAGGATGGTGCATAGTTTGAATTAAACTGTGGAAAAACAGTACATGAATTTATGATGAGAACATAACCATTTTAAGCAGGTAAAGAGCTACTGAGTGCTGATTAGTGCATTCTTCCCACATAGTTGCATTGTAAGTACTGCGGTCTGAATGCTTGTTTCCCTTCCAAATTCCTATGCTGAAATCCTGAAGTCCTAAAGGTGATGGTCTTAGGAGGTAGGGCCTTTGGGAGGCACTTAAGTCACGGGGAGTGTAGCTCTCACTGATAGGATTAGTGTTCTTATGAAAGAGGGCCCAGATTCCTTGCTCTTTCTACCATGTAATACACAATGAAAGGCAGCTGTGAACCACAGAGAGGGTCTCTCTCTCTCTTTTTTTAAGATTTTATTTATTTATTTATTAAATTTTTTTTTTAAAGATTTTGTTTATTTATTTGACAGAGAGAGAGAGCGATCACAAGCAGGCAGAGCAGCAGGCAGAGAGAGGGGGAAAGCAGGCTCCCTGCTGAGCAGAAAGCCCGATGTGGGGCTTGATCTCAGGACCCTGAGATCATGACCTGAGCCGAAGGCAGAGGTTTTAACCCACTGAGCCATCCAGGCGCCCAAGATTTTATTTTTTATTTGACAGTGCACAAGCAGGACAAATGGCAGAGGGAGAGGGAGAAGCAGACTCTGTGCGGAGCAGGGAGCCCAATGTGGGATCCCAGGACCCTAGGGTCATGACATGAGGCTAAGGCAGATGCTTACCCAACTGACCCACCCAGGCATCCTGAGGGTCTTTATCAGAATGGGACCATGCTGGTGCCTTGATCTTTGGTCTGCCAGCATCACAGATTGGTGAGAAATAAATTTCTATTGTTTAAAGGCCCCCAGCCTGTGGCATCTTGTTATTGCAGCCTGAAGAGATTAAGACAATGATAGAAAGATTTCTTGGTGAACATATAATCAGAACCAGGGGAGTTAGCTGGATTTTCTGTGTAGTTTGATCAGAACATGAAGGACTGACACAGCTACCTCCATGCCAGGGATGCAGGCCTGAAACAGTCAACTTTGAGGAACAGTGTGTTGATTTTATTTTTCCTTCAGAAGCTTATCTTGTTAACATTATTTCTGAGTTCTTGGCATCTCACTATTGCTTAGATATACGACTTGCTTCTTTCTTTTACTTTGTACTAATTAAAAAGAAAGAAAACTACCCTTGATACATGCATGCTATGGTATCTTTAAAATTTCCATATAGGGAGGATGTGGGATCTGTGATCACATGGGGGCGATGGGGTAGAGGACTCCCCTGAAGCTGCTTTTGGAGGACAAGTACATTTCTTTTGCATGGAAAATGTACTTAGTTGGTGGTAGCTTGAAGCTGTGTTTGCATAGTAATCACGTCTTTACTTGGGTCGGATGTTTATTTGGAGTGATTGGGGTGATGGGGCTGATGAGGATTGTGGGTATTTTTGCTTCCCCTAAGCCACCTCTTGGTTGCTACTCAGAGCATGGTTTAGCTCCTCAATATGGATCAGAGACTGGCTTTGCAGTATTCTTGGAGATGGAGTTAATTAATTGGCTCTCTCCCAGAAACTCAAATTACTTGTTTCACTTTTATATTTACAGACATCTATTTGCACCTGTGTGTATTTTGTGCCCTAGTTTTGCAAATCTGCAAATCACTAACTTTGCCAGCAAAAGGACCACTTTCTTCTGCAGATATCCTCTTTACAGAGAATAAACAGGCTATTCTCTTTACAAGGGCACAATCTATTTTAACCCCTGGCAATGCAGGCAATACAGACAATGCATTCAAGCATCTTTCAGTTAACTCATAGTAACTGCAACCAGTCCCCTGCTGCCCAGGTTCCTCCTTGAATTCTGATAGCAAGATCAGATTAGAAGGGGAATGTCATGGGCAGCAATGTAAATGACTAAAGACTACAAGCATGCTGTGGGGAGGTGTGGTGTGGGGCAGGAGGATTGGATCCACGTAGGTTCCCTTTAATTGGACTCAAAGCCAAATATAGGTTATATTAGTAGTTGTTTGGGGGGATCCATGGCTTTTCTTTAACCCGTTAACATAGTGTATGTGTTCCTATGGCTGCTATAACAAATTACCATGAACTTAGTGGCTTGAAATAACACATATTTATTATCTAACAATTCTGAACAACAGGACTCCAAAATGGTTCTCAGTGGATTAAAACTTTTGGCCCGGCTGCATTCCTTCAAAGGCTCTAAGGGAGAATCCATTTCCTTTACTTTTCTTCCTTCTAGAAGCTGCACACATTCCCTGGCCCACAGCCCTCTTCCTCCAACTTAAAGTCAATAGAGTTTGCTGAATTCTTCTAATGCTGTCATCTCTGGTTTTCTTCTGTCTCCCTCCTTCCCTTTTAAAGACCCTTGTGATTGCACTGCGTCTGCTTGGATAATCCAGGATCATATCCCTATTTTAAAGTCAGCTGATGAGCAATCTTAATTCAATCTGCAACATTAATTCCATCTACAATCTTAATTATCCGTTTCCCCATTTGTAAATGAATGTATTTATATGTTCCAGAAATTAGGACATGGACATCGTTCTGGAGGGGATGTTATTCTGCCTATCACATGTGGAAAGTCAAAACAATCTCAAAATTTCAGTTCAAGGACTCCTGCTTTCACACCCTACCCTAACTATGGATCCCTGTCTCTGTATGTATGAGGACCTCATAAGTGTGTGATAGGTGTGCACGAATCCTCCCATTAGGTTCCTTCCTACCAGAGTAAGTACCACAGTAAGGGGCCTTGTTATCAAAGTCAGCCATTGTCAGTATTTGATTTGAAAGTCACTATAATATCCCCTTGCCCTTCTTTGTTTTTCTTCTTCTTGGATCTGCCACAATTTGGGGAATCTTTTTATTTATTTATTTATTTTTTAATTTTTAAAAATATTTTATTTATTTATTTGACAGACAGAGATTACAAGTAGGCAGAGAGGCAGGTAGAGGGGGAGGAGGGAATCAGGCTCCCCACTGAGCAGAGACGCTGGGATCATGACCTGAGCTGAAGGCAGAACCTTAACCCACTGAGCCACCCGGGTGCCCCAGGAATCTTTTTTTTTTTTTTTTAAGATTTTATTTGACAGAGAGAGAGTATGTGTTAGAGAGAATGGGGAGGAGAGGCAGAGGAAGAAGGAGAAGCAGACTCTTCGCTGAGCAGGGAGCCTCATGAGGGGCTTGATCCCAGTACCCTAGGATCACTACCTGAGCCAAAGGCAGATACCTAACTGACTGAGCCACCCAGGTGCCCGAGCTTGTGAAATTTCGACCAGTTACGTGGTTACCTGGTAGGATACAGGACATGTAAACTAGACACATTTTGATTTGAAGGAAAACAAAGAATTTGCATCTTGGGACATTGGGAACATGAGGTATGTAAAGTAGAAGGGGCTACCTCATTAGAGAACAGTGTGCATGGGCTGCAGGGAATCCTGTTCATTCATAAGTTCAACAAATATTTGCTCCAATGCAGCATGGTGGAGTTCAAAAGTGAAAAAAAAAAAAAATCCAGGAGCCTCCCTCCTAGACATTTGATGTGTAGGACATTCCATGGGATACCATGAAGATGAATGCATTTATTTTTCCATGTTCATAAATTTAAATCCTTGTTCCTTCTCTTTGCATGTTGCTTCCCCACAGTCACACAGAACTTTGATTCTTGTTTGCAGAATTGCGATGGAACATGGCAGGCTGACTTGGGTAGTTCAAGTGGATGCAGTATAACAAGGCCATCAGGGTTGGGTAAACCATGCAAAACATTATTATTGTTGTTACTGTTGTTGTCGTAATTGTTAATTTGCTGGTACTTTATTTTGAACTCTTGCTTTTATTGATGTGTAGAAAATTCTTTGTTGTAGGAGGTTGTATTGTGTGTTGTAGGATGTTTAGCAGCATCCCTGGGCTATACCCAGTAGGTGACAATACATAGTCTCATTGGGACAACCAAAAATTTCTCCAGAAAATGCCAAATGTCTCCCAGAAGGCAAAATCACTCCCAGCTGAGAACCACTAATGAATAGCATACAAACAGAAATATGTATAAATCACAAGTATACAGCCTAATTTTTTTTAAGATTTTATTTATTTATTTGATAGAGATTACAAGTAGGCAAAGAGGCAGGCAGAGAGAGAGAGGAAGGGAAGCAGGCTCCCTGCTGAGCAGAGAGACCGATGCAGGACTCTATTCCAGGACCCTGAGATCAAGACCTGAGCCTAAGGCAGAGGCTTAACCCACTGAGTCACCCAGACGCCCCTTGACTAACTTTTATTAAGTGAATACATTCATGTAACCTCCATCCAGATCAAGATATAAAACATTATTAGCATCCAAGAACCTCTCCTTTTAACCCCTTCTGATTATTTCCCAGCCAAAAAGATAATCATTCCTCAGACTTCTATTGCTATGGATTAGTTTTGCCTGTATTTAGACTTCATGTAAATGTAATCATGTAGTATACACTCTTCAGGTCTGTGAGGTTCATCCCCCGTGCCACATGTTATAATGGCCCATTTATTTTCTTTGCTTTATATGGTTCCATTGTGATCACACTACAATGTATTTATCAATTCTCCTTTTGAGAAACATTTTGAATTATTTCCAGTGTTTGGCTATTATGAATAATGCTGCTATAAATGTTCATATATGTACATTTTAGTGCATTTCTGTGCTGCCTATGCCTCAAAGTGATTGGGTGTGTGTACTCCTGGCTTTAATAAGTATTGTCAAAGTTTTCCAAAGTGGTGTTACCAATGTTTATTCCTAGTAGTAGTGTCCGAGAATCCACTTGAACTGTCATTGCCAATTACTTGGCATTTCCTTTTTTTTTTTTTTAATTTTAGCCATTCTAGTGGATATGCAGTCTTATTGCAGTGTGGTGATTATTTGCACTTCCCAAATGACTAATAAGATTAAGCACACTTTCGTATGATGGGTGGCCATTTTCTTATCTTCTTTTGTGAAAGAGTATATTCAAGTCTTTTGTTCATTTTTTGTAATTGGGTAGAAAATGACACCATCATCTCCTGTGATTATGAATCTCTTCAGAAGTTTTATCTTTCCGCTTAAGCTAATATAGAAATAATCTGCTCTTCTTTATCTCTCTCTTGTGAGCTTCATTATATGTGAGTACATTCACCAATCAAAGCTTCCCAGTGAAACTGATCAAATGGAAGCCACAAACTGGTCAAACTAAGGATGGGTCTGGAAGCCGGATGGTCCTGCCATGGTGGGTCTTGGCTGAGATAACATCACAATCCTTCCTCCCTTCTTCCTCCTCCTTCTTTTAAACCACAGAATCAACAGACAGCTAGCTGTAGCTAGAATTTTCATAGCATAGTTAGAATTTTCTCACTTAATACCATAGCTTAATATACGTTAGATGGGGGGCACCTGGGTGGTTCAGTGGGTTAAAGCCTCTGCCTTTGGCTAAGGTCATGATTCCAGGGTCCTGGGATCGAGCCCCACATCGGGCTCTCTGCTCAGTGGGGAGCCTGCTTCCTCCTCTCTCTCCACCTGCCTCTCTGCCTGCTTGTGATCTCCATCTGACAAATAAATAAATAAATAAATAAATCTTTAAAAAAATAGATGTTGGATGTTGCCATAATGTTTCCCAGGATGTTTATTAATTGAATTATTTTATGAACTAATTTGTTGCTTTACTTAATGAAGTAAAAATTTAATTTTAGAGGGTTTCACAGACAACTGGACAAAGACACAGACCTTCTACTCTTTTTCTTCATGCAAGTTACAAGAGCTATATGACTAATATTTTCCCTTTATAGGAGCTTTTGGCCATGTTTGCTGGTATAATATTACATGCAAAATAGAGCCTACATCACCTTCCTTAGTCTCTGACTTCCTCCAATAACCAGACCCTGCCTCTGGGATGTTCTCTTTCTACATTCATGCACCACCCCTTCCTCTTGCCCTTATTACATAAGCATCCAGAACACTGTGTACTCATTCCACCTCAGGCTGAGATGTCATCATCTTCAGCTTTGGATGCATTCCATGTTTGGATGAGCAGGCTCCAAGGAGCATTTTATCAGCCCATGCTGTGCTTGTTGCCACCAGAGGTATGGTCCCTGCCAGTGATGCGTACTTAGGCTAATAGCCTGTGGGCAGGTGATGGAGGACAGTCATCAGAAATTGGCAGGAAACAAGGCTCTTTATGAGCAAAACCATTAAGTAGAACATGAATCAAATATAAAGAATCTCAGAGGCTCCAGAAATATGATTGTGTCATCATTTATATTAAAAATTTAAAGAGGCGGATCCCAAATACCCAAGTCTTTGACCTCCATTCTTACAGGAACAGGAGGAAGAGAGGCAGAAGGGACACTTAGGGCAAAGGCACTCTGCTATCCACCTTAAATACACTCTGCTATCCACCTTAAAACTCTAGTTCCAAGTCCTATATTCTATTTTTTTTTTTGTAATTTTATTTTGTTTCAGTGTTCCAAGATTCTTTGTTTATGCACCACACCCAGTGCTCCATGCAATACATGCCCTCCATAATACCCACCACCAGGGTCACCCAATACTCCACCCCACTCCCCTCCAAACCCCTCAGTTTGTTTCTCAGAGTCCACAGTCTCTCATGGTTCTTACATGGTTTCTCAGAGACAGTCTCTCATCTCCCCCTCCAATTTCTCCCAACTCGTTTCTCTCCAACTTCCAATGTCCTCCATGTTATGTTCCAAGTCCCACATACTAAAATAACAAAGACTATGCCAGTTCTTCTTTCTAAATGGCAAGAATTTGTGAATTTAAAGTTGGTGATCATGACTTCCCTGTGTCTTCTAATGAATATTTGAAGATTAAATTGGGAATAAGTTCTGGTGTTTTTTAGCCAATCAATAAATCAATGAAATGTATGAAGCATGAGGTAAGTTCCTAGCATTATGTAGATGCCAAGGGGGATACAGAATAATAATAGTCAACACTTGCATAATGCATACTTTTTTTTCTTTTTTAAAAATTTTATTTTATTTTATTTTTTTCAGTGTTCCAAAATTAATTGTTTATGCACCACACCCAGTGCTCTGTGCAATACACCCAACACCAGGCTCAGTTTGTTTCTCAGAGTTCACAGTCTCTCATGGTTTTTCTCCCCCTCTGATTTCCCCCAACTCAATTCTCTTCTCCATCTCCCAATGTCTTCTGTATTATTCCTTATGCTCCACAAGTAACTAAAAGCATATGATAATTGACTCTCTCTGCTTGACTTATTTCACTCAGCATAATCTCTTCCAGGCCTGTCCATGTTGATACGAATTCATCCTTTCTGATGGAGGCACAATACTCCACTGTATATATGGATCCTATCTTTTTTTATCCATTCATTCATTAAAGGGCATCTTGGTTCTTTCCATAGTTTGGCGACTGTGGCAATTTCTGCTATGAACATTGGGGTGCAAGGTGGCCCTTCTTTTCACTACATCTGTATCTTTGGAGTAAATACCCAGTAGTACAATTGCAGGGTCATAGGGTAGCTCATTTCTAAAGGAATCTACACACTGTTTTCCAAAGTGGCTGCACCAACTTGCATTCCCACCAACAGTGTAGAGGGTTCCCTTTTCTCCACATCCTCTCCAACACTTGTTGTTTACTGTTGTATTAATTTTGGCCATTCTAGCTGATGTAAGGTGGTATCTCAATGTGGTTTTGATTTGAATCTCCCTGGTTGCTATACATGTGTCTGTTAGCCATTTGTATGTCTTCTTTGGAGAAGTGCCTGTTCATGTCTTCTATCCATTATTTGAAGTGATTATCTGTTTTTTGTGTGTTGAGTTTGAAGAGCTCTTTATAGATCTTGGATATCAGCCCTTTGTCTGTAGTGTCATTTGTGAATATCTTCTCCCATTCCGTGGGTTGCCTCTTTGTTTTGTTGACTGTTTCCTTGGCTGTGCAGAAGTTTTGATCTTGATGAAGTCATTTTCACTTTTGTTTCCTTTGCCTTTGGAGACATATCTTGAAAGAAGTTGCTGTGGCCGATGTCAAAGAGGCTACTGCCTAAGTTCTCCTCTAGGATTTTGATAGATTCCTATCTCACATTGAGGTCTTTTATAAAGTATATAAGACCTCAAGTTTATCTCTGTGTATGGTGTAAGAGAATGGTCGAGTTTCATTCTTCTACACATATGTCCAATGTCCAATTTTCCCAGCACCATTTATTGAAGAGACTGTCTTTTTTCCACTGTATATTTTTTCCTGCTTTGTCAAAGATTATTTAACCATAGAGTTGAGGGTCCATATCTGGGCTATCTACTCTGTTCCGCTGGTCTATGTGTCTGTTTTTGTGCCAGTACCATGTTGTCTTGGTGATCACAGCTTTGTAGTAAAGCTTGAAATCAGGCAACTTTTTTCTTTTTCAACATTTCCTTAGCAATTCGGGGTCTCTTCTGGTTCCATACAAATTTTAAGATTGTTTTTTCCAGCTCTTTGAAAAATGCTGGTGGAATTTTGATTGGGATGGCATTGAAAGCATAAATGGCTCTAGGCAATATAGACATATTTTTAATAATGTTTATTCTTCCGATCCACAAGCATGGAATGCTCTTCCATCTCAATTTCTTTCCTGAATGTTCTGTAGTTCTTCAAGTACAGATCCTTTAACCACTTTGGTTAGGTTTATTCCCAGGTATCTTATGCTTCTGGGAATTGATTCTCTAGTTTCCCTTTCTATTTTTTCATTGTTAGTATATGAGAAGGCAACTGATTTCTGTACATTGATCTTGTATCCTGCCACTTTACTGAATTACTGTATGAGTTCTAGTAGTTTGGCGGTAGAGTTTTTTGGGTTTTCCATATAAAGTATCATGTCATCTGCAAAAAGAGAGAGTTTGACTTCTTCTCTGCCAATTTGAATACCTTTTATTTCTTTGTGTTGTCTGATTGATTTTGCTAGGACTTCTAGTACTATATTGAACAACAGTGATGAGAGTGAAAATCCTTGTCATGTTTCTGATCTCAAAGGGAAGGCTGTCAGCTTTTCCCCATTGAGCATGATATTCGCTATGGGTTTTTCATAGACAGATTTTATGAAGTTGAGGAATATTCCCTCTATCCCTATACTTTGAAGCATTTTAATCAGGAACAGGTGCTGGATTTTGTTAAATGCTTTTTCTGCATCAATTGAGAGGACCATGTGGTTCTTCTCTCTTCTCTTATTGATTTGTTCTTTCATGTTGATTGCTTTGTCAATGTTGAACTACCCCTGCATCCCATGGATAAACCCCACCTGGTCATGGTGGACAATTTTTTAAATGTACTGCTGGATCCTATTATCTAGGATCTTGTTGAGAATCTTGGCATCCATATTCATCAGGGATATTGGTCTGAAATTCTTCTTTTTGGTGGGGTCTTTGTCTGGTTTGGTGATCAGGGTAATGCTGGCTTCATAAAAAAAGCCTGGAAGTTTTCCTTCTGTTCTATCTTTTGAAACATCTTCAGGAGAATAGGTATTATTTCTTAATTGAATGTTTGGTAGAATTCTCCAAGGATTCATCAGGTTCTAGGCTCTTGTTTTTTGGGAGGTTTTTGATCACTACTTCAATATCACTACTAGATATTTGTCTATTCAGGTTGTCAATTTCTTCCTGATTCAGTTTTGGAAGTTTATAGGTTTCCAGGAATGCATCCATTTTGTCTAGGTTGCTTAACTTATTGGCATATAACTGTTGATAATAATTTCTGATGCTTATTTCTATTTCCTTGGTGTTAGTCATGATCTCTCCCCTTTCATTCATAATTTTATTAATTTGGGTCCTCACTCTTTTCTTTTGGATTAGTTTGGTCAATGGTTTTTGATCTTATTGATTCTTTCAGAAAACCAGCTTGTAGTTTCGTTGATGTCTTCTACTGTATCTCTAGTTTCTGTCTCATTGATCTCTGTTCTGATCTTCATTACTTCCCTTCTTGTCTGTGGGGTTGTCTTAATTCATTGTTGATTCCCTAGTTCTTTAAGGTGTAAAGAGAGTTGGTGAATTCTGGATTTTTTAAATTTTTTGAGGGAGGCTGGGATGGCTACCTATTTCCCCCTTAGGACCACCTTTGCCATATCCCATAGGGTTTGGACCTAAGTGTCTTCATTCTCATTATTTTCCATGAATTGTTTAAGTTCTTCTTTGATTTCCTGGTAGATCCAAACATTCTTAAGCAGGGTGGTCTTTAGCTCCCAAGTGTTTGAATTCCTTACAAACTCTTTTTTTTTTTTTTTTTTTTTTTTTTTTTTTTGTGGTTGAGTTCTAGTTTCAAAACGCTGTGGTCTGAGAATATTCAGGGAATAATCTCAGTCTTTTGGTATTGCTTGAGCCCTGATTTGTGACCCATCTATTCTGGAGAAAGTTCCATGTGCACTTGAGAAGAATGAGTATTCTTTTGTTTTAGGTGGAATGTTCTGTATATATCTATGAGGTCCATCTGGTCCAATGTGTCATTGCTCCATGCAGGTGCTAGCTGGTGGTCTCCAGGACTGGCCGAGTCTGAACACTCCCAGCCTGGGCTTGAAGGAACTACCCCAGACAGCAGTCCTGGCAAAGGCAGCCACCAGAATGGGGCTCCCTGGACCAATATCGCTCACTATTTTGGCACAGGGGGTGCAGGGACAGTCAGACGCTTCAGGCAACCCCTGAGACAGTGGCTGGGGATGTGTACTGCCTGTGGGAGGTTGCACAGCTCAACGGAGTTTGCAGAGGGGGAATTTGTGTGTTCTAGACCACCCAGAGGGGAGCAGACTGAGGCCTCTCTCTGAGAAGGAGGTCTGGGTGCAGTTTGCTTTCCACTAAATCTCTAAAAAGCCACAAAAAGTCTCTGAAGAACAAAAATCTCCAGAGAACAAAAGCCTGAAAAACCAGTTTCATAGAGCCTGGCCCCTTGATAGGGAGCAGGAGGACTCAACCCAAGCAAGACTGACTGAAAAGCAATGCAGCAGGCTCATGCCCCAGAAAGCCAGCCAAAAGAATGAGAGGACAACCACCACAGAGTCCCCATAAAACTGTAAAACCCCAATATCAGGGGAAAACAACATATTAAGCTCCCAGTATTGCCCTAAAACCTGTATATTTCATAGATACAACTTTTATTTTTAATTCATTCTCATATTCTTATTCTTTTTAATTTTTTAAAACCTACTTATCATTACAACTAATGGTTTGATACAGGTTTACTCTGTAGGTTTAATACAACATAGTGCATAATAACCTTTTAACTTGATCTTTTTTCATACATATACCTGTATTTTTATTTTTCTTTTCTATTTTCTTTTTAAAAATATATATATAGATATAAGTTTCAAGGCAATCCTTTTTCCCTAATCAGTTCTACCCCTGTATATAAACCAGTTTTAACCTCCCTTTATCTCTGGAAAGTTAAGTCCTTTAACAAAGATATTAAGATACACCCAGGAAGAATCAAAATAACCTTCCTTGCCCACATTTATAACTGCCTTCCCATCTTTTTCTTCTGTCAGTATTTCTGTGTATTTGTTTTTATTCTGGTAGTATATAAATCTTATACTTGGGGTCCATTTTGACTGGGTTCTTTTTCTTTTATTTTTTTTTCTTATCATTTACTTTTGTCAGTCTTTTTATTTGTCCATTTTTGTTTGTATACTTTTGTTTGTATGTTTTTGTTTTTATAAATCTTACGTTTAGGGCCCATTCTGGCTGGGTCTTCTCTTTTTTTCTCTCTCTTTCTCTGTCTCTTTTTTTCTTTTTTCTTTCTTTTTGGTGGTGACTTCTGGTTGCTCAGAAGCTTTTCAGGGTGCATCTTGCCTGGATTTTGGTTGATATATTCAGCTACATCCCCTCAACCCCCTCTCACCAAAATGACTAGGAGGAGGAACACCCAACAGAGGAAAAATTCAGAGACTGTGCCCTCTCCATCAGAGCTACTGGATATGGACATAAATGGTATGTCATAAAGGGAATTCAGGGTAACAATTATCAAGGCAATGGCTAGGCTGGAGAAAGCCATTAGTGACAACATGGAATTGATTAGGGCAGAATTAAAAGCTACCCAAGAAGAATTTTAAAATGCTATCAATGAGATCCAATCTAATCTAAATAATCTAACAGCTAGGGTGACCTGAGGCAGAAGACAGAATTAAACTGATAGAGAAAAAGGATCAGGAGGAGGCCTGGAACAAACATCTTAGAAGCCATGAAAACAGAGTTAGAGAAATAAATGACTCTGTGAAATGTTCCAGCGTCAGAATTATTGGGATGCCTGGGGGAGAGGAGAAAGAAAGAAGACTAGAAGATATAGTTGAACAAATTCTCCATAAAAATTTTCCCTATCTGGGGAATGGAACCAGTGTTCCTGTCCTAGAGGTAGAAAGATCACCCCCTAAGATGAATGAATCTAGAAAGACCTTGAGGCACTTGATTGCAAGACTGATGAGTCATAATTTTGGATAAGAGTTTTTGAGAGCAGCTGGGGGAAGAGATTCCTTACATACAGAGGAAGGTCCATCAGAATAATGTCATACCTGTCCACAATAATGTGTACTTTGGATAACCATTGATGTACACACTATTGCTAAGGGAACCACAAAGCTGGGATTCACAGCCTTGCTTTCTGGCTCCCTATTCTATGGCCTTATGTTAATACTGCCTCCCTAAAGGAAGAATAAGAGATAAGAATTCTCCTCCCCGAATCGCTAAGGAAATGTTGAAAAACAAAAATAAAGCTGGCGGCATCACCTTACCTGATTTCAAGCTTTATTACAAAGCTGTGATCACCAAGACAGCATGGTACTGGCATAAAAACAGACACATAGACCAGTGGAACAGAGTAGAGAGCCCTGATATGGACCCTCAACTCTATGGTCAATTAATCTTTGACAAAACAGGAAAAAATATACAGTGGAAAAAAGACAGTCTCTTCAATAAATGGTGCTGGGAAAACTGGACAGCTATATGTAGAAGAATGAAACTCGACCATTCTCTTACACCGTACACAAAGATCAACTCAAAATGGATAAAAGACCTCAACGTGAGACAGGAATCCATCAGAATCTTAGAGGAGAACATAGGCAGTAATCTCTTTGATATCAGCCACAGCAACATCTTTCAAGATACGTCTCCAAAGGCAAAGGAAACAAAAGCGAAAATAAACTTCTGGGACTTCATCAAAATCAAAAGCTTCTGCACAGCAAAGGAAACAGTCAAAAAAACAAAGAGGCAACCCATGGAATGGGAGAAGATATTTGCAAATGACAGTACAGACAAAAGGTTGATATCCAGGATCTATAAGGAACTCCTCAAACTCAACCCACACGAAACAGACAAACACATCAAAAAATGGGCAGAAGATATGAACAGACACTTCTCCAATCAAGACATACAAATGGCTATCAGACACATGAAAAAATGCTCATCATCATTAGCCCTCAGGGAGATTCAAATTAAAACCACATTGAGATATCACCTTACACCAGTTAGAATGGCCAAAATTAACAAAACAGGAAACAACATGTGTTGGAGAGGATGTGGAGAAAGGGGAACCCTCTTACACTGTTGGTGGGAATGCAAGTTGGTGCAGTCTCTTTGGAGAACAGTGTGGAGATTCGTCAAGAAATTAAAAATAGAGCTTCCCTATGACCCTGCAATTGCACTCCTGGGTATTTACCCCAAAGATACAGATGTCGTGAAAAGAAGGGCCATCTGTACCCCAATGTTTATAGTAGCAATGGCCACAGTCACCAAACTATGGAAAGAACCAAGATGCCCTTCAACGGATGAATGGATAAGGAAGATGTGGTCCATATACACTATGGAGTATTATGCCTCCATCAGAAAGGATGAATACCCAACTTTTGTAGCAACATGGACGGGACTGGAAGAGATTATGCTGAGTGAAATAAGTCAAGCAGAGAGAGTCAATTATCATATGGTTTCACTTATTTGTGGAGCATAACAAATAGCATGGAGGACAAGGGGCGTTAGAGAGGAGTAGGGAATTTGGGTAAATTGGAAGGGGAGGTGAACCATGAGAGACTATGGACTCTGAAAAACAGTCTGAGGGGTTTGAAGTGGCGGGGGGGGTGGGAGGTTGGGGTACCAGGTGGTGGGTATTATAGAGGGCACGGCTTGCATGGAGCACTGGGTGTGGTGAAAAAATAATGAATACTGTTTTTCTGAAAATAAATAAATTGGAAAAAAAAACAAAAAAAACAAAAAAGAATTCTCCTTCATGGATATTATACAAAAGCACATGGTTATGTCCTAAGAGAGACTGTGGTCTGGGATGAAATGAATAAAGAATATCAAAGGATATTGGAAATTGTGCAGGATTTCAGTGGGTGCATGGGGAGGTGAAGGTTTAGAAGTATTTGGGGGAAAATTACTATCTCTGCCCCACTAATTGCCAGTAGGGCTCATCAAGGATTGTGACAACTAATTCTTCACGTATTTGCAAAAGCCTACTTGTTGAGAACAGTTGACCTACATATACAATGGTTCACAACAGTAGACCTCACCTGAAGGGTTCATTAAAACACAGACTGCTGGAAAACAAAACAAAACAAAACAAAACAAAACAAAAAAACAAAAAAACCCCAACCAAACACAGACTGCTGGACTCTACCTCCACAGTTCCTGCTTTGGTAGGTTTAGGGTGAGGCCTAAGAATTTGTACTTCTAATGCATTCCTAGGTGACACTGATGCTGTATGGACCTCACTTTGAGAAACCCCTGGCCTTGAAGCAGAAGCCATTAGGACATAAGAGAAAGGACAAGAGTGTAGGCTGAGGGCAGTAGAAGACAAAAATAAAAAAAACAGAATGTTATCTAATAGTAACAGCCAAATTCAGTGACAATCTGTTCTGAGTCAGTACTGTGCAAGGCAGTTCACATAGATCATCTCTTTTAATCCTTGCCACAAATTGTAGATGTTATTATGATTTCTAGTTGACAGCTGAAAACCCGAGGATTTAGTACATTGGGAAATTTCCCAGGTCATATGTCTCTGCATTGAAATCCATACCCAGCCAATTCTAGGGTGCAACCCCCAGCCAGGACAGCTGTGCCGCAGCTCTCAAAGGGGTTTTGATGTGACACCTTAGGAGTGCATGATCTTTCAAAGTTTCTAGTCAGTGATGTAGCAAGAAGAAGTGGTGATTAGGGTGTATTGTTTTGGCATGATTGTGAGAGCTTGAAGGGTAAGAAGATAGCTACGGATCTATTTTAGCAATATTTCAGGGACAGAGCTTTGCACATCATTCAAAGTGAGTAATAGGTCAAATGTCACCATCAAAAATTTCATTAAGACTGGATTTTTTTTTTGTTTGCATATCTGATGTTTGTTTGCATATCAGATTTGGGAATCAGAAGGCTTTCATCTCAGGTCTGCTGCCTACAGTCATTCATTTATTCGGAAGTATTACTAATCCACTAAAAATGGCTATAATTTTTTCTTTTGAAAACATTTATTGTCTATCACTTTGTTTTGAGGTGACAAACCAAACCCAAGTTAAACTTTTCTCACTGGCTGCTTTTTAAAAATTCTCTTTGTCTTTGGTGTCCTACAGTTTCATTATGATTTATCTAGGTATGATTTGTTTATCTAGGTATGATTTATCTAGGTATGATTCTTCATTGTTGTCTCTTAAAATGATGCTTCTTCCTTACTCACACTATTTTTTCCTTCTGGAATTCTGGCATATTGGACTTTCTTGTTCTGTTTTTTAATTTTATTAATCTCTCATATTTTTAAAAAATATGTCTGTTTCCAACACATTTTGTGTAAGTTCTTTTTTAAAAAAAAATATTTATTTATTTATTTGAGAGAGAAAGAGGAAGAGAGAGAGCATGAGCTAAGGGGGAGAGCAGACTCCCGCTGAGCAGGGAACCCAATGCTGGGCTCAATCCCAGGACACTGGGATCATGACCTGAGCTGAAGACAGATGCTTAATAGACTGAGCCCCGAAGGAGCCCTGTACAAGCTCTTTGAAACTTTCTTCCTTTTAATAATTCTTTCCTCACCTATTCTAATAGGATCAGTAACTCATTCATTGTTTAATTTCATTTGCTTTATTGACATTTTGATCTTTGAGTTGTTTCCTTTTCAGATCACTTTTTAATAGTCTCTTGCTCCTTGCTTACATTTTCAGACCTTACTTTTTGAAGCATATCAAACATTCTTATTTTATATCCAGCATCTGATAATTCCAGTATCTGGCATTTTGGCTGTCTGATTCTGCAGTGTTATTTCTCCTGGCTCTTACTCATGATTCTTTGTTTACCTCTGTATTTGCAATTTTTGACTTCCAGCTTCTATCCCTTGGATCATTATATGAGACAATTTTTTCAGGTCATGTTGAAATTAAATTCCTTTAGACAGGATTTTATTTTGCTTCTTTTTTATCACCTGGGGACAGGCACTAAAATCTAGGACAATTTTATATAAAATTTTTTTAAAAAACTTTTTTAACCACCCAGAAAGTTTTAACTTATGCCAAGAACCTGTGTGAGGGCTGGCAAATTCTTAAGTGATTTTTTTTCCCCTCTAAATTAGTGTGAGAGTGAAAAAAGATGCTTCCCTGTTCTCTACTTCTTAAAGGAAATTGTATCCTAAGGAGGTCTTGGCTTTATATGAGGGACTACAATTAGACTTTCTACTTCAGGTGTGCTTTAGGGTTTGTCTACTTTCTTCTGTGCTTTCTACAATCTTCAAAACATACAAGTTCATCAGGGTCAAAGCTAGATTGTAAACTTGCTTGCCCTCCCCCTCCCCACATTGCTTTATTTTTGGCCTTGACGTATTACATACTTTCTTAGGAGTTTAGTAGTGCACTGAAAATATTTTAAATACACCTATACATATTTTAACTATCTTCATAGGAAAGGTTGTTCAGGATATCAGATTATCTGGTCTGAGGTACTGCAGAAAATGCAAGCCCCAAGGTAAAATGAAAATGCATTGTACATTATATTTAAGAGGAAAGCAGGAAAAAAGTCATTTTTACCAAAAGATGTCATTAAATGAAAATGGCAAATGAACTCTCTGAGGACAGAAATAATATACTTTTATTTGTCTTTGGAGTTGACTACTCTGCCTAAGACATAATAAGATCTCCATAAATAATGAATGAATAAAATATTAGAAGCATTTATATTGCATTGGAGGCTTCAAATGGTTTGATCATTATAGCTCATCATTAAATATATATGAATACACACTTAACTGATTCCTAAATATTCAGATACCAATATATACATGTATACAATACTATATATAAGATAGTGTATAATATATATATACTAGATAATATACTACTTAATATATAATATACTACATATGTATATCATGGGTATTATACTAAGTAGTTTTAACATTCAACACAGTCCCATTTGTCACTAAGCCGAGCACCTCATTGAGAAACTGTCAAACACTAACATTGAGAACCTCTGATTTTAGTGCCCGCTCTCTCTGATGAACTATCAGGAAGCCCCTATTAACAGGCAGGAACATACTTGAGCAACCTTGATTGGCACTAAACTCCTTTCAGATTCTGAATTCTAAACTTGATCTTGGTCTAGGTGATGAGTGCATAAATGTTATCCATGGGACTTCCTGTAGCTCTGTCTCTGTGGACGGAGAGGATGGCATGCTGCTGAAGATGAAATCACTGACTGGAGTAGAACTGGAAAGGAGAGTTCCTGCCAGTGGTACTCCCTTGACAATTAAGGAACTCTGCAAAAACTTGGCAGAAAACAGAGACAGGGAAATAATAAGAGTTTCAGATTTCTGTCAGGTCAGGTTCTGAGGTGTACAGCTAATTTTGACTGGCTGGCAATCTGTGTTTTAGCTAACTAGACTAGCAAAATATGCTGCTTTGAGATCAGGAACTGCTTGGTCTCTTTTAAGGTAGAATAATGTTTAGACAGACATCGGAATGAAACAAAACTAGTTCCAAATCCTGTCTTTATCGTTTTAGTATCTTTTTGTCAACAAGCAAGCTACTAACCCTTTTGAATAGTCATCATCTGAGCAGTGCAAACAATAACGCTTATCTTACAAGATTGTGCTAAGGCTTTAAAAAGGGTAGTGCTTATAAAATGATCAGCATAGTGTCTTATATGGTATAAGCATGCAATAAAATTTAGCTATTAATAGTGGCTACCGTTTTTGTCATTCTCAAAGCCTAGCATGTTGCACTTGTTGCACATTAGGACACTTACTAAATGCTTGCAAATTAACTAAAAAAGCCAGTCGTCTTTACCTGTTTAAGTGACTGCCCACATTACTTTCCTACCTTCGCCTTTATCACTGGGAAAACAATCAGGATGAATCTTTGGTGAAAATCAAGCCATAGAGAGACCTATTTATTTCAGCCACTGAAGAACCTAAGTGGTTATTCAAAGAAGAAGGCAAAAACTAGTTTCTGGTCTCATCAAGAGGCAGAGAAACGTCTGTAGAACCTGCTGCCAGCCTTCCCTTGGAGCTAGCCGTGTGCATTCTCTCTGCTTGGCCTTGACAAAGCTTCTGTACTTCCATTAAATCAAGATGCTGGCATGTATGCTGCCTCGGCCGGCCACTACCCACATCATCTCTCTCAAGAAGCACTGTGGACTCTTGCCAACCTCCAAAACATGGTGAGAGATAAAGACTGAGTTTCCAGAGGGCTGGTGTTGTGGCTTTGGTGAAGGTCTTTCAACTACTTATTTGCTTGAGGAACTCCCACCTTGCCTCTCTGACAATTGCACTTGTTTTCAGAAAAAATTTTGGAGTCCTAAAAGGCAACCTGTGTAGACCTTCAAGCAGGCTGTGTGAAACTGGCCCAGACCGGCACCTAGCAAGCAGAGGAATATTTCTATGGCTAGGGTTACAGGGGTGTAGAGGTTTTGTGGTCAGAACACAAAACCATTGATAGAGCTATAGAGTTTCTTTCAAAACCCACTGCCTTTCCCTCCCATATTTTTAACTTGATTTGTGACTTCAAGCTAATTACTGAGATGATCTGAATTTCAAGGCTTTCCTCTAGCGGTTTCTGAAAGAAAGCTATTTTTTTTTTAAATTTTATTTATTTATTTTTTATTTTTTATTTTTTTTTAACTTTTTTTTTCTTTTTTCCAATATATTTATTTTCAGAAAAACAGTATTCATTATTTTTTCACCACACCCAGTGCTCCATGCAAGCTGTGCCCTCTATAATACCCATCACCTGGTACCCCAACCTCCCACCCCCCGCCACCTCAAACCCCTCAGATTGTTTTTCAGAGTCCATAGTCTCTCATGGTTCATCTCCCCTTCCAATTTACCCAAAAGAAAGCTATTTTTTTTAAAAGATTTATTTATTTGAGAGAGAGAGAGTGTGTACATGTGGGAGATGCAGGGAGAGGGAGAGAGAATCTCAAGCCAGCTCCATGCTGACTTGGGGCTTCATCTCATCACCCCAAGATCATGGTTTGAGCTGAAAGCAAGAGTCAGTCATGTAAATAACTGTCCTACCCAGACGCCCCTGAAAATAATACATTTCTGCAGAGACATTTTTATTTTCCTGCAAGATCTATTCATGCAATGTACATTGCTTTTTTTTTTTTTTAAGATTTTATTTATTTATTTGACAGACAGAGATCACAAGTAGACAGAGATGCAGGCAAAGAGAGAGAGGAGGAAGCAGGCTCCCCGCTGAGCAGAGAGCCCCATGCGGGGCTCGATCCCAGGACCCTGAGATCATGATCCAAGCCAAAGGCAGAGGCTTTAACCCACTGAGCCACTCAGGCGCCCCCATTGCTTTTGTATTGTATAGGTTTTTGCTGTGTGCTCTAGTATTTTAGAGCTTCCTAAAAAACCCTATTGTCCAGGAGAATGGGTGTAAAGTGGGCTGCTTAATCAGAGGTGTAGTCTTTAATAGGGTAACATAGAGAAAAACATGGCACCCATGACTCTGGCCACTGTTTTCTTCTTGAGTCCCCAGTTAGAAAATAACTATCCCAACAAAAGTAGAATAAAACATTCTTCCCATTGTTTTATTAGAGCAGGAGGTGGAACTCAAAGACCCAAGTGTTGTCAGAGGAGGCAAGGGACAGGGATATGAGGCTCTTTCACCTTCTAGCTATGTGAAGTTGGGTAAGCACTCCATTTTTTGAGTCCTCCTCCCTTAATTTTATATGCCTTATTTTACTAGTTAGGAAAATCAGTACAACACTGAATAGTTGTAAGAGATAACAGTTTTTGCCTTGTTCTCAAATTTAGGAAGAAAGGTTTTTGAAGATGTCTTTTATCATATTATTCTAACTCCTATTTCAGAGAATGGATTTTGTCAAATACTTTTTCTGTATCTTTCTTTAAAATTTAAATTCACTTTGCCAATGTATAGTACATCATTAGTTTTTGATGTAGTGCTCAATGATTCATCAGTTGCATATAATACTCAGTTCTCACCACATCACATGCTCCCCTTGCCTATCCCCCACTCATCCCCATTTCAACAGCCCTGAATTTGTTTTCTGGAGTCAAGAGTCTCTCATGGTTTGTCTCTTCCTCTGGTTTATTCCCATTCAGTTTTCCCTCCCTTCCCATATGATCCTCTGTGCCATCCCTTATATTCATACAATCACCTAATTTTCCCTTGTTGGTTTGTTAATGTGGAAATATATACTGACTGATGTTGAATAGTAAACCAACCTTGCATTTCTGGTATATACTCCAGTTGGTCACAATGTATTCATTTCTATATTTTGGTGGATTTGATTTGCTATGATTTTTGTTAAGTTTGTCTTCATTTATGTTCATGAGGCGTGACAATTTATAGTTTCCTTATAATATCTTTGATTTTGGTGTCAGTGTGATGCTTTTATTTTCTGCATAAGTTTATATGGAACTAGTATTATTTCTTCCTTAAATGTTTGGTAGAATTCATTGTCACTAGTGATGTTCTCTTGGGCCTAGTGTTTTCTTTGTAGAAAGGCTATTAAATACAAATGCAATTTATTTAATAGATACACTATCCAGATACTCAATTTCATCTTGAATGAGCTTTGGAAATTTGGAACTTTCAAGAAATTTTCCACTTTATCTCAGTGGTCAACTGTATTGGCAAACAGTTGTTCATAATATTTGCTTTTCTTAAAATTTGTTTTCCATAATTTTTTTTTCCAAAAAAGTTTTACATAAAATTTGTTTTCCTTTTAATGCATCAAGATCTGTGGTGATGTTTCCTATTTCATTCCTGCTATTGACGGTTTGTATGCTTTTTTCTCAGTTCCACTAAAAGTTGGTCAATTTTGTTGATAATTTCAAAGAAATAGATTTTGGTTACATTAGTTTTCTCTATTGTCTTCTGTTTTCTATTTCTTTGGTATTTTTTTTATCTTTATTCTTTCTGCTTACTTTATGTTATTTGCTTCTATTTTTCAACTTTTTTATGGTGGAAGCTTAGATTTAAGATCATTCTTGTTTTCTAATATAAGCATTTAAATTATAAATGTCTCTCTAAGCACCTTACCAATTTTATGTTGTGTTTTGATCTAATTGTATTCAGGACATGTTCAAATTTTCTTTGTCTCTTTTTGTTTTACCCATAGGTCATTTAAATATGTGTTATGTGATTTTCTATTATTTGGAATCTTCCTCATATCTTTTTATTTGAATTCTAATTTAATTCTATTGAGAGAGAGCAAAGAAAATCATGTTAAACCAATAAGATTCAATTCTTTTATACATTTTGATAATTGATGGGTATCTGTTTTATGTCTCAGAATATAGTTTACCTTGGTGTTCATGGTCTATGAGGATTACGACGATGACAAAAATTTAAAAAAATTTTTTTCAAGTACATCAAAAATGAAAAAAAAAAGCCAACTAGGATACATTTATAATCGTAAATGCTGCATTACTAAGTATATTCCTGATAGGAGAGTTTCCATTTCTACCAGGTATTAAGAAGAACCACATTTTCTGCTTATAATATTTTGTATCTGATGACTGGAAAAATTTTCACAAACTAGCTTCTGTTACATATATTTCCAACTTCTTTTTCTCTTCCACCTATGTGTATTTTTGATGTCATGCACTGTAAGATACATTTTGTATTGCAATACATCTTACACCTTTGTATCACAATGCCAGATGAGTTGGCACAGTGGGTACAAGGAGTCTTTCTGGAAGGCAACTTGGGACAGCTAGAAATAAGTGTATAAGGAAATGACTGTGAATTACATAAATTCTGAATTAAATATATCACTAATTCACCTTCTTTTTTTTCTGGATACTAAAAGTACCTGTGGTTACACTCATGCTACTTGATGATAGTGAAAATGTGAAAGAAAGGATAATGGAGATGGTGAAAATCACAAGCAACATATTAGATAGACATTCTATTAATTGTTTGAGTTAGTGCTTGTGCCTTACTGTGTTTAGCAAGCTGGTTAGTCTTCAGACAATATTATCAATATTCAAAGAGAATTAGCTATTAATTTTCAATGCTTCTTCTGGGTGAGGAATTTGATATACACCAGGTACAAACATCCCAATGATTTTGAAAGGAAGAATCATCTCTATTTACTAATGTAGGAACAGAGGCTGAAAAAAGGTTTGCAGCAAGTCATGAAGGCTCATCTTAAGCATAAATCACTTATACTTTATGCATTTTATGAAATTTTGACTTTTTCATATATAAGTTTCAACAAATATATTTTTTGAAATGGATATGATATTCTTTATCTAATTTCATTGGTTCATAAATTACCTGTCCATAGTTTTCCTAAGGACAACCAAAATCTGAGCCAAAAAAAAAGTATATTTTAGCTTCAATTCCTAATTGAAATTCTATACATTTTTGAAATATATAGAATTGTCAGAGAATCACTAATTTAAAAATTATGGATTGACAAATAATGGATCTGGAGCTTTCTTTGTGGATGTTTTTGAAAATGTATTCAATTTGTTTAATGGGAATGGAGCTATTCAGCTTTTCACTCCATTTTATGTCAGTTTACTATGTTAAGTAATTACTATGCCCATTTCATCTATACTGTCAAATTTGTTGGCCTTCAGAATAGTCCTTTACTTTTATTTTAGTATGCGAATGATCTGTAGTGATGTATGTACTTTCATTCATTCTTGTTATTGATACATTGTATTGTCTATTATTAATCAGTCTTGTTAGAAGCTTATTAATTGCATTAATTTCTTCTGAAAAACTTAGTTTGGGCTTTGTTAATTTTCTCCACTGTTAAATTATTTTTTATTCCATCTACTTATGTTGTTATCTTTATTATTTACTTCCTTTTACTAACTTAATTTAATTTTCTCTTCTTTTCCTACTTTTGTCAAATGCAACCATAAATCACTAATAAGGAAAAGAAAAGAAGAAAAAGAAGAAGGAAAGAAGGAGGGAAGGGATGAAGGAGGGAAGGAAAAAAGAAAGAGAAAGAAAGAGATTACTAAGGAAGACATAAAATCATTCTTTCATAGGTGGTCTACTTGTTTACATAAAAATCCCTATGTAAGAGCACTGGGTGTGGTGAAAAAATAATGAATACTGTTTTTCTGAAAATAAATAAATTGGAAAAAAAATTCCTATGTAAAAACAAAGAAAAAAGTTTCAGAGAATAAGTAAATGTGTTAAAATATACATAGGAAGGTTAGAAAACAAAATTAATGAAATCTTTCAGGAAACAATATAAAGGTAAAAAAAGGGAAACTGAGTGAGAAAAGAAAAATTAAAAGATTAGTTCTGGAGGTCTTTCAACTATCAGCAGTGTGAGAGCAAAGAAATTAGAAAGGATATTATCAAATAAATAATACAAGAAAATTTTGAAGAATTGGAGTGCCTAAGTCTCCAGAAAGTTCCTACTGAATCGAATGCCTAGTATTCTTCCAAGTTAATTGAAAAGTATAAAAAAGTGTGTGTGTGTGTATTTATGTGTATGTATGTATATACATATATATTTATACATATACAAAGACATGTCACAGAAGCACATACCTATAAATCTACACACACACACGCACACTCACTCCAAGTTGTTGAAAACAGTATAAAAAAGCAAATATGTTTTATTTGGTTCTTTATGCTTTTTATCTTTCCAATTAATTTTGAAGAGTTTATTTGTATGTGTGATATTTGAAAAAGAATAAAAAAGCAAATATATATATACACAAATATATTTTATTCCTAAAATTTTTATACTATTCCAATTAAAAGAGTGTATATGTGTGTTTGTATGTCTATTAAAAACTGCTATTTATAGGGTGCCTGGGTGGCTCAGCGGGTTAAGCCTCTGCCTTCAGCTCAGGTCATGATCTCAAGGTCCTGGGATCAAGCCCTGCATTGGGCTTCCTGGATAGTGGGGAGCCTGCTTCCCCCACACTCTCTGCCTGCTTCTCTGCCTGCTTGTGATCTCTCCCTCTGTCAAATAAATAAATGAAATCTTTAAAAAAAAAAAACAAAACAAACCTATTTATTACCTAATGTAAGACCAGACAGAAATTTAAGAGAAAACTCATTAATTATTGAATGGAAAGAGGGAACATGCTAATGTTTATTGAGCAGCAGGAACTTTGTCTATGTTATTTGACCTTCTGAGTAATTCCATGAAACAGGTATTATTATCCTTATTTAGAAACATTAAAACACAGTAGTGTTGTGATGAGCACTGGGTGTTATATGCAACTAATGAATCACTGAACAGTGCATCAAAAACAAATATGTAATATATGCTGGCTAATTGATCATAGTAAATTAAAAAAAAAGAATGTGTATATGGTAAAACTCTCCTGATACATCTATACTTTTATATATTCATTTCTAGGTAATAAATAAATGAATAAATAAAAACAAAAGAAAAAGAACAGAAGTAGTTAGGGGTGTCTGGGTGACTTATTTGGTTGAGTGTCAGACTCTTGATTTTGGCTCAGGTCATGATCTCAAGGTTGTGGGATAGAGCCCCACTTTGGGCTCTGTGCTGAGAAAGGAGCCTGCTTGGGATTCTTTCCTCCCTCTTCCTCTCTAACCCCCCACTCTCTCTCCCTCTCTAACCCCTGCCCAGAGCAAACAAAAAACAAAACAAAACAAAAACCCAAATAACAACAACAAAAACCACAGGTAGTTAATTATCTCTATTATCTGTTTGTGAATATTATTTTATATAACTTAGGGTATTTAATATATATAAAAGCGATACTGGAATTCCCTTTAATGATTCATTCATTTAAAAAAAAATGCTTACTGAATTTCTACTTTATGCCAGGCAAGGTTCACATAATTCAGCTCTGTATAAGACATAGCCCCTGTACCTAAGGTGCTTCCAGGCCTGGGGGTGGGAAGAGAGTGCACAGGCCATACAGTGTGGCAAGTGTGGTTGGGGCGTGTGGTGTGCAGAGGTATGCACAGGAGAGTGGGTATTTACCCCAGGCGTCATAATGCATGGAGGCCTCCAGGACAACTCGCTGATGCAGGAAGGCTGTGTGGAAGGGAGGGACTAGTGAACACAGAGAGGGATGTGATGGAAGTGTTCTAGGCAGTTGCATGGAGATGTAGCAGGAGCCTCTGATGGCCTGACGTGTTGTTGAATACATGGATGGGGAGGCGAAGAAGCAGTTATTGGATTGAAGAATAATTGGGGAACATAATTCAGTAATTACTGTAGGAGCATGAGATGAGAGTTATTGACCCAGAAATTCCCTGTAAAAGGGCTTTCTCTGTCCTTTCAATTCCCAGAGACAGATTGTGCTGATGTCGCAGGGAAAATGTGTGCTTTTATCCCTCATATCTAAGTAGGTCAGTATTTGCTAACACTCAAGAAGTCTGCATTATTTCCTCGTCGGCTAGAACATTGTGCTAATGAGGAGCAGGTCATAGGTTTAATCCCCTTATGGGCCTCTTAGCTTTGCTCTGTAGGCAGAAACAGCACCCGTCACCCGGGGGGTTTGCTTTCTCAAATGCCAGTTGCTGGCAGGAGAAACCTGATGAGAACTTTTGGACAGATTAGAGAAAACTCATCCCCACTCAGCGCCTCAGAGGGGCACAGCTTCCAGCAAATGTTCCACTGACAGTGCATAATCAATGTCATTGTGGTTTTCTAAGAATGCTTAAAACATTTAATGTTATTCCCATTAAATCCCTAACCTCAGCTCCTATGGAAAATTGCAACCAAGTAGCTGCAATCAGCTAATATTCTTCTTTCTCCTCTTTAGAAGAAACTAAGAATATTTCTATAATACATCTAGTGAACTGAGGGTCTTATCAATCTTTAGCAAAAGGGCCAGAGATATAAGCCCTCATGCATATAAGTTTAAGCCTAAATACCCATATATTTATTAAACAATGGCTTTACAGTATAATGTCTAGACTCTGCTCTGTGCTAGGCATCTAGAAGTAAAAAGGATACACTAATTAACATTTATTGAATATGGTCAGTGTGCCAAGCATGTAGCTAAGCACTTTATAAGGATTATTTCATTTAATGCTCAAAAGATCATGTCAAAACTCAACAGGCCATGTCCTCCCCAACCCATCCCCTTCCTCTTTCCCAGGAGAGAAGACTAAAAAGTATGAATATGTGTGGCCATAGAAAAAACACTATAGTCAGAAGTCCTTCTAGAAATTCCAGAAAGAATATCTTCTCCCATTCTATGGGTTGCCTCTTTGTTTTGTCAACTGTTTCCTTGGCTGTGCAGAAGGTTTTGATCTTGATGAAGTCCCAAAAGTTCAGTTTCGCTTTTGTTCCCTTTACCTTTGGAGACATATCTTGAAAGAAGTTGCTGTGCCAATGTCAAAGAGGCTACTGCCTAAGTTCTTCTCTAATAAATTCCTGTCTCACATTGAGGTCTTTTATCTATTTCGAGTTTATCTTTGTGTGTGGCATAAGAGAATGGTTGAGTTTCATTCTTCTACATATAGTTGTCCAATTTTCCCAGCACCATTGATTGAAGAGACTGTCTTTTTTCCACTGGAAATTTTTTCCTGCTTTGTCGAAAATTATTTGACCATAGAGTTGGGGGTCCATTATCTACCCTGTTCCACTGGTCTATGTGTCTGTTTTTGTGTCAGTACTATGCTGTCTTGGTGACCACAGCTTTTCATAGCAAGGCTTGAAATCAGGCAATGTGAGGCCCCCTCTTACACTGTTGGTGGGAATGTAAGTTGGTGCAACCACTTTGGAAAACAGTGTGGAGATTCTGTAAGAAATTAAAAATAGAGCTACCCTATGACCCTGCATTTGCACTACTGGGTATTTACACCAAAGATACAGATGTAGTAAAAAGAAGGGCCATATGTACCACAATGCTCATGGCAACAATGGCCACAATCATCAAACTGTGGAAAAGAGCCAAAATGCCCTTCAACAGATGAATGGGTAAAGAAGATATGGTCCATATATACAAAGGAATGTTACACCTCCATCATAAAGGATGAATACCCAACTTTTGTATCAATGTGATGAGACTGGAGGAGATTATGCTGAGTGAAATAAGTCAAGCAGAGAAAGTCAGTTATATGGTTTCACTTCCTTATGGAGCATAAGGAATAACATGGAGGACACTAGGAGAAGGAAAGGAAAAGTGAATTGGGGAAAATTAGAGGGGGAGATGAACCATGAGAGACTGTGGACTCTGAGAAACAAACTGAGGGTTTTGGAGGGGAGGGGAGTGGGTGGATGGGTGAGCCTGGTGGTGGGTATTAAAGAGGGCACGTATTGCATGGAGCACTGGGTGTGGTGCATAAACAATGTACCTTGGAACATTGAAACAATAAAATAAAATTTAAAAAAAGAAAAAAATTACAGGGAGAGAGGTCTGAATAATTACAACCACAACCAATATTTATTGCACACTTAGTGTGTGACAGGCATTTTTCTGAGCAATTCATATCATTCAAACTGAACTTAGTTCTATGAAGTTAAGTTCTATTATTAGTGATATTTTTGTCTATGAGGAAGTTGAGGCAAAAGAGATAAATCTAAGTTCACATGAAAAGTAAGTGACTGATCCAGGATTGTTGACAATGCATTACCTTATACCGAACATGCTTTATTGTGCTAATTTGCCATTCATATATATATATAGTTTGATGATGTATTTATTCAAATATTTTGCCCCTTTAAAAAAATCAGGTTGTTTGTCTTCTTTGAGTTGTAGAGGGCTTTTAAAAAAATTATTCTGGGTATAATTATTTTATCAAACATTATTTGCAGGTTCTTTTTTCCCCCGCCAACTCTTTTGTATCTATCAAATACGAAATTGAAATATTGTTGAAGGGCAATTCATACCTTTTTTTTTTTTCTTTTCTTACTCATGCCTTTCATGTCTTGTCTAAGAAATATTTGTCTAACCCAAGGTCACAAAGATTTTCTTTAATTTTTCTTCTTGGAGTTTTATAGTTTTTGCTCTTATGTTTCATTTAAGGTAATTTTGTATACAATGTGAGGAAATAATTATAGCATTTTCTTTCCATATGGATATACAGTTTTTCATTTATTACAAAGATTGACCTTTCCCTACTAAATTATGTTAGCAGCTTTGTTGACAATCTATTGACTAAAATTTTTGTGAATAATATTTTGTAATTTTTCCTACACTAGTCTTTCATATTTTGTTAAATATCTGTAAATATTTTTTATGTGTGAGGTGCTATTGGAAACAATAGTTTTTAATTTCAATTGCCAAATACTTTTTTTTTTTTTGGCTAGGATATACAAATGCCGTTGATTTTTCTTTTCCATTTTTAAAAAAGATTTTATTTATCTATTTGAGAGAGAGCACAAGACTGAGAAAGAGAGAGAGAGAGAGAGAGAGAGAATGAGCAGAGGAGGGGAAGAGGGAGAGAGAAAGGATTCTCAGACTTGAGACTATAATATAACTCTTCCCTAGTCTCCAGTCTGCTGGCCTACACTGTAGATTTTGGATTTACCAGGCCCCACAGTCATGTGAGTCAATTCCTTAAAATAACTCTCTCTCTCTTTATATATAAATATAAGTTATATATATGTACATTTATATATATACGTGCATATGTTTATATATACATATACATACACATACGTATTCTTTGGGGTCTGTTTCTCTGGAGAAGTTGAATACATGGGTAGAAAACATACTTTTTTATTTTGATACTTTTTAATTTTTTTGTTTTTTAAATTTCATTTATTTGAGAGAGAGAGAGAGAGAGAGCAAGCAGGTGGAGGGACAGAGGAAGAGGGAGAAAGAGAATCTTAAGCAGACTCCCCTCTGAGCATAGAGACTGATGTGGGGCTCAATCTCACCACCCTGAGATCATGACCTAAACTGAAATCAAGAGTTGGAGGCTTAACTGACTGAGCCACCTAGACCCCCTAAATCCTTTTAAATTTATTGAGACTTGTTTCATGACCTAACATAAGACCTATCTTGATGAGTATACATACCATGTACTTCTGGAAAGTATATGTATTAAACTATTGCTGGATGTAGTGTTCTGTAAATATTAATTTTGTGAAGATAGTTCACAGTGATGTTCAGATCTTCTTGATCATTACAGATTATTTTGTCTAGTTAATATAAAAATCTCTGTGACAGTGGTGTTAACATCTTACTATAATTGTGTAATAGTCTGTATCTCCCTCAAATTCTGTCAAGTATCACTTCATGTATTTTAAGACTCCACTATTAGGTGCATAATTTTATACTTTTTATGTCATTCTCAGAAATAGTCCCTTTTATAATTTTAAAATCTCTCTTTATTTTTAGTAATATTCTTTGTTTTAAATTATTTTGTATATGACATTAATACAGCCACTCCAAGCTTGTGGGTCACATGATATACATTTTTCTACCCATTTACTTTCCATCTATCTGTGTCTTTGTATTTAAAATGTGTCTATTGTGTGAAGCATTTCACTTCTTTATGGACTCTATCGTTAATATTTAATATGTTTTTATGTGGTTCAATTTAGATCTTTTATCCTTCTTTGTTTGTCACCTCACTGTTCATTTCTTTATTCCATGTGTTCTTCCTTCTCTTGGGTTATTTAAATTTTTTAGTATTCCTTATTAATTTATATGTTGGCTTTTAGGCTATTTTTGTGTGTGCAAATTTTTAGTGGTTGCTCTAGGGATTAGAGTATCCACACCTAAAATTCCACATCTGCTTAGGGTTAGTATTGTATTACATCATTATTAACTACAGAAATTTGGCAATTGTATATGTTCTTTTATATCTCCCCACTGGTCTTCATGTTACAGATGTCCTATGTATTACCTCTATATAGATGGAACACCTCAAAAGACAATGTTATAATTTTTGCTTCAGTTCTAAGTATCTTAAAGAATGTAAGAAGAAAACAGTCTTTTAAAAAAATTAAGATGATTTTTAGAGCAATTTCAGGTTCAAAAGCAAAATTGAGGAAAAGTTACAAAGCTTCCCCCTATACTTCTTGGCCATACACACATACAGCTTCTCCCACTATCAACATGCCCACCAGAATGGGACTTCTGTTACTATTGATGAACCTACACTGACAGATCCTAATCACCTAAAGTCCACTGTTCTTCTTATAATTCATTCTTGCTATCTTCATTCTACAGGTTTGGACAAATGTTTAATGATATGTAGCCACCATATGGTATCATATAGAGTGTTTTCATCTCCTTAAAAATCCTATGCACTTTGCCCAGACATACCTCCCTTTTCAACCCAGATCTTCTTACTGTCTCCATAGTTTAACCTTTCCCAGAATGTCATCTAGTTGTAATCATATAACATATAGCCTTTTCAGATTTTCTTCTTTTACTTAGTCATATACATTTAAATTACCTCCAGGACTTTTTATGGCTTGATGGCTCATTTCTTTTTAGCACTGAATAATAATATTCCATTCTTTGGATGTACCACAGTTTATTTATTCATTCCCCTATTGAAGGACATCTTCTTGATTCCAAGTTTTGGCAGTTATAAATAAAGATGCTATAAAGCAGTACCTCCAGGTACAGGTTTTTGTATGGATGCAAGTTTTCAACTTCTTTGGGTTTATATCAAGGAGTGTGATTGTATGGTAAGGGATATTTGATTTTATGAAAAAAAAACTTCCAAACTGTCTTCCAAGGTGGCTGCACCATTTGCATGCCCACCAGCAATGTATAAGAGTTCTTTTTGGTCCACATCTTCTTATTTGGAATTTGGTATTATCACTGTTCTAGCTTTTGGTCATTCTAATAGGTATCTAATGGTATTTCATTGTTGCTTTAATTTTCATTTCTCTGATAGCATATGGTGTGGAACATCTTTTCTTTTTTTTTAATTTCTTTTTTATTTTCAGCTTAACAGTATTCATTATTTTTGCACCACACCCAGTGCTCCATGCAATCCGTGCCCTCTATAATACCCACCACCTGGTACCCCAACCTCCCACCCCCCGTCCCTTCAAAACCCTCAGATTGTTTTTCAGAGTCCATAGTCTCTCATGGTTCACCTCCCCTTCCAATTTCCCCCAACTCCCTTCTCCTCTCTATCTCCCCATGTCCTCCATGTTATTTGTTATGCTCCACAAATAAGTGAAACCATATGATAATTGACTCTCTCTGCTTAACTGATTTCACTCAGCATAATCTCTTCCAGTCCCATCCATGTTGCGACAAAAGTTGGGTATTTGTCCTTTCTGATGGAGGCATAATACTCCATAGTGTATATGGACCACATCTTCCTTATCCATTCGTCCCTTGAAGGGCATCTTGGTTCTTTCCACAGTTTGGCGACCGTGGCCATTGCTGCTATAAACACTGGGGTACAGATGGCCCTTCTTTTCACTACATCTGTATCTTTGGGGTAAATACCCAGGAGTGCAATGGCAGGGTCATACGGAAGTTTTATTTTTAATTTCTTGAGGAATCTCCACACTGTTTTCCAAAGAGGCTGCACCAACTTGCATTCCCACCAACAGTGGAAGAGGGTTCCCCTTTCTCCACATTCCCTCCAACACATGTTGTTTCCTGTCTTTCTAATTTTGGCCATTCTAACTGGTGTAAGGTGATATCTCAATGTAGTTTTAATTTGAATCTCCCTGATGGCTAGTGATGATGAACATTTTTTCATGTGTCTGATAGGCATTTGTATGTCTTCATTGGAGAAGTGTCTGTCCATATCTTCTGCCCATTTTTTGATATGATTGTCTGTTTTGTGTGTGTCGAGTTTGAGGAGCTCATTGTAGATCCTGGATATCAACCTTTTGTCTGTACTGTAATTTGCAAATATCTTCTCCCATTCCATGGGTTGCCTCTTTGTTTTCTTGACTGTTTCCTTTGCTGTGCAGAAGCTTTTGATTTTGATGAAGTCCCAAAAGTTCCACCGGTATTCTTCAAAGAGCTGGAGCAAATAATCCTAAAATTTGTATGGAATCAGAAGAGACCCCAAATCGCTAAGGAAATGTTGAAAAACAAAAATAAAATGGGGGGTATCACGTTACCTGATTTCAAGCTTTACTACAAAGCTGTGATCACCAAGACAGCATGGTACTGGCAAAAAACAGACACATAGACCAGTGGAACAGAGTAGAGAGTCCAGATATGGACCCTCAACTCTATGGGCAAATAATCTTCGACAAAACAGGAAAAAATATACAGTGGAAAAAAGACAGTCTCTTCAATAAATGGTGCTGGGAAAACTGGGCAGCTATATGTAGAAGAATGAAACTCGACCATTCTCTTACACCGAACACAAAGATAAACTCAAAATGGATAAAAGACCTCAATGTGAGACAGGAATCCATCAGAATCCTAGAGGAGAACATAGGCAGTAATCTCTTCGATATCAGCCACAGCAACTTCTTTCAAGATATGTCTCCAAAGGCAAAGGAAACAAAAGCGAAGATGAACTTTTGGAACATCTTTTCATATGACATTTACCTTCTGTTTATTTTCTTTGTTGAGGTGTCTTTTAAAGTCTTCACCCATTTTTTAGTTGGCTCATTCATTTTCTTATTGTTGAGTTTTAAGAATGCTTTGTGTATTTGGAATAACGGTCCTTTTTCAGATGTATCTTTTGCATATATTTTTCTCCAGTCTGTGGCTTCTTTTTTCATTTTCTGGACATTGTCTTTTGGAGAGCAGAAGTTTTTAATTTTCATAAAATCCAACTTATCAACTATTTCATTTATAGTTATTGTCTTTGGAATTGTGTCTAAAGAGATATTTCCAGACCCAAATCCATTTAGGTTTTCTCCTGTGTTATCTTCTAGGAGTTTAATAGTTTTTGTGTTTTATATTTAGGTCTATGATTCATTTTAAGTTAATTCATTTTAAATTAATTTTTGTGAAAGGTATAAAGTCTGTGTGTGTGTGTGTGTGTATTTCTAATCTGCTGCTAATCCCATCATCCAGTGTATATTTTATTTCACATACTGAATACTACATTTCTAGACATTTAATTTGCATTTTATTAATATCTACCATTTCTTTATTCATTATATTCATGTTTTCCTTTAAATCGTTGAGCTAATTTAAGATATACGATAGTTCTTTTCAGATGCTTTTATAATAATTTAGTTAGATGCTTTACATAAGCAACTGACTAGTTTTCATTTAAATAGGCATTATTATTTCTATTACAATTAAGGAAATTAAAACTCAGAAAGGCAAATTAATTTACCCAAGGTCATATAGCTAGTAAGTAGAAAAGTAGAAATGAGAGCTCAGGATTATCCAATTTCCAAATCTGCCCTCATAATTACTATTCTATTTAATATTAAATTTCTGTTAACCAATTGTTTAAACTTGAACAAGTATTTTACTTCTGTGAACCTCGGTTTCCATGTTTATGGAATTAGAGATCATGACCTACTTCACAGCATTGTATATGAAAGCTACCTTTCTTCTGAAGTTATTTTTGCTGCAGTTGAAAGGAGTTTAAATTTAAGTCAGAGCACAGCCCAGCAATATCAGAGCTAAGTGTGTGCATTTGGATCTGTGTGGCACCAAGGAAGGCACCTCATTGCAAGGCTGTTGTAAATCAGGAACATGAAAACGTAGGGACATTCCTTATAGAGGCCCCTGTGTAGGAAATAAAGAGCATTAGTACCACACTCCTTCAAAAATATGCCTGACTGCCTGGATATAGTTTTTGATCCTTTTCCTAATATAAACTTACCATTTTGACCTGAGTATAGTGTGAAAAAAGACTGTTGCACTTTGGTAATCTTAACATCTTCAAACATTCCAGATGGTGATAATGATTAAGATGGCAGCTGCTGGAGGGAGTTTTCATTGTTTAAGATAAGGATTTCTTCCTAGGTTTGTATCCCTTCATGGCTCTCTCTGTGGCTAGTTGGAGAGTTCAGTCCATTTCCCTGAGTATCCAGGATACCTTAATGAGTTCCATGATAGATAGTTTCCTTTTTTTTACTTTTGTTTTTTTGCTGTTTGAGTGACTAGTCAATAGAATTACCCTAGGCAGCAGTCTTGAAATTTCATTCAGAGTTTATTATTTGTTTCATAACAACTCTATATAAGTATATTGCTATGGATGCTATACAATGGACACAGAGACACACAACATGAAATATCTGCCCCTAAGTAATTCATAGTTTCATAGGGAAGAAAAAAATGTAAGTTTAAATTAATTTAGTAACAGGCATAAGCCACAAGATGTGGGAAAATTCAAAATTGGGTATCCCTTACCCAACTGGTAAAGAGATAGATAGACAAGATAGCTCACAGGGAGGGTGATGCTTGACTAAATTCTGAAAGATGAGTACAAGTTTATCAGGGCTGGGAGTAATGGCAGGGAAGAAGTTTCCCAGCAGAGGGAGGGGAAGCACTTGTGAAGGCTTGGAAATGTGGTGAGTATAGTGTCTCTGATATCTGTAATTTGTTTTGACTGGGACTCATGGGAGATAAGGCAGGACAGGTAGGCAGGGCTCATACCACGAAGAGGCTATTATGCCTCTTGGTCACAAGGGAGTCTAAATGGGAGAGCGTGGGTGAGGAGGTATTAATTCATATCCACACTGGAAAAACAACTCAAAGTACAAGGCTGGTTGCTGACAAATCAGTTGCCTCAGATTTGTATCTGATCCCACCATGGGGGGTGATGCAAAAATACCGATGACTGACTGGGCCTAACCTCCCAGACAGTGAGGAAATCTGCTGAGTGGAAGGCTTTGGAGTCTGACTATGCGATAAACAGCTTTGCTCAGAGTTCTGTCCTCTGAGTAAACAGTGGCCTGCTTCTGAGGGAAAGTAGTCCAGCTGGAGGTGGATGGTGTTGGCTTCTAAGGTAGAGATAGCACTGCCTGGACTTGTGCAGGCTCCTGAGTTCACAAGCAGACTGCAAGAAGCTGCCAAATCCAAAGAGGCACAAACATGGTGGAAAGAACACTGTCAAAGGCCAAGGACATGTCCAAAACCAGGCAATGTCATAAGTGGGGAATTTCTTATCAATACCAACCTTAGAGCAGAGATCTAGTACTTGATATTCTTTCTTCAGCTTGCTACCTATAGCTATCAGGTGCCAGGCTTTGAGCTGAGTACTTTCCTTGCAGAAAAATAACAATAACTGACATATTTTGAGTGCTTGCTTTGTCTTTTATACTGCTCTAGACACATTCTATATTGTTATTCATTTAATTCTATGTTTTGAGTGAGTTAAAATAATAATTTCAAGTTACAGATAAAGAAACTGGGTCTCAGAAGTAAGGTTTGATTAATATCACACATGTAGGAACTAACTAGTGGATCTGGAATTTGAACCTGGATTTTTACTATTACTCTATGAGAAAAGCATCTTTATCCTTGATGTATAGATAGGACAACTAAGGTTCAAAGTAGTTAAGTGAGTAGTACAGCTGGGATTGACCTCTGCCTTTAACTCCAGTGCTGTTTGCCTTAACCAGTACACTCCACAACATGTCTAGAGCTAGTTTCTAGCTGAGCTGAGCTGAGCCTCCACAGGACTCTTTCTTGTTTGGAGCAGTGTTTAGACCTGAACTGCATAATGAAACTGGGCTTTAGGGACGTCTACACAGACCCTCTGATGAGATTATATATGTGTTTCCTCCCCACCCCCTACCCCTGAGAACAGAGGGTGCTAGTTTCATAATCAGCATTAGCCAAAGAATCAGCAACATTCACCAGGCAGAAGGCCACCACTTTGGGCCCCAACTACCCCATTGTCACAACTAGCCTCAAACAGAAGACAAGTTATGCCTTGGAAAGAAAAGGAAAAAAAATATTTCAGACACAGGCATGGATTGCCCTCTCCCCCACTCTCCAGGGAGTAGGAGTAGGAAAAAACAGTTCTCTCCCTCTCTAATCACTCAAGCATATAAGAGATGTGGGGAAAAGAGAGTTAGTACATTAGTTTGAATTGGGAATTTTAAACTGGACTACATAGACTTTTTATTAAAGACAAAAGGACAATTTTGGAACTGGAAAATTTTGGAATCTGCTCAAGGCATCATTAAGGGAAGAGAGAGGGAGGATCCTGAGAGCTCAGTGACAGAAAGACATAAAACTGTTTTATGAGATAGTTCAATAGACTAGATATATCTGTCATCTACCAATTCAGATATTCCATCATGGCCTGACCTTCTCATCATCAGGTACTCTCACTTGACCTCTTTTGTCCTTAGAAGAATACTAGTAATTCCAATCCCAATGCCTGCTACTATAGCAGTGCTTTTTCAACTCATGGTTGAGAGATGACAGTTGTTATTTCTCTAGGAGTCAAACTATGTTCCCATCTTGAAATAGATATTGAAGCAATCCATGGTCAAGGCTCAATGGCTGTGCAAAGCATAGACCAAGTTTTGGTAAAGCATCAATAGCATCATGAATCAGGCTCTAAATACCTCCAGTGGATGAATTCCATAACCTTGTTGAACTGGCTTCCTAAGACCTTTCTCATTCATCAGAGACTGAGTGTGACACCTATGTCCATTAAACTGTTGGGGAAACAGGCTCCATGTCCTTCTACAGAGAGGTCGGATGTCCTGGGATTGGGAATCAGCATTTTATAGGGCTGGGGACAGAGGTGGGTAGCTAAGGCGTGTACCTCTTCCTGAAAGGCACAACTCTAAGTCAGCCTGTCTGAGATTGCTCTGCCATGGTGGATAGAGCAGAAACTATGGTGGATACTTGGGAAGACCACGGGGCTAGGAAAAGGAAGCAAGCAGCTTCAAGCTTTTGGACTGAAATATTTATTGCCAGTTTAATTCATGTGAAAAGGTTTGATTTCCACCAGATCTCAGATGTCTGTCCCGATAAAGAAAATTGAGCATAATAAGTTAGACCAACACTCAGAGACAAATTGGGTCTCTAAAAGAAGACCAAAGGAAAGTGTGGAAATGGTCAGTGCATCTTCTACACTTCTTCCCATACTATGACACCCTTATGGGTTGCTCCTCATGGTCTAGAATTGATCTATTATCTAAGAACTTCATATAATTATAGAAAATCATTATCTTAAAATATCCAACAGGGACAGTTCATGTATTCATACATTCTTTATTTAGTACTTCTTATATGCTGTGTACCCTAGCTTAAATCTCCAAGCTCTCAATATTTCCAGTCCGCTAGGGAAGTTGCAGGAGGGAGATGCTTCAGAAAAACAAAAGTCTTTACTCAAACTGCAGAAAGGTGGGCATGGGAAGTGTGACAAGCAAAGTCACAAATTTTAGGACAACTAAAGACTACCTGGAGAAAAGAATATGAAAAAAGATGTGGCTTTCATTCTGTGTTCCTATTTTTTTTCTGGGTACTGAGATCACAGAAGCATGTCAAGTTTTGGTGTGAGACCACTGCATGAAGCAGATAGTACCATATTCCCCTTTCAATTCTTGCTGTGAATTAGCAATCTGAATGGAGTTTTTCGCATGTTTAATGGGACTGAAATGTTGGGGGAACACAGACTATTTGCATTTTAGAGCAACAGTAGTTTTTATTACCTATCTAGATTAAAGATTTGATTTTTATGTTGTTTCATAACAAGATGGAAGCAAAATTTTATAATTTACATACCTATTTTCATGTCTTGTGGATGGTTCCAGCACGTTTCCAACATTTGAAATATCTTTTGGTCTAAAATGTGTTGGGGGTTGGGGAGAGACGTTGGAATTTGAGAAGCAGTAATAGCTTTAAAGAAGAAATTGCTCCCCCTCATGCTCTCTCAGCCTATTTAGTGAAGCGATTTGGACCGCATTTTGCTTTTAGTTCCACTCTTGTGTAGGTAAAGATATTACTGCATGAGCTCACCCTTGGCCCCCAGCCCTGGGCTATCATGCCAGTAAATCTATGATAGTGGAGTCAGCACACCAAATATCTTTATCTTTATTCTAATCTAAAAATGAACTGGACTCAGAAAAATTTCTTTTTCCATATTGTATCCTTTCCATATTTTTATTCTTAACCTTTTAAGCTAGTGGACCTTCCTCTGAGGCACTCCTTTTGTCAGACTGAGGAGGGCAAGAGAGGAAAGGAAAAGGAGAAGAAGGAGAAGAAATTAAAATCTGTGCTAACATCCTCAGATGGGACTGCCTTTTTCCCATGGGGTCAAGGGCAGGCAAGACCCACTGGATAATATTGTATGGGTATGTGTGGATCTTTCCAAGGATTTTTTTTTTTTTTTGGTATTATACCCATAAGGAAGCAAGCTATATAAAGAAGCATTGCAAATATTTGCAAATATTTGCTTGAGCAAAATATGAGCCAGAGCCATTTTAATGATGTTCCCTGTGCTTCAGGACCCTCTGCAGTATCTCTGGCCTGCTGTTTCACTTGCTGGAGTTGGCAATTTGTCCTGCATAACAGCCCTACAACCCTTGCCCTTGTTCTCCCTCAAGCAAATGTGCCAGACAGCATATTTGCTTTGCCCATGGCCTCCCCACAGTACAGCAGCTCTGGTTCTTTGCTCAATTCAAGCAACTTAAATGAAACTCGAGCACTCAGCAGAGCCCCACAGAGCAGCACAAGAGCATTCTGGATGGAGTCCTAGGCTGGCTCCTCCCTCAGCTCCCCACAGTCACCCCTCCCTACTGCCAGCTGCAATGGAAATGCCCAATGGGAGCTATGAACTCTCCTTTATTCACAGATCTGGCTTGGAATCAAGTTGCTGACACCAGTGACACTTCTCCTGAGGGAAGCACTTGGAAGCAGTTGGCATTGGGTTGCTGGAGGAGACGCCATTACATGTCCCTTAAAAAGCTGAGACAGTAAAAGATCATGTCTGATGGGGGACGTGGACCTGAAGGGCATTAAAAGTGAGGAATGATTAAAATGGCTGGAGAAGATAAGGAAAGAAAAACGTGAATAGGGCTGGAGAGACTCAAGTCGGGAGTAATCTTCGTGAGACTCCATGTGGCTAAGGCACACCATATGGTGACTCCTGCCAAAGCACTTAACCGTAGGACTGTAATCTGTATCTAGATGGAAAGGTGAACTCCTCAGCCTTACCAGTCCAACTTCATATGGCCTTTCCAAGCGCAAGTATACCACTGAAAAAGTACTTAATGCTTGTTGACATGAACTGATATATCAGCATGAGGAAAGCTCATCAGGGACAAGAGAGAATGGCACAGGGGAGAGATGGGGATGAGGCTGGAGGGGAAGTGGCTATTTTGTCTTCCCATAGGTCTTGTAGCTGAACACTTTGGGTAGTCAGCAAAGACTTCTGAGAACTTTTGTGTAGGCTCTGGTTTAGGTGCAGGAGGTAAGATGGCAAATGTGACCCTACTAACTTCCTCCTCCTCTTCTCCGCACCTATCTCCTAAGCAAGTGGAAGCCAGGAGACCTCGCCCATCTATCCACCACCAAACCGGCCATGCTGCCCGCTTTCAGACCCAAATATACCATCCACTTTCCTGTTACACACAGAATGATTTCTGCTGCTGCAAGGCCAGGCTTTCCTCTTGGCACTGGTTCCTATCATTTTTCATTCACTTAAGGACTTTGCTCCTGTAGAGATCCTGAAATTATCCACACTTTCTTCCACATTGACTGTTTCTCCATCTCTAAAGAATCATTCTCATCCACATAGAAATTGCTTTATTATCTCCCATCTTAGCTGTTGACCCATTTCTTTGTCTTTGTTTATAGCAATGCTATTCAAAAGAGACATATGAGAGATGATATGATATGCTATGATATGATATATCTGTCTCTATCTCTTAACTTCCTATATTCTCTTTAATATTGATTCCTCAAACTCTATTGAAAATGCTCTCATTAAGGTCATCAATGATTTCCATCTTGCCAAAACCAACAACCCCATCATACCATACCTTGCCGAATTTCTAAACCACTTTGTTCATTTTTGCTGTTATTCAAAGCTCTTTCCCCCTACCCACTGGCTACCTCCTTTCCTGAAACTTGCTTCTTTCAGACCTTCACCAGGTTCTATCCCTCACTTTAATCAAATCCCTCCTCAGAGAAGCCACCCTGACATCTTAGTGGAAAATAATATCCGTCACTATCCCCTGTGTCATCCTCAACCACCCATTGCTGAAATTATGTATTTATTTGCAAACTAGTTTATATATGATTTCTAGTAGACTCCAAGAGCTTAGGGACTTTGTCAGTCTTGTCCATTCTATATTCCCAGCACCCAGAAGACAGTCAGCCTTCAATGAATAGTTGCTGAATGATAAATGAATAAAGGCACAATCCTGCCCCTAAGGAGCTCATGTTCTAATTGGGGATAGTGATGATGATGATGGTACATAATATTAAATGCTGTATATATACACAGATATATAACCACTTAATCTTCCCAATAACTATATGAAGTTCAGAAGTAGGTGGTATCAAGTCCACTTTATAGATAAAGAGACAGAGGCTTTAGAAGTATTCCATAACCTACAGAAGATTATACAGCTGGTCAGCAAGAAGAGAGGCAACTCAAGTAAATCCGAGTCCAGAGCCACTCTCTTCAGCCTGGAGCTCTTTGACCTTGCAGTCTGACAGCATGTGAAAAAGTCACCCCATCTGTTCAGGTTGCCTTAGTGTGGATATGGCAGTTCCGCCTACTTGTGAACAGTGAACACCCATTTATGCTTGCTTAGTTGAAAAGAGTGCTGACTTTACTCATTTTGCTATAAAAGCAGTCTCTTTGCCACAAGCCAAAATACACAGGGTTGGTAAATATTTTGTACTTGGTTACAAGCAAGGACTAAATCCAATTAATGTTGGCTCAGTGTGAGATGGTTGTTCACTAGTTTTAGGAAATATGTAGGTAGGTTCAATTCCAAGGTGAAGACATTCCTTGGTCATGTTTCAGCTGAGTGTCTGAGGAAATAAAACCTTTGGATCCATTTGGGCTTGTTTCTGAGTTCAGCACAGTTTGTTCCCTGTCTCGGTTTATAGTCAGGTTTGGTGCAAGGCTCTGGCTCTTGAGTTCCATGGTCTGGTTTCCTGTCCTATAACCTGTCCTAGTGAATATGGAAAAGCCCCAGGAAAGCTCTGCCCAAGACTGTGTGAGGAAGTGATCTTAACCTGGATGAAGCCAAGAATGATAGCCTTCTTCCTGACTAGCCACATATGTAATTTTAATATTTCCAGCAGTCACATTAAAAAAATAAAATGAAACTGGTGACATTAATTTTAATAAGAGATTTTATTTAATACAGTATGCCCAAAATATTATTTCCACATGAAATCTATATAAAGAATTATGCAATCTTGTCTGTATTTTGTACTTACAGCATATCTCAAATTAGACCAGCTACATTTCAAGTAGCCACATGTAGCCAGTAACTACAGTATTGGACAATAGATTTTTATGTTTTTGTTGATAATGATGTAATTATCATTAACTCCGAATATGCCAGACACATGGCATCTTTGCTTGTGAAGAGAGGTTAAAATCTGTGTAGTTTTATTATACATTCAGTACTTGAATCTTTTCAAAAGTATCCGCTATAAGAAGTCATTCAATATCTGCTTACACAGTAATGGGAACTCATCCCTCTGAAGTAACTTATTCCATCTCTAGCCATCATTTATTATTGTAAAATTCTCCTCTTTATTGAGCTGGAAATTGTCCCATTAGTATTTCTCTTGTGGTTCTACACTTTGGAGCCAGAGAAAGTGAATCTGATTGCATTCATGTGACTGTTTTTATATTTGAAGATGGCTGGCATGTCTTGTTAGCTCAATCTTCTCTAAATAAATTGCCTTATTGCTTCCATCATTACTCCTGATAGTTTCAAAACTTCTCAACATCCTGTCTCATGAACAGGTTCCAGATTATCAATGTCTCTTTTAGAGTGTGACACCCAGACTTGAATCTAAGATCCACGTATGGGCCCACCCCAAATAGAGGGAGATCTAAATTCTCGGTCCTCCATATTATACTTCTACTGCACCATGATCACAACTCACTGCTGACTATACCGAGCACCTTGGCCACAAAACACTGAAATGTGGTTTCTGTGCACAACCTCATTATGTTTTTATGTGTACAGTTATACCTGGACCCAAGGGGATGCCATAAGATGGGCATGGCCCATGTTTCACCAACTCTGGAAAGTTAGGGAAAATAAAAGTGAGGAAAGTGACCCAGGGGATGACATGAGGAAAATTTTTGTTCTTTTTTCTTTACAATTGGAAATAACAAGGTAGTTTTGACTATGTTATCCAGTGTATTAATGGACTCTTTCAACTATTATTAGTTGAGCTAATACCTGTTGATGAGTAAGTACTAGTATTAGTACTAGTTGAGCTAGTACCTGTTGATGAGTAAGTTTTTACAACTTCATACAAGTCATCAATAAAAATACTAAAGAGTTATATAGCCCAGCACAAAGTCTTATAACATTAGGGCTCACTAAGTGGTTCCTTTTGGGTATGTGTGTTTGACCAGTTTAAAACTACCTAATTTCCATTAAACTGGTCTATATTTCTCCATTATTATTTCCAGGCCTTACAACAAATTTTGTTGCTTCTCCCCAGCTTTGCCTGGAAAATTTCTGCTCATCCTTTGTGTTTTATTTTAATTGCCACCAAGTGTTTCAGGTTAGGTACCATTTCTATAGGCTCCTAGAGTGCTGTATACTGCCCTTCTCATAGCAGTGACCACCTTCTTTCACAATTTCCTATATATCTATCTATATCTCCTGCTAGACTGTAAACTGTCTTGGGGAAGGGATTAACACTGTTACAGTCTAAGTGTCTAGCACAGTATAAAGTAGATATTCAATAAATACACTTTGATTAAATGAATACATCCTCATGACCACATGTGGAAGTAATTATTACCATCCTCCTTTTGCAGATGAGGTCATTGAACCTCAGAGGACTTAGTAAGCTTATTAAGGCTCAGAGTGACTCGTGAAGCTGTGGTTCAAGGCCCACGATTCTGCTCTGGATCTAATGCTCTCATTATAAAACCAATTATACATGCCTTCCATATACTCCTGGATGTCTGAAATTCCTTAACAAATGATAGTGCCTCTGGTTTTCCTGGAGCTAAGACTTAAAATGTAAGTAAGAGAAAGAGAAGAGGCACACTAGACTGACCTCTGGTAACACTAAAGTATTAAATACTGAAGCTAGATGATCTCCCAGCAGTAGATTCTGACTTGAAGGGAGAGTGAACCTACTTTTCTTGTCAAGCAAGTTTACAAATCACATTCCGTCAGTCCCTCAGTTTCCCATAGTAAATGCTTGCTGATTACTTCACTCCCAAGTAGTTAGAGGCCCAAGGTGTCCATACTTTGTTCGTTTTCCTGTGAACCACCATATTAAGTTATTTATTTTAAATGGTATTAATTATTTTTCTGCTTCTAAAAATTAGATATGTTTATTGAAAATTCTGAAAAAGATATTAAATCATGCAGAAAAAAATTTATACCTATCCACATATGCCTTTTCTCTTTTATGAATAATTATACATTTTCTCTAATTCAGCATTAATCACTACATGTTCTTTTTTTTACTTAATACATTAAGATTTTCCTGTGTCATTATATATTCTCTGCTATGAGATTTACTCTATATATGTTCGATAAATACATCTAATCAATTTATTTTTGTAGATATGTAGGGTTATTTCTAGTTTTAGCTTCTATAAATAATATGGAAGTACTTATCCTTGGACATTAATCTTTGCACACATGACTGATTATGGAGAGATTTTTTTTTCCTTATCTAATTGGTCATATGCTGTGCAGGCCTTATTAGGATAAGAACTCCCCAGAACTGGGCCCTCACTTTAAAGTGCTTATAGGATTTTGACCCTCAGCAGTAATCAGATTGAAGCAAGGATTAGAATTCCTGACTCCACAATATGTAGGTTAGATTTGGCTGCTTGGGGCTCCTTCATTGCTCTCCCCACTTTCCTGTAGCATCCTGGGAGCTGAGCTCCAGGGTGGGGCTAAGAGGCCTCCTTGTTTTCAAGCTGAACTCCTTATCTCTTTCAGAAGCACCACCCCATGCCACAATGCCAAACTAAGGAAGAAGGGTTAGTATTGAGAATGAGGACAAGCAGAGGTCATCTCTGTCCTAAAGGCAGTAGTGAGAGAGAGAGAGAAAGAGAAAGCCCAAGTGAGCAAATAAGAAATATGCACATATACCCTCTTTTGAGTCTTTTCTCTTTTTTCCTTTTCTCTTCTCTTCTGTCTTCTCTTCTCTTTTCTTTCTTTCTTCTTTCTTTCTTTCTTTCTTTCTACCCAAGAAAGGAAAGAAAAGCAACTGCCTCAATTAATACAGCCCTGGGGGCATGCTGAATGAGCCTGATCTGAACCAGCAGCTTTGTACTCTGCTGCCATTCTGACCCTTGGAGGGTCCAAGAAAATGCATGGATGAACTCACTGGTTTGAACAACATGCTCAGTGTCTTGAGAACAAACAGACTTTTCTTTGGTGTTAGTTACAAACATCTTTTCTTTCCACTTATTCAGTTCAGTTCTCCAAAAAGGGAGGGCTAATATCCTATGAAAGTTCAGGAGAAAGGCAAGATACAGCTCTAAGCTGCCTTAGCCACAAGCCTAGGGAAGGCAGCTATTAGCCTTGGAGGGGCCCTGACTCTGTCCTGGCCCACCTTGCCCTGTGTCTGGGAGAACAGTTGTTGTCTAGAGTCTTAGTTTTCTCATCTGCAGAATGGAAATAGGAGTGATCCATCCAATTAACTAACTACACTAAATTTAGAGTTCTTTTATTTTGGGTGGATTCATTCCTACATATATAGAAGTTTATGCCTTGCCCCAAGCTGGATACTGAGGACACAATGGCAATTTCTTTTTTTTTTTTTTTTTTTTTTTTTTTACTAAACCTGTTTATTACATTAAAATTGCCTTTCAAAAAAAAAAAAAAAAAGAGCAAGAGTGCTCTAAAGATACTGAGTTATTTTCAAAGACACAGAGTTGCTAATGAAGGACATACCATGCCTTCTCAGTGTGCTTTGTGATTACCTTTACACAATGGCAATTTCTGCCTTTGAAGAACCTAAAGTTAGTGGACTTCCAGACAATAAATGGGTGATTACAATGCAATATTAAAGGGACTGTGACAGGAGAAGTACAAGTGATGATCGTGCTTAGAATGGCCAGTAACACAGGCTTGGGTAGGAAGCAATTCACCAAAAGCATCCTTAGGAAATTAGTGTTGACACTGAATCCTCATGGATGAATGAGTTAGCTAGTCACGAGGCAAGGACAGAAGATTTACAAAGAACTTACAATTTAGAGAGAGCCTGGTTCCTTCAGAAAACAAAACAGGTGGGCATGAATGGATGAAGCACCCTGGGAACCAGTAAGGTAATGACCAAAAGGGGTGGAGCCAGAAGAGGCAGGGCCAGATGGACTGGACTGACTTTAATTTATGCATAATTTTCTTGGATAATTGTATTTACCAGAAAAATCTGTATTATAACACATTATCAGAGATTACAATAAAGATATTAGGACAAAATCCATATGCTCAAGTTTTCTTGTATGTTTCTTTTCCTTGAACCCCAATCTTTACCATTTTATGATTCTCATCAGACATAGCTTGCTTCTTTCTGTCCTTAACTATATGTCTGAAACTTTTCAATACTATCGCTATGCCCCAATGACATTGAGAATATGTTATAGATGTGAATGTGTTTTGTATGCCTCTATGTGCAACCCCTACAATTTGGGGGCAATATAAAGTCATAACATACCAGAGAGCAGCATGTTAGGACATTTTAGCGCAGAGATAAAGAGACTCACCCAAGGTCACAGGGTTCCTGAGAAAAGCTTGCTTTGGGTTTTTCTGCAGCACCCACTCTACACCAAAGCCCAGATACAGTACCTGATAACTGGGTATATAGTAATCATGTAGAAAACATGTACTGGTTTCTTAATTGAGGAATATATTGGCATACTTGACATAGTAGGGGTAGAAATCCAGACTTATCCATCCGGACACGATCTATTCAGAGTAGGTCTGTTGAAAGGCAAAGAGAGAGCCCAGGTATGTGGTTATTAATGTTTTTAGTTTGATTAAGTAAGTTCAGAAATTTTAATATTGCCAAGAGGTTATTAAAATTAAAGAATGACTTCATTTTAAAGAACCGCACAATACTTTCTCTTGAACATTACATTCTTTCTAATCAAGTAATTTCTCTCCTTGAGGAAAGCATTTAGGACCAGTGGCTGTTACAGTAGGTTTGGTCTTTGAGCTTCAGATTCTATATCACTTGTCAGCTTGTGTGTCTCAGGGTTTCAGATATTCAAAGCCTGGTGGAGAAGGGGACATGTCTTTCAGATGGGCAAGCCCTTTTGACTCTCTTGAGCATCATATAGGAGTCCTTATACCACTGGAGGATAGTCATGGATGAATGAGGGTCCCAGAAGACCCTTTAAAATATGCAACCTAAGGGAAGGTCTTTGCTTCCTCAAATCTCAGGGCAATTCTGCTGACCTTTTTCCTTTGGCTGCTCCTTACCTCTCCACTTCTGTCTCATGTACTATAGCTCCACAAAGTGTTTCAAATAGCTCATGATCCTTGCTTTACCTGTGTCTTCATCACTACCTCAAGCATCTTCCCCAGCCATCCCACTGTGTCACCTACTTCCTGTTTTTGTTTTTAATCTCAGCTTAAATATCTCTTTCTGTGGAGTCTTCCCCTGTGACCCCTGTGGTAGTTTTAAGCATGTGTACAAATTCTTTCACACTGCTGTTGAGAAGTGGTGTCTAAGTCTGCCCCCCTTCCCTTAAATCTCAGAGTTTTGTGACTGCTTTGAATAATAGAAAACAGTGGAAATGACACCATATGACTTGTGAGTTTAGGTCATAAAAGGGATCTTCTACTTTGTATACTGTAATACTTTCTCTTGGAGCCCTGGCATTCTATGTAAGAAATATGGCTACTCTGAGGACTCCCTGATGGAGAGACCACGTGTAGACAGTTGGGATAATAGTCCCAGCTAAGCCTTACTTTCTAACAATGTCTACTAAGGCAAGTACATGTGAATGAAGCTACCTTGGATTCTATGTTCTAGGTTTTCTGCCAGATGAATACCACCACATAATCTTATTTCATGCGTCCCATAACCTCTTAGTTTAATGAAAAGTTTGCTAAGTATCTTAAGATGTGTTTCATTGGCCCTCTTTTCTAAGACTAAAGGGCATGTTCCCACTATAGCCCCATAGCAGTCCATTGTTGAAAAGAGCTAATATTTAAGAGATATATGACTGTGGCTTTTATTTACAGAAGTGAATTTTATAGACTGGTACACAAGAAACCCACAAAATTTTTAAAAGAATGTATCCATAAAGCCAAATGCCTACTGGCTTCAAGAAAGGGACAGAAATGGTATGAAAAGAAAATAGATCCCCGAATCTCTGTGAGCACACTAAAATAAATTATTCAGCTGCAAACACAGGCAAGAATGACTCAGAGGGCAGACCTAGGAGAGCAAAGAATGGACCTGAGTGTCATGGGGAATTCCTAGGAGCAGGATGAAGGCCTAATCAAAGAATAAACAAGTTCCCAACTGAATTTCAGAATTTCTTTGAACCCATGACTGCTCTCTCTATGCATTCTTTTTGAACAGAACTATATATATATTGCAGTTTTCCTATTCTTCCCACCATTGTTGGGGGGGGGGGTGTAGGGATTGAAAAATGTCCCCTTAAGTTCATAGGCCTTCAGATTGAGAGGAACTTTGAGAACTGGACCTGAGAAAACTTCTGTTTATGGATCTAATTTGGACCATGAGATCCTGTTCATCAGGCCTGGACCTATTGCCATAATAGGATAAAACTTAAAAAGGAGGAAGAAGTGAGTGTATTTTGCATATAAGAAAAATGTAAACACTTTATAGTAAGAGATGACTGTAAAATATAGCTGCAGATTCTTTAACAATCCTACTGAGAGAACAACCTTCTCCCCTTGAACCTAGCAAGGTAACAGAAAAGTTGATGATGCCATCTTGGATCTTATAGACTAATCAGTCTCCCAGCTGAATATTACCAAGTGACCTCCAGTAATACCACAAGAAAGAAAAGACTCGCCCAGCTGATCCCTGCCCAAATTCCTGACTCTTCAACTAATGTGGTGTAAGTAAGTGACTGTTGTATTAAACCTCTAAGTTTTAAGATAGTTTCTTATACAGCATATGTAACTGGAGCATCACTCAGAACTGGCTTTAAATGCCCTGTCTGTGCTTCTATGGAATCCTGTCCTTTTACCACACCATAGTAAAATTATCTGCCCTCTTCTCTTTATCACTTTCCTGGAGAACTTCCCTGAAAATGGGGATGGTATCCCCAGCATTAAGAACGGTGGCTTGCATTTGCAACAACGTGGGTGGAATTAGAGGGTTTTATGCTCAGTGAAATAAGTCAATCAGAGAAAGACAATTATCATATGATCTCCCTGATATGAGGGATTTGAGAGGCAATGTGGTGGATTTGGGGGGTAGGGAAGGGAAAAATGAAACAAGATAGGATTGGGAAGGAGACAAACCATAAGAGACTCTTAATCTCACAAAACAAACTGAGGGTTGCTGTGGGGAGGTGGGTAAGGAGAGGGTGGTTGGCTTATGGACTCTGGGGAGGATATGTGCTATGGTGAGTTCGATGAAGTGTATAAACCTGGTGATTCACAGATCTGTACCCCTGGGGCTAATAGTACATTATATGTTAATAAAAAATAAAAAAATTAAAGTTGGTAATAAATAAATAAATAATCAATCTCCTATCACTACTATTGTTCCTCATAGTATGAGAAGCCCTAGCTTCAACAATCAGACAAAAAGGAGTAAAAAAAACCTCTGAATCAGTAAAGAAGTTAAACTCTCATTCTTCACAGATGACATGATACTCTATGTGGGAAACCCAAAAGGCTCCACCCCAAAATTGCTGCAACTCATACAGGAATTCAGCAAAGTGACAAGATAGAAAATCAATGCATAGAAGTCATTTGTACTTCTATATGCTAACAATAAGATAGAAAAAGAGAAATTAAGGAGCTCATGCCATTTATAATTGCACCCAAAACCATAAGATACCTAGGAATAAACCTAACTAAAGAGGCAAAGGATCTGTTCCTAAAAAGAACAGAACACACATGAAAGAAATTGAGGAAGACACAAGGAAATGGAAAAATGTTCCATGCTCATGGATTGGAAGAACAAATATTGTTAAAATGTCTATGCTACCTAGAACAATCTATACATTCAATGCAAACCCTATCAAAATACTATCGAAATAAGTCAAGCAGAGAGAGTCAATTATCATATGGTTTCACTTATTTGTGGAGCATAACAAATAACATGGAGGACATGAGGAGATGGAAAGGAGAGGGAGTTGAGGGAAATTGGAAGGGGAGGTGAACTATGAGAGACTATAGACTCTGAAAAACAACTTGAGGGTTTTGATGGGGTGGGGGGTGGGAGGTTGGGGGAGCCAGGTGGTGGTTATTAAGGAGGGCACGTACTGCATGGAGCACTGGGTGTGGTGCAAAAACAATGAATACTGTTACACTGAAAAGAAATTAAAAAAAAAATACCATTGACCTTTTTTCACAGAACTGGAACAAATAATCCTAAAATTTGTGCGGAGCCAGAAAAAACCCTGAATAGCCAAATAAATGTTGAAAAAGAAAACCAAAGCTAGTGGCATCACAATTCTGGACTTCAAAATGTATTACAAACCTGTAATCATCAAGCCAGTATGGCACTGGCACAAAAAAACAGACACATGGATCAATACAACAGAATAGAAATGCCAGAAATGGATCCTCAACTTGATGGTCAGCTCATCTTCAACAAAGCAGGAAAGAATGTCCTGTGGAAAAAAGAAAGTCTCTTCAACAAATGATTTTGGGAAAATTGGGCTGCTACATGCAGAAGAATGAAACTGGACCATTACCTTATACTATAACAAAAATAGACTCAAAATGAATGAAAGACTTAACTGTAATACAGGAATGCATCAAAATCCTAGAGGAGAACACAGGCAATAACCTCTTTGACCTTGGCCCCAGCAACTTCTTGCTGGACAATCTCCAGAGGCTAGGGAAACAAAGGCAAAAATGAACTACTGGGACTTCAAGATAAAAGGCCTTTGCACAGCAAAGGAAACAGTTGACACAACCAAAAGATAGCCAGCAGAATGGAAGAAGATATTTGCAAATATCTCATCAGATAAAGGGCTAGTATCCAAAAACCTATAAAGAAGTTATCATATGGTTTCACTCATTTGTGGAGCATAACCAATAGCATGGAAGACAAGGGGCGTTAGAGAGTAGTAGGGAATTTGGGTAAATTGGAAGGGGAGGTGAACCATGAGAGACTATGGACTCTGAAAAACAGTCTGAGGGGTTTGAAGTGGCGGGGGGGTGGGAGGTTGGGGTACCAGGTGGTGGGTATTATAGAGGGCACAGCTTGCATGGAGCACTGGGTGTGGTGAAAAAATAACGAATACTGTTATTCTGAAATACTGTTTTTCTGAAAATAAATAAATTGGGAAAAAAAAAAAAGAAGTTATCAAACTCAAAACCCAGAAAACCAATAATTTGATCAAGAAATGGGCAGAAGACATGAACAGACATTTCTTCAAAGAAGACATATACATGGCCAACAGACACATGAAAAAAATGCTCCACCTACTTGGCATCAGGGAAATACAAATCAAAGCCACAGTGAGATACTACTTCACACTGGTCAGAATGGCTAAAATTAACAAGTCAGAAAACGACAAATTCTGGTGATGATGCAGAGAAAGGGAAATCCTCCCACCCTCTGTTGGTGGGAATGCAAGCTGGTGCAACCACTCTGGAAAACAGTATGGAGCTTCCTTAAAAAGTTGAAAATAGAGCTACCATATGACCCAGCAATTGCACTGATATAAATGTAGTGATCCAGAAGGGCACCTGCACCCCAATATTTATGGCAGCAATGTCCACAATAGTCAAACTATGGAAACAGCCCAGGTGACCACAGAAAGATGAATGGATAAAGAAGATGTCATATATATATATATATATATATATATATATACACTACTCAGCCATTAAAAAATGACATCTTGTCATTTGCAACAATGTGGATGGAAGTAGAAGGTATTATGCTAAGCAAAATAAGCTAATTAGAGAAAGACAATTATATGATCTCACTCATATGTAGAATTTAAGAAACAAAACAGAAGATCATAGCAGAAGAGAAGAAAAAATAAAACAGGGCAAAATCAAAGAGGCAGACAAACTATGAGACCCTTAATCATAGGAAACAAACTGAAGATTGCTGGAGGGGAGGGGGGTGATGAGATGGGTGATGGGCAGTAAAGAGGGCATGTGATGTCATGAATGCTGATGCTCATGATGAATCACTGACGTATTCCCCTGACTAATAAAACATGTTAATTAATTGAATTTAAATTTCAAAAAAAGATGAAAAACAAATAATCTCCAATGTTAGAGTAAACAGAAATTCTTTTTTTTTTTTTAAGATTTTATTTATTTATTTGACAGACAGAGATCACAAGTAGGCAGAGAGGCAGGCAGAAAGAGAGGAGGAACCAGGCTCCCTTCCGAGCAGAGAGCCTGTTGCGGGGCTCGATCCCAGCACCCTGGGACCACGACCTGGCCGAAGGCAGAGGCTTTAACCCACTGAGTCACCCAGGTATCCCCTAAATAGAAGTTCTTAAACATGTTTCTTTGCTGTTTTTCTGGTCTCACTAGGCTGGATAGGCCTGGTCTGTCTGTGGGTATTTGTATGAGGGACACACACTAAAATAAGAAACAGTTCCAGGGTAGTTAGTTCCCCTAGAAATATACATGGACTTGAAACCAAAGTGGTTAATTGCTGTGCAGAAACATGTTTTGAGTTTTGCCTCTCCCAGAACCTTTGAAAAATAGGACACACTGCGTAGCCAAATCCCCAACACCCCTGGGTTTGCACATCTCTACTAATCCCATCCAGATACATGGACTTTCACATAGTGATTTCTAGTTCCAAGACTTTTCCAGGATGAAAACAACTTCTAGAGAGAATTTCTCTTTTGTGAACAGCAGCCTGCCCAATACTCCCACAGCTTCTGCAGTCACCCCAAAAGTTTTGGGCCTGACCCTCAACCTTCCTGTTTCAAAAATACGTTATTTAAATATATGATGAGTCTACCTACTGAGAAAGTCTGGGATTAGCCAGGCTTGAATCTCAGCTCTGTCACTCCGAAACTCACTAGACATGTGACTGCCACCAAATTACTTAATCTCTCTGAGCCTGTTTCCATATAAGTAAAAGGAAGTTAATAGTAGTGTCTGCTTCCAGGGTCATTTCAAGCATTAGACAAGTTGATGCAAGAAAACACTCAGCCAAGTTCTGACACATACAGGCTCTCAATGAATTAATGAATGCTAGTTGTTCCTATTATTATTATATTCTCCCCTTCTCTGTGCTCTCAATAGAAAATTACAGACTGAAGCGACTGAAATCTCCTCCAGATTGCCTAACTCTTTTCAGAGACATTGGATTGGTCATGATCGCCCTGGAAACCTATTATCTTGCTTCTTTTCTTTAGAGGAAAATGCCAAACCAATGCTTGGAATTAACTGTGAGAGGATCAATATCATAGAGGAAAAAAAAAATGTATCCCAGTTTTTTTTTTTTCTCTAGTTCATGACCTGCCCCATTTTCCTGTGATTTCTACTTACCCTGTCAGATACAGATTTCTGTAGTTACAGGACCGTGTTTTCTAAACTGCAAAGAAGAATCCATGGTCTCACAAATACAAATGTTTTCAAGGGGGCAACATGACTCAAAATTTTAAATTGGGACTTCTCTAGACAAAATGTAGGACATATGGTGACCATACCCATAGTTCTCAAAGCCAGATGCCGACTGGCTCCAGGAGGAGAAAACCAAAACAATCAGAAACCTCTTCTATTTGCCAAAACAAATCTTGTGTCTCTCCCAATGTTATTCCTGTAGATATCTTTGTTTGAATTGGGTCTGTTCACCAGTTCCATTTCTGCTACCATCTCTGGGGATGAGGGAAAGAAAACACCTTCATATTCACTCACATGAGCAAGCATTTCTTTTATGGGTGGATTATAGGAGCAAAGGAAATTGGAAAACCTTTTTAAATTTAATTTATTTTATTATTAAGTTCCCTTCCCCCCCCTTTTTTTCTCACTTACAGAATCTTCTCCTACAGCTTTTCCATCTGATCCCTCACTAAATAATAATAATCATAATAACAGTAACATTAATAAGAGTAAAAGTTACTATTATTAAACACATTCTGTGTACTAGACACTTATACATTTGCTCCTAAATATGAACTTACACAGTAGATGACATTGTCCCCCCAGTGATTGGAGAGCACAGGAAACTTGTCCAAGTTCACACAATTAGTAAGTGATGGAATGGAGATTTGAACCTCAAAATGTCTAATTTACAAATTTTCTCCAATCTGTGTGTTGCCTCTCACAGACTGTCTTTCAGAAATGAGATTTAGATTCATACACTGAGCATCTACCAGATGCTGTGCTAAAATATTTAGTAAACTATTTCATATCCTCACAAGAACCCGATGAGATAGGAAATGCTATCACCATGTTTGAAGGTGAAATACCAAGAGGTTAAGAAATTTTCCCAAGGTCATCTAATCTGTCATTAATGGAATCAAGAATCAAATGCAGCTCTTTTGTTGTTGTTTTGATTGCAAGATGGAGAGTAGAAGGGAGTTGAGGGATATTGGAAGGGGAGGTGAATCATGAGAGACTATGGACTCTGAAAAACAATCTGAGGGTTTTGAAGGGGCGGGGGGTGGGAGGTTGGGGGAACCAGGTGGTGGGTATTAGAGAGGGCACGGATTGCATGGAACACTGGGTGTGGTGCAAAAAACAATGAATACTGTTAGGCTGAAAAGAAATAAAAAATTAAAAAAAACAAAAAAAAACTCTTTCTAAATCCTGACATGGACTCTGGAAACAGAAGTACAAAATGGAATATATTTCAAAACTTGAGCACTGGAAGTATATTGAAAAGAAAGCAGACAGGAGGGGAGGGGTCCAATCCCTTCACAGAGACCTACCCTTTAGGATGAATGAATTTATCTTTGGTAGGTCCTGGGGACAGAGCTGGGGAGTATGGAGGAGTGAAAGGGACAGAAAATTAGGGAAAGGAACATCAGATACCATCTCAGTATTGCTTAAGTCAGCACTGTAGAAGGCCATTGTCATTTTAAGTGATCTGCATTTTAACAAAGAATATATTTTAAAAAAAGCTTCAAGTGACTATTTGAATTTTTGAAGTAGAGACACAGAGTAGAACCAAGAAGCAGAGAAAGAAATTGATATCAAAGGTAAAATAATTTTGATTTTGGTCTAAGAATCAGAGTATTTCTTAAGTGATTCTGCTATAAATGAGAAAAAGAGAAAATTTAAAAGTTAAAATCTTAAATAATTTCAAGGTGGGATTCTAGAGCTATCCCTCACTTCCAGTTTATCTTTTTTTTTCCCAATTTATTTATTTTCAGAAAAACAGTATTCATTATTTTTTCACCACACCCAGTGCTCCATGCAAGCCGTGCCCTCTATAATACCCACCACCTGGTACCCCAACCTCCCACCCCCCCGCCACTGCAAACCCCTCAGACTGTTTTTCAGAGTCCATAGTCTCTCATGGTTCACCTCCCCTTCCAATTTACCCAAATTCCCTACTCCTCTCTAACGCCCCTTGTCCTCCATGCTATTTGTTATGCTCCACAAATAAGTGAAACCATATGATAATTGACTCTCTCTGCTTGACTGTTTATCTTTTCTAATATTCAAGTTGCTCAAGCACATTCAATTTGATGTGGAGGAAGAGTGGGGAAAATAGTAACATGCCCGTTGTTCATTTGACCTCAGGGTTCTTTTTATTTTCTCAACCAATTCCCATCAAAACCAGTTAAAAAGGTACTTAGTGCATGCTCATCAGAGTAAATGTGGAATATACAGAAAAGTTGAAAGGTCAAAACAAAATCTCACACAATCCCATCTCCTGACATTGTTAAGATTATGCAAATTTTTAATTTGCTTTTCTTTTCTCTTTTTTAAAAAAATATTTTATTTATTTACTTGAGAGAAAGTGAGAGTGAGAGAGATCACAGAGGGAAAGGGAGACCCAGAGATGCCGCTGAGCTGAGAGCCCAATGTGGGGCTTGATCCCAGGACCCTGAAATCATGACCTGAGCCAAAGACAGGTGCTCACCTGACTGAGCCACCCAGGCACCCCTCTTTTTCTCTCTTTGGTTCCAAAATGGAGACTATAAAAAAATATGCCTTTTTTTAAATTTATTTTTTATTTTCAGCATAAGAGTATTCATTATTTTTGCACCACACCTTTTTTAATGAAATCATATCATAAGCATTTTCCCATGCCATTGGTGTTTGAGGATATGGATTTTTTTAATCACAGTAGTAAACATGCATCCAAATAATGTAGTGTAGGTGAGCAATACACTACAAAATGTAGTGTATGTAGATCAATTTCAGATTTTCACCATTATAAATGTGGTATTCATCTTTGTGCATAATCATTCAATAACCTGTACCTCTTTTAGCATATATTTCTCTGCTTTTTTCCCCTCCCCAGAGACATGACTGATGATGTATTATATATGAGACTTCTCATAGGATTATGTCTTAGACTTACCTAAGCTTATATCCAATTTCTTGTGTTTGTTTTTTTTAAATATTTTATTTATTTATTTGACAGGCAGAGATCACAAGTAGGCAGAAAGGCAGGAGGAGAGAGAGGAGGAAGCAGGCTCCCTGCTGAGCAGGGAGCCCGATGTAGGGCTCGATCCCAAGACTCTGGGATCATGACCTGAGCCGAAGGCAGTGGCTTTAATCCACTGAGCCACCAAGGCGCCCCAATTTCCAGTGCTTTAATTAAATGTGATTTTCTTCTCCTCAAGAAAGTATAGAAGAATGATGTAACAGATATCCATGAGTCTGCTATATTTTCTAAAATCACACTGTTTAAATTTCAGTACTTTATTAGTAGTAATAATTTATTTCAAACATATCTTATAGTTGATTGTACCACCTAAATGGAGAAGTACTGTTTAGCTGGACCCTATTTAGACCTTGTACAGAAGTACTGTTTAGCACTGCTAAGGCCAGTGGCTCCCTAAGTGGCTTTGCATGCATTTTCTCATTGAAGACACCATATATAGGTATGATTTCTTTCTGTCTTTAGGAATCAATTGGCTCATAGTACTAAGATGTAAGCTGTAGACAGAATTAGGTCTTCATTTTGAGAAAGGAGTAGTGTGAGCTTTGGAAAGCCTGAGTAAATCTAAATGGATGTTTCTTATCTATCCCAATTCCACCTTTAGACAGAGATTCTGATGCTATTTTCCTGGAGGTGCCCTTTCCCATGACCTCTGACTCTAAACCACTGCAACATTCTAACCAAGACTTTTTGTTCTCTTAGGCCAACATATGGGCTCTGAAATTCTAGCTAATTCAGCAGCCTACCTCTGCAGCTTTGAGTATGGCCAAGATGGATTTTAGGTTGGGAGATATGTGACCATTGAAGAGAGAGGAAGAGTAGATGGGTTGTGACACATGGGTGGTAACCTGATATTATCTCCTCTAGGAGAGGTGTTCTGCTCGGAACATTTGTAGGATGTGACATTTCCATAGTCAAGAAGAGCACCGACATCCAGGTATGGTACTGGGAAACCAGCCCATTTGATGGAACTGAACATCGCATCTTAGAATAATCTCATCATAGGTAAAAAGCATTTGCCTGCTGGAAGATTTTTAATGCTATATTAGTTGACCCCTTTGGTTGCAATGATAGCACTAACTCTTGAAGACATTTTTTTTTAAAGGAAATTTATTTTGTTCATTAAATCAAAGAGGTTGTATAACAACCAAATTATGGGAAAGTCAGGGACGCTACTGGACAAGAAAACACCTAGACCCTAGAGAGACAGACAATGTCAGAACCCTCTCCTTCTCTCCGGCTCTTCAGCTGTCTTTCTCTCCTTTTCTCTCCAACTCTTACCTGGGCTTCTTTCCTCACAAGGACCTCATTCTGTGTCACTGCAAATTAGTTTAGCTGAAAACATGAGACAGAGTGGGATTGATACTTAACAGGTTTTATACAGTTTCTACCTCTCAGGAGGACTGCCAGGCGTTTCTACCACCTCAAGGCCAAAAGCACAGGGAAAAGATTCATTAGCTAGTTTGGGTCAGGTGTTCATTCAAGGACAAATAAATTGTGAGCAAGGAGATACCATCAGAAAAAAGTTGAAGAAATTGGGAAGAAAACTTTCTCATAGAAGCCTTTACTCAACCAGACTGTGTGGAAGCCTTCTAGTTTCAAATATTCCAGTTTCAAATATCTTGCTGGAAAAGGGAGCTTGAAAAGGGGATTGAAATTGGAGGAAAGGGGGAAAGAAAGAGAGTATTATATGATCCACATTCAAATCACTTATTTTTCCTTGGGGTCAGGGATCTCTTTCTTCCCTTCACTTTCTTGCATGGAATTTCACAGGGAGAGACCAGAGGTCATTTTCTCTGGCTTAGGAAAGCAGGAGGTGAGTGTGTTTTGGAGGGTGTCAGCTTTCCCTGGTGAGTTCCTGCTGCAAAACAGCAGAATTGTTTGGTCTTTCCCACACCCTGGCATTCAACAGACAGCTCCCTTCTACTGCAGCAAATTGAAAATTGCACCCTGATGGGAAATGTATGTATAAGCAATCAAACCAGGTTTTTATTAAATGAACACAACACTGGTTGGTGTTCATTTAAATAATTTTCTGGGGTTGTCTGTGGGCCGCATGTGTGTGCTAAGAGTGTGCAAAGCATGTCACAGAGTCATAGAATTCTCAGCTTACCACGCAATTCTCTTTACTGCAGAATCCAGGCAGAGTTCTGCTGAACTTTGGAGGTTGGACTTTGGAGGGATACTCAGGCCTTCAATGACAATTCACTGGGGAATGTGATTATGAAAGAGAATGCATATCCTAAAATTTATTCATCGTTTTCTCATATATGGTAAGGTTCCATTGTATGCCCTGATGATCAGGAATTACCCAGAAAAAACACAATGTGAAACAACAGACACTGGAACAGGCACATAAGAGACAGGTCTTTACTGCTCTGCCCCATTTATACCTGATGCTTCAACATGAGGAGTGGTAGTTGACATTCATAGTGTTTCCTAAAAAAGACTTTGCCCAAGTCTATGCCAAGTCAAGTAGGTGGTCCCATGCATGCAGGGTCCTGATCAGCTTCTTCTGCATCTGTGCTTTAAGTTCTAGACTAATAAAATTTATTTGTTTTCTCTTTTGCACTTGGTGGAGATATCAAACTCAGAAGGTTATAGATGTCAGGTAGGTTACATAAAAAATGATGCAGATGAGAGGAGTAAACCCCATCCCAAACAAACAGCTTATACATATTTCCAGTAGGTTATCGTTATAGGCTTATCATTGTCCAAACTTCTTCTTTTTCTTTTAAGAGAAACTATAAATTCAGCCCTTTCAAATAATGATCAAATATGACCCACCCAAATGTATGGTTAGACTGTTTTGGGGTCCCTTCCCCCTGTAGGATGCAAAATTTTCTGCCTGTTTTTGGGGTTCTGGCCGCTGGATCACATTTGGCATTGAACATTTCTATGCTTTCTTTGGTGGACAGAGAGGTTATCTTGTTTTTGAACAAGGCCACCTTTTACCTTCCATCCCATATTTTATCTTTCTTTGCAGTGTTTGAACATGAAGGGACTTCATAGCATCTTTTTGACAAAAACCCTGGTTCATGCTCTTTCAGTTATATCATATACCCATGGTTGGGATGGCTTTTCTCTTGTATTTCAACCCATCTCATTTGCAGGGACTGAATTTGTTAAATTCCCTGCTGAAATTCACATAGCATATGTCTACAGCACTCCTTCACTCTCCTGATCAAGCAACACCATGACGGGAAGAAATTGCATTAATGTGGTATATTTTTTCCTAGTAGGCGTATGCTGTTTTCAAGCAATCAGCACTTTCTTTTCTGCATGCTATCACAACATCTATTTAATAGTTTGTTTTAGAATTTTGCCAGGAATTTGTAGCAGTCTCAGTGGCTGACCTTTTCTGAGATTATCCTCCTCTTTTTTAAAGTTAGGATAACATGTACCTATAGGATTTTGAAATCTTATTTATACTCATAATTATTAAAGTGATAGTCTTGCATCCTGGGCACAGAACTGGAGGGGAAGCTAAAACGTGTAGGGACAGCATCCAGACACAGAAGGGTTTTAACAAGTGAAAACAATGAACCCAATTTTATGAAATGCATTTTGGAAAAAAATAAGTTTCTATATTTAAGCAAGAAAAGAAAAGAACTATGAAAAGAAATTAAAGATCTTGACTGCGAACTATTAAATCTGTTAGATTTAATAGATGCAGGGGAGCTCCCCAAAGATGAATCATATAACACTATTCTCAGATGTGGCCACAGAGGACAAAGAATAAGGAAGAGCTCCCTGGAGCAGAACATGGTACCGGCTAAGATGGCTGTCCAAGATTTCACTCTCTTATGTCACTGCATGCAGGAATTCCTTGCTACTTCTGTCTCTGTGGGACATACTGGGGACTAGTAACTCTTGCATATTGTCTTAATTTCTCTCCTTTTCCAACTAGGAATGTGAATTGTGATTATCCTATTTCCCCCCTCCATATTGCACACTCTTTTAAAAATTTTTTTGAGGGGGAATGCTTTAATATTTTACTTAGTGATGACTTATAAGCCCATGAGAAGCCACATCTGGCCCTGCCCTAAAAGAATGTTTGTCAGTTGGAAAATCTCAATTTACAGCGAGATGTAGGAACTAGCTGTTAACTGAGTGTTTCCTATGGCAGAGAAAGTATGTTCAGCCTATGAGGTTCAAGCGGGACTGATTCTTCTTCCTCCACCCACCCTCCTCAGTCCCTAGGGATGGATGTTTGGCTTGGGACTAATGGACCAGAATTCTCCATGCTCACAGCCACAGTGACTGGTCCAACAGATGTCTATGAGAGATACATCAGCTCCAGTACTTTCCAAAGGACCTTGGAACTTTTGGACTCAGCTATGCCTAAACAGCTCTGATTAATCCATTCTTAAAAATCCATTCTTAAAAATCAAGATAATTTGAGCTGGGGAGCTGTGACTTGCAACGGAAAGGTTTATGACTAATACTCAATTGTTTATATAGGAAATATTTCCTAACATCCAGATTTGGACAAGTATGGAGTAGACTAGTTTGAGTGAGAAATGCATTTACTCATTATCCAAAGGGGAGCAAATCAAAATCTCACCCAGTATTATATCTAGCTCTTAAGTGTTGTGCCATTTTCTATCAAGGCCCAATATAGCAATCCTTGGTGCTCAGAGATGTATTCCCAAGGCTTCCTAAAAATGAGAAAGAATGTATGGGAATGTTCTTGGGTAAACAATCAAGAATGTATGCCTCGCCACCAAGCAGAGACTCTTACAGAGACTATCTTACATATTCTTTAAGGTCCCATTCAAAACCTACATGCCCTATTCCTATTAAATAAAAATAGAAGAAAATAAACTTAGAAAATACTTTTCCTAGTTTATTTTTCTTAAATTATGTCTTTTTGCCTATTCTTTCTCTAAGGTTAAGAGGTAGCTGCTCAAGCCCCCTTTGCCCTTGGACATTAATCTATATTCACATTATAAAGAAGCATTGGAACTTTCAAGCTTGATATAAACTGATATAGCTTGAATTTATCTGATTTTGGTGAGAATTACTGCCATAGAGTACAAATTTTTTGTTGTGAGGCATCTGTGTTAAGACATTTTAATTCCTAGAGCAACTTAGATAGCAAAAGGTTGAACATTTCCTTCTGTTACTCTTTTATAAAATAATAGTCATCGTGCCTGTGGCTTCTGAAGTTTTATGGGAAGCCATGAAGAGAAGCTGTTGTATGAAAGGATGCTTATTAAAATGCTACATACATTATGTATGAATCTGCACTTTTTTTGACCTCCTCTCCTGGAACCGTCCCAATCCAGATTACGCCAGGCTGCTCTGTGAAACTCGGAGAAAACGGCAAGCCTTTTTAATTGGGGCATTAGGAAGTTTCAAAACACCAGTTCAAGAAAGCCTCTCAAGGCTTTAAGTTTCTCAAAATATATAAGCCAAGTTTTTGTGCGAATGCCATGTTCTACCCTGAGAAAGATAGCTGCAGTCAACATTGAGTATGTCAGGCTGGCGGCCTGTCAAAAGCAGGGATTGAAAGCCTTATTTTAGAGTCTTTATGGAACAAGAAAAATTAGGAAAATAATCCATGTATGGTAGAGGTTCTGCTTTTGGATTTATAAACTGTAGATTCTCCACTTATTAGTCTTAGCAGACGTAAATGAATAGGTGTTTATTATAAGGGGAAGATAGAAGTAACATGGAAAGAACAGATGCTTTTTTCAGGCACATTTTAAATTCTCAGAACCAGCTGGTTTGGAATTCTGGAAGGGGCTTTAATCTTTTGATCTGGTGAAAGGCATCCTTGCAGCTTGAAAGGCGGAGAGACAAAAGGGGCCTCACGTCTTCCCTAATAGCTGAAAGCTCCCATTTGGTGAGAAGGGGATGGTTTAAATCAGGCATGCAAAAATAAATTACTGAGCCACCCACCTCTTCTCCTACTCAACTGCCTGAGCCAGGAGTTCAGGCTGGCAGGCACTCGCAACCCCCACCCCTCAGAAAACAACTCAGAGAAGATGCAACTCTAGTAGGAGTTGTTGGTAGTAGCAGAAGGGCAGTGAGAGGCCAGTGTTTGCTGCATGGAAACATGCCCCCACACTTGGGCAATGGCAAAATGTTTCTTGGAGACCTGATAACATATGAGTCAAAGACAAGGATCCAACCTCTGAAAATACAATTTAGAAAAAAGCATTTTGAAAATCTGAAAGCATATTTGATCTAATTCCTAACATCATTATCTGCTCTGTCATCATTATATATCTGAGCTTTTATATACAGCTTATATCCTGTTCTAGGTATTAGCTTAGCAAAAGGACTCTTAGAGGAATTCTTTCTATATATTTTTTTTTTCTTTCAGTAAGAATTACTGAAAATGCCAGGGCTTATGCAAAGTAGCTGGGACAAAACTTAAACAACTCAGGTCTGCCCTGAAGGAATTTAGTGGTCAAAACATAAATTAAAAAAATAATTAAGGGTTCTGGATAAAAATTAGTGACTGATGCTACTATTTTTTCTCCTCTCCTTTGTCAACTCCTGCTACAAATGATAGTAAAGAAATAGAAAGAGGTATTAATCCACAGGGACAGAAACAACAGAAGAGACAGAGGCAAGTGAGAGATTTATTGGAATAAAGAAAGCAGACAGGAGAGAAGAAGCCAATTGAGAGGAATAGAGGAAATGGTAGCCCAAGGGCCTGCTGAGGGGATATAAAAGGAAGGGAGAGGTTTGTCAGAAGGTTGTGACTCATGCACATTGGAGGTTGGGATGTGGGAACACAGTACATCTCCACCAACCCTACTTTAAATTCATGACCACCAACCCCCACTTTGAAATTTTCAATATTGCTACCCTTGGATGATGGCTTAATAACATACCAACTGAATTCCATCCATTCTAGGCACGATGGAGAAGAGATGGTAGGGAAGCAGATGAGAAAGCTCATTCATTGGATTGCATGGCAGAATGTACCTGGCTCTATTTGTATGTAAACTGAAAGTGAACTGATTGGGCTTCCATCTTCCAAGTGTCCCATGGTTGCAGCAAGCCCTAGCAGGGGAAAAAGGATTATAGAGAAACATGCTCTCTTATTGGCACAAGACAATTAGCTAAGTATAAATGGGAAGCAAACCAAATGCTGAGGGAGTTCCTGTTTACCTCCTTTCCAATTCTGGACTGTAGTTTCCAAAGGCAACAGGAAGGCAGTTATGCCCAAGAATTTTCAAACCACATAAAGCATTTCAAATCCCCTTTGATATGTCCCAACTACCTAAACTTCCCAAGAAAACAGCTCACTTGTTCTACTTCTAGAAGTCATGATGTGTATCAGCTTTAAATGTAAAGGTACATTCCCACCCCCATGACCCTGTGGAAGACTCTGACACCATAGGGGTAGAAGGTAGCCCACGGGTAATGGAGAGGGGAGCAAAAGATGTGGAGATGAACCAGTGGAAAAGAATTCACAAGATTGGCAAGAATACCCAGAGAACATCCGGTAGGGTGGAAACTCAGTGGGAAATGGGGAAAGAAGCCAGTTGATGCAGACAAGATTTTCAAAAACTTTAGTTGTGAAGAGGAGGAGCAAGATTTCAGGGATATACATGTGAAATTGATTCAAGAGCTAGGATGAGAAACCCTCTACCCAGAGTTTTTGCTTTTTTTGTTTTGTTTTGTTTTGTTTTGTTTTATAATACAGAGTACTGAAACACTACAGATAATTTTATGATGGGCTTCAACTTTTGTTCATACTTACTTGGAAAAAACACAATTTAGTTTAAATCCAACACTCTACTTTTTCACACCAGCACTCATAGAGCTAAGCACTGCCATAGAAAAACACAGAATCATAGGGATAAACTTCACTTTAGTCTCATGAACATTAACCTCAAATGAGTTCTTAGTGCTGCCCAGCAACCCTGAAAGCCCTACTTGATTCACTCTCCCTTTCTTACACATGACTGTTCCATGCCCTTCTGCCTCTCCACAAACTTCCAGCCACTTTCCCCCATCCTCACTCTCAGCTGATGACCTGGCGTCATGTTTCACTGGCAAAAGAGAAGCAATTAGAAAAGAATTTCCACAAGCTCCAGACCACATCTCCCTTTTGGCACATATACCAACTCTCTGGTTACTCTAGATGAACTGTCAAGGCTCCTGTCCAACTCCCCTTCTTGAGCTCAAGATTCTGCTCCATCCAACCCAGCTCCACCTTCAAGCTTCTTGGGCTTTATTCCAAAATCAAGCATCTAAAGGGGTAAAGCTCGGCAGGTCAGGGTGCCTTCTTGATCAGCATCTATTCTCACAGCTTGGTGCCCATACTATACCAGTTGTTAACTATTTCCAATATTACCCCTGAATGTGGCACCAGTTTATTTCTGTAGCTCCATCTTGATTCACCCTCATCTGCATATTTTATACTCCAGCAATGTCAGACGAGTTATACTCCACCCAAGCTATCTGGTTTCCTTTCTGTGTGCCATTACTTTTGCAGTGTGCCATTACTTTTGCTTAGAATGGTATTTCCCATGCTCTACTTTCCCTCTGTGAGCCCCCTCCCAAACTTTTCCCGTGTGTCCGCCTAACTCCTCAGCATCTGTAATATTGAGAGCTCGGTCATTCATGTACTCACTCATTTATTCCATGAATGCTGGCCAAGTTCATCTGAGGCATCAGGCATTATGCTAAGTATTGGTGAAGCAATAGTGGCAAGACAAACTCAGTTTCAATTCCTCCAAGAAAACTTCCAGACTCCCCAGACTGGATTAGGTTTTCTTTCTTTGAGGTCCTTTAATAAAGTTTTCACTAATTTATCCTTCCCCTCTCTTATATAACATAATTATCTGTTTTATGTTTTGGTCCCATCCAGTGAATCCTGAGTTTGCTGAGACTGAGAACTGTGCATTATTTGTCTTTATTTTTTTAACATAAACATACAATGCCCAAGTTTAATCAACAACAGTGAAAATCTTTTGGATGGTAAGTAAGAATCATGAATAAGAATTTAAAAGTGCATATCCCACAAATGAAAATAACTTAAGTGTCCATTGATAGACAAATAGAAAAAGGAAATGTGGTATATATACACATGTAGATAGTATATCAAATACACAAATTCAGAAAACATGGTGTCTTGTATGTCTTGGTTTCTTCTGTGGAACTTCTTAAAACCCTCTCATTGCTTGAATCTGTTAATTCTTCCAGATATATTTATTACTAAGAAGTTTTATAACTTCTCTGAACTTCAGTTTCTTAAGCTGCAAAATGGGGAGTACTCCTCCTTCAAAGTTCTGCAGTGAAGATTAAATTAGGTTAACGTAAGTAAAGCACTTAGCACAGTGTCTGACACACAGCTATTGCTAAATAATTGTTAGTTCCTTTCCCCATACTCAGCAGCTAAAGCATTTGTCCAAAACTCATTAGCCAATCAGTAAGTTATTTGTGAGTATTTACTTTGATTGGCATTATGGCTGTGATGGATACAGAGGAGCCCATTAAGATCCTTACAATGTAACTGGAAAGTTTTAGGACAAATAGAGAACAAATAAATGCTACATTGAGTGGAATGCTGAAGACTCTCAATAGAATTCAGGAAGAGAAATAATAGAGAATCAGTGAGATTTGTCTAGAATAGGAAAAGATGGTACTAGAACTCAGTGGGAAGCCATAGAAGAGTATAGAAGTATAGAAGAGAAGAACAAGTTTCATATCACGTGCCTCTTCTACATATTTGGCTGTAATGAGAAGGATGATGAGACCCAGCTCTCCTGAGAGAAAGAATACCCTGATTGATTATTAATGTCTGCTGTGACATGCAATGAGCTTCCCCAAGAACTGATGCAAGCGGCCTATTTACCAAGATTGCCCAGAGCATTGCAGAACGGAGAAGAAAGAAAACTATTCTTAGCTGTCCCCTTCAGGGCTTTTCCATCTTTTATTATTTTTGGTACCCTCAGACTCTGGCTTATAAATCACCTCACTCTCTGACAGGCTGGTTGGGCAGGACTTGCTGCATTCTGGAAGCTTGGCAAGCTTGCTGTCACAGTTCTTGCAACTTACAAAAGGCGAGAGTTCTGCCTTGGTGAAAAGCTAAGGCTTGTGAGTTTGTCGGTGGCCTCTTGGGAAGCACCATTATAAAGTGTGTAACTATTCCTGTCCTAAATATGCCACATTTTGAAAAATGATGGCAAGAATATTAGTTCCAAGAATGCTTCCTTGGAACTCCTCATGTAGTACAAACTGAGTTACCTAAAGGTAGATGGTGACTATTATCAAAACGGCATGCTGACAGGCCTGGAACACTGGACATTCTGCCATCTTTTGAATCCTGTGCTAACAGTCTCCCAAATCATGATGTTGATTGGGAAGCCTCTGTGGGGAGGATCAGGCCACCTCACATACAGCCACAAGGGATCTCAGAGTCTTATTTAGCTCTGAGCCACAGCGGTAAAGGGAGGATCTAAATTAATCTTTTTAGAAATCTTAGATTTTCTATCTCAGTATATTCTTAATACTTACATTCTGTGAGGAGGACAGTTGGTCTTCTGAGAAAACTCAGTAGAAAATGAGGTCATGGACCTTGTTACATGACTTTGCAAAGAACTTATATTAATTCATACAAGTATGTATATCCTATGTGTAGGGTCTACAACATATTATCTAGAAAAAAAAAACCTATGTTGCACTTGACCCTTTACAGGCAACAATCAGTAAACAATTTATTCAACATACTATTAAGAATTGTCAAGATGACCTACTACATGTCACCACTCCCAAGGAAAACCTATAAAAAGTAATGGTGATTGTCAAATTTAAAAAATGCTGAATTGCTGTGGGGACAGACAGGAAAGAATGTCTGATGTTTAGCAAGGAGGTCTGCTCAAGTATGTGAAAGTACGAATTTCCCAGGTGGATGTTGGGTTAGGGTGGGTCTACGTTCCAGAGAGAGAAACAGCCCATACAAAGGCCTGGGTGCATGATGGAGCCCAGCTGGTTTGGCAGGTCTAGAGCAAAGGGTGTAGTGGGAAAGTTGTGAGAGATGAGAGACGCAGATGTCCCATAGATAGTGGAGAAACCTAGAAGCCACTGTACTTCATTGTAGTGGAAGATGGCTCTTTTTCTTTTATTCCCTTTGCCCTGCCTCCATTCCTCCTATCAGAAGTGCCTTCAACATTACAATGACAGCTGCCTAGCAACCATTGTTCTTTTTTGAGTAACAGCAACCCAATTTTCTCTGTAGAACCATCCATTTCTCACTCTCCTACCAGGTGGTTTGGGTGCAGCTGGGTCTATTTTCTTGCTGTGTGGGGGAGGCTTGTGACCTGGAACTAGCCAATCAGAACACGACATTTTCTGGCCATTGTAACTGGTGTGGGAATGCACATGTGACTCAAGCTAGATCATTAAGACCTGGAGAAAGGAGCACTCCTTAAGTCACACTACCCTCATTCCACTGAGTATGTGAACTGAAAGATGCAAGCATGGAGCTACTGTTACTCATGTTTACCACCACTCAGACAAATGACCTGAGAATGAAACCAATATGGAGGATAACAGAGCTGAGATGTGGAGAAAGACAAACTGTATGTACTTTTTGAGCACCTGGGTTTTGTTATACTTGAAATCAGTTCAGCTCCTTGTTTTTTCGGTAACATGAAACAGGAAGTCATTTTTACCATTAGGTACCTATTACTTGCAAACAAAGTGGCTTCTGAGACCCTAGTTCCTGTCATTTTGGTGAATCACAGAGCCTCAGGGCATTTATTAACTGGATTTTACTTAAGGGTCTGGGTCTTAGAAATCCTTACCTCCTTCAAGGAGCAGTATAGTTACTCCAATAGGAAATGTTGGGGTTGCTATGGGTCCAAATAGCCGTAAGTACTCTGACTCCCCACCCTATATCTGCTTTTTAATAAATGTCTTCCATACTTGTTCCTATAGAAAGAGAATTGTCCAAGTCTAAGCTAGAAAGTCTACTTTCAGTGCTGGGATCTCTCTTGAGACTTTATCCAGAGCACCATAGCTCATTTTGGTCTTGCTATTTCTACCATGCCCCATGGCAGGTCCCCTTAAGTCTTGGTCTCTGATTTCCTGATCCTAACATAAAATACCACTATCCCTTCTGGAATGTTTCACCAACTGGTTGACAGCCATTATCACTCAAGTCTGTTCAACCACGTAGCTAAAGCGGTTAGGAGGCTTTGGAATCAAACAGAACTCAGTTCAAGTCTAACTTCACCAAATATTTGCTAGTTGACTTTCGACAATTACTTACCTCTTGTGAACTTTAGTTTGCTCACCTCATGTAAAATGAAGCCAATAATTAATACCCAACTCATGGAATTGTTTGGATTAAATAATATTTAAACAATAATGATGACAACAGTATATCAAGCCTGTAATTCAAGTTTGCAATAATCTTTCACTTACTTTTCTATTCTTTCTTCCATTGTCCTCCCCTACTCCATACAAACTCAGTTCAGTCTACACAGACACAGTCACCATGCTTGAATATGCTTTGAACAGTTCCCATCATTATGTCTTTGGTTCTATAGTTCCTTTCACTTGGAATGTCTTATAGTCCATCTTCAAGATCAACTTAAATTTACCTCATCTGTAAATCCTTCTTTAACCAGGTCTGTTTCATACTCTTTGACCACCTGGAGAAGTCCACCTGATGATATTTACCATCATATATTGGATTTTGCTTTCTCTCATATCTTATATCCACAACTATGTCCTAAGCCTCTTTGTACCCTCCCCCATCTAGTTTCTTACACATAGAAGATACTCAATACACATAGTGATACTCAGTATTCACTGAATGCGTTATCTTCCTCCCAGTAGTGTGTTACAGGGTAACACTGAAATTCTAATAAGTAAATTTAAGAGGACCTACCTTTCTAGCTCTAAAACTCCCACAAAAGTCTGTATAGCTTGAGTTAAGTCTTGTCTTCTGCTTTTGAATTTGCAATTGGAAACATATGGTGATTTGGAAGACAGCCATTTTTTTCCTTCCTTCCTTTTTCTTTCTCTCTCTCTGAAGAAACCTTTCAAACCTCTCTCTATATGTCCAGAAAAGGCAACAATGTCAAGAAATTATAATATTGCTTATTGCAAAACACACACATACCATTCTGGTGTGTTTACAAAATTTCCAGTTGAAAAACACAAGTGCTAATTTTAGATACTGTTTTTTTCCTTTAAGTCTTAAGAAGAAAAAATACAAACATCAACTGAAACCCCAGTGCACAAAACCTCTTAGTCATACCCACCAGGCACTTTCAAAAACCAATTTTCAAGAGAAAGGATTCTAATTCTTAGCTCATTGAATCATGTATCCTGCTGCCTTGATGAATAGAAGGAATTGAAAGCACCACCAATGGAATCTTGTGGTCTAGTCTTGGATGTGGAAGTCAAAAATGGGAGCTATGTCTTGCAAATTGTTTTCTAACACATTCCTACCTTGCTAGAACTCTGTAGTGCTTAGGGCTCCTTCTTAGATCCTCACCAGAAGAGAACAATGTCATTTCTCATTGACAACAATGCCAATCTTTTGACATCTCAATATTCATCAATGCAATCAGTGATGAATCATGTATTTAGATTTTTACTTCACATGGGAAATCACCAACTGGTGCAGAGGAGTTCTTATTAACAAAACTCTAACTTTCTAAACATTCTGGTAATAATTATACCAATTCTTATTGCAGTAATGGAAGACAGAGTCGGGGAAGGAGGGTGAGTGTTTCTTGACTGTCTTGCTTTCTCTAGGAGGGATTCCTGACTCTTGGACTACTAGTGTTCCCAAAACAGTGCTGCCTCCTTCAGAACCATCTCAAGAAACTGACATCTTGAGGCCCTTAATGTTTATTCTCCCTCTTCCCTGCTCCCTTATAAACATCGGTGAATGTTTTGAAGCCAAGACAAATAGAACCTTCGAAAAAAATGTCTTTGTGTCATGTAATCATGGGTCCTTTACATCTTTATGGAACAGGCTTTTTTTTTTTTTTTTTTTTTTTAAACGGTAATCACTGGGACTTCAGTGATAAGTGTCCTTTATTGCCAGCCAAACCATTATTCAAGAACCAGTCCAAATTTCAGATTATCTGTGAGAACTTCCTTGACCACCACAGTCCTCTGGAAGCCTTCTCTCCTTTTGGCTCTTTGAAAACTTATTGATTATATTTTTATTTGTTATTCCCATGAACTTTATTTTCCATGTGGGCAGACTTTATTTCCCCAAAAAACTGGTATTTTAGTGTTGTGTTTAAGGGAAACCTGAAAGACAATGGATCCAACATGACTCCACAATTTGCTAGACATGACATTGAGCTAATTACCTAATCTGTGCCTCCACTTTTGTGATCTATAAAATGAGGAAATAATAGTATCTACCTCACAGAAATATAATGAATATTAGAGGAGTGAATGGATATGCAGTGTTCAGAACAGGCCTGGGAAAGAGTAAACATTAAATAATGTTATATATCAAGGCACTCACTACCTCTTATAGCAGTCTATACCACAATCAATTCATTCATCTAAGAAATACCCATTATGTACCTACTATATTTCAAGAACTATTTTAGATGTTAGTAATGCAGGAGTGAATGGGATTGAGAGAATTACGCCTCATTACTATTTAGATGGAGAGACAGATGATAAGCAAGTGAATAATATAACATAGCAAAATATAATGTAACATAATAGGATATGATTTCAGGTAACGATGTGGGTTTTGCAGAATAAGCAGGAGAGAGGATGAGGTGTGATAAGGTAGCAGTGTGAGCCAGAAAGTAGCAACTTATTTTGAGTGATCAATAAGCACTGAACTGTCAGATATGGAGAAAAAAGCTCACTGACCATTTGTCAGAAAGCTCGAAGCTGAGCACAGCAAGTCCATTTCTGAACGTCAAACTGGATGACTATGAAGAATGAAGCGTAATGGTAAAGTTGGCCAAATCTGTCCTGGGCAGCACATCTCCTGACTTTATCTACTCCTTCTCTTTAATTCTGCTTCTTAATGCCTGTCTGCTAATCATAGCTCAGAGAGGTACAATGAAATTTACCATGATTTAATCCTTCAGAACTTCGCTTTCATTCCCTCATCAGAATTTCCAATCCTAAATCCTCTTCCGCAGTTTACCCCACCCCCCCACCCCCCCACCCCCAGCCTGTGGGTCTCTGCATTTCAGGTTTAGAATGGATTTATCTCCTAAAATATTCTAGGAATGTTTTCTAGTGGCATGTGTGTGTACCGGGGAGTGGCTGGGGAAAGCCTGTTGTTTCCTGGCTATATTCTTGCTTTAATGATGATTTTTTTTGAACTATGGTCTCCATTTAAATATTTTATTTACTAATAGAAATTTAAGGTAGCAAGACTGGAGAAAGATACCTTAGGTACAGGTGAGACCTTGTGATACCTGTAAAATTTCATAACATAAGCTGCAGACTTGTTCTAGGAAGGATATGTTTGTGTTTAGATGTGATTCTAGAATCACTAAACCTGGGCACAAGTCTTGGTTCGGACAAGTCTTGGTATGTGATTTTCAGAAAGTAACTGTTTCTCAGCTTCCTCATCCATAAGATGGGGAGACTAATACTACTTCACATTAAAAACCCTTGGGTTTTTAATGAGGATTAAATTAGTTAATATAGGTAGCCTATTTGGCACAGTATCTGGTATATTTCAAGCACACAATCATATCTTCCAAAATTCTGCTTATGCAAATACAAAGTCTCTTTGTGTGACGTAAAGAGGGATTAATATACATAGCTGCTCTTTGGAATGGAGTTTTTGATAGCAAATGTGAATGTGGTTCCTTTCCTGACCTAACCCCTGGCAGGAAATGGCTTCTTTAGGTTAGGCACATTGTAATTATGGTAAATCTATATAAATTTTTTCATAACATGTTGTTTTGTTTGGTGGTTTTAAAAATATTCAAAAGAGAAGAGTCTGACCCATCAAAGAAGCTAGGTTTACCAATTAGTGGACACACTCCCTAACTGAGAGAAGTTTGATGGGTGATTTAGGAGAAAGACAATACTGAGGAATGTTTCTTGCCTCCAATAAAAGGGAGGTTCAATATCACAGAAAAGAGATGGCAGCAGGTGTTCAAAGTAGCTTTGGAGAGAAATTTGGTGTTTGCGTTTTGGGTAACATGGTGTGGATGGAGTGGGAGTAAGAGACTTTCTGTCTCTGAATAGTATCTAGGAATGGATGAAAGCACACATGACTGGACAAAGTCTTGTAAAACTGATGAGTGAGAACTATCATTACCAGTTTCTACATGAAAGGAATCTAAAATTTGGAACAGCTAGGTATCTCGCCTAGACTGAGATGTTTGTGTTTTCTTTAACAAAACCATCTCTCATAGCAATCTGTGGGCATCACTCACAGAGAGGACAGTGCAATATGATTAGACCTTTAGAGCGTAATCTTATTTTGTTTTGTGTGAATGGAGTTCCCTGGAATTGCGCAAAGCAACAGCCTGTCTTTAAGCTCTTGCTCAAATTACATTATTTGTATAGCTCATAAGAATCAGTCACAGGGAGTGTTGTTTTCTTAGTTAAATTTTGTTTGCCATGAAATGAATTAGTGGTTCTGAAAGTGTGGTGTCTGAGCCACCTACATCAGAAATCATCTGGAATGCTTTTTTTAAAAATCCAGATTCCTGGATTCCACTTGGATCTTCTGAGTCTGCAGGGATGGAGCCCAGCAATCATTCATAAGCACACCAGCTTATCTTAAGGCACATTAGAGTTTGAGGTCCAAAGAAATAGAAATTATTAACATCAGGGACATTAGAATGAATTAAAAACAAACAAAAAGGACATGAGTAAGACAGTTTGGCATACTTATTACTTCTTTTCTGAACTTTATAAGTACACTCATCATAGATTTTTCTCAGGTCAACTCTAAAACCTAGTTTTGGGTCAGAGAATGTATTTCTTTTAGATGCATACTTTTGTGTCCTGTAACCTGGAGTAACCTACCCTCATTTAAGAGTCACTTAAATGAGGAGGCTCCATTGTAAGGCAAGATGAGGTTGAAGAGAGCTTACTCAGTCTGACATTGAGCAAAGAGGAAAGACTTTCCAATCCCTAAGTGGGAAATAAACAAACTAAAGGAAAGAAAAATGAAAACAAAAAAACCAGGAACAATAGCAAAGCCTCTCTTTTAAAAGCAGATGCTGAATGCTGTGCCTAAGGACTTCCCAGAGTGCCCTCTCTGTTTTATTAGTTCAAAGTAGGGAGCACAAGTTCTTCATGTAGGAGGCAAAGGAGGGTTAACTTCAGTTCTTCTCGGTCTTGGGGTCTGTGGGGGATGCTGTGATGCATTACCTAGATTTCCCTTTGAGGATGACTGTCTTACTATCCCACTATCTAGGCAGTACAGCTGGCTAAAGCCCTGCATCCTTTATTCCCTTAGTGGGATCACCTCTGTTCAAGAGGGCTGCCTGGCTGAAAGCTCTGCCCCTTCCAGAGCAGCTCACAGCCAATGACAGATCCCAATGGGAATATAAAGGCTGGGTTTCCCTGATCCAACCTGGCACAAATGAAAAGGGTTCTAGCTTCAGAACTCCTTTTAGGATTGGCTGAAGCCTCCAGAGAGACTGAATCACAGCTTAATTTCTTCCTGTGTTCAGTTTTCCCTTCCCTTCCCTTTTCTTCCCCAGATGTTGATCCCAAAAGTACTCCTTAATAAACTTCCCACATGCTAGTCTCCATCTCAGAATCTGTTCCCTGGGAAATCCACCCACCATACCTCTTCTGTGCAGTCAAGAGAGGTTAAGTCAAGAGTAAGGAGAAAGGGGGGGGGGACAAGATGGCGGGGTACTAGGAAGAGGCGTCTTTTCAGCTGGTACCCCAAAGTGAGCTGATTACCTACCAAAGAACTCTGATCACCCATGAAATCAGCCTGAGATCAGAATTATACACGTCTGGATCTCTACAGGGGCAGAAGACGCCAGTGAGCAGGTAAAGCGGAATGGGAACAGCGGACTGATATCGGAAGATAAACAAAAGGGGGAGGGAGCCACCAGAGGCGACCGGTGCAAAAGTAATACCCCGATACGAGCGAGAGTGCCCTGCGTCTGGGGATCAGCATTAACTCGGAGACTGGTTGAAAGCACTCCAAAAGAGCAAAGGATCGCAGGGGCAAACTGTGGGAATCGGGGCGGCTAGGGACAGGGGCTTGAGTCCCCGGTCCCAGACGGCCTCCCCGGCGCGGAGGCAGAGAGAGTGCGGCGGAGAAACCGGCTCCTGGTCCCTAAGCCGCCAGCGTGCCCCAGAGCGCGGGGTTCCGGCTCCTGTGAGGGGATGGAAGCTGCGCCGGTCTGCAGAACGCGCGCTAGCCCTACCACAAAGCTTGAGATGCGCGTGCACGGCGCTCCAGCTCTCCTGGGTTTCTAAGGCCCTGGGGCGCTTCTTGACCCGGGCCATTGTTTCAAAGTCTAAGCATCGCGCCCGCGAAACTCTTCCCCGGACAGAGGCGCGCAAAAGCCCAGCCTGCGGCTTACGGACCAGCGCCCCGTTCTCAGTGCCCCAGACGCGCGCCCGACCCACAGCCGCCTCTGAAAAGAGGTGCGCGCAAGCCGGGCACTCCCAGCCCGGGCCGGCGGCAAAATCTCAGTGTGCGATCGCTGCTTGGAACCTCTCTGGCGGTCAGGAGCTCCCAGACAGCCGCCACTGCCTTGGCTTTGGGGACGAGCAAAAGATCCTGCGCCCCCAGGGTCTGCAACTTGGAACCTGCACTGCCAGCATCCAAGGGGGAATTTATTCAGCTTCTGCACCCAGACTGAGGCTTCTCTCTGAGACGGAGATCAGGAAGTGTTCCAGGGTGCACCTTGACTGCACCAGAGTTGATACATCCAGCTACATCTGTTCAGTCTTCTCCCACCAAAATGACTAGGAGGAGGAATGCCCAACAGAAGAAAAATACAGAGGATGGACCTTCCGCAACAGAGCTAACGGCTATCAACATAGACAATATGTCGGAAAGAGAATTCAGGCTAACAATTATCCAGGCAATAGCTAGGTTGGAGAAAGCCATGGATGACCAAACAGAATTGATTAGAGCCGAACTGAAAGCGACCAGACAGGATGTTCACAATGTTAGGGCGGAGCTTAAAGCTACCAGGGAGGAGGTCCACAATGCTCTCAATGAGTTCCAATCCAATCTAAACTCTCTCAAAGCTAGGGTAACTGAGACAGAAGATAGAATTAGTGATCTGGAAGACAAACAGATAGAGAGAAAGGATCAGGAGGAAGCCTGGAACAAACAGCTTAGATCCCACGAAAGCAGAATTAGGGAAATAAGTGATGCCATGAAGCGTTCCAACGTCAGAATTATTGGAATTCCTGAAGGGGAGGAGAAAGAAAGAAGTCTAGAAGATGTCGTGGAACAAGTCCTTCATGAAAACTTTCCGAATCTCGCGAATGAAACCAGCGTTCATGTACTAGAGGCTGAACGGTCTCCACCCAAGATTATACACTCCAAAAAAACATCACGACACCTGATAGTCAAATTGAGAAATTATAATTGTAGGTATAATCTCTTGAAAGCTGCCAGGGCAAAGAGGCTCCTTACTTACAGAGGGAAGCCCATCAGAATAACGTCAGACCTGTCCACAGAGACCTGGAAAGCCAGAAGAGGCTGGCAAGATATATTCAGGGCACTAAATGAGAAGAACATGCAGCCAAGAATACTTTATCCAGCAAGACTGACATTCAAAATGGATGGAGAGATAAAGAGTTTCCAAGACCGGCAAGACTTAAAAGACTATGCAACCACCAAGCCGATACTGCAGGAAATATTAAGGGGGGTTCTATAAAAGAGGAAAAATCCCAAGAATAGCATTGAACAGAAATATAGAGACAGTCTACAGAAAGAAAGACTTCAAAGGTAACTCGATGTCAATAAAAACGTATCTATCAATAATCACTCTCAATGTGAATGGCCTCAATGCACCCATAAAACGGCACAGGGTTGCAGATTGGATAAAACGACAGGACCCATCCATATGCTGCCTACAAGAGACCCATTTTGAACCTAAAGATACACGCAGACTGAAAGTGAAGGGGTGGAGAAGCATCTTTCATGCCAATGGGACTCAAAAGAAGGCTGGGGTAGCGATTCTCATATCAGATAAATTAGACTTCAAACTAAAGACTGTAGTCAGAGATACAGAAGGACACTACATAATCCTTAAAGGGACTATCCACCAAGATGATCTAACAATTGTAAATATCTATGCTCCCAATATGGGAGCAGCCAATTACTTAAGAAAACTGTTAATCAAGATAAAGAGTCATATTGATATGAATACACTAATCGTAGGTGATCTTAACACGCCTCTTTCAGAATTAGACAGATCATCGAAGCAGAAAATCAATAAAGAAACAAGAGCATTGAACGACACATTGGACCAGATGGACCTCATAGATATATACAGAACATTCCACCCTAAAACAGCAGAATACTCATTCTTCTCAAGTGCGCACGGAACCTTCTCCAGAATAGACCACATACTGGGTCACAAATCAGGACTCAGCCGATACCAAAAGACTGAGATTATTCCCTGCATATTCTCAGATCACAATGCTTTGAAACTGGAGCTCAATCACAAGGAAAAGTTCCGAAGGAACTCAAACACCTGGAAGCTAAAGACCACCTTGCTTAAGAATGCTTGGATCAACCAGGAGATCAAAGAAGAACTGAAACAATTCATGGAAACCAATGAGAATGAAGACACTTCGGTCCAAAACCTATGGGATACAGCAAAGGCGGTCCTAAGGGGAAAATATATAGCCATCCAAGCCTTGCTCAAAAAAATTGAAAAATCCAGAACACACCAGCTGTCTCTACACCTTAAAGAACTGGAGGATCAACAACAAATCAAACCAACTCCACACATAAGAAGGGAAATCATCAAGATTAGAGCTGAGATCAATGAGGGAGAAACCAGAGATACAGTAGAACGTATCAATGAAACTAGAAGCTGGTTTTTTGAAAGAATCAATAAGATCGATAAGCCACTGGCTACACTAATCCAAAAGAAAAGAGAGAAATCCCAAATTCATAAAATTATGAATGAAAGGGGAGAGATCACAACTAACACCAAGGAAGTAGAAACAATCATCAGAAGTTACTACGAACAGTTATATGCCAATAAGCTTAGCAACCTTGATGAAATGGATGCATTCCTGGAAAAATATAAACTACCAAAATTGAACCAGGAAGAAATCGACAACCTGAATAGACCGATATCTAATAACGAGATTGAAGCAGTGATCAAAAATCTCCCAAAAAACAAGAGCCCAGGACCTGACGGATTCCCTGGGGAATTCTACCAAACCTTCCAAGAAGAAATAACACCTATTCTCCTGAAGCTGTTTCAAAAAATTGAAGCAGAAGGAAAACTTCCAGACTCTTTCTATGAAGCCAGCATTACCCTGATCCCCAAACCAGGCAAGGACCATACCAAAAAGGAGAATTTCAGACCAATATCACTGATGAATATGGATGCTAAGATTCTCAACAAGATCCTAGCCAACAGGATCCAACAACACATTAAAAAGATTATCCACCATGATCAGGTGGGAATCATCCCTGGGCTACAAGGATGGTTCAACATTCGTAAATCAATCAATGTGATACAACAAATTAATAGGAGAAGAGAGAAGAACCACATGGTCCTCTCAATTGATGCAGAAAAAGCATTTGACAAAATCCAACATCCGTTCCTGATTAAAACGCTTCAAAGTATAGGGATAGAGGGAACATTCCTGAACCTCATCAAATCTATCTATGAAAGACCCACAGCAAATATCATCCTCAATGGGAAAAAGCTTGCAGCCTTCCCGTTGAGATCAGGAACAAGACAAGGATGCCCACTTTCACCACTCTTGTTCAACATAGTATTAGAAGTCCTAGCAACAGCAATCAGACAACAGAGAGAAATAAAAGGTATCCAAATTGGTAATGAAGAAGTCAAACTCTCTCTCTTCGCAGATGACATGATTCTTTATATGGAAAACCCAAAAGACTCCACCCCCAAACTACTAGAACTCATACAGCAATTCAGCAGCGTGGCAGGATACAAAGTCAATGTGCAGAAATCAGTGGCTTTCTTATACACTAACAAGGAAAATACAGAAAGGGAAATTAGAGAATCGATTCCATTTACTATAGCACCAAGAACCATAAGATACCTGGGAATAAACCTAACTAAAGAGGTAAAGGATCTATACTTGAGGAACTATAGAACACTCATGAAAGAAATTGAAGAAGACACAAAAAGATGGAAGACCATTCCATGCTCTTGGATTGGAAGAATAAACATCGTTAAAATGTCTATACTGCCTAGAGCAATCTATACTTTTAATGCCATTCCGATCAAAATTCCACCGGCATTCTTCAAAGAGCTGGAGCAAATAATCCAAAAATTTGTATGGAATCAGAAGAGACCCCGAATCGCTAAGGAAACGTTGAAAAACAAAAATAAAGCTGGCGGCATCACCTTACCTGATTTCAAGCTTTATTACAAAGCTGTGATCACCAAGACAGCATGGTACTGGCATAAAAACAGACACATAGACCAGTGGAACAGAGTAGAGAGCCCTGATATGGACCCTCAACTCTATGGTCAATTAATCTTCGACAAAACAGGAAAAAATATACAGTGGAAAAAAGACAGTCTCTTCAATAAATGGTGCTGGGAAAACTGGACAGCTATATGTAGAAGAATGAAACTCGACCATTCTCTTACACCGTACACAAAGATCAACTCAAAATGGATAAAAGACCTCAACGTGAGACAGGAATCTATCAGAATCTTAGAGGAGAACATAGGCAGTAATCTCTTCGATATCAGCCACAGCAACTTCTTTCAAGATACGTCTCCAAAGGCAAAGGAAACAAAAGCGAAAATAGACTTCTGGGACTTCATCAAAATCAAAAGCTTCTGCACAGCAAAGGAAACAGTCAAAAAAACAAAGAGGCAACCCACGGAATGGGAGAAGATATTTGCAAATGACAGTACAGACAAAAGGTTGATATCCAGGATCTATAATGAACTCCTCAAACTCAACCCACACGAAACAGACAAACACATCAAAAAATGGGCAGAAGATATGAACAGACACTTCTCCAATCAAGAAATACAAATGGCTATCAGACACATGAAAAAATGCTCATCATCATTAGCCCTCAGGGAGATTCAAATTAAAACCACATTGAGATATCACCTTACACCAGTTAGAATGGCCAAAATTAACAAAACAGGAAACAACATGTGTTGGAGAGGATGTGGAGAAAGGGGAACCCTCTTACACTGTTGGTGGGAATGCAAGTTGGTGCAGCCTCTTTGGAGAACAGTGTGGAGATTCCTCAAGAAATTAAAAATAGAGCTTCCCTACGACCCTGCAATTGCACTCCTGGGTATTTACCCCAAAGATACAGATGTCGTGAAAAGAAGGGCCATCTGTACCCCAATGTTTATAGCAGCAATGGCCACAGTCGCCAAACTATGGAAAGAACCAAGATGCCCTTCAACGGATGAATGGATAAGGAAGATGTGGTCCATATACACTATGGAGTATTATGCCTCCATCAGAAAGGACGAATATCCAACTTTTGTAGCAACATGGACGGGACTGGAAGAGATTATGCTGAGTGAAATCAGTCAAGCAGAGAGAGTCAATTATCATATGGTTTCACTTATTTGTGGAGCATAACCAATAGCATGGAGGACAAGGGGCGTTAGAGAGTAGTAGGGAATTTGGGTAAATTGGAAGGGGAGGTGAACCATGAGAGACTATGGACTCTGAAAAACAGTCTGAGGGGTTTGAAGTGGCGGGGGGGGTGGGAGGTTGGGGTACCAGGTGGTGGGTATTATAGAGGGCACAGCTTGCATGGAGCACTGGGTGTGGTGAAAAAATAATGAATACTGTTTTTCTGAAAATAAATAAATTGGGAAAAAAAAAAAAAAAAAAGAGTAAGGAGAAAGGGACCCATTTATACTTTTTTTTTTTTTTCTGTATCAGGCCCTGATCCTAGAAATACATAATCTTGTTTCTACTGGTCCATTAAAGGCTCTATTCTATTAGGGAAATTTGACTGAAAATTCCCTCTTAACATCAAATTATATGAATGATACCATCTGTCACTGAAAATCTTACCCTAAACTACTTTCTCCCCAAATTTCACCCTGCTACTCCTGTCACCATGCATATTTCCTAGAAAAATAATAAGGTACTTGTTAAACCTACTAAATTAAAGATGGCAGGGTTTCTTTTTGTCCACTGATTGGTTGGTTGATTTTATTAAAAAAATTCAACTGAGGAAATTTTAAATATAATTAATTAAATAATTCATGAATCAGGTAGCATCCCATCTAACAGTATAGGGGAGCTCTGAAGAGGTGTACAAAATGGAAGATTTTTATTGGAAGCAAGGTGGCTCAAGAACTTATTAGCAAAAGAAAAGACAGTATTGTTTCAAGCAAGGTCACCTTCCCTTAGGGGAAGGGCAGGAGGTCTTATCAGGCAGATTACTTCATCTTCCTGTTTGGTGGGGTTGGAGAAGGTCCATGTGACAGATTACCTCATTGGTGCTGACCACAAAATTCCAAATTAGTTGGGTTAAAGTTCCACCCCTGGAGAGGTTGAAACTGCAATTAAGTCTTAGTTTATTGTCATAGAAACAAGCAACTCCACCATGGGCCTGTAGTTCTCTTTTTAATCATTCATTCATTCATTCAACAAATGTGTTCTGGATGCCTACTAGGTGACAAGAACAGATCCATCCTTTCGTGAAAGATGAATGAAGTTTAGAATGAGGAGACAATTTCTGAGTAAAATTGTAAGTGAGAAGATCTAGGTAGAAGGAATAGAGAGTGCAAAGGCCCAAAGGTGAGACCAAACTTATGGAAAATAATAAGCCTATATGCCTAGAATATGGCAGGAACTGGAGACTAAGATGAGGTCAGTGAAGAGGCTCGAGTGAGATTATCTAGGACCATTGTAAATCATGGTGAGAATTCTGGATTTTATTTGAAAGTCATTATGTGCTCGCTAAAGGGTCTTAAGCAGAGAAGACACTTGATTGGATTTACATTTTATGAAGATAACCAGCTTCTATAAAGAAAATGTATTGTAAGGGAACAAGAATGAATCAGAGTAACCAATGAGGTAGTTCCAGGGCCTTGAATGAAAGGATGTTGCGGACCATGATAAGATATGCAGAGATAAAGACCAGTGCTTGCTGTCAAGATGATTTCAGAGGTACAGAAGAGAGGATGTATTAGCAATTTGGATGTGGTCTATGAAAGAGAAAAAAATAAAAAAGAGTCATGACTCCTAGGTTTTCAGCCTGAGCAACTGGGTGGGTTCTGGTGCCATTATCTGAAACCTGAAGACTGCATTTGAGTACTCATATCAATGATTAATCTGTTTCGCCTTGAGCAGCCACTGTCTTTTCTTGACAGAAGGACTGACAGAGACACTGCTGGATTTTTCATCCTTCTAACAGGTTCACCTGCTACCCTGTGGTATTGTATATACCACGGAGAGCCAGTCTGTACTCTTGCCAGAATCTCTCCCCACATTTGTTATGCTTCAGTGTTCCAGGGCACTTTATTATAAATGAGTAGCTAAAGGCAAAGTGTAATTAGGGACAAGGGTAGTGGGGCATGCAAAATTGGTACCACTATGAGCTCAGCATCCCTGTGCAGGTGCCAGTTCTTTGTAACGTGGGCTGTTCAACTACCAAGATGCAACTGCCACCCACCACTCATCTTGATGGGGAGCAGGAGGAGCAACTAGACCAACCAAGTATGGCAGCTTCAAGATCCCAAACTGGATAATACTTAATTCCAACCAGGGACCCATCTTTCACCAGACACCAATAAAAGAACAGATGATTAATTGGTTCAATCAGATTCAAATGTTTCTTCTAAAGACAGTATTAGAAAGTAGCATTTTAATTGGTTGTTCATTAGACTGATTGACTAATAAGGATGTTCAGGGTCCCTTATATGTATTTGACATGAAGACATTTTATCAGATGGCATTTGCTTCCTTAACTATGCAGTTTTTAGATTTTTTAAGTGTTTTTTTTTTTTTTTTTTTGTTGTTGCTGCTGCTGTTGTTTGTAGATGTACTTTTTCTCTAGGCAGCAGTTGCTGGAATCTATTCTCTATTTTCCTATTATCCCTTCTTATATTGTGTTCCATTGGGTTTAATTAAGTTCTCTCTTTTTCCATTGCTGTTCAAGACAGTACATAAAACTTAGGGATACACATTTTATGAGCTAACTTCACTACAGGTTTTAGTATATCCTGCAACCCCCGTTTTCTCTTTTTATCATTTTTCTATTTTGCTTTTATATGTGTATCTTTGAGAACTGCATGAACATAGCAATTTATATCATGCATATACTTAAATTCATATGCAAATTCATATAGGTACTGTCAAGAATCCATTTTCTCTCTGGACCACAAAGAAGAGGTGTTGGTGCAGGGGATCTTCCCAGTATAAAATCACAATTCTTAAGCTATAATGTGCTGCATTCCAGTGTTCAAGGAAAGTACATGAAATTTTATGAAAATAAGGCATATGTTTTGGCACATCAATTTTAATTGGTGATTTTGAGGTTATTATTTCACATTCAAAGTGGAAAAATAAAATATTTTCAAGAATTTTAAAGACTAAATGTAAAAGTAATTAGCACTTGTGAAAAATAAATTTACATTTATCCCCTACATCTTCAAACTACCTCTAATTTAGTGTCTTTTATTCACACTAAAGTAGAAGCTCCAGGACCTCAAAAAACTAACTCTGCTATCTTTACCAAAGGTAGAATTTCTTTGGAAGTCAAAATTGTCTGGATTTGCTGAGATGAGATAGTTCATTCCCTTGGTCTTTAGAGGGGCTTGAAAGCATTTGCTAAACTGGTAGGCAAATACCATAGGTATGACAGACAATGGTTTTAAAGAACAGAGGGGTCCTGATTATTTGTTGAACTTTGTATAATGGAGATGAGGTCATCTTAACAGCCAATCATAACTTATGACCATAACTCCAAAAGAAGCACAAAACAGGAAACAAAGATAATCTCTAAAATAAGGATTTTAACCATCATTTGCAGGAATTTTTATTCTCCTTATGTAGCCATCCTTTAAGAGAAAGGTTGCCTTAGTTTGAGTTCTTTCCAAAGCCATCTTTAACATAAGGATTTGGGTGCTAGTAGTTTATTTCAAAGGAGATCCCATGAAAAGTGTAAGAGTGTTGGAGAGCTAGCCATTGAGGATAGAAAAGCCAAGAAAGGGAGTGTCAATGAACAAGTTACCACTAGGGCTGCTGGGACTCAACCCCACTGGGAAAGATTCTAAGAGAATGTGTATTAGTTTGGTCTTGCAAGAAGCAAATCCCATGATAGAATTAGATGTGGAAGAGATTTACTGGACACAATGCCTGTGAGAAATAAAGGAGGTGGAACTGGAGGAGGTAGCAGGAGCTGTCAAACCACAATGGATGTCTCACCCCTGTGAAGCACAGAGAGGTAAAAGAGAGTTAGACAGGATGAATCTTAGCCTATTAGCACTATGATGTAGACAATTTCAGCCAGCCAATAGGGAGTCTGAAGTCAAAGTCATCTATCCGAGGAAATCCATATCTCTCAGAAATGGGCCTGGCTTAGTGCCCCTGCTGCTCCCAGTCCTTGGCCGGGGGCTAGTATATATGAACTGTGATTTCAGCGTGAATGCCGTCTTTTCCCTCACAGGCATTTCCCCCAGAAAATCCCTTATAAGTTTTATCTTATCTTAATACCTTCTTCTTAAAGGACCTAAATGGCACTAAGAGATGTTGAAGAAAACAGGCAGTAAAGTGGGGATTTGGGATTGACATACTCATTCTTCACCAGGTAGAAGATGCCATCTGAGTGGTAGGCAGGGCATGGATACCCCATGGATACTGGGTACAAGATGGTAGCTAACAATTTCACCAGTGATGATATGGGAGAATGTTCTAGTGGAAGAGATTACTTTTGTAGCCTCAATGATTTAGATCTTTTCTAGCAAAAATTGCTCTCAAAGACAGCAGAGTTGGCTAGTTACTGCTAAATTGTATTGATACTCTGCAGAAGGATAATGAGAACCCGAAGGTCATTGACAAGTAGTTAAAGGCTAAATTTGAGATCCAGAGGGCCTCTTTAGTAGCTTACAAAGAAGCATTCATCTCCTGAAGTAGAAAAGTAGACCTGTATGCTCAGTCACATCAACTCTATTTTAAGGACCCTACTGGGAGAACCTGAGAACGTGAAATATGGGATAGGGACATCTGGATAAATGTGCTGAGGATGTCAGTTCTGCAGACCCCTGTCAACCCACAGAACCTACAGAGGTATTTCATTCTTCCCTAGCAAGAGCTAGTAATTCACTGCACTGGAAGATCTTACAAATGGCTCCTCCTTGCAAGGCAGTAAGTTCCCCCCTCAGGAGTTGCTCCTGCCTCCTAGTCTCGCTATCAGATTTAATACCTAGGGTTAAATTCACTTATTTGTGGATCATAACAAATAGCATGGAGGACATGGGGAGTTAGAGAGGAGAAGGGAGTTGGGGGAAATGGAAGAGGAGGTGAACCATGAGAGACTATGGACTCTGAAAAACAATCTGAGGGTTTTGAAGGGGTGGGGGCTGGGAGGTCGGGGTACTAGGTGGTGGGTATTATAGAGGGCATGGATTGCATGGAGCACTGGGTGTGGTGCAAAAATAATGAATACTGTTATGCTGAAAATAAAAAATAAATTAAAAAAAAATTCCAGTATGACCCAACTGGGAACATGCTGGGCTCATAAGGATGGTTAGAAATTCTCTACCCCTGGGGCAAATAATACATTATATGTTACAAAAAAAGAAAGAGGTTTCTTGAATTAGCTAGTATGTACCAGCAGGAATAAATAATAGTACTGCTAGGAAAGAATTTTGGAAGTACTTAACCAAGAGGTCTGGAATATAAGACTGACAAATAATTCATTGGTATGGGGGCACCTTCTAGAGACAAAGGGTTTAACACCTGACAAAAAGCCCAGAGAATGGGACAGACTTGCTGCTTTATAGAAGCAGCCTTATAGAAGCTTAGGAAAAGTGATGACTTAGTGATGACTGAGCTGAGTGAAGTCTAAGTGCCTGATTTGCTCTAGTAGAGGGTAGAGACAGGGATAAAGAGGCTGAGAAAAGCAAGAATCCTGGCCTGGATGTATTTTGTAGGCTAGAATGTCTGCCAAAGGATTTTGCTTCACAGGAGGACATAGAGGACACAGGTTTCACCAAGGCTATCAGGAACGCACAGATGAGAGGGCCACCTGCACCACTGAGAAGTTCAGTGGCAACCCTCCTCTGCAAGTCAGGGCTGATGGTTGGAGAAGCAATCACAGAGCTTTAATAGTCATACAAATGATGTGGTCCCAGAATAATAATGGCCAGGTGGTAGCACTTAATGACCAGAAGCCAGGAGGCCACAATTACCGTAAAGACAAACCAGGGGTGGGGGTGGTGTACAAGGAGTTGTTGAGATGGCTAAAAGAGCTTAACATCCCTAGGGCAAAATAGATGGGCAGTCAACAAAGATTCTGGTAAATATCTACAACAAAAATAATAGGAAAGAAGGAAGGGAGGGAGGGAGGGAGGAAGGGAGGGGAAGAAGCAGAAGACTGAAGTTGTTCACCCCAATAAAAATTTATGATTCTAGAGCTAAGTCAATTTTCAGATCAGAAGCTCATTAATCGAAGATGAGGCTGAGTCCCTAGGAAGGAGTAACCGGTGATACCATGGCAAATATAAATTATGATTCTCTGAGTCTGTCCCCAAAGGGACTTATGGCTATTTATTCAGATGACTGTACATCGGGGAAATGTGAATATCCAGACATCTTGAAAACTATTGGACACAGAGTCTGAGTTGTCATTGGTAGCTGGAGACACAGTGTGCATCATAACCTTTTGTTTAGGAAGGGAGCTTATGAGAGCCAGGTAGTGTGGAGGCCTGACTAAAATCTTCCTCCCAGTGGACTCAGTGGATTCAGGGACTCACCCAGTGGTCGTTTTCTCAGTCCTGGAGTGTATAGTTCAAAGTTATATATTTGATGTTTGGAATAACTCCACTGAGTCTTTAGCTTGTAGGGCAAAAGCTATTACAGTGGAGAAGAATAAGTAGATACCTCTGAAACTGGCCAAAATAGTACATCAGAAATAATGCATCCCTGGAGGCATGGTAGATGTTAGTGCCACCATTAAAGACCTCCAGGATGCAGGGGTGGTGGGAATCATACCTCTACTTAGTATGCCTGTCCGGCTCCTGCAGAAACCAGGTGGATCCTGGAGAATGAATGACTTCATTGCCGTATCCAGTTCACCGAAGATACAACCAAATAGTAGCCTCAAACACAGCTGCTATGTTAGGCATGTGTTGTTAGCTAAAGTAGATTAATAAGCCTTCAAATCCATGGTATATGATTGATTTGACAGATGTGTTATTTTCCATTCCAATCAGAAAAAGGATTAGAAAGACTTTGTATTCATATGGGACAGTCAACAATATTCATAAGGTCTATTAGATCATCTTGTTGAAGTGACAGGATTTTGCCTCAGGGCTATGTTAACTCTACCATCCTCTGTCATGATACATTTATGAGGGATCTGCATGACCTGAACATCCATCATGTAGATTACCACTGGCATAATATATTGATGACTTCATATTGTTCAGATAGGATGAGCAAAAGGTGACTAATTTGCTTATGTAAGACACATACACTCCAGAGGATGGGAGATAAACTTTATGAAGATTCTGGCAAACTGTCACTTCAATAACGTTTTTAAGGGTCTAAAGGAAAGGGGTATTACCCCCAAAGTAAAAGCAAATCAATGCTCTGTCTTCTACCACAGAGAAAGCAGCATGACACTATTAGATCTGTTTGGAATCTGGAGACATCACATCTCACACCTGGCATATTGCTCCAGCCCACTTACTGAGCCTGCCCATTTTGAGTGGGGCCTAGAGCCAGATGAGGCTCTGCAGCCGGTCCCAATGGCAATGCAAGTGGCCTGCCACTTCAGCCAAACGATCAAGTAGATCATCTAATGTTGGTAGAGATGTCTATGGTGGGGAAAAGGCCTAGTATGGAGCTTATAGCAGCCTCAGGGCAAGAATCACAACACAGGCTCCTGGAATTCTGGAGCAAGGCCATGCCAACTGCAGTGGAGAATTTTACGACTTTTGAGAAACAGTGTCTGGAATATTGCCTTGGTACAGACAGAACACACGACTATGAGGTGCCAAGTGACCTTGCCACTGGAACTTCCCATTGTAAGTTGAGTTCTGCTGGGCCCACCAAGTCATATGGTGAGATAGGCACAGCAGTAGTTCATTGGAAGATGGAAATGGTATGTTCACAGTTGAGCCTGAGTGGGATCAGTGGACATGAGTGGCTGCATTAGCAGGTAGTACAGACTCCCATGTTACCCATCTCAGTTGCACTAACTCCCACTTGTGTCCATATTGGAACAGGGTGTCCTATACAACCAGCTTCTGGAGCAGGAAAAAAATCCCAAGTCTAGTATATGGAAGGGTCAGCATGGCCATGAGTGCAAGCCAAAAATGGATGCCACTGCATTATAGTCACATTCAGGGGTGGCCTTGAAGGAGAGTGGAGACCAGAAAAATCTCAGTGGATGGATCTAAGAGCAGTATGACTGGTCTTCCACATTGTGGAAGATAAGAATGTGCATAGATTTTTAGGCAGTGGTCAGTGACCTCACCATTTGATCAGGGGCCTGGAATGAAAAAGACTGAATGGTTGGAGATAAGCAGATCTGGGTTGATGCAGTGGGCCTGCAGCATGAAGACTTTGTTTTACAGGTTGATATCTGCCAGAAAGCATCTACTATGGAAGATACGTTGGACCATCAAGTAGACAAATTGACTCAGTTGGTTGACATTAGCCAGCCTTCACCATGAGTCACTCCAGAACTGGCACTTTGCACACATGCATGGCGGGCACAATCACGGAGACATAGCTGCATATGAAGCTGACAAGGTGGGTACTCACTCACTGAGACAGCTATAGCTCCTACTACCTCGGAATGTGCAACCTGCCAGCAATAGTAAGTAGCACAGAGCCCCTGATACAGCCCTGTTACTTAAGAGACCACCTACTGTCCAGATGACTCCATGGGGCCTTTTTTATTCTGAAGGGACCAGTGATTCTTCGTCACAGGGATAGATACATTTTCTGAGTACGGATTTGCCTTGCTGGTCCAGAGTCTCAGCTAATACCACTAACTAGGGCTTATGGAACACCTGATCCACAGGTGTGGACACCCACATAACACAGCACTCATCCAGGAGTTGCAAGGGTGGAGATGGGGAGCTATATTTTCATGGCAGTCATAAGAACGTAACTCAGAATTGTTCCATGAAGGGAGAAAAGACTGAGGTATTTTACACCAACTCCAGTCCCTAACTGGCTCAGGGTTGCTCCTGGGGTACCAGCTCGGCCTGCCTTTCTTTCGACTGAGCAAGCTGCTGTAGTCATTTTCCCTCAAGCAAAGACACACACAGAGAAAGGTCCATATACTTGGAGCTATTGCCTGTGACTTCCAGGAAAGGTTCAGAAGGTACGAGGAGTACATCAGAAGTTTTTTTCTACCTGGTCACAAAGTCTTTGAGTAATTTATGTTCAAGGGTGGCAAACTTAATTAAACCCCAAGTTGCATGTACAGAGAAAACAGATTTTTGTTGTACCTGTAACTAATTTGGCTTTTTCCTGAGCCCTCACTCATTGATAAGTGGGAAAAAATTATGAGCTAAATGTATAATCTGGCTTAAGTCTAATTCAATCATTTAATGTCGTGCCTTTCAGTAGTATTCAGTCCTTCTGCAGCCAAAATAGCCTCTACATCACCTACCCAAGAATCCATGCAGTGAGTGGGGAGAGTTGACATCTCATGCCCTAGGGCCTCTTCTCTGACCTCTGAAGTGATGTCTCTTGTCCACCTGGGCACACCCTATCTTCCTGGCATTCGGGGCTGAAGCCTGAGGTTGGATTAACTTCTAGTCTGATGTCTCTCTCCCAAAGGTTGTGCTCCAATGTTACCTTGGCCTCTCCATGGCTCCTGCAGGGACTGATCTGAAGATTTGCTATGACCGTCACTCACCATCCTTCCACAGCAATCCTTTCAATGGAAGCTCTCAGCTGCCATCTGGCCAAGGATCCTTCAAAGAAAACAATGGATGGTGAAGAAACCTCTGGGTCTCTCTCTGCCTCACCATCCTACACTATCCTTTGAAGGGGCTGTAACCCAGGCTGGTGATAAGCAACACTGCCTTCAGTATTAACCTCCCTTACCTACAACTCTTCCCCTCCATCATCCTCCATCCATAAGATTTATATGGATGCCATTCTCTCCTACCTTCTCTCTTCCTTTTGATCATCCCTCCAGGAGGACTTTTGCCCTAAGTTATATTTTCTCTCTTCCTGCTTCCAGCCATCTGACTAAACCTTTGGTGGCAATCAGAGTGGGAACACTCTATGTGTGGATACCTCCAGGCTTGAGTTCTGATGGCCTAAAGTTCAAGCTAAAGAAATTTGGAAGTCTTCTCTCAACAGCCTGCTTCCAAGTTTTTCTAGTTTGACTACTCAGTCCTATTTTCGAATGTCAGAAACTGGGTATTAACTCAATGTTTATCTTTTGTATTCCTACTCCAGCAAATCAAACCTCTCCTAAGTAGATGGATATAGAACCAAAACAAAGGAGAAATAACATTTGTAATTAAAAATTCTCTTATTATAATTACTTAAGAGCAATGACTATATGATTATATGACTTTGTTCATATAATCTGTGAACCTTAATTTTTTTATATAAAGCAAGAAAAATATGTCATTATTCAATGAAGTTGGAGCATCTCAGAATTTTCCTAAAGGGATTTCATAAGAAACTTTGACTTCAAAGGAATTTAGGGTGTGGGGCTGGCTACTTTGGTTACAGGCCTAGGGTTCCAAAAGTTACATGTTTGGTTACCCCTTTAGGTAAGAAAGAGAAAGAGAAATGGCATGAAATGCTTAAACCTAAGACATCTTTCACTAGAATTAAAGACACTATAGGATCCATCTTCATCTCTCAAATTGACTGCTATGGTAATTTCCAACTACATGAGGCTCCTATTCTAACCAGCTTAATGGATCATTTATTTCTGGCAGGGGCAGATCCAGATTTTATAAGACCTAAAGGTTATACAATTTGAGGAGTCCTCTTTAAGATGAAAAGGAGAGAGAAAGACAGAGAGACAGAGAGAGACAGAGAGAAAATTACAAATAGAAAATTAGGTACAGTTTGTGAATATCTACTCAGAATGAGATAAAACCCACAATAATTTGCAATTTAAAAAAACCTGACAAATACCATGAATATCAAAATAAGAAAGCAGGGGCGCCTGGGTGGCTCAGTGGGTTAAGCCTCTGCCTTCGGCTCAGGTCGTGATCTCAGGGTCCGGGGATTGAGCCCCATGTCGGGCTCTCTGCTCAGCGGGGAACCTGCTTCCCCCTCTCTCTGTGCCTGCCTCTCTGCCTACCTGTGATCTCTCTCTCTCTATGTCAAATAAATCTTAGGTGCCTCCTTAGCGCAGTAGGCAGCGCGTCAGTCTCATAATCTATGTCAAATAAATCTTTAAAAAAAAATAAGAAAGCATACTGGTTTTGTAATTATATTCTGGACACACCTTCCCATATATATATATATATATATATATATATATATATCTTACATTTTGGGCTATATTCTCTTTAACTGCCTCTTCATGAGACAGCAATTATGTAATATAATTTTCTATAAAAAGAATAGAAAAATAATTCAGCAGCAAAAAATACTGTCTTGTAGCAGTATTTGCTTTGGGTGGTTTGGGAAGGGAGGAATATGTAGTTGGGGTGGGTGGCCCAAGGTCATACTGCTGTAAAATGTGTTCTCTGGCATGGGCAGAAAAGATACAAGGAAGAGATTGTAAATCATATAAATTTATACCATCCAGTGCAAACTAAGGATATTTCCAATATCCTAGGTTGGATCTCTGAAATTCCAGTTACCCCAGCTGAATGGGAAATGTGATGGAGGGGAGGTAAGAGTGGAAAGGGACAGCATTCTTACCCTTTTAGAACTATGACGTCTTATTTTCTAAAACTCTATAAAATCAAATGAACACAGGACATATTTCTAGGACCCTTCCACAAGACTCCCTTGGAAGGGTCCTGTGCAAATTAGGTGCCCTGATCTTGAGCTTCCTCTTTCTGGAACTAAATCCCCTCTGGAAATATGGTTATGTATCCAATCTGCTCAGTTTCTTGATTTCTGATTCAGGACCCAATTGAGGGCTAATTTTGGGGGAAGACTTTTCTGATTCTCAAAGCCTGCATTGGTTCCTCCCACAGGGGCTGTGAACAACGTTCTGTCCATTATGACAATGTACCGATATTGCCTGTTCAATTTTATGTCTTAACCTGCATCTCTCACTCTCTCAGGGACTATGATCCTTCTCTCCATATTCCCCCAGGGACCAAAAATCTTTGAGAGCAGGAGCCATATTTTATTTATCATTGTATCCCCATCATGTAGCATACAGTCTGGCTTATAAGCGATGATGGGAAGCTATCTGATGAATTAATAAGCAAATGGAACAACGGTAAGAGGGACAAGGCATCTATTTCAGTGATTTTCTAAGGAAGAACTCACTCCTTGACAGAGATCAAACAATAGGGGGAAAAAAGTCCTCCTGGAATACAAAAAGCCCTTCTCTGTGGTAATTCCCTATTTCCTCTTTCCAGACTTCCTCCTGTAACTGTCTGACAGGAATCAAAGAATTCCTGTAAAGCTGCCAGTATATAAAACGCATGGCCTTCCCAAAGAAGAATCTTTCCAATCTTTAGAAATTTTAGCCACGTAACCTCTTCCTGTCCATCACTATGAATTGTAGGGAGAAACAAACTGTAGTGTGGGGGATGACATGTTTGGATTCTATTCTGACATAATCTCCATTATATATTGTTGCTCTTGCCTTTTAATTTTTAATTCTTGGAAGATCACCTCCACCTGCAATCATGTTAGCATATCTTTGAAGACTGTAAGTGTAATTAGGGAGATAGGCTAGCACAGTAATGGTGTATATCTCGGGAATCAGAGATTTAGATGAAAAAGAAACATGGCTTCATTGTTTATTATCTGGCAGCAGGGGCTGAGAAGCTTTGGAGAAAACCAAACTCAGCTCTTCTCACTAATGATACTAACCATTACCTTCTTACCATGCAAAGCTTATTATCTTTTATGCTGACAATGCTCTGTGGATTTTACATTCATGTCTGTCTCTGGACTGGCTTTGAAACAGTCCTTTTGTTCTTTTTTTATTGTGTTTTTTAAAATTTTACTTCCAGTGGAGTTAATATACAGGGTTTTATTAGTTTCAGGTGTACAATACAGTGATTCAACACTACCATACATTACACAGTGCCCATCACGACAAGTGCCCTCCTTAATCTCCATCACCTATTTCATCCATCCCCCTACCTCTCTCCCCTCTAGTAACCATCAGTTTGTTCTCGATAGCTAAGAGTCTGTTTCTTGGTTTCTTTCTCTCTCTCTCTTCCCTTCATTTGATTTGTTTCTCATATTCCACATATGAATGAAATCACACGGTATTTGTCTTTCTCTGACGGACTTATTTCATTTAGCGTTATACTCCCTAGCTCCGTCCATGTTATTGCACATAGCAATATGCCCTTTTTTTGGCGGAATAATAATCCACTGTATGTATATATTGCATCTCTTTTTTGAATTTAAATTCAGTTAGCTCTATATAGTACATGATTTGCTTTCAAGGTAGTGATTCATTTGTTGTGCATATACTGAATCTTTACTCATTCATCAATCAACGGACACTGGGCTGTTTCCATATCTTGGCTATTGTAAATAATGCTGCTATAAATATAGGCATGCATTTATCCCTTTAAATTGCTGTTACTGTTTTTTTAGGTAAATCCTTGAGTGTGATTACTAGATCATATGGTAGTTATATATTTAACTTTTTGAGGAACCTCTATACCATCTTCCACAGTGGTGACACTAGTTGGCATTCCCACCAACAGTGCCCTAGGTTCCTTTTTCTCCACATACTCTCCAACACTTGTTGTTTCTTCTTTTATTTTAGCCATTCTGAAAGGTGTTTGACATGGATCAAAGTATTCCTGTATTTGCATTTTTCTTTGCATCTTTTCATGTGTCTGTTGGCCTTCTGGATGTCTTCTTTGCAGAAATGTCTGTTAATGTCTTGTGCCTATTTTTAATTGGATTATATGGATTTTTTTGTGTTGAATTGTATAAGTTATATACTTTGGATGCTAACCCTTTATCGGATATGTCATTAGCAAATATCTTCTCCCATTCAGTAGGTTGTCTTTTAGTTTTGTTGGTTTTTTCTTCTTTGCTGTGCAGAAGATTTTTATTTTGATATAGTCCCAATAGTTTGTTTTTGCTTTTGTTTCCCTTGCCTCAGGAGACGTATCTAGAAAAATGTTGTTACAGACAATGTCAGAGAAATTATTGCCTGTGCTCTCTTCCAGGACTTTTATGGTTTCATGTCTCATATCTAGGTCCTTAATACATTCTAAGTTTATTTTTGTGTAAGTGTAAGAAAGTGGTTCAGTTTCATTCTTTTGCCTGTAGCTGTCCAGTTTTCCCAGCACTATTTGTTGAAGAAAGAGTTCCCCATGGGATATTGTTTCCTGCTTTGTAAAAGACTAATTAACCATGTAATTGTGGGTTTATTCCTGGGCTTTCTATTCTGCTGCATTGATCTATGTGTCTATTTCTGTGCCAGTTGCATAGTGTTTTGATTACTACAGTTTGTGATATAACTTGAAGTGTAGAATTCTGATACCACCAGTTTTGTTTTTCTTTTTCAATATTTCTTTGGTTATTTGGGATCTTTCATAGTTCCATACAAATTTTAGGATGATTTGTTTTAGTTCTGTGAAAAATGCTATTGGTATTTTGATAGGAATTACATTAAATCTGTAGATTGCCTTGGGTAATATAAGCATTTTAACAATGTTTTTTCTTCCAATCCATGAGATTGGAATGTATTTTCACTTTTTTTGTGTCATCTTCAATTTATTTCATCAGTGTCTTACAGTTTTCAGAATATAGGTCTTTCACTTTTGGTTAAGTTTTTTTCCTAGGTATTTTATTTTTGGTGCAATTATAAATGGGATTATTTACTTAATTTCTCTTTCTCCTGCTTCATTATTAGTATATAGGAATGCAACAGATTTCTTTGTATTGATTTTGTATCCTGCAATTTTATTGAATTTATTTATCAGTTTTCGTAGTTTTTTGGTGGTCTTTAGGGTTTTCTATATATAGTATTCATGTCATCTGAAAATGGTGGAAGTTTTACTACTTTCTTACCAATTTGAATGCCTTTTATTTCTTGTGTTTGATTACTGTGCTAGGACTTCCAGTACTATGCTGAATAAATTGGTGAGAGTGGATATCCTTGTCTTGCTCCTGACCTTAGGGGCAAAGCTCTCAGTTTTTCCCCATTGAGTATTGTGTTGTCTGTGGGTTTTAATATATGAGAGCTTTTATTATTTTGATGTATGTTCCCTCTAAACCTACTTTGTTAAGGATTTTTGTCATGAATGGATGCTGTACTTCATCAAATGTTTTTTCTGCATCTATTGAAATGATCATATGGTTTTTATTCTTTCTCTTATTGCTATGATTTATTACATTGATTAATTTGTAAATATTGAACCCTTTTTGTGGGAACCACAAGCCCACCTGATCATGGTGAATGATTTTTTTTTTTTTTTAATGTACTGTTGGTTCAGTTTTCCAGCATTTTGTTGAGGATTTTTGTATCTATGTTCCAGAGATAATGGCCTGAAGTTCTCTATTTTATCTGGTTTTAGTATCAGACTAATGCTGGCCTCATAGAATGATTTTGGAAGTGTTGTTTCCTCTTCTACTTTTTGGGAAAGTTTGAGAACAGGCATTAACTCTTCTTTAGCTGTTTGGTAGAGGAGTACCTGGGTTGCATAGTCAATTAAGCATCTGACTCTTGGTTTCAGGTCAGGTTGTGATCTCGGTCATGGAATTGAGCCCTGAGTTGGGCTCCACATGCAGTGTGGAGTCTGCTTAAGATCTGCTCTCCCTCTCCGTCTACCCCTCCATCTCCGCCCCTGCAAATAAATTAATTAATTTTTTAAAAAGGTTTGGTAGAATTTGCCTGTGAATCTTTCTGATCCTAGACTTTTTTGATTACTCATTTAATATCCTTGCTGGTAATTGGTCTGTTCAAATTTTCCATTATTTGCTGATTCAGTTTAGGGAGATTATATATTTCTAGGAATTTACCTATTTTGCTCAGTTTGTTGGCAAGTAATTTTTTTTAATGTTCAATTAGCTAGGACATCATTAGTTTTTGATGTAGTTTTCAATGGTTCCCTAGTTGTGTGTAACAACCAGTGCTCATCACCACACAAGCCCTCCTTAATACCCATCACCTGGTTACCCCATCCCCCAACCCCTCTCCCTCCAGTAACCCTCAGGTTGTTTCCTGGAGTCCAGAGTCTCTCATGGTTTGTCTCCCTCTCTGATTTCTTCCCATTCAGTTTTCCCTCCCTTCCCTGTGGTCCTCCATGCTGTTCCTTACAAGTATTTATATTTCTCTGGTGTCAATTGTTATTTCTTCTTTTTAGTTTTTGATTTTGTTTATTTGAGTTCTCTCTCCATCTTTCTCTCTCTCTCTCTCTCTCTGTCACAGTCTAACTAAAAGTTAATCAATTTTGTTGATCTTTTCAAAGAATCAGGTCTTGGTTTCATTTTCATTAATCTATTCTATTGTTTTTTAGTTTCTATATCATTTATTTTTGCTCTAATCTTTATTATTTCCTTCCTTCTTCTGGTTTTGTATTTTGTTCATTCTTCTTTTTCTAGATCCTTGAGGTATAAGGTTAGGTTGTTTATATGAGCTTTTTATTCCTTGTTGAGATAGGCCTATATTGCTATAGACTTCCCTCTTAGAACAGCTTTTGTTGCACTCTGAAGATTTTGTTTGTTTCCAGGTAATTTTTTATTTCTTCTTTCATTTCTTGGTCAACCCATTCATTGCTTAGTAGCATGTTATTTAGCCTCCATGTATTTGTGTATTTGTGGTCTTTTCATACTTTTTTCTTGTGGTTGATTTCTAGTTTCATAGCATTGTGGTCAGAAAAGATATATGGTTTGACTTTGATCTTTTTGAATTTGTTAAGACTTGTTTTGTGGCCTAATATGTGATCTGTTCTGGAGTATGTTCCATGCGCACTTCAAAAAGAATATGTATTCTGCTATTTTAGGTAGAATGTTCTGAATGTATCTGTTAGATCCATCTGGTCCAGTATATCATTCAAAGCCACTGTTCCTTATTGATTTTCTGTTTCAATTATCTGTCCATTCACGTAAGTGGGGTGTTAAAGCCCCCTACTCTTATTGTATTACAATATATAAATAATAATAACATTTTCTTTTATACCTTTTATTAACTGTTTTATGTATTTTGAGGATCCCATATTGGGTACACAAATATTTATAACTGTTATGTTTTCTTGTTGTATTGTCTCCTATTATTATTATTATTATTTAGTGTCCTTTCACTCTTTTACAGTCTTTATTTTAAAGTCTGTTTTGTCCAATTTAAGTATTGCTACAATGGCTTTCTTTTGACATCCATTTGCATTATGAATATTTCTCTATCCCCACTTTTAATCTGTAAGTGCCTTTAAGTCTGAAATGAGTGTCTTACAAGCAGCATATAGATGGATCTTATTTTTTTTTAATCCATTTCTTCACCCTATGTCTTTCTATTGGAACATTTAGTCCATTTCCATCCAAAGTAATTATTGATAGATATGTATTTTTTGCCATTTTGTTACTTGTTTTGTAGTTGCCTTTGTAGTTTTTCTCTGATCCTTTCTTCTCTTGCTCTCTTTTATGTTTTTCTGGCTTTCTTTAGTGATATACTTGGATTTCATTCTCTTTATTCTTTGCATATCTATTGCTGCTTTTTGATTTGTGGTTGCTCTGCAGTTTGTATATAATATCCTCTCTATATAGCAGTCTATATTAAATTGATGGTCACTTAAGTTTGAACCCATTCTTTACTTCTTCTGCCTTACATTGAAGGTATATAGTGTCATATTTTATGTCCTTTTATTTTGTGAATCACTTGACTGATTTTTTTATGTTCAGTAAGCCAAAATATAATACATCATTAGTTTTTGATGTAGTGATCAACGATTCATCAGTTGCAAGTAACACCCAGTGCTCATCACCACATGTGCCCTCTTTAATACCTATCTCCCCGTTACCTCATCCTCCCACCCGCTTCTCATCTGTAACCCTCAGTTTGTTTCCCAGAGTCCAGAGTCTCTCAAGGTTTGTTTCCCTGTCTGATTTCTTCCCATTCAGTTTTCTCTCCCTTCTCCTGTGGTCCTCTGCGCTATTCCTTATGAGTGAAAGCTTGACTTGTTTTTACAGATACAACTATTTTTACTCCTTTTGTGTTTCCTGCTTTTCTTATTCTTAATCATAGACTTTCCTTCTCACTCAAAGAAGTACCCTTTAACATTTCTTGGAGGGCTAGTTTAATGGTCATCAACTCCTTTAGTTTTTGTCTGAGAAACTATCTCTCCTTCTATTTTGAATGATAGTCTTGATGGATACAGTATTCTTGGCTGAAGATTTTTTTCCTTTCAGCATTTTGAATATATCCTGCCATTCCCTTCTAGAATGCAATGTTTCTACTGAGAATTCCACTGATAGCCTTCTGATGTTTTTAATTCTTGTATATAACGATCTTCTCTTGGTGATTTAAATTTTTTTTTTCTTTATCACTGCTTTTTGCCTTCTTAATTACTATGTGTCTTGGTGCAAACCTCCTTGGGTTGATTTTGTTGGGGACTCCCTGTGTCTCCTGGATCTAGATATGTGCTTCCTTCTCCAGGTTAAGGATTTTTCAGCTATTATTTCTTCAGAGTAATTTTCTGCCACTTTTCTCTCTCCTGGGATCTCTATAATGTCAATGTTATTATGCTTAATGAAGTTGCTGAGTTCCCTAAGTCTGTTCTCATTTTGTATACTTTTTTTTTCTCTCTTTCACTTGCTCAGTTTGATTACTTTTCATTTCTCTGTCTTCCAGGTTGTGGAATTTCTCTGCTTCCTCTAGCTTGTGGAGATTGGGACCTGACCTGACGGGGCCACTTCAAAAATTGTACATGAGCTGGAGGGACAGTTTTAATAAGGTGTGGGAGTCCTCCCAGGGAAGTGACTAGCTATTGCTGCCAGGTGAGGCCCTACTAAATGCCTGGTCAGGGGACATGTGTTGGCAAGGCTTAAGCATATCTTCTGGAGGAGGGGCACCACAGCACCCCGACACAGGCAAGTGTAACTGGAAAGGGCAGCTCTGCCAAAGTGTGGGTGAGTGGACCTTGGTGTAAGCAAGTTAGGTAGCAAGTGTTGTTGCTGTGTTTGTTCCTGCAGGTGGCTGTGTGTTTATGCTGAAAGCAGGGGTGGAGTGGTGAGGGAAATGACACCTGCCAGCTCCTTTGTTCCTGGAGGGGTCTTCCTGTTCTTCCTGCCTCTCAGGGACAGCTCTGAGGTGAGTAAATACCTCTCCTTCGCATATGCCCTAGGCATTTTTCTCATTGCAGCTTCTGAGCTGGATCTCAGTGATCCTTGTGCTGTCTCTTTAAGGGCAGGGACTCAGTTTCCTCTTGCCCTGTGGGCTCTTCTAGATGGAAGCCCACTAATTTTTAGAATTCCAGACCCTAAGTCCCACTGGTTATAAGAACTCACGAAATTTAGCTCCTATCGCTTTCGGAGCCAAATGTTATGGGGATTTATCATCCTCATGTAGGCTCCCCAGTGTGATTATCTGTTTCTCACCCTTCTTCGCACTCTTGGCTCCCTCCCAAACACAGAGAGCCAGGGCTCTTTTAGTTCACCACTGCATCTCCACCCTTCCTACCCACTTTGATGTGGCCTCTTCTCTACCCTTAGATGTGAAGTTTATTCTTCCAGTCTTCAGGTCATTTTCTATGTTATTTATGCTGATGTGAGGGTTATCTAATTGCATCTGTGGAACAAAGCAAGCTTAGGGTTACCCTACTCTGCTACCATCCCAACCTCTGGCCAATCCTTTTCTTCTTGATATATTTCCATGATCAACAACAGTTTATGGAAGGATGTCCCTGATCAACCTTGACTTTTAATGACAAATATTGAGGTTTTATAAACACAGCACAAAAGGGTGAGATTTTAGGGTGTAGTGAAAATATCTAGAGCCAGAGGACCTGAACTGGATCTTGATTGTTTCACCTTAGGCAAATTTCTGAGCCCTAATTTTCTCATCTATAAAATTTTGATAATAAAAAATAACTACATAATGAGGTTGTGAAAGTTGTGAGATAATAAAGGTAAAAGGTGATTTGTAAAATGTAAAGTGCAAAAAAAGTTAGCTTTGATTTATGATGCAACATTACATGCTGTGCATTACATGTCCAGGAAAGCTATGTAAAGGTTTACTGGAAAGTTCTCATTATTTAGAAGATGTAATCATTTTGTGAGATGAAAGAGGTATCTGATGAGTTCTGACCTGATGAAGGCTCAGTATACTCAAGGAGAGCGTTTCCAGTTGATTAGAAGGAAAAAAGCATTTGACTGATGAAAATGATGGAGTTAGTATAAAAAACTCACCCGATTCCCTTAAAATAGAAATGAGCACACATTTTTAGAAGAGAATATAAGAAAAAGATTGAGAAAAAAAGGTCTCTTAAACTTTATCAGGAATCTGTGCAGACTGGATAGATTAAAGTGTTATATGTCTCTTGTTGGCCATCAGCATGGTATTTGCTATTGACACAGTAATATAGTAAGTTTAATGTGGTTTATTTGTCTAAAAAGGAACAACTTATCTTTTGTTTGGAACTTAGAAGCAAGCTGAATCCTGATCTGTGTTATTTCAGTGTCTGGTTGATTTGTATTTGAGGTTTCCGGAGCAAAAACTTCATTACTAAATACCTGGCACATTCCCACTGCAGGGGTAGGGATCAAAATGTGGAATAGAATCTCCTGGTTGGCATTTCAGAATATAAATTCAGAATTGTATCTTCTGAAATATAATTCATTCAAGATATATTTCTTAAGGTTTAGTATATATCAGACACTGTTCTAGGTTCTGAGAGTATAAAGATGAATAGAAAATATGTTCCTTACTTGTTTGTTAATTTTGTTCTTACAATTTTCTTCTATTCTTCTGGTCTTCCCTTCAGTCACTGTTGCAATCTGCTTTCCTTGATTCACGGAAGGAAGAGGAAGTTAGAAGGAAGTTAGCCTTTACATTTTAGAAAATGAAATCTCAGGGGAATTGAAGGACTTGGGATAAAAAACAGAAGAGCACTCACTGGCTGGAACTTCAGCCTCAGATATCTTATTGGTTGCTATTCCCATTAATGCTTTGCAAAGATTACAATAACATCCAGAGCATTGCTAGTTGACTGGCTGGCTGATATCATCTATGTCCTGAGACTCTGCTCTGTCTCTATCAACTTACTCATATGGAGACCCTTTTTCAACATCTCAGGACACAAACAAACTTCTGAGTTGGAAGCGGGGACTCAACATCTAGGGGGATGGCAGTAATACAGAAAATGAAGCAAGACTACTAGCTGTTTCCCCAGTACCTATTGTCTCTTTTTTCCTTATGAGGATAGAGACCTATATCCAGCCCCGCCACCCCCCACACATAGTTGCCCACAGTTTAAGCTTCAAACATGATTGCCCAGCTAGAGAGCTAGAAACTGTAATTTAGAGATTCCCTTATAAGTAGATAAATCCATGTGGGGACACCTAGATGGCTCAGTCAGGCTCAGAGTGTCTGTCTTTGGCTCAGGTCCTGATCCTGGGGTCCTGGGATGGAACCCTGCTTAGGCTCCCTACTCAGTGGGAAGTCTTCTTCTCCTTCTACTGTCCCTCCACCCCATTCATGCTCTCTCTCTCTCAAATAAATAAATAATCTTAAAAAATAAATCCATGAGTTTAGGTTGTGAGCTGATGTTGTACCATTTCAGGGATCTGGTATGGATTTAGAACATTGGGCATGTACACCTTTTTCATCTTCCCCTTTCCATGGGCTATAACACTAAGTTGGCATGACCCAGATTCAGCCCTGTGGTTAGAACAGCACCCAAGGATGGCATAAAAACAAGAAGAATCAGGTTTTCATTTCTGGACTCTTACCTTCTTTTTTTTTTTTTTCTTTCTTGCTTTTAATTTTTAATTTTTTTTCGGGTTCCAAGATTCACTGTTACCTTCTCCTTTATTTAAGCCACTGTGATTTTTGACTTTTTGATAGAAAACTAGCTTTTACCCCCAAACATAAAGAAAAGCCCAGTTCACCTGTAATTGAATAAGAATGAAAGGAATCGACCCGAGGTCTCTCCTAGAGGTACTGAGAGTTTATTAGATGAAAGACACAGACAGAAACAAGAGCATCATCTCCCATTCCTGAAAATACAGGTAATATGTTATAGATCCAGAAGGTAACAGGCAGGGGGATGGAAGGTTGAATGAGACCCAATAACTCTCACAGAGTTCTGGGCAAATATGGACAAATATGTGCTGATTTGGGCTTTCTTTTATTACTATTTTCCTTTTATTTCATTAGCACTTTTTCTTCAGGCAAAAATAGCATAATTAATTTGATATGATCACAATCTAGGCATGCCCCATTCCCACACAAGAATACATGATCACATGTGGATGTTCTCAAGCAATCTGAGCCAAGAGTTGAGCCCATTCTTGTTTCTTTCTCGGAAGGTAATTGAATTTCCATGTTCTTGTGAAGAGAAAACCAGCTTTGTAAAGTGCTGAAGGTTTTACCATCCAGAACTGGATCTCAAAACTGAATATTGTTGTTGGCAGACCATGAGAACATGCTCAGTCACAAGAAAATGAAACATTTCTTGTGTGAAAAATGTGTCACACTCTTAATCTCCTTTTTCACCCTCTCTCCCACCCCAGCATTGAATAGTGTATGATGATACATTTGGCTGGTGGTTATATCTTTGTACATGATGACGTTTTGAGGCTTAATCCAGCTGAAGCTGGAGGCAGCCTGCTGGCCTCTGAAAAACTCTTGTTTTTTGCTACAAGTAACCTCAAAAGCTTAGTAGTCAATAGAAGGCATTGAGTCCCCCATTCTCCAAGCAAGTTCTTAAAAATAAATGGTAATGAAACACAGAGGGAATAAAAAGTGCATAAAATTTCACTCTCCGAACCTAGTTGTCTCTGGATTTTGAGGTAGGATACTAAAACATACACTCTCTCGTTGCTTTCTGCAATGAGCAACAAAACACAACAAAACAACAAACGTTATTTGAAATAATTATAGTTTTATATTGAGTTGCAAAAATAGTGCAGGGTAGTTCCTTGTACCTTCATCCACTTTTCCCTACTAGTTACATTTTACATAACTATATTCCAATATTAAAACCAGGAAATTGACACATTAGAACAATGTATGTGCATATCTATGTCATTTTATCATCTGTGTAGATGATAACAACCACCACTGTGATCCAGATACAGAGCTATTCCATCACCACAAAGGCCTACTTGGAGCTACCCCTTTATGGTCACTTTCACTCACCTCCCTCTACTTTCCCTAAATCCTGACAGCCACTAATCTGTTCTCCATGTCTTTGTGAGAATATTACATATAGGAAATGTAGACCATTTACATTTAAAATAATGATTAATAGGTTAGGGCTTAAGTCTGCCATTTTATTTTTGCTGTTGTTGTTTTCTGTTTGTTCCTCTGTTTTTCATTTCTCTGGTTTTTTGGTCCTTCCTCTGGGTTATTTGAACAGATTTTAGAATTCCATTTTGATTATCAGTAGCATTTTTTTTTATGTAGCTCTTTGTACTGATTTTATAGTAGTAGCTATAAGCATGATATTATACTTGTCATAGCCTACTGATCTTGACATTTTACTAGTTTGGATAAACTGTAAGAATATTAACTCCCCTTAAGTCCTTTTACCTTTTCCCATTTACAATATAATTGTCTTAAATATTTTCTTTACATACATTAAAAACCACATCTAACAGTGTTATAATTTTTTGCTTCAATCATCAAACACAATTTAGAAAACTCAATGAAGCCTATTGAATATATCCATATTTAATTTTTTATTTTTCCTTCTTCATTCCAAATGTTTGAAGATTTTTTTTTAAGATTTATTATTTATTTATTTATTTATTTGTCAGAGAGAGGGAGAGAGAGTGAGCACAGGCAGACAGAATGGCAGGCAGAGGCAGAGGGAGAAGCAGGCTCCCTGCCGAGCAAGGAACCCGATGTGGGACTCGATCCCAGGACGCTGGGATCATGACCTGAGCTGAAGGCAGTGCTTAACCAACTGAGCCACCCAGGCATCCCCCGAATGTTTGAAGATTTTTTTTTTTTAAAGATTTTATTTATTTATTTGACAGAGAGAAATCACAAGTAGATGGAGAGGCAGGCAGAGAGAGAGAGAGGGAAGCAGGCTCCCTGCTGAGCAGAGAGCCCGATGTGGGACTCGATCCCAGGACCCTGAGATCATGACCTGAGCCGAAGGCAGTGGCTTAACCCACTGAGCCACCCAGGCGCCCCCGAATGTTTGAAGATTTAAGGAAATCTTTTCCTTTCTGTTTCTAGAACTTCCTTTAGCCTTTTTTTTTTTTTTTAAGGTAGGTCTGTGGTGAGAAATTCTTTTGATTTCCTTTATCTGAAAAAGTACTGATTTCCCCTTCATTCCTGAAATATATTTTCACTAGATATAAAATTCTGGTTTACAGTTCTTTCATTTCAGCACTTGTAAAATGTTGTACCATTTTCTTCCAAACTCCCTGGTTTTTTTTGAGGAATCCACAATCATTGGAATTATTTTATCCCTATAGGTAATATGTCATTTATCTCTGGGTGTTTTTTTTAATTTTTTTTATTTATTTTCAGCATAACAGTATTCATTGTTTTTTGTACCACACCCAGTGCTCCATGCAATCCGTGCCCTCTATAATACCCACCACCTGGTACCCTGACCTCCTACCCCCCGCCCCTTCAAAACCCTCAGATTGTTTTTCTAGGTGTTTTTAATTCACTTTCCTTGTTAGCTTTCAGAATTCTGGGTATGATGTGTGTTGATGTGGATTTTTAAAATTTATTTTCTTTAGTATTTGCTTAACCTCTGGGTCTGTAAGTTTATACTTTTGCCAAGTTTGGAAAGTTTTCAACAATTCTTTTTTTTTTTTTTTTTTTTGCATTCTTTTTTTTTTTTCCAATTTATTTATTTTCAGAAAAACAGTATTCATTATTTTTTCACCACACCCAGTGCTCCATGCAAGCTGTGCCCTCTAGAATACCCACCACCTGGTACCCCAACCTCCCACACCCCCGCCACTGCAAACCCCTCAGATTGTTTTTCAGAGTCCATAGTCTCTCATGGTTCATCTCCCCTTCCAATTTACCCAAAAGCACATACCCTCCCCAATGTCCATAACCTTACCCCCCTTCTCCCAACCCCCCTCCCCCCAGCAACCCACAGTTTGTTTCGTGAGATTAAGAGTCACTTATGGTTTCTCTCCCTCCCTATCCCATCTTGTTTCATGGATTCTTCTCCTACCCACTTAAGCCCCCATGTTGCATCACCACTTCCTCATATCAGGGAGATCATATGATAGTTGTCTTTCTCCGCTTGACTTATTTCGCTAAGCATGATACGCTCTAGTTCCATCCATGTTGTCGCAAATGGCAAGATTTCGTTTCTTTTGATGGCTGCATAGTATTCCATTGTGTATATATACCACATCTTCTTTATCCATTCATCTGTTGATGGACATCTAGGTTCTTTCCATAGTTTGGCTATTGTGGACATTGCTGCTATAAACATTCGGGTGCACGTGCCCCTTTGGATCACTACGTTTGTATCTTTAGGGTAAATTCCCAGTAGTGCAATTGCTGGGTCATAGGGCAGTTCTATTTTCAACATTTTGAGGAACCTCCATGCTGTTTTCCAGAGTGGTTGCACCAGCTTGCATTCCCACCAACAGTGTAGGAGGGTTCCCCTTTCTCCGCATCCTCGCCAGCATCTGTCATTTCCTGACTTGTTGATTTTAGCCATTCTGACTGGTGTGAGGTGATATCTCATTGTGGTTTTGATTTGTATTTCCCTGATGCCGAGTGATAAGGAGCACTTTTTCATGTGTCTGTTGGCCATCTGTATGTCTTCTTTGCAGAAATGTCTGTTCATGTCCTCTGCCCATTTTTTGATTGGATTATTTGTTCTTTGGGTGTTGAGTTTGTTAAGTTCTTTATAGATTTTGGACACTAGTCCTTTATCTGATATGTTGTTTGCAAATATCTTCTCCCATTCTGTCAGTTGTCTTTTGGTTTTGTTAACTGTTTCCTTTGCTGTGCAAAAGCTTTTGATCTTGATGAAATCCCAAAAGTTCATTTTTGCCCTTGCTTCCCTTGCCTTTGGCGATGTTCCTAGGAAGATGTTGCTGCGGCTGAGGTCGAAGAGGTTGCTGCCTGTGTTTTCCTCAAGGATTTTGATGGATTCCTTTCTCACATTGAGGTCCTTAATCCATTTTGAATCTATTTTTGTGTGTCGTTTAAGGAAATGGTCCAATTTCACATAGATCAATGGAACAGAATAGAGAGCCCAGAAATAGACCCTCAACTCTATGGTCAACTAATCTTCGACAAAGCAGGAAAGAATGTCCAATGGAAAAAAGACAGCCTCTTCAATAAATGGTGTTGGGAAAATTGGACAGCCACGTGCAGAAAAATGAAATTGGACCATTTTCTTTTTTTTTTTTTAAAGATTTTATTTATTTGACAGAGAGAGATCACAAATAGGCAGAGAGGCAGGCAGAGAGAGAGAGAGAGGAGGAAGCAGGCTCCCCGGTGAGCAGAGAGCCCGATGTGGGACTCAATCCCAGAACCCTGAGATCATGACCTGAGCTGAAGGCAGAGGCTTAACCCACTGAGCCACCCAAGCGCCCCTCTTTTTTTTTTAAATACATCTTTATTTTGCTAAGTTAACCCTTTGGATATTTTTTTCCTTATGAGTTTGGCATTTTAATTTATTTTTTTAACCTCATTGAGATACAAATAACATATGATATTTCACAACTTTAAGGTATACAACATATTGATTTGATACCTTTACATATTGTGATAAGATTACCACTGTAGTACACCATTATTTCTTGGAAAAGTTTTTCATTCCTACCTCTTTTTGCTCTTCTTGTATCTGATGATGTAAATGTTAGACCTTTTGTCATAGTCCCTCAATACCTAAGGTTGGTTTTTTTTAATTTTTTTTTCATTTTTTCCTCAGTTTATTTTCTGTTTATTTGGATTGAGCAATTTCTGTTGTCTTATTGGTTCAAGATTATTGGCTCATTTCTCTGTCCTCCCCATTCTTCTGTTTAGCCCATCCATGACTTTTTATTTTGGTTATTGTATTTTACATTTCTAAAATTTCCACTTGGTTCTCCTGTATATCTTCTGTTCCTTTGCAGAGACTTTCTATTTCTTCATTTGTTTTAAAAATGTTTATAATTGTTCACTGAAGCATTTTTTTATGATGACTTCTTTAAATTTACATTAGGTAAGTCCAACATCTGTGTATCCTCAGTGTTGGTGTATGTTGATTATTTTTTTATCCCTGAACCTAATAATATAGTGTATGTTAACTAAATTGAATTTAAATAAAGATTTTTTTAAAAAGTAAAACCTGCTGTCTCTAGTTAAAGAACCAGAAATGTTATGATATACTGTATGGTGACTAACATAACATTAAAAAAAAAAAAAAAAGATGATCAGTTTGATAGTATGCAAGCTGACCTGACACCCAGAGAAAGACAAATATCATATACTGGCACCTCCAGGTGGCTGGTTTCTTCAGCTTCAGGTTTGGGATATAGGAAACAAAAAGAGAACCCCCAAAAGTTGAGATTTTCCTAGGTTTTGGTATGATGAGTGTATTTTTTTGAAACCTTGATATTTTTAGTTTTTTGTTTTGTTTTGTTTTGCTTGTTTTTTAATTCTGTACCTTATCTAAATCTTTTGACTTAGCAGGCTTCTTCTGACACTTCTTTGGCAGGGGAAGGTGGGAGGTGCTACATCGTTACTGCCATGTGGAAGTGAAAGTCCAAGTTCCTCTCTTGGCCTTCTCTTCTACCACCCCAGTGGGGAGAGCTAGGAGTGCCTTGTTACTGCTGGGTGGGGTCCCCATGTGGCCTCTTCTGACATCTGGGATGGGAAAGGGCTCACTGGATGGATATTAAAATCCTGGCTCCTCACTCTTTCTTCTCTGACAGCACAGGTTGGGAGATGAGGTAAGAGTACCTTATCACAGGTAAGCAAGGATGGAAGTCTAAATTCCCCACTCAGCCTTTACTGATGGGAGTTTTTTCCATGGTTCCCCCCACCCCTCCAGGGGAGGATCATTTTTGTATAAAGTTTTCTGTTTTTTAAGAGTGCTCTATTTCTGGTTCTTTAACTAGAGAGAGCAGGTTTTACTTTTTTTTTATCTTCATTTAAATTCAGTTTAGTTAACATATATTATTAGGTTCAGGGATAAAGTTTAGTGATTGATCAGTTGCATATAACACCCAGTGGTCCTTTCATCCCGTGCTCTCCTTAATGTCATCACCCAGTTACCCCATTCCCCCACCTCTCTTATAAAAATACTCAGTTTGTTTCCTATGATTAAGAGTCTCTTACAGTTTGTCTCCCTCTCTGAATTATCTTGTTTTATTTTTTTCCTTCCCTTGTTCATCTGTTTTGTTTCTTAAATTCCACATATGAGTGAAAACACATGATATTGTCTTTCTCTGGGTCAGCTTTCACACCACCAAAATGATCATCTATTTTTTTTAATGTTATGTTAGCCACCATACTATACATCATTAGTTTTTGTTGTAGTGTGACATGATTCATTGTTTGCATATAACAATCCTAAAATTTGTATGGAGCCAGAAAAGACCCCAAATCACCAAGAAAATGTTGAAAAAGAAAAACAAAGCTCGGGGCATCATTTTGTTTGATTTCAAGTTATATCACAAAGCTATGATCACCAAGACAGCATGGTATAGGCACAAAAACAGACGCATAGAACAATGGAACAGAATAGAGAACCCAGATATGTACTCTCAACTGTATGGTCAATTAATCTTTGATGGAGCGGGAAAAAAATATCTAGTGGAAAAAAAGACAGTTTCTTCAATAAATGGTGCTGGGAAAATTGGACAGCTATATATAGAAGAATGAAACTCAACCATTCCCTTACACCATACACAAAGATAAACTGTAACTGGATGAAAGACCTCAATGTGAGACAGGAATCCATCAAAATTCTAGAGAAGAACATAGGCAGTAACCTTTTCAACATAGGCCCCAGCAAATTCTTACAAAACATGTCTCCAAAGGGAAGGGAAACAAAAGTGAAAATGAACTTTTGGGACTTCATTGAGATAAAAATCTTCTGGACCGCAAAGGAAACAGTCAACAAATCTAAGAGACAACACATGGAATGGGAAAAGATATTTGCAAATGACACTATAGATAAAGGGCTGATATCAAGATCTATAATGAACTTCTCAAACTCAGCACCTAAAAAACAAATAATCAAGTCCAAAAACTGGGCAGAAGACATGAACAGACATTTCTCCAGAGAAGACGTACAAATGGCTAACAGACACATGAAAAAATGTTCAAAATCATTAGCCATCATGGAAATTCAAATAAAAACCATATTGAGATACCACTTTACACCAGTTAGAATAGCAAAATTGATAAGACAGGAAACAACAAATGTTGGATTGTGGAGAAAGGGGAACCCTCTTACACTGTTGGTGGGAATGCAAGCTGGTGCAGCCACTTTGGAAAATAGTGTGGAGGTTCCTCAAAAAGTTAAAAACAGAGCTACCTTATGACCCAGCAATCATGCTACTGGGTATTTACTCTAAAGATACAGACATAGTGAAAAAAGGACCATATGCACCCCAAAGTTCATAGCAGCAATGTTCACAATAGCCAAACTGTGGAAGGAGCCAAGATGCTCTTCAACAGATGAATAGATAAAGAAGATCTGGTCCATATATATACCATGGAATATTACTCAGCCATCAGATAGGATGAATGCCCACCATTTGTATCAACATGGGTTGAGCTGGAGGGGATTATGCTAAGTGAAATAAGTCAAATAGAGGACAATTAGCGGATGGTTTCACTTATTTGTGGAACATAAGGAATAGCATGGAGGACATTAGGAGAAGGAAGGGAAAAATGAAGGGGGGAAATTAGAGGGAGAGAAAAACCATAAGAGACTATGGACTCTGGAAATCAAACTGAGGGTTTTAGAGGGGTGGGGGTGGTGAGGTGATGGAAACCCAGTGCTGGGTATTAAGGAGAGCACATACTGCATGGAGCACTGGGTGTTATAGGCAGACAGCAGGTTTTTCTTGGGACTTTTGTTGTCTGCTTCTACTGGCATCTCCAGGTGGCTTGCTTCTTCAGCTTTAGGTTTGGGATATAGGAAGCAAAAAGAGAACCCAAAAAACTGTCATGTTATACCTCCTAACCAAGGTTTGTAGCCAGCCCAACTTCTTTGCTCCACCTTGAGTCTTACATTTGTTTTATGTATAATGTGCAGAGTTTGTAACTATACTTAGCAGGAGAAATAGAAAGAGGCATGTCTACCACTCACTCGTTTTTGCCCTTAATATTTCCATAGCTAAGAATGATAATGGCAGCTATGTTTTGAATTGTATCTACATAGCCAAGACCATGTTATTTTTTTTCTCACAGCAATCTCATTAGGAAAGTATAATAGTTACTGATGCCATTTTATACATGAAGAAATTGAAATTCAAAAATAATAATGTAAATATTTAGAACAATGCCTAGCAAGATACAAATAAAGGTTTGGAAATGTTATTACTCCTTTTGGAAATGTTATTACTCCTGTTAACTCATTTGATGGACCCCATTTGTAAGTGGAGAATTCAAATTCTAACCTAAGACAGTCTAAGATTATGCTCATAATCTTTAGATTGTAATTTTTCTCATTTTGAGTTCAAACATCTGCATAAGCCATTTCTACTACATCCCAATCTACTTCTTTATCCATCTCCTTGATTTCACTGCCACTATTATCTTCTCCTCACTTTCTGTAAGCTATAGTTCCCAAATTGCTTTCCATTTGTAATCTAATAATAATTAGTATGTATGCAGTCTACATATTGTTGACAAAGTAATTTTACATATATTAAGTTTAATATTTATTTGAGACCTAACCTTGTAGGCGAGTATTATTATTGTTACTCTAAAACTGAAATTCAGAGAAATTCAGGGACTGGCTCAAGGTCACATGGTTAGGAAGTGGTTGAGACAGGACTCAAGTTTGGTGTTATTTCTGCCACCCTGTGCTGCATCTGTTACCCACAGTTCACTTTCATATCCTCCACATAGCTCTACATGCTCAAAGTTTACCACCCTTTAGACCTCCTAGCAGTTTGTAAAGGTCTTTGGAGAGAGGAGAAGGGAGGGAAATGACCCAGAAGTAAGGAGGTGCCTCTGTACTTTGATACGGTTGATATATTGAAGTTGTATTGGAGACCCTGCCACATGATAATACACCTTTCTCCTGTTGCTTGCCTTTCCCATAGAGTCATGTTTTTAGATCTAGTGAAGAATGGAGTAGCAGGGTGCATGGAAGAAATAGAGATGGTTCAGAAACATGACTACAATAGATTCTTGTCGGCAGAAAAGAAACCAAAGTAGAGACAGGATCAAGAACAGAGGACTGTTGAAGGGTTTTGGAGGGGAGGGGGGCGGGGATGGGTGATCCTGGTGGTGGGCGAATTGCGTGGAGTACAGGGTGTGGTGCATAAACAATGAATCTTGGAACACTGAAAAAATAAAATAATATTTTTAAAAAAGAACAGAGGACTAGAAAGATATTTACTAGACTTATTTGTTAGGTATTTACCACCAAAATTCAATACTGTGTGTGTGTGTGTGTGTGTGTGTGTGTGTTTGAGAGAGAAAGATGGAGAGGGGAGGCATTAATGACAGCGTTTTAATTTGAAAAACTGGATGGGTCATTTTGTTCATAATTGAGGTCAAGGAAAAACAGTTTCAAGGAGGGAGTAGTGCATAGTAGAATGCTAAAGAGAAAAGGAAAATAAAGATTGTATCAAGATAATTGGATTTGAAAATTAGCAGGTAATTAATGGCTGTACAGAAGTCCCTGCCAGAGGTGGAGATAGAAGCTGATAGAACAGTGGCGTGACACGGGCAAGCTAGGAATTTATTTGGAAGTGAGAAAGTGAAACTATTCATGACGTGATGCTATGGCATGCTTGTGGGATTTGGAGTTGGAAGATCCATTTTCAAAACCTGATACTGCTTACTTGCTTATATAGCCCTTGGCAAATTATTTTACCCATCTGGGTCTGTTTCCTAGAACATGAGCAACAGTTTGCTCTGTTTATTTTCCTGTGATCTAGTTCCTCATTGTGTGTCACAGGATAAATCATGTCATGAAACTGAGGCTTTTTTCTTTCCTCTTTTTAAAAAAAATTTTTATTTATTTATTTGACAGACAGAAATCACAAGTAGACAGAGAAGCCGGCAGAGAGAGAGGAGTAAGCAGGCTCCCTACCAAGCAGAGAGCCCTATGCGGGCCTCAATCCCAGGACCCTGGGACCATGACTTGAGCTGAAGGCAGAGGCTTTAACCCACTGAGCCACCCAGGTACCCCTTTTCTTCCCTCTTTCAAGTGACTCCCCCAACCCAACAGTTACACTTTCTAGTTGAGATCAGCTGAGATCAATTTGATATTTGATCAAACCATGGTTAAATGTTGTGAGAATAAGTAGAGGTTTTTTTTTTAATAACTCTGTTATGATTATACAGAGAGAGGCTGCACATAAACATAATCTTATTTCCAGTTGGCCCCTGATTGAAAGTTAAACCTTGTCACTTGATAAGGTAATGCACATAATTAGTAGGTGTAATGTATTTCTTAAAAAATTTTTTTAAAAAGCATCTGTGATTCCTTCAGAAGATATTATGTTAGGGTAATGTTTTTATCTTGCATTTTCTTACATATTAAACATTTTTTTAAGTACTAACGATGTGCCAAATTCTGTGTTACTTCAAGTTTATCTTGTGCAGAAATACACTATCAGTTTCCATTTAATTTCAGGTCAAGATACTATGTAGATACTATATTTTGTATTTCTTTTATATTCTTATTTCAGTTTAATTCAGTAATAATAAAAATGGTCCAATTTATTTCTAATATTCACTATAACCTTGGGAATAGGTTTAATTGTGTCTATTTTAATAGATGAGAAACTGAGATTTTAAAAAATGATAAAACAAATCTAAACACCCCTTATAGAGCTCAACATAGTAGCTGCTGAATAAATGTGTGATTAACAATATTTCAGTATCTTCCCTGTCTTAAGATTTATATTTCAATATTTCAATATCTTCAATATTTCAATATCTTCACTGTCTTAAGATTTGTAGAGAACTGAGTGTGCTCTCATCGCAGACATACAGTCAAGCCTAAACCAACATTTATGCCATCACAGTTTCCTAGAAAGTCCTATATCTGTGTCCTGTTTCATTTATTTATTCAGTTACTCATCCATTTTTCTATTCGGCAATGAGAATGAACTAGTCACTCTGCTAATTCTTATGTCTGTTGGTCCACAGGTTCTGTGACTACACAGGTACATTCTGGCTGTACCTGCCAGTACAATATTGGGAACGATGGTGAGTGCACCCTCCAGAATTGTGTGGCAATGGGTCTTAAGCCTGAGATACTCTGGAATTCTTTCAGTCACTTGGGCACTAGAACAAGATCTCCATTATTAATCAAATCTTAGTCCATCAGGTCTTCCAAAGGCCAGACTTTATCCTTAGGATCTCAACTGCTGTTGTGGGCTCTGTTCCCTCTCTTCAGCAGCTGCACATCAGGATACTTACTAAAGACTGGCCCTCTGCCAAACCATACTGGAACTTAAAGCAAAAGGAAAAATCTGTATTACTAACCCTGTCTTTATTTATGTTCATCTTAATTTGGGTGAAGGGGTAGCAGTCATCTAGATTTTGAATCAAGGTGCCCTTTAAATTTTGCTCCCAAATCTAGTGCCTTACTTGCCTCAACCCAGTCCCCACCCTGCCTCTCTGGAAGAGGATTAAGAACGACTTCGGCCACATTATCACAGACAATGGCAAAGTTCCAAAACTGTGTCCTTGAGCTGATGCTCACCACATAGTTTGCATGGGAAACAAAGTCCATCGAGAGGTCATTCTTTGCTCAATGTGCTCAACCCTCAGTGAACACTGTGCCTCTCCTTTAGGATTTCAAAGCCCCACTTAATCCCTATAGACAGAGCCGACATTGTCCAGAGGAAATAATATAAAATGGTCTCACTGGTTTAAACATGAAGGAAATAAATCCAGACAACTAAACATGCAGGGCTGACTTCTAGAGGCTGACTAGGGCCCACAGGTGCTATCCCAGGAAGAAGGACCTGTGCTAAAACTTCACCTTTGTAGGCTTCCTCTCAAAGACAGCAAACATAGTAATGTCTACCTGCAGCCCCCATTAAGTTCTTCTGATCCTCCCTGGAAATGGCCCCATGTCTCCTGGGTCTGCTATGTCTCCTTCAGGTGAACCTGAGCTCAGTTTTTCCTTTGAGGCTAAAAAATGACAGAACCTGAAATGAGACTCTTTTTTGCAAGATTCCATCCATTCTAGAAAACAGATAGGGCTGCAGCTGGCTCAGTACTAGCCACCACACTTAATTATTGGAAGAAAGAGACCAGAGTTTGTAAGTAGTGATCAGGTCGTACCTGGATGGGGAGAGGAGTTGATAAAGGAATTCATGGATACTCCAAAGTTTCTAATTGTGCCAGCAAATTTGCTTAAAAAAAAAATTCTCTCCTTTTGGGGGCCCCTGGCTGGCTCAGTAGAAAAAGCATGTTGATTCTTGATCCCAGGGCTGTGAATTTGAGCCCTGTGTTAGGTGTAGAGTTTACTAAAAATAAATAAATAAAACAAATTTCTCCTTTTTGTCCAGCTCATTGTTGGATATGCTGATAGGTAGCTAAAGAAAACTGTTTGATTTGGACTTGACCTCCCCAGTGCAAAGAAGCCCTTCTAATATTTCCACCTCTGCTTTTTATTCTCAGGTTTCAACTCAAAGCTGAATCCTCTATAAAGGATTCCTTATTCAATCCTGAACTGAATTACTTCCCTCTTCTTTCGTGCTCACACAGTATTTTTCTTAGATGTGCTGAAACATTTACTTCTGCTTTGGCTTATGTTTTTTAGATTACAGATTTATGGTTACACTTTACCACTTTCTAACAGCTAAACATAGGCAATTTGCTTAATCTGTCTATCTCAGTTTTCTTATTTGCAAACAGGGATGAGTATTATTTTACCTAATTATTGTAAAAGACCTGGACTCAGATTACAAATTCAACAGTTTCCAGTTTGTCTTGGAAAGGTTATGTAACTTAATTTCTCTACAGCCATTTCATCCATCTGCAAAATGGGAATAAAGATTGCAACTCCTACAGAAGTTATTATGAATATTCAAAGAAATAACGCATGCAAAGTAAAAACTATATATTACGTGTTAACATTTTACTGTTTTCTTGATTAGACTGTAAGTTCTCAGAGGGGAGAAATCCATTCTTATTTAGTCTCTTATCATCCAAAGACTTTGCTAGCTGGTGGTCAGTAAGTGCTTATGGGTCGTTGAATATTTTCTGTGCTTCTACCTCTATTAGTTTATATTATTTGTAAGGGTTTTATCATGTTCAGCTTTGTTTTGGAATTTATTTATGCATTTTCTCTTCCCTTCTCTTTTGTAATGTGATTTTATGCAAAACACTCAGAAAATACCACATCAATAAGTGAAGTAATACCAATGAATTCAGAGTCCCTTCACAATACAGAATCACAACATCTTTCTTGATAACTGAAATGCTGTATTTGAAATTGACATGTTAAATTTCCCCTTTTGAAAAGAGACAAGTGGAAATCTCCAAGTGAGCAAAGAATGAGTGGAATTCCTTCTCTTTCATAACCTGAACATACTTGTGCCACACTGATGGACCATGTGCAAGCACATCTTTGGGTGCCTTCTTCAGCCAAAGAAACAAAGCAGGCAGCTAGAAACATGTTTTCTTTTTGTTTCAAATGGTGTCATTTAGGTCCAGCACGAGGGATCCGCTGTCTGTTCTCATTTTTTCTGCTCTGAGGAGCCCTCTTGGTTCCCGTTGACACTGGCACACCAGAGGCTGAGGGCTGGGAGGGAGATTGAAAGAGCTGATATACCACAGGCTCTAAAAACACATGACAGCAGAAAGCTAGGCTATTACTAATGCTGATCAGCTCAGAGGCAATGCAATCAAAACCTTCAATTACACCTGGGTGATTTAATCAACTCCCTGTCAAACTCGGGCTGGAAGTCCTCTGGTACTGTACAAATACAGTAATTACCATGCCAGCTTGCAATAAGATATCATTTCAGTGGATTAGAAAACACATTCTGTTGTCAATTACCAACAACCGATTTATAGGCCCTGAAACAAGCAATATTTTTTAATTGCTGCTTTTGTGTCATTATCACAAAATTACTTCTGTTATGAGGCATTAAATCATCTCAGCAATGTTGGGAGTGGGGGCGGGGGGCTAGATTAAAGTTTTCACTCTGTTCTTTCCTGATAAAACGAGAATAGAGGCATAAAACTTGTATCCTGCTGTGTTGGATTTTGAACTAAAAAAACAACCAAAAAGCCCCAGAGGTTCTCAACTATGCAAATAATCATAAACAAATCCTGAAAGCTACATGAATGGATCAAAGTGTAGGAAACCAGGAGTCAGATTTATTTTGACCTGCTTTTTTTTGTACCCAGGGCCTTCTTTTTCTACCATTTATTTGCCTATCTTCAAGTTTCATTTTGTAGACGTGTTTATTTCTTTTGAAGGTATGTTTCCTTTGACACCAGATGTGGCCATGGTCACTGGAGATCTGCAGATTTGGAAGATTTGAAAATTTGCAACTCTACCCAACCCCTCCCAAGCCCATTTGACCAGTCCAAAGAATAACAGTGAATTGGCCTGGGCTCCACTCAGCTTGTTCACAGATGTCCTTACGCACAGGAAGCATCTGACATGCCCCTGCTAAACCCCTCCACCCACCTACCCCCATCCAGCCTTAATACACCTTGCCTGAGTTAGTTCTAAAAGGAGGCACTTTAAAAAAATAAAAATTAAAAAAAAAATAAAAGGAGGCACTTTTATTCTCCCAGACAGAGGGGCATGGGCAAAATGTTGTTATTGTTATTATTATTATTATGAATATTCTATTTTGAAGTAGCAAACCTTTAATAGCGCTTCATCTGAGGCATGGTTTTAAATGCTTTACAAATATTATGATAATCCTGTAAAGTTTGCATTACTATTATTCCATTACACAAATGAAAAGCTAATGCACTGAATGTTTAAAGCTTTGGCCACAGTAATATAATGGAAGGAACTCTGGATGTATCTCAAGAAGAACCAGGTTGGAATCTTGACACGACCGCTTTAGCTGTGTCAAATTCAACCAATTATGTATCCACTCTCAGCTTTAGTTTCTTTCTCTTAGAAGAGGAGAGAACAGTAGTGGAAATATTTATTAAGTATGTCATGCATTCTTTTTTTTTTTAAGATTTATTTATTTGACAGAGAGAGAGAGAAAGCACAAGCAGGGGGAGCGAGAGAGAGAGAAGCAGACTCCCTGTTCAGCAAGAAGCCCAACATGGGGCTCAATCCCAGGACCCTGGGATCATGATCTGAGCCAAAGGCAGTGGCTTAACTGACTGAGACACCCAGGGGCCCATGTCATGCATTCTTGTACACATTTTACACAGACAAACTCATTGAATCCTCACAATGACTCCCTTAGGTAGAAACTATGGTTACCCCCCTTCTACTGATGATGAAGTTGAGGTATTGGGAGGTAAAGAAACTTGCTCAAGGTTATGCAGTAGGGAAGTGTTGGAGTTCCTGAGGTCCCTCCCTTAAACATTACTTCTTCATTAGCCAGTTCTCTGAACTACTGACCATCTCTGGTTACATCCTCACCATGAAGATCCAGATCTATATTCCAACATCCTACTATGCATAACCACTTTGACAACATCACAGCCATCTCAAAGTTCACATGTTCACAACTTGAAGCCATCACTATCTTGCCCCCAAACCTGCCCATCCTTCAATACTTCCCATTTCCTGGAATGAATACTTCTATCTACCTGGTTGTCCAAGCTAAAAACCTGGGCATAAGCCTGGGCCATAATCTCCCACTGGGGCATCTGCTGTGACTTCCAATGGTATGTCTGATTTTAGTCACATCACCTTCAGTTACACACAGATACCTCACCAACCACTCTCTGCTCCTGGTCTATCGTTGACAATGTCACTGCTCTGTCTTCAGAAGCTTGCGATTATTATCCCGATAAACTCCTATCATCTGAAGTCCTTGTAGAACACTGAACTTATTTTTTAATAAAAAGTCTATAACTTTTCTTCAGTGTCTGTATTCCCCTTCCTGGTTCGGTATCTTGTACATCAATACCTCAGAATTGTATGCTTATCTTCCTTCCTTGCAGTTGGAGGCACTAGGGGAAGTAGATTGCTACAGTCCGCTGGGTAAAACTGCAGCTAATTTTCTGACTTAGGGCTTGAAAGTATTATAAAAGTTAAAAATTTCAAAGTTCAGAGTCAGAATAAATGGGCCATAAAATTTTAAACTTGGAAAAGATCGTATGGCTCATCTTGTCAATTCCCTCTTTTTGAAAGGACATGCAGTGTCACTAAGGTCACTATAAAGCAAAGGTGATAAAGGATGTGAAAGTTCACAAAAACAGTATGAATAAATGCGTAACAAGGAAGTAAGTCTTAAGTCCCTGCAGTTCACAGTCCAAAGACACATCTTCTCTCATGAAAGGCATAGATCTTGCCTGGCATATTCCTTCTGGGTCCTATTCATGTGGAGTCATTTCCCAGATGGTATTTTCTTAAGATATGCTATGGAAATAAGGATGTCTCCTGTGGTTAGATACCATTCCTAACATAGCCTACAGCATCCCCTTCTGAGAAAGATATAATGAATATTGTCATGTTGAAACCTCTTGGAAATTATGCCGTGGAAAACAATTTTAGTTTTTTTAAGCCAGAGTTCTCAAACTCACTACCATGGATTCCCACTTTGTTCTGAATTTTGATACTAATCAAAATCTCATGATGTTGAAATTAAATGGGCTGTGATGATGTAGTCACTATTTGCATTAAAAGTGCTCAGTAGCTTCATGTGGCTTGTGGCTACTGTATTAGACAACACAGATTTAGATTACTGCGTCAAACTCATTAGTTAGAATGATTGAAAGAGGGCTATTGTGTCACTTCCATGTAGTGATTTTGCTTATTCATAGTTCTTTCTATGCCATGTCCCAAAGGTGGAATTATCATGGAGGATCAGTCAGGCATGGTGCCATGCCCAAAATATTAAGGAGAGAGCCTGTGAGTGAATCTTAAATTCTACCTGGTAGGTCCTCAACAAACATATGCATCTGGACATCCCAGAATGACTTATTTACGTTAAAAAATAGAATCTCACTTGCTCATGCCCAATTCCTGGAATTTGTTTTGGTTACTGGTTGTGCAAATAGCTGACTCCATCGGTCATATTAATACCATCCCAAAGAGTTGGCAAGAGCAAAACATGCTTCTTGCCCCAGGATGATGGAGTTGGATTTGCCACTGTGGCACCTGGCCAATTCTGTGACGGATGCCCTTGAAAGTGTTCCTCCCTATAGGGAAGGAATCAGAGAGAACAAAAATAAATAGCGCTAGGTGGACTCATAAAACTTGTCAAAATCTTTCAAGCATGGCATATTTGATGATTCATGGGGTTTGCAAGGCATTACCAGATTAAAACAAGAAATATCATGCAGAGTGGTCATTCCATAGCCTCACACTCTGTGTGGCAACATAATCCTAATGGTGGAAAGCATGATTAGGGGAACGGTGTGGCCCCCCTCGCCCCCTACTCACAGCGGCTCACACCATCTTAAGGCAGGACCATGCTCATCAGCAGAGCAGTGAGTTATCCGTTCCACCTTACTCTTTCTCTAGAGACAAAGACCTTATAAGCTCCCTCTGGAAATATGTTGAGAAATAATTTGTTCAAATTTCTCTCCCTGTGGATTGAGCCCATTTTCTCTCACACAGTCATCAGCAGGAAGAGAGAAGCACTGATTCATCAGCCCACTTATTCCAGCCCTTCACAATTTCAGAGATGGTTGTGATAAAGCAATTTTCCTTGTGCTGTCTCCTTTCTGTAGTTTGAATGTTAACCCCTTTATTCATACATAGCTAAATTAGCTGTTTTTCCACTCTTCGCACATTCTTGCTCAAGATGACACCTTCACCTTTCTGATCTGTGACCAGCTGTTGCGCTTACTTAGCCAATGGAAAACAGCAGAGTTTTTTTACATCCAGGAGCTGGACTGAGATGATTGCTGGAGAGAGAGGTTAATCAGCCCCTGAATTCAGCTTAATCAGCTGCTGGAGGAAGACTTACCACTTTGATGAGCTCTCAGCTGCCACAAGGAGAGATTATTCATTTACAGCTATATGCTTGACTAAAGTGTGTGCTGGTTGCAGTGTTCTTCCATAATCATCCGGTCTATACCCCAGCCCCCACCCAAAACCATTCTCTACATTGTGCCAGAAAAAAAAATGATTTTCTTTTTTCTCTCTTTTTAATAAATGTTGACCGCATGTTTTATAATATGCCAGGCACTGTAGTAGAAACTGAAGATAAAATGATAAACAAAATAGAGTGTTTTCCCTTGATTATGGCCTAATGAAGGAGATAGAGAGTAGTAAAGAGTCACAAATAGACTTGTGTATATACTAAGGGATTAGGTCTGGTAGATGTTAAGAGTAGAGTGGGAATCAGGAAAAGCTTTCTCAAAGAAGTAATGACTTAGCTGAGATCAAAAAGAGGAGCAGTTAAAAAAAAAAAAAAAAGAGGAGCAGTTAATTAAGCAATAGTTTCCTGGAAGAGGAAACAATCCATACAAAGGCCCTGTGGTAGGCATGGTGTGGTAACAGAACATCAGTGAGGCTTACAAGCAGCAAGTAGAAGAGACTGGTTTAAGATGAGGCTGCAAGGATAGGCAGGGGCCAGACATTACAAGGACTTAAGAGTCCACACTCAGAATTTTGGTCTTTATCTCATGAGGAATGAGGAGCCCTTCAAGTGTTTTAGGCAATAGGAAATCAGCCACTGGAGGACTTTGAGCTAAAATATAGATTACTCATGCCTTTTTTCAGTTGAAAATTGTTAATGACTTACCATAGTCTATATATTAAACTTTAAATCTCTAACTGTAGTATTTTTGGTCCCCAGCTCTTTTCCTTGCTTTATCTTCCCTGTACTGTCCTACCTGTCCCCTTCCATGATTAACCCTAGGTCCTAGCTTCACTGTTCACTGAACCTGTCATGTGCCTTCTGGGACTTCCATGCCTTTGCTCATGTTGTTTCTTCAGCCTGAAAGGAAAATATTGCATGCTGTTTGAAGACAGGAATTATGTCCTATTCACTAGAGTCCCTGGGGCCTAGAACAGAGCCAGATACATAATGCAATATCAGTAAAAGCTTACGGAGTTGGATTAATGAATTAATGGCTTTATTGCTTCATTCGTCTGTTGAATTTTTGCTTATTTTTTTTGAAAGCCTTAATCCAACTATAACCTCTTTTAGGCAATCTTATCAGATTCTCTAAGTTGAAATAAATTGCTCCTATCCCCAGGCCATTGTTTATACTAGCTACATCACAATTTTTAAAATATCAGGTACAGAGAATTAAATATCAGATACAGAGAAACACAATCTGCACACCCACCTCAAGAGCTCTGAGAAGTCAAGGCAGACACTTTGAATGGTGGTTCTTGGGCTTAGGGACTGGAACTGGCAGACAGATCCTCTGATACAACTATTGAGGTTGTATCTAATCTAACTAGCTCCTTAACCTTGACATAAATTGTTCTGGTGAGACAAAGACATGTCAAAGCAGATTTGGTGGGTTAGGTGGATGGTTCTGCCAACAGTCTATTTGCATTAGAGACTATGAGAGAGCTTAAGCCAAGGGAAAAGTCAGGCTGGCAAATGAAATCTAAACCCCTAGGGGTGGAGAAGAGAGAGAATTCTAAAAACAGGGCCATATTTCTTATAAGGATTTGTGTCCTGGCCCAGTCCCCACAGTTCCTTTCCAAATCCTATGGGAGGAGGAGGGATGTCAGATGCTAGTGGAATTAGGAAGAGCTGTTTCACAGGGCAAGGCACTGGGACACAGAGGCTTGCCAGGTGGTAGTGCCATGAAACACTGAGGCCTGGGGACTAGAGCCACTCTTCTCTCATAACTGTCCTTATCCCCAAGAAAAATTATCTAATGCCTGATGCCAAGGTTGAGGAAGATTTTGGAATGAGAGTACGAGTAAGAAGCCCCATGTGACGGGAGCTAAGCTTCTTTGATTATTACCTCGGGCCTGCTACAGACTTGTTTTCTCCCACGACAGGTATGACCTGGGGGAGACCAATTATGTATTGCATGCAGCTGGGTGTTTGATGGGTATTTCCTCCACCGAAGGAAGCTTACCTTACCAAGGTAAGGAAGGCTGTGCAGTCCAAGTATCTACAAGCCTGAGAGTTCCCACCCAAGCAGGACCCCAGCCAGCCTCTAGAGAGTCCTTCCTCCCATTCTACAATAGGAGGAGAGTCCCTGGGTTTGTTTGTGTTTTTGTTTTTGTTTTTTGCCATTTTTCCTTAAATGAGCCTCTTAGTGGTCATCACATGGCATCAGCTCAGTCCTCCTCTCTCCTGCTCCATCTCCCTTTTTTCTCCATTGGGGGCCTACAGGGCATCAGGGAGATGGCTTTCCATGCCCATTACCCACGGAGAATGCTGGCATCCACATCTGATCTGCTTGGTCCAGGTGCTTTCAAATCTCCTTGTACCAAGGGCAGACGGTGTTTAGGGGTGGGATGGAAGACGCTCCTTCCAGATTCTGTGTCGCAGTTTATTGCCCAGGCCCCAGAAGAGTTGTACTTGAATTTGGTGGCAGGATGAAATCACTCTTGAACAGCTAACTCAGTTTCTTCTTTTGGTTCTTCTCCACATGAGAAACCACTCAAAGTGAATCAGGGAAAGCTTTTTTTTTTTCCGAAGGGCTACTGGCAATATGACCAATTACTCCTTAGTTTATTTTTGCTAGACTTTTAAAGTAATAGAACTAGGAATTGTTCTTTACTACAAAGCATAAGAAGGAAGGAAGGAAAAAGCTCTGTGAAGTTTCTTTTCCTAGTAAGGAGGTTTATGGCCAAGTCATTATTAAGTTCTAATGGTAGAGTCATACCATGCTTTTAAGGTGGTCAGAGTTGTTTACAATGCCCAGGCTTCACTGAAAACATACACATAACAGACACACACATAGACACAGACAGCCTTAACTTATACAGAGAAAATGGGCATTCTCGTGTCTCCTTAATACTCTTCTTCCTTTCTCTTCCCCCAGGTATATGAAAGAGTGGCTTTCCCTGCAGACATCTAAATAGAGACAAGTAAATACTGAAGTGAGTACGTGTTGGAGAGTGCTGCTTTTTAGTTCCTCCTGATCTATACCAGATGTTTTGCACAGAGTTGTGCTTATGTGTGTGTGTGGATGGGGGTGGGGGGTCCGTAGATGTTTGTTGAATTATCAACAGGATGACTAAGAGTTGAGCAGATGTGGCTGAGTGCAAAAGGCAATCTTTCTTTCCCTTTAGAGTGTTATATGACATATATTACATAGGAAGAACCCCAGAACATAGCCTGGCAAAAGACAGGTGCTCAATAAACATCAGTTTTCTTTTCCTTCCAATATTCTCCTTCTGTAAGTGGACTGTCTATATAACAACATTCCCATTCTGTTCACTTTTTCAACTCCCCTTGCTTCAAGGCCCTTGGGATTTCTTTACTGTAACAAAAAAAAAAGGGGGGGGATAAGATCCTATATTAATTCATACAGGATATGTACTACCATGCTATCCCCCTTGAACTGCATTTTAAGTCCTATATCAAATTGTAGAAGAGAGAACTTCAATCTTATGTTAGGCATTTCAGGAATCAGAATGAAACTGGAGGATTTATTTTGGGAAGAAAAGGGGGCTCTTCACACAGGTTCCTAACTTATGCCAATGTAAGTGTCTGCCTCCCCCTCCATGGATAAAAGAGGGATTCTTCCAGATGTGTGATGGGTGTGGGTGTTTATGTGTGCATTCCATGTGGGAACAGGCCTAGACACCACCGGGTGACAACAGAATACAGCTTAAAAGCATATGGAATGCATCTTCCTTCAGAAGCTAATAAAGTGTGGCTATAACTCTTCTCACTATGGAAAGAAATATCACAGAGCCCTCTCTGTCCATCCTGGTGCCAAGTGGAAAGAAGAACAACTCAGAATTCTTTTATTAAAATAATCTGGAAATTCAAAATAAGAATTTTTCACACTGCCTGTGAATTCAACATATCAGTCCTCTAAATAGTGTACTTTCTTCAAATTAATTTAAGATTGGAGTCACTTTTCAGTGAACTTTCATAAACCTCCAGAACATATTTGTAAGGGTTTCAAAACCATTATTATCTTAGCAGCTGTGTCCAAAATTCTTTGGGAAGGAACTGCTTTTATATGGAAAAATACCTTAGTAAGCCACGAGGGTTGAAAGGTTGAAAGTGTGGTACCCTGTGGTATAGATAAGCAGGAGACAATCAAAAGAAAAAGAAGGAAAAGGAATGAAAGAAAAAGAGAGAAAGAGAACATGGTAATTTGTGTGCCAGGAATGAATAAGATGGGGAGTGGGTGGGGAGAGTCCAGTGGCATCGCAGATGCTGGTGCCCATGCTGGAGGGTACCTAAAGGATATCTTTGAAGATAAACATGGCAAATAAGCAATTTTTGAAAAAGATTTTATTTATTTATTTGACAGACAGAGATCACAAGTAGGCAGAGAGGCAGGCAGAGAGAGAGGAGGAAGCAGGCTCCCTGCTGAGCAGAGAGCCCGATGCAGGATTCTATCCCAGGACCCTGGGATCATGACCTGAGCCGAAGGCAGAGGCTTAACCCACTGAGCCACCCAGGTGCCCCCAAATAAGTAATTTAAGTTGTTTATGTTGCTTTTATTTATTTCTCTGCTTTCACCAACCTTCACAATAGGCTCACAGGAGTGGATTTTTTTTTTTTTAAACTTAGGGAAAGAAGCTTGGGTTTCATGGTGTGAAACTCAGTGTAACCTGCTCAGCTCAAAGGTAAGCATGAGCATGTGAATCCCCTGGGGATTTGCAGAACTCTTAGGAAGGTATTGGACTTTCCACAGAACATAAATGGGGAAATCAAGTCAGTCATATTTTAGTTACCCAAGTCATATCTTAAGTTGTCATCTGAGTTGCAAAGCTCTTGTGCAAATGAGGACCATGTGTGATGTTCTGAGCTTCCTGGCTTATAATTTGCATTTTTAGACTGACTCTCAATGGTCTTATAAATAAATCTCAAGGAGGCTCTTGAAAGGGCAATGAGATTTTTTTTTTAATAGCTCGTTTTACATACACTGAAAAGATGTGCCTTTGAATGAATTTCTCTGATTAAAATATGTTTTCTAAAGCTCCTGAGGTTTGGGAATGGTTCTTTTTCTTTCTGGCTCCTTTTAACTTCTGCATACAACAAACAAATCAGGACATGTCTTATTCACTCCACAAATCCTTAAATGAAGATTTTGGAAAGGGTGAGGGAGGAAAGACAGTCAAAAGAGAAGTAAGATACGAACTTACTCCTAATTGCTTTCAGGACGAAAAGGCTTTGCTCATTCCAGAAAAGTCTACAGAAAATTGGAAAGAGGGAACGAAACAAGACAGCATTGTTTGCACAGAGCTGTTCACAAATGTTATGACATGGGGTCAGAATCACATGCTTGGTAAAACTTGAAAAAGAATAAAAAAACCATGAGAAATTCCATAGGGTATGAAAATAGGTCAAAACCTTTTTACTTACTTTTCTTCCAGCTCCCCCCCTCATCATGAGACCTGCACACCAACAACTTTAAAACAGATAAGAGAGGATATTTAGTACCTCCTGAAGAGCCAACCCGAGTGTCTAGGTCCATCCAAATTCATCTACAATTCCTTGAGGCTATTTATATCTTCTCATTCAGGGCTTTGGAATCCTAAATAAGACACAGATACAGTTTCAGTGAGGTGTTTAAGATCCATCAGAAATCCTAGAAATGTGCATGTGTCCTTATTAGTCTGATCTTACTCCCAAGATCAAATAGGGTGGTGTGTTTTGTGTGCCTTATTTTTCATAGCTCAAGAAAGGACAAATGAAAACCAAGAAAACAAAAAGGCAACCCACAGAAAGGGAGAAGATATTTGCAAATGACAGTACAGACAAAAGGTTAATATCCAGGATCTATAAAGAACTCCTCAAACTCAACACACACAAAACAGACAATCATATCAAATAATGGGCAGAAGATACGAACAGACACTTCTCCAATGAAGACATACAAATGGCTATCAGACACATGAAAAAATGTTCATCATCACTAGCCATCAGGGAGATTCAAATTAAAATCACATTGAGATACCACCTTTACACCAGTTAGAATGGCCAAAATTAGAAAGATGGGAAACAACATATGTTGGAGGGGATGTGGAGAAAGGGGAACCCTCTTCCACTGTTGGTGGGAATGCAAGTTGGTGCAGCCTCTTTGAACAGTGTGGAGATTCCTCAAGAAATTAAAAATAGAACTTCCCTATGACCCTGCAATTGCACTACTGGGTATTTACCCCAAAGACACAGATGTAGTGAAAAGGAGGGCCATCTGTACCCCAATGTTTATAGCAGCAATGGCCACGGTCGCCAAACTGTGGAAAGAACCAAGATGCCCTTCAACGGACGAATGGATAAGGAAGATGTGGTCCATATACACTATGGAGTATTATGCCTCCATCAGGAAGGATGAATACCCAACTCTTGTAGCAACATGGACGGGACTGGAAGAGATTATGCTGAGTGAAATAAGTCAAGCAGAGAGAGTCAATTATCATATGGTTTCACTTATTTGTGGAGCATAACAAATAGCATGGAGGACATGGGGAGATAGAGAGGAGAAGGGAGTTGGGGGAAATTGGAAGGGGAGGTGAACCATGAGAGACGATGGACTCTGAAAAACAATCTGAGGGTTTTGAAGGGGCGAGGGGTGGGAGGTTGGGGGAGCCAGGTGGAGGGTATTACAGAGGGCACGGACTGCATGGAGCACTGGCTGTGGTACAAAAACAATGAATACTGTTTTGCTGAAAATAAATTTAAAAAATAAAAAAATAAATAAAACAGCTACACACACACACACACACAAGAAAAGAAAAGAAAAAAGAAAACCCAGAATGAAATAGAACTGAGTCCAGGGGCTCCTAGGTGGCTCAGTGGGTTAAAACCTCTGCCTTTGGCTCAGGTCATGATCCCAGGGTCCTGGGGTTGAGCCCCACACTGGGCTCTCTGCTCCGCAGGGAGCCTGCTCTCCTCCACCATCTCTGCCTGCCTCTCTGCCTACTTTCAATCTCTGTCTGTCAAATAAATAAATAAAATCTCAAAAAAAAAAAAAAAGGAACTGAGTCTGGGTGGGCAGCATGTAACTAGTTACAAATGATTTCTGCTGAGAGATCATACCTACAAGGACCACATGGTGATGATAATGATACCAACTGTTTTTTAGTATTTACTATATACCAGGTGCTAGCTACCCAGAGGACTTGATATACACTGTTTCATTGAATCCTTACATAACCTTACAAGGAAGCTCTTACTATTTCCATTGTAAAGATGAATAAACTGAGGGTCAACAAGTTCAGGGTGAATGAGCCTGGAATTTGAACTCAGGAGTGTCTGATTTGGTCACTGTGCTAAACTCCCTGTCTATTAATAATCTGACTTGTGCCTCCTGGTGTAAGAGAAAGGAAGACCAGGGACAGATTGAGGATGGCCCACAGCAAAACAGTATAAAAGAGCAGCCAGTATTTCTCCAACCCTCTAAGATCCTTTCTCATAGAAGACCAGAGATTCTCCTGTTACTTCCATCTATGCTGCTCATCAAAACTAGCTCCCAAGTAAGAATTTAGTTTACTCATTCAACCTATGCCAACTACAATAAAAATGGTTAAGTGGCTCATGATGAAATTTGGAATCTCTACAGGGAACCCAATCTTGAGTCCAGCAAATTGATCTATGGCAGCAGATTTTCAGACTTAAGTAAGCAAAACTGAAGTGTTTTCAACTTGGAAGATGGGGAATGAAAGGGATTTTTCCCCCAACAAATCAACTGAGTCAGTGAGTTCTTCATGCATCCATTGTGAGTCGGAACCTCTAAAAGTATCAGTAGGCTCATGCTGAGCTTCCAGTGGACCTACTTTAAAAATTGCCAAAAAGGCAAAAAGTGTTTCAGATATGCCTATTGTCCTGCCCCACAACCTCTCTAATACAGCCTTTGAAATCTATTTGAAAGTATGAAAAAAAAAATCTGTTTGGTATCTATTCCTTTGTCTACGGATTTCAGCTCTAGATACCCTGCAATGAGTGGGGAAATGGCTCAGTTCCCCATAGTTCATCAGTTCTAGGAATTTTAGGGTGGGTAGGGAGGGGGGAAGGGGTTAAAGAAATTTGGAGGATTCTTCCCAAGCTCAGAAACCAAATAAAAGGGGCAGTTTTGAAGTCCCACTTCCAATTTATTCAACTCTGGATGCTTTCATTAACTAGGCTTAAAGAACCTTGCTCACAAAATTGCTACACTTTTTTTTTTCCCTTCCAGTTTTTATAATGATTTGTTTGGTTTTAGGCCATTAGCCAGAGAAGGAGTAAATGCCCCATCGATTTAACATACAGAGAATGTCTGCTTTCATTCCTCATTCCCTCAACCTCAAGAAAAATCCTCAAACTGACGGGAAAAAAGAGAAAAGGAGAAATGCCTTTAACAAAACTTTAGGTTCAATGTATTTATTCAGAAATATCACTGATTGCACAATGCTGCTGTTTTGTAAATAGTTTTAATCCACTTTCCCATTCTTCCGGTTGTTCTAAATTTGTGCTCCCTGTCTTCCAAGACCTATCATTTTTGTGAGTCACCCAGTCATGGAGAGTGCAAGTATTTAACTGCCAGGATCCAGCCAAACAGTGCCTGGGATCCTCCGCATTTTCACAGACTACTCTGGCTAGTCTGGTAATCCCCATGTTGTTTCCTTGTGGGAAAAGCTGCAAAGGTATGGGGTAAAGAAAGACAGCCAGTGCTATATACTGAGAATCCCCTGTGTGTCCATCACACTGCTTTGCGTCCTATACCTCAATCCTGACCACAACACTGTGTGGGAAGTGTTATTAACCCCTTCCTTCAGATGAGGAAACCAAAGCTTAGAGGCCAATGTAATTAGCCTAAGAAAACAAAAGCTAAGGCAAGGTCAAGGTTGAACACAGACCTCTAGCTCCTAAATTTTGCTCATCCTATCCCAACACACTGCTTTCTGGAGCATCAGCCAAAGACAGCTTTAGGAATAAATGAATCATAGGCAAGGCCTCCGCCCAGCCATGATCCTCATATTTCTGCAAGACCTAACTAGCTAATGATGCCCAGAGCATGTCAACTTAGCCCTGGCTTGGTATAATGTTTCTTGACTTATTTACAGCATGGGGTTCCTTCTGGATTCATGAGCTGACTCTCTCTGCTCTGTCCTCCTGACTGGAGTTAGCACACCACAGTGACATTGCTCCTTCTTTCAACACTTGGGCTCACTGGATACCGACTCTTCCCAAATGAAGCAATTAGTTGAAGTCTATTAAAAGAAATTTCTGAACCCAGTGATTGTAAAATCCATTAGCTGCACAAAATTTGGAGAGAGTTTCCTTCCATTACCTAATGGGAGTTCAAGTAGTGGAGGCAAGAAAATAATAATAAGCAAATTATGATAACCAAACCTAACAGGTGACCAGTTTTCTTTAGTTTACTATTTGTAACAACCAGGAGGGACTCAGCAACCTCCACATCCACATCACTAGCAGAGTGTCCTGTGTGAATCTGTACCTAGTGTGTGTGACAGCTTTGGCTGCAATAGGGCAGGAGTGGGGGTGGGATGATTGATATCAAATAATGCAATTTTAAAAAATAAGTTATTTTAAACTAGTATGCATACTCAGCAAGTAACAAAGGAGAGGAGAAAAAAACTAGTTTTAATTTGCTCCTATGACCCAGGCATTTTGCTGGTCATATTCATATATACATGTCACCTATCTATTCTCATAACAGCCATACAAGGCAGGTAACATGATCCTTGTTATGAGGACATGGAAGTTCACAATAATCTTTAAAGGTAATTTATTCCAGTGAGAGTCCTATCATCTAAAGCTCTGTTGATGCCATACAGTTCTATGTAAAGAAACCAACACGGCAGGCATTAACCCCCAACTGTGTGCCCAAAAGAGACAACTGGAGATGAGATTCTCATTCAGACTTCCAATTCAGGATCATGGAATGAGACTATGTGCTCATCACCTCTCTTTTCTGAGACCTCATTAAGAAGCTATTAGAAAAAAAAAAGAGAGAGAGAGAGAGACCAAGGCAAAAACCCAACTTCATAACAGTAAAATGAATAGGAGAAGAATGAGAGATTTCAGCGAATTTGTAGAAAGCAGGAAGGAGAAGGAAGAATGTCAAGGAAATAGAGGGGAAGAAGAAAAAGAAACCTTGAGTATGAGCAGGACCCTGCAACACAGGAAGTAGCTGACCTGGGGGAGCAAAAACAAGAGAGATTCTGGAATCAGCAAGGTGGGAGTGAAAAGGTAACACTGAACTAGAAGGTCTGCACCTAGAACAGGTGCCCCAGCCATACCTCCCCCTCACCTCGACACACATGTAAATCCAGGTTCTTGCCCATGAGTGAAATAATCAGAGAGCTTTTCTCTAACAGAATAGAATGAGCTGTTTGGAGAAAAGCTAGGGTAGCCAGTATGCATTTTAGTGATCCCGAGTAATGCCCTCCACCTTCATTACTGGGGCATCTCCACCATCACTGTCGGCCCCATGGTGGTCAGCTTGGAGAGGCCCTGCCCTCTCACACAGGCTGCATGTGCACAGAGAGCTCCTGGGCAGGCGGCTTATTTCTCAGCCCTCTCGCAGGGGAGGCAACCAAGTAACACCAGAGTTTGGAGAAAGGCTGCAGCAAGAAAGAAAAACACTAAGATAAATAGACATGTTAGCTGTTCCCAAGAGGAAAAAAAGAGCTTAGGGAATGGAAGGGACCTACTAGAACACAACTAGTTTAGTATATTTGGAAGCAATCAAGAACATTTGGCACAGATAAACAAGAGTACGATGTTATTTTTTTAAGGCATCATCAAAGGACAGAAAGTTTTTTTTTTTGGAAATTAAAGATACAACGCTGAAATTGAATACTCAGTACATGAAGTGTGAGGCCAAAGCTCCTGGGAAACAGAACAAAAGGCAATTGGGAAGAAAATATGAGTGAAAATCAAGAGATGTTACTGATCAGACCTAGGAGATCCAACGTTTCATTCACAGGAGTTCAAGAAAGAGAGAACAGAGATAACAGAAGGCAGGAAATTATCAAAACAAAAATTTCTCAGAGATAATGGGAGAGTATCTTTAAATATAAAGAGCTTATGTAGTGCCCAGTATAAATAACAAAGATAGACACGCCACAGCACAATATAGTGAAATTTCAGAACACCGAAGGTTAGCAGAATATCCTAAAACTTTCCAGAGAGAGGGGTGGGGAAAAAGAGTAGCTAAAATCTCACAGACAACTGTATGAAACCAATAGCTAAATGTTTAAAGTCTACAAAAACAGAAGCAACAATGTTATTTAGGATAGCTGTAGCAAACCCCGAAACAGAAATTATTAAAAATTCGTTGTCTCCGAGGAGCAGGACTAGTGGAAATGAGGCAGGGTCCATGCATGAGATTGTGGCTTTTTACTGTCAGCATTCAAGTGTTACTTTGGAGCTTATATTATATTATATTATATATCATACAGTCGACATATCAGTCTATAATATCAAATACTATATGTAGTTAGTATACGTTATATATTATCTGAGTATAAATGTCATACTGGCAGGCTGCATGTTTATTGCCCATTGAGGAAAAACTCACCAAGGAATGTCTTTTATAGAGTCACAGCTAAACAAGATTTATTCTTGCCTATAAGTACTGCAGCACACACATAATTCCTGATGAATTTGATACAGAGCCATAAAGTTATATCCCACAAGTTCTCCTAGTGGCCTGGAAAATAAACAAGCCTCCAACCAACACAACTTTCAAATAGTCAGTGGCTTAGGCCAAGCCAACAGGATATAAAAACAGTTGAGAAGTGGAAACTTCAAGCTGAAAAACATTTGGGATTTTCTGATCTCAACCGAATGTTTTTTTAAAAACTGAATTTCGTCAAACCTTTTGTCAAAATAGGGAGTGAGCAGCCATAGGCATGAAGGAACATTTGACTCTTCCTGCTGCTAACCATGCTGGGAGAAAGAAAATTCTGGAAGTTTGCTGAATTATTTTGAGCCATGACGAATTCCTTTAGGAAAAGAGAAATAGTTTCCTAATTGGTCCCTTTGCAGCACAAAGGATTTGGTCTCACGTGGGATATGGCCACTGAGTAATGGCTTAGAGGACTTGCTTATAGTAGAAAATTTTTAAAAAGTCAGGACTCTCGGACCTAAAACATTTGGCAAAGACTGAAGTCTACAAGATAATGTGGAAAGAAAAGAAAGTTTAAGCACATGTATGGGGGGGGGGAGTCTGGAGTAATGAAGATTAGAGTCCCGCTCAGTATGTAAGAAATGCAGAAATGCTATACAATCACAGTGAGCACTGCATTCATTAGGCTGCATCAGCAGGTGTTTGGGGCTTAAGTTGCCATTGGTGATGTTTTTCTTAGCCTGATACCTTTCAATTGACTATGCGGAAGGCATTCCTCAGAGTTAGGGCACCATGCAGACTGCGTTATCTCACACACAGCTGATAATTTCCCCAGAGGCAGGTGAGATGCAGGAAGACAAAGCCAAGGACTCAAAGAAAAACTGCATTAGTGCAGAGATGCAGAGCGCAAGGGGACCGAGGAGGCGAAACTGGCCAGTGATACAATAGTTCAAAGACCTCAGGTAAAAGGTGCAGTGTGTCACGCGCTCACTCAAGGAAGGAAAACAAGAAGCCAAAAATTGTGGTGAAATTGTTTTCCTGAAAGAGGAGCTGCTGTAAATATAGATGTTGTGGGATAGAAGGAACAGGAACAACAAAAAGCCTGGATTCAGAATGAGACGTAGATTCTAGCTCAAAGTATCACTCCCAGCCACCGAGGTGATGGGAGCTTCAGAAAATCAAAATGCCTTCATATTCTAAGATAATTAATTCACACCCATGTATCAGGCAGGATCACAGACCCAGAGACGCCAATATCTTTTTGGTCTGAAGTCTTTCCTAGGAGCCGAGGGTAAGAGTGTAATTTAGAGAGGAGAGTGTTAGGGAGAGCGACCCAGGCACAACACTAAAAGTGAGGGTGCTGGACAGGTTCTAGGATAACCCTCATGATTCCTGCTTCCCTTGTATGCTACCACTGTTGAGTATGGGTAGGACACCCTCCCCCCTTGAAGCTTGTTTCCAGGCAATAGAGTATGGGAAAGGTGATGACATCACTTGTGTTCTAAAAGACTCCATTTTAGCAGACGGGAGCAAGAATCTTTTCTTGCTGGCTTGATGAAATTAATGGCCATGTTGAAGAAGTCCATGTGCTAAAGCATGATGAGTGACCTCAGCAACTGTGGGAAGCTCTAGGACCAGAGGCCAGCCTTGAGCCGATAGCCAGCAAAAGGTTGTGACTCCTGGTCATGCAGCCACAAGGAAGTGCATTCTTCCACCAATCTGAATAGACTTCCTCCCCAGTCGAACTCCAGAGGAGAATTCAGCCTGGCCAACACCATGTCTGCTGTCTTATGACCCACGGAAATCGCAAGATAATTTTGACCTAAATTTGTGGTCATTTATTGCTCAGCAATAGAAAATAAATATGGTGGGGGAGGAACAGGTGAAAGGGAATGAATAATGATGTCAGATGGCTTGTTCTAAACAGGAAGTAGCAAAGCAGCCATGGTGTCACTTGCCCATTTCATCACTATTAAATAACATTCAAGCTCCCCTGATGTCCACTACCTCCATGGTCTACCTAGTACTAGACATTTGCCCCCTCTGATTTGTTCCCACTTTCCTTGAGATAGAATGTATATGCTGTAATTGGCCGAAGGATGTCAAAAGGTATGCTCCTCGTTTTTCAGAGTAGGAAGTCTGGCTCTGTGCAAATTTATGAGGTGGGAGAATTTGTTCCCTTATTCTTTTATCAAAAGTCTTCTGTTTTCTTGGGGTACCTGGTGGCTCAGTTGGTTAAGCATCTGCCTTCAGCTCAGGTCATGATCTTGGGATCCTGGGATCCAGCCCTATGTTGGGCTCCCTGCTCAGCAGGGAGTCTGCTTCTCCCTGTCCCCCTACCCCTCTCTCCCACTCATGCTCTTGCTTTCTCTCTCTCACTCTTGCTCTCAAAATAAATAGATTTTTTTAAAGATTTTATTTATTTATTGGACAGAGAGAGAGATCACAAGTAGGCAGAGAGGCAGGCTAAGAGAGAGAGAGAGGAAAGCAGGCTCCCTGCTGAGCAGAGAGCCCTACACAGGGCTCAATCCCAGGACCCTGAGACCATGACCTTAGCAGAAAGGCAGAGTCTTAACCCACTGAACCACCCAGGTGCTCTAAATAATAGAATCTTAAAAAAAAAAAAAAAAGTCTTTTGCTCTAGTGCATAGCCCTTCCCCCAATGGCACAAATAGCCTCTTGTTACTACACCTTACCTACCCTACACATGCTCCATACCTTTCCAAATTTCCTTCTTTCCATTAAATTTTGCTGTCTTCTATGTCCTGTACATCAGAGCATGCTTAGTATCATTGAATTCATGCTAAGGGCAACCATTTGTATCAGCTTAATTAAACATCTCACTCTGATAACACTTGTTCTTTTTTAATAGATGTATTCAAGAAACTGGGGAAGATTTAGTGTCCGGCCAAGTCTGCCAGGGTTCCACAAGTCCCAGCACATAGGGGCAGCAGGAAACAGAACTTCCAGAACACTGCATTGCCTTTCCTTCACACCGGGACCTCTTGTTGTTTGAGGCCTATGCTAATTGGTTATTATGTTTATTCCAGAAGCAGTAATAGCAGCATCTGTCTAGTGCTTGACAGGTGTCAGACTTTCTTTCTCATGGAAAAGGGGAAGGACAGCTTGCCTTATGCTCATCACACATATATTACTCACATATTCTGAATGTTTTCAGTATTCTCCATTACTGCATATATTTCTGAGTTGTACAGAAATGTGCCTTCCTTCTGGGAGCAGTGGGAGAGAAGACAGTATATGGAGCCCAACACAAGTTTGCTGAACTTCCAGGAGCAAATGGAGTCACCACACCAGGGAAAACCCCCTACTTCCTTCTGCAAGAAAGATTCAGTAATTCTCTTTGTCCCCAATGAGATTCAGAGAAGCTGTCCCCCTAGACCACACTGTCTTGCTCTCCAAGCCCTATGCTGTGCACTCCATCTGCCTGAAATACCTCCTCTCACCTCACTTGAATCCAGAGTTAGATTAGGAATATGTACACCCGGACCCCTGCCCTGACAGCCCCCTGGGTGATTCCGGTGGCTACCCCAGCCTTCACGAGAGTATCAATCATGACATCTCACACCCTGTCCAGGGATTGTATGAACTGTCTTTCTCTGCTACCAGACAGCGGCCTTCTTTAAGATACGAGTAGTGCTTTGTTGTCTCTTGTCTTCAGAGCCTAGTTCCACGTATAGTACCAACCAACAAGTCTATCCATAGATGAGAGTTTGAATTAAAGTCCAAATAGGTAGTAAGGATCTGATCTATTCAAACTGAAGAATGAGAGCAAGAGAGAGAGCGCACGAGAGAGAAAAAGAAAGAAAGAAAGAATGAATGAACAAACGAGTGGGGGAGAAACGGAGAAAGGGAGGGAGGCAGGAAGGAAGAGAGAAAAACAGAGAGAGGAAAGAATGAAAGAAAGAAAGAAGAGAATGAAGAAAGGGAGGGAAAGAGAGAGAAAGAGGGAGGGAGGAAGAAAGGAGAAAGGAAGAAAAAGAAAGAGAAAGAGAAAGAGAAAAAAGAAAGAAAGAGAGAGAAAGAAAGAAAGAAAGAAGGAAGGAAGGAAGGAAGGAAGGAGGAAGGAAGGAGAGATGGATGGAGGAAGAAAGGAAGGAAGGCAGGCAGTGAATCCACAGGTCAGGAGTTGAGAAGAAGGTGATCTACATTAACAATGGCCCACACATATTCTGTCTCCTCCTGTCCCATGTAATTATTGGGCAGCAAAGATACTTTATGAGATTTTCCAAAAGACTATCTGTGAAAGCTGCTCAGCTGAGGGCAGGGAGCCAGGGTTTTATTAACAGAAATGTTGTGGGTGGGAGAGTATTATGAAACAGTGACATAGGTAGGTTTTATTTTCATGGCAGTTTCAGATTTTTTTTAATAGTCAAATTATTCTGTACACACTTCCTGCTACATGTTCATAAGTTGATTGTTGATGTGAACTAATTCCCCCATATCAGACTTCCTGCAACACGTTATCATTTATAACTATTTATAAAAGTGGTGTTACTTGATTAAGTGGGTCAGGTCGCATATTTTCAAGGAATATTAAAGTTATATTAAAATACAAGTAACTAAGACACCCTCTTGGAAAGCATCACAGAGCGACTTTGCTGCCTGATATTTACACAGGACAGATGATACGTGGGCTGATTTCAATGTAGAATACCTAATAACATCACCTCTTCCTATTCCCAGTAAAGACAACTAAGGCAAGTAAACAAGCTAACTTACTTACAAAAAGGAGTTTCTTCTGCCTTCCTAGTTGCTGTGTCCTCATCATAGAACTGGAATGAGTATGTGGGAGAGGGATACCTTGCCAGCTCCGGGGGAGCAGGACTGTGAGGGGAGAAATCACTTCTGAAGAGGTCTCTCCATTGTGTCTTCCTCCCTTCTCTCCTCCCACCTCCTTACACCCCTCCAAAATATCGGGCCCTCTCTCTTCTCTATTGGCTTATCCTTCCCTTCCACCATAAGGAGTCCCTTCCTGCTTGGCAAACATTTGTCTTACATGAACTGGAACACAGCTGCTTTAGAGGACAGCTTGCATTAGCCTTTCTATTCAGAACATCTTTATTCCCTCAGACACTAGATCACTTTTCCTAGACCTCCAAGCCTCTTAGACTGGTAGTTTAGAGTGTAACTTTGAACCCACTGACCATGATCCCGAGCTTGCAGTTTTTTCTGGTAGATCTTAAAATTTAGCTTTTGTTCTAACCATCTTTTTTTTTTTAAAGATTTAATTTATTTATTTGACAGACAGAGATCACAAGCAGACAGAGGCAGGCAGAGAGAGAGAGAGAGAGAGGAAGGGAAGCAGGCTCCCCGTGGAGCAGAGATCCCGACGCGGGGCTCGATCCCAGGACCCCAGGATCATGACCCGAGCTGAAGGCAGAGGCCTTAACCCACTGAGCCACTCAGGTGCCCCTCTAACCATCTTTCTATGCCATGGCTCCCAATGGGAATCATGGTTCCCAATGACCTTACAAAATGCTGTGAACTACATTTTCTATTTCTTTATTCTCCTTGACACCTGTCATGTTGGAGTCTAGGCCCCAAAGATATGGTGCCTACATGCTCTCTAAGAAGACTGAGGCAGAGCTTTGGCAATATATGGGAATATTCCTCTGGTCCATGCTTTCCCTTCCTCTGGCTGTGGGGCCTCTGCCTATTCCTAGTAATCACACTTCCACCTCAGGGCTCTTGCACCAACTGCTTCTTCTGTCTCGAATATACTTCCTTTACATATCTGCACAGGTCATCTTCCCACATCCTTTGGGTTTTTGTCAGCTCCACCTTCTGTGGCAATGCTCTCTACTTGCCTTGCTCACATCTGGAGCTGTGGTTTCCTCCTCTAATCTAATCCTATTGTTTTCTATCTTTTGGGAAGTGCTCACTATTTCCATTGTGATTACAGTTCCCACTGTTTTTGATAAAAAAAAAACTATGTATGCCTTTTATTAATGTAAAAGTTATCTCTTCCATCATTTCTATTAATTCAGTATGGGAAAGAAAGTTGGCTCTTCTGAGAACTGAGAAAAAAATGGAAGGAGGTGAGGGATAACTAGACAGACATCTAAAGGAAGAGCATTCCAAATTGAAGAAACAGCTGGAGGAAAGGCCCTGAGGTAGAAGTATATTGGCAAGACAAGACAAGAAATCAGGATGATGGGATCTTACCTGGAGCAGAGTCAACAAGAAAGAAGATATAGTAGAAAATGAGCTCAGAGCATGAAGGGAGCAGTAAGATATAAGGAGGGTTGCATTATGTGGGGACTCGAGGCCATTGTATGGACTTGGCTTTTAGTCTGAGAGAAGTGGGAAGGCATTGGAGGTTTTCGAACAGAGGAGTAAAATAATCTAACAATGTTTTAAGATAATAGTTCCGACTGCCATGTTGAAAATATACTTAAGGGGAAAAAATCAGGAAGCTAGTGCAAAAATCCAGGTTGGAAATAAATGGTGGCTCAGACCATGGTGGTAGCAACGGCAGTGGTAGGAAGTGGTGGGATTATGGATCTATTTTGATGGCAGAGCCAACAGGATTTCCTGGCTGATGGGATGGGGAATGAGAGAGAAAGATAGGAGTCCAGTATAACCAAACACTGAAAGATAAAGTTGCCATCAGATACAGAGGAGTTGTAAATGCAATAGTTTTTTAGGTGATCTGGTGTTTCTTTGTCTGTTTTTAAGATTTTATTTATTTATTTGACAGAGAGAGAGATCACAAGTAGGCAGAGAGACAGGCGGTGCGGAGGTGGGGGTGAGACAGGCTCCCGGCTGAGCAGAGGGCCCGATGTGCAGCTCGGTCCCAGGACCCTGGGATCATGACCTGAGCCAAAGGCAGAGGCTTTACCCACTGAGCCACCTAGGAGCCTCCATTTGGTTCTGATATACTGAGCTGAAGATGTCAACCAGGAAAATGTGGAGTTCAAATGAGCAGTCTGGAATGAAGGCATATGTTTAGAATGCACTTAAAGACCTGAGACCAGGTGGGATCACCAATGTAGTGAGTTTGGTAGGAGAGGGGGAAAGGATCACGAGGTAAGACTGGGGTGCTCCTCTACTAAGAAGTCTAGGGGATGAGTAGGATCTAGACAAGGAGACTGAGAAGGAGCAGTCAGTGAAGGAAGAGAGAAAAAAGAAAAAGTAGTTGGTGCATATGCTGCATTTTAATTCAACACATTATGTAGCAATCTGGATTGAGAAATTGGAACTGAATTGGAGATCATTCTTTACTTTAAGAAAACAATATGATGTAATGGAAAAAGTATTGGGAAGAAGCACATGATGCAAGTACTTTTAAAATTAGATTCTTCTTCACACCTCACCCCTGCAACTTCAGCATAGTACCAGACAGTAGAACACTACCTTGGGTCTTTCTAGTTATTGCCAAAAAAAGTTACTATGTTACTTTAAAAACAAATGAAAATCAATTAGGACTGTTACCAGGGGTGGTGGAATTAGTAACTGCCTGTAAGTTACGAATATCCTAGCACTTGGCACCTCTAATAACTTAAGCAAAGAAGGATCTGTGTAGGAAGAATTCAGAGTGGTTAGGTGCAGGTTCTACGCTTTAATAAGTAAGTAAATAAATAAATAAGCAAACAAACAAATAAATAAATTTTATGTTTTAAAGCAGTTTTAGGTTCACAGCAAATTTGAGCAACACGTACAGAGTTCCCATACATTTTCCATTCAGGTTCTACATTTTTTCCCCAGACTTTGTGCCACAGGCAAGTTGCTTAATTGATGCTTTCATTTTCCCACCTGTAAACTGAGAGTTGGAAGAATTATATTAGAGCATAGAATTTCTTTTAGGAAGGTGTTCTGTAATGTCAAGCTCTTATTAGAGACTGTAAGGTAGTTTCTTTCTACTGATTTCTGGGAAGTCAGTTGCAAATGACTGGGACTTAATGAGTTATCAAGACAGTATGTTATTTAAAAAGCAATGAGATCAGGGCATCCACATTAATAAATATGTGTGATTGCCCCAGGGACAATGTGCCTACCTACCATTGCCAGCTCATGGAGGTGATGGTACAGGCACTAGACTGGAGCTTCGGTCTCCCCACCAAGAAGCCAGGTCTTCTGATTTGTGACACTACAGTCAAAGCTCCAAAGACTGTCTCCTGGCTCCTTGACCTCAGGGCAGGTGGGCTAAGCTGCAGCACTTCCACCAGCTCCTTCTAGGGCCCGTGATCTCACAAGGGATGGTGAGGTAATGGCTAGATCAGCACAGCAGGCTTCCTCACATGACCCCAGGCAGTGGAGCTACTCTGTGCATGGAGGGCAGCCAGCCCACTCTGTCAGAAAACACTTCAGTCTTCTGACTGATGACTGTTGAGCAGGATGAATTCAATTCCTTGCCTCACACTTTCCACAGCTTCTCCAGCCAAGCTCTTGAGGCTTTGAGAGTAGAGGGAGGTCAACTGAGTTAATTACCTTTAAGAACTATCCCCACACTGTCTACTCAGGGAGTTTTAAACCTCAAGGCCACAAGCTCTCTATGTCCCAGTGTGACTCCAGTCAGATTCCTGGAAGGTGGCTACTTTAAGAGAAAGCAAGACAAACAGAACCAAAAGCTCTGGACCTGACTGGAAATCCAGGGCTCCAATCAAAAGGTGTCTGAAGCTGAGGAATCTTTGAAAGCAAAATCTTGTTGGTAACATATGGTTCCAAAAACAATTCAGTAGTGTGCTTATCCTCATTATGACAACAACACAAGGGTTTTCTAATACTTGGTTCACAAAGGTGAAAAAGTATGTAGCTTCTGTTCTCAAGACAATTACTGTGGTTGTCAAGGAAGATCATTGGGCTGAATGTCTAACTTTGTCATTTAATTGATTTGATATTCTGTGCAAGTTATTTAAATACTCTGAACCCTAGTTTATTTATGTGAAAACCATAGAACCATATTATGTGACCTGTAGAGTTGTGATAAGACAGGTAAGGTTCTGTCTCAAGCATGTTCTCCTAAGAAGAAAATAAGTAGAAGGTATATTCCTATAGCACTTAACATCCTGCCTGGCACATAGGAAATGCTCAAAAATGGTAGCTAGTTAACTGAAAGCACTTGACACTGTCCAGAGCACATGGTCAGCACACTCTGACTACAGACATACCAGCTTCTACTGAAGTGTGAAGAATTATTTCAATCCTTTGTAAGGCCATTAATCTCACCTCAATACCCAGATCACAATATTTATCACTTACTTCCCAAAGGTAACATACTTTCAACCTAGTCACTGAAAATAAGCCCTATTATTGTTTCTGTGGAGACCATGAATAGCTAATGCTGCCTAGCTATATACCTTGGCCATGAGTCCCTCTGCCTTACACAGCTTACCATATTGGTGTCTTGTCCTTCAACAAGATCTTTCCTCCAATTGTCTGAAAATTCTCTCCTGAAATATGAGATTCTCTAGGTGCAATGTCAAGGCAACCATCTCTAGTGAAGCCAACCAAAGACACAGGAATTGTCAGTTGAAGAAATTCAATTAACCTGGCATCAGGCATTATGCAGTCTGATATGAGAGTACTAGAAGTATCTGACAGGCTCCCCCCTGGGGGCTGCAATCACAACCCCAAGCTCTCATAGACCCATGCTCACTTGGTTGCTGCATATAACTTCCAGGATGTATCTAATCTTCCCACAGCAGGGGGCTTAGAATTGGAGGAGAGGGAGTATGGTCCCTGTCCTGCCATCATCAATCTCATCTCTGTTCCTAACTGTGTAGATTTGTTTGTGTGAAAGTCTAAAATAAAGAATATACTATAGTCTCCTATTATTATTTATGCAGGTTTGACCTCTTCACCCCAACATTAGATTCAATAGCTAAACTCCTACTTCTACCCTCTTGTTTGGGTTGGATATCAAGGCACTAACTCCCATTCACCTACTTCAACTCCAGGCTTTCCCTACTTCTCCACTTTGGGTTGATAACTCATGAGGGATCCCACCGTCACTGCCTCTTTTTGTATACTGGACTACCCACTATGGTTCAGCCTCCTTTTCTCTGGGCAGCTCCCTATTCTTGCAACCACTTAGAATACTATCACTGACCTCTTTAATTGGTTTGATACTTATTTGAAGTAGTAACTATTTTATATGTTTTTATAATTCTAGTGAGATTGAAGGAAAGGACCACATCATTTTTTTTTCTTCTATGTCTTATGTAGCTTGGTGCATGACTAAGCAAACATGGATCATCCCTTCACTTTATTGCAAAATGTTCTTTAACATTGGTTCTTAACATGATTCATCATAAGATGAAACAGTGATCTGTTTCTGGGCACAGAAACAGTGATGGCACATTTGTGTTATATCCATCTCTGCACATGTTTGACCTCTGACAGCAACCACTAAGTAACCAGATGAAGGTAATAAAAAGGGAGTATGGATGTTTGTTGAGCAGAATTTTGTAACTGAAGCCAAAAACAAGGAATTGCCTATAGCAGGTATTCAACAAATGGCTGTTAAATTTAATATTCCTGACCTGGAAAAAAAAAAAAAAGTCCCCTTCCCTCCATTCATTTAATACCACTCAGTTCAAAAACTGTTCTTACACACTCTGTGGTTAGGCAGAATGGCATCTACTGAAATTCTTGGGAACTCCCATTCCCTACTTGAAGCTGACTATTAGATGCTCACTGATGCTTATTATACTTTATTAGTTAAATTTCTAGAACACTTTTATCCAGGCATCTGGAGAAGGTATAGAGGTTAGAAGTCACAGTGGAAGATTATCTTACTCTGTGCGCTATTCCCTAACGTTAAGTCCCAGATGTGTTCTGGAGGCTTCAAAGCCCACTGAAGCTTGATTCCTGACTCAAAAAGCTGGGCAATGCTCAGGTCTCACCTACCTATCCATTCTCTTCTTTTGCTTTTCACAAAGAAGCCTGATTTATTCCAGGTGAAAATACACCCAACTAAAAGTCTATATTTATTCCTCCATGCAGGTGGTCAGTGAGATGGAAGTAAAAATTAGTGGGAGGGATTCCGTGGAAAATGCCATGGAAGAGGAGAACAGGCAGTGGGAAGAATGTTACACTTTGCTATTCCTTCCTCCCTTTTACTCTGAGATGGAAGCTTCAATGACCATCTTGAAATACGGCACATTTGAAAAGGGAAGATGCACTCCAAGGATAGTGGAGCAGAATGATAGGAGAAGGATGGCTCTGGACTGCTGTGGGGCTCCCATCCCTCCCCAGATGGCTGCCTTATATTTCCTCAACACGAGAAATAAGACTTGGTTTTTTTTAAGTCATTTGTTTGAATTTCCACTGTAAGCAGCCAAATCTACTCCTGATTCAGAGCATTTCTACCTTCATCTAATCTAACCCAATTGGTTATCTCCACTCAAGGGTCTACATCAGATATAAAGTATCCTGAAGAGATTTAAAAACCCAACTTCTCTGTGGGTCTGGATGATATGAAACTCAGTAAATCTCTCTCAGTCCTCTAATATGTGCTCAGAACGGTGCCATCACTGTATGAACTAGAGCAGTCTACCTCACATAGGTAAGCTGTACTGAGAAGGATCTATCAAGCTCCATGGGTCTAAATTAAAGGTAAGGAAAGTTCTAGCTGCATCTTCTTGCCAGCTATAGTCTTATGTCATTCATCAGGTGAAAATGATTGTAGAACACATAACATATCCAAAAAGGCAGTAAGGCTTCATCTGGAGCTGGGGAAACTAATGGCTAAATAGTTTTGCAAGTCAATAAAAGTCTCAGGATGTCCTGGGCAGATTAAAAAAACCCTTAGACCAGGGTTCTCCAGCTACATGTAGATCTTTACTTTAGCTTGTTAAGAGCTGGTAAGAAGCAATTTCTTTAAGTTTAACTTGTGGTCAGACATAAAATAAAAATAATATAAGTAAAACTTCCTGTAAGTGTAATGCATCAGGGGTGCTGGATAAACACTAGCTGAATGAACACATATGAACTAATAAATGAATAAATGCACTCTCATTCCTGGTAACATGAAACTATGTTCTATCAAGCTTCTGTGCCTTTTCATGCATGTACAATTGCTTCTAGTTAGAGAGCCCACCTCTTTTCTTTACTTGATTAAATCCCACACATTCTTCAAAATCGAACTCAAATATTAAAAATAATATCTATGACCATCTCCTCATCATCAATGAATTGGCCACTTCTGTCCCGATGCTCACTGCATTAAGCTACAGATATATCTAATGGTGTCTTCAATGTTGCACTTATACTGTGTGATAATTTCTTATGCATGAGTTTCTCACTTAATATCAGGGGGAAAGACAGAAAAGTATCAGACACATCCTGAACCTTTGCTGTGCCTCCCGGCACTGAGTGAGGGTGCTTCCTACTGGCTCACCTGCTCCCCATAGCCAACCTGGACAGCAAGTAACAGTCAGTATTCCTGGATGACAGAGAAGGGGTGCCTGAGCTCTCTTTTGCAAGGACTTTATTTCTTGGAGCTTTTATGGCTTAAGCTACAAATATAAACCTCAGTTGCTCACCATATAGAAAAAGGCCTCAGCAACCTCTTCCAGAAAAGCCCCTTTTTCTGATCCACCACATTACCTCCTAAGTCATCATAAACAAGAAAAATGATTTTTCAGGGTCTTCAGAGAAACCAAATGGGACTGGATCACAAGGCAACAGCAGCAGCCAGCAGAGACTTCCTACCAGCAATTCCATCTCTGGTATCTATAATTTTCTAGCAGATCCCATGCTCAAGGTCTTGATAAATTTAAGACCAGCGCTTGAAGCCTTGCTAATAACCTCACTTATTTATTTCCTTGTCTCTCATCTCCCCATGTTAAGAATGTGAGTTGTGTGAGTACAAGGACTAGGTATAGTTCACCTCCTTATTCTCAGCAAATAAAGTAGTAATACCTCCTTGTAGTTTACTATTTAAAAATCACTTTGGTTGAATATTTTTTCTCTTAATTAAAAAGAAAACCAGAGGGACGCCTGGGTGGCTCAATGGGTTAAAGCCTCTGTCTTCGGCTCAGGCCGTGATCCCAGGGTCCTGGGATCGAGCCCCGCATCGGGCTTTCTGCTCAGCAGGGAGCCTGCTTCCTTTCCTTTCTCTGTCTGCCTCTCTGCCTACTTGTGACCTATCTGTCAAATAAATAAATAAAATCTTTAAAAAAAAAAGAAAAAAGAAAACAGAGGATGACTATGTCAGTCATTCATGGATCAATAAAAATTACATAAGAAAGTAATTTTACACCTAGCAGAGACTAGCCAGTAGGGACATAGATATGTTGATGGGGTGGAGAAGAAAAGAAACTTTGGAACAAAAATCAACTCAAGAGGAAAGGTAGGGTTTTGAGATGAAAAGGACATCATCAGTCTCTTAGATGACAAAGGAGAGGATGACTCAGGATACAGGATAGGCTGCCCAAAGACCAATCTTCTCTCCTTCGATATTTTGTTTAAGATCCTGGTTGGGGCTTCATGGATGCTAACAAAATCACCTCACATGCTTCCTTAAAAAATGTGGCCTCTCCTTTATTGTTCCCAGTTGTGTGACTGCTATTTTTGAAGTTATTTTCAGTTGGAGGAAAGCTCTATAAGTAGGACTAAAGAAATGAGACTGTATCATGCAAGGGATCCTAATCGTAGTAGTTAGTATGGTGCCTACAAAGTTGAATGGGACATCAGCACCAAGAGGCCATAAACTCAAAATCAAATTGCATGTGGGCAAAGAAAGTCCTTTCTTCATTATTCATTCATCAAGCGTTTTTCTAACACCCACCGTTCCAGGCAATGTGCTTAGCATTAGGCACAAATAAAGTCCAGCCCAGCTCACAGTCTGGAGGAGGATGTTGGAAAGAGAAGAGATAAAATGAATAATTGCAATGGCCTCTCCAACACCTTGCTCTTGGGCAGATTCATTCATAACCTCTACACATTTCAAAGCAAAACAGGCCTTTAAAAGGACACCAAAGAAGGTAAGTTAAGAGTTAAGATGTTTATTCTTTTTTTTTTCCAAATCATGCAAACATTTTTATTTTATTTTTTTTGTGTGTTTTTTTTCCAATTTATTTATTTTCAGAAAAACAGTATTCATTATTTTTTCACCACACCCAGTGCTCCATGCAAGCTGTGCCCTCTATAATACCCACCACCTGGTACCCCAACCTCCCACCCCCCCGCCACTTCAAACCCCTCAGATTGTTTTTCAGAGTCCATAGTCTCTCATGGTTCTAAGATGTTTATTCTTACTGGTTGTGTGATCTTCCAGCTATGACTTGCAGTTGTGTGATCTGTGGGCACGTCACCACTTTTTGCAACCTATTTTCTTATCCGTAATAATATGTAGGTTCTTTGTGCAGTATAAATTAAATAAGGTATATAAAGACATGAGTATAGGGACTGACCTATGGAAGGATCCTAGAATTGTTCATCACAGCAGTCCCACGTTCCTCAGCTCTGATGAGCAGCCCATATCAGGAAACCTGCTGACGGCCTTTGAGAGAGTGGGAATCATCTTCATCTGCATCTAGCAAGCAGTTTGCAGGCAGGGGGTTGAGGGAACAGTGTGTTGGGTGGTGGAGGGATCTGAAAAATGCAGTACAGCTAGGGACACGGAGACTCACAGGAACCAGGAGTGCTCATCGACAAGCAGCCTCAGAAGGCAAGTAATCTGGAGACCAGGGGCTGAGATTCAATAACGGTTAACAAATGCTAGGGTCTGGCAATATAAAGGTGAAAAGGACCCTGTTTCAGTTTACCAGCCCATGGTCCACTGAGGGAGATGAACACACAAACAGATTTGTTTACACAGTGTGGTAAGCATAGGATGGGATAGTATACAAGGGGTTATGAAAAAGTTTATTCAACCCATTTTTTTAATGCTTGAAATGGAATAAGGATAATACCACTTACTCTGGAGGGTTGTTATAAGAACTGAATAAGGGCATAAAGGCATAGAAATATATGTATATATGGAGAACAGTACGTAAATGTGTTTTATAGATATAATGCACTCAAAAATGTAAGCAATTTATAAATTATGTGGTGCTAGAGAAATATTAATTTATTTTATAATTAATCATTCATCTCTAGTGTAGGTTCTCTGAGGAAAATGATGGCTCTTACATTTCTCTTTATCCTTAGACAATGTTGAGAACAGTGCTAAACACACAGTGATAAGTATATGTTAAAATAAACGTAATCAAAGTCCAGACTATCTAGCTGTTAAAAGTCCTCCTCCTTTCTATCAATCCCATTTTGCACAGCTCTTTCCCCTCAAGAGCTACTCTTGGGGGAAAAAAAAAAAAAAGTCTGGGAAACCTGATTTTCCATATGCATGGATGGGTGCATTTCCCACTGGCTTCCACAAGAGCAACAAGTTCACCAAAGACAGAATTTGGCCTGGGGTAATTCCAGTGGACCAAGTTCTCTGCTCCAATGTGACCAGAGGATTACCTGGATATTAATGACTGGCTGTGAGAAGCTGACTACTGGACCGAGGCTAAGAAATACAGAGCACTGAACTTCTCACTCATTTTGTAGGTTGAAAAGAACAACCATCCAAAATTGTAGTATTTTCCCTCTTTTTTTTTTTTTTAAGATTTTACTTATTTAATGAGAGAGTGAGACAGAGAGCATGAGTGGATAGAGCGGCAAAGAGGAAGGGAAAAGCAGACTCCCCACTGAGCAGGAAACCCGATATGGGACTCGATCCCAGGATGCTGGGATCATGACCTAAGCTGAAGGCAGACGCTTAACTGACTGAGCCACCCAGGTGCCCTGTATTTCTTCCCTTGAGTTGGCTATATGAGGAATCAGAAAACATACATAAGGAAAAATCATATGCTTGGCTCAGCTTTTTGGAGATATGTTAGAAGATTTTTTTTTTTCCCACAAAAATAAGCTCTGATCTTTTGTCTTTGCATTTAGACATAAATGTCTTCCAAATCAGTTTATTTTGACCGCAGGACTAACAGGTTTATGAAGAAAAAAATTACTTTCACTTAGAATTATCATTATAATTATATTACAATCAAGTTCTGATTATCTGATCCCAGATAATTTTTGTTTTTTGTTGTTTTTATTTATTTTTTTTTACTTCGTAAATTTTATTTTATTTTTTCAGTGTTCCAAGATTCATTGTTTATGCATCACACCCAGTGCTCCATGCAATATGTGCCCTTCTTAATACTCACCACCAGGCTCCCACATTTTTAAAGTTTTGGACTATGAGATTATTTTGATTTGATTTGTGGCTCTATGGCTCTTTCCTTAATTGTTCAAGTCAAAGCTTGACCCGTTCAATTCCCCTCAAGGAATGGGAGATTTTCTGTAAAGATTTTCTGCATGGACCCACAGAAGAGAAGACAACTTATTCTCAAGAACTATAGGTATAGTTTATTCATTTGGGTCTCATGGGAGCAAGAGAAGCCATCAGTAGCTTAGAAACATTTAGAGACTGATTGTTCTTTCTGGCTCTCTTCAATGGTATCTCTTTTCTCTCCTACTTACTTATCAAGGAAACATCTGTAATTCATGGCATTACAACCATTATCAAATATCCCTTCCAACTGCCTTGTTGTTTGGAGAGAATCTGATCGTCAGGACTTATCTTTTATTCCATAGGACACGAGGTAGCTTAGAGATGGTGACCTTTGAGCCAGACACTCATCCCTGAAAACAGAGATTTTGTGGTCAAAATTTGGCAAGCAAACTGACTTACATGATCAAAATATGGCTCTCCAGTCTCCCTTTTCAGGAAAGGCTTTGTATGGGCACCACAGAAGATTCTCAGTTGGGTTGAGTTTCACATGTTCAAAGTGATAATGAGCTCATTTACTTATCTTTTATTTATTTATTTCCTTTCTGTTTTATTTTCCTTACTTCTTCACTTATGCTTGCTGGGATCACCTTCCAAATGTGCAAGCAAGTCAGGATCTGCTTTTGGAGGAGACTAAGATCAAAGAAATGTAAATATGAGACAAGCCACTTGTCATATACTAGCTGATCTTTAGAGTCATCTTAAGAGCTTCAAAAAAATATAGAATCCTGTCTTTCACAGCATGAATCTCACCCTTTGGATGCTAAGTCCAGAGATCTCCATTTGTAAAAGCATTCAAGGAAATTCTAATAGCAAGCTAGCTTAGGAACTACAGTGATACACAATCGTAAACTTCCAAAGTTGTTTTGTTATATGACTTTTATTGCTCTATCTCAGTAAAGTAGCCATCATGTACAGATGCCATGGGCTAGAAACTCCTTTTTTTTTTTTCTTTTAAGATTTTTATTTATTTATCTGAGAGAGAGAGAGCATGAGTAAGGGAGGAGAAGCAGAGGGACAAGCAGACTCCCCACTGAGCAGGGAGCCTGATGCAGGGCTCAATCCCAGAATCCTGAGATCTCAACCTAAACTGAAGGCAGATGGTTGACTGACTGGGCCACCCAGGTGCCTCTAGGAACTCCTTTTTTATTAAAAATAAATAAAGAAAGAAAGATTTTAGTTGTTGTTGTTTAGTTGTTTAGTTGTTGTTGATGGGGTAGTTGGTTGATAGACCTGAATGCTTTCCTTCCTTTCTCAGGAAATTAAAATAATGTTATTTAAGAAGCAATTTACAAGAAAACCTTAGATATTTCTCTTACTCACTCAAGGTTCCTCTGAAATCAAGTTTCAAGATCCAGCTCAAATGTCCTCTTTTAACAATTTCTAACCTTATGCACCAAAATTAAATTCTCCCTTCTTAATTCTCCCAGGACATTCATTATAGCACTTACTCTGAAATTTTTTAAGCTGTTTGTTATAGTCAGTAAGACTAATCTGCTTAATTATGAACTCTTTGAGGGCATTGTTCTTGCTATTTTTAAATTTATCTTCGAAACTCCAGTTCTTGGCATACAGCAGATGTCCAGCAAATATTAAACATGTGATCTTTTAAAAATATAAATCCAGATGAACTAATCCCCTGATAAACACTTCATGTGGATTCCTACTGCATTTAAGATAAAATATAAACTCCTTAACATGACTTAAAAGTTCTACATGAGAAAGCTCTCACTTCCAGTTAGGATATAGAAGATTAGAGCATCACTTCCACACTTGTAACAAGAAAAAACTGGATAATCTGTAGAATAATAGCTTCTCTTGAACCCCTCAGACTGCTGAAGTCACAAGGTAACCCACTATCCTGAAATCTGAGAAGGTAAGTGCATCCAAGGAGAGATGTGATGTAAGCTCTTGCTAACCTGGAACAGATGCTGAGTACCACATAAACTAGGAAGAAAAAGCTGCTAAGTCGAAATTTTTAACAAATTACAAAAGGCCAAGCAAGGGTTAGCGCTAGATTATAGAACCCCTAGTAGCTACAAGATGCAACAGGAATTTACACACAGTTGCAGTTTTTTTTTTTCCCCCACTGAGTGTTCATGCAAGAGATGGGGGTCAAGGCCAGAGACTGAAGACCTCCCTTGTGGTGAAGGTTTGGAAAGGGGGACAATAGCTACTGTGATAAAAACACAGAGCCACTCCCAGACTCCTTCCCTATCTCCTCTATGGAATAAAAGTCTTCCATGAACAGACATTTCTGCAAAGAAGACATCCAAATGGCCAACAGACACATGAAAAAGTGTTCAACATCACTCAGCATCAGAGCAATACAAATCAAAATCACAGTGAGATACCACCTCACACCAGTCAGAATGGCTAAAATTAACGAGTCAGTAAATGACAGGAGTCAGCAAGGATGCAGAGAAAGGGGAACCCTCCTACATTGTTGGTAGGAATGCAAGCTGGTGCAGCCACTCTGGAAAACAGTACGGAGGTTCCTCATAAAGTTGAAAATAGAGCTACCCTACAACCCAGAAATTGCACTACTGGGTATTTACCCTAAAGATACAAATGTAGTGATCCGAAGGGGCACATGCACCCGAATGTTTATAGCAGCAGTTTATAGCAGCATCCACAATAGCCAAACTATGGAAGGAGCCCAGATGTCCACCAACAGATGAATAGATAAAGAAGATGTGATTATGGGGTGCCTGGGTGGCTCAGTGGGTTAAAGCCTCTGCCTTCAGCTTGGATCATGATCCCAGGGGCCTGGGATCAAGCCCAGCATCGGGCTCTCTTTTCCTCAAGGAGCCTGCTTCCTCCTCTCTCTCTGCCTGGTTCTCTGCCTACTTGTGATCTCTGTCAAGTAAATAAATAAAATCTTTTTAAAAAGAAGAAGAAGAAGAAGATGTGTGTGTGTGTGTGTGTGTGTGTGTGTATACACATACATGTGTGTATAATGGAATACTATGCAGCCTTCAAAAATGAAACCTTACCATTTGCAACAATGTGGATGGAACTAGAGGATATTATGCTAAGTGAAATAAGTCAACCAGAGAAATAATTATCATATGATCTCATTGATATGAGGAATTTGAGAAACAAGACAGAGGATCATAGAGGAAGGGAGGGGAAAATAAAACAAGATGAAACCAGAGAGGGAGACAAACCATAAGAGACTCTTAATCTCAAGAAACAAACTGAGGTTTGCTGGAGGGAGGAGGGTGGGAAGGATGGAGTGTCTAGGTGATGGACACTCGGGAGGGTATGAGCTATGGTGAGTGCTGTGAATTGTGTTAAGACTGATGAATCACAGACATGTACCCTTGAAACAAATAATACATTATATCTTAATAAAAATATATTTTAAAAAGTCTTCAACTGCAGCAGATGCACCCTGGTGGCTCTTTTTCATCAGAGCTTCAACTTGGCCACCACACTGTGGGTTACCTGATATTCCTTTCCCTCCCTTACTGATACTTCCCCCATGCAGTGCATCTGCTCTCAGTTTCACCTGTAACTGGGTCAATATGTCAAGCCACCTCTAACTTGCAGACCAAGTCCTCTTCAATCCATAAAGAAGAGAAGGAGAAGGTACACATTGGCCTCAGATGCCTGTTCCCTTCTCCACTCCTCCTTTACCAGATAGCCATGCATGTTGAAAATTACTGAACAAGCCTTAATAAAACCCATCCTTTGATCCCCTTAGCATCCAAGTGTTGGTGAGTATTGGGAGCAGTATTTCACATACAGTATGAGGCTGTGCTCTATGAAGAAGACATTAAATGAAAAAGAAACTTCTCAGCTGTGGCCCTATGCTTCTCTGTTCTAAGACTGCTCCCTGAGAGCAGCTGACAAAAGAAAGGGAGGTCAGTTATCTTGCTAGGTGGAGAAAAGTCACTAGAAATCCAGATGGAGGCAGCCCAGCAGTAGATGGCTCAGCAGAAGTTGGCAACTGCATGGACCAAGGTACATCAGGACACAGATCACAGGGCTCCAGGGGAAATCAGCAAGCAGTGAAGTAGCACAAGAGAACACTGGAAAAGAAGGGAGCTGAGGGCTTCCTAAGGTAGAAGATCTCAAGTGTTGCCAGCAGTGGCTTAGTTCCAAAGTGAGGCAGTCCACTCCTCTTATCCTGAAATGCTCTTGGTGAAAGAGTGGACTTTCACATGCCTGTAAACTGGTGGAAACCTGGGAAATTACAGGCTATAACTTTAAGCCCCGCTAAAACCACTCAGAAGTATTTGAGGTTGGGCATCTCTGAAAAGAACTGGACTACCTATGCACACAGGTGGGAGGGGGTGGCCTAGAACTATTGAAATTTAGGAAACATTATTGTAAATGTTAATACTTTTTCTCACCCACCAGCTGGTGAAGCTGGATGGATGTCAGTTACACCCGCTGATTGACTGAGCTGTGATCCCATCACCGTGGCCACTATACCATTCCATCTGGCACTTAGACTCCATGATTGGGATTGTTTGGGAAGATGGCCAAAATGATCATATCCGGCTCACTGCAGTCTGCTTCAGCAGCTGCATGTAAACCCAATCCATGGCCCAAAATACATTAATCCAGACAAAATAAATTTTATTTTGGGTTTGATTTGGAAGAGATAATATCAAAGATGGGAACATTTTACATGAATGAGTGAACATAATCAGTGTGCTAAATTATAAAGTTCAACTTATGCTATTTAATAGAAGACTAGAGTTATAGAAATTCCATACGGGATCATATCTCATGATTACTATACAAAAATATAAAACCAAATTACAGTTCATGCTGATAAATGTTGGGTTAGTTAAAGACACTCCAAGGTCATAAAATTTTGCAATGTGCGAAATTTGCCAAGGCTATGATGAGACTGTGGACTTTTTTTTCGTTGTTTCTTAAAAAAAAATAACTTTTATAGACCATTTCACCAAACCAGCAATTAATAAGAAAGAACACATCCTTAAACTCTGCTCTGAGGTAATTTATATGCCAGTGTTCATTGTTCATAACCCAGGCTTTTCTTAGTGAATCATAACATTGTCTTAATTATCACTACCATTCCCGGGTAATTGGTTTCCTTTCCTCTTATCCAGGAATAGGTTTTAAACCAAACCTTTGAACTCTTTTGCAAAGCACGTATCCTAGATGTCACATGGTTGTCATTGTAAGAGTAAATTAACTTAAGTTCTCCCTCAGTTTTCTTAGGGAATAAGATGTTCTTAAGTTCCCAGATGCCAGGTGCAACAATAAAAAAAAAAAAAAATGACTTCTTCTACTACAATTATCCCAACCTCTTTAAATGCTCAGTACAGCTTTTTGCACTGGATCTTGAAAAGAAGTAAAATAAGGTCTAACATATCTGGAGTGCTCAGAAACTGAGTTCCTTATGAATATGATCTGCCCTGGAATTCTTTCCTTATACAAATTGGCAGCAACCAATTGCCACAAGCTGCATTAAATTTATGGTGGTGGACGTCAAGACAGGCATGGAGCGATCCTTCAGGCATTGTCTTAAAGAAAGATGCTGGCTGTAACTATTCACACAACTACTGTGACTGAGGTCATTTATTTTGAAATACAGGCTTTTCTTTAAGAGTTTTTGGGGTAACCATGGTAGCAGATAACCAGCCTGCCTCAGTTGTGCACTGTTCAACCAAATTGTTTTGACATCAAATAAAACCAGTCAGAAAGAGAAATGAATAAATATTTATTATTTGCCCTTCCTCAGAGCTGTGAGATAGTGGGGAGAAGGTTGGGAAAATGGCAGACTAAGAGAACCCTACAATCACCTCATCCCATGGATAAAACTAGATAACACTCACGTCAGTGTAAATAATTCAGAAAATGACCCAAAGACTGGCAGAACAAACTCCACAACTGAAAGTAGAGAAGAGGCACATCAAAGAAGCTAGGAAAGGCAGAGACGTGGTGGGGAGCTAAACAAGCTATTACTGTCTGAAGTGGGAGGGCACAATCTCCAAGGAGAGGGGAGAGAAATAGACTTCATCCCAGGGAGCCTACACAGGGAAGATGAATCCCCATAACATTGGCTTAGAAAATAAAGAGGAGACAAATTTCATGAGTTCGTACAATGAGTGGACTTAAAGCCTGGAATTTTAAAAATCAGTGGGCTTGATTCTGGGTAGGGCAAGAGGAAGCTGAGTCCCCCCTTAAAGGGATAACACAACACACAGCCCACAGAGATACAGCATAGAAGCAGCAGTTTGAAAAACATCTAGGACATATGAGAGGGAGAGTAGTTTACTCATTTCAGAGTATGTCCCTGAGATGTAGGGATCACTGAGGTACTACCCCAGGAACGAGGTGCTGGCAGGCACCACCTCCCTCCCTGGCCTCCCAGCAGAAAAATATGACCATCTTTGGAAGCAAGCATAACACTGACATTCACTACCTGACTTTCTTACACCAAGTTCCACATCCCCCTGTGCTTCCATGGGCCTATCCTTCCCAGTTCAACTTGCCTCAGTCTAGCACTGCTGATCCCTTCTCCCAGAAGACCAGCACAAACTTTGCCAACACTGCCTTTCCCCACCTGCACATCTCCTCCACCTGGGGTAGAGGTGGCAGAGGTGGGCTTTGTGAAAGTCTGAGGCACACCTTGGTAAAACTGTGCACCCTTCTCATTTTGCTCACTTTGCAGATTAGCCCAGGGCAGACCAGACCGTCTGCAGAGCAAGTCTCATTCTGCAAGCCACACAGCACTTAACTTGTTAAAATTGCATGCTCCACCCAGCCCCCACAGCAGGCAAAGAGAACCTCTGCAAATGGATGAACTGAGGGGCAAAGTGGACAAGCACAACAGCAGGCTACATGCAACACAGGAGACACTCGCTGAAATGCCAGTTTCTGGTGAACAAGCGACACTGCACTGCAGGGCATGCAACCTCATCTTCATAAGGCCACCACATAAACAGCAAGACATACCTGACTTTTCTAACACAGAGAAAGAGACATAGAGAGTTAAACAAAATGAGTAGACAGCAGAATATGTCCCAAGTGGGGAAAAAAAAAAAAAAAAAAGACAACCACAGCAAGAGACCCAAACAAAACAGGCAAGTAATAATGCCTGATGGGGAACTGAAAGTGATGAACATAAAGATACTCATGGGACTTGAAAAAAGAGTGGAGGGTATCAGTGAGACATTTCACAAAGAGATAAAAAAGAACCAATCAAAGATGAAGAACACAAAAGTAAGTTAAAAATACACTACATGGAATAAATTATAGGTTAGAGGAAGCAGAGGAGCAAATTAGCAACCTGGAAGACAGAGAAATGGAAAGTAATCAAGCTGAGCAGGTGAGAGAGAAAAAAGTACATAAAATAAGACTAGACTTGGGGAGCTCAGCGACTCCATCAAGTATAATAACATTCACATTATAGGGATCCCAGAAGAAGAAAAAGTGAAAAGGGAGAAGAAAATTTACTTAAAGAAAAATATTGAAAAATTTCCTTAATCAGAGGAAGGAAGCACATATCCAGATCCAGGAGGCACAGAGATCCTCCAACAAAATTAACCCAAGGAGGGCCATACCAGGACACATAGTAATTAATAAGAGAAGAGAGAAGAACCACAAGGTCCTCTCAATTGATGCAGAAAAAGCATTTGACAAGATACAGCATCTGTTACTGATTAAAACGCTTCAAAGTATAGGGATAGAGGGAACATTCCTCAACTTCATAAAACCTATCTATGAAAAACCCACAGCAAATATCATTGTCAATGGGGAAAAGCTGACAGCCTTCCCTTTGAGATAAGGAACACAAGGATGTCCACTCTCACCACTGTTGTTCAACATAGTACTAGAAGTCCTAGCAACAGCAATCAAAAAACACAAAGAAATAAAAGGTATTCAAATTGGTAAAGAAGAAGTCAAACTCTCTCTTTTCACAGATGACATGATACTTTATATGGAAAACCCAAATTACTCCACCCCCAAACTACTAGAACTCATACAGCAATTCAGTAATGTGGCAGGATACAAAATCAATGTACATAAATCAGTTGTTTTCTTATACAATAACAATGAAAATATAAAAAGGGAAACTAGAGAATTGATTCCATTTAGTATAGCACCAAGAACCATAAGATACCTGGGAATAAACCTAATCAAAGAAGTAAAGGATCTGTACTCAAGGAACTACAGAACACTCATGAAGGAAATTGAAGAAGACACAAAAAGATGGAAAAGCAGTCCATGCTCATGGATTGTAAGAATAAACATGGTTAAAGTGTCTATACAGCCTAGAGCAATCTATACTTTCAATGCCATCCTGATCAAAATTCTACCAGCATTTTTCAAAGAGCTGGAACAAACAATCCTAAAATTTGTATGGAACCAGAAGAGACCCTGAATTGCTAAGGAAATGTTGAAAAAGAAAAATGAGGGGGAGGAGTCAAGATGGCAGAGAAGTAGCAGGCTGAGACTACTTCAGCTAGCAGGAGATCAGCTAGATAGCATATCTAAAGATTGCAAATACCTGCAAATCCATCGGCAGATCGAAGAGAAGAAGAACAGCAATTCTGGAAACAGAAAAACAACCACTTTCTGAAAGGTAGGACTGGCGGAGAAGTGAATCCAAAGCGACTTGGGAAGATAGACCCGGGGGGAGGGGCCGGCTCCCGGCAAGAGGCGGAGCAACGGAGCACAAAATCGGGACTTCTAAAAGTCTGTTCCGCTGAGGGACATCGCTCCAGAGGCTAAACCGGGGCGAAGCCCACGCGGGGTCAGCGGGGCCTCAGGTTCCGCAGGGTCACAGAAGGATCGGGGGTGTCTGAGTGTCACAAAGCTTGCGGGTATTGGAACGGGAAAGCCGGCTACAGAGACAAAGCCGACAATAAGCTCGCAGCTCGGGGTTACCTTGAACCGGTTGTAGGCTTGGTGAGCTCGGAGCACGGCCGGAGGTCAGGCAGACGGGAGTTACTGGGCGCTGTTCTCTGAGGGTGCACTGAGGAGTGGGGCCCCGGGCTCCCGGCTCCTCCAGGCCGGAGACCAGGCGGCCGCCATTTGTATTCCCGTCCTCCGGAACTCTACGGAAAGCACTCAGGGAACAAAAGCTCCTGAAAGCAAACCTGAGCGGATTACTCAGCCCAGCCCCTGGTAAGGGTGGTGCAATTCCGCCTGGGGTAAAGACACTTGAGAATCACTACACCAGGCCCCTCCCCCAGAAGATCAACAAGAAATCCAGCCAAGACCAAGTTCACCTACCAAGGAGTGCGGTTTCAATACCAAGGAGAGCAGCAGAATTCCAGAGGAGGAAAAAGCAAAGCACGGAACTCATGGCTTCCTCCCTGTGATTTTTTAGTCTTGCAGTTAAAGTAATTTTTTTTCTCATTTTTTTCTCTTCTTTTGCTAAAATTTTTTTTAACTTTTACCCTCTTCTTTTTAACATTTTTTAACTAGTTTATCTAATATATATATATTTTTTCTTTTTTTTACTTTTCTTTATTCGTTTTCTTTTTTTTAATTCTGTTTTTTTCTTTCTTTCTTTCTTTTTGAACCTCTTTTTATCCCCTTTCTCCCCCCTCACGATTTGGGATCTCTTCTGATTTGGTTAAAGCATATTTTCCTGGACTCTTTGCCACCCTTTTAGTATTTTACTTGCTCCTTCATATACTCTTATCTGGACAAAATGACAAGGCGGAAAAATTCACCACAAAAAAAAAGAACAAGAGGCAGTACCGAAGGCTAGGGACCTAATCAATAAAGACATTGGTAATATGTCAGATCTAGAGTTCAGAATGACAATTCTCAAGGTTCTAGCGGGGCTCGAAAAAGGCATGGAAGATATTAGAGAAACCCTCTCAGGAGATATAAAAGCCCTTTCTGGAGAAATAAAAGAACTAAAATCTAACCAAGTTGAAATCAAAAAAGCTATTAATGAGGTGCAATAAAAAATGGAGGCTCTCGGGGGGGGGGGACAAGATGGCGGGGTACTAGGAAGAGGCGTCTTTTCAGCTGGTACCCCAAAGTGAGCTGATTACCTACCAAAGAACTCTGATCACCCATGAAATCAGCCTGAGATCAGAATTATACACGTCTGGATCTCTACAGGGGCAGAAGACGCCAGTGAGCAGGTAAAGCGGAATGGGAACAGCGGACTGATATCGGAAGACAAACAAAAGGGGGAGGGAGCCACCAGAGGCGACCGGTGGAAAAGTAATACCCCGATACCAGCGAGAGTGCCCTGCGTCTCGGGACCAGCATTAACTCGGAGACTGGTTGAAAGCACTCCAAAAGAGCAAAGGATCGCGGGGGCAAATTGTGGGAATCGGGGCGGCTAGGGACAGGGGCTTAAGTCCCCGGTCCCAGACGGCCTCTCCGGCGCGGAGGCAGAGAGAGTGCGGCGGAGAAACCGGCTCCTGGTCCCTAAGCCGCCAGCGCGCCCCAGAGCGCGGGGGTTCCGGCTCCTGTGAGGGGATGGGAGCCGCGCCGGTCTGCAGAACGCGCGCTAGCCCTACCACAAAGCTTGAGATGCGCGCGCACGTCGCTCCAGCTCTCCTGGGTTTCTAAGGCCCTGGGGCGCTTCTTGACCCGGGCCATTGTTTCAAAGTCTAAGCCGCGCGCCCGCGAAACTCTTCCCCGGACAGGCGCGCAAAAGCCCAGCCTGCGGCTTACGGACCAGCGCCCCGTTCTCAGTGCCCCAGACGCGCGCCCGACCCACAGCCGCCTCTGAAAAGAGGTGCGCGCAAGCCGGGCACTCCCAGCCCCGGCCGGCGGCAAAATCTCAGTGTGCGATCACTGCTTGGAACCTCTCTGGTGGTCAGGAGCTCCCAGACAGCCGCCACTGCCTTGGCTTTGGGGACGAGCAAAAGATCCTGCGCCCCCAGGGTCTTTAACTTGGAACCTGCACTGCCAGCGTCCAAGGGGGAATTTATTCAGCTTCTGCACCCAGACTGAGGCTTCTCTCTGAGACGGAGATCAGGAAGTGTTCCAGGGTGCACCTTGACTGCACCAGAGTTGATACATCCAGCTACATCTGTTCAGTCTTCTCCCACCAAAATGACTAGGAGGAGGAATGCCCAACAGAAGAAAAATACAGAGGATGGACCTTCCGCAATAGAGCTAACGGCTATCAACATAGACAATATGTCGGAAAGAGAATTCAGGCTAACAATTATCCAGGCAATAGCTAGGTTGGAGAAAGCCATGGATGACCAAACAGAATTGATTAGAGCCGAACTGAAAGCGACCAGACAGGATGTTCACAATGTTAGGGCGGAGCTTAAAGCTACCAGGGAGGAGGTCCACAATGCTCTCAATGAGTTCCAATCCAATCTAAACTCTCTCAAAGCTAGGGTAACTGAGACAGAAGATAGAATTAGTGATCTGGAAGACAAACAGATAGAGAGAAAGGATCAGGAGGAAGCCTGGAACAAACAGCTTAGATCCCACGAAAGCAGAATTAGGGAAATAAGTGATGCCATGAAGCTTTCCAACGTCAGAATTATTGGAATTCCTGAAGGGGAGGAGAAAGAAAGAAGTCTAGAAGATGTTGTGGAACAAGTCCTTCATGAAAACTTTCCGAATCTCGCGAATGAAACCAGCGTTCATGTACTAGAGGCTGAACGGTCTCCACCCAAGATTATACACTCCAAAAAAACATCACGACACCTGATAGTCAAATTGAGAAATTATAATTGTAGGTATAATCTCTTGAAAGCCGCCAGGGCAAAGAGGCTCCTTACTTACAGAGGGAAGCCCATCAGAATAACGTCAGACCTGTCCACAGAGACCTGGCAAGCCAGAAGAGGCTGGCAAGATATATTCAGGGCACTAAATGAGAAGAACATGCAGCCAAGAATACTTTATACAGCAAGACTGACATTCAAAATGGATGGAGAGATAAAGAGTTTCCAAGACCGGCAAGACTTGAAAGACTATGCAACCACCAAGCCGATACTGCAGGAAATATTAAGGGGGGTTCTATAAAAGAGGAAAAATCCCAAGAATAGCATTGAACAGAAATATAGAGACAGTCTACAGAAAGAAAGACTTCAAAGGTAACTCGATGTCAATAAAAACGTATCTATCAATAATCACTCTCAATGTGAATGGCCTAAATGAACCCATAAAACGGCACAGGGTTGCAGATTGGATAAAACGACAGGACCCATCCATATGCTGTCTACAAGAGACCCATTTTGAACCTAAAGATACACACAGACTGAAAGTGAAGGGGTGGAGAAGCATCTTTCATGCCAATGGGACTCAAAAGAAGGCTGGGGTAGTGATTCTCATATCAGATAAATTAGACTTCAAACTAAAGACTGTAGTCAGAGATACAGAAGGACACTACATAATCCTTAAAGGGACTATCCACCAAGATGATCTAACAATTGTAAATATCTATGCTCCCAATATGGGAGCAGCCAATTACTTAAGAAAACTGTTAATCAAGATAAAGAGTCATATTGATATGAATACACTAATCGTAGGTGATCTTAACACGCCTCTTTCAGAATTAGACAGATCATCGAAGCAGAAAATCAATAAAGAAACAAGAGCATTGAACGACACATTGGACCAGATGGACCTCATAGATATATACAGAACATTCCACCCTAAAACAGCAGAATACTCATTCTTCTCAAGTGCACACGGAACCTTCTCCAGAATAGACCACATACTGGGTCACAAATCAGGACTCAGCCGATACCAAAAGACTGAGATTATTCCCTGCATATTCTCAGATCACAATGCTTTGAAACTGGAGCTCAATCACAAGGAAAAGTTCCGAAGGAACTCAAACACCTGGAAGCTAAAGACCACCTTGCTTAAGAATGCTTGGATCAACCAGGAGATCAAAGAAGAACTGAAACAATTCATGGAAACCAATGAGAATGAAGACACTTCAGTCCAAAACCTATGGGATACAGCAAAGGCGGTCGTAAGGGGAAAATATATAGCCATCCAAGCCTTGCTCAAAAAAATTGAAAAATCCAGAACACACCAGCTGTCTCTACACCTTAAAGAACTGGAGGATCAACAACAAATCAAACCAACTCCACACATAAGAAGGGAAATCATCAAGATTAGAGCTGAGATCAATGAGGGAGAAACCAGAGATACAGTAGAACGTATCAATGAAACTAGAAGCTGGTGTTTTGAAAGAATCAATAAGATCGATAAGCCACTGGCTACACTAATCCAAAAGAAAAGAGAGAAATCCCAAATTCATAAAATTATGAATGAAAAGGGAGAGATCACAACTAACACCAAGGAAGTAGAAACAATCATCAGAAGTTACTACGAACAGTTATATGCCAATAAGCTTAGCAACCTAGATGAAATGGATGCATTCCTGGATAAATATAAACTACCAAAATTGAACCAGGAAGAAATCGACAACCTGAATAGACAGATATCTAATAACGAGATTGAAGCAGTGATCAAAAATCTCCCAAAAAACAAGAGCCCAGGACCTGACGGATTCCCTGGGGAATTCTACCAAACCTTCCAAGAAGAAATAACACCTATTCTCCTGGAGCTGTTTCAAAAAATTGAAGCAGAAGGAAAACTTCCAGACTCTTTCTATGAAGCCAGCATTACCCTGATCCCCAAACCAGGCAAGGACCATACCAAAAAGGAGAATTTCAGACCAATATCACTGATGAATATGGATGCTAAGATTCTCAACAAGATCCTAGCCAACAGGATCCAACAACACATTAAAAAGATTATCCACCATGATCAGGTGGGATTCATCCCTGGGCTACAAGGATGGTTCAACATTCGTAAATCAATCAATGTGATACAACAAATTAATATGAGAAGAGAGAAGAACCACATGGTCCTCTCAATTGATGCAGAAAAAGCATTTGACAAAATCCAACATCCGTTCCTGATTAAAACGCTTCAAAGTATAGGGATAGAGGGAACATTCCTGAACCTCATCAAATCTATCTATGAAAGACCCACAGCAAATATCATCCTCAATGGGAAAAAGCTTGCAGCCTTCCCGTTGAGATCAGGAACAAGACAAGGATGCCCACTTTCACCACTCTTGTTCAACATAGTATTAGAAGTCCTAGCAACAGCAATCAGACAACAGAGAGAAATAAAAGGTATCCAAATTGGTAATGAAGAAGTCAAACTCTCTCTCTTCGCAGATGACATGATTCTTTATATGGAAAACCCAAAAGACTCCACCCCCAAACTACTAGAACTCATACAGCAATTCAGCAGCGTGGCAGGATACAAAGCCAATGTGCAGAAATCAGTGGCTTTCTTATACACTAACAATGAAAATACAGAAAGGGAAATTAGAGAATCGATTCCATTTACTATAGCACCAAGAACCATAAGATACCTGGGAATAAACCTAACTAAAGAGGTAAAGGATCTATACTTGAGGAACTATAGAACACTTATGAAAGAAATTGAAGAAGACACAAAAAGATGGAAGACCATTCCATGCTCTTGGATCGGAAGAATAAACATCGTTAAAATGTCTATACTGCCTAGAGCAATCTATACTTTTAATGCCATTCCGATCAAAATTCCACCGGCATTCTTCAAAGAGCTGGAGCAAATAATCCAAAAATTTGTATGGAATCAGAAGAGACCCCGAATCGCTAAGGAAACGTTGAAAAACAAAAATAAAGCTGGCGGCATCACCTTACCTGATTTCAAGCTTTATTACAAAGCTGTGATCACCAAGACAGCATGGTACTGGCATAAAAACAGACACATAGACCAGTGGAACAGAGTAGAGAGCCCTGATATGGACCCTCAACTCTATGGTCAATTAATCTTCGACAAAACAGGAAAAAATATACAGTGGAAAAAAGACAGTCTCTTCAATAAATGGTGCTGGGAAAACTGGACAGCTATATGTAGAAGAATGAAACTCGACCATTCTCTTACACCGTACACAAAGATCAACTCAAAATGGATAAAAGACCTCAATGAGAGACAGGAATCTATCAGAATCTTAGAGGAGAACATAGGCAGTAATCTCTTCGATATCAGCCACAGCAACTTCTTTCAAGATACGTCTCCAAAGGCAAAGGAAACAAAAGCGAAAATAGACTTCTGGGACTTCATCAAAATCAAAAGCTTCTGCACAGCAAAGGAAACAGTCAAAAAAACAAAGAGGCAACCCACGGAATGGGAGAAGATATTTGCAAATGACAGTACAGACAAAAGGTTGATATCCAGGATCTATAATGAACTCCTCAAACTCAACCCACACGAAACAGACAAACACATCAAAAAATGGGCAGAAGATATGAACAGACACTTCTCCAATCAAGACATACAAATGGCTATCAGACACATGAAAAAATGCTCATCATCATTAGCCCTCAGGGAGATTCAAATTAAAACCACATTGAGATATCACCTTACACCAGTTAGAATGGCCAAAATTAACAAAACAGGAAACAACATGTGTTGGAGAGGATGTGGAGAAAGGGGAACCCTCTTACACTGTTGGTGGGAATGCAAGTTGGTGCAGCCTCTTTGGAGAACAGTGTGGAGATTCCTCAAGAAATTAAAAATAGAGCTTCCCTACGACCCTGCAATTGCACTCCTGGGTATTTACCCCAAAGATACAGATGTCGTGAAAAGAAGGGCCATCTGTACCCCAATGTTTATAGCAGCAATGGCCACAGTCGCCAAACTATGGAAAGAACCAAGATGCCCTTCAACGGATGAATGGATAAGGAAGATGTGGTCCATATACACTATGGAGTATTATGCCTCCATCAGAAAGGACGAATATCCAACTTTTGTAGCAACATGGACGGGACTGGAAGAGATTATGCTGAGTGAAATCAGTCAAGCAGAGAGAGTCAATTATCATATGGTTTCACTCATTTGTGGAGCATAACCAATAGCATGGAGGACAAGGGACGTTAGAGAGTAGTAGGGAATTTGGGTAAATTGGAAGGGGAGGTGAACCATGAGAGACTATGGACTCTGAAAAACAGTCTGAGGGGTTTGAAGTGGCGGGGGGGTGGGAGGTTGGGGTACCAGGTGGTGGGTATTATAGAGGGCACAGCTTGCATGGAGCACTGGGTGTGGTGAAAAAATAATGAATACTGTTTTTCTGAAAATAAATAAATTGGGAAAAAAAAATGGAGGCTCTCACTGCTAGGATAAATGAGGCAGAAGAAAGAAATAGCAATATAGAAGACCAAATGACAGAGAATAAAGAAGCTGAGCAAAAGAGGGACAAACAGCTACTGGACCATGAGGGGAGAATTCAAGAGATAAGTGACACCATAAGACAAAACAACATTAGAATTATTGGGATTCCAGAAGAAGAAGAAAGAGAGAGGGGAGCAGAAGGTATATTGGAGAGAATTATTGGAGAGAATTTCCCCAATATTGCAAAGGCAATGAGCATCAAAATTCAGGACGTTCAGAGAATGCCCCTCAAAATCAATAAGAATGGGCCCACACCACATCACCTAATAGTAAAATTTACAAGTCTTAGTGACAAAGAGAAAATCCTGAAAGCAGCCCAGGAAAAGAAGTCTGTAACATACAATGGTAAAAATATTAGATTGGCAGCTGACTTATCCACAGAGACCTGGCAGGCCAGAAAGAGCTGGCATGATATTTTCAGAGTACTAAATGAGAAAAACATGCAGCCAAGAATACTATATCCAGCTAGGCTATCATTGAAAATAGAAGGAGAGATTAAAAGCTTCCAGGACAAACAAAAACTGAAAGAATTTGCAAACACCAAAACAGCTCTACAGGAAATATTGAAAGGGGTCCTCTAAGCAAAGAGAGAGCCTACAAGTGGTAGATCAGAAAGGAACAGAGACAATATACAGTAACAGTCACCTTACAGGCAATACAATGGCACTAAATTCATATCTCTCAATAGTTACCCTGAATGTTAATGGGCTAAATGCCCCAATCAAAAGACACAGGGTATCAGAATGGATAAAAAAAAACAAAACCCATCTATATGTTGCCTCCAAGAAACTCATTTTAAGCCTGAAGACATCTCCAGATTTAAAGTGAGGGGGTGGAAAAGAATTTACCATGCTAATGGACATCAGAAGAAAGCAGAAGTGGCAATCCTTATATCAGATCAATTAGATTTTAAGCCAAAGACTATAATAAGAGATGAGGAAGGACTCTATATCATACTCAAAGGGTCTGTCCAACAAGAAGATCTAACAATTTTAAATATCTATGGCCCCAACGTGGGAGCAGCCAACTATATAAACCAATTAATAACAAAATCAAAAAAACCCATCGACAATAATACAATAATAGTAGGGGACTTTAACACTCCCCTCACTGAAATGGACAGATCATCAAAGCAAAAGATCAACAAGGAAATAAAGGCCTTAAATGACACATTGGACCAGATGGACATCACAGATATATTCCGAACATTTCATCCCAAAGCAACAGAATATACATTCTTCTCTAGTGCACATGGAACATTCTCCAGAATAGATCACATCCTCGGTCCTAAATCAGGACTCAACCGGTATCAAAAGATTGGGATCATTCCCTGCATATTTTCAGACCACAATGCTCTGAAGCTAGAACTCAACCACAAGAGGAAGTTTGGAAAGAACACAAATACATGGAGACTAAACAGCATCCTTCTAAAGAATGAATGGGTCAACCGGGAAATTAAAGAAGAATTGAAAAAAATCATGGAAACAAATGATAATGAAAACACAACGGTTCAAAATCTGTGAGACACAACAAAGGCAGTCCTGAGAGGAAAATATATAGCAGTGCAAGCCTTTCTCAAGAAACAAGAAAGGTCTCAGGTGCACAACCTAACCCTACACCTAAAGGAGCTGGAGAAAGAAGAAGAAAGAAACCCTAAGCCCATCAGGAGAAGAGAAATCATAAAGATCAGAGCAGAATTCAATGAAATAGAAACCAAAAAAACAATAGAACAAATCAACGAAACTAGGAGCTGGTTCTTTGAAAGAATTAATAAAATTGATAAACCCCTGGCCAGACTTATCAAAAAGAAAAGAGAAGGGACCCAAATAAATAAAATCATGAATGAAAGAGGAGAGATCACAACTAACACCAAAGAAATACAAACTATTATAAGAATAAACTATGAGCAACTCTATGCCAACAAATTTGACAATCTGGAAGAAATGGATGCATTCCTAGAAACATATAAACTACCACAACTGAACCAGGAAGAAATAGAAAGCCTGAACAGACCCATAACCAGTAAGGAGATTGAAATAGTCATTAAAAATCTCCAAACAAACAAAAGCCCGGGGCCAGACGGCTTCCCGGGGGAATGCTACCAAACATTTAAAGAAGGACTAATTCCTATTCTCCTGAAAATGTTCCAAAAAATAGAAATGGAAGGAAAACTTCCAAACTCATTTTATGAGGCCAACATCACCTTGATCCCAAAACCAGACAAGGATCCCATCAAAAAAGAGAGCTATAGACCAATATCCTTGATGAACACAGATGCAAAAATTCTCACCAAAATACTAGCCAATAGGATTCAACAGTACATTAAACAGTACACCATGACCAAGTGGGATTTATTCCAGGGCTTCAAGGTTGGTTCAACATCCGCAAATCAGTCAATGTGATACAACATATCAATAAAAGAAAGAACAAGAACCATATGATACTCTCAATAGATGCTGAAAAAGCATTTGACAAAGTACAGCATCCCTTCCTGATCAAAACTCTTCAAAGTGCAGGGATAGAGGGCACATACCTCAATATCATCAAAGCCATCTATGAAATACCCACCGCAAATATCATTCTCAATGGAGAAAAACTGAAAGCTTTTCCGCTAAGGTCAGGAACACGGCAGGGATGTCCATTATCACCACTGCTATTCAACATAGTACTAGAAGTCCTAGCCTCAGCAATCAGACAACAAAAGGAAATTAAAGGCATCCAAATCGGCAAAGAAGAAGTCAAATTATCACTCTTCGCAGATGATATGATACTATATGTGGAAAACCCAAAAGACTCCACTCCAAAACTGCTAGAACTTGTACAGGAATTCAGTAAAGTGTCAGGATATAAAATCAATGCACAGAAATCAGTTGCATTTCTCTACACCAACAAGACAGAAGAAAGAGAAATTAAGGAATCAATCCCATTTACAACTGCACCCCAAACCATAAGATACCTAGGAATAAACCTAACCAAAGAGGCTAAGAATCTATACTCAGAAAACTATAAAGTACTCATGAAAGAAATTGAGGAAGACACAAAGAAATGGAAAAATGTTCCATGCTCCTGGATTGGAAGAATAAATACTGTGAAAATGTCTATGCTACCTAAAGCAATCTACATATTTTATGCAATTCCTATCAAAGTGCCATCCATCTTTTTCAAAGAAATGGAACAAATAATTCTAAAATTTATATGGAACCAGAAAAGACCTCGAATAACCAAAGGGATATTGAAAAAGAAAGCCAAAGTTGGTGGCATCACAATCCCAGACTTCAAGCTCTATTACAAAGCTGTCATCATCAAGACAGCATGGTAATGGCACAAAAACAGACAAATAGATCAATGGAACAGAATAGAGAGCCCAGAAATAGACCCTCAACTCTATGGTCAACTAATCTTCAACAAAGCAGGAAAGAATGTCCAATGGAAAAAAGACAGCCTCTTCAATAAATGGTGTTGGGAAAATTGGACAGCCAAAAAATGAAATTGGACCATTTCCTTACACCACACACAAAAATAGACTCAAAATGGATGAAGGACCTCTATATGAGAAATGAATCCATCAAAATCCTTGAGGAGAACACAGGCAGCAACCTCTTCGACCTCAGCCGCAGCAACATCTTCCTAGGAACATCGCCAAAGGCAAGGGAAGCAAGGGCAAAAATGAACTATTGGGACTTCATCAAGATCAAAATATTTTGCACATCAAAGGAAACAGTTAACAAAATCAAAAGACAACTGACAGAACGGGAGAAGATATTTGCAAACGACATATCAGATAAAGAACTTGTGTCCAAAATCTATAAAGAACTTAGGAACTCAACACCCAAAGAACAAATAATCCAATCAAGAAATGGGAAGAGGACATGAACAGACATTCTGCAAAGAAGACATCCAGATGGCCAAAAGACACATGAAAAAGTGCTCCATATCACTCGGCATCAGGGAAATACAAATCAAAACCACAATGAGATATCAGCTCACACCAGTCAGAATGGCTAAAATCAACAAGTCAGGAAATGACAGATGTGGCAAGGATGCGGAGAAAGGGGAACCCTCCTACACTGTTGGTGGGAATGCAAGCTGGTGCAACCACTCTGGAAAACAGCATGGAGGTTCCTCAAAATGTTGAAAATAGAACTGCCCTATGACCCAGCAATTGCACTACTGGGTATCTACCCTAAAGATACAAACGTAGTGATCCAAAGGGGCATGTGCACCTGAATGTTTATAGCAGCAATGTCCACAATAGCCAAACTATAGAAAGAACCTAGATGTCCATCAACAGATGAATGGATCAAGAAGATGTGGTATATATACACAATGGAATACTATGCAGCCATCAAAAGAAATGAAATCTTGCCATTTGCGACAACATGGATGGAACTAGACCATATCATGCTTAGCGAAATAAGTCAAGCGGAGAAAGACAACTATCATATGATCTCCCTGATATGAGGAAGTGGTGACGCAACATGGGGGCTTAAGTGGGTAGGAGAAGAATCAATGAAACAAGATGGGATTGGGAGGGAGACAAACCATAAGCGGCTCTTAATCTCACAAAACAAACTGAGGGTTGCTGGGGGGAGGGGGATTGGGAGAAGGGGGGTGGGGTTATGGACATTGGAGAGGGTAAGTGCTTTGGTGAGTGCTGTGAAGTATGTAAACCTGGCGATTCACAGACCTGTACCCCTGGGCATAAAAATATATGTTTATAAAAAATAAAAAAATTTAAAAAAAAATAAATAAAATCTAAAAATATTGGTTAAAATGGGGAAAAAAAAAGAAAAACGAAACTGGTGGCATCACGTTGCCTGATTTTAAGCTTTACTACAAAGCTGTGATTACCAAGACAGCATGATACTGGCACAAAAACAGACACATAGACCAGTGGAACAGATTAGAGAGCCCAGATATGGACCCACAACTCTATGGTCAACTAATCTTCAACAAAGCAGGAAAAATATACAGTGAAGAAAAGACAGTCTCTTCAATAAATCGTGTTGGCAAAATTGGACAGCTATGTGTAAAAGAATGAAACTTGACCATTCTCTTACACCACACACAATTATAAACTTGAAGTGGATAAAAGCCCTCAGTGTAAGGCTGGAATCTATCAAAATCCTAGAGGAGAACACATAGGAATTAAGATGCAAAAAGTAGTGATAAAGAAAAAAAATCAAAGCTCCAAGAGAAAAGAAGATAGTTATATACAATTAATTAGTTAATTAATTAATAAGGCTATCAGTAGACTTTTCAGCAGAAACTTTGCAGACCAGAAGACAGGGAAGGATATATTCAAATTGCTAAAAGGGAAAGAATCTTCAGCCAAGAATACTCTATCCATCAAGGCTATCATTCAAATTAGAAGGAGATAAAAACCTTCTCAGACAAACAAAAACTAAAGGAATTCATAACTACTAAACTAATCTATAAGAAATGTTAAAAGGGACTCTGAGTAGAAAGGAAAGACCATGAGTAAGAGTAAGAAAAGCAGGAGACACATATGCAGTAAAAATAAGTATATCTTTAAAAATCAGTAAAGGGAGTCACAAAATAAAAGGATGTAAAATATGACACCATATACCTAGAACACTGGTGGGAAAGAGGAGTAAAGAATGGGTTCAAACTTAAGTGACTATCAATTTAATATAGACTCTTATATACAGAAGGTGTTATATATAAACTGAGGGGTAAGCACAAATCAAAATAAAAAATGTGTAGTGAATATGCAAAAAATAAAGATAAAGAAATTCCAGCATATCACTACCAACAACCAGCAAACCATGAAAGAGAGCAAAAACAACCACAAAACAAGTAAAAGAAATGGCAAAAAATACATATCTGTTGATAATTACATTAAATGTAAATGGACTAAGTGCTCTAATTAAAAGACAGAATGATAAACTAGATTTAATAATAATAATAATAATAATAATAATAGGGACAAACCACTAAGAAGATATAACAATTGTAAATATTTATACACCCAACAAGGGAATACCTAAATACATAAAAGTTGATAAAAAACATAAAGGAAATAATCAATAGTAATACAATAATAGTAGAGGACTTTAACACTCCATTTACACTGATGGGAAGATTTTTCAAACAGAAAATCAGTAAGGAAACAATGACTTTGAATGACACACTGGACCAGATGGATCTAACACATACATTCAGAACATTCTATGTTCAGATGAACATTCAATGTTCAGAACATTCAGAACATTGCATCAGAAAACACATTCTTTTCAAGTGCACATGGAACATACTCCAGAACAGATCACCTATTAGGCCACAAAACAAGTCTCAACAAATGCAAAAACATCAAAGTCATACCATGCATCTTTCTGACCACAATGCTATGAAACTAGAAATCAACCACAAGAAAATATCTTAAAAAACCACAAAAACATGAAGGTTAAATCACAGGCTCCTAACAATTGAATGGGTTGACCAAGAAATCAAAGAAATAAAATCACCTGGAAAAAAATAAAAATTAAAACACAATGGTCCAAAATCTTTTGGATGTCGTTCAAAGAGAGAAGTTTATAGCAATATAGACCTATCTCAAGAAGCATGAAAAATCTCAAACAACCTAACCTTATACCTAAGAGAGCAAAAAAACAGAACAAAAAACAAAACCTCAAACTAGCAAAAGGAGGGAAATAATAAAGATTAGAGCAGAAATGAATGATATAGAAACTAAAAAAATCCAATAGAACAGATTAATGAAAATGAAACCAGGAGTAGTTTCTTTGAAAAGATCAACAAAATTGATAAACCTTTAGTCAAACTCACAAAAAAAAAAAAAAAAAAAAAAAAAGTGGGAGAGAAACCAAATAAGCAAAATCACAAATGAAAGAGGAGAAATAACATCTAACATAACAGAAATATATATGATCTTAAAAGAATATTGTGAAAAATGTGTGTCAACAAATTGGATGACCGAGAATTGGATACATTTTTAGAAACATATAACCTCTCAAAACTGAATTAGGAAGAAATAGAAAATTTGAACAGACCAAAAACCAGCAAGGAAATTGAATCAGTAGTCAAAAAAATCCTAACAAATAGAAGTCCAGGACCCAACAACTTTGCAGACAAATTCTACAAATCATTTGAGAAGAGTTTATTTTTTGAAACTTCTCCAAAATTTTTCAAACTTTTCCAAAAAATAGAAAAGGAAGGAAAAACTTTCAAATTCATTCTATGAGGCCAGCATTACCCTGATACCAAAACTAATAAAGACACCATGAAAGAGAGTGGGAGAGAGGCAGAGAGAGCTATAGGCCAATATCTCAATGAACAAAGATGCAAAAATCCTCAACAAAATACCAGCAAACTGAATCCAGCACATTAAAAAAATCATTTACCTTAATCAGGTGGGATTTATTCCTGGGATCCAAGGGTGATTCAATATTTATAAGTCAATCAACATGATGCATTACATCAATAAGAGAAAAAATAAAAACCTTAGGATCATCTCAAAGACACAGAAAAAGAATTTGACAAAGTGTAATGTCCATTCATAACAAAAACACTCAACAAAGCAGGTTTAAAGGGAACATATTTCAGCAAAATTAAGGCCATATATGGAAAAATCCATAGCTAACATCATACTCAATAGTGAAAAACTGAGCTTTTCCCCTAAGGTCAAGATAAGGAGGTCCATTCTTAACCACTTTTATTCAACATAGTACCTGAAGTCTTAGTCACAGCAATCAGACAGCAAAAAGAGATAAAAGAAATACAGATTGGTAAGGAAGTAGTAAAACTTTCATTATTTACAGATGACATGATACTCTATACATAAAACCCTAAAGACTCCACCAAAAAACTAGAACTGATAAATGAATTCAGTAAAGTTACAGGATATGAAATCAGTGTACAGAAATCCACTGCACTTCTATTCACTAATAGTGAAGCAGCAGAAAGAAATTAAGAAAATAATCCCATCTACAATTACACCAAAATAATAAAATACCGAGGAATAAATTAACCAAAGAGGTGAAAGACCTCTATGCTGAAAACACTGATGAAAGAAATTGAAGATGACACTAAAAGAATGGAAAAACATTCCATGCTCATGGATTGGAAGAACAAATATTGTTAAAATCTCCATACAACCCAAAGAAGTATACAAATTTAATGCAATCCCTATCAAAATGCCAAAAATATTTTTCAGAGAACTAGAACGAACAATCCTATAATTTGTATGGAACAAATAGCCAAAGCAATCTTGAAAAAGAAAAACAAAACTGGAAGTATCACAATTCCAGACTTCAAGTTATATAACAAAGCTGTAGTAATCAAAACAGTATGGCATTGGCACAATGGACAGGTACAACAATGGAGCAGAATAGAAAGCACAAGAATAAACCCACAATTAATCTTCAACAAAGGAGGAGGGAATATATATTAGGCAAAAGAGTGTCTCTTCAACAAATGTTGTTGGGAACAGGACAACTATGCAAAAGAATGAAACTGAACCACTTTCTTACACCATACACAAAAATAAACTCAGAATTGCTTAAGTACATAAATTTGAGACATGAAACCATAAAAATCCTAGAAGAACAGGCAATAATTTCTCTGAAATCGATGGTAGCAATGTCTTTTTAGATGTCTCCTGAGGCAAGGGAAATAAAAGCAAAACTAAACTTCTGGAACTACATCAAAATAAAAAGCTTCCGCACAACAAAGGAAACAACCAAGGAAACTTTAAGACAACCTACTGAATGGGAAAAGATATTTGCAAATGACATGTTTGATAAAGGGTTATTATCCAAAGTATATAAATACCTTATACAACTCAGCATAAAAAAACCCCATATAATCTGATTAAAGATAGGCAGAAGACATGAACAGACATTTTTCCAAAGGAGGCATCCAGAGGGCCTACATGAAAACAACACATGAAAAGATGCTCAATATCACTCATCATCAGGGAAATGCAAATGCAAATGCAAGCTACAATGATATATCATCTCACAGACACATAAGAAACAAGTGTTAAAAAAGAATGTGGAGAAAAAGGAACCCTCATGCACTATTGGTGGGAAGGCAAGATGGAGCATCCACTCTGAGGAAGTTCCTCAAAAAGTTAAAATTAGAACTACCCCAAAAATACAAAAACACTAATTCGAAGGGATACATGCACCCTTATGTTTATTGCAGCATTATTTACAATAGCCAAATTATGGAAGCAAACCAAGTGTCCATTGGTAGATAAACAGGTAAAGAAGATGCGGTATATCTACTGTGGAATATTATTCAGCAATCAAAAAGAATGAAATCTTGCCATTTGTAACAACATGGATACTCATAGTGTATATATATATAGAGAGAGAGATACATAGTATAATGTTAAGCGAAATAAGTCAGAGAAAGACAAATAACCATATGATTTCGCTTACATGTAGAATTTAAAAAATAAACAAAGAGATAATAAAGACAAACAAAATAAAGACAGAGACACAGAGAGAGAGAAACCAAGAAACAGACCCTTACCTCTAGAGAACAAACTGACGGTTACCAGAGGGGATGTGGGTGGGAGGATGGGTGAACTGGGGGGTGGGGATTAAGGAGGGCACTTGTTGTGAGCATAGGGTGTTGTGATGAGCATAGGGTGAACATAGGAATTGTTGTATCACTATATTGTATGCCTGAAACTAATATAACACTATATGTTATTTATCCCAATATCTTGTTAGAAACTATTTTTGCTTTTTTACAGGATCTTTGTTCTAGAATTCAGGCAGTGACTGGGAAAGCAATATAAAACAAAACTGTGAACAGCAGTTACTGTGTCACCCTTCCCTCTGTCTATGAGCTCAGTGGTGGCTAATGGGAGCCTCCCACTCTCACCCCCACGCAGAGATGTCTCAGCTTTGGACAGCAGGTGTCCAGTCCCACAAAACCCCCAGACATCCTTAGGTATGTCTGGTGGCAACAACAGAAAGCTTGCCTTCTATCCCAGGAGGCTCCTCAGAGTCATCTAAATTGGTCTTTGATGGCTAGTGTCACTAGCTTACCAGACTTTCATAGAAATTTCTGAATACCCTTTTGCTCAGGTCATGCTTAGGCCCACTTTTCCATTCTAAACATTGAGGTTTTGGAAATCCTTAATGAGAAAAGTTAGGGGAAAGGAAAGAAAGGACAATAACATGCATTGATTATTTAATATACAAAGTTACATTTTTATTTTCTTTACATAAGAAATTCTAAATTCTATCTGCATAACAACTTAATGATATAGTTTGTTTTTATATCCCTATTTAATAAACAAAGAAACTAAAGTTTAGCAACATCAAGTAACTTGACCAATGTTACTATGTTAATAAGTATCCAAGTCGGGATTTCAGCCCAGGTTTAGCCTCAAAGAACATGCTATTTCTACCACACCACAAAGAACTATAAATTAAGAACAGAAATGTCCACAGAAAGACGATCTATTAATGGGTTGAATGCTAATGAATATTAGTCAGTTGATAGACATTAGCTGTGACACATTTGCCAGGAATATGACCCTCATTTTTGCAGAATCTTGCTATTTATAGGACATTGAAAATTGCTTCATTGAGTTCTGGCTGCACAATGTATTAATCACACTTGGTACAATATTACTAGTTACTAAATTCTGATGTTACAATATCCTATCTGCATGAGGCCACATAACTGGTTAGAAAGTGAAATAATGAAGCCATTTAAACTACTGCTTACCCTTGATAGCTAAAAATGGAACACCTCTATTTTTTAACTAAATAGATTAAATCAACTGATTGATTTAGCCTTTGAAATTCCAAGACTCTTTGAGGTTTTTATGAAGCATAAAAGAAAGAATAATATCTACATCAGTAGTCCTCCCTCCTTACTTAAAAAAAAAAATCCCTTAAAATTTTGTTCAAAGAATTTAAAATAATACCAGGACATAGTGTTTTTTAAAAAAAATTAATTGCTTCAGAGATGATAACAAGAACAAGTAATCTCCCATCTTACCCTTTATAGTTAGAGTATACTTGGCTTTAAGTCTAAGAAACACAATTAAAACTAACTTAAACAATTATGAAATTCATTATCTCATATTCCAAAGTCTATATGCAGGGCAGGCTCCAGATGTGTCTCAGGACTGTAAATCCACTGCTCAAGAACCCTTAATGTATGTACCTTTGTCCTCTGATAGTCACAAGATGGCTGCAAGCTCCATGTGTTTAGTGGAAGAAGGAGATTGTCTCTCCCATTGAGGAACAGATGCCCTTTCCTCCAGTCTCGTTAACCCTTTCCTCCCTACCCTTACTGAAAGTAGCCAGTGAAACTTCAGGTGCTGTTTGTTCAGATCAGTAATTCTCTACCTTATCAGATCCAATGTCTTTTTTGAAAACAAATTTTTCAAAATCCCCTCTTTCCTAGCCTGATAACATATGATGGATATCATAACCATCTATACACACCATTTCAGAAAGTACTTATATTAACAAAGCTTCTCAGACAAGTTCAGTTGTTTCTTGACACTTGCTTAGGTCAAAGCTGAATAAAACACTCTCCTTCCCAAACCCAGGCCCATCCAGTATGCATCAGCTTGCAACCTAAATATCTTATTTGTATCAGCTTTTGCTTTAGTTTCTGTTTGCCTTGATCAGTTCTGAAAGATTCTCTGCTGCCATCAAGGCTCACTTTTGCCACCTGAGCCTTAGGGGAAGAGGTAGAATCCTCTCTTCTTTTCTGAATGATTTGTCAGTACTCACTGATTCTTATTGATTTAAATTCAGGCCATTGTTTTCAAGAAACTGCTATTAAAGTGAAATATCTCTGGGATCTCAGGTCCAGAGAAGGAAATAGAGAAGCATAGAGGAAGATGCAAAGTTTAACATCATCTCTTTTGTCAAAGTACTTCTCAAAGACAGTTCTCAGAGACCCTATCCTTTTGAATTTCCTAAATTCAGCCATTTCCTGGGTCAAGTCTTCCCTACTTTTCCAGAGGGGAGAGTAGAGAGGATAATGAACATTTATCATGGCTCCTACAGCCATGGACAGTATGGGTGATTTCTGTGTGGCACACCATTTACTGCTCACTGGGACACTGTTGGGCAGCTGTTTCTCTACCTGTTCCATAGGTGATGGAATGGTGTCTCTGAGGGATAGAGAGCAGCAAGGACATATGGGGCTGCAAGTTGAACTAGTCCTGTGAGTTCAAAGCCCAGCCTCTTTCCCAGCATCAGTGAAGTAAGTCACTGTCTCCTGTCTACCACCTTGTTTTTATTTTTACTTTACATTAGAGCATCCTCGAGTTCCCCTGGTCCCAGAAAAATTCAGACTCATCTAATCTCCCCATCTCCAAGGCTTGCCTCCACACTTGGTGCTCAAGTTCCTTTCCCAGCAGTCACCTGACTCAGACAATTCCAGTGTTAGGGAATTTCTGTGCTGGAGGCAACCCAGCACATCTCCAGTTGAAGTGGTTGTTAAGGAGTTCTGTCTTTGCCTCCCTAAATCTTGGCATACTGGTGCCATTTCTGCTCTCTGAAGCCTCCTTAGAAAAGTCTCGTTCCCACTTCACATGGTGGCCCTGCAAACAAATGAGTCAGAGTTCATTTGGTTATCTTTCATGCACAATGAATGGGTCTACCACAGATCGATTTATTGATACCTGAGGTGTCGTGTAAGTCTTTGGTGCCCAAATCTCTGCGCTCTCTTCTATAACATCAAGCTTTATCTAATGTATTTTACAAATGGTTCCCATTTCCTAACTTCCTATGACCTACTCTATCCTTATCCTGATTTCTAATTCTTTTCTCATATACCTAGGTTCAATTTTTCTTCCAATTAGTGTTAAAATCCATGCTGGCTCTTGTCCAATGATTACATATTTACATTTATCAACATGAACATTTCATTGAATACACAAGAAGGGAGGCTAGACAGCTGAAGAAAAACATCTACAAAAGCCAGTTTGATTTTCTTTTCCTGCCTTAAAATATATTCACATGCAATAGTAAAGAAACTATATTTTATAAAATATTTTCAAAACTTAGGAACCATGTAAAAGAAAATAAAGAAATATTTCTGGATAAGAAATTTGAATTCAGGTAAGCTGTGAACCAGTGGTTCATAGACCAGTAGTACCTGAATTCCATGGGAATCTGTCAGAAATGAAAATTCTTGGCCCAGCCCTTCAAACTACTGAATGAGCACTCTGGGGTGTGGCCTGGCAATCTGTTTTTACAAACCAAAAAGGTGATTCCGATGTTCACTGAAATTTCAGAATTGCTGTAACTTACCTGGGTTTGTATCCTTAATAATTAATTAAAAAACAACATCTTTGGCATTCTTTACAAATTTACAAAGCCTTTTCTCTTACATTATTCAAACTCTCTGGACTTACTGCTCCTCATGAAAACTAATGAGGTTGAAGTAGACCATGGTGGCAAATAAATTTCATATTAGTTGCCAACTCTGATCAATTAGTACTGATTTCCTGGAAAATAATGGCTTCAGAGTCATAGAGAATTACAGAAGTTACTTAAATTTCTGTTTCTTCATCTGTAAAATAGGAATTATATTACTATCTACACACAGCCAGGTTCAATGGGAAAATGTGCTCATTTGGAGATGTCTGCCCCGATCAAGGAAGGAGGCAATGGAGGAATTTGTACCACAAAGTTGCTTATCCTGGACTAGAAATTCTCCGTTTTAAATACTCTAGCTGTAATTTAAGGTAAGGGGTGAAGGTGACTTAAGGAAACAGACCTTTATTGAGAAAAAAGTCAGCCAGTTTTGAACAAAAAAGAGTTTCTAAGATAATTTTTCATAGTATCTGGGCCCCAAGAAGATACTGAACAACTTGAGGGAGATGATAAAAGGAGATTCCTTTTATCATTTCTGCTCTTGGGTCCCAGATAAAGCTAAACAAAATAAAAATATACAAATAGTATGAAAGTTATCTCTTCTTAAAAATACAATGCCTAAAGAGTTTAGCAAATGAAATAAAGAATATTCCAATAGCTCAATATTATATAAGATAACAATTAAGATTCTAAGATAACTAAACATGATTCAATGTAGACAGACTGATGTAAATATCCAGACACTTCTCCAGGGATCCTTTCCTTCAGGCTTTCTGTTCATCTTCTGTTGTCATCTATCCCACATGTAGGAATGATCTAGCTAAAACTTTGTCTTTTTAGTAAAAACACCTAAAACTTATATGGCCCCTTTTAAAACTTTCTTCATCCACTTGGCTCCTCCCACTCAATTCTGTTTTCCAGTCTGAGGGATGAGTTTAGTTCATCACTGACACAGAGTGAGAGGATGATTGACACTTACGATCCCCAGTGATGATTAGGCTGATACACTGTGGATGATCAAGTCCACAGTGTATCTGTTGAATGACTTTATTCTGTCATCTGTTGAATGACTTTATTCATTCTGTTGAATGAATCTTTTTTAATATTCTCATTCCAAAGAAACACACAGACACACACACACACAATTAAGTGGTTTTGCAGGAGTTTGCATGCTATACTTTTCCAATGCAATGATAGATGAATCAGATAACAAAAAGATGGACAACGGAAATTAGTACACATACAGTAGGAGACTAGACATGTACTAATAGCTCCTATTAGTCATTGTTTTCAATAAGACACTCAGAACACCCTGGGAATTTTCAACACACTCTCAAATGGGACAATATAAGAACATCAACTCCTAGTGGGGTATAAGAAACCTCTGTATATTCATGGCTCAATTTTGCCAAAGGAATAGCTGTATGAAGTAGGTAAGAAAAGAACATTGTATTTGAAGTTGACCTCTACCTTCACTAATTTGCATATCCTTCTCAGCGTTGCTATGAGACCAGTTCAAGATGGCAGTGTAGGAGGATCCTGATCTCACCTCCTCCCATGGACACATAGAGTCAACAGCGACATATGGAATCACTTCCTCTAGAAAACAAAAACAAAAACAAAAAATGGCTGAGCAACTCCTACATGTGGGACAAACAAAAGAAAAATCCACACTGAAGTAGGTAAGAGAGGCCGAGACACAATCTTGTCATAACCCCCACCCCCAGCACAGTTACCCACAATCAGGAGAGAGTTCACAACCCTGATATTCCCCCTGAGGAGCAAAGTGTTCAAACCCTGCAACTGCCACCCCAACTTTTAAGACCTGCATCTGAGAGATAAACCCCCAAAACACCTAGTGTTGAAAGTCAAAGTTGCTATTGTGCACTGCTTTTGAAACCATAAAGTGCTGTACAGATGGGGGTGTTTCCATATTGGATCTTTCACTGGAGATATTAGTAAACCCTAAAGCAATCATTTCAAGCAAGAGTTACAGTAAAGGCAATATAGAAGGTCCATGAGATTTGGATTTTTTTTTTTTTTTTGGACGGTTGTTGTCTGACAGTTACCCTTTTGTTTTGTTTTTGTTCTGTCAAATCAGGAGAATGAGTACTAAAGGCAATTTGCTGAGTAGAAAACTATGAATAACTTAACATTAAGGGCCTCTTTTCTAGGCACTTCTCCATTTAAGCCACATGTGGTGTTTTGCAGCCTGGCTGTTGCCCTTTGGCAACAATGAGTTTCAGAGCCCTGGAATACCTGGGGCGTATTAGCAGCCCCAGCTCTGAGAAGCTTAGCTAGAAAAGCAGCTGTGGCAATGCCCATTGCTTGGGCATTCCAGGGCATGCACATAGGACTCAGTAGGCAGAAAACTGAAGAACTTGGAGAGGAAGGCAGGCTCCTCTCAACTTCTGGCCTTGTGCCCAGGACAGCAGGCTGGTGCCTGAATGATATCACTAAAAAGGGGGCAGGATAACCCCACCTGTCTCTAAATATATCACTCACTGGACTTGCCTCTTATAACTCATTCCTCAAATGAGATAATGACATAATGCACACAATATCCGTGACATAATTTATATGAAATCCTTAAGCACAGTGTCTGGCACACAGTGAGATGTCAATAAATTTAACTCTTGGAAATACTGTGATTAGTTGCCCATGAGATAAGGCATTCAGGTTTCTTTAGACAAGAAGCAAAACTGAACCATGAATAGCCATTAATATTCAGTTCCACACTGGCTCTTCAGATTCAACAGGAACAGCAACACAGAGGAAATGGGGGTGGGTACATTTTGATTAGAAAACTGCAGGGATTGATAAAGGATGTAAGGTCAGTAGGGTGCTGTGATGGGACAAGATGAAGGTATCAGGGTCCTACTGGGAAAATAAAAGTGGAGGAGGGAAAAAAAAAAAAGTGGAGGAGAAGGTTTAAAGCTATGTAAAGGAACAGAAAAAATCCTCTCAAGAATCAAGAGGTGTGGTCCTCAACCAAGGTCCACCCCCAGCTAGCTATGTGACTTTCACAGATTACACAGCCTCTCTGGTGTTGCTGTATTCACCTAGGAGGTGATGTGGTGGGATTAGATCTGCCCTTGGAGCCCTTCCAGGAGCACCAAAAATAAAGTTTTCCTACCTTTTCATACATCACACTCTGGATGTAATAAGTTCATAGACTTGAAGGAAACTTTGAAGAGTTCTATAAATGTACACACTGTCAAAGCTATATAAGGTGATTTACAAATGAGTCGAGGTTAAAAAAAAAAATCTATGCAGTAACTATTGTCTCCAGGCTCTAATGAATTTTACCCACATCCTCCATTCCTTCACAGTTGAACACTAGTAAAGATACCTTGAAAATGCACTTTTAAATAAATATGTTTGAACTAGTAAAGAAGAGACATGTCAGAACCTTTGCAAGCATTCAGAGTTTGAAAATAGATATGCGCTAATATTGTTCAGTTCATTTTTATTTGTGATATAGAGTATATTTTGAAATTTTGAATCATATTGAAGAAAGGCATGAAACATTATACTTATCAGGGTAAGCAAACGAGTTACCAAAAAGAAAGAAAAGAACAGGATATTTAAGGTGAGGATGTTTAGGCTTTTTCGTTTTTTTTCTCCTTTTGTCATTTTTCTAAGCAAATTAAAAGTTTTCTGTCAACTTCCCTACTTTAGTAAAATAATAATAAGCTTAAAGTTTTGGAATGTTCCTACAAAGTAAAGGGGTATTTGAAAGTTCTCCCAAGTCCAGCCCAGTGATTTATAAAAATAGAAGCAGAAAATGATACAGGATTGTCAGGACCCCATCAAGATTTCCCAGTCAGTGCCAGAAAGCCAGGGTGCAGAAAAGGAGAAGCTGATGACAAACTTGTATATAAATGAATATCCTCACAATTTACCTGAGCTTCAAAAACTATATAGTTAACATTCCCCTCCTCAGCTTCCATCAACTTAGGTGCAGGAGAGTTGTGGCATAGCATGTCTTTTATAGTAGCATTCCTTCAGTCTTCAAAGCCTAAGAGGACGCCACTGCGCTCCCATTCCTGGGCTCTGTGCTTTGAGCAATTTTGCCAGTTGGCATGATGAATGGGTTTGCCACCGTCTATCCACATTCTCTGGCCCCAAGGCAAACACCCGGGAACAGGAGCGTAAATGGTGCAAGCAGTTGTCCGAGGTCAGTACAGTCTGTACAGACAGTCAGACTGTACTGACCTCGGACTAAGTCTCCCCTCTGCTCATGGGGATGCATCCAACCAAGATGGTGGTGAACAATTCTGATTATTCTTAAAATACTCCTTTGATCATTTCATTACACTACTTAAAAGTCTTCTGTGGTCACTGGATGAAATATCAGGGTTTTAAAAAAGCAAAATGTGTTCCTGTATGTTATAGCCAACAATTATAAAATGAAATTTAAAAAAAATAAAAAAAATACTCTTTATAGTAACATCAAAAACCATCTAATACTTGGGAATGTACATCTAAAAAAGATACTCAAGACCTGAAAATTGTAAAATATTGCTCAGAGAAATCAAAGAGAACTTAAGTAATGGCCTGATATATGCATGAATTAGAAGATTAAAAATTATTAAGATGTCAGTTCTCTACAGATAGATCTGTAGACTTATATAAGTGTCAGTTCTCCATAGACACAGAACCAACTATATATATGTTGTATAATACGTACAGTTTAGAGCACTGATTATATACATTTGTTAGAATAAACGGTACTGTAGACTTAAAATCTGTGCCTTCTGTTATATGTAAATTATGTCGTCTGTTAAAAGCATGGTATTTAAAATCAGCTCACATCTTGAATTTGTCACTAACTAGCTCTGTGATCACAAAGTATTAGTTTCCTCATCTGTAAAATGGAACTAATTCCAATTTCACAGGGCAGTCCAGTATACACATCAAATTATATTAGTAAAGAGATTAGTTGTGTGGACACTTCTCAGACCCTCTTATTTCACTCTGGGATTCCTTCTCACCCACCTCTCTTTGTCCACTGAGAGTCCCTGGCTCCTAGTAAGACAGTTCCTCCCATTTCAAGTCAAACTTTAGAAACATAAGCTTCCCTGATGTGTTGGAAAAAACATGGTATTTCAGATCAGACTGGGCTCTGAGTGGGACTGAGCTCCTCTCCCAGCTCCACCGCTTCCCAGCCAGATGACTTTTGACTCTGGGCAGGCACCCTACCTAGGCTCTGCTCCCCAGGAAAACTACATCTCCCACTCATGATCGGCTGTGAGCGTTGAAATGATGTATGTAAAACACTGAAGTGCTCTGTAAATGACGCTTATTATTGTCACAGCACAGGTGAGTTTGGGCAAATCACTTAACTTCATTAAACCTTAGTGGGTTTGCTTTTAAAACAAGGTTATTAATAACAGAATTGTCTACCTCATTAAGGTTGGTGTCAGGCCCATTTGGGATAACAGATGTGAAAGACACTTTTTTTGAAAGACATTTTCTATATGATAAAGAGCTATTCAGTGGTAAGCTATTGTCAGCATTCTCAATGATACACTGAGCTGAAAGCTTCTTTTAAAAAAGACTCCAAGGAGAAGTGAAAAAAGAGAGAATACAGCCATGGTGTTGCCACTGCCTTTCTGTGACATTTATAAGCAAACTGGAAATCATCCAAATCCATGAGTTAATTTGATTCTGCTTTGAATTGCAGAACTGTGGTTGGTGTCCGTCTCCTCCTCAAACCAAATTCTGGTGTGCCTATGTCTTCCTCAGCCCTGATTTGACATACTGAGTCTATCGAGAAGACACCAGGCTTGGAATGGACTGGACTTCCCCACCCATACTCTCCAAAATGGCCTCTGTTGGCTTTCTTTGGACGTGGCCCTGGAAAGCCCCATCCAAGAGTTTCAAATCCTCCCGTGGGGGAAGCATCAGCTCTCGTGACTTTAGGCCAGAGTGTGAGCATTGCTTTGCTGGATTTGAGAAATGGTCCCATGAGAACAGACACAAGCGCCTTTACCCCAGGAATTGTCATGTTGCCGATTGCTTGGGTGAAGAAGCAATTGTATGATATTGGAAAGACTCTTCCCTGGCAGGCCAGCTCTCCAGTGGAAACATGTTTTGGGAGGAGGTGCTTGATCTGCATGACGTTTCTAAGAGCCCTAGGAAGGAGGCTCCTGATGCTTATTTATCCAGTTACCACCAAAGTCTAAACCTGTTAGTTCCAGAACAGCAGGCCAACCCTTTCGTCTCTCAGGTTCCTTGTTGAGTAGCAATAATATTTACCCTCTGGGTTGCAAGGTATAAATGTAAGAGGAAAAAAAAAGTGAAATGCTTAAAACAATGCCTGACACACAGTAAGAGCTCACTAAGACATGAGATGACCATACAAGTTATCATATTCTATAATTTGTCAGGACACTTTTGAGAGTGAAAGGACACTTCACAGATTGCGTGTTGGGACAGCAGGTATAACTAGGACTGTCACAAGTAAACCAGTTTGGACAGTGCAATAAGAGTATAATATTAGCTACTATTGGTCCTGGGGTTGGGTCAGTGGCTAGGGCTGGTTGCTGTCGGCATGCATGCTTGCGACTGGTTCCCAGAGTCGCTGAGCACTGCCTGACACTTGGGTACAGTGCTCATGTACATTTCTCCCTGCTGATCTTCCCAGCCCCACAGTGTCAGTAGGAAGAACAGTTCCCATATGTGGGCTTTTTCTGCTTTTACAGAGGAATCATTCTGTAGCATCTGATCTCTGTCCTAGGTGCCCCTAAAAACTGGAGCTAAGAAAATACCAGTGTTATAGGGTCCTGTTCTTCATTGATATTCCACAAGGATGGGCCGGTGAAAACCTCTTATTTGGCCTGGCCCATTGTTAACTGGTTGAGATAAGGGTGAAAAATAAATGCACTGTGATCCAGATGAGGACTCTTCCCCTACTCAGTATATCCCACCAAACTGAGAGCTTGATGTGGGGAGTAGGTAAGAAGTCCATTTTCTGTATTCCCCAAACTGTCCCCTATCATAGCCTCCAATGGGAATTAGAGTGTTTGGTATGGACAGATCCTCTTATCTAATGCCATCCCTGCCTACCATATTTGTTCATTTTCTCATTCATTTATTCAGCCAAATTCTGTTCTAAGCACTGAGGATACAGTATTGAAGAAGTTGCAAAAGACCTTACTTTATTACATTCTGGAGCTGTGCTGTTCACTATGATAGGCAATAGTTACAAAAGGTGGGGTGCCTAGGTGAGTTAAGTGTCTGACTCTTGCTTCAGCTCAAGTTGTGATCTCAGGGTCGTGAGAACAAACCCCACGTTAAGATCCACTCAACATGGATTCTGCTTAATACTCTCTATCCTTCTCCCTCTGCCCCTCCCCTACCTCTAAAACAAACAAATAAATTTTAAAAATTATTTAAAGGAGGCTATTTAAATTTATAGTAATAAAAATTAAATAAAATTAAAAGTTCAATTTTCTAACTCACCACAGCCACATTTCAGGTGCTTACTAATCATGTGTGGCTTATGGCTACTATATTGGACAGCTCAGAGGTGAAACATTTCCATCATTACAGAAGCTTTTATTGGATCACTGTTCTAAAAGGAGAAGAGCAGAAATGTAATCAACAAGTAAATAGACAAATATGTTATAAATCAGATGGTAATTAAAGTGCTTTGGGGAAATATGAAGTAAAACAAGGTACCTAGAGAGTATGCTGGAATGAGGGAGATGGGGGATGGGATGGTGAGCGGACATCTTCCTCATAATCAGAGTTGATCTTTCTGTTAAAATAGCATAATATTTTCTTACCAGTTGTTCAACTAGCATGGCCTAGAGCTCCTTTATTGTTGTCTTATCCATGTTGGCTGTCCCGGCCCCTCTTTTGGAAACTTCCCCACAGTCCAGCTGTTAAAGGATGAATTCCTAGTTCACCAGCAGGCAACCAGGACCCTTGATCCTGCTCTATTCTGATCCCTATTAGTCAGTTCTCTTGTCCTAATGTTTAAAAATATTTTGAATATCACCCTTACTGAAGTGTCATTTAAGCATATAAGGAAATGATCAGAGTAGCAGTGGGTGTATATAAAGACAAATATTCCGGGCAGAGAACACAGCAAGTACAAAGGCCTTAAGGCTGAGCACACTTGGTACAGTCCAGGAAAAGCAAGGAGATCCTGGTGAACAGGCTTCCAGAAAGTAGAAGATAATGTCAGAGAAATAAGAGAATTTGGAGATCATGGTGGGCCTTGGGAGTCATTTTTATCACTTTTTTATTGCCACAAAAATGTCGCATAAAAAACAGCTACAAAACCTAGTAGCTAAAATCAGTAAGCCTCTTCTACTGCTCCTCATTCTGTGGTTCAGCTGGGCTCTGCTGATCTTGGCCAGGCTGGGCTTATCTCAGCTGGATTTGCTCACTGAGGATCATGCAGTGGCTTGGTTTAAGGCTGGCTATCTTAGAATGGCCTCATTCCCATGTCTGACTGTTGACTGTTGACTGGCTGCCAGGTAGGGCAATGAGGTGACTAGACCACGTGTCTCTCACCATCCTGCAGACTAGCCTGGACTTGTTTATGTGGGCACAGCAGGGTTCCAATAAAGGCCCAGGCTCAGAGGTGGCACACTATCCTCTACACTGTGTTTAGCCAAAGCAAATGACAAGGCCAGCCCAGATTCAAGGTGTGGGGAAAAAGACTCCACATTTTGCTGGGAGGAGTTGTACAGTTACTTTGCAAAGTTGGTAGATATAGGGAGGAGTGGAGAATTGCAGCCATTTATGTGATTGTTTACTTCACCATTGTAGAGACTCTGACTTGTACTTGAGTATCCAGGTGCAACACCAAAGTTTGTCAGTAAGGGGAAAAGGAAGGTCACATTCGACTTACGTTTTCAAGTGATCCCTCTGGAAGCTGTGTTGAGTATAGATGGCAAGGGGAAAGGCGTGGGGACCAACGAGAGAGTGTTGCAACAAACTAGGAGAGAGATAGGAAATGACATGAGTGGTGCAGTTGTAGGAAGTGGGAGATACTAGATGAGACTCGTGTCAGGCCAATGGATTAGATGTTAATTACAGAAAGAAAGGAGTCAAGGATGACTCTGAGGCTGGTGGCGTGAGTCGCTCGGAAAGTAGCTTTGCCATCAACTGAAGTGGAGACAGCTACAGACAAAGCAGCTTTGTGAAGAAAGATGATGAGTTTCTGTTGGGCTATGAAGCTTGATGTATCTATCATATACTAACTTGGACTTGGGATGGATGTGGGGGTTGTTGGCATGTGTTGGTAAAGGCATGGGACTGTATGAGATCACTGAGAAAGTGAGTGTAGTGGGGAAGAAAAGACCAAGGAGTCTCTAAGACCTGGAGTCCTGCAACATGAAGAGAGGAAAAGTTCAGAGCACCTAGAAAGGAAAAACCAATGAGGTACAGAGAAAACCAGGAGATAAGGGGTTCTGGAAACCTTGTGGGGAAAGCACATGAAGAAGGAGAGAGCAGATCAGCTGGGTGAGCACCACACCCAGCTTCCATCTAAAAAGTTCCTGGAAGATGGAGGGCTTTGGAGTGTTACTCCAAAATGAAGTCTTAAGTATATTAATAGAAAAACATGGGGGTCTCACTCGTTGCCTGAGGTTGTGAGTGAAAAAGAGGGAGGTAGAACTGTTGCAGAGGAGGGGCTCCCTTACCTCCTGTTGCTAGAATTCTCCAGAGGCTGCCTCTGGCTCCAGACCGGAACACCGGCCCTGTGGCTGCTCAGAGGTGCATGACCCTCCAGAGAAAGCCAAGGAAACAGAAGCACCACCACACTCTAGAATGTTGTAGACACTAAGACATGTTGGCTGAATAAATGAATGAGGGAATGAATGAATAAATGAAGACTAACTGTGGTCATAAACTTCTGTTAGTGAAGGAGAAAACAAAAGCCAACAGGCTGATCCTGGGGCCTGAGAAATATTTCCACAGCCCTGGGTCTTCCCTCATATCTGTTCACACTCTCCTCCACCTCAGACATCCAGCACCCTGTCTGCTCTTCCGGAGGAACACAGTGTGGGTTTAAGACCCAGTTCTACTAGGTACTAGCTGAATTAATAGCTGAATTTCGTAAAATTATTATGAAGATTTTTTTTAAATGAGGCTTATGAAACCATAAACTGTAGAGAGCCATCAAAAGGTAAGGAAATGTATTTTCCGTAGAACTAGCTGGAGAGGAGTGTCAGAGGGGAAGGAAGAGTTAAAAGACAGTCTGACACTGAGGGAAATGTGGTAGGTGGGAGTACAGACCTAGGAGACATGTGGCAAAGCAAAGAGGGCAGCTGAGTGAAAGCCGGCGGCCAGAAGCTGTTCCCAGGAGAACATTATTACTCCCCAGTGCTTTATAAACTTTCTGCAGCTGTGACATTCTTGGCATGAGTGGACTTTATTTCCCCCCAAGGAAATCAACAGCTTTGAGGTGGATGATGTGAGGTAGGGGAGACCACAGTCTGAGGAGTGAAGACACAAGAAGCCCGAGGAAGTGAGGTTGGGAGATGCAGACAGCACAGCAAGGGGCTTTCAATGGTCACGCATTGTGGAGTGGAATTCAGACCAAAGAGGAAGTTTCTGAGGAGGAACGCAAGGCTAGAGCTACATCTAAGTCACACCTGAATACAGTGTGGGGTGAGTTATTTGGTGTATATAATAGATTCTGTAGGAGTTAAAATGAGGCTGAAGTAATTTAGAACGGATTTATTGAAGAAACATTTTCCTCCCATTTTTATCCTCTTCCCTACCTCCTTGATCTGTTACCATCTTTTGTTTTCCTTTAATTGTTTCTCTCTCTCTTTCCCCCTTTCCCTGTAGATGCTTAGGGATTGGCTTTGAGTCTCAACAGTTGTCTCACCACACCCTCATTGGCCTCCTCTCCCCATGGGCCATCGCCCGCCCTCACATTGCTGGGAAGAACCCTCCCTAGTACGAGGAAAGGCTAAATGCATTGACTTGTGTGTGACCCTTTCCCCACCCCACTCCAGTGCCATACTGTTCACCCTGTCAGACAAAAAGGAAAAATACAGGTACCGTGAGTATAACCCAGAACAATGTACACAGTTCCCAACACAAACTCTGCTGCTCAGGCCTCCCACCCTGCAGAGCATCCAATAACTTTTGCTGAGCCATCCAAACCCAAGGAAAAGCAAACCACTGTGAGAGAACAAAGGCGGCCTTAGTCCAGGCCTGTACCCAACTGTCAGGAGAGGCAGGCGACAGCACCTCTGGGCAAGCATGGTCCTTGGAGAGCTGCCAAGTGGGCTGTCCTGAGCATGACAAGGCAAGGGAGGGGCCCAAGAAACCCCAGTCAATGAGAAACAGATCTGCCCTAAAAATAATAATGAATGAAAAGGCACCGTTACAAAGTCTTGCCTCTGAGCTGGTCTGGCACACAACCAGACCTAATGATATATTCAGAAGGAAACATCTATGGTCAGAATTTAGTCTCCTTTGGGCCAACTAGTCATCAACAAATGGGTCCAAAGACCTTCCACTGGTTTTACCAGCAGACATTCCAAGAAAGAACTCTTGACCCTGACAGTTGTCCTCTTCCAATGGACTGAATGGCTGAAGTCACCAGTTTGGGAGCAGAGGGATGAACTAGATAAACCTGTGAGGTCACATCATTCCCCGTCAAGCAGGCAGTGCTCATGAGGTTGGTACCTGTGATTGAGAAAGAATCTATTGAGAAGAGAATGAAAGCACAGATCTGGAGAATGGATACATGTACCCCTATGTCCACTGCAGCACTATTTATAAAAGCTCGATGTAGAAGCAACTTAAGTGTCCATCGACACATGAATGGATGAAGAAGATGTAGTATAACTAATGGAGTATGACTCAGCCATAAAAAAAGTGAAATCTTGTCATCTGCAACAACATGGATGGACATAGAGGGTATTATGCTGAATGAAATAAGTCAGAGAAAAATAAATACATTGTGATTTCACTTATATGTGGAACCTAATAAACAAAACAAATGAACAACAACCACACACACACAAAAAAAACCCAAAACTAAACTCATAAATACAGAAAACAGACTGGTGGTTGCCAGAGGAGAGGGGGTTGGAGGAGTTGGTAAAATGTTTGAAGGGGAACAAGAGAGACGAGCTTCCAGTTATAAAATAAATCAGTCACCAGGAAGTAATGTACAGCATAGGGAATATAAACAATAATATTGTATCAACTTTGTATGGTGACAGATGGTAATTAGACTTATTATGGTGATCATTTTGTAATGTTTATAAATGTTGAGTCACTGCATCATGCACCTGAAACTAACATAATACTGTATGTCAATTATATTTCAATTTTTAAAAATCAGAAAAAGGGAGTAATAGGAGGAGGCTCCTTCTCAGTCCTCAAATATTTGTTGAGCTTTCCTTGAGTGCTGATAACAGTGGGAGGAGAGTACAAAAATAACATACGCCATCCTACCCTCAAGATGCTTATTAGATTGTATATATTTAAACTTTTTAAAAATATATGTTTAAGGTAATAAAAGATTATTTTTATTGTTATTGAAGATAGACATCTCGCTCTTGGGCAAACAAAGATTAGTTGGTAGAGCTGCCTGGAAGTCTGTATTGAAAAAGTTTGCGATGGCTCTTGTCGGTTCAAGCTCAGCAAAAATGAATGTGTTGCCTGAGACACCATTGTTTCTAATGGACAGAAGGAAATGCTATCTATTCAGTGACCTGAGTTCCAGGAAGGGGAGGTGGCAAAGTTGAACAGAACCAGCACTAGACTGTCATAATGTCTCTGGAAAAGACGTCCTGGGAAACAGGACGTGTGAGCACAGTACAGAAGGAGCAGGGGTCCCATGGCAGGAACGTTCTCAATCATGGGAAGGCAGAGAAAGAGAGAGAAGCTGGGAAGCCTTCAAGGTTCCACAGAGCAGCACCATACAAAGACACATTTGATTTTCAAGGCTACTACAGCTACGGCTTAACCCCCTTCTCTTTCTGTGAGCATGTCTAAGCCAAAGAGAAGGTTGTCAGGGAAGTGGCAAAATTTTCCCATAGATCTACCATGGGCTGAGACTATTGCTGATTTTTTAAGAAGCATCATAGGAGAGGGGCTCCTGGGTGGCTGAGTAGGTTGAACATCCGACTCTTGCCTTTGGCTCAGGTCATGATCTCAGGGTCCTGGGATCAAGCCCCAAGTGGGGCTCCATATTCCATGGGGAGTCTGCTAGAGACTCTCTCCCTCTACCTCTTCCCCCCTTCGTGGGCACACACATGCTCCCTCCCTCCCTTTCTCTCCCAAATAAATAAATAAATCTTAAAAAAAAAAAGTATCATAGGTCACAACTTAGGGTGATGTGGTGAGAGTTAGGGCACACATTTTATTCTGCAGAATGATGTGGTCACTTGTGTGTCCGTGTCTCTTTAGGAAATTGAAGTTTCCATAGAGATGGTTTTGTCATCTCTGCACTTCGCAGCACCTACTCAAGCTATATAAAGAGTAGGCATTTGGTGAATACTGACTGATTAGATAAATGAATAATTTAATTTCTTTTGGGGGGAATCCAGAGACTTAGAAGTCAATCATCCAGCTAGAGGAGAGAATAAAAGTTCACTTGTGGTGTTAAGCATTATTTTAAGTATGGGGAGCTTGGAACTGCCCACTCATCCTTTACGGTCAGGGAGAAAATAATAATGAAGAAGAAGAAGGAGGAGGAGGAGAAGGAGAAGGGCCAACATTTATTGAAGAATGATTCTGTAGTTTATGAGAATGAGTAAGTCATTCTCATAGATTAAATATTTTAATAAACAACTCTAAAACTCTCAGTAGTTCCAGCCATAATCCAATACACAGATTAGCAGGAACAGGGGGAGGAATGCTATGCTCTACCCAGTTATTGAGGGACCCGGGCTCCCTCCATACAGTGGCTCTGCCTTCCCTGAGCCCTGGCGTTCCCCCTCACTCTCACAGGATCCTCTGCATCCACCTAATAGATGAGGATATAGAGGGTATATAGGACCGCAGGGATGTTCTAGGGGTAAGAATTAGACTATGTATCATATATGTCTTCACCCAAACACACTCCGTTGACCAGAACTGAAGTCACGCAGCTTCACTTAGCTGCAAGGAGGTTTGGAAATGTAGTTTATTAGTGACCCAGGAAGGGGAGAAAAGAGTTTTGTTGTGTATCTAGCAAGTCTCTACCATAATGTGCCATCTCATTTAATAATTCTTAAGGAAACTCTATAAAGCAAACACTATTTTTATTCCAGTTTTACAGATGATGCTCAAACTAAGGCTCAGAGAAAAAAGTACTGCCCGCGTAGTAAATGATAGAACTGAGAGTTGGTCCGAGGTCTGACTATAATAAAACATGTGTTCTAGCCCCACTAAACTATGCTCCTTCATAATTGAGGTTCAGTTATGTTGTCATATGCTCCCTCTCCCTGCCTGCCACACAGATCCTCATGATCCTAATTTTGGCTCTTTCAGATCTAAATTGCTGGTGATATGCAGCCGTTTGGCACCCAAACATGCATTATCTTATCTATTCTCCATCTCACTCCCATGTGGTAGGTATTATTAGCTCTACTTTACTGGGGAGGACACCGAGATTAGATGCGTTACATAATTTGGCCATGAACATACAGCTAATGAGAGGCACATCTGAACACCACATCTTGCTCTTTGGCCTGGAACTTTGGAAGACCCTACCCTGAAATTTAAAACAACAACAACAACAACAACAATTGAATCTTAAAAAAATGCAACAATCCACTTTGCCATGAAATATCCCCAAGTGTTTGGAACTGAGGTTTCCAAGTTTAGTTAGGCTCCTTCCTCCCCAGGCCCAATTTTATTTGAAAGGTGCAAGTATCAAGAGCATCCGGCAGTCCCTGGCCTTATGAGTTATCATTAGATAGGTTGGCACATTAAGTCTCGAAGAAGTTCTTCCAGCCAAACCATTCAGGAAATGAAGAATCAGATAAATAACAAGGTTGATACGAGGTCAGGGAACACTCCAAACTCAACGCGGGGGTGGTCTCTCCAGGCCGATGGCATTATTCACAGTTGGGTTACTGAGTGCTGATGTGGAAGCAGCAGCCAGAGTAGGCTTTGTCTGCTGGGCTCTGTTCCTTCCTCCCCAACCCTCACCCTTATCCTGAGAAGATCACCTTCTCCCCCAGCTAATAGCTCAGCTTTGTTCCTGAATCCCACCCTCTCTGGTCATGCAGATGCCATCAGATGTCCTGGATACGTCCGTGAGGGGAGAAAACAGGAAATGAAGCTAATTGGAACTGTTACACTGTGAAGAAAGAATTCACAATAATAACAATAACGCCATCTGAGGACTTGAGCAGATTGGCAGATGAAAGGTAAAAACCAATAGGGGATTGTGGGTCTCTGGGGCATGTGACTTCACCTATCTTTAAAGATGCCATTGGAACCCAGTATATGGTCTTAGATTCCAGTCCCAGAGAGGTGCCATCTCCCTGCTTTCCCTACACCAGCCCAGGCCAGACTTCCTTCTCATGAATGCAGCCTCCATCTTCCTTCCTGAAGTATCCTTCACCCTCATACTTTTCCCAGGCCAGTCTCCATGAGACCGATGGCCACCGGCAACCATAGCCCATGAAGATAGGAGGGACCTCTCCTGTTGGAAACTTTGAGCTCTCACACCCAGTGAAGCAACTGGAGCCAGACTGTTCAAGAGACTGGCCCAAGGTCCTCCTGCTGGGTTGGGGGGAAGCAGGGCTCTCAGGACTCTAGCCTTCTGGCTTGGAGGGTCTCTGCTGGATGACACGTGGGTGTGCAAACCCCCAGGTGCATGAGATGGTCATATAGTCTACTCTGTTTTTCATAAAAATGTACCTACTGAATGCCTCAGACAACTTCCCTGCACTGCTAATGCCTGAGAAGCTACCCATGTCTTTCTGGAAGCTGACTGTGGTTCTGAACCTTCTCCTTGCCTCTCCAGCTCTCCCAGGAACCTGGGTTTCATAATTTCCACTTCTCCCTGTCTGACTGGAGCTTATTTGCCACCTACCTAAGGAGTCGGTCTTCTGTCCTATTTCCCACAGCAGTGACCTCAGTTTACCCCTTTCTCTGTTCTCTCCCTCACACCCTGCCAGAAATCTAAGATCCTTGCACTCATTCTGGGGCATTTCCCCATTTTAACATTCCTGTCCCTAATAAAGAAAGAAAATCATCCTTTAACCACACACTTAAAAATCTGCAAAATAAAAATAAATTTACAAATGATTTCACCAAGCCTTGTATAAGCAAGTCACTGCGCATCTTCCTTCCCTCCATTCTCCTCCCCGCTCTTTCCCCATTCCACCCTGTTCTCACCATCCTCCTGCCACACTGGCCTCTGCTCAGTTCTTTAGAAAGCACCAAGTTCTTTCTTGCCTCATGTCCTTTGACATGCCATTCCCTCTGATAGCACACACTCCCAAACCTGGTGGCAGCTAACCTTGACCTATGCATCAGGACTCAGTTTAGGTCTTCCTTCCTCCAGGAAACCTTCCCCAACTCCTCTCATTAGCTTAGGTCCTGCACTAAATGCTCTTAGATAACCCTTTACCTTTATACCTTTTATCATAGAGGTGATATGTATGTGATATATCATTTGTGGTATATATGGGATCACATATATGTGATATACATATAATTATTTAATTTTGTTTTGTTTTACTTTATTTTTATTTTGTTTTAATTTAACTTATTTTATTGTTTATGTCCTCAGACCATAAGTAAGCTCCATGAGCAAGTGACCAGGAGGGACTGATGCTATATACACACACATTCTAAATATTGCTCTCAGGACACTTAGTTGATATGCCTTATCATGTAATCATTTGCACATATGTGGAAGCACCTGACAGGAGTATTGATCTAATTGTTGTAGAAACCCCTAGAGTGATGGATATATAAAAAATGTTGTATCGAATGAGTGAACAGATGGAAGGATGTCGATAATGCCTTTATAAAAACTGAAGGGCTGAGAGAGAGAGGTGCCAGTAGCTCTTGACAGCAGGTAAAAAATATTGCCAGTGTAGAAGTATAAAGCTATCCATTATTTCTTTGTCACCTCTGTGTTTTTGTTTCTTCTTCTTTCCAGCAGCTACTGTGTTAGCTTTCTATGCCGCAGAACAAATCATCAAAAGCATAGTGGCTTAAAACAGCACGTGTTTATTACTGCAGTTACTGTGGACCAGGAGTCCAGTCCAAGCACAGTTTAGTTAGATTCCGTACTTAGGGTCTCCCAAGTCTGCAATTCAGATAATGGTCAGGGCTGGGTTCTCATCAGAGGCTGAAATAGAGAAGGATTTTCTTCTAAGCTCCCAAGCTCCCTTGGGTTGTAGCAAAATTGATTTCCTTGTGACTCTAGGATTTATGGCAGCTTGCTTCTTCAAAGCCAGCAATAGCATGAGAAAGAGGCTCTAACAAGATGAGTGAAATATTCTTATTTAATTATAGACATGAATCATATTTATCCCATCACCATTGCTACATTCATTCTGTGGGTCAGGAGCAAGTCACAAGGCCCTCCCATCACCAGGGAGGCGATTCATGCACAAAGGTATGAATTCCAGAAGGGGATCACACAAGAGTCTGTCAAACACAGTCTGAAGCCTGCCCTCTAATGATCCTCCTCCTTCTTGACCATACATTCATACATACATACATACATGAACATGCATTCACCCCACCCCAAGATTATCAGGAGCCTCACCCATTATAGATAGCATCAGCTCCACAATTTCAATATCCAAATCAGACCCAGCTGAGGATGAGCCTCTCAGGTAGAGTCTGTTAAGCTCCTGTGACACCATCCTCTCCGTCTGTGAGACTGTGAATCTAAAGAGACAAATTATCTATTTTAAAATACCCAACATACAGTGGTGGGGCAGGCATAAGAAAATAGTATACATACTCCAGTTCAAGGCTAAAATGAAGGATTAAAAAGGTTCACTGCAGTTTTGAAATCTGGCTGGTCAAGTGCTAGATCCTTGTACTATTTCAAGATGTGGGACTCATTCTCTGTGGCTCTTGGTTCTGACCTCTGAGCTCTTGATTCCACTTCTGTGTCTTCCTTCCTTTTTCACAGAAGGAAGCACATGTCTGAAGTTGAATAGTCAGCCTGCTTCTGGCCAGTAGAATTGGATGGATTTGACAGCCCTCTTTCATTTTGTTCCCTCTCTGCCCCTTTCCCTTCACACTGGTGGTGATTCTCCTGAAACCATTTTCTTAAGAACTTTGTGGATCGCCTGTGGATTTCAGTGGAGTTCACTCTATTAGACAAAAGCCATGCCCAAAGATCTTTTTAAGATAATCCTTCCACTATCTTTAGCTCCCACAGAAACAGATGAAGCACAACACCCTCTCGTGCTTTCTAGAAGCTCTCTGGTTCAAGATGTGTGAGGTGTACCCTTAATACCTTGAAATTAAGATGACTGAATAATTTGACCTTCAATTTTAGCAAAAGGTCGTACAGTTGCACACTCAGCTTTTTCTCTATGCCACACTTTTGGCAGCCATTTCTGACTTTCAGCATCTTTTACCATCTGGAGAGGCTGGAAATTTTCAAAATTGTCAAGTTCTGGCTCCATTTTGTTTAACAGTTCTTTCCTCAATTTATCCCTTCTCTCACATTTTACTATAAGCAGTGACAAGAAACCAGGCAGCATCTTCAACACTTTGCTTGGAAACTCCTTAGCTAAATAACCTAGTTCATCAGTTAGAAGCTGTGCTTTCCACAGAACGGCAGGAGACAATTTTGCTAAGGTTTCTGCCTACCACAAAGCAAGGATATCACTTCCTTCAATTTCTGATAGTGTGTTCTTCACTTTCTTTTGAGTCAATTCAAAGCAACAGATGGTTTCCTTTATCATGCTGCTCTAAATCCTTCCGGCCTCTATCTACTACCTGGTTCCAAGGCTACTCCCACATTTGTGGATATTTGTAAGGCAGCATTCCACTTCTGCGTACCAAAATCTGGGTTGGTTTTCTGTTGCTGTGTGATGAATTACCACAGACTTAGCAGCCTAAAACAATACATATTTATTATCCCACGGCTTCAGTGGGTCAGGAATTGAGGCACAGCTTAGCAGGGTCTTCTGCCTAATTAGGGTATCACGAGGCTTCAGTGAAGGTGTTGTCCAGGGCTGGGTTTTCATCAGAAGTTTGACTGGGGAAATGTGATATTCTAATTTGTAATAAGAAATATGTATTTGACCTTTGTCCCTGTTTCTGAAAAAGCCCCTAAAACCTTTCTAATTTTCTAAGTAGTAAGTGATAAAATATCTTTTGCTATTCATAACAAGCCCCTTTCAACCACACCTGAGTTTATGTTAATGAGGTGACTTTGGAAAGTTCCCTAGGAATGGGACTGGTTGTCAGGGAACCCACCAAGAGTAGAAGACTAGAGCTTTCAGGCCCATCCCTCAAAACTTCAGAGTGGGGAAAAGGACTGGATGTGGAATCAATCCTCAATGGCTGATGATTTAATCAATTATGCCTGTGTAATAAAGCCTCCATGAAACTCCAAAGGACAGGATTCAGAGAGTTTCTGGACTGCTGAACACATGGAGATCTGGGAGAGTGGCGTGCCTGGCAAGGACATGGAAACGCCACGTCACTTCCTCTTTACCTTGTCCTGTGCATCTCATCATCTGTCTCTTTATCTTCATCCTTTATCATATCCTTTATTATATAATAAACTGGTACACATAAATGTTTCCCAGAGTTCTGCCAGTCATTCTAGCTAATTGTCAAACACAGGTTGTGGGAACCTTATTTATAACCAGTAGGTCAGAAGAATAGGTGACAGCCTAGGACTTTTGATTGACAGGTTGACATCTGAAGTTGGTGGGGGGGCGGAGGAAAGGAGTCTTGAGGGACTGAGCCCTTAACCTGTAGGATCACGTAGGTGCTACCTCTGTGCAAACTTGTGAATCAAGTTAAACTATAGGACACCCAACTGCTATTGCAGAGAATTATTCCACACATTTGGTGTCAGAAATGAAGTGAAGTGTGGTAGTCATGTGAGAGTAAAGGAGAAACATGTGGGGCTGGATTGTGGGGAGCTCCCATTACAGGAAGGATCTGCTTCCAGGCTTCCTCAGGTTGTTGGCAGAATTTATGTCCTGTGGTTATAGGTTTCATGGCAGCCTGCTCCTTCAAAGCCAGCAACTGAGAGAAAGAGACAGAGAGATGGAGAGAGATTGGCTCTAAAAAAATGGTCACTGCATTATGTAATCATCTTATGTAATCATCTACACATAATCTCATATGTTTGTCACCTTTGGTGCATTCTATTGGTTAGAAGCAAGTCACAGTCCCACCAACATTCAAGGGGAGGGAATTACACAAAGGTGTGAATACCAGATCACAAGCTACCTTAGGGTCTACCTGCCACAGCCCTTTAAGACAAGGGGATATATTTATACACATATATATCCTTGTAAGAGACCATTTCTTGATAACTTAACTTTCCCACAGAGGTTTATAAGTCAGCACCATTCTCCAGAACCAAGCTGCAGACTAAGAGTCATTTGGTAAGAAGTATTATAGATACATATGTTTGCATTTATATGCATTTGGATTTTGAGAAGACTAATAAGAATGTAAGTGAGAGGAGCATCATTTAGTTGAGAAAGGGGATGCCTGGGTGGTTCAGTCTGTTAAGCATCTACCTTTGGTTCAGGTAATGATCCCAGGTTCCTGGGATCACATCCCCCATAAGGCTCCCTGCTCAGCAGGGAGACTCCTTCTCCCTCTCCCTCTGTTGCTCTCCTCTGCTCATGCTCTCTCTCTCACACACACACATTCTTTTTCTCAAAATAAATAAATAAAGTAGTTTAAAATTAAAATAAAAAAGAGAAGGAAGAAAGGATCCAGAGATTGCTTGGAGAGGGAGAAGGCTCCTGCTGGAAGGAGTAAGGCAGAGGCAGTTCCCAGTACAGAGAAGCCAATATGGTGTTCTTCCAGACAGACTCCCATCCCACAACAGCCCGGTGCTGCTCTGGGTTTCCTCTGCTCCTTAGTTGTGACACTACCTTCCTCCACAAAGAACATTAACATTCCTATCTCCCCCAAGCTGACCATAAAATGTTCATCCAGCCTGGTTCACACTCCCTGTCACTGCCTCATCCTTTTAGCCTGCCCCACCCCCACCTTGATACAACCAGATCAAATTACTGAGGCCATGTAGCGCACTCAGGCCTAAGCCTTCATTCTCACAAGGCATGCCTCATACACTAAGGGAGATCTTTCCTCCCTGACTGTCCATTCATGCTGCCACAATAAAACACCATCGAGGAGATGGCTTAAACATTGAAGATTTATTTTCTCATAGTTTTGAAGGGTAAAACTGTCTAAGATCAGGGTGCTGGCGCATTTGTATCAGCTAAGATCTCTCTTCCTGGCTTGTAGATGGCCACTTTCTCACTAGGTCCTCACATGGCTCTTCCTCTCTGTGCAGGGAGAGAAAGAGACAGAGCTCTCTGGGTCTCTTCTTACGAGGACACTAACCTTATAAGCTCCAAGCCCCACCCTTATGACCTCATCTCACCTTAATTACTTCCTTAGAGGCCCCATCTCCAAATGTGGCCACACTTCAACATAGGAATGTGGGGGGAGAGGAGTCACAAATAGTCTGCAACATGGACCAAGAAGGCTGGGCTCTCACCCCCTCTCAAACCACCTGCTGTGTCCTCAAGAGAATGAATCTCTGAGTTAAACAGCAAAACAGGACATCCAGCAGGAGGAGGCCCAGAATTCTCCTTCAGACCAGGGAAGCTTTGTGTTGATTGTTCTCAAGCGAGGAGACCTCCAGATACTTTATTTAGGAAACTTACCACAAGCCAGATAGAGACAGCCAAAGCCTAGATGTAGCCTGGACTAGAGCTCCCTCACCAGAGTCTTAATTCATTTCAGATAGCTTTTAATATTTAAAAACCCCACTCTTTTAGTATTAAGTCAAGATCAATGACCATTGCCAAGGGCAAACCTTGAATCACCACGATCATCACCTTTATGTCTTTCATTACATTATCATATTAATTTTGATATACAGGGATTGATGTACATGTCTAAACCTCTATGCTAGATGATATACTCCTTAAAGTTTTTATTAACTCATCTCTGTCCCTACATGCCCAACAGAGTAGAAAGCACAGAGAGAAATCTCTCTCTCTCTCTCGTTTTTGGTTGTACAAATAATAAATGTAACAGTTAATCAAGTAATCTATGTCTAGTGAGACGTTTAAACTCTACAGTCCCTCAGTTTTCAAATTCACTTCCTGCCAAAGACCTTGATTCTAAGAAGAAAGAGGGAGGCCTTGATAAACAAATTAGGAGTGCAAACAAAGGGGAGGAATGTTTTTAAACCTATTTTAAGAGAACAAAATGCTTTCAAGTGCTTTAGAGCTATTTTTACACAACTGGGATCATTGAAATATCAGTGGAGCCAGCTGCCACCAGGCAAGTGCTTCGAAGGTTGTTCTCCCGCAAACTCTTCGTACCGACCATACATATCCCCTTCTCTAGCTAACAGAGCTTCCCTTGAAGTAGGTAACTTCAAAGAGACAGCACAGTACATTGGCAAGTCCTCAGCTCACTTGTCGGGAAAACCAGCAAATGAATCTGATGACACTCAGAAAGTCTAAAATAATAGTAGGAACAGCTCCCACTCAATGGCTCTTCGCCATTGTGGTTGGTTGATGCCCTAAGGGACCTGTCTCAGGATGAAGAACCAATGGGTGTGGGTTTGAGTATTCCCTCCCTCTCTCACCTCTTAGCTGTGTGACTTGCAGCATATCACCTGCTCTCTCTGACCTTCAGTTTCTGTATGGATCTGTCCTTCCATCCTGACAACCATACCATAAAGATCAAATGAGGAAATGAGGTAATGGGTAGGCGAGCTCTTTGTGAACTATAAAAGGATATACAGATGTTCGTTCTTTATTTTAAAGTATCCCATCAATTATGTTATGATTTAATTAGCATAGGCCATTTCCCACAAGCTAGGACAGATCATAGGAATTTGGTCAAATTGTGTTAGTGCATTAAATACGTATCTGTTTACTGGGTCCTTATGCAGACATGCTGTGAAGCAATCTGCTATAATAGTTAATAGTACCCAATTAAAGTCAGCTAGACCTGGATTTGAATCACACTTTTGTACTTTACTAGCTAGGAATTTGAGAAAGATATTTGACCTCTCCTAGTCTCTGTTGTCTAATCTGTGAAGTGGCATTAAATATGATAAATTATAACACTTATGTTAAGGACTAAATATTTTATCCCCCGAAATTCATGCTTTGAATCCCTAACCCCCAGTGTGACGGTTTTTGGGAATGAGGCCTTTGGGAGATGACTTGGATTACATGTGGTCATGGGGTGGGGCCCTCAAGAGCAGATTAGTGCCCTCAGTGGTTGACTGAGCCGCTAGGCTCTCATAACTGGCTTCTTCCCTTTGTCCTTGCAAGCCTGGCCTAGCAGCGGCTTCCGCTACCTTTGCATTGTCTCACTCTCCCCTGCTGGCTTTTCAGCTTTTCTAACACTTGTTTGATCAATTTTGTGGTTGAAGGCTCTCTAGTTTGAATATTCAGAGTGACTGCCGTCCTTCTTTTCTTTTCTATTCTAGAAGGTTATCTTAGTCTGCTTGGGCTGCCCGAACAAATAACTTCGACCATGTGGCTCAAACAAACAAACAAACAAAAATGTATTTTCTCATAGGGTTGATCACTTAAAGTCCAAAATGATGGTGCCTACATGGTCCAGTTCTGGTGAGAGTTCTCTTCCTGGTTTGCAAATGGCTGCCTTCTTGATGTGTGCTCACGTGGCAAGGAGAGAGACAAGAAAGAGAATCAGAGATAGAGGCAGAGAGGGAGAGCAGACGGCCCTCTGGGATTCATGTTAATTAACTGAGGATTAATATGAATTATATGGCAGATCCTGGTTAATTCATTGAATCTTTTATGCAAAATAACTAAGGCAATGTACAGTTAGAACATGGTTCAGTTAGTGGCAGATCTTACTCATTACATTAGACATTTCACATGCATAATCTCATTTAATTCCAAGGAGTTCATACTGTTTTCCATTTTCCTTCCTATCTGCCCCTAATGGATCTTTGCCCCTAGCACCTGAGAGGTACCAGGATATTGGGTTCAGAACTTGGCCCTCCCTAATCCAGTTCCAACCTATCTGTCCAGGGAAATGCCTGCCATCTGTTCACAGTGAGCCCACCACTGTAAGTATAGAGGACTGCTTACCAGTTCCCAAAATGCCCTCTCTGTCATACTTCCCTGAGGTTGTCCATACTGTCTCTTCATTTCACACTCATTGTCACCTCCTCCTTGAGGCCTTGAGCATGAATAACTAACAGAATGAGTCACTTTCTCCCCTCTGTCCCTACTGTCCCCTTGGTTCCTAAGATTACTTTAGGGATTATCTGATCCCATATTGGTTTGTAAGATATACATCCTCTTTCCTTGCTAGCCAGGAGCTCCTGGTTGGTGGCTCAGAACCCCAGAATCTAGAGGTTGAGCCTGGAGGAAAAACCTTTATGCTGTGACATGAAGTCTAGAGCCCAGGACACCTAAGTCCTAGTCTTAGCTCTGCTACTTCCTAGCTATGAATTTAGACACTCAAATTCATCTCCAACCCTCAGTTTTCCTTCTGGCACAAAGGGGGACAGCAAGTGCAAACCATGCCTTAGAGTCATTTTAAGAATTAAATTAGATAATCCATATCAAGGTCTGGGGGCTGCAGGAGGTTTTTACTAAACCCTTCTCTTTCCTTCTCTTCTAGAGCAGACTTTGGGCTTGGTGAGGCCCAGAAGTCATAATGGGTCTAGCACAGGGATAAAGAACCAGATAAGAAATATCTCAGACTTGGTGGGCCATGTTTGGTCTCTATCACACATTCTTTTTGTTTTGTGTATTTATTTTCTTAAAATCTTTAAAAATGTAGAAACCACTTGACAATCAAAATACTTGTCATAGGGCTGGGTTTGACCCGTTCCCTCCAGGACACTGAGAAGCCACAGAAACTTGCTTGGCTTTGGCTTGTGATAGCCTGTTAGTATTTCCTTTTTTCTTTTGCTTTTCTTCTTTTTAATTTCTTTTCATTTTATCCACAACCTTTCAGTGTAGGGTTAAGAACTCAAAGTGTGCAATCAGACAGACTTAGGTACAAATCTCGACCACACTGCCAACTGGGTTAGCAACTGTGAGCCAGTTAATGTCGGGCCTCTGAGACACATTCTGGCACCTTTTAACATGACCCTGTGAAAACCTCCTCCTAGAACTGCTGAGAAGGTTGAGAGAGAGGACAGCCTTGCACTGGACTGCTGGAGTCAGCTCCAAAGGCTCCTGAGAGCCAGTTGTTGAATTCTCAGGGAATTTGCAAGCCAGCTCCTTAACCACTGTAGCTGACATCAGCCCCGGTGAGCATACTGATTCCACACAAGTCTGCCAACACTACTGATCAGCCTTCCCCGCTCCCCTAGCTGGTTGTGAAACTTGTCAACACACCACGGCCCTGGAGGTACCTCTATTCCTTCACTCCTGTTGCTTCCTTCGCTTTCCCTATTCCCAGCTGCACACTGGGAGGAATTAATGATTTTACCAGGAGGAATCCTGAGACAGGAAAACATGCTCTCCCAGGACAATCTCAACAATGAGGTCTTCACAACTCACACATCCACTGAGCCACTGTTGTGTTTTCAGGCTCCACATGGCACCCTCTCAGTGAACACCAGTTATGTTGAAAAGAACTTGCTTTTCATGAGGGGGACCGAGGCTCCTGCACGTGCTGATACAGGGGAGAGTGGATTACTTTGTGATTTACCAAAATACTGAGAGCCCAGGAGGCCTCCAGCCGGATGAAAACAAGTAGAGTTTCTGAAGATGCCATATAAAACTGACAGCTTCTGTTCATAAACCCGAGAGGAAGAAAGACTTGGGAGGAGGGAGATACTTAGCTAAGCCAAATGGACATTTCAGACTGGGAAGCCGCTGGGAGATTTTCTTCTTCCTACTGGCAGGGCACTGAAGTTCTAATTATCTTTGGGTATGTGTGTAGAATAAAACATTCTTCTTCTTCTTCTTCTTCTTTTTTTTTTTTTTTAACTTATAAGCTTTGGGGTTCATTATTTGATCCAGAAGATGAAGGCACAACATTTGAATTCTTTTTAGGAAATCCTTTGCTTCATTTTGTTTGATTTGCTTTCATTCATTTTAACAAACTATTGACTCCCCTAACACCTAGGAGTTGTGTTTGGCTTCTAACCACTGGAGACCAGAGAGAAGAATGTTTTCACATGGATAAAACTTTATTTTACTGTCATATAAAAAGATGACAGTCTAGAGCCGTCTCAGCCTAGTTAGCCAGTCTAGGACTGGGGCGACGGCTCCTTTCTTTTTTGCTTTCCTTTAACCATTGCTCAGGGCATTTACCCTCAAAATTCATTCACAGCCACCATGGCCACCGAAGCTTATTTGCCATATTCACATTGCTGGCAGAAAGAAAGAACTGTATAGACATTTCTTTGGAGATTTCCTAGAATTCTCTCCAACTTGGTCTCACTGGCCGTCCCCAGCTGTGAGTTGCAGCCTTGCACTGAGCTTATCACCCCCCGAAATATTAAGTCTGGGTTCACGCACTAAACAAGGGGTGAAAAGGATTATTGGGTGGAGAAGCAGTGTGTCTGCCGTAATTGCCTCCATTGTTCAAATTTCTGTGTGTGAAGGGGAGGGTGGGTGTGGGAGGGGTGTGTGTGGGAGGGGTATGGGGGGTGTGGGTGGGTATGGGTGTGTGCAAGGGGTATTTGTTTGAAGTGAGAGTATGTTTCAAAATAAGAAAGGGATAAGGACATTCCCCAACTGATAGAATGTGGAGTCTAGTCAACAAAAATTCACACCAAAATACACACACACACACACACACACATCCATACACTGTACACATTTATGCACAACAAGCCCTTAAGAGGTGAAATAAGTGAATTAAAGAAATAAAAACAAAGGACCGCAGAAACGCTATGTTAATTCATGCTGCTGGTGCCCCAAAGTATATCGTATCTAAGCTCCTGGCTTGGTTTCTCGCAGTTTGGTCTAGAATTTCTGTGAGTGTTATTCATGTGTGTATTTGTGAATGTACTCATCCTTTCGGTAAAGATGGAAGTGGATGGAAAGCAAAATGAGAAACTCTTTCCCAGTTTCTTTCTGTTCTTTTCCTTCATGCTCTCATTATGTTGGACTAAGAAAAAAAAAATTTTCAATGCCATTATAGGGTATATATATATATATATATATATATAGTTATTCCTGTGTCTTTCTTTAAACAGAAAAGATTTGAGACCTACAGAGAGACATAAAAACAAGTTTTAAAAATCAGGATTTTTTGGGGCGCCTGGGTGGCTCAGTGGGTTAAAGCCTCTGCCTTCAGCTCAGGTCATGATCTCAGGGTGCTGGGATCAAGCCCCGCATCGGGCTCTCTGCTCAGCAGGGAGCCTGCTTCCCTTCCTCTCTCTCTGGCTGCCTCTCCGCCTACTTGTGATCTCTCTGTGTCAAATAAATAAAATCTTTAAAAATAAATAAATAAAATAAAATAAAAATCAGGAGATTTTTAAATCTTAGGGGGAAAAAAAGCAACAAAGTTGTTAAGAGCTTGGACTGCAAGACTTAATTTCAACCCTGTTCCTTTCCCATAATTGCTGCATGACTTTGGGCAAAGGACCAGATGTTTCTGTGCTTTCATTCTACCTACCCATAGAATGGGAATTAAAGAACCTACTTTAGCTAGATTAAATGAAAGTGTCTGTATAAGACTTAGAACAGTACCTGGCATATCATCAAAGACAGATGCAAATGCTGCTTTGTTAGTATTACCACACTGGGAAAATAAGTGGAAGTCAAGATAAGAAGAGTATTGGGAAAATACACCATGAAGACTTGTTATGCCATCTTCATTGTTGTCAAAGTGCTGGCATTAAGTGCCACTTTCTCGTTGTCTTTCTGTAAAATCGAGATAGCATCACCTACCTTGTATGGTGTTCATGAGGATCAAATTTGGTTTCAACAAACAGTGCCTGACACACAGTAGGTGCTCACTACATGTCTCCTCCCTCCCTTTCCCCCTTCGCCTCCCCTCTTGTTTCAAGACCCATCTACCCTTTCGCCCTGAGATTCACGGATCACTGACTCCACTTCACACATAGATCAGGAGCAGCCTTTCTTCGGCTCATCTTGTTATCTCCACGCCAAGTCTGATACCCCGACACCTCCTAACAGGAGCTTGATGGGAGCTGATTGAATGTTTGGTTAAGAAAAGCAAAATGAAGGTAAGTTGCACTGACAAGGTGTCAATTTAAGGGCAGGAGTGGAAAGGAAGATACTGCCTGGGATTTAGGTTTCTCCCCTGGCTGATCTTATTTCACTTGGATTCTGTGAAAAACGGGAGCCGGGCACCTCTTTCTCTGTGCTTCACCAAAGACCTGATTGAGAAAGTGCTTTCTTCTCACTTTTTGGTATAAATATTAAATTGTAGGTCAGCAAAGGAAGAAAGAATGGTCCCTTTAAACTTTGTGCCAAGGAAAAATTATGAACAATTCAGTCATCTGACTTTTTTTTGCCTACTGGAGCCCACCTGATATCCTGAGAGAGGTTCTCTACACTTTTCATCAGCACGTGTTCCCAAAGAGGCAGGCAGACAAGAGCTCCCCTCCTTGAGTCCGCAGACAGGAGCTGAGAGGCTTCTGAAGGTCTGCAATCAGCAAAACCCTGTATGGGGCTATTAGCACCTTTTCCAGAAACCTCAGTCTTGTCCAGAAATGTTATTCACTGTCAAATATCATGGTTATAATAATCACAAGAGTCAATCATTAGGAGTTTACCCTGCCCCTGGCATGGCATCTAAGAACTACACACTCTGTCTTGTTTAGTCGTCCCAATAGCTATATGAAGTAGGTAATACTATTATCACCATTTTTCAAGCAACAAAACTCAGAGTGGCCCAAGTTCACAGCTAGTTAAATCACCTGCCCAAGTTCACAGCTAGTTAAATGCTAGAATGAGGATTTGAACCCAGGATAGGATTTCTTTTGCCAGCTAGTGCCTCAGTGCCACCACTGATGGGTCTTCTTTGAGTGGACAGAATGTGCAAGGGGACCTTGTCAGCTTGGTGTGATTTCAGAAGGCCCCGGAGAGTGAGTGGCAGGCTGAGGGCACCCTCGAGTGAGGCAGACCTGGATGGCTGCTGGGAAGAAAGCTGAGAGCCCGAGCCCAGGGAGAGTGGGAGAAGCAGCTAGGCAGGCAATGGTGTAGGAAGAGAGGGTACAGGCATTCGTTCTTCGATTGCTGTAATCCACAATGTTATCTACAAATATCCCAGATGCTGGGAATAGTGGTGAGGGGGAGGGGAAGACAAGGTCTCCACCCTCATGGAGCATACATTCAAGTGCTCAGAGACTTGTATTATTTATAGAATCCTACAAACAACTGTGGATCGCAGCTGTGATTCGTGAGTACTTCAAGGGGAGAGGAAAACACTATCATCAGATCCAGATTATGAAGAACTTTGGGTTCTGGGCTTCACATCTTAGCAATTCAACAACCCCTAACTCATTTGTGAAGGTTTCTGAAGCAAGCAAATGTCATTTACTGGGACTCTTCGGTGATTCAAAAAAAAAAAAAAACCCTCTAAGAGACTAAACCAGTCACCATGTCCGGAAAGAAAGGAAAAGTGCTCTATATGTCTGGTCACAGACTGGGTAAGCTCTTCTTACGGATGCAGGCTCAGGGTGACCTCGCATGGAAATACCCAGGGAATGGTGACAAGAGAAATCCCTGAAAAAACAACGTTGGGGACAACTGTGCTCCCACAGGCACATCCAAGTAACACAATCTTCTCCTACATGCTTCTGGGGGTAAGCTCAAGAGCAGCAGTGGCCAGAAATCACACACATTTGCCTGACCTTGCCTGTTCTGGGGAGACTATCTTCCCCAAAACACCTGGACACAAATTATTCCAGGCTGTTGCTGGCTGAAAATACAGTTCTGGAGATAAGGGGTCTCCAGGCCCATGATTTAAAATCCTATCAAAAAAAGAGGCCCAGGGAAATTGCAATAAACAGCACAAACAGTTTAGGAACTAGGTCAATCTGCGGATGAGCTATTTACAAAGCAAAGGAAGTGCAAGCCTCCCAGCACATCCGTAAACTGCAGGAACCCTAACCCTGGCATCTCTATCTGTTCATGGATCTGACCCCCTCACCTCGTCCACTGGGTCCTCGGGCACTCAGGCTCTATCCATGGAAAATGCCCCCTGTATCTGCACCTTCCCTAAATCTTCCCTTTGCGCTCTGGCGGAGTTGTACCACTCAGAAAGGTACCATTCACACTGTCCCCGGTGTGAATGTTGCCTCTGATGGTTGACAGCGCCAGCAGCTACACCTCTAGCTGGGGCTTTCTTGAATCCTGGCTGTCATAAGCCTAGGCTACTTTCCCCTCTTTTATGCAGAATCCTTTCTTCCCGACGTTACTTCAAGACCATTTTCCTCCCACCTTCAAAATCCCCATGTCCTTTTAGCACCCCACTGCTCCTCCTTGTTCCTCTTAACCACCAACCCAGGTTAAGAGGACAGAATGACTCGTGATGACTCTGCTACACTGTCTCCTGTTCTGCTACCACGCCTGTCATCGTATTTTGTCACAGCCCTATCCACCCGTGTAGTCCATCCATCATTCTGGCCAACCAGTGCCTCAGCTTCCTCACTTCCAATAATCTATTCCTTCATCACCATTGATCCAACCCCATAATTATGCCCTTAACCTTGTGGTCTTCTTGGATATCTCCATTTCAAGTACCCTGTTTTCTAAATTACCAACTCTTATATTTACAGTTCACTTCCCCTAAATACTCTTACTCCAAAAATTATTTAACCATCAAGATGACCAATCCACAGATGCTACAGTCAGTCAACCTAGTGACATCTTTTTTCTCTCCTTAACTAATGAAGAGTTCGTGGTCTATTATTATAATCATTCCCTTGTAAACACTCTTCAATCAGCCAGCCCTCCTTCCTTCTGGAGCACCAACCAGGCTAAGTCCCAAGCTGACTAAACTGTGTTATCACTTATTCTGGGCTTGGAAAGCCCACAGCTGGATGTTTCTGGGTTTTTTTTAAAGATGTTATTTATTCACTTATTTGGCAGACAGAGAGAAAGAGAGAACAAGCAGATAGAGCAGCAGAGGGAGAAGGAGAAGCAGGCTCCCTGCCGAGCAGAGAGCAGGACTAGGGGCTTGATCCCAGAACTCTGGGATCATGACCGGAGCTGAAGGCAGACCCTAGTTTTTTTTCAAAAACACATACTGTGGGGGCACCTGAGTGGCTCAGTCTGTTAAGCATTTGTGTTCAGCTCAGGTCATGCTGTCCAGGTCCTGGATTGAGACTCACATCAAGCTTCGTGCTCAGCAAGGAGTCTGCTTCTCTCTCTCTCTCTCTCTGTCATTCTTCCAATGCTCATTCTTTCTCTTTTTCTCTCAAATAAAATCTCTAAGAGATATAAAAATAAGAAATAAATAACACATACTGTATGATTACAAATCTCAAATAGGCCCTAAAGTAGACAATCTACCATTTTTCATTCTTCAAAAATGGTTTCTCATTTTTTTCTCCCTGCTCAAATTCCAGGCACCTGTGCTCTTCCCCCTTTGACCTTGTCTTATATTTCACCAAGACAAGAGAAGCAGACAGACACTAAACAAAGAACTCCTTTTCCTTCCCATATCTCAAATTCCGTCTGCAAGGGGGATTCTGGTTTTCCTCTTGTTAGTGTGGATAAAGGGCCCCTGCTCCTACAAATGTGATAGCTCTGCTTTTGCCTTTTGCTTCTCACCTTCTCCTGCGACCAGCTCCTGCAATTACCTCTTCTCTCCTCTGCATTATGGGTCTTCCTCTCTCTACTAATTCATCTCCATCAGCACACAAGCACACTCTTGCATCTCTCTCATAAATAGTAAAAAAGCTCCGTCCCACATTTCTTCCAACTCCTGCCTCATCCCCCTGTTACCCTGCATGGCAAACTTCTTGAGAGATTATAGTCGCTGCTTCCATGCCTCTCCTTACATTATCTCCTCTTTCCACCACACTGGGTTTCCATTCTTGTCATGCCACTAAGCCTACTCTTATTGCAGTCAACAATGACTCCATGTTGTTGAACCCTAAGATTACTTGTCTATTATCTTCCCTCTCCAAACCAGAAACATTTGATCTCCTGGCCACTATCTTCTCCTTGAAACATCTTTTCTTGGCTACTGTGACTCCACCCTTACAAAATAGCACCACTGGTACCTCGAGCTAATAATCCAGGTGCTGTCCTCGATTCTTTCCATGTCCTCACTCCCTACCTCAAAGTCATCAGCAAATACTATTCTACCTTCAGAACACATCTTGAATCCACCCATGCCTCCACCCCTCCACCACTACTGATGTATAATGTAAGTTCCCTACATCTCTCCCTGGGAAGTTTAGGAGGCATTTCTCTGCCTCTGCTTTTGCTCCTTTCTATTCTGCACACATTAGTCAGAGCAATATTTTGCAGTCAAAAATCATACCTTGGGGGCGCCTGGGTGGCTCAGTGGGTTAAAGCCTCTGCCTTAGGCTCAGGTCATGATCTCAGGTCCTGGGATCGAGCCCCACATCAGGCTCTCTGCTCAGCAGGGAGCCTGCTTCCCCCTCTGTCTCTGCCTGCCTCTCTGCCTACTTGTGATCTCTGTCAAATAAATAAATAAAATCTTAAAAAAAAAATCATACCTTGTGTCTCCCTGCTTAAAGCTCTTAGGCTTTCCATTACACGCAGAAACTAACACCAAGATGTCCATTCTAGTTTCCAGTGCCCTGGATGATTGGACTGGCTGATATCTCTGACTAAGTTTGTTCCTCTCTCAGGACCTTTGCACTAGCTGGCTCCTCTGCCTAGACTGTGCCTTCCCCCATACTCCTCTATTCACATGACTGCTCCCACTTATTTTCAATGCCAGTTTGGTAGAGAAGCTTTCCTTAGCTACTCAAACAGGAGGCTGCCTTATGCCTCCACTCTCCTAGGTAGCACTCGCTGCTCTGATATTTTCTTTATAACATTAATTTCTGTATTGTCCGCTTCCTCCTTCTAGAATATAAAGCATCAGGAGTGCAGGGGCTTCTTTCAAACTGTACCTAGCACTTAATAGGACCTATCATTAAATGTACACCGACTGAATGAGTGTGGTGAATACATTGTACTGTGATTAGATATTGTGTGAAGAGAATATTAAAAGTGACCCTTTAGAAGCTTAACTTTTTCTCAAACTTATCTAATACCCTATAGTCTTCTCAACCACTATCATAGGCTTCCTGAAAGCAAAGAACCTGACTTTCATTTCTTATCCCGCATGACACCCACCACGCTATTAAGCTTACAGCTGGTGCTCAGCATTTAATGTGTTGATTATGCAGCCTGAAATAATTACTAAACAATGTGAGGCAGCGCTGTTACACTTGACCTATTTGGAACTATGTATCTGGCAAATATCCTCAGTCGTTACATAGCCAGGAATCAGAGTTGCTACCAAGAAGTAGACAAACAGAACCCAGAAAACTCAAAATAGATGTTGCAAATTCCATGTTCTAAAACACATGCAAATTATGAATAACAAAGCTTTTTATCCAGAGCCTGCTATTTATTCCTCTATGGAAAGTATAAGGAGTATATTTGATCTCTAGGTCTGCCTGATACTTGGAACATTAATTAAGCAAGTATTTTTCCTCCTTTAATGCAGCAAGTATATTTTTAGTAGCTTCTATGTACTAAGCACTTATGCTGGTGCTAGATACTAAGTAGAAATCCAATAATGAAGAGAATAGTAGTCTATGCACTCATAAATGTTGTAATCTAGGGAGGTAGGAAAACATAAATATTTTAAAACATGTAAACTAGTATGTAATTACAAAATAATATAAATGCCACAACAGAAATAACAGGATAGAAACTGTATTAATATTTGTTTTTTCTATTACAGGCTTTTTATTATAAAAATATGTGCTTATTATAAGATGTTAAAAACAAAACAAAAAGATACAAAAAGTTTATAATCTCTATAGCTCCTGTCTTCCATAGTAGAATTCTGAAACCAAGACAGAAATTACAAGAAGTGACAGCTGGCATCCTCATGGTAGGGAGGGCTTTTAAAAACCAAATATAGAAAGTAAAACAAAACAGTCAAAAGCCAACACTTCGGTCTCAGGTTACTTTTAGCCAGTAGTCCTATGATGCCAAGTGATTCCAAAGGCAATGACATATTGGAGTCCAGAACTATGTCTAAGGTCTCCAATGAGGACCCTGAGCCATCCCAAGGAGTAAAGTATAGCCTAGATTCTGTCTGAAAAAGAAATAATAATACATGTTAAAAAGATATACATCTAAAATTTGTAAAACTTTATGAATTGTGCTTTTTGTGTTCTCTTTAAGAAATCTGTAATTACTCTAAGGTTATAAAGGAACTCTCCTAGAAACTTTATGATTTTATTTTAAATTTAGGTTCACAATTTATGTCACGTTACTTTTGTGAATAGAAGAAGGTGGTGGTCGAGCTTTATATTCCATATAGATACCCAGTTGTTGTAGGAGTATTTGTTCTGAAAAGGCCTTCCTTTTCCCTCAGTGAATTGTCTTAGCATCCTTGCCATTCCTATCTAACTATGAAACACTGAAAAACTGGACATTGATTTCCCTCTGCATTGGCATGGTTTTTTAGTCAATAGGCTTCACTTTATAATATTGGGTATTAAATCCATTTTAATTGGCAATTGTCTTCAATGTTAAATCTATAGATCTTAATTCTGGAGTCTTCTAGTTTCTCCAGACAAAGATTTATCCTCTTGTCTAACAGACTAAGGCAGATTTCAGCATTCTAGTAGCTAGGTGTGAGAAGGAATGTTGGAGGTTTTCAGCATTTAATATGATCTCTCTTTAGTTTTCAGTATCTCTTCTTTAGTTTAATTTCATTAATAAATAAGTCCTCCATCTCTCTTGGAATTGGAGAAGTAATCAACATCCAACTATAAGGGGGCAAGTATGGTTCTCATTCGTTGAGAATCTATTCGTTGACAGATTTCTAACCTGTTTCTAGTCCACATCATTGTCCACACCTAACTCTTCAGTCTTTCTAGAGATCTTTAAGGACCACAGGGCTTGCTTATGTTCGGTGTTTCCTTTGGCAGTCATGGTTTCCTCCCCTCTGTGAAGTGCTTGCCATTTTCAGATATTATGTAGTTATATTACACAAGTCTCCTTATTTCGCTGAAGATGAAGTTTTCATTATTATTTCTATTGTCTTTGTTTTTGTGTATGTCTGAGAGGCAAGTGAACAATGGCTTATAGTCCACCACTTATAAGCAAAAATGATAATTGGCAGAGATTATCAGTTTGGAGGGTAATGAAGACCCAGCTGTGATTTGGGTGTATTTGGGTGTATTTGGGTGATAAAAGCTCAGCAAACAGGCTGGGACTAGTCAGAGAGAATATTACCATGAAGACTCTAGGATATGAAATCTCTTTGATCACATAAAAAAAAATAAATAAATAAAAGGAAAATTTCATCGAGAGAGGTCAAAGACGAGTGGCCAGAGAATCCATTTGGACAAGCCATGAAAAGTGGTCAAAAGAGAAATACAAAATGTCAACTACTAACAACAAGGAGTAAGTATCTTCTCTGTCTTGTTAACTCATATTCTCTTCCACACCCACAAGTTGTTATTCCTCTGCCATGCGGGTTGGAGGTAAGAAGCAGCCTGCAAGTTCAGCTAATGCCTTAGAAGATGCAAAGTAAAAGGATCTCAGTCCAGTGTCACCCAGGGACCAGATCCAGAATCAGAGGAGAGAAGAGAAGATTGTTCTGTTGGAGACTGGTGGAAAAAGAATGCCAAGAGTCAACTCAACATACACTCTCAAGCTTTCTGGAAGACTTATCCTTGAAGGAAGTGTGCTCCGAGATCTCAACTGCATGCGTGTTTGCTTAAAACAATTACAGAATCAATAGTCGCAGTCAGAATCACCAGAGCAGTGGTGTCTGGTAACAAAGGCCTCCTAGAAATTTTCATTGTATTAAGAAAAAAAGCATTGTATTAAAAAAATATAATTTACTATTAGATATTAATAAATTTCCTAATAAAATTTGTCATAGGAATTTGTCTACTGGGCCAAATATTCCTAGGAAGGCTTAGTGCTGATTAGATTCTCTTAAGACTGAAATATTTCCACGAATGAAGGTACCTTCCTTAATGGTTAATTTATTAAGTATAAAAATTTAATACTTATATACACTATAATAAATGAAGACAGATTTTTTCCTTAAAAACATTAACAATAATTGCAATAGTTTAATTCTTTTGAAATATTTCAACAACAGATGAAAATGCAATGAATGAGTTTTTGAACATTTCAAACCCCGTAAGCTCCACAATGAACCATAAAAAAATACAATTATCACATAATAAATATTGCACTGATATTTAATCCTGTTCTAAAAAAAAATGACACAAGAGTTTCATTAATTTCTTCATTATTTCTTTATTTATCTTTCTACCTTCCTAGGTTATGGTTCTATTTGGAAACTTTCCTAGCATTTCAATAATATACTTTCATACCTTCCCAGGGCTGCAGGAATCATTCCAGATACAAAGAAAAAGAAAACAGGCTTACAGGATCTGGCTTATCTCCTAAGACTCAGGACTTAGTTGCCTCTCCCAAAGGGATTCAAACCCGAGCCACTGCTCATCAGACTAGGCTTTTTTTTTTAACTTGTTACATCAATGAAACTTTTTAAGTCCACCCTTCACCATAGGTTCAATTGGCTTTGTGTCTCCCCACAAAATGATACATTATTTAAGTCTTGGTTGGCCAGTGTTACAAAATCCATTGTTCCATCTTTGTAATGCATAGCTCTGATTTGTTGGCATTACAAAAACACTTATACTCTTTATTAATATTTTATTATAATTTAATAGGATTTACTGGAGTTTTTATCTCCTATGAGAGGTAAAGTTCTCACTCTTATCTTTCCTCTTGAGGACATTTGGTTAATGTATCTTCTTGGAACACAGTGTTGAACCTGATTTCTGCTTTGTTATGGTGTGTGGTCATTGGCTTTATTTATTTGTTCAGTCAATAATCAAGTTTCTACTTAATTATTACGTATGATCACCAATGCTGATCAGTCATTCCTGTTTTCGATGTATTCTTGATGTATACCCACCTTTACTTGGTGTATTTACAAGTGACCCATTCCTGTTTTCACAAATAGAAACAATTGTAGACCTATACTTTAGGAACAGCCATACACCTAACAGAAGATAGAATATATGTTTTCTGTTCTATTCTCTTTACTTGTAAGTTGTCACCTTTGTCATTTCAATACCAACTCTGATTACTTAAAAAAATATATATTTAGTTTTCCTCAAGAAGCAATAAGTACCTTTTTATTTTTTATTTTTTTATTATGTTTTATTTTTATTAGCCTTATGTTCAGTTATCCAGCATATAGTAATTCATTAGTATTTGGTACAGTGATCAACAGTTCATCAGTTGCCGATAACATCCGGTGCTCATCACATCACGTGCCCTCCTTCAATTTAGTTTTATAAATAAAACACATGTCAGAATGGCCTTGATCTGTCCTTGTCCCAAGAAAGGGAATGAACCACTATATTTCATAAGAATAGGCTTAGCGGTAATAATATAGAGAAAAACTATGGAATGGCTGAAACACACTAGGAGCTTATTTCTATTCATATGTTGGTGCAAGGCAGTGATTTCTGGTAAGGGTTCAACACTTCCATGTGGTGACTGAATACCCGGGGTCCCTCCATCCTGGGGTTCTGTCATCCTCTAGACCTCAGCCTCATTGTCATTTCCATCTGACTGATAGAAGGGACAGAGTGTGGAGGAGTCATGCCCACTTCCTGCCTTAAAGAGCGACTGTCCATCATGAGAGTCATGTCCCGCAGTAGGAATGAGTCTTGTGGCTCCATCCCACCTCAGGGAAGTCTGGAGAACATAGTGGGGTCATGGCCCAGGCTCCAAACCTGATTTGCAGTGCACAACTAGAGGTATCTGCCATCACCACTCTCCAAACTGCCTTGGCTCCTTTCAGTAGAAAACTATATGTGAGGCTAAATCTGAGTACAAGCAGAGCGACATAAAAATTGATGGTAAGAGACCAGGGAGGACCTCCTGAACTCTACTTGACAGTGATAAGTCCTGAAAATAATTTTTTAAATTATTTATTTATTTGTCAGAGAGAGCGAGAGCGAGCACATGCAGGCAGAGTGCAGGCAGGGGCACAGAGAGAAGCAGGCTCCCTGCTGAACGAGAAGCCCAATGTGGAACTCAGTCCTAAGATGCTGGAATCATGACCTGAGCCAAGGGCAATGGCTTAACCAACTGAGCCACCCAGGCATCCCGAAAATTTTTATTTTTGATACTTGGAATTCACTCTGACTTTTCCTATTTGACCTAACATGTCACTGTGCCTCTACCTCCCACAGTAGAGTTTCCATCAATCATTAAGACACACTACAGCCCTGACATAGCAAAAGGGGACTAGCATACCCAGTACGATGACCAGACACCCTGCATGGTCATACATACATACATGTAGGTGCATGTAACCTACATACACATCTGTGTATAACATGCATATGTGTGTGCATACATATGTGACATGTATGTACATACATGTAGGTGTGTGTGACCTACATAGGAATGTGATCTTTACTATGCTTAAAGTTCCTCATCTGTGGGCATCTGAGTGGCACAGTTGGTTGAGTCTCCGACTTCCAGTTTTGGTTCAGGTCATGATCCCAGGTCATGGGATAATGCCCCACATCAGGTTCTATGCTCAGCACAGGGTCTATTTGGGACTGTCTCTTCCTCCCTCCCCCACATGCCCTCTATCCCTCTCTTTCTAATAAATCTATTAATTAATTAACAAACAAATACAGTTCCTTATTTTTGAATAGAGACTATAAAAGTAGACCTTCCTCACTAAGACATTGTAGGGGGGAGGCGTAAATAGGCCTAACACTGGAGACATAAAGTCAAAGAACAAATTCTTTTTTGTCTTCAATCTCAGGAACTTCTCTCACAAGCCCAGCATTTGGCTCTTTACATGATAAATCGCCAACCTGAAAAGCTCTCAAAGATGGTGAATTTAAAGGCTAATTTTCCAATATCTAGGACTCACTAGGCATTCTTAAGAGAGAAAAGACAACGTCTGCTTCTGTGCCACATACCCGGGCTGGACTACCTGAAAGGACAATCAGGCGTCTCATTTCTGTTTCATGGTGGTCTGGATCCTGACCCTGACATGCAGATCAGTCCCCAAAACAGCATGACTTTCCTCCTTTAGAATTTCTCAACCATCGGGTGGGGGGATGGCACTGGGACAGCCAGCAATGTCCACCAATGTCTGCAGGACTTCCCTGCAGGAATGTTCCTGGTCATCTAAATGAGTGCTGTTAACTAATGAAAAAAGAGATAGAGGATCTGGCCAAGTATGAATTTGTTATTAGCTGTAGATTAAAAAAAGAAAGGATGTGAGCACATAGAAGATAGGATGTGTCCTCAGAAGAGAGAGCGACTGGCAATGTAAGGGTTTAAAGGTGTGAGTCTAGCTGTGCCTGAAGAATGTTTCTGAGTCTGGTCCTGAGGAGGCCAGGCCTCCCTGTGGACCTGAGCACTCTCACAACTGCCCATCTCATTGCCTTCTCATTCCTGCTCACCAAATAATTTCCTGATCTCTGACTCAGCTCCTGGGATATACCCTCTCATGGCCAGGGGCCACTGGCATTCTGGTCACTGGAAAGTTAAACAAATGAGCCATGGGGCTTACTCAGCCATCTCTTGTGAGTTCTGTCATTCTTGTCCTTCTGCAAAAGTCTAATCACCTGACTATATTAATCGTTCCAATTTGGCTTCTGCCGGGAAAGGTAGTATTGTATTGTAGTTGAGCATACCAGCCTAGGAGTCAGGACGACTCTGGATCCTGTCTGGATCCCAGCTCTGCCAGGTTTTAGCCATGGGTCTGGAAACAAGTTGCCTAACCTTCCAAGTCTCATGTGATATGAAGCTAAGAATACCCAATTTGCAGGCTTGCTGGGGGCTTTAAATAGAGTAGTGTATGAAAATGTTTGGTTCAAGCACTGGCATAGGGTTAGAGTTAGTGAATGAGTAGTAACTCTTCTGATCACAGCTGAGAACCAGAACCTTGGACCATTACAAATTCACTATCCTGCTGGGGTCAGGCCATCCACCTTTCCCTGGCAATATGCTTACCCTCTCACGTGGTATCTTTTTAACTAACTTCAGCCTCCTGAAGAAATAGTCTGTTCAGGGATAATTGGGCTAATGGAGTGTATTGTGATGGCAATGCCATATTTGTCCTCATGACTATATGTATAGCACAGCAGTGGTTTCCATGTCTGCTTCCTCCGTCACACACACACACACACACACACACACACTCAAGCACAGTACCCCACTGTCCACGCAGATAATCCAGGCAGTCTCCTTGTGGACAAAGACGTATTCAACACCAGCATAAGGGATGGGTCCTTGATGACAAGCGAACGGGGTTGACTCCATCTTACATCCAGCACCCTGCTGCTGCCATGCTGATTCAGAAAAAGAGCATAGTTGTACAAAAACCTAGGGTAGCCCTCTCTGGGGTTTTTTTTGTTTGTTTGTTTTGTTTTTTAAAGATTTTATTTATTTATTTGACAGACAGAGATCACAAGTAGGCAGAGAGGCAGGCAGAGAAAGAGGAGGAAGCAGGCTCCCAGCCCAGCAGGGAGCCCTATGCGGGACTCGATCACCAGGACCCTGGGATCATGACCTGAGCCGAAAGCAGAGGCTTTAACCCACTGAGCCACCCAGGTGCCCCTCTGGGTTTTTGAAGAAAGAACAATTTGCAATTTCATGGTATCCTACTATTTGATACTGAGTAAGTGACACTTCTCTGGGACTTCTGGACAGTTCGATAAAGTAGGTGTGGTTCCCTCAAAACAGCCTCCCACTCTCCCTGCCTGTCATTGCTGACAGGCCACAGAAGGAAGGAGGAGGCAGGAGGGAATAGAAGGTCCACAGGATTGTTCCCCTTCGACTTTTTAAGCCCAAGCTGAAGTGGCTACAACTCTTATTAGTTTGGGGCTAGCAAACCCACTCTTTCTGTAACGTTATAACCAAGAAATTCTATCCCTGAACTACCTTTGTTAGTTTTCAGGGTTAAAAAAAAAAAAAAAATACAGGAATACCTTAAGGAGCCGGAATTCTGTTCTTTCCTCTTCTCTCACTTCTCAGGTGGTCTCCACCATCCTCTTCTCTCCTCCTCCAGGCTCTGTACTCTTGTGTCCAGCCTCCCTCTAGACTGGTAGGAATCTCTTTATCAAAATTACACTTTCCCTCCTGCATCTGAACCTGGGCTTCAGAAAACCCCAGAATCTTTCATTGAAAAAAAGTCTCCCATTCTGACTGGGTCCCCCAGGCTTAGCAGGGGAAGGAAGCCCTTCCAGCTTTCAGTGAGGGCTTAGCAGAGAGTGACTACAGGGACGACCAATGGGGAGCAAGACACCAGGGCCCCAGGAAGCCCATGACACCCTGAATCAAAAGACCAACTCAACTGTAAGACCAGATTTTCTTGAGAAAAGTCATGGTTAGAGCCAACACGGAGTCAGAGGCCAAATCTGAGTATTGAGGGAAGCCTTAATCATGAGAATAAGAACATTATGAGCTGACATAAGTGGAAGGCATAAAGAATGGGGGATGGATCTTTGGTGGGGGACATATGTCAGTTTCAAGGAGGCAGGTAGTACAGAACCAACTCGCCTCTGCCAAACCATGTCTTTAATCCTGATAGACGAAACTTGCTATTCTAATAACATTTGTCTATATCCGCCTCCCCTGGGCTGTTGGAGCCCAGTTTGAAGTTTCCCACAGTGGGAAACTGATGAAAGGTGTGTATTCCCTGAAGCTGAAAAAGGTGGGGTGAGGCAGCTGGGAAATCCCAGAGGCAAACAGGGTCCGGAGAATGGAGTCTGGGTGGGTCTTCAAACCAAGGAGCGTAAGCCTCTGCTCACAGGAGGAGTGAATAGCGGAGTGAGGTACTAAGAACTTTCTTGAATTACCTGGGCAAGTAGGAGGTGTGGTGTCCCCAAAGGCTGTAACAAGTCTGAGAGCTCCAGGTGCACCAGGGTCTGCTGCACTGAAGAGGCCAGTGCAGAGATCATTTTTGCCACCCTCTCCCCGGTCTGCTTTGGAGATGAGGAACTAGGCCTGGAGTTTACATAAATAATCTCCAGATCCCTGGGTTTCTGAGGAGAGGCTGGACGGCCCTTAACCAGTACTACAGTTTGACTATTCCTCATTGATAAGGCAGTGTCTGCCCTCAAAGCCAAAACTCTTTGCTTCTGTTTGATTCTATTTGAAAAAAAGGTGATATCCATGAAAACATTAATATAAAATCTGAAGTTTTAGGGGTGGTGTCCCTCAGGTAGGCAAACTCCCTGTGAGTTGTTTCTGCAGAGGAACATGGATAGTGGAATTTGACTGTTTCCTTCCCACAGCTCCAAGGGGGCTTATTTGTCCTTTGGACTCACTGGGAGGGATGATCAGGCGGACTGTCACTGACTGAGGGCAGCAAGAGTGGATGCTGAGAACTCTGGGCCTGTACATAGCCCAAAAGTGAGGGCCCTAAACAGACATTCTTTCATCAGCAAGTATTTACAAGAAGCTGTCTTCCTAGAAGGGGACTAAATACTGAAGTATAATTCTCTGTCTTCAAAGTGTTAACATACTCAGGTAAAACAGTGAGCAACTCTCAGTTCTATTGTTGAGTAGTGACTATAAATACAAAATTTCAAAAAAGGCAAAGATAGTATGGGCTCATATAGTTTTGCTACCATATTGTTTCTTCCCTCCCTCCACCCCTCCCATCCTTCGTTTCCTCTAATCCTTCCTTCCTTCCTTCCTTCCTTCCTTCCTTCCTTCCTTCCTTCCATCTATGGAAAGCCTGTTCCAGGCACTGAGATATGCCACAAAAAAGACAGACTGGGCTCAGTCTTTGAGGAACTTACAATCTAGTCAGGAAAGCTCCATTGCCTTGAAGACAAGTGGTTTTCAAATGCCTAAAAAGAGGAAGGGCATTATGGCAGGGTCAACTGTAGGAACACAGGTAAGAATGGGGACCAAGGGTAGTAAGATGAGGAAATAATTGTATAGCCAAAGCGACACCTGGCAATATTGTTCTAGGACATAGGAGCTCTTTTATAAAGCAGAGGAGGCAAAGGAAGAATTTAAGGTTGTCCATCCACTTATTTTCTTTTTGTCTTCATTTATGCCTTCCTCAAGAGAATGGTTTCTTTGTCACTGATTCAAACTTCTAGCTTGGCTTTTATTTTCCTTACACTATCTGATTTATGTTAATTGCTTACAGTAAACCATTGTAGTTCAGCATGTAGCCCGCCATAGTGGAAAGAGCCCAGCCTGGGAACTGGTTGACCTGGACCAATGTCAGTGACTGTGGGGATGTGGTAATGCAGGGAGGGAGAGTCACCACTTGAGCCCAAGGTCTGCAGGAGAATTGCAGATCCATCCCAAGCCCCAGCACTAAACCTGGTGATGCAGCCATCAGGCTCTCCTTGTTCACCAACTATAATGCCAAAGACAACACAGCCACATCCATTATGGTAATGAACCTACTCTATGTACCAAGTGCACTCCTAGGTGGGAAAAGAGGGAATCACTCTACAGGAATTTTCTCCTTACCTACCTAAGACTCCATCTCCACACACCATAAGAAGCTGCAGAGACAACTGGAATAAAATTAATGATACTGTTCTAGAATCTAAAGTTCCTGTGTGGGAGTAAAGAAAGGGAATGTTGACCACTGAACAACTTAAAGAAGGCTTGGAAGTAAGAAGAGGACTAGGTGACCAAGTAGAGTAAGACTAGTATTTGGGCTGGCCTGGAACCCACCCATTCTTTGAGTACACCATCCACCCAAGAAACTGGGTCACCTACTAGGCATAGCTGTCATGTTTTCTAGAACGAGTGCTTAACATGTATAACCTGAATGGCAGTTGGGGTCGTCTAGCCACTTTGGAACTAGATAAAAAATCACTTGGAATGGTGATTCAATGTCTTCTGGAAGTTCAAAGCCTTTTTTTTTTTTTCATTATCTTTGCCAGTTCTTGAGGGATTTGTGGTACTTCCATTGTGCTCTCTGTTGCATACAAGAACAACCCAGAAACAAATCCTATCTCCTTCCTTTATTTAGAAGCAAAACAAAATAAACAAACCACTTAAGCACTGAAAACATTTGTAAATATGATCATTATTAATCTAATATCCCAATTAAAGAGCCAACAAAGACAATTTGAAGTTAGACATTAGTCATCTCTCTTTTCAAATTGCTCTTCAGCCTTCTCCCTCTGGGGAATTTTCAGTGGTCATTTGCCCATGTGCCCATGATAGTCTCCCATCATTGGCTGCATTCTCTCAATAACCTCTGTCTGTCTTCCTCTCTCTCTCTCGGGAAGAGAAGAATTCAGTATTGAAAGTATTGACCATGAATAGTAATAGATTAGAAGAAAAAGAGGGTCCTAACATCAAGGTAAGTGTGGCTGATGTATAACTGTGAAAATATTCACAGTTCTAGCCTTTGGCGTGTTAACCAAATTCTAGACTTTCGCATGTTAACCAAAATGAGTAGAGGGATTTTCAGTGAACAGGTTGTTGTTGGGCAGCAATCCCAGACATCCATACATTCACTACTTCCTTCCTCCAAATTCAACTCTGATAGTCCTGGATCCCACCCCTGCTCTTTTTCCTGTTAGTGGGTGAAGAAGTCAACAAGCCAATCAGACACAGAATCATGGAATGTAAATCTGGAAGGAGTAAAGGGGGAACAAAGACTAACCAGCCCTTGTCAAGCACCTGCTAGTTGCCAGACACTTTATCAAGTTACTCCAAAGGGATCTTCCATGCTTTCATCTGACCCCCTGGTTTTATAGTTGAGAAAACTGAGATTCTCCAAAGTTTGTTGCAGTTTGTTGGTGTCAAAGTCAATACCAGAAACATATTCTTTTCTTGTGAGTCTAGTATTTTAATGGGCTTTATCCTCAAGAAAATCCCCAATGACCACACTCAGGTTATGACTTTCAGACAATATATAGGATAACTTGGACAATATAGGGAAAGGAGGGGATTCATATATAATATATATATATTATATGTAATAGATTGTATATAATAATCTGGTGTGGTGGTGGAGAGCTGAAGGCAAATCCAAACTAGCCCAGACTTTTAAGAAATCTCTAGAAGCTTAGTGTGCCCATGATTCACTGGCCTGTGAAGAAGTATGGAGGTGTTGGGCTTTTTACATTTCTCTTCTGTCTGGTGTTAATGCTGGTACATTTGACTTCTGGCCCAAGGCAACACAACTCATCTTTCTAGAGTAAGAAGCCAATGAAATTACATCCCACCCAAATCCTTGTATAATAAATTTGGATGGGCTACTCAAGTCTTCAGCCTTCTCCAAGGTTCCTGCAACAAAATAGCCTTAAGGCCAGTGGCCTCACTTAAGTTTGGAGCATCAGTGAGGTTTTTCAGTGTTCCCAGAAACCAGGTGCTCCGCAGGTGTTTCACTAAGAGAACATGTGGACTGCCACCAGAATTGATTCTGTGAGATGACTGTGGTTTTGGCCATTTGCAAGAGCCAAAGGGGAAGTACTTGACCCACACCTGACCTATCAGAGAGCCTACCATCCCCCTGGCTAGAAGAATTGGCTCAATGATAGACATATATCCCATTCCAGACAAATCCTGAAGCTCTTTCTTCAAGGATATGTATATACTCTGGTAAATTAAATACATGGCTTAAGCTAGTCCGAGCTGGTTCCTGTCACTTTCACTAAGACTCATGAAAAAAACACAGTAATTTCCTAGTCTAAAACATAGAAAATGACCAAAGTTCTGCTGAACTTTATTTCCATTTTGTCTGAGTCATAAATTCTTCCATGGTTTATATATGTTAGGCCAAACAGTGGTAAAGGCAAAGCTGTTGAAAGTTGGGAGTTCCTGCCTTGGTAATTGGTGTAGCCTTGCCTTTTATAAAACAGAAGTATAAAACTTACTAGCCTTCAAAGCAAATGGAGAACCATATTCAAATTTAAGTTCAACTGATAAAATGTCCCAAGTCATCCTTACTCAACTCTGGCATTCTTACTTATAATTATTAGTAGGATTTAGTATTAAAACTATATATATATATATATATACACACACATGTATATACATATACATGTGTGTATATATATGTGTGTATATGTATGTAACTACATACATATGTATGTAACTACATATATACACACACATATATATACACACACATACATATATACATATATATATACACACATGTATATATATAATTTATATTATAAATTCTTTAAGTACAGGAGTTACATCTTATTTCTATAATCCTCACAATGCTTAGGCTAATAATAGCATCATTTATTGAATGATCACTACTAATCATTGTACTACCTGCCTTTCATACATTAAGACATGATTTTCACAAAACTAAAAAATGAACATTATTATCCCCCTTTCTCAGGTAAGGAAATTGAGACTCTAGAATATTCTTAAAGTCATGCAGCTAATAAATATCAGGACCAGAATTTGAAATCAGGTCTTTCTAAACTTACATTTGTGAAATTATACTATGTTGCACAGTACTTAGCACAAAATAGATAAGCAATGAACTCTTGTTAAATTAATAGAAAATGAGAGCAGTTTTGTGAATAGGTAGCAAATTGCAATCATAAAGCCGGTAGCTTCCAAAATAACATAAATTGGGTTGTAATTATTTCAAGTGTGTTAGTCTTGTTTCTTCAACCAAAGGAAAAATACTAGGACACTGAATCCCTGATTTATATAATCTGGTATGTTCAAAAGAGTGTCGCATACACATAGGTATTCAGGAAATTTTTATTTAATTAAAGGACTCTGAATGGAGTTGGAACCCCCAACGTTTAATGATACAGTCCCTTCACGAAGGCTGTCCAGAAGTCATGTGCTGCAGCACCATCAGTAATTAAACTTAGTAAAAAGGAGTACAAAGTTCTGCTTAACCCACATCATCACTAATGAGGAGGGTGCCAATCTTTAGCAAGTCACACAATTAATGGAGTTTTCAACACATCCTTGGGCATATTATAAACGTTCTTTGTCACGTGCCTGCCAAGGCCTGCATTCTAACCTGGAGGCTATTGTTTTACTTGCTACATTTGCCATTATAGATTGCTGACTTCATCAGCTACTAAGAACTTGGGCTCAGGCCTCAACAGGTAGGAAGGCTTTGAACTTGCCATCTGCCTAGTACTGTAGACTCCACAATTTTCAGGCATTTTTGACTTTCTGGCTGCAGGGGCTTCATTACTGATTCAAGTGGTAAAGGAGGGGCATGATAGGCAAAGGCAGGAGAGTTGTTACCAAAGGTGCTGAAATGTTGGGAAGATCCTTGGGAGGGGTCAAGCTTATCTTTCCACCAACCAATACAATCAATCTCTAACTTTCCAATGCCCTCTTCATACCACCCTATGTATTGATTGGATGGCTGGGGGACAAGAGGTGAGAGCAGTGGGGGATTGGGCAAATGGGCTCGTTCTTTGTGAACAGTGAGAAGTATCACTGTGCAAATTTACTTGGTTGGGTATATAAGTGTGTGTATGTGTGTGTTTGTTATGTAGATAGAGTGTGTGTTGTGCCCTTTGCACTCTCCTCAATCCTAGTTTCTTCCACCTAGTAATTCTCTCCAAATAGCTAATAAATTCTCTCAAAATGCATCCTTGCAGAGGAGCTTAAATTCCATAGGAAGACATTCTGCTCTCTCCTGTGAACCCAGCAGCTACTCATCATCACCTGCCTAATCTCTCCAGCAACGTCGTTTGCAGTGTTGTTCAATTTTCCCTCGGAGTCAGCCTCATCTCCCCAACTGAATTAAACCTCATGGAATCAGGAAAAGATGGTGTTTCCCTATATCCCACAATGCTGTGCACAGAGTGAACACTGCAGTATAATGCATACAGCAGTCTACTCAACAGACTTGGCCCTGCCATTTCCTAGCTACATAACTTTGACTTCGTATAAATTATGCTTCCTGCCTCACCTTAAAAATCAGGTATTAATACCTACTTTGCAGGAGTGAGATGGCCGTTAAAGAGGATGCCCATAAATGACTGAGACAGTGTCTGGCAGGTGGCTCCTGTTATTACCCTTGAGTCAAAGCGTTTTGATAGTGATGTGTGAGCAATGCTGCAGAGGACTGTAGGAAAAAGAAAAAGCTGAGCAGGATGTGAGTTTTGTGGCTGGTTTCCCTGAATGAATCTTTATTCTCTTCCTTATAAAAAATGACCTTCCGGGTATGTCACAAAATGTTGGAAGACAAATGTGGTTAGTCCGAAGAACCTGGAAAGGTATGAATTAGGGCTAGAAAAGGGATCTATTCTGAAAGCTTGTTTAAAAGAAACAGGGCGAGGCAAACCATAAGAAACTCTGGACTCTAGAGAAGAAAGTGAGGGTTGCAGGAGGGGAAGTGGGCAGGGGAATGCGCTGAATGAGTGATAGGGATTAAGGAGGACACGTGATGAGCACTGGGCATTGTACGTAAGTGATGAATCGCTGAGTTCTACTCTTGAAACTAATACTACATTATATGTTAACTAAAATTTAAATAAAAACTTGACATATTTTAAAAATTATTTAAAAAATAAAAGAAACAGAGCATGGCTGAGATACCCTCTAAGGAGGAAGGACAGCCTTGAGAGACTGCATACTAATTGGTGGAAGTTCTTGCATCTTGTGAGTTTTCTGCAGATCTGGAGGACGGTGGGGGGACCATGCCTACGAGAGCTAATGATATAAAAGGTTTTTCTAGCATTAAGTTAAAAAGATTATTAAAAGTCATCTCATCCAACCTCCCTCCCTTGCTTCCTTCCATCCTAGCGAGTGTAGCTATAGCATCCAAAGTCAAGCAGATGCTGACTCTAGAAATTTTACAGAGGCTGAAGTCATACTGTCATGTATCCAGAACTGATGAAACTCCGAGTCTTTTCTTGCCAATCTCTTCAGCCTCTGGGCCAGAAAACTACCACAGTTCTAAATGGTTTAATATGACAAGGCTTAATCTTGAATTGGATTCTCGGTAATAATGGCAATAGTTGTGGTCATCGGTACTTGTGAGCTTTATTGATGCAGAAGGCTAGAGATCAGCTACACTGCTGCCTTCTAGACGCTGGAGAGGTCTATCTCTTCAGGAAACCAAAGACAAACTTTATTTCCTTGAAGCACCTGAAGTTGGTCATTGCAGTAATTTGTACCATGACAGTGACACATAGATTAGTTTAGAAGGGCAGTGGCACTGGTTCCCAGAGTGAGGGCATGAAACTCAAGATCCAGGGATCCCTAGAAATTAGGACATCCACTGTGTGTGTGTGTGTAGCTGAGGGAAATGAGCCATCATTTGGAAAAAAACTGCAAGTTGTTACAAAGGAGGTCTGAGCCTCTGCGTTGTCTGTCCGCAGCATTATCCAGGTGGAAACAGGGAAACCAGCCAACAGACATGTAAAGAGATACTAAGCTTCATTCATGACTAAAGAAATACAAATTAAAACAACAATGAAGTGCCATTTTTTTTCACCTATCAGATTGGCAAAAATTAAGTTTGATAATACCCCTTGCAGGCAAGGATGTGAGCCAAAAGTCATTTTCATACACTTTCCATGAAGTGTAGGTTGATGCAACTTCTTGGAAGACAATTTAGTATTCTTTATCACAGTTAACCAGGCAGCTAATAACATGCCTACTAGGAACAACCATAGGGTACAGTTGTATTCACAGGAATCTGCCACTTACATGTGCATGAGGATAATCTTGGCTGTAGATCACAAGAGAATAACAACAGAATCAACTGAAATATCTGACAAAAGGGAACTGGTTAAATAAATTGTGGTGCATCTCTTAGATTCCTGGGTCAGAGATGGTGGAAACCATGTGGGGAGACCAAAGCAGCTAGACATTACAGCATAGGGTACAAGAGAGAAGAGAGTGATAGAGAGAGAAATCTCTGGAAGTCAGCAGAAGTTTTTAGCAGAGTACAAATATTTAGCAGAGTACTGATCAGCACATGCAGGTGAAGAAACTACTCAAGGCTGGGGATAGAACGATCCAAAAGGGTTGGAGGATAGACAGCACTCACACAGGACTGGAATAATGTCTGTTCCCACCAACTAGAATGAAAAATCTCATAACTCACAGTACATGGGTAGATTATCCACCAAGGGGCTTACAGTAGTCCTGAGGATTTAGCCCCTAACTAAACATGGCTCTGGTCCCACCTGCCAATCTTAAAAGCAAGACCCAAACGGATCAAAGGTCTCCAAGTAATTCAACTTTGTCCCAGAACAAAGCTCAAAATATTTACAGAAATACAAAATAAGCAGATCCCTTCAAAGTAAAATTTATAGTGTCTGGTATTTAATCAAAGATTACCTACCAGATTTGCAAAGATGATGGAAAATATAACCTGTAATAAGAAGAAAGATCAATCCATTGCAATAGAGCAAGAAAGGAAGCAGATGTGAGAATGAGCAGATAAGAACTTTGGAAGTTGTTATAATTGCTTTTCATATGTTCAAAACGTTAAGGACATCAAAAGTATAAAAAAGAACCAAATCAAACTTCTGGAGACACACAGAATGCAGAGCAACTGGAACTCTCATCTGCTGCGAGTGGAAATGTAAAATGGAACACTACTTTGGAAAGCGGTTTGGCAATTTCGTAAAAAGCTAAACATATGCTTTCCTTATATTCTAGCTATTCTACTCTTCAGTACTTACCCAAGACATATGTCCATATAAAGGTTTGTACACAAATGTTCATAGCAACTTTATTTGGAACTCAGTTCATTAACTTGATTGCAGTGATAGTTTCATGGGTGTATACATACTTTAAGACTTAGAAAATTGTAGGAGTGCCTGGGTGGCACAGTCAGGGAAGCATCCGACTCTTGTTTTAGCCCAGGTTTTGATCTCAGGGTGGTGAGATAGAGCCCTGCGTCAGGCTCCATGCTCAGCACGAAGTTTGCTTCATACTCTCTCTCTCTCTGCCAGTTCCCCCTGATCTCTCTTAAATAAATAAAAATAAATCTTAAAAACTTATCAAATTGTATACTTTAAATATGTATGGTTTATTATATATCAATTATATCTTAATAAAGCTGTTAAAAATTTAACAAATACCTGGGACTGTATGTACTGCTATGGAAAGACCTCTAAAATAGATTATTAATTGAAAAAAATGCAAAGCAATGTGTATGATGGGATTCCTTTGGGCAGCTGGACCCGTATCTAAAAATATATGATATATGCATTAAATGTTTCTGGAAAGATGAATAATAAACTGTTAACAGTAGTTATCTTAGGAGGATGATAGGGATATAAAGATTTTTTTTATTCCTTTTTAATCCCTTTTAAGTTAAATGTGTACATTTTATTTAAAGTTAATATTGGCTTAACATTACCTAATCCTCAAGGTAAGACTAAGAAACATTTTAATTTTCTGTATTGGAATATTTATCTTTGAAAAAAGAGAGGTACAGATTCTGAAAAGCAGTTTGGTGGTTTCTTAAAAAGTTAAATATATACTTATAATAAAATCCGTCTATTTCCCTCCTATGAATCTATCCAAAAGACATTAAAACATATGTCCACACAAAAGTATGCATGGGAATGTTCATGGCAGAACTATTCATGATAGTGAAAAATCTCCATCAACTGGTGAATGGATAAACAAAATATGGCATATCTGTGCAATGCAATACTATTTTTTAATTAAAAGGAGCAACTACTAATACATAGTACAACATGGATGGATCTCAAAAACATAATGTTAAGCTTTAAAAAATGGAAGCAGAAGGGACGCCTGGGTGGCTCAGTTGGTTAAGCAGCTGCCTTCGGCTCGGGTCATGGTCCCAGGGTCCTGGGATCGAGTCCCACATCGGGCTCCTTGCTCAGCAGGGAGCCTGCTTCCCCCTCTGCCTCTGCCTGCCATTCTGTCTGCCTGTGCTCTGTCTCTCTCCCTCTCTCTCTCTGATAAATAAATAAAATCTTTTTTAAAAAATGGAAGCAGAAGACTATATATATTGTATGATTCCATTTCTGTGAAATTCTAAAAAAGGTGAATGTATAGATACAATGCATATCAGTGGTTGCCTAAGACAGGTGGGGACAAGGAATAACAATAAACAGACACAATGGGACCTCTGGGGGATGAAGGATATAGTCTCAAACTGATGATAACTGCACAACTCAGCAAATGTATGAAAATCATTGAATTATAGGCTCACCATGGCTGGATTTTATGAGATATAAATTATCCCTTGATAAAAGTGTTAAAAACAAAAACCGACCATGCTGAAACCAGGGATGAAGTCAGGAGCTACAGAAGATGCTTGTTTCTCCCATACAAGCAGACGGAATGATGTCTAAATGCTGAAATTCAGTAGGACCTTGATGTTCTTGGGGTTAAGTCCATGGTTCCAGTAACCTATAGATAGGACTGTTCCCACTGCAAGATGAATACAACAGTTAGACATCATCTTCTTTGGGTGGATTTTCAATTCAAATGTTGTACAGAGGTGTCAGGCATATGTCCCAGAGGGGCAACAGGTAGTGGTGAAGAAGGCAGGCTCTAAAATCAGACAGATGTGGCTGCCATCCCAGCTCTGTCACTCCCTACCTAACAGGGTTATTTTGAGGCTGAAGTAAGATGGACATGTGAAGTAAGATGGACATGTAAGAAGTACATGGCACATAGTAAGATGACAAAGATCTTCAATCTGTATGTCCTGAAAGCAGTGGGGATTATGCTGACTCATCCACACTCCTGCTGGGTCTTTCTATTGCTAGATCAGCAGAAAGATGATGAGAGGTTAGGAATAGGCGCAGCAGATGGACAAAGATATCCACTCTACTTTAAAGCAGGCCTCTTTTACCAAGATCACCTCACTAATTTATAAGCTCCAGGCCAGGGATTCCAAGACTTCCGGCCTCTAGGACTTTGTGAATATCCATCGCTCTAGCACCTTTGGTGAAAAGTCTATCTTTCCTCAGCTGAATTGCTTTTACACCTTGTCAAAAAACAGTTAAGAATATTTGTGTATCAGGGCACCTGCGTGTTTCAGTGGGTTAAAGCTTCTGCCTTCGGCTCCGGTCGTGGTCTGAGGGTCCTGGGATTGAGCCCCGCATCAGGCTCTCTGCTCCGCAGGGAGACTGTTTCCTCCTCTCTCTCTCTGCCTGCCTCTCTGCCTACTTGTGACCACTGTCTCTCAAATAAATAAATAAAATCTTTAAAAAAAAAAGAATATTTGTCTATCATTCTAGGTTACCTATTCTGTTCCATCGATCTGTGTGTTTATCCATCCATCAGTACTGTACCATTCTGATTATTATAGCTCTATATTAAATCTTAGTATCAGGTACAGTGATTCCTCTATATTCTTTTTCAAAATCATTTTAGCTATTCTAGGGTGTGCATTTTTCCCTATAGATTGGAGAATAAATATGCCTGTATCTACCAAATTTTTCCTGTGATTTTTATAGGAATTACATTTAACCTACAAATCAACTTAGGAAAAAACGACATCTTTACCATGCTAAGTCTTCCAATTCATCAATACCCTATGTCTTTCCATTTATTTAGGCCTTTGATGTCTTTAATCAGCATTTTGTAATTCTCAGCATACAGATCCCACACAGGTTTTAAGTTTTTACCTAAAGCATTTAATTTTCTTTGGAGCAATTGTAAGTGGTATTGTTCTTAAGTATCAATTTCCCCAGGTCCATAGTTAGTACATAGAAATGTAATGGATTTTTGTATCCTCTGATCTTGCTGAACTCACTTATTAGTTCCAAAGTTTCTAGGATTATTTTTTCATAGTCATTTGTCATTTTCTCATGTCATTTGTAAATAAGGACAGTTTTATTTCTTCTTTTCCAATCCTAGTGCCCTTTCTTTCTTTCTCAAATCTTTTCTTCCTTTTTTTAAAATGCATGTATGTATATATGCATGTATGTGTTTTGCCTTATTACTCTGGCTAGAACTTCCAGTATTATGTTGAATAAGAGGGATGAGACGGAGGATTCAGCCTTTCACCATTATGTATGATGTTAACTCAACATATTTTTTGTAGATGTTGTTCCTTAAGTTGAGGTAGTTCTCTCTGTTCATAACTTGTTGAGGGTTTTTAATCATGATTGGATATTGGATTGTGTCGAATGCTACTTCTGTGTCAATTGATATAATCTTATGATTCTTCTTCTTTAGCCTATTGAAGTGGTGGATTCTCCTGATTGATTTTTAATGCTGAATCAGTCTCATATGCCTGAAATAAATTTTACTTAGTCAGTATGTGTATTTCTTTTTATGCATTGTTGGACTCAGTTTGCTAATATTTTCTGGAGGAAATTTTCATCCCTGTCCCAGAGAGATATTGGTATATGGCTTACTTTATTTGTGCTGTCTTTGACTTTGGTATCAAGGTAATACTGGTCTCATAAAATGAGTTGAGAAGTATTCCTTACTCCTTTTTCCTAGAAAAAGTTGTTAAAATTAGTGTTAACTCTTTTATTTGACAGAGAGAGAGAGAGCGAGTGAGCGCACAAACAGGGGAAGTGACAGGCAGAGGAAAAGAGAGAAGCAGGTTCCATGCCAACCAGGGAGATAGATGTGGGGCACGATCCCAGGACCCCAGAATCACAACTTGAACCAAAGGCAGACACCTAACTGATTGAACTACCCAGGTTTGCCCACTTGTTAGTTTTATTGGTTTTTTGAAGAACTAAATTTTCTTTTCAATGATTTTTTTCTAGTTTTTCTATTTTGTTGATTTTTTGCTCTTTATTTAAAATACTATTTTCTGTCCCTCCACTGGCTTTGAATTACTTTGCTCTTCCTTTTTTATTTTCATAAAGTAGTAATTTTGATTATTGATTGAGGCATTTCATCTTTCTCATTTTAATGATATAAGTGTCCCTCTCAGCACTGCGTTAGCTGTATCCCACAATTCTGATATGGTGCATTTGCATTTTCATTCAGCTGTATGCATTTATTTTCTTGGGATATTCTCTTTGACCCACAGATTGTTTAGAAGTATGTTGTGATATTCCAAGTGTTTGGAGCTTTTTCCTGTTGTCTTTCTGTTGTTGACGTCTAGTTTAATTCCATTATAGGGGCAGAAGAAATTCTATATGCCTTCAATTATTTGAAATTATTAGATTTATTTTATGATCCAGAATATGGTCTATCTTGGTGAATGTTCCATAGCCACTTGAAAAGAATATATATTTTTGGAGGTAGTATTCTATAAATGCCAACTAGATATCTTCACTAATTGTACTATCAATTTTTAAGAGTAGTTTTGAATTTCCCTACTATAATTATGGATTTGTCTATTTCTCTTTTTTGCTGTATTAACTTTTGTTTCATGTATTTTGAAACTCTGTTTTTTGGTACCTACACATTTATGATTATTATATCTCCTTGCCCAATGGGTTCCTTCCTCATTATTTCATGTCCCTCTTTGTTCCTAATAATTTTCTTTGCTCTGAAGTCTACTTACTGATATTATAGCCACTCCTAATTTTTTTATTAATGTTATCATGACGCAATTTTTTTTCCATTCTTTTACTTTCAACCTAGTTATGCTACTGTGTTTGAAGTGAATTTCTTGTAAAAAAAACATATAGCTAGGTGATTTTTTAAAAAATTCGCTCTGCCAATATCTTTTAATTGCTGCATTCTAATCATTTACATTTAAAACAACTCTTTAATTATTTGTATGGGAGCACCTGGGTGGCTCAGTGTGGTTAAGCATCTGTCTTCGATTCAGGTCCTGGGACTGAGGCCCACATCCGGCTCTCTGCTTAGCAGGGATCCTGCTCCCCCTTCTCTCCCTCTGCCTGCCTCTCTGCCTACTTGTGATCTCTGTCTGTCAAATAAATAAATAAAATCTTTAAAATAATTAATATTGGGGGGCGCCTGGGTGGCTCAGTGGGTTAAGCCTCTGCCTTTGGCTCTGGTCATGGTCTCAGGGTCCTGGGATCGACCCCTGCATTGGGCTCTCTGCTCAGCAGGGAGCCTGCTTCCCTTCCTCTCTCTCCCTGCCTGCCTCTCTTCCTACTTGTGCTCTCTGTCAAATAAATAAATAAAATTAAAAAAATAAAAAATAAAATAAAATAAAATAATTAATATTGGTATATCAGGGTTTGAAACTGCTGTTTTATAATTTATTTTAGGGGTCCCTTCCTTTTCATTCTTCTCTCTTTTCTTGTCTTCCTATGGGTTACTTGACCATTTATTAGGATTCTTTAATGTTTTATTTATATTGTGTTTTACTATATTGCTTGAATACTTTTTCTTAGTAGTTATTTTAGGTATTACTGTGTACACATATAACTTACCACAGTTTACTAGTATTTATATTTTATTGCTTCCATAAAATATTGAAACTTGACTTCTACATAGGTCTCTACCCTTCCCACATTTTAAGCCCACATTTGCAACTATTTCCTCAACATACACTGAACACCATAAGAATCGTCATTCTGAACTCTAGATCTGACATATTACCAATGTCTGTATTGATTAGGTCCTAGCCTTCGGTACTGTCTCTTGTTCTTTTTTTTTTATGGTGAGTTTTTCCACCTTGTCATTTTATCCAGATAAGAATATATGAAGGAGAGAATAAAATACTAAAAGGGTGGCAAAGACCCCAGGAAAACATGCTTTAACCAAATCAGAAGAGACCCCAAATCGTGGGGGGAAGATAGAGGGTAAAAAGAAGTTCAGGGGAAAAAAAAAAAAAAAAAGGTTTAAAAAAAGAAAAAAAATTAAGAGAAAATATTAAAAAAAAAAAAAAATATATATATATATATATATATATATATATACATACTTTAGACAGGTGACTAGAACAGAGTCACCCACTTAGTTTTGGGAGTACTTTGGTCTCTTAGAAGAAACAACTTCCCAAAATTTTAAAGAAGGAAATACACACACACACACACACACACACACACACACACAATAAGGGTAAACACAATGAAGGGATGGAATAAGACTATAAATTTTTTTTTTAATTTCTAAAAAAGGAGTTGATAAGATAAGTTGGTTGGGAGAATAAAGAAAAAGAAAGTGAAGAGAATTTTCTCAGGCTGGAGACTAGAACAAAGCCCTGTGCTAGATTTAAGGTATGTTTTGATCTATTAGAAGAAGTTGAATCCTTAATTCTTTTTAGAAGAAAAAGCCCTATGTGTATACAAAAAATAAAGTTAGATACAATGAAGGAGAAAATATGACTATAATAATGAAGCTTCAAAAAAGAGTTTTTTTTTAATGAAAAGTATTGTTAAGATAAACTAGTTAAAAACATTAAAAGAGGAAAGGGTAAAAGTTAAAAAAAATTTAGCATAAGAAAAAAAATAAAATTAAGAAAAATTAATTAACTACAAGACTAAAGAATCATGGGGAGAAAGCCATGAATTCCATGCTTTGCTTTCTCCTCCTCTGGAATTCCACTGTTCTTCTCGGTAAGTGAACTTGGTCTTGGCTGGATTTCTTGTTGATCTTCTGGGGGAGGGGCCTGTTGTAGTGATTCTCAAGTGTCTTTGCCCGAGGCGGAATTGCACCACCCTTACCAGGGGCCGGGATGAGTAATCCGCTCGGGTTGCTTTCGGGAGCTTTTGTTCCCTGAACACTTTCCGTAGAGTTCCAGAGGATGGGAATGAAAATGGCGGCCTCCCAATCTCCGGCCCGGAGGAGCCAAGAGCTCAGGGCCCCCTGCCTCAGTGCGCCCTCTGAGAAAAGCACTCAATCACTCCCATCTCCCTGGCCTCTGGTCGTGCTCCGAGCTCACCCAGCCTGTGACTGAGTGTCTCTGTCTCAAGCACACAGCCCCACTTGGAGTTTCTGAACCCCGCAGATCCCTGAGCTCTTCCACTGGGTCTCCCCCGATCTTGTGGGGTACCTGCTCACAGAGCAGTGGCCTGTGCCATGGATCACAGTTTAAGGTGACCCTAAGTTGAGAGCTCACCCTTCGGCTCCATCTCTGGAGCCGGCTTCCCTGCTCTAATACCTGTGAGCTCTATAACACTCAGACACCCTGATCCTTCTGTGACCCCGCTGGACCTGAAACCACGCTGTCCCCGCATGGGCTTCACCCCGGCTTAGCCTCTGGAGTGATGTCCCCCCGTCGAGCAGATTTTTGAAAGTTCTGATCTGTGCTCTGTTGCCGGCTCCTCCCCGCCGTGTTCTATCTTCCCGTCGCTTTGTATTCACTTCTCTGCCAGTCCTACCTTTCAGAAAGTAGTCGATTTTCTGTCTTTAGAATTGCTGCTCTTCTTCTCTTCGATCTCCTGTTGGATTTGTAGGTGTTCGGAATGCTTTGATAAACTATCTAGCTGATCTCCTGCTACCTGATGTTGTCTCAGCCTGCTACTCCTCCGCCATCTTGACTCCTCCTCCAAACACCATTAGAGATGCTGTTATAACTTTTGTTTCAACCATCAAATATGATCTAAGAACCTCACGAGGAGAATTATCTATTATATTTACCCTTGTTTTTCCCATCTTATTGTTCTTTTTTTCTTTTTAAATTTCCAGGCCCTCTTCTGTTATCATTTCCTTTCTGTCCAAAGAATTTCCTACAGCCATCTTTTAAGCAAAGAGCTGCTAGTGACAAATTCTCTTAGTTTCTCTTTGTCTGAAATTGTCTTTATTTCCCCTTTGTGCCTGAAGGACAGTTTCACCAGATATAGAGTTTGTAGTTGGCAGTTCTTTTCTTTCTATACTTGAAAAACGTTGGGCTGCTTTTTTCTGAATGAGGAATCTGCCAACATTCAGATTGGTCTTTTTCTATAGATACTGTATCACTCTTTCTATAGATACTGTATAGATACTGTTTTATAATTTTTCTTTGTCTTTAGTCTTCAGACGTTCTATCATATGTCTTGGATTTCTTTGGGTCTATTTTAGTTGGGGATCTCTCAGTTTATTAAGCCCATAGCCTTATGCCTTTTTCCAAATTTGAGGATTTTTCAGCCATTATTTCTCTGAATACTTTTTCAGCCCCCCATTCTTGCTCTCTCATTCAGAGACTCTGATGAAATAAATGTTAGATAGTTTGTTGTTCCATAGGAGCCCCAAAGTTCTGTTAAAATTTTTTAGACTATTTTCTGTTATTCAAACTGAGTAAATTCTATTGATTTGTCCTCACATTCACAGATTTTATCTTCTCCACACTATTCTTGAGTCTAACCAGTGAGTTTTTTATTTTGTTTACTGTATTTTTCATTCTACCTTTTCCATTTGATATTTTTACATTGTGTGTGTGTGTGTGTGTGTGTATTTCTTTTTTTTTTTTTTTAAGATTCTATTTATTTATTTGACAGAGAGAGAGATCACAAGCAGGCAGGGAGGCAGGCAGAGAGAGGAGGAAGCAGGCTCTCCACAGAGCAGAGAGCCCAATGTGGGGCTCGATACCAGGATGCTGGGATCATGACCTGAGCCAAAGGCAGAAGCTTAGCCCACTGAGCCACCCAGGTGCCCAGTATTTCTATTTCTTTACTGAGGTTTTCTATTATTTTTTCCAAGGGAATTTGTAATTACTTGTTGGAACACTTTTACGGTTACTGCTTTAAAGTCTTTGTTCAATAGTTCAGCATCTGATTCATCTCTGTGTTGACATTAGTTGATTGCCTTTTCTCATTGAGGCTATGACATACCTCTTTCTTGGTATGACAAATGAATTGTAGTTGTATACAAAGTGTTTGTACTCTGGACATTTCAGATATTATAACAGTGGATTCTTGATCCTATTTAAATATTCCATTTTAGTAGGCAACCACCCTGTTTGCATTTAGCACATAGGTTGTGACCTACTTTGGTAGTCACTTTGATACTACATTGAAACTACTTTGATAGTTTCAATGACAATTCAGTTTTCTGAGTTTTTGCAATACTAACCTAAACTGCTTTGTTCACCTGACTCTGCTTAAGCTTCTACCGATTCCCTGTTGATGCCACCTGTAGGTCAAAAGAGTGCCTTCCAAGACCATCTAATGGCATTAGGTGAAGGCTAGGGGCTACCAGACCTGTGGAATGGAGAGCATTTTCTCCTAATTCTACAGTCACAGAGTACAGGACCTCTGCTGGTGCCAGCCCTGGATAGTAACCCAGGAGCCACCAGGAGCCATAATATCTGAATGGCTCTCTGCTACTAATGAGAGCTAGGGCCTCCAGGCCTGCTGGTGCAGGCAGAACTGTGCGTGGTGTGGGTCACAAGGGGTTCACCAGCCTCCATCTCTGCCACCATTGGATATGGATCTCCCTGCTCAGTCCTTGATTGGCTTCCCCTTTCCTGGTCCTTTGGCCAGGGAGAGAAGGCATGTTTTCCTTTGTTTTATTTTGTATTTTTTTGACTATGTTTGTTGACTATTGCAGGTTTAGGCGTCTTGGGAGCAGAGCAGGAGGGAAAGGGAGAGAGAATCTGAAGCAGACTCCATGTTCAGCTTGGAGCCCAACAAGGGGCTCACTCTCAGGACCAGATCATGACCTGAGCTGAAACCAAGGATTGGAAGCCCAAACGACTGCACTACCCAGGTGCCCTCAGTGCAGTTTGTTTTAATGGCCAAAAAACCTCCTCTTACCTTAAATTATTAGTGTTTCATAGAAAAAGGTACATTTAACATCAAAATGTTTAAGGACTAATCTCAGAATAAATATAAATCTTTTACATCGAATAAATTTAACTTCCTGAAAAGCTCACCATATTGCTTTCATTTTTCTCATTTCTCCTTGGATCTGTGAAAGTTGCATTACCTGCTTACGCCTTTCAGCAGCACAGTGTATGGGGATCAATGTCACTGTCATGCCACTTGACTTGGAAGCAGCAGTGCAGTGGAAAAAAGCTGGCATAGTTTTGGAATGCAAAATTGTGAGTTCAAATCCTATCTGCCAGGTGGGTGACCCCAGCGTACGTCATCAGTGGAGTAGTAGAAAAGGCTGAGCTTTATTCGCCATAGATCTAGAAATCCCAACTCTATTCCTTATAGCTGAGTAACCTTAAACAAGTTATCAGACTTCTCAGTGGCTGTCATGTCATCACTAACATAGGAATAGAGTGAGAGCCAAGGGGGATCAAATGGAAAAGTCTCTATAACACACCTAGCATGGTGTTTGACAGGAGACATAAGAAACAGTGGATCATTCTTTCTCCAGGGATGCAAACACACATGTAGACACCAATCCTTACTTCTTAGGGGGATTATGAGGATTTAGTGGGATGAAGTATAAAAGCACCTTGTAGTGTCTGGTGCATAGCATGTGCTTAGCATTGAGTTCTCTCTCCCTAAACCTTGCCTCAGTTTCCACATCTGTCAACAAGATCTATTAAGGCCTACCACACTAAGGTGATGCAAGAATTGGATGTAACAGTATGCATGAAAGTGCTTTGTAATCTGGGACATTCTTTCCAAATGTGAATTGATATTGCAGTGATGGGCCCTGCCCATGTTGATATATTTGCACAGGCTTTGCAAGCACTTGATGAATTATAATGATAAATAGTCATCTCATGGAGCAAATTAACCCAGGCTTAGGGCTAAAGCTGGAGGCAGAAAGAAATAGGTCTGAGAACCAGAAAACAAAATTAGTAGATATTTAAATGCAACCCACAGTGTTTGACCTGCATCCTCCCTGCCCTAGATCCTCATGCATTGTCTTATTGTGAGAAATGTTTGTGAGAAGCCACAGATCTTTGCAGGCTGATAGAGTCAGAAAGGAAAAGAGCCTGCTCAAAACAAAGCACTCTGCTGTCAGTCCTCTGAGTCTGCTGTGAAGCAGACACTCCTCACCCAACAATGTTGGGGTTTGGTCCACACTCTCTGGGAATGACACCAACTCTTTGAGATATGTCAGGACCGCTGCCCTCATTAAAAGGACCTGAAATGTGACTTCCTAAAGTTCTGATCATGCTGGCTCTTTTCCTTCTCTCCAAAGTAGCATTTGAGAAGCCACAAGAGGGGTAGAAGAAAAGCAGCAAAAAGGACAAGAAGAACAGCAGAAGCAAAGAGCGGGAAGGTCAAGGCTTTCAGAAGATACTCGGTCACAGTGGGACAGCTTGGTGGGTAGAGGCTGGAAGGAGGGAGACAGCTTAAGTGTTCCTTAAGCAGCAAGTCAGGGGAGCCAGTTCTGGCTTCAAGATGGAGAACAGGATTGTCATTTTCTACTGACCTGGCCTCCAGCATTAACTGGTTAGATATATGGTGATATTGTCTTTGCAATTACTGCTTGCTGGTTCTAATAAGTAGCTAATTCATTTAATTGTGTACCCACCCTTCACCTGGTTTTTATGATAGACACAGTTGGGGAGGAGGGAAAGTGGAGGAGAAATTCAAGTCCTCACCTTCAAACACTTCTAATGTGCCAGGGAAAATGGTCTTAGCCAGGAAAAGACCACCAATTTTATGAGTTGTGTTTGTCCAGTGAAGATATATACATACAGAGAGGCTTCCTGCTGATGGCTAGGGGGTGACCTCTGGTAGAAGGGGTGTCCTAGAAGAGAGGGTGGCACAATTAGAGGCCATGAGACAGAAAGGCTCTAAGTGTGCTCTGGAAATAGTGGGTAAACCAGTTTCCAAGGAGTGATGTTTTCATGTTGAAAAAAAATTCATGAGATGTGGGAAAAGGGGATAGGAGACAACCTTAAATATACAAGCTAAGGATTTGGGATTGTATGCCATCAGGAGGAAAGAGCCTTGAAGGGGCAGGGAAGGAGACAAGTAAGCTCAGAACACAATTTTAGGAAGGTGCCTCTTCAGTACGGATTATAAGGATGGAAGCTGAAGACAAAGAGACTGTATAAGCAATCACTGCAGTTATTTTAAGACAATAGCCTGAACCAACATGGCACCAGAAAGGGTAGTTTGGAAACCAAAAATACAGTGAGAGAAGAAGTGCCAGGAAATGGTCATTAGACAACAGTAAGAGCAGAGGAGGAGGCAACAGGCTTTAGAACAGGACGACCAGAAGTCGAATAGAGATGTTTGGGCAGAAGTAGTAAAATCAACTGGGCAAACCATGAGAAAGAGTGTGTAGCGGTTCAGGTGCTCCAATAGCAGATCTGCCTCTTCCTGCCTGTGGGATCATGGGACAGGTATTTATTCTTCCTGATGCTCTGTTTGCATTTACATAAAACAAATGACAAAGCACATGCCTCAAAGAGATGGTATGAGGATTTAAGGAAAGAATAATTATAAACTATCTGGTGGAGTGGTGGGTCCATTGTAGATGCTCACTAACTAGGTATTCCCACTCCCCTCTTTCTCCTTCACCAACTCCGAGAAATAGCAGGTGCTTATCTGTAACTTCTCCTAGCTCCTAGAGGGTTCTAAACAATCGAAGAGGGCTGAGCGGTTCTGGTGACTTGAACTCTGTAGGAAAACTATCATTCATGTTTTGAGCCAGAGTTAAATGAAACGATATCTTGCTCACCTGCCTCTTGTTCTAAAGTGGTCCTTGACTAAAAAATCCAGCCACACATGTTTCATTGGTGAAGCTTAGACCAGCGGTTGGGGGGTGGGAGCCAGAAATTTTGGGCTAATAGACCCAGTACTGTCTAAGAGCAGAAGCTAACAGAAAGAAAATTCGTCCAGATTTGTCACTAAAAAGTTAAAAAAAAAAAAAAAAGAAAGAAAAGAAGTGATGTTGCAAGGCTTCCAGACCTCACCACTCGTGAGGGAAGATAGACAAATCTGGACTTGAAATCCAAGTCATATATACAAGCTGTCAGGCAGGTGAAGACAGGCAAACTCCGAAGAGATAAAACCAAGAGGCCAGCCCCCAGGGACCACCTGACCCTCCTTCCCAGGAGGAGAGGAGAGGCTGACCCAGGTCAGGGGGAGCCTGAACTGAGCAGGGGCCCAGGGAAGCTTGGTCCACCACTTTCTAAGAGAGGTCTGAGCACGACAGCTGCCTGGGTGCTACCTGCATGGAAAGGACTCGGCCCCGGCAGGGGACAAAAACAGCTTCATTGCAGGGAGGACACCATTCTGCTGCCTGACTGTCCTAGCACTGGGTGGCATGGGGTAGAGGGGTCACTGCCATGAGTCTCTCCCCAGAGACTATGGAGAAAAATCTGGATAAAGGAAAGGGAGGGCATTGATAATGCCCCTAAATGATAGCAAGGAATCTCAGTCGAGGACCACACAGCTTCTCTACCTACCTTCCCTGCTGATGGCCGATGGGAGGAACCAACCCTGCAATCTGGAAAACCACTGTGGCAGGTTTCCCAGGGGCATGGCTGCTCTGTGACTCTTGCAAGATGAACAAAGGAGAGTGTAGCATTCCAGGCAGGGTCCCAGATGAACTGACCAGCCTGCTTTTGCAGCCCCCGTGCTGAGGCAGGGGCGCACTGGGGCCCTGAGAGCCAAGCACTCCTCTAAGTGACTGACAGGTATATTGTGGGATTTCATCACCACCACCCCTTTACAAAGAGGTGCTACATTGTCCCCACTATATATATAAGAAAACTGAGGTTTTGAGAGGTTACAGGTTTGCCCAAGGACACAGACCTAGAAAGTAGGGAAGATTGGATTCACACGGATGTAGAATCTTGGCTCCTTACTACCCTACGAGATGGCCCCCCAGGAAGCTCTCCCTGAGCCCCCTCCCTCTCTGGGCTGGGACCCCCTGCCTCTGTGCTTCAAGACCCTTGTCATACTAAGCTATGATTGCTTAACTTCCTATGATAGATTGTATGATCCAGGAGGCAGAGACCACATCTGTCCTGCTCACTCCTGCGTCCCCAGTGATTAGAACAGCAGGATGTTGCCAGAAAAATGCACCAAACTCCTCTCAGTTTTCTGGCTGTGGGAATGTAATCGACAGATATTCCCCCTGGCCAAATCTACTGCCACTATATCACTACGTTCCCCCCAGGCTGCCCCAAGTGTGGCAAGGATATTAAAGCAGTGGATTTCTGAGAGATGCAATACTTCCTGCTGACCTTGCCAAAATATCCTTAGGACTGCCCCACAGTCTAAGACCTTCTTTCCTCCTTCCTTTCCTAATATCTAATCCTGGCATGGCATCTGCTTTGAGGAAGACCTGGGACGAATGCAAGTGGTAGGAGAAGTGTGCTATCCTTCAGGTTTCAGTCTATGCATTAAGTCAGGGACTCAAAGTGATGCTGTGATCCCAACAGACAGAAGCACAGACCTGGGAACCAAAGGATGAAAATCAGAATGACCCACTTTTCTTCACTTCCAATAGTTCCGTTGGGGATTCTGTTCTTCCCATTCCCACACCTCTAGGCTCCGCAGGGTCAGAGGTCCTGGTTCCCAGGGGAGGCGCACTTCCAGAGCATTTCTGGGCTTCTGTGTCTAGGTATCAGCAGGAAAGGAGTCCCCACACTGGCAGGGTTAACTGGCCCAGAGAAGCTGGGGGAGAAAGGGCTGATTAGTGATGCAGAAAAGGAGGAAGACGTAATGAAACCCATGTCATCCAGTTACAACATAAGGGATAATGTACAGAGATTGTGGAAAAAGAAGACTGGGATGGGAGAAGCGATCCATGTTTCTTCTCCAATGCAGTGTCAGAACCACTGGCCAGACAGGATGCCTGTGTATTAGGGTCAGCTCTTCCTTAAGTTCACAGTCAATCTATTCTTGGAGGACAGATAGTGTGTCTCCTATGAAATGCCTGGCATACACGTGATCAATAAATACTGATTGAATGAATAAGTGAATGCTTCAAGAAGAACTGTATGTTTTCCTCTTTTTAATGGCTACCCAAGATGTTTGAAAACCAGCTGAGTTATTTATCAACACCCAATCATCAGAAATTTGTTGTTTCGTGACAGGTTTGGGCTTGAGTTAATGACTGCTAGGGACTGCAGTCCCTCCCCTTACACAAGGGGGAGAGTGTGGCCTTGGACTGGGCAGAGGAAGCCAATCCCTGCATGTTCTTGAATGTTTTGCTGATTCTTTAGCTCATGATGCAGATAACAGGAAGTGTTTTAAAGTTGCTCTTTATGCCAAAGACGGAGCCCCATCAAGTCAAGTGAATTTCTCATATGCTTATACAAATATTAGAACATGTTTGTTAAAAAGCCTGGACTTTGTACCTAATAGCCTAATTTGAGAGGTTCCCAGGAACTCAGGGAACCCCTTTGGCTTCCCACTTTCTGGTTCTGGTTGTGCTTTGAGACCCAGAAGCTCTCTTGCTCTTGGTTCCTTATAATTAATACAGTAAGACTTTGGCGTGTGGGGTGGTTCAATAAAGAGACTGAGTTAACAAAAATGTAGAGATACAAGGGCAAAAGTCATGTTCAGAAAACTGCATCAACCTACAGTTTAAACACAAGGCAAACGAAGGAGTTTAGTGAAAAATGAGAAGATAAACACCAAACTATGGAGTGTTGGTTGCTAGGCTAAGGAATTTAAATTTTCCCTCTGCAGGTATGGGGAGGCCATACATATTTCTGAGCAGAGGAGAACTGATTCTGATTAGGCACTCAAGGAAGCTCTCCCTAGAGCTGAATGGGTGATGGAGCAGAGACAGGCAGAGCAGCCTGATTTTTGCAAAAATCCAGAGAGAACATCGAAACTCAGAAAGGGAAATGAAAATGGATAGTAGGAAACAGTTCAAGTGATGCTGATCAATACAGTTCAGTAGAGTATGGCCTGGAGGTAGTGACGTCACTGGCTAAGGTAGAGAGCAAGTGAGACAACCTCTGTTGAAACGTGGGATTCAATCTCAACACAATATGTATGTAACAGGCTGTTTTCACTCTTATCCTGATGCTCATCTTCTTCCCAGGACCTTTCTCTAAAGGGACAAGTGGTTCCTATTCCTCATGGTTTTTTGTTTTGTTTTGTTTTGTTTTCTATTTTACTTTCTTGGAGCAGGAAAGTTTGAGAGAACTGTACCCTGCCTTTCACCCATCTCAGTATCCATGACTGCCAATCATCTAAGCAAAACAAAATACAAAAGTTAATATGCTTTTATCACACACTTCAAATAATTTACTTTATGCACATTCCTGTGCATTTTCTACTCCTATTAAAGTTATTTTTGTACTAAATGAGCTATGATGACTCCTTTTTCTATGATATTCACCAAACTATAAGAATGTCATGGAAGGTGCTGTTTCTTACCTTCCTTATATGCCCAACTTTTCCTAGCAAACTGCTGGCTTATGGGAAAAGTTAAATATCAAACTAATAGATAATTTAACTCTTCCAAAAATCCCTGGCAGAGGTGTATTTACTCTTGTCCCCTCTTGACTGTTGCAAAGATTCATCTCAACAGTAGTGCTCTGAAAATGTCCATTTGCAAATTATCTCTAGAGATAGGCACGGGGTGGGGGGTAGAAAACTGGAGGTGGTAGACAAGTTGACCCTGTTTAGATATGGAAATGGCATATGAACAACAGAACCTTAGAGACAAAGAAAGAAAAAGAGAAAAAGTGATTAATTGAAGCAGAAAGAATTCATTCTCTGGAGGAGTGGGAGCTGAAATAAAATCATAGAATTGTAGGATGAAAGAATATTCCAGATGAAAGAAGTTGTAGAGACCATCTCATCCAACACCTCATTTACAGGTAGGAAGCTTGTAGAACTGGACCCAAGAAATTCTGGGTCTGGGTGCCAGGAAGGATAAAGGAAACAGCTCAGGTATCAGGAGACTGAAGAAAGATCAGTTTTCAGCTGATTTGGTTGTTTGCTTGTTTGTTTGTTTAATACCCATGAATATCATTCTCATGTCTTCATACCTTGGCCTGAAATCCTTTCCTGATATTTCTCCTCGTGGCAAACTCTTCATCTTTCCAGTCCCGTGTCAGGTGCCAGCCCTTCTGGGCAGCTTTCTCTACCTCCCCAGGGTTGGTCACTCTTCTGGGCTCCCTGCACATTTGTCCACACATCCATTCTACTCCTTATCATACATTATTGTAATTACAGGTTACATGAGAGCACCCCTGGGAAAGCCTCAGAGGTGGAACTTGTGTATCATACGATACCTTTTTTATCTATCCTCAGTGTCTGGCACCAGGCCTGCTGGCTTCTCCATAAGTGTTGAACTAATGAATAAATGCATGAATGAATGAATGAATGAGCCATTCAAAATTTGCTCTCTCATGAATCACAAGATATAGGAATTGTATAAACTCATCTCATCAGGTAGAGCAGATGTGAATAGCCCAATTCGAATTAGACAGAAAAGGCTGGATTGTCTAATACATGAATCTGTAATATGTCCACCTATAGACCACATATGCTAGAAATTCCCTTTAGTGAAAAAATACTGTCAGTCTTAACAATAATTATCCTATTTAAAACTGCTATCTCAAATAAACTCCCTTTCCCCTTTTTTTCTCTTCTCTTTTCTCCCCCATAGCATTATCACCTTCAAACTTACTATATACTGATTTATTGGATTTATTGTTTATCCCCTCTCACCAGAATGTAAGCTGTATGAGGCCAGATATTTTTGTCTGTTTTGTTCATTACTGCATCTGGGAAACCTAGAACAGTGGCCTGCATATAGTTAGCACTCAATATTTGTTGAATTAATGAATGAGCAGGTGACCATGTAAAGACTGAAACTCTTTGGCATGGCTCACAAGTTCCCTTGTGTTATTTCTGCCACCTCCCTCCCCCTCTTATGTTTCTCCAGTGGTTTTTAAGTGGGGCCAGTTTTCCCCTTTAGACAATTATCTTGAGACATTTCTGGTTGTCACAGCTCAGGGGTAGGGGGAGGATGCTACTGGCATCTATTGGGTGGAGATCAGTATACTGCTAAACGTCCTGCAATTCCCAGGACATCCCTCACCCCAACAAAAAAGCATCCAGCTCAAGTCGTCAACAGTGCCGAAATGGAGAAAGCCCCACTTGTAATTTCCTCTTCATCTATCTGCCCTAAATTGTGAGCCGCTGGAAAGCAGAGACTGTGATGACTTTCTGAATCCCATTAATTAGCACAGATCCTGGAAAGTAGATGTTTAATAGAAACTTGCTTACTGAAGAAGTGAAGCCTTTGTGTGGTAGAGGTGTCACAAAACCTTCCCCCAGATGCCTCTATCCCATCTCTAATCTAAATCTATGCTCCCACAAATCTATATCACAAAATCTATGCACAATGACTCCATACCTATATGCATTTTCTAATTGTTCCTCTGATAAATTATCTACTGAGCTCTTGGAACACATGGGTCATGGCTTCTTTTTGATTCTCTCCCTCACAAGAGGATGTCACTGGTACAGGTAGAAATCCAGTTAGTGCTCAATTTGCATTGACTAACTCCAACCAGAAAATATCAGTACAAATACTGGAAGTTATTCTAGTTTAACCTAATGATGTGGAGAAGTGTGTCAGGAAGCCTGGCCTTTGACCTCCACTGGGGTCCTGGCAGTCATGTCAAGTGTGTATATACCCATCAAGGCCATGAAAGGGGTGGACTCCCAGCCACAGGGGATCTCTTGGTCACTTCAGTAGATCAGGTAGGAGATACATCTTTCTCATATCAGCAGCCTCAGTTTGAACTATTTCTGTTAAAATTCAATAAGAAACACTCAAATTGAGTTCTGAATATTGTAGAGCCCCCAATTTTGCATGAAATAAAGGAAGCACCCATGCCCTATATTGGTGCTTACAAAATATTCATTATAATTAACAGAAATATTCATTATTTGCCTTTGAACTGAGCAAGTGAATTTTGCCAGCAACCAGATGCAAGCAGTTAATAAACACTGACTGAAGCACATTCTCAGTGGAAAACACGATGCTAGCTAGCTAGGCGCTGGGGAGAATGCCACTCAATTGAATCAGGTTGTATTTTAACGTCTAGCTGCTTTTCAAGATATTACATTTCCAGCAGAAACCTGTTTATTCCCTAAGCAACCCACATGCCTCTGTGACAAGATAAACAGCTGGCTCTGTTATTTCTCATAATGCAATCACCCCACTTGGCCAATGCCTCCTCATTTCTCATAATAGTCTAGTATAACCTCTGGGGATTAGATTCATAAATTACGTGGCCTGCTCTGTGGAAGTGTGGTTCAATGTTCTAACTCTTGGTAAATGGCTCAGCTTCCTAAAATCTCTGGGTAGGATTGCCTGATAATAATAATAGTGATTGCTACCATTTGCCAAACACTTACTCCGTGCCAAGTACCATGTAAGGACTTTGAAGATGTGACTTCATTTAATCCGTTTCTACTGCTTAATAGCTATGGCACCTTGGGCAATTTATTAAACTTCTCTGATCTTTGATGTCCTCAACTATAAAATGGGCATGAAAATACCATTTCATTGGGCCAATGAGAGTATTAGATGAAATAATGAATGAGTGTTTTCACCACTGATTGTGGACACATTGTCAATCTCCTCATTCATTAACTATTACACAGGAAGGAACATAAGGGAGGTAGAGGGTATTCCCTGGGAAAAAGACCATGAAGCAGAGATCTGTAATAAAACCCACTGAACACAGGAGCTTCCACAATGCTGCTGTGAGCAGGAATAGGTAGAGGGGGAGGCTGAATTGTAATCAGCAGCAGCCACTGTTGGGGAGTTTGGCAGAAACCTAATGTGGAAAGAACATTAAATTCTATGCTTTAAAAATCATGCCAGGGTACTTGGGTGACTCAGTCGGGTAAACGTCTGACTCTTGATCTCAGGGTCTGGAGTTTAAGCCCCATGTTGGTCTCATACTGGGCATGGAGTCTGCTGAAAAAAAAATCATGATAAATGTTTACTAATCATATTATAAAGTCCTTATGGTTAGGGTTGGACTCTCTTCCCTCAATATGGTAAAGTCACTGATTTTATTTACTGCTTGTTTTGCATGCTTTTATAAATAACCTCTCAACATCAGGTACTTTCAGGCTAGAGGGAACTGAACTGTTTGATTGGACTGTCCTATATGTCCTATCTTCTCCTGTTCTGCCTCTTGGTGTCCTAGAAATTCCTCCTTGGGAAGCATTCATCCCTTCCTTTACAAGCTGCCAAGCTGTTCTGCTAGGTGTTCTCTCTAATTTTGGAAATAGACATATTTGAGAATTTCAAGAGGCTGGGTTTTGAGTAGTAAATGTGTCCTGGCCTCAATTGGAGATGTCTGTCCATGGCCCCAGGGGGATCACAGTCCTCCATGGAGTAGCGACATTTAGGGGATTTTCCATTTGGCTCATCAAGGTGGCTGATGAATTATCAGTTTCCTAGGAAAGCAAGTTTTACCATGAGTGCTTCTTTTTCTAAATAGGATTTGGAAGGAGCATGGTGGCTGAGTCTTTGGTTATTCTGAAAACAGTAACCACTCTCTACCAGCTCTACAACTTTAACACATTGTGTCAAATTCCACAAGGGAAATACAATTAGGTTTCTGAGAGAAAGTGTGAAGTTAGTGATCACATGTGTTGGGGACTGAGGAAAACTTTTTTTTTTTCTTTTTTAGAAATGGTGATATTTACAATGGGTGTTTAAAAAGAGAGCATTTTGGGGCGCCTGGGGGGCTCAGTGGGTTAAGCCTCTGCCTTCAGCTCAGGTCATGATCTCAGGGTCCTGGGATCAAGCCCCGCAACAGGCTCTCTACTCAGCGGGGAGTCTGCTCCCCCCTCTCTCTCTGCCTGTCAAATAAATAAATAAAATCTTTTAAAAAAATAAAAATAAAAAGAGAGCATTTTATCAAGTAGAGATGGGAGGAGAGGGTAACTTATCTCTTCACATATATGTTCACATGCAAGCACATGCACACCTGCACACAAATACTCTCATATCCTTATGCATTCAACATGGATAATTATTCAAATCTTAACTCTGTGCCATACAACCAAAGAGAGCTACAGTTCAAAAAAGAAATGAGGAAGAAGGGATAGAAGAAGGAGGAGGGAGAGAGGGAGGAGAGTGGGAGGAGGAACAGGAGAAGTCAGGGAGGTATATAGGGAGGAAAGGAGAAACATGGCTTCTGCTCTGCTCTGTCTGAGGTTTGCCTTCAGTGCAACAGCATCGCAGACAGAACACACACTATGGGGGCAAGAAGAGCTAGAAGAAGAAAAGAAAAAAGAAGAGCTAGAAGAAGATGAATACTGAACATTCTTTGAGTGCCTTTCCTGTGCCCGGTACTCCAAGTGCTTTCCCTGCATTGACTTATTCATTGTAACAACCCCATGTGGTAAACACTGGTGGTTTCTCCTTGTATAAATAAGGAAACTGCCGCAGAACACTAGAGCTAAGTTTACACAGCTAGGAAGAGGCAGGACCGGGACTCTCCTCTGGGCTGTTTCCCTCTAGAATCCAAACACTTGTTACATTGCATTGGAAAAAAGCAGGGGGAAGAGCCAAAGATGGGTCGCAGCAAAAAATTTTTTTTTAAGATTTTATTTCTTTATTTGACAGAGAGGGAAAGAGAGAACAGCAGGAGGAATGGGAGAGGGAGAACGCAGTCTCCCCACTGAGTGGTGAGCCTGGTGGGGGGCTTGATCCCAGGACCCTGGGATCACTACCTGAGCTAAAGGCAGATGCTTAACCGACTGAGCCACCCAGGTGCCCCACAGCAAACTTTCTTTTTTTTTAAGGAAGAGAGGAAAAGACTCCTTTGTCCCTGTTTCAGCTCTTTGTCAGCACCAGGATTGGCCAGTTAAGAAGGAAGCCTTTTGACCCACAGATCTAATGTCATGAAATAAAAACATTCTAAGAACACTGCAAATCGTGGCCTATGGGCCCTTAAGTTTTGTTAGAAAAACTCAATCTCTGTCCAATCTCTGGAGAGCTTAGTCCAAGATAAAGTGGACAAAATATCAATGAGGCAGAGATTTACATACCTCACCTGAGATTTCCAAAATTTATATAATTCACCATGATTTTGGTGGCTCCCACTTTCTTTTGATGAAAGGAAAACAACTGCACTTCTTCCCAGCAGCTCTGTCAATAAAGTCCTATAAATCAAGTCACTGGGCGCCTGGGTGGCTCAGTGGGTTAAGCCGCTGCCTTCGGCTCGGGTCATGATCTCAGGGTCTTGGGATCGAGTCCCATATCGGGCTCTCTGCTCAGCGGGGAGCCTGCTTCCCTCTCTCTCTCTCTGCCTGCCTCTCCGTCTACTTGTGATTTCTCTCTGTCAAATAAATAAATAAAATCTTAAAAAAAGTTAAAAAAAAAAAAAATCAAGTTACTGGACTGGTAGGTGGCTTCTAGGATGGTCTCCAGTGATCCCTACCTTCTGGTATTCAGGCCCTCATATGAACCCTTCCCCTGGGATTTATTGACTTGCTTCTAGTGACTAGAATAAGACAGGAGTAATGAAATGTCATCTCCAAAATTAGTTCATACAAATACTGTGGCTTCTGTCTTGGGTGCTTCCCACTCTCCGTCTCACTTCCTCTTTGACTGCTCACTCTAGGGGAAAGCAGCTGCCATATTGTGAGGCAGCCCTTTGGAGACACCCATGTGAGTGAGCCTGGAAGCAGATCTTCTGAGGCATTCCAACAACCAGATGAATAAGCCTGGAAGGAGATGCTCCCCCAGCTGAGCTCATAGTCCCAGACAACACTTTAACTACACCCTCATGAGAGAACTTGAGCCAGGGGTACCCATCTAAACCACATCTGGATTCCTGACCCACAGAAATTCTAAGACAATATGTTTGTTGTTTTAGGCCACTAATTTGGGGGTTAACTTGTTATGCAGCAATTGATAACTAGTATATTACTCAAATTGGGAGGAATCTAGGTTAAGAATAAAAACCAAGGGGCGCCTGGGTGACTCAGTAGGTTAAGCATCTGTCTTTGGCTCGGGTCATGATCCCAGGGTCCTGGGATTGAGCCCTGCATTGGGTTCCCTACTCATAGGGAAGCCTGCTTCTCCCTTTTCCTCTGCTTGTATTCCCTCTCTCACTTTGTCTCTCTCTGTCAAATAAATAAAATATTTTTAAAAAAAGAATAAAAACTGATCATTACATTGGGTTAACCATTTCAACAAAAATCCCCTTGGTAACCCCTTCTAAGAATTCTTGATAATAAGTTATAATTCAGGCGTATTCCAGATCCCTGGTCCCAACAAGTGTTCCTAATCCTCTAAGCAGATATTGCTTCATTTAATCTTCAAATTAATAATAGTCCCTAAAGTAGACACAGATTCCTATTCCTTTGTATGTATTTAAGTAACTAAGACCTGGCCAAATGAAGTATATTATTTAAGATCATAGCTAATCAGCATTCCCCCACATACCCTGTTGCTGACCCCATTAGAGCCACCACCAGCCTTCTAGTCCCTCCAAATGGCCGTGCCACTCCTATGCCAGGTCAGTCAAAAAAAGCCCATCTGGGTCTAAAGACTGAAAAAGGTGACAAATCAGTCTTGTTTTTTGGCTGGTTTAATCTCTGTTTACTACCGGTTGAACAAATGGTAGTCTGAAGGCTATATATGAGACGAAGGTAGAGGAGAATCGACATTACTACCCATTGTCTTCTAATTCCTCAGAGAAGTCAGCTTGTCAGTTTAGCCACTCATGGTAAGACCAAGCTAGGTCAGTGTTGCTCAGAGCTGAGGCTCATGCATATGATATTTATGGTTTGACTGGAGAAGTTGTACCACATTAGCACACGCTCTTCTGTTATCATACACCACACTTTTTGCTGTACATCAATTACATGCATTCTTGTTCTATTTTTTTTCCTGTGCTGTCAGGCATTCCACACCTTTCACCAGAAGGTCTTTGTATACCTTCTTCTTTCTTTCCAGAATATTCTTTCCTCTTCTCTTCAGTCATATGCCATGACTCATTTCTTTTTTTTTTTTTTAAGATTTATTTATTTGAGAGAGTGAGTGAGCTCAAGCAGGGGAAGGGGCAGAGGGAGAGGGAGAAGCAGACTCCCTGCTGAGCAAGGAGCCCAAGGACATGGGGCTCCATCCCAGGTCCCCAGGATCATGACCTGAGCCAAAAGCAGACACTTAACCAACTGAGCCACCCAGGCAGCTCTCTACGACTAATTTCTGACCTCTCCATTCCCAAGAAATGTCCTTATAATATTGGTTACCTGCCCCCTCCCACCCTGTCATAGCATTGTCAGCATTTGTAACTTTACAACTGCTTGTGTGGTGTCTGATTATTATTATTTGATTATTTATTATTGCTTGTGTGGTATTTGATTATTGATGGTCTTCCCCCTGCTAAATTGCAAACTTCTTAAAGGCAGGAATCAATCATGATTTTGTTCTAGTGCCTAGTCCCCATAGAGTGCCAACACATGGCACATGGCAGCTCTCAAGTTAGATTTCTTGAATAAATACATCTAAAAGATAGAGCTTTCCCTGAATCTTCTCCTTCGGTGAATTCATTAGACATAAAAATCAATTTAAAAGTCAAATCTCATCATGTCCCTTCGTTGCCGAAAAGCCCTCAGATTCCCCCATCATTCAATGACGAAGTCTAAGCTGTGAGGCACAGACTATAAACAGGATATCCAACTTACCTGTTTGTGTCTGTGGTTCTAGTGTAATTATTAAAAGTATCCTCCTTCCAATCTCAAAATTGTCCCAGTTGGGATGATAATGTTTACGGTCACCCCATATAATTGACTTCCAATATCTGGCCCCTTATTGACTTCTCGAATCTCCTCGCTCTTTACAGTTTATGCTTTAGCAATACCAAACTGCTTATAAGTCTCTGTCAAGCCACTGTGAGGTTTCCTACCTCCGTGCGTTTGCTGGCACAACTCCCTCTGGCCAGAGTTCACTCCCTTCCTCTCTGACTCATCCTCTAAGATCCATCTCACTTCCTAACTGCCACAGAAAGCCTTCTCAGACAACTTTATCCCACCCCTAAGACCAAGGTAGGATTCTGTCTCCCTGGGGTCCTGCCGGCTCTCTAATCCTCTCTGCATTACTCCATCATTGCTTCCACACTGAATGATGTGGATTTAGCACATGTGTCACTAACCCCGAGCCCCCTCAACACACACACGCCCTTGAGGACAGGGACAACACATTACCCATCTTTGTGTATCCACTGCCCGCCACATAGTCAACTCACAGTGACCCTTCGAACAAATAAATGTTTTTGAGGATTTTATTTAATACATGAAATATAGTAAGTCGCCCATTTATTTCCTTCATTTTACTAATCCAAATCATTTATGACCTCTCATCTCAATTTCTACTCAGCATGAGCAAGCCAGTGATACTCTCACTGGGCTAATATAATTACAGCCAAAAACAAGATGACTGATGTTTAAATTATCCTGTATTTCTTCCCTTATTTTAGACCTTTTTAAATAATAAAAGTGGCACTCACACTTCCAGGATTACTATACATTTGATCTAGAGCAGCTTCTTCTTTTGTTTTTTTTTTTTTTTCCCTGATGAGAAAATCTGGGCTCTAACCCTAAACTTCTTCCTTCTTCTTCTCCCCTTCCCCCCATCCGTCCTCTCCCCGCCAACACCTGGTTTTCTGCTCCCCCCCTCCTCTGCCTTCTGTTCCCCCTTCCCCATCCTGAGGTCTGTGTTTCATCAGAAAAGTACATGGTGCACAATAGGATTCAAATATTTTTTTTTCTCAGTGTTTGAAACCTTTATTGTAAATCTAATTTGGGGCTGACTGCCTTGCCAGGCTTGGCGAAATAGGTTTCCCGGAGTCATTATTCGTTAAATTCTTTTTTTTTTTTAAGATTTTATTTATTTATTTGACAGAGATCACAAGTAGGCAGAGAGGCAGGCAGAGAGATAGAGGGGAAAGCAGGCTCCCCGTTGAGCAGAGAGCCCAATGTGGGGCTCTATCCCAGGACCCTGGGATCACAATCTGAGCCGAAGCAGAAGCATTAACCCACTGAACCACCCAGGCGCCCCTATTCGTTAAATTCTTAAGGCTGAATATCATTGTCCGAAGATGAAACATCCAACATTTAACAAACAACACTTCTGCTGAATGTGTGAAATAAAGTCCTATTGCTAAGAAGGAGAAGTTTCCAGGAAACAGCCCTAGACTTTGACTCAAACCATGGTTTGCATCTGGCACTGTCACTTCCTAGTTGCATATCTGGTCAAGCCCCTGTTGCTTGGTCTATAAACTGGGGTGAGAATACCTGCCTCCCAAGGGCTGTGGGGAGACTGCAATGGAAAGCTGTGGGTTTCTCTAAGTAATACCTTATAAAGGGGAGAATTTCTCCCCTTATAAAGGGGAGCCTGCAGTACTAAATAAACTGTTTTTATTACAGTGTTGCTTAAATATAAATAAAAATAGAGCTGGGTATAAATTTCTGAAGCTTAGAAAATGAGAAACCAAAATAAATTTATAAATGAAATACAAGCCAAAGAAATTAAATAAAAATTTACAATCAAGTGTGAGTCAAACTATAAATTCAAACAAATACAATGATTGAACATAATTTCATGGGATTGCTGATGTTGCATACCGATTCTATAGCTTCAGTCTCAATGTATATATATAATCTCACTCCCTTCCTTTTGTAAGCTCTCTGAGCTTGCAAGTATTCAACTATCAACTAGAGACAATCAGATCACGCAATAAAGACCTGGAAATAATACCATGTAACAAAAAGTCAGAAGTCTGATTAAAAAGGGGAAATGAAAGACAACACTCTTTACCACTAAGGGATTGTTCAAGGCCTCAGTTGGGGACTCCAGGGGAAATGCATAGCCTGGGCACTCAGACTCACTAAGGTTTGAGGTAGGATTTTCCCCCTGGAAGATATGCTGTGACATTTGAGTCTCGACTATGGTCTAAGACCTTGGCTCGAATTCTGTCATTATCACGACCATCTGCTTGCTTCACTTACCCCTTTTCAGCCTCAGTTTCTCTACCAAAACAAAAAAGAAGGAAAATAATTTCTGTCTTAGAGGATTCTTGTGAGGACTGACTCATATAATGCATGTGAGAACCTCAAGAAGTTGTATTACTTGACAAGAGAGAGCATAAGATGGGGAAGCAGAGGCAGAATGAGGGGGAGAAGCAGACACCCCACTGAGCAGGGAGCCCAATGTGGGGCTGGATCCCAGGACCCTGGAATTATAACCTGAGCTGAAGACAGATGCTTAACCGACTGAGCCACCCAGGCATCCAAAAATTTGTATTATTATCATGTAAAACTGAGAAAGGCTCAGTGGACAGACATGGAAAAGAAGTAGACAGCCTTCTGCCAAGAAGTTGTCACCATAGGCTGTGTGCTTGGAAGAAACTTCCTCCTGGCAGGAGCTGCTGGGGGAGGGGAAGCACGCAGTACCATGAATATGAGCTCCCAGGGAAAATGTGGCTCTGTGAATCTCAGAAGCTTGTTGAAGAACATAAAAGTAAAAAAAAGAAAAAAAGAATGTACTTCTATCTGTTTTCGCTTTTGTAATATGTTGAGATGAAACCTCTCTGGGGAGAGTTCTTTCTCCGATCTGGGGAAACCGATCCAGAGAGCCTGTTAGCTTTTTATGAAGAAGCAAAATGGCGTTCTGCTGAAATGGAGCTTTTTAGAGATGCTGAGGATCCCAAGATCTAAAAACACAGATGTGGGACAGGAAAAGATACAGCTTGAAGAAACTCTGCTACTTGAATTTCAGGAAGAACAGAGTTTTTGCTGAGAGGAGAAGGCAAAACTCTTCTGGCTCTGGGTCCCACCCAGCTGAGAAGGCTCGGGGAGGTGAGTGGGGAGGGCTGATGGACAGTCAGGGGTGACTATGGAAGACTCTGGGATCAAGTAGAACCATCTGGGACCAGGTGATGAGACATGGCATGGAACTAGGGAAAAGGTCATCTGCTGCACTTCTTTTGAAACCTGGCACCACACGGGTGCCAGGAAAATGGAGAGCTTTGGAGGCCCCAGAGAGTGTCATTTGGTAAAGCCAACATTGTACTTATGATGGCACCTTTGCCTTGGCAACAGGGAACCTTTCCACCCGGTGGAGAAGAGCAAAGGAGAGATGGAGCTTTGAGAAAGAAAGGCAGATGCCTTCTGGCAACTGGAAGAACAGACCAGGCAGAGAGCCCACATGAGTGTCTGTAAGGAATCTGGAAGAAGGTTTGGAGTTCTGGTGTCATGTGGGTGAGAGGTCAGCCATTACAATTTAGGCATTTGAAGTCAACTTCATTCACAATAGGAATAAAAATTAAATAATCCAAAAATCAGCTAAATCAGCTTAACAACAAAGATACAGGACCAATACTAAAAAATACTGTGAATTCTTATTGGAATATATTAAACAAATGAAAAGTTATATGCCATGTTCTCAATAAAAATACATATATATCTTTACCATATTGATTATTCCAAAAGTAATGCAAATCCAATCAGAATCTAATTTTTGGCAACTGCATAAAACAAGCTTAAATTTCTAATGGGAGAATAAATGTCTGAGACTAGCAAAATATAGATGTAGATTTTATATATATATGAAAAAAATCAAGAGGGCAAACTCGCCTTATCAGATATCAGATATTTTATAAAGCTATTATAATCAAAATATTATGGTATTGGCTCAGACTTGTAAAAGAACATAAAGAGTTAAAAAAAAATCTAAGTATAAATGGAAACATTATATAACAAAGAAAACATGTCTGCTTCCTAGCTCAGTGGGGAACCTGCTTCTCCCTCTGCCTCTGCTGCTCCCCCTGCTCCTCTCTCAGATAAATAGTCTTTTTTAAGAAGAAATTATATAATAAATTGAAAGAAGAGATATAATTTCTGCCTATCAAGTTGGCAGAAATGAAAAAAGAAAAATCCAGGATTAGCAAAAATTGAGGCAAATTTTCACTGTCATATATTCTGGGAAGGTATGAAATGCTACATCCTTTTAATGTCTATTAAATTTAAAAATACACAAGCCCAATAATGGACTTCTGAAATCCAACCCATAAGAATAAAATTACCAGCACATAAATGCTTACGTCAAGGTTTACTGCCAGTGCGGTTTATTGTTAAATGTTCATTGATAGGTAAATATTTCATTAAATTACGGAATGCTCTTAGTATGAAATATTATGCAGCTATTGAGAAATTAAATGGTCGATCTCTATTAACCTGGAGAGAAGTCTATTATGTCTTATTGGGTAAGAACAGTAAACCACAGAGCACTAAGCGTAGTATGGTTCCACTTTTATAAAAACAACACCAAATATCCCTTTTGTCATACATGTGTATGCTTGATTGTATCAACAGAAAGGTGTAGAAGGTGAAGAAAATAAAAAAAAAAAAAAAAGCACTGGTTTATAGGGTTGTGGGGGAGGGGAGGTGAATAGGCTGAGCACAAGAGAATTTTTAGGGCAGTGAAACTACTCTGTATGATACTATTACAGTGGAAATACGTCCTCATTCATTCATCCAAACCCACAGAATAGACAACACCCAGAGTGAACCCTAATATAATCTACAGACTTTGGGTGATAATATGTTAATGCAAGTTCATCAGTTGTAACAAAGGTACCATTCTGGTGGAGAACCTTGTTGGGGGGGGGAAGCTATGGCTATGTGGGGACAGGAACATCTGGGACATCTCTACACTTTCCTCTTATTTTTGCTGTGAACCTAGAAGCGCTAAAAAGAGAGAGAGAGAGAGTGAAGTCCTTTTAAAAGAAAGTGTGGAAGGTGTAATCTTTTGGCGTGAGAAATGAAGGAAAAGTTGGGGGGGCAGAAACTGTTAACTTCCATAATGTATTTTTGTTCTGTTGGGGAGAATGGTCATGTACTTCTTTATTTAAACATATTAATAAAGGGGGAACTTGGGTGGCTCAGTTGGTTAAGCATCTGCCTTTGGCTCAGATCATGATCCCAGGGTCCTGGGATGGAGGAGCCCTATGTGTCATCAGGTTCCCTGCTCAGTGGGGAACCTGCTTCTCCCTCTGCCCTTCCCCACTGCTGGGCTCTGTCTCTCTCTCATATAAATAAATAGAATCTTAAAAAATATAAACATATTAATGAAGAAGTGTTTTCAAAGAGAACATGACCTCTTAGACTGTTAGGGCCTGGGCTGTTAAGTCAGAGGACTGGACTAGAGGGGAGAAAAGGGGAATGGATCAGTGGTGCAATTCTCCCCTAGGATGCTCTTTTGGGGATGCTGTGCTCTCTGCCGCTGGGCTGCTTCATGAGCTGCTGCATCTCAATATCCAGCTCTTCTCTTGTCATTTTCTAGGTTTTGCACACCATCTCATTTAGGCCATATACACACACTCGGGGATGTGTCTGTTTCTAGCACATAATTTCACTTTTAGACCCCATCATCATCTTCGTCCAAATAGAAGTCCAGGCAAGTGGAAAAGTGACTGTGTTTGCATCCATGTCTTTCATCCAAACTCTCCTGCCCAGGAGCCAGCCAGTGTCTGGGGAACTTGGCCAGGCTGGACTCTGGCAAGTACTTGACTATTTCTCCTCTGCCACAGCTAAAACTTTCCAGGCCTGAGGTAAATTTACATAGAATAATGTTTAAGCGAGGAAAATGCTTTTGGGGTGATGCTTCAAATTATTTACTCTGTCTCCAACAGTAAAACAAAGCCTGAGGGGCACAGACCCGGAGACAGCATCTTCTCATTGAAATACAGAACAAGCATCTTGATTTTATTACTGTTCCCAAATGTTCTAGAAACCTAGCTGGGGCCTTAGAGACAATGCAAAAATAGTCTTGCTGTTAAAGGTCTAGTTAAGTTAATTTGGCTGTTGTCACGTTTAAACTCTTGAGTTTTCAGGAATGTTGGTGTGGGAGTCAGGGAGCTGGACAGGGAAGGTGTCTGACTTATACCCCCTTAAGTTCTAAGAAAAGAAGCACATCCTTCTTAATATCCCATTTCTTGGGGTGCCTGGGGTGTTAAGTGGGTTAAGCCTCTGCCTTCGGCTCAGGTCATGATCTCAGGGTCTTGGGATCAAGCCCCACATTAGGCTTTCTACTCAGCAGGGAGCTGGCTTCCCCTCTCTCTGCCTGCCTCTCTGCCTACTTGTGATCTCTATCTCTCTCTGTCAAATAAATAGACAAAATCTTTAACAACAACAACAAAAAACCCATTCCTTAGTGTCACCACCCATCTGGTCAGGAGGCTGAGCATGACTCCAAGTATTCCTGCGGTGATTTAAATGTCTTCTCCATTCTGACAGTGGAAGGTGGGGAGGGTTAACTGGCCACCTTGTTGTCTCATCTCAGACTTGAGCTAAGAAAGGAATACTTTCTTGTCAATGAATCTACAGAGCCTGTTTCACAGAAAAATACATTTGAGCATCAAGGAAGAGGGAATTGTTTTTAAAATGCAGGGACCAAACTTTTGAGACTTAGCTAGAGATCACCTATCATCAGTGGCTTAATGAGACCCAGAATGCTGAATGTGTCCTGAATTAGCTGCTTCTGCTGCTTGGAGTCTTCTTATCTGACTCTGCCAGGGGAATGGGGAAGAGCCTTCTGGGCAGAGAGAACATTGTACACACACACAAACAAGGCCCCAAGCAGCATAAATGTTTGGGAAGCTTTGAAAGTTTAATACAAGCATGCCAAGGGCACAAAGGGTATGAGGTAGCAGTTGGGGAGGAGGTAGGAAATCTGCCTTGTGAACTGGTGACAGCATTTGGACTTGGTATTATTCCTCAGGACTCTTCCATGACAAGTTACAGAAACCCAAGACAAATTAAATCAAATCATAATAACAATGACAACACTAAGAGTTTACATATACCGAGCACTTAACCGTGTCCCAGGCATCAGTCTGCATTTTCTGTGTACATGAACTCATTTAAACTTTATTACAACACTATGAACTAAGTGTTATTATTACATCCAGTTTAGAAATGAGGAAACTGAAATACAGAGAGGTTCACTAATTTGCCCAAAGTCACAGAGCAGTAAGTGAGATTCTGACACAGGAAATATATTATAGACTCCTGAAGTCCTTGGGTAAAGCTGAGTTCATGTGTTATTAAATCTAGGAACTCAAACAACGGCCTGAGGGCCTGTCTTGGCTTTGTGCTTAGCTCTGCTTCCTTCAATGCATTGCCTTTGTACTTGGAGAGACTTTCCCCCACGAGGAGCAAAAAAGACAGCTCAGGTCCTAGAGCATGAGTAAAACCATTGCCTTCCCAACACCCACGCAGGATATTTCTGCCTGGCCCTGGCTTGTCCGTTCTGGAACGAATCATGGTCTAAGGGAGCATGGAGTGCCTAAGAAGAGGGTGGGGCAGGGCTGGCCACAAGGAGTGGATTCCCATGAAAAGAAGAAGATCCATCCCTACGGAAGACAGGCCCAAAAGATACCCCACCAGAGGCTACAGAGGGGAAAGGCACAATCAAGTTTGCACCTGGGAGGATTTGGGGTCCAAAGTGAAAGAGAGGAATGCAGAACTGGGAGACAAGCTGATTAAGTTTTCCTGGTGAGAAATGACCCTGAGGTGGTGATGAAGACCATGGAGTCAAGAGGTATGAGGGAGATAAACTGGGACATGGGGGCCTGAGGGGGACCAGGAAATTAAAGCCAACCCAGTGTTTGTATTAGCAACTGAAATGGAGAAAAGAGGAAACTGAGCAAGTTTGCAAAGAAAGATGAGATACGGTGTGAGCTCACGTGGACATGCGTGTTTGCAGTCGGCCTATCTTCCCTGCTGTACACTAAACTCCGTGGACCAGCGGCCTTGCCCGCCTTGCACACCACACTCTCCATGGCAACCATGCGCTCTCTTGCTGAAAGAGCAAAAGAAAGCGTCCACCAAAAACCAAGTGCGCATGACAGTTAGGTTGTTGGAAGGTCAGAAGGGAGGTCTGGCCCAGCGGTATGAATCTGGGAGTCACCAGGGATAGGGGCAATAGAGGAAAACGGGAAAATTTGAGATTAACTAGGGAAAGTATGGGATGAAAGAATGAGGGTTGAAAACCAACGTGTAAAGGGCTGTCAGAGGAAGAGGAGCATGGGGAACCCCTGGAAAATGAGTGATCAGAGCAGACACAGCATGGTTGGAAACGGGCAAGCAGAGCGTATGGGGAAGAGAACCCACTCTGCCACTTACTAGCTGTGTGATCTTCAGCCAATTACTTATCTCCCGTGTGCCTGAGCGTCCCATTTCTAGAACAAGAGTAATAATGCTGCCTCTCTTCCGGTTGTTGTGACCAATTTAAAAGCAAACACATAAAGGACTTCGCACAGTACTTACCTAAGGACGGAGGAACGCCTAGTACTGAACGCCACAGACTGGCCAAGCGAGACCAGAACTGAAATGTTTCGGCCAAACTTGGCAAACTGGGGGGAGTGGGGCCCATGAATGGATGACTGGCAAAGACGGGAATGAAAGCCAGATTGGATCCATCAACAGGGAGGAAGTCAGGAAATAAAAACATCACCCACTCCTTTTTTTCTACTTGGCAAGCAGCAGTTGCTCATGTAGGCCGCGCACTCAACCTCTCTGTCATTTGTCTCCTACCCAGAATGAAAGCTATGAGAGCGCAGCTATGGTGTCTGTCCTGGGTCTCCGGTGCTCAGAGCACGCGGACACGTACCAGATGCTCAGTAAGGGTCGGCGCCGGGACAGGACAACCGGCGTGCGCGCAGTGGCCCATGGGAACCCGCTGTGCGCGCAGTGGCCCACGGGAACCAGGAAGACTCCTCGTAGCTCCACCCCTCACCCTGCCAGGAAGTTTTCAGTCTGGGCTGCACATTCCCATTGCCAGAAGGATGACTCTGCTCCTGGAAGCGCAGATTCCCGGGCCTCTCTCCCTATACACACATGTCTGAATGGACATCCCTGGTTGGAGGGGGAAGAAGACAAGAGGCTCAGGGAGGATTTTTGTTGTTGTTGTTGTTTTTAATCTCCCGTGGTCATCATGATACCCATCCTGCCTCAAAACTAATAGCCTCTACATAATTTAAGATCTAACTTAATATGGAAAGGAAAAGGAAAAAATTACTCGAGCCTTCAGTCATTGCTTCTCCCCTCAGGATCTGAATCAAATTAATAGATTTTTTTCAAATGTGTTTGTATTTGACAGTTGAAAAATATCATAAAAAATTCCAAGGGAAGCAGCTCAAAGGAGTTCTCTAACAAGGAAGTCCTGGTACAGGAATGGTTAGGCCTCTGGCAGGAAAAAAAAAAAATGCACAGCCAGCAGGTTTTTCCCTGTCACCATGTAAACCAGCCATCAATCACAGCTCACACCTGCCTTTCTACTCAGCACAAAGGAACCAACTGAGAGGTGCACAGGTCTCCCATGGAAGGCACAGGAGCCTGAACAATGCAGGCTGGAAAGACAGGAAAATGGACAAACGCAACAGAAAATTATCCCAAATTGCCAAAGCAGCTCCCAGGGGATTCTCAGAAACATTGGGCTACTGTCCTATTCTAAGAACATTAAGAACTATGTGTTCAAAGAATGGGTAATGTGGGATTGCTCAGGGAAACAAAAGAAAACATTTTGCTAGAGGAAATCATGGAATCTGGTCACTAAAAATAGAACATTCTGGAATGAAATGAAGGGGACCCATTTTATCAGGAATTTGTCTTAAGTCTCTGTGGACAGACTGTAGATGGCCTAATCTAGCTCTCCAGCCTCATCTCCCACTGTGCGCTCCTCCCATCACAGACATCCTACAGTCTGAATGCACTGACCTTCTCACCCTCCCCAGAACAAGCAGCACTAGCTGTTTTATGTTTCTGTGCTTGAATAACTTTCCCCCTTTTCCACGCAACAAAAGCTTACTCATCCTTCCAGACCCACCTCTAAGAACGCAGCCTCGTTTGGAGAGCTGTCTCTGATTTCTCAGGCAGAAGGAGTTTGTTCCTTGCTCTTCTCTGTGTCTCTGCTTCCTTGCACAATATAATTTTTGTACAATATCAAAATCAATGCCAAATTACGTTGTAACTGTTTATAAAGGTCCATTCTCCATTAGGATGTGGCTTTTCAAAGATAGCAATTATGTGTGAAGACAAACAATTTAATGGGTACTCCCTATGTGCTAGACAATAATACCTATATTATTTTGATTCTGTACAACAGTCCTGCAGACTACACACAGGATCCCCAGTTTACAGATGAGAAAACCAGTGCTCTGGGAGTTCAGATAAACTTCCTGAGGCACATGGCTGGTCAGCAATAACAGATACAACTCCAAAGTTGAAGACTCTCTATCCACAACACCACATTTCTCCTTTTCTTTCTTTGTATTTTCTGACACATATTTGGTACTCAATAAATGTCATACAGAGGGATGAAAGCCTTACTGATTAGAAGTACCTTGAAAGCAGGATCATACTTTTACTTTGAACTCGTCCTTGGGGTTAGCTCAAGATATTTACCTTTTTACCTCTCCATAAATATTTGGATGAGGTAGTTCAAAATGTGAATAAACAGAGTCCATGTTACAAAGCTTATGTGATTATCATGTGCTTGCTGGAAACAAGGGGACCTGTTAATTGATTGCTACTACAGAAGGAGCAACTCTTCATGGAATACCTCAAAAGGAAATCATTCCCCCCACCACTGGCCACGTTAAAATAAATAATCATAAAGTACCTTATCAAACAGACAAGCCACTCGGCATCTTCTGAATACATTTTTCAGGTATCAAATCCCGGCAAGTTTGTTAGGATATGGCTCTCCTTCAATCAGATATATCATGGGCCTTACAGGACTCCAGTGGAGAGCCAACAGTGTTGGGTAGCTCCTACCTTAATAATTTTTCTACTAAAGTGTTCTCTCCTGGTTGTCTTGTGTACGACTCAGAGGTCGTTTCCAAGCGCATGTGGGAGAACTTGATAAGAGTGGATGTTCTCTCTTGAGAAAAATATTGGCTCTCACGCTACCTGTGAATCTCTCCAATGCTCCACATGTGAGCTTCTACACATGGTTTGTTGTCAGCTGAGCAGACCTGAATTAGATGAATATCTAATTTCCCTTTCTTTCTCTCTGGAAAAAATATAAGTTCAATACTTAAACAATTTCAAAATGAAATGACAGCTTAGCTCCCATATATATGTATACACTTTAGATATGGAAATTTTTTTTTTTGAAAGAGAGTGTGTGACTGGGGGTAGAAAGAGGGAGCAGGAGAAGCTGAAGCTCAATCTGAAGCTCAATCTGAAGCTGAGAGTGGAGGCCAACACGGAGCTTGACCTCATGACCCAGAGATCATGATCTGAGCCAAAATTAAGAGTCAGATACTTAACTGACTGAGCCACCCAGGAGCCCCTAGATATAGGATTTTGATGCAGGCAACAGGCCTATTAGCCCCACAGTCACAGTGGTCATTTTTCATATCATCCGACCATTTTAATTGCCTGGCTTAATGCTCCAGCAAATCATCCATCTGAGAGCTCAGAGAAAGTGTTTTAGTAGTCAACCGTGGGGTTCATTCTGATTCTTCAGATCCTATTTCTTTATTAAGTTAAATGATCAGAAAGCAAAATTCTTGTGTTGTATTACCATCAAGAATTCATTCATTCATCCAACAGATACTTGTTGCTGAACAAGCATTAGGAACCCAGACTCTGAACCCCAACTGTCCAAGTACACCTTCTAAGCTTCTTAGCCTAATAGCTTTGTGACCTTGGGCATTTACTGAACCTCAGAATTTCTCCCCTATTCCTCATCTGTTGAAGGAGGACAAGAGCAGCTCTACTCCAAAGGCCTATTTTGAGGCTCAGATGAATTGTTAGACATAAACACAGGATACAGTTCTTAGCATTTAATAATTTGTAGCTATTATTATTATTATCTTAGTATTATAATATGGCACTGCATGAGATGCTGAGGATACAAGAATAAGTAGAGCACATTCAGTTCCTGTGTTCAAGAAGCTTATGTTTAGTGGGAAAAATAGATGCTAAATAATGATACCAACAAGTGAGTAAACAAACTATGGTAGGTGGTGTGAAGATAAAGTACAGAGTACTCTGAAACCCTGTGACAAGGGGTCCTCTCCTGGCCTAGATGGGAGATGAAGCCTTCCCTGATGGAAACTGACAGGAGGAGTAGGATTAACTTCATGGCACATGGACCACTGGGAGGACCATTCAAAGCAAAGGGAACAGCATATGCTAAAGCATATGCTAGGTGAAAGGTCAGCATGGCTCCAGGGCCCAGAGGTTACTGGCAATACATGTTCTGTATATAGACTTCTCTTGAGACTGTTCACAGAATAACTGTATTTGAATAGTGTCTTTTTAATGGTTAGCTTTGGGAAAGAATTGAGTTCTACAAATTGTTTTGTATATTACTTCCCCCACCCTCCATTTCAGACAGGTAATGAGAGCTAGATAAGCAATATGTGCTCCCTTCTGGTCTAACAAAAGAGTCAGGGTTTAGTTTACTGACTTAAAAATTAGGTCATCTCAGATGTCATGTAACAGCAACAGCCTACTCATTTTATAAGGTCTTGGTTCTATTTTTACCATTATTTCCTTATTTTATTTTGAAATGTTAAAGGGCCCTTAAATCCTTTTGGAAGCTGGAAGGATATGGATCCCAGATACATAAAATGAAATATTCTGATTATGAACAGCTTAATAGGTTAGAGCCTGGTTCAGGCGAGAGAAGGTAGGTGAAAGTACGCCGGGCCCCCACTGGCAAGAAGAGCCTGGAAAGATACTGTGCACAACTTCCCATGTGAAGTCCCTAACACCTCAACTCTAAGGGCAGGCCCTGTAGAGAAGAGGTGCCCAGTGTAACCCACTCACCTTGACCTTTTTTGTTTGAATGCTGCCACATTTAGATGTAAACAGTGTATTAGCTCTTTGGAGGGTCTAGAAGAAAAGAATGTCTGTGTTGAGCCTCTAGATCTGTTTGGTTTGTCAGTGTTTTTCTGGGGTTGCTTTTTTCAAATAGCTGATGCATTTGTCTGCAAGACAAAGAAATGCAAACAACGGGGAGTTTTGTCTGTGGGCCCAGAGCCCTGGCTTCATGGTCACAGCTTCCAGAACAGTCTTCCATTAACCTGTCTGAAAGCAGCCAGGAGAACGGCAGAATTCCTTAGCCACACTGCCTGCCTTTCCATCTGCTTTCTCTATCTGACCTTTCTCCCTGCCACCCATTCCCCACAGCCATTACAAAGCACCTCTTAGGACGTCAAGGGCCTCACTAAGGGCTCAGGACCTGATGAAATAGAACATGCATGATCCTACCCCATCTCTCCCCTGCCTTCTTCCCACATCCCCGAAAGTGAACTCTTGGGAACAGCCTGCTCCTCCTCCTCTTCCTGTTCAAGCGAAAGGGAGACTATAGCAGACTTGCCTAGATTGAAGAGGATGATCATGCTGAAGGCCCCCCAGTGAAAAAGCCCCCCAAATATACCAGAGCAGGAAGGAGGGAGGGAGGAGCCAGGTGGAAGCACACAAACATCTTATCTTCTGCTCTTGGGAGGGGAGAAAATAGAGACCTCATGCTGAATCGGAAAAGTCTAAGTGGAGAGGCCGGATTTGGAAATAATGAGGTTGATTCTAATAATGTGGACTAACATCCGTACAGTGATTAAAATTCACAGAGAGGGCTTTTATGTGCATAATCGCAGTGAATCCTCAAAGCACCCCGGGAGGGGCATTAGGACGGCCTTTTCCGAGACAAGGAAGGGGGGCTCGGGGAGACTTGGCCCCACTGCTAAAAAGTAACCAACTCTAGACCATCCATAACGCCATCCCTGCCACATTTGAGGTAAAGTAGCCACCTGCAGACTTATGAATTATATCTTAACTCCATCTGCTTTTTCCACCCATGAAGACATCATCTACCTATCATGATATAAGGGAGAGGGCAATCCTGTAAAGGGGAATTATGATTCTTACCAACAGAGAAGGGGAATGCAGGTTGGGAAAAGCTCAGCAAGTTCCTTCAGGTCACATCAAGTAGCTAGAAGGAATGAAGCTAGAATCTTATCCTTGATGGATCTGACACCAACCTGCAGAAGCAGGAACTTCCCCAAATGGCAGAGAAGTAACATCAAAGTGGGCCGCTGTGGAACAAGGGACAAAAATATATTGCCCTGGAGAGACTCCATCTTCTAGCTGTGTGACCTTGGTCAGGTCAGGCAATCTCTCTGGTTCATCATCTGTAAAATGAGGGAAATAGATGGCAAGGTGGCTTAAGTAAAATAATATGTATACACGTTGTATACATACTCAAAAACTCTACACAGGCATGGTGGTTCCCAGAGGACAGTAAGCACAGAGAAAGAATACAGGGGAGAAGGACAGAAACCTGTAGACTATTGTCCTTTAGGAAAGGGGAACATTGACTGAAACTGGAATGAATTGGATGCTTCAGTCCCAAGGTCTCTTCAATCCACCTCGGACCTTAAGGGCCAATGGGCACTTTCAGTGACCAAAAGTAGCTGCTGTGCCACAGGCCGAGGGGATTCCTGGAAGAAGTGCTGAATGCCAGCTGAAGGAGAAGCCTTCCTTCTTCCCTGAGAAGGCAAGATGGCTGCCCTGGCTGCACTCCCCCATAGCTGCTTAGACTTTCCATGGGCTGACCCTTCACCCAGTCCCTTTGAACTCACTTGCAGAACTATGTGTCCCATATCCACTTATTCACCCTATAAATCAACCCAAGCATCCTAATTCTTTTTAAATTAATCAAGGCATTAGGGCACCTGCATGACTCAGTCAGTTAAGCGTCCAACTCTTGATTTCACCTGGGGTCATGACCTCAGGGTCATGGGATGGAGCCCCGTGTCTGCCTCTGCACTGGGCATGGAGTCTACTTGGGATTCTCTTTTTCCCTCTCCCTCTGCTCCTCTTCTTTCCACCACAAACTCCCAAGCACTAGAAATAAACCAATAAAAATTATTCAATGCATCAGGAATCAACTCAGCCCTTCAACCAAATATGTCTTGAGCACCACTTTGTGCCAGAGCAGTTTAGAAAAGAAGGAAGAGCACTCAGCACCCTTTAAAAACCACCAAAGACTTATATTTAATAAAGTGATAGAGCACAAATGTGTACTGCTCTGTCTCAGCTCTTCTGAGTCAACTCTTGCAGAAGCATCAACAGTTCTTCCTGTGGGCTTGCACATTTTGTATCTAGACTGCTTTGATTAATTTGGCTGGCCTTTCATCAGTCATCAATGTTCTCAATTTTCTTAAAATTAAACCCTGTCAAAGATAGTATAATTTTCCTACTTCATTTAAGGAACAAGACACTAGAGAGCTCTCAGATTACTGGATTTTATTTTCCTTCCAGAGTATAGTAAGAAGTAGTTACCTTCTTAGTGTTACTATAAATACATACAATTAAATCACAATCTTCAAAACAATTTAATGAAGTACATTCCATCAGGCAGGTAAGTTTATTCTTATATTCTTCCACTTCTTTGGATGAATTCAATAAAACAAACTCAAAATTCAATTAGGGGCTTTCATCACAGAAAGAAAGGCTTCTACGTACTCACGAAGTTTCAGCTGTGCAGGACGCAGCTTTCAAGAGTGGTATCTTGTAGTTTTAATAGCAGTGAGATTTGTCCTCTTGAGAACAAATCTTGTGCCATATTCACTGACCCTTCTAAATAAACCAAGAAGGAGGAGAAAAAAAGAATTAACAAAATCATCCATTGACAAAACTAGGTAATCTCGAATATTCTAAGCCAGCGTTTCCCCAGGGGCTGCTGCCTGGGTTGGAGCTCCAACACTGAGTGTGAACAGACGCCTTCCCCCTGCTCCAGCTCAGATCATTCTCTGTGGCCACTCTTCCAGGCACCTCAGTGAACACACTAAGTCTCAGAGTCCCCATTCTAAGGGTCATTGAAGATGTCTGATCATCATTCTCAAGAGTTGTTCTAATCAAAGACTTTCAAAGTCCAACTCCTCCAATATGATCCAACCAGCTCTCTCATCTCCCACTGTCTTCCCATAGAAATCTGATTATTTAGTCTAGCTAATCTATTCACTGTTTTATGACCTTAGCTCTAAGTTTCCTGCTTCTGATCCTTGTTCTTACTTCTCCCTCAGGACTACCTTTCCCTCACATTTCTGGGCACTGAGCCTGTCCATCCTCCAAAGGCCATCTTAGTGCTAGTCTTCACAAAAATCATTCAGAATGCCCCCAAACTATTGTGATTTAGACCTCTTTGTCCCACCACACCGCCCTCATTGCATTCTGCTTTATTACATGAAATTTCTCATTCTATTTTCTTATAGTCTGTGTAGAGCAGAATCCTTGTCTTATCCAAATATTTAGCCCCTTTACTCTATAGCCCAGGATAGAGGTTCAGTTCTGTGAACTAGAAGAACATGCTATAATACACCTTTCCTACTAGAATGCAAATTCTTTCTTTCTTTCCCAGTTCTCTGGTCCTGTAGGGCAATGAAGACTTGAGTAGGAGCTACAGAAGCTTCAGATAACAGAGACCTGAGGATGTCTGGATCCTATTACAGCCTTCGGGTAAACTGTTAGCCCTGTAGATGAGCCTTCTGTTTTCTGGAGGGAGGGGTTGCTGAGGCATTGGCTCTGCTTCCATGTTTTCGATAGGGTATTTTCAAGTTGGTCACATCAGTTCTCTTGGCCACACCAGGACTTGGTGGTCAGTGCCGTTTCTAGGCATTCTGACCAGGAACAGAACTGTCCAGAGGGATTTTATGGCACACTTTGCCAAAAAATTCCATCAACAGTAGTGTCCAGGAAGATACACAGGTAAGACCATTGAAAACCATCATAATCTTAAAACCCAAGCTGGGAAAACTACCTAGACTAACAGAAGAGAGGGAAACGTTGGCTTTGCCTCATTCTGCCTGGATACAGCATTTTTTTCTTTTCAATATCTCCAAATTTGCAAATATCCTTGGGTGCAGAAGGGTTATCTGAGCTGCGATATAGAAGACTTGGTTTCTAGCCTGGGGTTCTGCATTAAATAGCTAGGTAACCTCGGGCAAATCACTTATCCTCTCTGGGCTCTATTTTCTTCGTTCTAAATTCTATAAAACATACGAAAAATTTGGACATGCTACAATGTATCTCCATTCTCTTATTAATTAACATGAGGCTTGGTGTCATCTCTTCTTGGCCACTCATTCCTAAAACATTCCCCACTTCGGCCTTGTCCTTTTATTTAATAATATTGTGTTCATTTTGTATAATGCCCTTTTTCCCAGCACACTAGGGCCCTCTGAGGTTGTGATTGCTTACCCCCACCCACCCACCAAACTCTGTGCCCAGTTACAATTCCACGAAGCACTTTATCTTTTCCGTGACTCTTCAGATCAACATCTAATACAATGAAGTTGTTTCTGTGGTTCAAAGGAGGAAGAAGAGAAGAAGGGATTCCATACAGTGAGGAATCTCCTATATGCGGGAAGAAATAGCCCAGGTCACACGAGCCCTTTCTCTTAATAACAAAATCAAGGGAAACTTGCATGTCGAATCTTCACAGGCATTTGACATAAGAGTAAAGATCCACAAGACTAAATGATTAGTCTCACGTATACCAAAAGTGTCATTACAAAGTGAAATAGGTTTTCACAACCTAAGGACCTGGGAATGAAACTGTATTTTCAAAAGGTCCATTTTAATATATTGCATCAAGGTTGTCTGTAACTTTTAAATAAAAAAAATATTTTTTAGGTAACCACAAATAACTAAAGGAATGGAGAAAACAAAGCCCATGAGTTTGGGTTTCATAAAAGTGAGATTCTGTTCTAAAAAACAAATACTTTATTATGGATTTCAAACAGTGTTTTTAAAAAAGGCTAAGAACCAACATTTTTTTGAATGTCTAGTTACATGCTTGATCTTGTGATAATTGCTTTCCCTGTTACGCTACTTAATAGCCACAAGAACCATATTTTCAACCCCATTGTAAATTTGGGGAAGCTAAAACTAAAACAAACACTCAAATCCATGCCTATCTGACCTCAGAATCTCTGTTCCTTTCCCCACCCTATATTATAAATCCAGAATGTAGCCTCAAGCGGGCTTAGATTTCAACCAGCCCTTCTTCTTCCTTCATGCCCCCCACTCTGTTCCAGACGTAACTGTTGTTCAACCAGCATTGTGGTAGCTTGGCCTCGTTCTTGGCATCACACATGGAAAACTTCCATTGCATTTGTCGATATCCCACTCCAATGAGTAAAAGCCTTTATGATGAACAGGCATTTCCGTAAGAACCTCGGCCACTTTTGGTGCTATTTTAACTCAGTTTTGTTTTACTCCCAGGTGTGATTCCTTTATCCATTCATTCATATCGGACCCAAACATAGTTTTCCAACCTTAAATCTACTGTTTCCTTTCACGAAGGTTTTAATTAAGATACTTTGCTTTAAAATAACACAGGAGGGCGCCTGGGTGGCTCAGTGGGTTAAGCCGCTGCCTTCGGCTCAGGTCATGATCTCAGAGTCCTGGGATCGAGTCCCGCATCGGGCTCTCTGCTCAGCAGGGAGCCTGCTTCCTCCTCTCTCTCTCTCTGCCTGCCTCTCTGCCTACTTGTGATCTCTCTCTGTCAAATAAATAAATAAAATCTTTAAAAAATAATAAAATAAAATAACACAGGAAACTCAAACTAACTTAAGTAAAAAAGGAAAATTTCTCTAGGTGCCCAAGTTGACAGAAGGTTCCAGGTCCAGGACTCAGAGCTACCCCTACCCTCTCCTTTTCTCCTCTCTCTCTCTTTTTCTTTTTCCCCTTGCATGTGTTTCATTTTTCCATATTTCTGCCAACCCCCAGATTACACACAAAATTCAGTGAAAATCTTTAATTGATGATAGAGAATAAATAAATAATTTCTCAGAGGGAAAGATGTTTTCTCCTCTGTTAAACACTTAAAGATAGTTCCTATTTTACTTGTCAGCTTATTTGCTTCCTCTTTTCCAAGATAAACTTCTTCCTATTTTTTCAACTGTCTCTCTTGAGCTCAATTTAAACATATTGAGGTTATTTTCCATGAAATTGAAGATGCCCTATATCAACCAGAGTAGTGACTGGAGGGGGAAAAAAGACACATTCAAACTGAGTAATTTGAGGAGACTTTAATAAAGGACTATTCATAAAACTGTAGGCAGAGTTTAAGGAAACCACAAAGGAATAATGCAGTATCCCAAGGCCTGCCTTAGTGGGGACTCTATTACCCCACAGGGAAGGCATAAAGGAGGGAGCTGTTCCCAGAACCCAGGGAAGGGACCTGGAGTGAGGACACAGGGAAGGCAGCTGGAAAGTGAAAGCCACCTAAAAGGAGCTTTCAGAGGATAAGGCCAGCCCTCAGTGACCCAACAGGGAGGAAGCCAACCATACTCTCCTCCTTCTGCCTGATCACCTGCCAAAGCATACCAGTGACCACACCAACCCGGAAGACAGAGGACACAGCATGTTGATGAAGACCACACAGGTCAGTTTCCCAAGGCCAAATGGAGTTGGGTGGGGACTGGATCTGGAGGCACAAATTGGTCCTCTCCACACTTCTTGAATTATAGACTTTTCAGCTAGGCACAGTCATGTAGCTGATCCAGCCATACTAGACCAGGCCACACAGGAGAAATCAGAACATCTCTCCTGTGGGCTTGGATTCATGTAAACTTTTAGGAACTCTGAGGTCCTTATGCCACCAGCTTGTCTATTACTTGAACAAATGACCATTTTGTGTTAAGACTATGAGATCTAGGACAGCTGAAATGCCATCCTTCTGTAGCCACGTGTGCAGCCTCCATGTCAAATATGAGCCTGGGGTAAGTTGAAGGTCAGGAAACCTGTTTTGAAGTCCCATACTTCCAGGTGGGGGATTCTAGACAGGTCCCTCCACCTGTAGTTCAATTTCCTTTCATCTATAAGACTGCTATGCTTTTTCCAACTCCACCGTTCTGGATTTCTAATTTCTCATGCCCTTTGCAAAAAAAAAAAAAAAAAAAAGAGTAGACTTCCCTGGGTGGGTGGTGATGGTGGGAGCAGCAGAGCATGCTTCTGGATTCTTCGTTGGTATCCCAGAACACCAGCACATGAGGTTTATTATGGTCAAGCATGATGTTATCTCCCATCACTTCTCTACTCACTCCAATGCAGTGGTCTGTGTATTGCCAAGATTCAATTTCCTTATTTTATTCTGCATTTTGATTATTTCAAAAAAGTTTTTCACAATAAACTACCACGAGAGCAATGGACAAGGCAAGGAGAACAAAAAGTAAGTGATCTCCAACTACGTATCCATTGTTTTAAATGTGATAGCACTTTAGGATGGATTTTGCCTTCTCCCAGTTTCACCAACAAGGAAACTGAGACTCAGGTAAGGTAACCTGTCCAAATCTAGTGTTTGAACCAGAACTTAAACCCCACTTTTGCTGA